>NC_045492.1:6956579-8206579 GCF_009650955.1 Corvus moneduloides
CAGTTCTCCCAGCTCTGCCCCACCACGACCCTGCACCAGTCCCGGAGGCCACCCCAGGGCACAGCGGAGGGCACCAAGCCCCGGGGCACCAAGCCCGGGGGCTCTGAGCCTGGAGGGGACACTGAGCCTGGGGCCCGCTTGTTCACGTGGGGCTGGGACTGCCTGCAGCACCCCCTGCTCCCCATGGAATTGCTTTCCCCTTGCGCTTGTCCCCTTGGTGTCTGACATCCCCCTGTGCCTGTCGTCCAGGTTCCTGATGTCTCCGAGTTATTAAAGACGGGATTTTTAAATAGCACAGAGGATGTACAAGTTTTGCGGTGTCAGCACGGGGGAGTGACAGGAGCTGCTGGGAACCAGCCCAACCTCGCCAGTGACAGTGTCCCTTAATTACAATTGATGACCTGGCACCTCCCTTCCCTAGTGCTCATCAGCTCATTGCCTCGAAACGGGACAATGGGACCCCAGGCCCTATCCAGCCGCTCCCCGAACCCAGGCACAGCCTGCTCTGCTCCTCTGATTGCCCACGTTTTATCCAATCTAAAGGAAACACTGGCAAGATGCCTGCCCATCCACGTGTACCACGGCACCGTGGTCCTGGTCATCCTGTGCCCTCTGGCAGCTGCTTCCAGTGAGGGCTCGTAGAGAGACCAGCAGCTGCCAAGCACGGGGTGGTGCTTGCTGGCAGAGGAGTGAGAGGAAAGCTGCCTCTGCCTGGGGCATGGCTGGGGTGGAAGCACGTGAGCTGAGCGCCGGGGCTGACCGTGGATGGGCCAGCTTGCCAAGAGAAGTGTGAGAACTGCAGCTCACTGGTGGAACAGGAGGGAGCACAGCTCAGCAATTACAGCACAATTAGCTCAAACAGCAGGTTGATTGTAAATTGCAGCTCTGTGCCAGCTACAAGTGCGGAGCGAATGGCTGGCGGGAGCTCTCCCGCAGCCCGGCTGTCTCTGCTCGGGTCTGAGCCAAACGGGAGGTGTAGGGCCATGGCTCACAGCATCCCCCGTGGGGTCTCCTGGCACCTGGCCCCACAACCTTCCCCTTGAGCTGCTGTGGACACAGGAGAGCTGGTGAGGAGCTCTGTGGCCTTGCTAGTACAGTTCCTCTATGGAGAGCTGCCGGGAGCAGCTCTGCAGACAAGAGCTGTTGGCCCTTCTTGGGGTCACAGGGTATAAGAGCCATGCTGCCTTCCCAGAGCATCCCTGTCTCCAGAAGAGCTCCTGGGCCTCCCCTGCTCCATGCTGGAGCCTGAACTGCCACTGGCTTAGAGTCCAAATGAGCAGTGCCACCCACGGGTCCCCAAACCAGGTGTGAAGGGTGCAGCAGCCTTGCTGGAAAGTGGGTAGTTGTAACACTCCTCCTGCATCCTGTATGCATCCTGTATGGGGAGCAGCCATAGGGGAGACCACCTCTCAGAGGGGGACCCCCAGACCGGTCCCTGTGGGGCAGGGAGGGATGGCTGAGTGTGGACTCACCTTGCAGAACCAGCCACAGCCAAGCAGGGAGTGCAGTTGTTGTGCTGCCAAGGGGATGTGTGGCAATGAACACGTGCACTTCTTTTGGGAATGACTGCCTCAAAGCAGCCTGTTTCCTGCACCATCCCATCCCACGCTGTCCTGCCTGATGTACATAGGACAGGCACAGTCAAGGAATAGGAGGGGGCCCAGGAACGGGCTGTCTCTCATGCCCAAGCAGTCATCTGCCCTAGCCCTTGTGCAGAGGATGAGGCAGCCTGGCTGCCCTGCCTGGCCATGGCGATGTGGCAGGACTCCTGTGCAGCCCCAGGAAGGGACAGGCTTCTGGGGGGCCACAATGGAGCCCCACTCGCTCAGCTCTGCTGGGGGAACCTCTGGTACAGGTGCAGGGGGGCTCAGTGCTGCCTGTGGGGCTGCCAGCAATCCCTGTCCCCAGGGACAGCACCTCTCTGAGGGATGGCAGGGGGATGCTCACAGCCAGCTTTGGGGATGGCCGTGCCCTCAGCAGGGTGTCCCGTTGGCTCTGTCCCCCAGACTGTGCTGGCAGAGGGGTCAGCATGCATGGAGCCGTGTGCTCGGCAGCAGCAGCAGACGGACACCGAGTCTGTGCCAGGGAAGGGCAGGAGGGGCCCTGTACCCCGGCTGTCCCTGTGCGTGGGCTGCCGAGGGGCCTGGGGCGGGCGGGGGGCAGCGCCTGTCAGCCTGCTGAGGCTGATGCCTTCCATCTCCGAGTTACTGGCTCGTGTCAGGGCAGAGCTGGAAATGTCAGGGACTGCTGCAGGGTGACCGTGCAGAGTGGCAGATGGTCAATGATGGATTTGTCACTTCAGATTCAGGCGGTTTTTAAATATTCAGCAGAATCGGAGGTGACAGCTCATGGCAGCAGGCAGAATTTCTGTACGTCTCAGTAAGACCTCCTGGCCTCCTGGGAGGTGGGGCACAGCAGGACAAACCCCGGCACCTCGCAGCAGTGGCTGGGGAGAGCACAGGCTGGGACCGTGATGTGCATGGCCGGGGCTCCCTGTGCTCCCCGTGGCTGGTGCCCCAGTGGTGGTGCAGGAAGGAGGCTGCTTCTGTGCTTGTTCTGCTCCAGCTGCTCCCTGCGAGCTGGGATCCAGGTAGCCCCTGTGCTGCCCATAGCCACCCTGCTTTGTCAGCACCAGTGGATTGGGGTGTCTCAAGAGCACAGGGGGCTTCCACCAGCTCCACACAGGAGCTGGCACTCCCCAGCCCTTTGTAAATTGTAGCCATGGCAGCCACATTCTGAGGAGAGGCCCAGCAAGTGGCAGCGTGAAGGAGGCTCCTGAGCCAGGAAGAACAGGGATCTGGGCAGGCTGGCAGTACAAGGGGTGTGGGCAGAGTCAGGGGCAGGCTCAGCTGAGCATGCAAAGTAGCTGGGTCAGCAGGGAAGAGAGATGGAGTTCGGCACAGCCCGCAGAGAGAGTCATGCCTCAGGACAGGGAACAAGGTGCCTGCTGCGCTGCACACAGGTGCTCTGCAGATTCACAATGGCAGCAGCACTAAGGCAGGGCCAGTGCTGCAGTGCTGTGCAGCAGGTCAGGGCAGACTGCTGAGAGTGATGCCTTCCACAGCTGCTGGCATCAGCCCGGGTCCCACTGATGGTTATGAGGAGCAATCACTTGGCTGGTGCTTCTTCCCATGGCAAAAGTCATTGTTCAAAGATCCTGGTCAGGGCCCCTGTGGTATGTGGGAAGGACATGGCCCTGCAGAGCCAGCACAGGAAAGGTCCTGGCTGATCCAAGGGACATGGGGCTTCCCCTCCCTGGGGATATGTGTGGCTATGGCCACTGGTGGGAGGGGGGCAGCAAGGTCACTGCAGTAATGAACACACCAGCCCTTGAGGGCAGGGGATGCAGTGCCTGCTGCCTTGAAGAGAGCTCTGCTCATGCCAGCTGGATTGGCTTGTCTGTCCCTGTGCCTCAGCTCATCAGGTGCAGCCCCGGCCGCAGGGACCTGCTGACCACGCATATTTGCATCAAACTTTGCTAACAGTGTAGGTCCTCCTGTACATCCACCATGTGTGCAGGCAGGTCTGGGTAACCTCCCTGCCTCCCCCCAGCCCAGGGAGTGGTGCCCTTGCAGTACAGATTTGCAGTCCAGGCTGCCCATGCAACCTGGTGGGTGGGCAGCACTGAGAGGGCTGTGTCCATCAGGGCTGTCTCCCCATGCCCCAGCAAGGAAAAGCACCTTGGGTCGGGAGTGAACAGGTGAAACTGCAGCCCCTTCCTGCCACTGCCCAGCCCTGCCAGGAGCCTGATAGGCAGTCAGTGATTAACGCTGAAGTCAAACCCTTCCACCAGCTCCAACCTGCTGCAGCACTGCAGCCCCCACCAGGGAACCCCGGGAGTGTTCACAAAGCACCCTGAATGTCGTGGCTCTGCAGCACCGCCCTGCTCCACAGAGCTGACTCCTCTTCATTACTGTGTCTGCTGTCAACAGCCTGTTCCTCTCTCCTGCACGGGCTGCATGATCACAGCAGCTTCCAGCAGGGACAGTTCTCTGCAGCCCAGCCCAGTGCCAAATTCTTCTTCCTCCATTAGGTGCTTCTCTGATCAGCAAGCAGAAGGCAACTTGCTGGTCAGACTCCTGGAAGAGCTGAGCTTGGCTCTGGCTCCAGCCTGCGCTTAGAGCAATTTAATATCAGCAGCAGGAGGGGATGGGGAATTAATTTTGGTTGCTGCCACCCCTTCAGGCCACACCTACGTGTGCTGGGTAGTGCAATGTGCTGGCTCCCTCCCTCCTCTGCTGGAACAGCTGCTTAAATTTCCTTGTCCTGCCTTCATCCCTCCTTGCATTAACTGTTTCTCAGCCACAAAACTCTGAAGGGCTGCAGCTGGCTCTGCCCAACAGGCTTGGCCCTTCTGTTGATGGAAAAGCACAAAGCTCTCAAGGAAAGCACAGGCCATAAATCAGGGGCAGCAGCATCAGGCAGCCCTTGGCTCTGAAGGGGCCATGCAGAGCTCATGAGCACAGCTCAGGTGCTGGTGGCCACTAGCCCCTCCAGATGACTGCAGGGGAACTCTCGGGTGGGTGCAGAGTCCAGGCTTTACAGAGCAGCCCCATGCAGCAGCAGGGTGTCAGGTCACATAGCACAACATGCTATGTCCCCACCCCTGAGAGATGGCGTAGGTCTGGGGGTGATGGGTCTGGGGGGCACTGCCTGAGGAGGTGGGGCTGAGCACTCGCCCTGCAGAGGGGCACACGGCTCCAGCTGGCTCTGAAGAGGTTAAATCTTTCTAATCGCTCAGTAAGACCTTCTCTAAGAATTTATCTACTTCTGCCTTCCAAGAACATATGGATAAAATCCCCCTGAGTGGGACTTACATTTATAGCATCTATTACTGAGATCAAGGTTAATCCAGAGTAATCTAATGGGGTGAAAAGGACTTTATATAAATCTGTTTTAATCTATGGGACATGATAGCCTGACAAGGCCATCAGAACACTCCTGTGCCACTGCTGGGGCAGTGAGAGGTGCCAGAGTTGCACAGGGGATGTAGAAGGGAGAGCTGGCTCATCCAGCACCCACCAGTCCGAGTGCAACAGGGTCAGGAGACTGGCAGGGCTGGAACACGGCTCACTGGGCCCAGAGCCAGGCCAGCTGTCCTGGTGTGCAGCTGCTGCCAGTGCCTCCAGAGAGACTGAGTGGCCCCCTGTCATGTTGTGCCATGGGACAGGGAGGCTGTAAATGCTCCAAATTAAGAACCATCCATGATAGGTATAATTGATCCACGCTTAAAAAGAGGGGATTCAGCAGAGAGAGAGAGAACTTCAGTGGTTGCCAGCACTGAGGCCACATCCTGTGTGCTTGCCCATGCTGAGGACTGGTGCTCCACCGGGGCTGGTGCCTGCAACACGTGCTCAGGGCATTCCAGGTGGGCAGAGAGGAAGGACTGCCCCTGCCAGGATGTCACACTGTGGTCCCTACTGCACCCCACGTCTCCCACAGCCAGGTGAGTGCAGCCACTCTAAGCTGTCTAGTGCCAAGCACTGCTCCCTCTGCTCCTCATCCTGCCACCACCGAGCTCACTCCAGTCCCTGAAGCTGTGCCTGGTGTCTGGGGATGTGCTGTGCCCCAGCCAGGCCTGGTGCTGAGGGCAGCCCATGCCTGCTCTCTGCCCTGGCAGCAAGGCACAGGAGCGAGTCCCACAGATACGGGAGGCCAAATAAGACAGTTCTCCAGAGCATGGCGTGTCATTTTACATCTGCTCAGATGGAGACTAAGTTATCCAGGTCCCTGAGTCCCAGACCCGCCAGAAGACAGTATCTCAGCTAAACGATGCAAAAATGATTTAATGGAGGGAACTAATCAAGGAATCCAAGAGAGACTGCTCACCAAGGGCTGATGCAAGATTCAATTAAACTGCAGCCTTTGTGGGTTCACCATTTTAATTTTCCACAAATTAGCTTAAAAAAGGTATGGAAATGAAGATATTAGATTTTTTTTAAGTCAAAAGGAAAAATCCTTTGAGGATTATATTAGCTATTTCGCTTTAACAAACATAATTTCTATACTCATTTTCTTGTTTTAATCTCAGCTGTTGAGATACTCTTTCCATTCCAGCTCCAGTGTCAGTGTGGAAGGCTGTTAACCCTTCCCAGAGCAGGTCCTACAGCCTGGCTGCTGCAGTGCCCTGTTCCCATGCCAGCCACGGTGCTGGGGCCAGGGCAGCACAATGGCACGGGAATCCTCCTTGGACAGCTGGGTTCCAAGGCAGGAGCACTAAAAGAAGCAAGTCCACCCACAGTAGTGATGAAGATGCCTCCCCAGCTCAAGGGCTCTGCTCTGTCCTTGCCTGTGCCTGGCCAGTTGGACAGAGGCTGGCTGTGAGTGATTCCAGTGCAGACAGGGCTGCGGATCCACCCAGGGCTGCAGCAATGCTAAGCTCCAGACACCCCACGTTTCCTGTAACTTCACCTGCTCTTGCCCTCAGGCAGCTGGAGATAAACACAGAGTAACAGTGTTGTGTGTCGGCTGTGATTTGTCTTCTGCAGGAGTATGTCTTGCACTAAGGATCTCCTGTGGGTAATAACAGCTGCTGTTACGGCCCTGCCTCCGCTGGCACCTGCTGGCCTGGCACGGCTGGCTTTCTCCTGCCCTGTGTGGTGCAGCTCCAGGGCTTGGCTGGAGGCTGCTCTCTGGCAGGAATGGTGCCTTGAAAGTGTCAGGGCTAGTGGCTGGTTCATCGGGCTTTGCCTGGCCAGACAGCCTGGATCCTACCCTGAGGAACAGTATTCCCCTCCCTGGGTTCCTGCTCTGCAGTGGAAAACAAGTCCCCATCAGCAGCATCACTTACTGGTGTGGGGGCTTTGCCAGGACCACAGTGGGTCTGGCTGGGCCACCCTGGCCAGGGCTGGCATAGCCCCAAGTATGTACCACAGTGCTGAGGAGCATCATCCACAGGCCCCCTGCTCCCAGAGTGGGGTCAGCTCTTCCCTGCCCTCTCCTCCCAGCACTGTCTGCACCTCTGGCACTGTCCATCAGGTGCCACATCCACTGTCCCAGTCTTCTTGCACCTTCCTGTCCTGCACTGTCCCCTCCTGGACCCCCCTTGCCCCATGGCAGCTTCATCTGGCTCCTGGGTGACCTTCAGCTTGCAGCTCCTGGAAGCGCTTCCCTGTCCCCTTCCTCTGTGCCTCAAGTGGAACGGAGCTTCATTTGTCACTGTCTCTTTTAAAAGGTCCAGTCTCTTCCGTGGGGTCACCTGGCTGCTCTGCCAGCAGCTCCTCGTGCTGGCACAGCTCTGCTGCAGCCACCGCAGCTGCCAGTCCAGGATGCGTCATCCCTGTCCCCTTGTCCTTGGGGTCCTGCGTGGTCCCCTCTCTGCCCATGGCTAAAGTATTCCCAGTTGGAGCCCAGCCCACAGGTGGCTGCAGCACACAGCTGGGGCTCAGGGCATCCCATCCCCTCCTCGTGGAGAGGGGCAGCCGAGCCAGGGACATGGGGCCTCTCTTGCACCACCCTCCTGGAGCAGTAGATTGTGCAGGGCTGGCTTGGCATAGGTCTGGCAGTGGAGGCTGTGGCTGGGACCCTCCCCACCCTGCACACATTGAGCCCTGAGTGGAGCTCAATGCAGAATTAATTTGTCATATTGACACTGATCGTTTATTAGGGAGCAGAGTGGAGCCCATTCATTTGAACAGAAAACATTTCATCTTATCTCCTGCCTTTTCATGCCTCAGCTCTCACTCTTTAACCTTGGACAACGAGACATTCATAATTTCCTCACTGGCTCTATGGCTCCTCTAGATAAGAAACTTATTTTTTAATCTTTCTTTCTATTGAATTTTAAACATGTTCCATTACAAAACCTGATGCACATAACAACATGTTTCGCCCAGCATTAATGTGGCCATGCTGGGCTGCAGCCTCTGCCCCAAGCTGGGCTCCTGACTCTGCCATTCCCTGGGGCCCGAGGGCCAGGGAGCAGCTCTGCTTTATCAAATGGTTGTAGGGGCTCTGGCAGTGGTGCAGGGACGGGCAGGGCACAGGCAAACCTCCGCTCTGGGGACAGTGTGACACCGGGGTGCTGCCTGCAGGAGGGTGCACAGGTCTGCTCTGTCCGCTCCAGGGATTGCAGCCAGTGGGACTGCAGGGGAACAGGTGCTACAAGAGGAGCATGCTGTCACCACCTGATGGTTTCAGCAATTCCCATTTGCTCTAACATGGTCTGAGCTTGGGAAAGCATTTCTTGTTTGGGGATGCTCACTGGAGAGCCAATGCGTGACTGGGAGCTCTTGCAGCCCCACACATGAGCCCCACTGCAGCCCCACACAGCAGTGCAGGGTCTACCCCAGCCCAGGGCCATGAGCAGCTGCAGAGAGATTTGTCTCATTTCCAGTCCACAAAGCTACTGCCCCAACAGCAAATAGCCCCACCAGGGCCCCTACAAGGAGAGGCCATGATTGCTTTCCATGTGCAGGAGAGCCACAGAGATAAGGCTTTCACCTCCAAGGCTCTGCTGAAAAATTAGGGATGGGAGGTGGGAGGGAGCAAATTGAGATAAATGAGTGTGCTGCATGGCATCCTGCCTGCAGGATGCTGAAATAAAAAATCAGTAAATAAAAAATCACCAGTCTTTATCTGGTCAGAGCCTGAATGGGCTGTGTGATAACTGTAACGGATGAGCCTGCCATGAGGGCTTCTGAGAGGGACCTGCTGGCCCTCATGCCACGTGGCAAGGCACCTGCTGGCACTGGGGACACAGCAGTGGCATGCACAAAGGGCCAGGGCAACAGCTCTGCCATGACACGCTGGGTCCTGTCCCTCTTAGTGCACTGTGCTGGCTGCTGCACCAATCCCAGGTGGCTCTGGGAAGGGCTTGGCTCCTTCCTCAGTGTGAAATGCACTTTTCCAAGTCGTCCTTCACAGTGAGAAAAAGGCAGATCAGATGCCGAATTAGCCTGCGAGAGCCGTGTTCCCGTCTCTCTTATCTAACTCCCTGTAACAAGCTCTTTGCATTTATTCTACCAAATGTGCTGCAGAATTGCGTTACAGCTCATGGCTGCGAGCCATCTGTGGAGAGAAATCCAGTTATACCTTGTATAATAAGTTCCTGACAATCTTACAGAGGACTCCGGGTCATAAAAGTCTCCCAGTTTTATCGCCAGTAACAGACACGGAGAGAAATTAAGTTGTCTTATCAAATTTAGATAATATATATCCCTCTGGAGTGGAAGGTTTCTGATGGATCTTTTACAGTATTAGAATATTTAGAGGGGTGAGCAGAAATGCACAGTGGGGGTGGGAGAGCAGTGGGGTGCAAAACACCCAGGGGCACCCAGGGGGCAGAAGTCTGGTAGCCGCTGGGCAAAGACTGGCCCTGGGGAGCCCTTGGAATGCAAAAGGGAGGCAAAGGCTGTTAGCAGGCAGGAGCAGTTCTGAGACGTGGGCTCTGCTCCTGCCTAGCTCACCTCAAGCACTCTCACACAGCTATTAATGAAAGCAATAACCTCCAGCATCCTGATACGTACACTCCTTCCTGCTGCCTCCTGCGCCAGTCACTGCGGGGAGAAGGAGCCACAGGGTGTCTGCTGGGTTCCTGGGATCTGCTGAAATCAGGAGCCAAGCCCTGCAGGGAGGCTGGACATGGGATGTCCCTGTCACATATTCTCTGTGGCCAGTGCAGGGATGAGGATCCCTGGTTCTGGAAGGGTCCTGCTCCGACAGCCTGCAGAGTGTTGGTCCTGTGTGGGCTCTCCTTGCAGCAGCTGGCGAGGAAAGGAGTGCTGCTCCATTCAGGCAGTAATTTTAAGTTCCCTGGAGAAGGGTCCCTGCTGATCCCATTGCCCAAGGCTTGGCCTGTGCCTGCCCTTGGCTCAGGTGTCAAGGCTCCTGCAGCCAGAAGGCTGGGACAGGGATGGTCGCCTCCTAGACTGACCTGTGGTCCCCGGCCAACCTCTCCCTCCTGGGGGACCAGCTGCCCACAGGGATGGTGCTAGTGGTGTGGGAGGCTGGGATCCTTGGCACACCTGCTCTCTGTTCAATATTTAGTTTCTGCAGAGGCAGAGTGCAGTAGCCATGGCAATGCAGCGGGCAGGCCCAGCATCGCCAGTGTGCCATTTATTATGAGCTGAGCAGTCTCGGGCACTGGGGATGCAGACACATGCCTCCCCCGAGAGCCCTGTGCTAATAAAAAAAATGAATCCTCACTTACTGATCTCTGTATTTTTAAAGATTGGTTACTCTATCTTTTCCTTTTTCATTCATTTTTTTAAAAAATCTATCTTGCCATTCAGGGCAGAATTATCTGTTTAGCACCACTGTTACTTTAATCACAATTAGCCTTCCCACTCCATTAATAAGACTCTAAATGGTGCTACATCATGGGAATGTGCCTTCACAGCTATCCTGGCACTCTGCCGGGTCTGATGCCCAGGGTTTGTTCTCCCTGAAGAGCTGGCAGCCAGTGCTCTCAGTGCCATGCTGTGCACTCATCTCCATCGCCTCCGTGCTCTGAGGGGTTCTGAGCCCCATGGCCGAGCAGGCTCTGGGGCAGGCAGGCGCTGGCAGCACTTCCCTGAAAGGCTGAGCTGGAGCTGTTCTCACTCCTGGCAGCAGAAGCAGAGAGCCTGAGAATTAGGATTTAACCTCAACAGTGGGTCAAGAGACTACCTCGCCTCCCCACATCTTTTTTTCAGAGCATTTGGTGAACAATGCATGCAGAAGGCTTTCTATTTTTGTGTAGAAACGTGTGTCTAATGAATTAGCCACGGATTGGAGCCTAACATGGGTAATTTACACTGAACATTCACTTGCTCAGAATCATCCATCAATTTTGTACCACATTAAAACCCACGTCCTGCCCTGGGAGTGTGTGGCTGGTGCTGCACCTCCGGACTCCCTCCCAGCACATCCCTTGGTGCAGTGTGACCACACCAGTGCCCACTGCAGAGAGGGGAACTGGTGTGCCACAGGCTGTGGTCACATTAGCCTGGCCCCTTCGTGGGCAATGGGATTTGTCCAGGACCCATTGGCATGAGATGGGCAAACACAAGGACAGGCACAGGTTCCCTGTCCTGCAGCCTCTGGGCATAGGGTGTCCCTGTCCCAAGGCACTGGGGTCAGCCAGAAGCCCTGCTGTGTGCTCAGTCTCACCCAAAAACACAAACAGCTTTTCTGCTGGGAGTCATGTTCCCTCAGGTTATGGTGTGGCATGAGCCTAAATTGCCTGCCTGGGGACAGGCACTGAACACAGGAGAGGATGCTGCCACCAAAAACCACCATGGCCAGAACAGGGCACCTGTAACACCAGCGGGGTATGGGTGGGGTGGTGTATGGCCATGCCCGGGGCACAGTGGGCAGCTCCCCCCTTCCTTGTGACTACTGGGCCCCCTCCTCTCACTGGCCTCCCCACCACTCAGGGACCCCCCCCCCCGGGGAGGCATTACACGAGGGAATCGCTGGCACAGGCGTAATTGCTGAGATAACTGCTGATTGTGGAGTTTGCAAACAAAAAATAGAGTGGCCGGGGGTCAGTCATAATTGGTAAATATTTGTCTATCTAATCAAAAGGCCTTTTAATTAACAATTTTCTTCTTGCAACTGGTTTAATTTTTTTAAGAACTTCTGCAGGAAGTCAATTAGACCCAACAGATGGCGAAAAACATCCCAGCATCAGCACATCCTGCCATCTGCCACCTCTGGAAATGACAGCCCCACCAAAGTCTCATGTCCCATGGCAGCCACCCCTGGGACAGGGCAGCTCTGACCCTTTGCCCCCATGGACCGCAGGCAGGTGGGATTCTTTCAACAGGAGTCATGCAGCCAGTGCTGGTGCAGGTTCTGGGGCAAGTGGAGGGGCTGGGACTGCCTGAGCCACACCCCAGGCATTTTGCCTCTTTTTGCTTCTCCCTGGGCAGCTCTCGAGCCCTGACCCAAGCAAGTAGCAGGCAAAAAGGCAGCTCTGCCATGCCACAGGCTGGCTCCTGGCAGCATCAGCAGCTGGCACTGTTCAAGGTGGGCACAGCTTGCCCTGCTGACAGGCACTGCCCCAAAGCTGGAGACCACAGCACAGTGCCCCTGCCTGCTGCTGCCCATGGGGCTGCCTGGCCCCTGTCCCCAGGTGGACTGTCCCTGCCAGGCTGGGGCAAACCTGCCCAGCCCTTGGTAGAGAAATGCCTGCAGGGGACACAGGGCACTGCCATTTGGGGACACAGGGCTCTGCTGTGGGGGGACACAGGACACACACCATCTCACATCTCCCCTGCCCTCCCTGCTGTCCTCCCACCTCGGCAGGAAGAGCTCCTCTCTGCAGGTGAGCTGGCAGCACTCGCACCTGCTGCTCTCCTCAATCAGGAGATTGCTGTGCACAAGAGGCAGCTGACGCATCTCTTCCTCAATCAGCTGCTCTTCACGCCCAGCTCCGTGCCACTCGCTGTGCCACTCTCTGTGCCATCGCTGCTGATTGCCCTTTGTCTCCTGCAAGGCCGTGCTCGGTGGCAGCGCAGACAGCAGGGCCAGGACGCTCCCATGGCACTCCCGTGGTGTGGTTTTGCCCTCCACTCCCCATGAACCCACAGTTCCCAGCAGGGGAAGATGCTGGGGTTCTCCCAGTTCCACGGGCTTGAGGGGAGCCCCGGGGATAGGCTCTCTGCAGGGGGCTGGCTTTGGCCCCACGTGGATGCAGGACCCTGCTGCTCCTGCTCCCAGGAAGGTGTCCGAAGAGCCTGCAGCCGGCTGGGTCTCCAGGTCTGTCTGGTGATCAACCATGGGGCAAGCAGATGGTCCTGAAGCTGGCAGGGCAGGGAGAAACGCGGGTGAGCAAAGGGCTGATCTGGGAGCCGGGCAGAGCACCCGGGCTGGGCACAGGGCAGGAGGGGTACAGCCGCCCCGAGCATCGCCCCGAGCATCGCTGCCCGGCCACGCCACCGCAACATCTCCAAAGCACCAGGGAGCAAAGCACCTAAATCTTTCCTGCCAGGCCCTCCGGAGATGTCCCCCTTTATTCACAACTGCTTTTTAATTGCCTTTTGTCAATTACAGCGAGATGGATCGGGTTCCTCGGGGAGGCAGCAATTAGCGCGGGGATGAATGCCGAGGCAACCAAGCTCCCTCTGCACGCAGCAGTGGTGATTTGTAAACCTGTCACCCAGACACCGAGCTCCGCTCCGAGCCACAGCGGTCGCACGGCCTCACCATCGCACCTGCCCCCGGAGCGACAGGACCTGGGCACCCGCCCCAGCCTCTCCCTGCAAAGCGCCCCAGCTGTGTCCCCTCGGTGCGGCTCCGGCGAGAGGGTGTCCGGCCAGTGCCCAGGTAGGCTGTGCCCCGCCGATGGATGTTGAATATTCAGGGCAGGGTGAGGACGGGGACACAGTGCCAGGGCCGATGGGAGCTGCCCCGGACAGGCTGGGTGGAAGGAGCCCCTCTGGACGGGGCACCACCCCCGCCAGAAAGAATTAACACCTACAGTTTCCAGCTGGCTGTGGCCAGCCTCCTAATTAGGTGTGGTGACAATGGCAATTAGTCATCCAGGTTCCCCAGTGCCGTGCAGGGAGCTCTGACCAGGTCACTGCTTTCCACGCTTCAACTCCAGGTGTCGTCTCCATGGCTCAGCCTGCACGGACACACTGCCTGCTGCTGCACAGCCATCACAGCTGACTGTCCTTGAGCTCAGGATGCTCTCATTCATCTCAAATTCATCCCTCCAGATAACCTGGTCAGTCATAGTGATGCCATGAAGATTTTTGCCTTTTCTTTTATACCCCTGTTATACCTTTTTACAACTTCTGTATTCCTAGTGCTTTTTCCCTACATTCTTGGACTTGTTTGTCAAGCCGAGAGGCTCAACATTTTAGAAGCTTCGTAGCTAGGGATCAGTGTGCCCCAGACCCCAAGGTCCTCTCCAGAACACATTCTGTAAACTGAGATAGAACCATCCAGGGGAAGGTTCCTTGGGGAGGGGGGCTCACTAGAGCCTCTCATTGGGGAATCTTTGATAGATATGCTAATTAGTAAAACCTATAATGTTACAGCCGAGGTTGGGGGGACACATACTTGGCGGGGTGCATCTCGATGCATATGACCTGGACGTGTACACCTAAGGATCCTTAAAATAAATACCAAAGTAAAATCCCTTTTCCCCTTCTAACCGTGTATGACTCTTGATTTTAAGACCAGGAAAAGGCATCAATAGGGCAACTTAGGCAGGGCTTGTCTTGGCTGCATCCAGAGGTTCAGACTACCAGGGCCTTGTTCTCCCTCACACACATCCCTTCCTGGCACTCACTGATGTCTCTCACCATCCTGGTCCCAGTTCTGCAGGGCTTTGGGTACCAAGGACATTTGGCCATCAGCCCATTCTGGGGCTGCAGCAGCCCCTGCCTGCTCCCCCTGAATTCACCCAATCCTCCCTCTCTGCTTCATGGCCTTTGTCTAATTCCCTACGCCCCTTTCCTATTTTTCTTCTTGACAGAAGCAGCAGCCTCATGCATCCAGAGACTCCACAGCCCTTTCTTGTAGCTGTAGATTAAATTTCCCAGCTCAGAGTCTGTTGGCCTCTGGCTGAGTCACTGTGCACAGGTGTCCTCCTGTCCCCAGGAGCAGCAGGCAATCCTGGTGGTGCCAGAACCTGGGGAGAGGGTGCGTACAGGGACACAGGGTGATCCCTGCCAGCTGAGACAAGCTGAGCTAAACTAAGCCAAGCACTGACAGCCTCCTGGCCCATGGCTGTGGGCAAAGAGAAGGGGTAAATCTTGTGTGGGCCCAGCAGCCAAACTCTGCCAAGCATTCCCCAACTCCTGCTTCCCTCACTCCACTCTGTCCTTGACCCCGGGGAGGGTACAGCATGTGGAGGGAGCCCGGCTGCTCTAATTAAACCATGTTTGCAAACTCCCATGGCAAGCATCACTAATTATAATTAGGGAGAGCAAATCTGCCTTCCCGGCCTCTTAGACACGTGAACAAGCTCCCTGCATGCCGACCAGGCTCAGAGGGCACTGAGGGCTGGCACATGGCGCAGCTCAGCCTCCCCTGGGCTGGGCACATCCCTGGAACAGCCCCCATGGGGCAACAGCAGGGGTGCCAGGCTGGGGGCAGAGTGTCACAGTGCAGCTGGCACCAACCCCTGCACCCAGGCATGGCGTGACTGCACCCCTCTCCCTCAGCACGCGCTCTTCATGCTTGAACCATTGGCCTAATGATTTCAGGTTTTTCCCCATTTTCCTGTATTATTATTTGTTGTTGTTCCTGTTACAGTTCAGTGACCATGAATTATTGAACGTCTGCTTGCTCAGTAACTCTTTACTTCCACCTCGGCACACTGCTGCCGTGCTGCCTGCGTGGGGCGGCCGCCAGCTCCTGCCCCCGGCCCCTCCTGCTGTCATGGGACCCCTCGCCACACTTGGCACACAGCAGGGCCCCACACGCCATGCAGGCTCTGGGTCCACCAAAGGCCCTTTCTCTGGCTCCACTACAGCAGTGCAAGGGGTCTCAGCCATGCGACCCCTGGCTGGGACATGGGATGCACTGGGATGTACTGGGGTGCACTGGTGGGCATTGCAGTGAGCGCTCTTGGGGCAGCACTCACAGGCATGAGGGGATTTGCCTGGCACCCATCCCTGCTGTCAGGAAGTCTGTGTCCATCCATGGGCAGGGACATGTTGGTGATCATTGTGCTGCTCTGGTGGTGATGGCAGGACAGGGGTTGGAGCTGTGGCTGACTCATGGTGTTTGCAGGAGTGAGGAGGTTTCTGGTGGATGACAGTGCCTGGCTGGGCCACCAAGGCACAGCGAGGGCTCAGGCAAAGCCTGCTGATGCTCCAGAGCTGCTCTGGGCAATGGCAGAAGCATTGGGGATGAGCTAGAGAGGTTCATGTCAGAGCCCAACCCAGCCTGGGATGGGAGGACTGGGCTTTCCCAGGACTGTGGAACATGTCCCTCCCCTGTGTCATACTCAGGATGCCTTTGCCAGGGACAGAGGGAAGTCCCGAGGTTTAACAGGCCTTGCAAGTGGCCCTGGGTGGGTGTGAGGACACAGGATGGTCTGTGCCAGCAGAAGCCAGTCCTGGCAGTGCTGGGATAGCCAGGGTGGCTGTGGTAGGAGCTGCTGCCCTTGCAGACCCACTACTTTCCCTGAGCAGCTTTTGTACTTGGGGCAGAGTTGAGAAATATCTGCTGGTATTGTGGGATTTCACAGACATGAAGGATAAAGTCTCTGAACTCCCACAGCTGCATTTTCTGAGCACTGCAACACTCCGATACCTCTGATACGCTATTAAGCACCTGGTGCCGGTTTGTCTTTGCAACTGTGTCCCCTAAATAAATCCCTTCCCATGCTGAGCCATGCTAATGGACTATTGTTAAATGGCCAGCCAGTGCACTGTAAGCTGAAGTCATTATTTTTTCCACTCATCGCTGGGAAAAAATCTCTCTCCAGCATCCATCTTGTGGGATAAGACTGAAACGTGGAAGCTGCAAGCACCTGTGCAGGGCACATGCCTCTTGCCCTGAAGCATCAAATGGGGGCCACTCAGGCCCCTGCAGGGCTCCTCACAGGAAGCAGTGAGGGTTTGCCATTATTGGGCTGATGAGGCACCTCTGTGGTGGGACAGGACAGCACCAGGGCTGGGGAGCAGCGTGGCAGCAGCTTCTCCGTCAGGGTGGGCTGGTAGCATCCACAGGGACCCTTGGCCCCCTCAGGCTGTCCTGGACCCACCAGCCCTGTTGGCCTCCCTTGTTGTGAGCCTGGGCAATCGCTGCCCGGTTCTGGGCTGCCTGGACTGATGGTGAGGCCAGGCAGGGGACCTGGCCCTTGGCACATGTGTGTGCCTGGCACAGCCTCCCACTGCATCCCACCCCGGCTGCTCCCTCACACCCACACCTGTCTCTGTCTGCTGCCATCTCACACATAAGTGGCTCCCTGGGAGATTTGCTCCATTTTTTTTTCCTTTAACCTTGAAATGCAATTTCCTCCCCCAAATATCCTTTTTCCTGTAAACAACATCTCTTTAGTGAGATTACAGCAGAAATCCCTGAGCTCCCAGGTCCCGGGCGCTTTATCACCTGGTGAGCCCCATCCGTCACAGCCACGCGTGGGTTCTCGGCACCCCGCCCTTGCCGACGGGTGATGGTCTTTTCATCATTTTTACAGATTTATTTTACAATAATTTAATTTCACCCTCAGCCCTGGGAAGACGAATTGGCCCCTGATCTGACTGGGGATTCAGAGCCAGTGTCATAAATTTGCCGCCTCTACACAAAGCTCTATTTGGAGTCCCTGATGCAGCCGTGAGCGAGAGTTCTTAAACAACAGGGGACGGGCTGTAAATCCCCTGTGTGGCAGAGGGATGTTGTGGTGCCAGTGCTACTCCCTGAGCCTCAGCCTGACTTGGTGGCTCTGGGTGGTCACAGGGGCCAAAGGGCAGGGCAGGGGGCTGGGAATGGGGCAAAGGGCAGGGGGCTGGGAATGGGGCAGACAGGGCTTTGCAGGCTGCCCCAGCATGTCCTATGTGGCACTAGGTGCTGCCCGTGCTGCACTGCCAGGATGCCATCTGCCCACATGGGTACTGCTGCCCAGGTGCCCTGGAGTGGCGAGTGCCCAGGACCCATCTCTGCCAGCACGTGCCTCACTTCCTGACTCACTGGAACCGGTGCTGTGCCGGTGCTGTGCCGGGCACAGGCGCCAGGGTGGTGCCACCAGCCCTGCCACCAAGCTCTGCACATTCCTGCACATCTGTGCTTGACACATCTGGGACTTGCTGTGCTTTTGCTGCGAGAGGCTTGCCAATGTAATTAAACTCGAGTGACTCCCCTGCCCCCAGGCACAGCCCCTCATTTCCCTTTGATTTATTATGTCTTCTTAATTTATTTAAATGAGCCTCTGTGTTTGCACAGGCTCGGAGGGGGCTGGCTGGAGCTCTAATTGCCAGAGCGAAGGGAAGGCGGCTGGAGGGCTCCAGGGGATCTCTGCAGGGGTGTGTGCTGTGGGGCAGGGGGCTGCGGCCAGACCTCCAGCTGAGCCCCAGGCATGGGAAGTGCCTTTGGAGCAAAGCTTCCTGCACATGTGATGGTGGTTTGGCCCCTGGTGCTAAGCTGTGCCAGCACCTGGGGATCTGCCTCAGTGGTGCTCTGTAGGAAAGGCTGAGCATCTTTTGGAGCTGGCATAGGGGCACCTCCCTGGGGCGTCACAGGGCAGTGTGTGCCCGGGCTCTGAGCTGGCAAAGGCAGGGGATGGAGAAGCCTAGCAGGGAACCTCTGCTCAGCCACACACCTGAAGTGTACAGGGGCTGATGCTGCTGGATCTCACTGTAGCTCCTGGCCAGGTGGGAGGGGTGTGTGGGACTGCAGGGGAGCCAATGGCACAGCTCCAAGGGGTCAGTCTGTGCTTGGGGCCAACAGAGGTTTCTGTCATTCCCTCCATCCATTCCTCCTGCTTCCTCATGGCCCTACTCCCCCAGCTCAGAGTGAGCAGACAGCGTGCCTCCTGCCTGCCCTGTGCCTGCCCCGTGCCTGCCCCGTGCCTGCCCCGTGCCTGTGTGGCCTCATGCCCGGCTGGGCTCCATGCCACTGGCCCTGCTTGTGTTTGCACAGCTGATTGTTCCCCTGCTCGGCGTACTGCCTTGCACTTGTCCCTGTTGAATTTCATCCTATTTTTTCCAGTCCATTTCTCCAATTTGTCAAGATCATTTTGAATTCTAATCCTGTCCTCCAAGATACTTGTAGTCCCTCCCAGCTTCGTGTCATCTGCAAATTTAATAAGCACTTTCTCTATTCCATCATCCAGGTCCTTAATGAAAACATTGAGCAAACCAGAACCAGGGCAAGCCCTTCGCCATCCGAGCAGCCTGACGCACTGTGCTCACCATGCTGTCCCCAAATGTGATGGAGAAGGGTACCAGAGCTTTGCCATGTTGGCTGTGCCTCACTCCACCCCCAGCTCACATGGTACCGCTCTGTTCTGCTGTCCTGGAGCAGTGCTGGCACCATGGTGTGCGGCCTGGGGGCAGCTGCCATGTGCTGAACACTGTGGGGCCATGCCCCACAAACCCCTGCTGTGGGACATGCCAGAGGCACAAGGAGGGCATGTGGAGCAGTGGTGGGACACAGTTCTGATGGTGGCTGGTGCATCCCAAGCTGGGGTGTGTGGCAGTGACCATGGCTACAAGCGGGGTGCCAAGGCAAGCAGGCATCCAGCAGTGGGACAGCAAGAAGCCCTTCACCCCAGTGGGCAGTGTGGGCACAGGGGCAGCAGCCCCTGATGGGGGCCATCTTTCCCCCTCACAGCTGCCCACGTCCTTTTCCAACAGGTGAGCTCTGCCCAGCCCTGCTATCTCCCCATTCTGAGGCTGCTCCCTTGGGGCTGGGACTGCTCCCGGAGCTGTACGGCAGGGCTCCTAAACCAGCCCCAACCTGGAGCCATCTCGCGTGCCACCTCTGGCCACAGCCATCTCTTTTCTTTAATTGATTGTAGAAAGCAATTTACAAAATACAAACTTCTGCTTGTGCCAAGCCCTGCATGTCCAGGCAAAGCCTAATTTCACAGTAAAATTTCAAGTGCAATGCATGGCTTTTCCCAGTACCAGTCCATGCCCAAGCCAAGAGCTTTTCAGTCTGCATAGGCTGTGCTGAGCAGCCCAGAAATGGCTTTGCACTGCCCTGCAGAGCACGCAGCTTGCTGGGCTGGCTGTCACAATAGCCATGGCAGCTCTGCCAGCACTCACTTCTGGGCTGGTGCTGCCTGGGTTGGCATGGCTGTGTGGGACCACCATGGCTGCAGCCCAGTCTGCAAAGAGCCAAAAGCCCCAGCTCTTCATGCAGCCAGCTGGATGATGCAGGGATCCTGCGTAGTCCGTGTGGCCATCAGGGAGGTGTCTCAGCAGGGCTGGCCAGAGCTGCAATAATGAGGGCTCAGATGAGAGATGGTGCTCTCGGCTCTATCTCCTTTCATGTCAAAGTCATAATTTCATGGTCAGGGTCTAGGAGGTTTGTACACACAGATGCATTAATTCTGCATTTAGTGATACAGGAATAATTGGTGTCACATCAATTAGATCAGTTCTTGGATACTGCAGTGATAAGTGCTGTGCAAAGGCCTCTGGGCTGCAGGATGTGAGGAATTCCAGCAGCGAGTGAGCCTGGTGGGGCTGGCAGCAGCAGGCAGAGTGAGGCTGGCAGTGATGTTGGGTACTCAGAGAGTGGTGGAGTGTCCAGCACTTTTGGCCTTTGCAGGACAACAGTGAGGCCTGGGGCTCTCACGGTGGTCAGTGCCTGAGGCTGCTGTGCTGGGGGCTGCTGCACAGCCTGTGGGTGCAGGCCTCTGCTTGGGGAGGGGCTGGAAACTTGGCAAACCTCTGAGCCTGATGTCCCAGTCCCATCAAGGTGATCCTCTGTGTCAAGCCACTTGCTGGGCCCCTTGTTCAGCATCATCAGCTGTATCCCTCATCCCTGTGGCACGGCTTTGCACGCACAGTGGATTTCCTGGCTCGCTGCTGCCCGCCCCACCAGCTAATGGGATGAGGCTCAGGTGGGTCTGGGGCAGTGTGGAGACTCCCTGTGCTCACACTCCCACAGTACAGATCGGTGCCATCAGTCCCATCCCTGCTGCAAACTGTAGGCAGAGGTAATTTGCAGATGACAAATATCCCTGACAGTAAATATTTTTCCCACCCTCATCTTTCTACAAGCAGATAAGGTGGCAGCACTGTAGCAATACAGTTGCTGGAGGGAGACAAACTCTTTGGCAGACTTAAAAGTCTATTGTGTCCCCGCAATTATTTATAGATAAAGAGAAGAAAGCCAATAAGCAGAGAATGGAGCTGCACAACTGCATTTGTTATGACGATGATGATGTTATCTCTCCCTCACACCCACACACGCACATCTCCAGTGCATGGAAACTCGCTGCTGGCAACGAGTTTCAAATCCCTAACCAGGACAAGGCAGGACAGACTGGAAGTTTTACCCTCTCCTCACTGACTTGTGCCCAGCCTCTTTTCCCCCAGTGAATCCACCACACAACTCCAGTGGCTTCTCTGGAATAGCACCTGCAGGGCCCCAGGGTGCCTCTCTTTCTGGCTGCAGGATGTGGAGACCAGGTGGTCTTTGTCCCTGTAAACCAGCCCCTGGTGTGCTGGATCCCTTGTGGTGACAGGGGTCCAGGGTTGCCTGCAGGGAGTATGGATCCTCACCACCTCGTCCTCACCCAGGGTGTGGGTGCTCCCCACTGATGGCAGGGTGCAGGCAGACTCTGTCAGCTTTCCCTGTTCCGCATGGCCAGGACCTCCTCTCCCATCCCACACCACTACCGAGAACAGAAATGTGAGTGTTTGGAGGGATCTGGGATTAAAAGACGTGGCAGGCAAGAGTGATGGAGGTCACTGCAAATGAGTGCATTTCGGCAACCAGTGGAGCAGAGACACCTTGAGTGAGAAACATTGACTGCAGCGTGGGAAGAGGCTGGGAAGCACCATGTTCTCCCTGTTCAGTGAGCACTGCAAGAGCCAGTGGAGGAGATCAGGGCCCTGGCAGGGCTGGACCCACAGAAAGGAAGAACAAGGAAGCTGAGGGCTCAAGACCTGGAGTGCTACTGCACCAGGCATTGGGGTCCCTAGGTGACCTGTCACATGTGTGACACTGGGGCCCTTGACCAGCCCACGTCTCCCCATGTTCCAGGGTGCTGCATGGCATTGCTTGGCTCCTCCTGGGGCAGAAGTCCTGCACCTTCCCAGCGCATGCACAGCCACTGCCCCTCCCCAGCACTGGGGGTGAAGGAGGGGTGTGGGCTCCTGCCAAGTGCTGGGCCCTGTCTCAATGTGACCTCCACCCTGGGAAAGCCCCAGGGTGAGCTCTCCAGCTGGTGAGATATTGCCCAAGACAGCGACTGGGAACCCTTAACTGGAGAGTGGGATGATTTTTCACTGCTTCCTCATAATAAGAGGACAGGAGTAAGTGACTAGTACAGTCCGTTCACTCGGTAAAGATTTATACAATCACTTCATCCGGTAATTGGTATTCTGGGGAGAGAGAGCGAGCTGCAGCTCCAGCATCCGCCTCTATTTGTTTTATCTCTGTCTTTCTCTCTTTCTCTCCCCTTTTCAGAATGAGTAATTCTGTCCCTCACAATCCCATTTAAACAGAGCATTTGCAGAGTGAATAATTAGTTACATTCAATTAGGCCTCACACACTCTCCCTTCTCACTTTGGGGGACAGACGCGCTAATGAGATGGTACATGTGTGACACACGGGAGCAGGCACTGCACATGCTGTGTGCCAGCAGGGAAGGGTCAGCCTTGGGGGAAGTGGGGACACGGCCCCAGAGAGATCAGCCTGCCATCTTGGGGAGACAGTCCTTTGGAAACCATCTGGGGCTAAAGGCTTAATGTTTGGGGCCAAAGGCTTAATGTTTGGGGCCAAAGACTTTGCATCTGTGGCCCACATAACACCAGCCTTCTCCTCCAGCTGGAGTGGGATCACATCTGTCCCCAGAACTGGGTGTTCTCTGGGCTGGTGCCAAGGGAATGCTGCCCAGCCTGGGACCATCCCACCAGCACTGCTGGGAGCACCAAGCCCTGAGAGGAGGGAAAGCTGCTGCCATGTTTTTATCTCCCTTATTAAACCTAACATTAGGTTTTAAGAGGAGCATTAAATAATGTGCCACTGCCTGTACAGGCAAAGTTGCTCCATGCTCCAGCTGCTCCTGCTCTGGGATTTATAGCCTTTCTCATGCCATGCTGCCTGTGTTCAGGTAGTGGTGGGTCACAGGCTGAGGCTGCTCCCAGTACCTGAAGTCTGCAGTGAGCTCAGTGCCACTGCAGCCCCACACCAGTGCTTTGGAGCGAGTGGTGACTCCACTGCTACACCCCAGCACCCCGCAGCGCTGCCCTGCAGTGGGATGGACCCCACCTGTGCGTTTTACTGCCAGAGCAGAGGCCCAGAGGTGCGGGGCATGGAGCTACGTGCTGCAGGCAGCCCTGCCCACATCTTCCATCTCCTCTGGCGTGGGACACGGGGAGGGCACGGCTGTGCTGGGGGCAGCTCCTGCTGTGGGGGTCAGTGAGGGCAGCCACAGGGGACGCGCATGCACGGGAACGGGCCCAGCGAGGGTGTGCTGGGGAGGGCTTGGGGCCACGGTGGGGGTCAGCACAGCTGGTAGCGGCCCTTCCCTCCCTCCTCCGATGGGAGCCTCTGCCTTGGGAGCACCCGCCCATTCCCAAAGCATCCTTCCCGGAACATCAGAGCTGGGAGCGCCGGTCCCGGGGGCACCGGGGGCTCGGGGCTGCTCACGCACAGGGGCCAGATAATCAATCACGTTTAATCACAGGGTTTCGCCAGCGTGGGTGGAGGGTGAAGGAGCGCGGCCGCTCCCGCACGTACGGGTGGGTGTGTGGGGGAACCGCGGGAGGGGGCCCCGCGCTGGGCAACAACCCCTTGGGCAGGGCCCCCCGTGCCCACCCGGAGCCTACGCGGGACGGGACGGGGCGGGGGCGGGCGGTGCCGGTCCCGCCCCGCGCAGCCCGCGCCGGTCCCGCAGCACCATCTCCCGGCCGCCGCACGCCGGTGTCTGCGCTCCGGCCCCGCCGCCGCCATCCCCGGCCCCTGCCCCACAGCAGAGCCGTGGGCCCGCCGGTCCTGCCTTTGCTCGTCCCACGGAGCCCGGCAGCGCTGGGCGGCATGGGGGGCCGGGGCCGGGACGGGGTGCCCTATCCGGGTGCAAGCACCGGGCCCTGCTCCAGCACAGGCAGCGCTTCCACAGCGCCTCAGACAGGTGACTGAGCTCTGCCGTGGTGGTCTCACACCAGCAGCCCTCCCTTTCCCACCCCTGGCTTCTCCAGCACTCAGGGAGACTGGGCTCTGTGCTGGAGTCTTCCTGTCAGCAGTGACACTGCTGTGGCCAGGGGATGCACCAGGTTCTGCCAGGGCTCAGCAGGCGAGCAGCCACTGAGCAGCTGGGCTCCATTGCAGCACCTGGGCAGGAAGCAGGATGGGGTTCTGTTGCATGTCCCCATGCGGGCAGCCAAGCCTTGCTCCACCAGAGCAGCCCTGTGCAGGTGACCAGACCAGGAGTTGTGGTGGTATTCCCATGGGGTGGTTGTGCCATGGTCCACTGCAGCATCACGTCATTTGCAGGCAGGCCAGATGCCAGATTTCCTCCCCAGCTGGAGAGGGGACAGAGGAGATGGTGCTGTCCTCAGTCTGTGCTCCTGTTGGAGGCAGTGCCCTGTGCCTTCACAGCATCTCCTGCTCTGAGATGCGGCTCTCCTTGCCATCTTCCTGGGCCACAGGCTGGCACCTGAGTAGGGTCTCCTGCACAGGCAAGACATTCTCATCCTGCTCCGTGGGCTGCGGGGTATCTGGGTTCTCTCCGGGCTCCCCAGCCTCTATCTGCACAGGGGCAGGGGTCAGGGGCAAGCAGCTACATCCCCCCGCTCAGCACCCATGTCTTTCCACAGGTTCCTGCTACACTCCTGTGTAGGCCAGAGTATGGGTCCCTCCCAAATGCTCAGCACTTGCCAGCAGCACCCTTGGGTTGCCCCAGCCCTTGTCCTGCCCCAACCAGGCAGCCTAGTTCAGCCCCCACCCCTCCTGCATTGCAAAGCCACAGCCCCTGCTCTGCTGCTGGCACATCCCCAGCTGTGCCCTGGAGGGATCCCAACCCACCCAACCCACTGCTGGAGGGGGCTCTCGTAGACTCACCTCGTTTGGCACCCGTCGCCTGGAATCTGGATGGAAAGAGGGACAGAGAAGGCAATGTTCAGGGGCAAGTGCTCCTGCCCTGCAGGGAGCTTCCTGGGGTCAGAACCAGGGCTGGTGCTGCTGCACAGGTCCTGCAGCTCACATTATGCCTGCTGCTGCTGACAGGTTGGGGCTAACAGTGGGAGCTAGAATGGACTCGTGGGGCACCAGCACTCTCCCCCAAGAGCTGACCCAGCTTGGGCTTGCAGCAGTGCCAACAAAACCTGCTCCCAAAGACAG
Organism: Corvus moneduloides; assembly: GCF_009650955.1. NCBI lineage: Eukaryota > Metazoa > Chordata > Aves > Passeriformes > Corvidae > Corvus > Corvus moneduloides. Next base: position 6,981,487 of record NC_045492.1, read on the forward strand.
AGCAGGACTCAGTGAACCCTTTCCTGGTGATGTCCCCAGAGGGGCTTCCCCACTCCCAGCAGAGCTGCTGCTGTCCTCCCTGGCTCAGCCCCTCAGGCCTTTACGGCCCCTCTGGCCAAGGTTCTCCCTCCCTCAGCCAAGTCAGCACTTCCTGCGCTTTAGCCCCTCACCTGTGTGGACCAGGCAGTAGATGCAGACACCCAGGAGGCACGTGAAGACTGCAGCCGTGATGGGGATCAGCACTGACAGCGAGGAGCGCCTGTTCGACTCTGTGGGAGAAGATGGGGTCAGTGAGGCACCCACGGGACACCCAGCACAACACAGAGTGCTCTGTTCCAGCCCCACAGAGATCCCTCATAGAGACGGAGGGACACGAAGGCATCACACGGGCCACGCACTCAGACCTTCCTCTCCCAAAGACACCACGGACCAGGCCAGCTTTTCTGAGTGCTGCAGGAGCTGGAGCCCTGGGGGGTCTCTGCTTTGCACCGGATCAGCCCTGGGCACCAGGCACTTACCGCAGATCACATCCGAGGAGTTCGTCCCTTTCACCTTCACCACCAGCCCCTTTTCCTCACAACTGCAGGGAAGAACAAGACCATGTAACCACAGCAGTAACTACCCGAGTTCAGGGAATAGTTGGGGCTGGGCAGGCACCCAAGCTGCCCCAAAACACATCCTGCTCTGAGCCCGCTGAGCTCCAGCAGGGTGAGCCGGGGGACCCCCACTGACACAGAATGATGCAGACAGCAGGAACACAGCAGGGTACCAACCCAGGAGCTTGGCCTGAAGTTGCTGAAACTGCTGAGGATGGGAACAAGTTTAGGGACAAGGCACAGGAGGGAGCAGACCTGCCCAGTCAGGGAAGCCCCCAGGGCTTGAGCACTGTAGCTATGACAGAAAAGCTCAGATAGGCTACAAGTGGCTCTGTGGGGAAGTAATTTCTGGGCACGGATAAAAGCAAAGTGAAATCCAATGGCTGGCAGCTGAAGCAAGACTAATTCAGCTTGGAAATAAGGCTCATGTTTCTACCAGGAACTGCAATTAACCCTCAAGCAGCTTTCTAAAGACAGGGATGACCTGCCAGTTCATGGCATCCTCAAAGCAAAACTCCCCATGGAGAGGGCTTATGCTTTGGCTGATGACTACAGCTACAGAGAGCACTGGGAGGGAGAACCTGAACAGGGCATGGGGCATCCCCATAGATCCTGATCCCTTGCTTCCAGCATGGATGACAACATGGACACCCCTGAAGGGACAAGCAGTCTGTGCTCAAACTGAGGGACAGACACAAGTGCCTGGATGTCTGCCTCGACCTCAGACAATGCTGCCCTGGACCTCACCATGCTCCTAGCCCTGTTTCTCTCACTCTGGCCCTATGCCAGCCAGATGCTGTATCCCTCAGAGGCCAGCCCGGCTGTCCAGTCCCCAAGGCCACCAAGGAAACTGGCAGCAGAGGATGTGCTCACTGGGGCTGGCGGAAGGACGCGTACTCAGACAATACCTTGTCCAGGGATAACACGGCTCAGTTTTAGAAGAGACGTTGGAGAAGGTGCCTTCTGCACAGGGTTCACAGGGGGATGACATCCGGTTCATGGCCTTGGCTGAAGAGGAGCAGAGGTGACAGGAAGGTCAGTGGAGGCTGTGGGGCGTGAGGGCCTGAGGGGGCAAGGGGCTGCAGAGGAAAGGTGTGCAGCACACCCTGTGGCAACAGCACGGCTCTCCCAAAGCCCTGCCAGGGGGCACCATGCCACGGGGAGCCCCCATGCCCTGAGGTTGGTGCTGACAGGGCATCAGTCCTGTTGAGTGGGAACACCTTGTCAGACTTACCTGCCACGAAGCCAGAGCCAAGCTGGCAAGGCTGGTTCTCCACACAGGTCTGGCAGCTGATGTCAGAGCAGTGCATGCCGGCCCGGCACTGGCACACCGTGTTGTGTGTTGCATTTCCTTGCATCTTCACAGTGAGGCCAGCATCTGGGCAGAGGGAACATGGGCGAGCTGAGACACTGGGCAGGGGAGCCAGTCCCCCCCCCAGTCCCCACAGGTTGGGGTCAGCGGGCACAGGGAGCACTTACTGCCTTCACAGGTATCATGAGGAGCACAGTGCTTCTCCTTGGTCCAGCTCGGCTGATAGTGCCCGCTCCCACAGGGGGCACAGACAGAGTCTTCTGTTTTATTGCACTCAGAGACCAGCTTTTTCCCTGCAATAGAGGCTGGTGAGGAAGGGGCAAGGGGGCTTTCCCTCTCTCCAGACAGCACCTCTGCCAGCAGGACAGGGGAATGCTGGCAGCTGTAGATGCCAGGATTGCTGCAGCATTCTGCATGGTATCCAAGGCTGAAGGAGCCAGCTTGCCTGATGACTACAAACATTGCAAGGGAGGGAGGGCTGTGGGGCCACTCCAGCACTTCAGGGACTGGGAGATGACCTGACAGTGACAGCAGGAGGTGGCAAACACCATCACAATTTGCTACTGCCAGTGGCAGCACTCTCCCTGCAAAGCTGCCTTTGCCATGGGATCCTGCAGCTGCAAGAGCACAAACAGTCCCAAGAGAGCTGTGGCACATTTGGTGAGGTCCAGGGGGTGTCCTAGAGCACCCACAAGGTCCCAGTTGCTCTGAGATGACACAGGGAGGTGAAGCTGTCAGCATTGCTGTCAATGGGGTGGAGGAGCTCAGTCACACCGAGCAGAGCTTGCCCCGCTGTGGCCAGGCAGTAGGTCCTGGCACAGCCCAGCTATGAGGCCCCCAGGAAAGGGTTTCCATACCTGGCTGACACCGGTTGCAGCATCTGCCCTTGTACATATACTGCTTATCAAAGCATGTTAAGGCATCACCAGGCTCCCAGCACTGGAAGAAATAAGACCTGTCAATTCATATCCAATGGTCCCACACCACCACGCTTCCATAGACGCATGCTAGCCTGCACCCTGAGGTGAGGGCTTCCTCACACCACTATTCCCACATCTCCACTAACCACAGACCACAGCAGCCACCCACGCTGCCTGATGCCATCACTGCTGTCTTTGAAGTGGGGTGGCAGTGATTCTGGTAGAGTTGCTCCACATTTCCCCAGATTTCCTACCATAAGGTGATTGCACATCACCCTGTGCCCCTGCCAACAGTACTGCAGCCTCACACAGAGGGAGCAGCGTTCACCACGCTTTCACGCCCAGAGCACTGGCAGCCCCTTCCCAAGGCTGACACATCATCCCTGAGGGACAGGAAAGCCCCAGCCAAGCGTATTACCTATGCAAGCTTTGCCAGAGCCTGCCCTTGCTCCTCCTGGCAGGGGACTAGCTGCACAGGGAAGGGTAAAAAGGAGGCAGGGAATGAGCTCTCGGGCCAGACAGGATGCAGGAGGGCACCCGGAGCACCGTTCCTCTCACAGAGCCAGCCCCTCGCCGCCCACCCACAGTAGCCCGGCAGCTCCTGGCAGATCCGCCCGAGCCTGGCCATCCTGGGGAGGGGGACGGGGCCTCCGGCAGAGAGCGGGGAAGAAAGGCCCGGGCCGAGGGTGCTATGGACGAGCAGCCAGCACGGCCGGGCGCTGCCCAGCCCCGTGGGCACCTCGAGCAGCCCCGGCTCGGAGACAGCGCTGAGGCCGCGGGGCCGTCCCAGCCGTCACACCCGCCCCAATGGAACCGAAGAGAAGTGAAAGAGGCACTAGAACCGGCTGCCGACATCCGCCCGACTGAGGGTCCCGGCCGAGGGCCCCGGGGCTCGCCGCTGCCCGTCCCTGCCCGTGGGGACCCCCGGGCCAGCGCAGGGCGCGGCTGGGCTGCCGGGCCCGCGCCATCGGTGGAAAGCGAAAGCGCGTGGGTAGAAGACCTGGAGAGGATACCGGGCAGTCCAGATAGCTCCTCCGCCCTGGCGGGGTCCCGGGAGACCGGACCGAGGGACCCGACCGGGCATCGCTGCCGGGTCCCGTCAACGCCACCCGCGCACAGCCCCGGGGCTCCCCGGAGGGGGACGGCTGCGCCGAGGGGACGGGCCGGAGCGGCCGGACCGTGCTCCTTCCCGGAAAGCCCGGCGGCACACAGACACGGGGATGGAGGGATCCCCTCAGCCTCTGCCCCTGTCCCGCTCCCAATCCATGGCCCGATCCCGGCCCCACTCACGCCCAGCAGCGCCGCGCAGAGCAGTCCCAAAAGCCCCAGCCGGTTCATTTCTCTGCGCCCCGGCCGCCGCCGCCGCCCTCCTAAGAACGCCTCGGTCCGTTCCCGCCCAGGAAGGGGCGTCGGGCCGCCCGCCCCGGGGCTTCCCCGCCGGCCCCGGCTGGGGACAGCTCCCCGCCGGCCCCCCCGAGCCCCGCGCTGCCCGCCCGGCCTGCGGGCAGGCGCTGCCCCAGCCGGGACCCCAGAGAGCAGGGAGAGGGGTTGGCCGCGGTCCGCGGGGAGGGGAGCGCCCGTGCAGACCCCAGCAGGAGCTCCAGGTTTCACTTCTTCTTTCCGACAGCAGCTAAGAGAGGTGTTTTTTTTTTTTTTTTTTTTATTTAGCCTTTAAGAGTCCCTGAGCTGTCGCCCTGGAGAGCCCCTCTGGCTGCAACCCTGGAGAGCCCCCACAGCCGCCACGAGCCCTGGCCTCTGCGGAGTGTCCCCGCAAACACGTCAGCCCTGAAGGGGGAAGGGGCAACAGTGCTGAGGCCTGGCTGTACCTCTGTCTCAGTTCCCCAGAGAGGTTCCCAGTAACCCCCAGGGAATTTCCAGGATCCCTGCCTGCTCCGGAGACGTTCCCTGGACTCCCCTTGGCATTGCGGTGGCTGGGCAGCGAACGGTGGTTCCTCAGCACCCCTCGGTACCCCGGTCACTTATGGCACTGCCGCCCCGTCCTCCGCGGCCACATTGTGCCCACACTGCCGCGATGCCTGAGAGGACACACGGCAGCAGCCGCCTCCCCGCTCATGGTCACGGTCACGGTCACGGCCACGGCCTCGGCCCCAGCCGGAGGCTGGTGGCCACAATCGGCCATCGCCAGGTCACAGCTGCTCGCGGAGAGAAGGGCAGCGTGCTCCCCGCGGGCAGCGAGAATTGGGAACCCAGTGCTCTGGATTCCCCAGCCCAATGTCACTTCCCAGAACTGACTCACTCGGGAGCACGAAGGGTCCCTGGGGAATCTCGAGGGCAGAGGGGGCGGCCGCTGCGGGAAGGGGATTTCTGGGCCCGGCCTGGGAAATCCCCGCGGCGCCGGGCACTGCCTGAGCAGGGTCTCCTGTGGCCACGGGCTGTGAGCGCCTCTTGCTCCCGGGAGGCAGCGGGGGCCCGGTCCTCCCGGTCGGCAGGAGCTGCTCAGGCGGGAGCCCCTACGAGAGCCCCCGGTCCCGCCGCTCGGAGAGCGGGGCAGCGTATCGGGACAGCTGCTGCTCGGGGCGGCTCCGGGGCTGGCGGCGCAGCACGGGGACACCGCCCCTTGAACGGGGCAGGGGCACTCCGGTCCTGGCCCTGGCCCCGGGTCCGGTCTGATCCCGATGCCGGTACTGATCCAAACTCCGGTCCCCGTCAAGGTCTGATCCCAATCGCTGCCCCGGTCTGGGCTGCTCCATACCCCTACCCGGGTCCCAGTCTGATCCCGACCCCGATTCCGGTCCCTGTCCCGGTCTGATCCCCACCCCGGTCCTGATCCTGACACATGTCCGGTCCCGGTCTGATCCCGACTTCGACTCCGGTCCCAACAGCAGTCTGATGCCGATCCCGACCCCAGTCCCGATCCCACTCTGATCCCGATCCCGATCCCGATCCCGTCCCCGATCCCGTCCCCGATCCCGTCCCCGATCCCGCCGCCTCCCCCGCGTGAGGTCCGATAGCGCCACCCAGCGGCCGCCCGGCCCCTTCGGCACTACAACTCCCGGCCTGCCTTGCGGTGCCGTACCGTGGGGCGTGCCGGGAACCAGGGCAAGTGGCCTTTGCCTCGGCAGGCATGGCGGTACGCTGCCGCACCGTAAAGTGCGGTACGTCGCCATAGCGACTGTTCTCCCCCCCTCCTCCTCTTTGCGACGGCGCCGTGCGGTAGCGGCGGGTGGCGCCTTTGTCCTGGCGGCGGCGGCCTGACGGGGCACCGGGTCCGGGCCGGGACCGGCGGTGAGTCTGCGGGTCCGCGGCCCCGGTACGCGGAGCGCCCACGTGAGAGGCTTACGGCAGCGAGCCCCGCGGAGGGCCCGGTCCCTCCCGGCCCTCGGCTGGGGCTGGGCCGGGCGTGCCTCGCGGCCTGCGGGCGGGCCGCGCCTCCGCCTCGCGTCCGGGCAGCGCGGGACCACCGGGATTCGGTGGGGCTGCTCCGCACCCCCGGAGTAGCCGGTGCGCGGGTTGAGCGGCGCTGGCAGCGCCCAGGCCCGGGCGGAGGTGGGGGAGGCACGGGTGGGAGCGGCGGCCGCCGACGAAGCTCCCGCCCGGGGGTCCCTCCCCGCTGCGCCAGGAGCTGCCCGGGGTGAGCGGGGGCCCGGGGCAAGGGCGGCGCGGGGCGCGTTCTGCCGGCGGGAGGAAGGCGGAGGCGCTCTCCAGGTTACCGTGTGGGCGGCACCGCGTCTGCCCAGGTACGGGGGGCCGGACGAGCGGTGCCAGCGCTGCCCCAGGAGGACCCTCCCGGCTTTCGGGAGGGCGCGTGTCTGCTCCGGGGGAAACTCCTTGGCACTTCTGCCTTCCGTGCTGGCTGTTCGGCTCTCGGTGCCGGCTGTTTCTCTTTTGCCCCCGAACTTCTTGGAGACTTGTGTTTCGCTTGTGGCAAATTAGTTTCAATATCGCACTCCAGCAGAATCTTGATTCCTGAAGCTGTAGCGCTATTAATAAACAGCTCTGGTTTTAAATGTAAGATTTTTAGAGAGTTGTGGCTTTAATTAATTTCCAGAGGATTTGTTGGCTCATGAGGTGCCGTGGGCTGTTCTGTCGTAGGACTCACAGTAACTGCGCGGGGAATTGGCACCTTTAAACTGTCCCGGTGCCTCTCTGGCTGCATCCATACAACAAGACTTAATGTGGGAATTAGGCGTTCTCCTGATGTAGCGTGCCCAGAGGTGGGACAACATTCATTTGTTCTGGTCTTATGATCGCTAAATAGCCCTTAACTATGTAATCTGCCTAGTGGAAAATGGTAAGAGGCAGTGAATGATCTTAGATGAGAGTTCTGGAGTAACTCCTCTGTTTGGGATTTACTGATTGTTTAGAAGCGGGAAAATAACGCTCTGTTTTTCTTAATGTGGCAAGTTCTTGCAGCCTCTTTCTCAGACACCCCCAGCTATCCCCACCCCTCAGGAAAACAAAAGGGAATTTCTTACATCTTTTTATACTGAAAGTGAGGTGTCCTACCAGCAGTTACAGGCCTGTTTGACACCTGTTTGCTGTGTGTGTCTGTGGCATCTGGAGACAACCTGCACAGGGGCTCTGTGTTCCCATCTCTCTCCCTGGTGGTGCTTGGAGCCAGACTGGAGAAAGCCATGACCACTGCATCCTGCTCCGAATGGGAACTTGGTCTAGATTGCACCTTCTATGTTTTATTGCCACTTTATCATTTTGAGGGAATTTTGAAAGCTTCTCCACCCTCGACTGATGAGAACTTGAGCTGCAGTAGTGGAATAGAAGTCCACTGCTTCCATGTAAAAAATTTTGGTTTTCTTGGTACTTCTCACGGGGAAGATGAAACTCTGTGTATGTATGCGGACAAACTTGCAGGGGGATTGGGGCAAATATGATAAAGGAGATTAATTTTGTTGGATTTTGGTTTGGGTGTTGGGTTTTTTCCTCACTCCAGTTCTGGCAGTTAATTTTAAAAAGTTCATTAGATAGGGAAGTGTTCTCTGCCTCCCATCTCCACAGGGTTTCCTAAAAAGGGGGAAGAGTGATACAAATGTGAAGTTGATTGATCTTTAAAGGATAAATAAATACATTTTATGTCTCAAATCTGGAGTAGATTTATTTTTCATGCCAGTTAAGTGTTGCAAAAGTATTTATATAGAGCCGTCTTATCTTTTTTGACATTTATTTATTTAGAGATTGCTTTTAAATTGTATGTACTCTCGGGTACTGTTAGGGAGTGTGTTGGTTGTAGGCATTGCATGATTAAAAGGAAAAGTTTCTGTTGATACGCTCAATTTCATCATCTTTCTTTTTGCAGGCTTCTTGCATGTTACAAACAGAAAATCCCATCCCGCATTCCTGTAGATGAATGTTTAGGAAGCAGAACAACTTTATTAAATAGTTTTCAAACTTTTAAGTTCACCTTGAAAGTTTCAGTGTTATTAATTTCTTTAAGCTTTGTCTAATGGTGAATTTTAAACCAGAGAGTCAGAATCACGGGGATGGTGTTTTTTGTTAGCTTTGGCAGTGTTATGTTATTTTTTGTTTGCTGGGGTGGGTTTTTTTTTTACTTGTTTGGGTGAGTTTGTGCAGTGAATGTGGCTGACTGCTCCAGCTGTGTGCAGGGGTGTGGGCTAAGGGAATGTGCTTTTGCTGCATGGGGAAGGTGGGGAAGGGTGCAGCATTTACCTGGGGGTGGTTAAATTCCCAGCTATGGACCCGCCTGCTGTGGGAGCTGACATCTCCATGGGGACAAGGATATGCTGTCTAATAGAGATGCAGATGAGAAACTGTGCTTTCTGGGATTGGAAAGCTGAGATTTCACATGTAGTGAAGTGATCCAGGTATGGTCACTTGGGAATATTTCAGCAGTATTTCCTGATGCCTCATTCCAAGCCCTACTGGAATATTTGGGTGCTGTTATGCAATGTTGCAATGAGTGTTTCCTTTCTGCTTATTAAAATATTGCATAAATTTCAACACTTCTTATCAGTGGATTGAAGAACTAGATGTGACAACAATGGGTGTGTTGAAAAGCTTAAAGTTAAGGCATTTTAGTGGAAAATTAGTTTTATTTGTATCTTAGTTTGGAGTTAAACCATTAAAACCTATTTGCAAAAGAATTAGGTTTGCTACCTTTCAGTATTACAGAAAAGCTCGACCAAAATGCTGCAGTGAGTGTTTTTGCCTGACCTCTGTGTCCCTCGTATTAAGATTTCTCTGGAGTGAAGTTTGCGTCAAGCAGACCCAGTTGGCTTCTAGTCTGCAAAGCTGTTAAGTTTAATCTTGTTCCAGTTTAATTTTAATGTCATGGATTGAAATTATATGCGTGGCCATTTTTTTTTTTTGCGAAGAGTTGCATTTGGAACGAAAGCAAAATGGCTCGAGGACGCAAGAGCAATAGCATCAAACAGAGCGACTTCACTAACAGCACCAATCCTCAGGATTTAGAGAGAAGACTTTTTGTCGGCAATTTGCCCACAGACCACATGACTCGTGAAGAAATGGAAGAGATATTTTCAAAATATGGCAAAATCAGGGGTTAGTATATTATCTTATGCCTTTTTGTGGCAGGGATTTCAGTGAGAAATATTGCTTCATGCTTGTCAAATGCTATTTGATGATGATGAGAGGAGTGACCAATGTTGTTCCTAAATAGTGACCTTTTAATGATAATTTTCTCTGCCTGCATTTTCTCTGGAAAAGTGATTCCTTCAGTACAACTCAAACGTAATGCAGATATATGAGCTATGTTTTAGCTTTTAGCTCTCAGTGTGATGTCACAGTACTCTTTCAAGTGACTCCATAGCCTCTTAATTAAATCTTGGTCACTTCCTGGGCTGTATTTTGGTCACTGCCTTGTCAGAAGGAACTTGATCAGAGTCTTTGAGCTCTGCATTTTGATCCTGGTGGATTTGATTTTCCCAGGAAGCTTGCATAGTGGTTTCTGGGTAGAGCACAGCTGGTGGGGTTAGCGATGGCCGGGTGTGGGTCAGCACTGTCTGTGGTTGTAACCGGTCTTGCCCTGCTGTTAACTCTTGCAGCCCTCAGCATGTACCATGGCTATGGGTTCGTGCAGTATGACCGTCTAGAAGATGTCCAGGCCGCTCTGGACGGTGAGAAGGGTCGCCTTTATAAAGGGTATAGATTAGGTAAGGAAAACTGCTCCGCGCTCTCCTGACCCCAGCATGCGTTCGGGAGAAAGAGTGCTGTTGTTTTAAAGCCCTCTGGAAAGGTCACAATGTGACACTTGTCTGGCCTTAGTCTCAATCACCTTACTCAGTATGTATTTGCCTCCTGAGTTCCTGCTGTGTGCTTCACCTGCAGTGTGGTTCACCTTGCTGCCTGGGTCTTACCCTGAATTTTTATGTGCTAGTATTTGGAAAGCTCTGTTAGCCTGTGTAAGAAACTGTGCAACAAGTAAGCCTTGAAAAGGGATCATTGAAACCTCCAGCGCAGAGTTTAATAACGTTTGTAAACCAAAACTGGGCTTCATCTTGACATACTCAAAGGAATTGGTCACAGCACTTAGCAGCTAGTTGGCTAAGTAAACTTAGCTGGGATTTTTGCACAAGTGGAGCCAGCCTTTAAGCAGTGCTATAAATACTGGGTGCTTTAAAAAGGATATTTTCATAAAGATGAAGATAATTCTGCTAAATGTGCTGGGAGCAGACTTAAACGGAAATGAATGGTTAGAAATCCACGAGTAATATTTTAAATGCAAGGAAAAAATTACTTTCAAAGTAAGCCTATGATAATTTGAAGAAAAACAGTTTGACTTTAAAAAGAATGACAGGAGGAATAAATAGTAACCTGTGGGAAGGTGTATGTACAGTAACAAATAAGAGCCTGAAGATGGAAATGAAGGCAAATAGACAAGAAGGGTAGAAGGATACAAGAAGAAATGATGTCCAGCATTATCCAAGTGTAGAGGCTTAAATAGGAACAACTTTGGCTGTTTTAGAAGCTAAGGGTAACTGACTGGCAATGATAAAATTTCTAACTGGAGAAGACCAGTTAATGTTTCTGCTGTCTGTTTTTGGAGAGGCAGGAGGTGTATTTAATATAATTTCCATTTCATTAGCAAAACCAAAAAGGGTAAAACTGCAGCTACCAAAACTAGATCTCTCAAAAGAATTAACATCAGTAAGGCTCAGTGAAATGCTGACCTGCCTAGTCTGTTACTGGTGTTTTTCCACAAGCCTTGGAAAACTAGGGAGTTTCCAGGTAGCTAGTAGAGTGCTGCAGGTGAGCCAATAGGCAGGGTAAATGAGATGAGCCTGGCATCAGTGCCTGGGAACAAAGGGATTCTTTCACCTGACACTGGTGAGAAGGCAATTGACTAATGTCCATCAAAATAAATCCTGTCTTAGTTACTGTTATAGTACTGCAAGCTCGAGGGCTGGAAGCAGCAGTGTTGATGTACAGATTGCTGTAAGGTGTTTGATTTGATAAGAAACAAGAACAGTTGAAAACAACAGAGTTAAATGGATTTAGAATCTAGAATGGAGTAGATGTAAGATAGATGGAATTTCTCGGTGCTTTGAGTGGTGGTCTAGAAAAACTGAGTCCTGGCCATACAGTGCTTTTATGAGTGACTTGGAGAAAAAAACATGTTTTAAAAAGAGGACGAAATAGTGATGATTGACTCATTGATGGTGAAGGGACCTGGACTTCCTATCCTGGATGCAGACAGACCTGAGCTTTAAGTGAAGCTGACAGGGAAGGTCTGCACCCAGCCAGAGTGCTTTGGTCATCCTTGGCTGTGCTAAACACAGGTGTGCAAGTAGGGAGGCTTTGGTACCTGTGGGATTTTGCTGCTGGAAGAGTGCTCAGTTTTGGTATGCCTGATTCAAAAAGGATAATGCCGAATTGGAAAAGCCTTGGAAAAACCTGACAGAGGTTTAGAATTAAAGAATGAGCCCTAGTAAAAACCTCAAGAGAAAGGAGTGATGTGATCTGTGTGTTACAGACAGACCTGGAGATCAGGGAGTTTTAGTGTAGTAGGAACAGGTGCGACAATGCCTTAAATGTGAATAAAGTCTTTTCTCTATCAGCAGAGTAATTGGCTTCTGGAGAAATTTATTGGATCTGTGGTGGTTTCTGTGCTCTGAAGACTTTTAAATTGGAATTGGATGTTTTGCTAAAAGATAAGCACTAGTTCAGTGCCACTGCTGCACTTGAAATAGGATTGTGATTCCAGAAGTTCCCGTCACCTGTGTTTGTTCAGAAGGTTAAACTGTGTGATTACAGTGGCTCTGTCATCTCAAAATCCTACAGGACAGAAGACTTTTTATTTGGGCTTTTTTTTCCCGAAGTTTTGTCAGTGTTCAAATACTTAACTTGTAAATGCTGTTGGCATTAAATAAAATGTTACTAAATGTGTTATTTTGCACAAGAGAAGGATCCCTGTCAAATTTTTTTTTTCTTCTAGAAAAATATTTTTGTGCAGATTTAAATACATTTTTAATTTGAAAGAAATGTATGATACTAAGTGTAAAAATCATAATAGGTTTCTTCAATGGCATCTTAAAACAGAAAATAAACATAATCTTAAACCAAAGAAAGCAGCTAGTGTCTTGCTTAAAGATAACACTTGACTTTAAGGGGAAAAATTATCAACTAAAAAATAAATGCAAAGAGAACAGTTACTTCAGTTATGCTGCCTTAGTAGTAAACATAATCGTTAATAACACAGTAAGGTAAAAAGTTTTGGGAGGGTTTAAATCCAGTGTAGCATTATACAAGTATTTCCACAAATGCACAGAAGTGTTTTCGTATCTTTAGTAGCAAAACCATTTCAAGAATAAATGTCCTTCAGATGTAGTTTGTAACAGTAGACCCTGCAGCTGTGTGTGATCCTGGAGAGATGCTCTGGGGTCCTGTGAGTGGTGTTATGCTGCAGTTGTAGGTAATGTTCAGATTGTACTTGCTTCTCTGCCCCCACAGAGAGGCAACATGCTGCTTGATTGACATCAAGAACAAAAATTAGACCTGATCCTTTAATTACAATTTTAATCTTGAAAATAATGAAGGATAGTTTGGGATGCTACAGAAGATATTAAGACTGAGTGTGCCTAAAGACATCATGGCATGTTTATATTCTCATGCAAGAGCTTTGAAAGTAGTTAATGCAAATAAGTCATCAGAAATGTTAATTGTTGATAGATTCTGGGGGAGCAGATACAGCCTAGGTTTGGGTTCTTTTCCTTAGAAGGTTCTCAGTAAAATGTCCAAAGTCACTTATCTGTTTGCTCTTGCCCCCCTCCAGTGCATTATTTAATCTCCAGTCAGCTGTCATGGGAGGCATTGAGAACAGTGGGGGTCCCTGACAGTTCTGGGCAACTTCACTTTTGCTGGTTGAGGACAAGATTCTGTTTCTTCAGCTCTCTTACTTCTTGGTGTTTCCCTTCATGGTGTTTTTCACGGAGATGCTCAGAAGCCAACCAGTTTTCAAATTTCTGATCTGTTGCCTCAGTTTGCATCACATTAACAATGGTGTTTTGAATGCACCATGTTGACTTCATAAGGAGCCTGTGTTCCAGGCTCCCGGATCCGTTTGTCAGTGGTGGGGGCTGTGCACCTTAACACTGCAGCAGTCCCTTGGAAGGCAGTTGCACGTGTCCCTTTGAGAACCCTTGGATTATTTCTGACAAGGGTACCAGCATGCTCCGCTGAACAGGACTGGCTGTGATCTTAAGACTGTGCTGGCCATCATTCCTTTCTCGGAGGTTTTCAGACTCTGCTTTTTCTCCTAGAGTCCATGAGTCGCTTTCTGCTTGCTCATAGACTGCAGAAGAAAGAGATTCTCTTATGGAAGAAAGAGTCTGGATGTAGGCCTGAACATGCAGGGTTAAAACTTCACCCAAGATGTCCACCCTATTTTGAAGTCAGAGAAATCCATGAAATTTTCATTATGTTGTACTATCTAAACTTAATAAAAAATTGTCAAAGTGACAATGTCTCTCTGCTGAATGGATTTCCTTGCACCATCTGGATGTTGTTGAGCTTAAGTTGCTTTCATTTGAATTGTGCTGATGATCTTTTTTTTGTTTCATAGCATTGAACAGATGGGTTGATTATTCTTTACAGATATTAATAAAGCAGTGGAAAGAAGAAATATGAATAAGGCTTCATCAAGGTCCAGTCCGACACGAAGGTAAAGTACCTGGAAGCAGTGAGTTATACTAGGAATTCAGGCCTTCAGGGCATGAGCCCAGCGGCCTGTGCTAAATGTCTGTGTCTCTTCCCTACTGCCACTTCCCCAGTCAAACGGTGATGCTCCAGCAGGAAAGTGGCCACTCCACTTCTGAGAGCCCTTTTGGCTCTGGCACCTTGGGAGGCACGAGGGAAACTCTTGTGTCTGCTGCCGTTACTGCAGCCCTGCATTTGGTTTTGCAGCACAGGCTGTAAGAGACTTGGGAGGAAGAATACACTTGATGTTTGCTCCTGCCTCCAAGGATCAGAGAAGCCGAGGCATATCTAGAGAATGCAAAGGGGCTGCAGCGTTTCCAGTGCTCTGCTGCAGAGAATTTTGGGGTCTTGCCTGTTCTGATGTTGAAAGCTTCCAATGCTGCGATGAGACTGGAAAAGATCACTTGAGCGACACACAAGACAGAGCAAACGCCTCTTGCACGGTCCTGTCTGCCCATGTGGTTGTGTTATCAGTGCCTGGAGCCAGCCCACTTTGTGCAGTCACTGATGTCCCCTCCAGCTTCTGGCTTCCCACCCCTCAGTGGGCACAGCACGTTCAGCTCCTTCACCTCCTCTGTGTGGGCAGCCACAGGCAAGGGGAGAAGGTATGGATTGGCCTGTCACAGGAAGATGACTTCAGTTTCCTTTCCACAGCATCACTAGGAAGCACACAAATACACGCTCCAGTGTAGCTTGGTACATGGCATCCACCCTGTGTGCCTCTGCTGTAAAGCTTTCCATGAAAAGCCATGGTCCTTGTTGGACTTGAAGGTAATCAAGGTCCCACATGTCTGGTGTGCTTTACTAACTTGACCTGTTAAATTACCAAAAATGAGAAAACAGTGCAACTAGCAAGACATCTACACAAAAAAAAAAAAAAAAAAGCCCGGAGAAGGAGTAGCTGCAATTCTTGGCACCATCTAGGACTTCTGCATGCTGCACTTACCCTACACAGGGCCAAATGTGCTTGCAGAGACCAGTGTGTGGGCATCAGGCCCAGGAAGTGCTGGGATTCCTGTGGCAGATGTAGCAAGTCTTGGGCCTGGGATGTGCTCGATGCTGGTGAGAGTACCCTGGGAGTATGTGAGCAGTAGGCACTGATGGCACATCTTTGGCCTCAGTGCCACCAATACTGCAGGGGTGAGGGGCAGGCGTCTGTACAATGAGCGTTGGTCCTCGGACCACACTGCAGAGGGACAAACAGCAGGCACTGATGCCATGGGCATTGCAACCTGTGCCATCCTGGCTGTGTGCAAGAGCAGGTGCCTGTGCCACAGTCCTAAGGAGCACTGGAGGTGCATGAGCCGTGGTGCTGTGAACCCCAGGTTGTGGACCGGACAGCATCCGAAGGCTTTGGTGCTGCTGTGATAGGCACTGGATTTCAGCTGGCACTGCATACGCTGTGGACATCCCATGTGGTTAGCACCAGGTCCCAAGCAGCACTGTGGGCACAGGCGGCAATGGGGTCACGGTCATCAAGTCCTGGGCATGGCTGTGGACGATGGACTCTGGACCACACTGTGGCCTGGGAACAACAGCTGCCAGTGCCAGTGCTGCGGAGCCCCACGCTGCACCGCATGCAGCAGTGCTGGGCCAGCAGGGCCGAGTCCCCAGCAGATGCAGGTGGTGGTGCTGATGCTGCAGGAGTCGGACCATGGTGACTGAGGTGTGGAAGAAGAAGGTGGAAGCTTTTCCTTTGTGCTACCGTCTCCCTTGAGCAGGGAAGCCATGCAGGCACAAGAGCCGAGGGTACCTGTGCCACATCTCTACTTCTGTCGCAGTTGTGCGTTGTTCATTCTGGATCTATTTGTCTCTGCGGATAATGAATGTGGCCTGTTCTGGTCACCCCCGCTCCAGCTGGAATAAATGTCATATGCCAAACAATTCCCCTGCATCTGGTTGTTTTGCTACATGGTCTCACAGCTATGGGAAGTTCAGTGATTCAATATCCATTAGAGCAAGTCAGAAGTTTCCCCTGAGCTTCTGCCATTGTTCATTGTAGGTTTTGGGGGAAGGGGGCTATGATGTGTCTCTCACAGGATGTGGTTTCGATGCAGGTCACAAACAAAAAGTGGATTTATATGTCCAGGAGGCTGAAGGAGTTTACACCTGGTTGTCTGCAAATTCAGTATGTCACTTTGAGGAGGAGCCTGTGTGTGCTCTTGGTGGCATCTCTTAATTTCTCCCAAAACCTGCTTTGTACCTGACATGCCAACAGAGGATGCCAGCACTCTTAGGTGTTCCTAGCACAGCTGGGTGTCTGACACCAGAATCCTTGCACAGACTCTGCTCTTCCGTCTCATTCCTGTTGCTCTGCCTGACACCAAACTTGGGCTCATCCACCTCATTCTCTCCACGTGATCACTATGTGACTGCACTGCAGTGGATGCAGACTCAGGTTCTGCTTATCTTTCATAAATTAGATTAGGCTGTTTGAGGACTGTAAAAGTCATGTCAAGTATGGGAAATAAAAAGATTTTAAAAGCTGGAGTTTTTTTCCTGATGGTTGTCAATATATTGGGGCAAAACCAGTCCAAACACATGGAGCTCTGTAGTTTCTCTGCAAGATTTTTTTTAATGTTTGGTTTTGACTGCAGTGAAGTTATGGTCTTCTCTGGAAAACAGAATGCAACCTGGAAAAAACCCTACTACTTTGGGAAAAGATGAAGACTGGAGCATTATTCTTCCTTCCCTCTCAAGACTGCAATACAAAGTCTGAATGAGATGGATCATTCAGAACCAACAGAGAAGCCTTTTGTGGCCACTGAGGATGTGGTGCTGGTTGGGTTTAGTATCTTCTTAACATGGGCCATTATAAATACAAGACTGGCTTTCTACAGAAATTATCCCTCAAGTCCAGGACAAGGCTATACCTGTCTTTACTTTCTGTCAGCAGCACAAACCCAACCACAACATGGAACCTGCAATGGCTTTGCTCATAAGCTACTCCTTTTTTAATCCTGTGCCAATAATGTTACTTCAAGTGTTCTGCTGTCATTGATGAGTGAATTTAATGGATCCCTTGAACACTCCTGGCTATCACATATTTGTGGGTATTAGCCTACATCACCTTAAATTCTCTCAAAGAATTTGCCAGACATGATTGATAGATGAGCTATGGCTGATGTTGGAGGTCAGAGGCCTTGAAATGATGGTTTCTGAAGTGCCCGTTCACTTCATCCACAGGTGCTCTACACTTAGTGATGCTCCATTAAGGAGCTTTCTGGGTCTTGTTTGGCTGTGCTGAATATTAGAATTAAGAACCTTCTCCAGACTGCTTCAAAAATATGACTTTTGATCAATTTTTGTTGTTATGGGATAGGAGGGAGGATACAGCTGCTGTGAAAGGTCTCTTTGGCACCTCAGGTAAGAGATCTAGGGGTAACTGTACTCGTGTTGTTAGCAGGCTAATGGAATTTCCCTGGTGTTTTCCTCAGAGAGCAATATGCCTACGGGGATGGCCGAGATGCCAGGCGCGACCGCTCCCCTCTTCGGGGGAGCCCACGGAGAGACCCCAGAGATGGCAGGGATGGCAGGAACGGGCGAGATGCCAGAGATGCTCGAGACATTCGAGCTAGAGACATGCGTGATACCAGAGACCACAGGGACCCACGGGACCTGCGAGACCCACGGGATATCAGGGATCCAAGGGACTTGAGGGACCCACGTGATGTTAGAGATCTTCGCGACCCACGGGAGCCACTGTATGATCGATACAGGGATCCGCGGGATATGAGAAATGCACGAGATGTGAGGGATCCACGGGATATGAGAGATTCTCGGGACCCTCTGTACAGGTAAACTCTGCAGGATCCTATTTGCCAAAATGATGTTTTTATGGCATTTCTGCCACAATTGTTTGAGGTGTCAGGTGTTTAAGCAAATCACCCTGGCTGGGGACAGTTGGGTGCTGCTTCGTGTCCTGTGGGGAGCGGATGGGTACCTCAGAAATTAGACTTGGGGGAGGTCTGTGTGTGATGCGTTGGCCAAAGTCGCTGCCTGAGATGGTGCTGGAGGAAACCCTGTGCTGCTTCTGAATGTTGCAGACGAGACGAATCTTACGACCGTTACCTGCGCCTCGAGGACTACTATCGGCGCAAGGACGACTCCTACTACGACCGCTACAAGGAGCCAGAGGGTGAGTACCTGTACCGCTTCAAAGGGAGGGTGCAGGAGTGCTACGGTTGTGGTGCTCTGGTGCTCTGAGCAGGTCTGAAGGGTGTCACTCCTTCTGTCCCTGCGGCTCATTTCAGACCGCCTGAAGCGCGAGGAGCGGCGCCGGGAGGAGCTGTACCGTCAGTACTATGAGGAAATCAAGAGACGTTTTGATGCAGAGAGACCCGTGGATTGTTCTGTGATAGTGGTGAATAAACAGACAAAGTAAGAAAATAGTTATAATCAGTTTTATTATTGCATGGTAGAAGAGAATGGATTTAAACTTAGTCCTGCCTTGAGGCTCTTTGTCTTAGAGGTTGCTCTTGAAGAGAGTGGCTTTAGAGTCCCCAGAAAGCTACCTCTCCCGTTTTTCTTCTGGGTACATATGTTGATGAGATGAGGAAATGTATCTTGTGCTTTGCTTGTATTTCTGCCTTGTAATCTATTGCTATACCTTCTCCGATACTTTTATATGTACTCTCCATATAGGCCTACGATTTCAACTGGTTGTAGGGGCCTGTACTTACTTTTCCTGGATAGCATGATATGGAACTTAGGAATATGTGCCAACCAGTTGACAGTACAGAGCAGGGGTCAGGGTGGATTGGGGGGTGTTCGTTCAGAGTTCCTGCCAGATTGTTTCCTAGGCCAGACACCAGTCATTGTCATTAGTCCAATGTGCAAGAAATACAAAATCACTGCTGAAGGCAGTTGTGGACGGAATCGAAAGTAGGTATAAGTAGTAACCAGGGTGATCTCACATGGCTGTCTGAGCACTTAATGAGTTAACGGGGCAGGCACTCTTTTGGGAACAGGAGGTACACCTGGCACAGTAGTAGAGGGCTGTAACAATGTCACCAGTCTGATGTCTGTATCTTTACAATTAAATATGCTAAAGAAAGGAAATAATGTCAATAAATCACAGATATGGCTTGTAATCTGGGGAAAATGTTTGTCAGGGGGGATGTTAAAGCTGTCTCCTTCACCCTTCAGGGAAAATATCAGGAGTTGCTTTTCTTTACTTTGCTGTACATGTGGGGCAGAAAGAGACAGCTGGCGCTTGCCTCATCTGCTGGTAGAAAACGGAGCAGGAAATGGGAACAGCAGAAGCAGTGAAACTAGAAATAAACTTCTGATGGAGTTGATTACCTATTGGAACAAATCTTGAGAGGAAATTTTAGATCCTTTATCCCCTGGTGGCTAAAAGTCTTTGGAAAATATTCTAATAGACCGCAAGTTATTGTGCTTGACACAAGAAGAACTTTTTTGTGTCAGAGGATCAGCTTAATGTCCCAAGAATCATTTGGTTGTAACAGCTACAAGCCTTAAGAGTTGGAGCCTGCTCATAAATCTTGGGTATTGACTGATATCACCTGCTATACACCTGTTGAAAGATGACTCCTGAATGCCTTAGATACAATCATTTTACTTGGAAGCTCTTGAAAAGATGGTTGAAGAGGGGACAGTTTTGGTCTCTTACAGACTTTGCCTCCAAAGACAATAAAATTACCCTCTTTCTTGAGGTGTGGGTGCACACAGACTGAATTCCTCAGGCTTTTTGTGCAGTCAGTATTGCAGGTTTGGTTCTAAGTACAGTAAGCTTAAAAAAAACCCTTGGTAATTTAAACTCAGCCTTGTGAGCTGTGGTTTGTGCTTGGAAGGGGAAGTCTGTAGCAGGGTGTACAGGAGCAGTGGATCCAGAGATGCTGTGTTGGCAGTGGGTTAGAGCAGAAAGCAGCTAGTAGAAAAGAGCAGGCCAATAAGGAATGAGGCACGTGTGATACTGAACAAAGCAGGAGTAAATGAGTTCCCTAGGTGGGCTCCTCTGCTCTGTACCCCTTGGACCTCTTCTGGTGTAAATTTCTTCCCCTGATGAATTCAGTTGAAGCACATTTATGTGTAAACAAATTTGTAATAGTGTAAATCTCTTTACAAACAGTGTTTCTCAGCTAAGCTAAGGCTTGATTTGTAATTTATTTCAGCTGAACTGAAATGACTGATTCAGATCAGAATAAGGGCTTTTATATTGCTATAATGGGATTGCTTTAGTACTGTCCTGGTAAACACCATGAAGCTGGGCAAGTAATCAGAAAAGCAAATCTGAGACAGTGGAAAGGATGCAAGTGCCAAGGTTTCTGTTTCTGTATGTGACTGACTTGTTAAACTGCTGGCTTTGCTTTGTGGTAGGGAGTACGCGGAGTCAGTGGGGCGGAAGGTGCGGGATCTGGGCATGGTAGTGGACCTGATCTTCCTCAACACAGAGATGTCACTGACGCAAGCCCTGGACGATGTGAGCAGAGGAGGGTCTCCTTTTGCCATTGTCATCACCCAGCAGCATCAAGTTCACCGTTCTTGCACTGTTAACATCATGTTTGGCACCCCACAAGGTACTGAGGTCTCAGTAGGCTGGGAACTATGTGGTCATTCTGAACCTTTCTTTCCGGCAGAACCACACAGGACAAAGTTCATCCTTGCTGTCACATAAGCAGTTATTAATGACTTGACACCATGTCATAAATGTGAATATCATTATTTACAAGCTTCTGTAATACTCTATTTGCCCCTTGTCAAAAGGAATGTCTAATTCCTGCCAAGAGGGAATCTCGGATGTGTTCTTGGTTCCTAAAACTGCCAGCCTTTGCATCTCGGGGCAAGTCATGGACCCCAGGGCTGCGCTGCTCTGGGAGATCTCAGTAATACCAGCCCAAGTCACTCTACCACTTGTTGCTCTCAGAAGGAGCCTGTTGGGAATGTGACAAACGAAAGGACAGGTTTTAAAATCAAATGTGATTTGATAAGGATTTGGTAAAGGTGGAGATTTGATAATGAAACTGGGAAGAGTTATGAAAAAATAGAACCTACAGAGTGTTTGGGTATACAGGCTCCACCTTCTTAGCACCTTTACACTTGTCACATCACTCTGCATCGCTGCAGGGTGTGACTTAGTTGTTGCATGAGGGTGGGTGTAGGTACTAAAAATGCCTTTTCAGAATGTGATTGCGGAAAGCAGCTGTTGCTCTCGTCATAGGCCTGTTCATGTAATCTGTCAACACAGGTGACTGGTTTGATGACAGCTGAGCTTTCAAAGGTTGTTTCTCCCTTGCTGTGTTCCCAAGTAATGTTCTGTGAGTTCATCTGGAAGAGGAAATGTCTGAGTGCACAGTCAGTGTTTGGTGTGTGCTCACTGACTGGAGAAGCCGGGCTTTTTAACATCAGATGCAGATGTGATAGGAGAGTTCCCTCATTTCCTGCAGACACACAGCTCACACACACTATCACCAGGCTTCCCACTGCCTTTAGTTTTAACTCTTAACTCTTTTGCTTTAACACTTGTTAAACCTTTGGCGGGAGGCCAAAGCTTCTTTTCATCACTGGATCTGCCAGTGTATCAGACCTGATGGGAACCCCAGTCATGAGCTCATCCACAGCTCATTCCAGAGATTAAATATGCTCACTTCAACCGCTCGTGGCCACCTTTGCCTGCATGTTTGTTTCAGGGAAGTGCTTCACAACTTGTACAAAGCCTAATGTTAAAATGAACCCAAGTTTCCTGTTAGGAGGAAAAGGCTTGCAGGATTTGTTGTTCTGCATCTGTAAAAAAGACCCTGCCCAGAGCTTTGGGCACTTTTGGGAAGGTAAAGGCTCTTTTGATTTCCCAGTTTAAATCTATGTTCAGGTGAATGTTTATGTGTGTGCTTTGGGAGGTGGAAATAAGGACCTCAGAACTCACCACTGGAATTGCTCATTACTCATTGTATCACAGAAGAATTTGATTGCTGCTTATTGCCTCAGAGTGGTGAATGTGAGCACCATGTGACACTGAGCCAGTGCTGCTCCCTCCACAGCTACATGTGCACATGAGATGTTAAGGCACTGGCAGTACAGAAACAAAAATATTCCCATGGCTGTCCTTTTCTGGGAAGCATACAGCCTTCAGAGGGCAAGTTTTGGATCTGTCCAAGTGTTTAGCAGTAAAATGACTGAGACCGTCTCATCTCGGAGCACCGAGGATTTATGTGAGAGGTAGAGGGAGCTGCTTTCCTTTTAACTGGTGAGAGACAAGAAAGACATTTCTGGGCTGATGGCATGACTGCTTAGAGCCCTCAGCTGTGGAAGGAATGGCTGGCCTTGCTGGGTGATAGCCGTGGGCCTTCTGTTGGCTTTGGAAATGTAACTGTTCCCATGTGCCTGCACACACACTCCCCGAGCAGTTCCTGCTGCTAACTGGGCTGTGCTGGCAGGTGGCAGGAACAGCACCTCTGTCAGGGTCACTTTGGGTCACTCAGAACATTTCTTCCTTCATGCAGAACACCGCAACATGCCCCAGGCTGATGCCATGGTGCTGGTGGCAAGAAATTACGAGCGCTACAAGACAGAGTCCCGGGAGAAGGAGCGGGAGGAGATCGCCCGGCAGGCTGCCAAGATGGCAGACGAAGCTGTTCTGCAGGAGCGGGAGCGCCCACCCCCCATGGAGGAGGGTGTCAGAGCAGGTCACCCTCCCGGGATCCAAACTCTCTTGAACCTGCTGGCAGACAATCGCTATGTGACTGCTGAAGAGATGGATAAAGTCATTAATTACCTGAGAGACCGGAAGGAACGGTTGCTGCGGGGCAGCACTGAACCTCTGCAGGGTGAGTGCCTCAGTCGCAGACAGGGTTTATCATGTGGTTTGTGGCCCTCAGGACTGGGACAGGAAAAGAGTCCTGGGACTGCAGAGGAGTTTGGGAGCATAATATCCTCATGCAGCACCTCATTTTACTGAGATGGACATGTCCTTGCATGTCATGAGACAATTCAGAGTTTTCATGTGGAAGACCTTTTATACTGGATTCTCTCAGGGCAACAGCAGGACTGCCATAACTGGTTGGGCTGCTACACTCAGTTCTGCAGAGTGGTTTGGGTTCCCAGAGCGGTGCAGCTCCAGTCTGAGGGTGGATGTTCACTTACGTTGTGTCTTTGGGAGCTGTTCCATTAGTTTTCTTCAGATGTCCCTTCAAGGGCATTTGCAGGGCTTTAACCTTCTTTCCTTTCTTTCCCAGCACCCATGTCAAGACAGCCTTTGGGGGCACCTTCAGGATCATCACTGGGTAGTCAGTCCAACCTTCCAAGTTCTCAGGCTCATCAGAGTTCACAGCCTCTGGTCTCTACTCCCTCTGTTCCAGTGTCCTCTTCTACTCCTCAACAGGAGCTTCAAGCAAAAATCCTCAGTCTCTTCAACAGTGGGGCGGCAGCGGTGGCAGCAGCTGCCGTGGCAAACAGTGGTCCCACAGCCTCCGCAGGCTCTTCGGGCAGCACTCCCAACCAGAACTTTGGTAACCTGGCTGGCGGGCAGCCCCGGCCAGCACAGATGAATGCTGGAAATTTAAACCAGCCTCAGCAGAGATTGCAGACTCCAAACACGCAGATTCCTGCTCTCCCGGGCCCTTCAAGAAACGCAGGTCCGAGACCTGGGGCTCCTCCACAACCTCAGCCGCTCTTTGGTCAGCACCAAACCCGCCTCCCTGCGCCTGGCAATGTGCCTGCCCAAAGGCCGGTGTCTTCTGGTATCAACTTTGACAACCCCAGTGTACAGAAAGCCTTGGACACCCTTATCCAGAGTGGTCCTGCACTCTCCCACCTTGTGAGCCAAACCGTGGCCCAGGGGCGAACGGGGTCCTCAGCCCAGCAACCGATGGGTGCCTACCAGCGACACTATTAGAGCTGAGCTGTTGGGCCCATTCCCCTTCCCTTTGCCATTCCATACTTATAGCTGTTTAAGGAGTCTCCCATCCTTGACCCGGGACAGATGCCCTGGATATGCATGTCCTCTCCACTCTGGCGAGAGCGTACCCCCTGCAGCATTGCTGCCAACGGTTGCTGGCGCTGCCCTCCCTCTCCTTCATCTGGTTAGCTATGTTTGGAGCAGAATGCTCAGTTTTCTCCACAGCACGATGTGCTGAACTGTGTTGGATCATTGGTTGTCTTGTCCCATCCCAGAAGCTGCCACAGTTATTGATCCTGCTGCATTTTCCTTACTCCCAGCACCTGGTGCACCTTCCCATTGAGGTGCAGTCTGGGCTCAATGATTGGTCTCAGTGTAGTTTTGGATTGTCGGTTTTGAGGAATTAGGGGACTGAACAGAGCAGCATACTGATGGGCCTTAGACACCCACCACTGTGGAATGGGCACTATTTTTCTTTGGATTCCTTTTTTTTTTTTTTTTTTGCCCCTTCTTTTAATGGCATATAAACCATTTGGGAAGTCCAGTGATAGTGCTGGCGGCCAAAATCATGAAGCACATGCCTGACCACTCCTCAGTAACCAGGACTGTGCGGTCCATCCGCAGCTGGCCTGCCCTGTCCAGGCAGGGAGGCTGGTGTTCCTCACCTCAGCCCACTCACAGAGACTGGCAGCTGTGGGCTGAGCACACATCTGCAACGCAAGAACTGCCAGCCAAGGCAGAGATTTCAAATGGTCTGTCAATTTTCCTACCCTGAGTAATCAGTGTTAAGATCAAGCTGGTAAATTTGGCGTGTAAATTTCCTTTTCTTACAATCTTTGGCACGGTTGTTAGTGTAGCTTAGTTGCAGCCATGCTGATGTGCTGCTGGCTCTCTCTGGGAATACCTGTCACCAGGTATTGGGGGCAGTGCTGCTCTATCAGACATCTCATTGCTGTTGATGGATGTTCGGTCCATCTGAGGAGGAGAGGCAGTGCCAAGATTTGATACCATAATTTTAAATGTTTTTTCAACACTTTAGTAGCTGCAGCAGACAGTGGAGTGTAAATCAGGCAATGATTCCTCCCCGTGTTTTTAACTGGGAACATACTTTGATACCAGAACACAAAACATCACTTAACTGTGTGGTCCTCCCTGTCATGGCCTTCTTGGAGTCTGTGGGCTTCCTGCAGGGAACCAAGAGACACTAAGAAAGCAGTGGATTGAAGCAGAGGACATTGTTTGTCCCAGGTTGTTTGTGTTGTAGCATTTCTTTTATCTCTGTGCTGTTAACAAGAGGACATTACTTTCTAATAAAAGGCCAGAAAAATTACTTGTTGCATTTTTTGACACTTTAGTACTTCCAGAATACATCATTCCACTGTGTTTGCTGTTAATCTCCTCTCCTGGATAAGCTGTGCTGGAAGCTCCACACTGGATGCTGAGCAGAATGTGTGTGGACCTCACAGGTCCTGACTCTTGTACAGCACTGGGGTAGTCTCAGGCCGGGAGTTGTGGTGTGGCATGGCCAATGTGAGGGGTCCAGAACCTCTCTGGTGACACGTGGTGGGAGGAACAGGTCCGGATCAGTGCCACAGCCAGCGTGAGGTCAGGGCTGCAAGTCCCTGTGCCTTCAGCACTGGCATCCCATGGCTCCATGCTGCCATCATCCCACAGCCAGAGTCTGGACAGCAGTGTCTGTCTGCTGTCTCTCCTCCTGTTAGATCCCTTTCTCCACCTCTACAATCCTGCAGCCAGGTAGAACACTTTTGCTGGGGTGACTGGAAATCTTTGTGAGATGAAATGTGGGAACTGCATCCCTTCGGAGAGGCTGTTCCTCTCCTTGTGCTTTGCTTCCTCTGCAATCTGCACCCTGTCAGAGTTAGGACGTGTTATGGAAATGGTGCAAAGTAGCTGTGAAGACCTGGAAGCAAGTGAAAAGTCCCCGTGCAAGTAGTGAAGGGTGTAATAAAATCATTTATTGCATTTTGTGCAGACAGGAGTCTAGAAAAATGAATACAGGTAAAGCAGTAAAGCAGTAACAGGGAGCATTCAACAGCCGAGGAGCCACTCCTCCATGAACACCTGCACAGAGAACACGGGGTCTGCACCGAGGCGGCCTAATGCACAACACTGAAACACACACAGAAATTAAATGCAAGCCTAATAGGGTTTTTTTTTTTTTTGGTTTGCAACCTGTTTTATTTACAAGGTTTTAAACTTAATTGCATTGCTCTGCACACAGATTCTCTAAAACACAAAGCATTCTAGGTCACTACATGTCTATTGAAATATTGCACTCGAATAAAAGTCACTTGAATGGACAGAGAACATCTAGCTACAGTGATTAAAAGAGTATTGAATGAACCGACTTCGTGATAACATTCATAACAAATATATTGCACATGTAGCACAGAAAGTGTTGTAACCAGCAAATCTCAGACCTTTCGGTCTTTCTGCTAGTTTTTAGTCCTGCTACACAGAGGAGGGTCTTGACTCTTCTAGTGCAACTCTTGCCCTTGTGCAGTCTCTTGTCCTTCCTCTCGTCCAGCCACAGACCAGCACCCGTCCAGGCTGGACACTGCCTGTGCCTCCTGTCTCTGCTGCCCTGTGGCTTGCTGTCTGTGCTGCGTGGTGGCCACAGTGACCTGAGCTGCCCTCCACAGTGACCTGAGCTGCCCACTGCCACTCACAGGGGCCAGGGCTGCTTGGCCCTCCTGCAGCAGGGACTGGAGCACAGGCCACCAGCGCTGTGTGCTGGCCGAACTTTCCCTGCCTGCTGTGGCCACACTCCAGCCCACCCTCCCATGGGTTGTGCTGCTCAGTGCTGCTCCAGCAGCAGCCTGCCTGTAAAACAAACTGGGGGGTCAAGACCTTCCTGTCTGGAACAAAAACCGGACCGTGTCTGCACATGTGCCAAGGAGGAACTTGCATGTCTACCAGAGGAGGACACTGTCTTCACCACGGTGGAGCGGCAGAAGGGTGCTCCATGGGGAAACTGAACACTCACAGAGGCCAAACGTGCAGGGCTGGGTTTGTAAACTAACATGCAGTGCTGTCTGCTAAAACTGGCCCTCTCCCGCCGACGGCGAGGGGACACGCTGTGGAAACCAGCTCCTGTCTTGCCACAGCCAAACTGCCTGGCAGGGGTGTGGAGCAGCCCTGACTGTCCAGAGCTGTGCCCCTGCTCTTGCTGAAGGATGGGGAAGGGGAACGCCTTTTTTCAGCAGTAATGATGGAAAGGAATGGCCTTCCTGCTCCCTGGGAGAGCCGGGACCATGCCTTTGCCGTCAGGGTGGAAGTGGTGCTGAGGGGAACGGGATCCACTGGTGATGCTGGGGGGATGAAGCAAACCTGTCAGAAGTGTGCCCTGGCTGCTCTCACCACTGCTCTGCAAACGTCATTCCTGGCTGCCCTGTACCTGCGGCCAACGGAGGAGCCTCTCCCTGATGCTGCGAGGGTGGCTGCTGTCTGCAGCCTCGGCAGAGGCTGTGTATAACCTGCCTCTGCCCTGCGCCATGTGCCAGGGCAGGAGGGGACCACGCTCTCTGCCTCAGGCCCAGCAGCACAGGGGGCAGCAGCCAAGCTGCAATTAGAGGGCGACTACAGGGAGCAAGTGGCATCTTGTGAAGAGGCAGAGCAGCTGGCAAGTGCTCGAGGCCCAACAACATGGTGCTAACACATGAGCTGTGTGGGCAGGCTGCTGTGCCTCCCCCGCTGCTGCTGAAGTGCCTCAAATAATTTTGGGAGGCTGGAAACATCCCGTCAGCTTGTGTGTGGTGGTATAGGGCCAGCTCCAAGTGGCAGAGCAGCTAGACATTGGCAAATCCTGGTTCCCATGGGCTGCCCTTCCCAAAACTAAAGGAACTTTTCACTTGCAGACCCCTACCTGCTCTTCCCACAGCTCCCAGGCTGCTGAGGCAGCAGCAGGACTGGAGAGTGCTGCCCTGTGCATCTGCACAATTCGTCAGCCCTGAGCTCCTGTGCTGAAGCCAGATCTCAGCTCAGCCTGACAGTCCCCATGTAAATGCTGAGCTCCCCATGCCTGTGGGACCAGCTTCCACAGCAGCATCTGTGACACAGACCAGCAGCCACACAGGCAGCCAAGCTACCCTGGCAGAAAGTCTGGCTGTGACTGGGACTGCTCTGGAGAGAAGGGAGGCACTTCGGGAGTGATGGAAATGTAGGAGCAAGGTATGAGCAGGCACAGATGTGCAGCTGGGGCTTGGTTTTGGTCTAGGAGTGTGTCCAAGTAGTATCTTATAGCAAAAAAAATCCAACATCAAAAAACCCACTGCTTTTTATCCAAGCATCCCCAAATAGCTTTGGCCTGGACCTGGAGTAGAGGTGCTCTGAAAGGGAGCACGGGCTGGAGTGGCTGGTGCCGGGGAGGGGTTTCCTGTTCTCAGGGAGGCAGGAGTCAAGGTTGGCAGGGAGTCAGGTGGGCAAGGAGCTGGGACCAGTCAGGGCTGCCCATGCCAGGCAGGAGGCAGCTGCTGCCTGGATGGACACCCGCGGGGATGCTGTAGCAGCACCAGCTCCCTCTGCGCCTCCTGCAGTGCAGAGCAGCACTGGGGAGCGTCTGGAGGGGCGGAGGGGGCGAGTGCTTCAGCACAAGGGCTCAGCTCTGGCCGGGAACAAAGTGCTGCCCCAGGGCCCGGGCTGGCACAAAGCTGCCAGCGCTGCCGGGAGAGGGCAACTCTTAGCAGGCTGCACTTTGAGTGGAAGCTCAAATCTGCTGTGAAACAAGTTCAGAAAAGTCTGTGACTTCTTTTCCCTGAAAACTCTTAATAAGCTAAATTGAGAAGAGAATGAACCTGCGACCTGGCCCTTTCCCAGGGGCTGCTGGTGGCCGGGGAAGGCTGCAGCCTCCACCACCACTCTGGAGCACTTGGTGCAACGGATGGGCTCCCGGTTTGTGCAGGAGCAGCCCGGCTCAGCTCCCCGTCCCTGCGGCCTGGTGCTAGCAGAGCCCTGCATCTCTCAGAATAGATATAGATCTCTATATATAGACTTCATCTGGTTCTATTAACATAAATATGATCACTTTAAAAATACACGTACTGTATTATGTACACTATGTACATGGGGCTGGGGCGGGCGCCAGCGGCACCCTGCTGCCCTCGCACCGCTTCCTGCGTGGTTCCTGGAACCGTTCACATTTGTTAAAAGCGCCTCAGTTTCTCTTCTATGAGAGATGCTTGGGGAGGGGGGGGGGGAGGGGCTGGGAAACGGCGGCGGGGGCGACCCTGCAGCTGCTGCCAAAGATAAGAGGTGTTTGATCTGCCCCGGGGGCTCTGCTGCCCGCGCGGGGGCTGACGGCTGTGGTGTGGCTGGTGCCTGGGCTGCCCTGGCCAGCCGGGTCAGAGAGTGTCATGATGCCGGGGGGCGGTAGGACCCCTACAGCCCCCACCTCACTGTGAGGTCTTGCTGGTCAGATTAGCAAACAGCCTTTGCATATGTTAAAAATACACACAGATCCAGACTGTCCTACAGCCCCCGGCAGCATCTGCGACTGCCTGGAGCCGGGGCCAGGGCTGGGTTAGCAGCGAAGCCCTGGGGAGCAGCAGGGAGCGCAGCGGGGCACGGGGGGGACCCAGACATATGTGCAGGCGCTGGGGCCAGCCGGGCTGGCTGGTGCCGGGCCCTGAGAGCCCCCAGTTTAGTGCGGCGGGGGAGCAGGGTGGGGGTCCGGGACACCCCTGTGCCAGGCAGGAGCAGGCACTGGTGCCTCGGGGGTCTCCAGCACCCATGCGGCTCCAGCCGCCGAGAGAAGCCCCGGCTCACGCTGCGCATGGCAGGGCCGCTGCGCGGCTCCCGACACCGCAGCTCCGCACCGCGACTGGTGCACCTGGAGAGCGTGAGGGAAGAGAGAGCCTGGAGTCAGGCAGGGAGGACAGGGAATACCCGCAACCACCCTAGGTCAGGGCTCTTGCTCTCACGGCCTTGCTGTGCTCCAGCACCTGACCCCTCACAGCCGCCCCCCACCCTCTGCCTCCTCCAAACCATCGTGCTGCATCTCCACAAGCTCAGCAGCCTCCAGAGACGACGGTGCCGAGGCAGCGGCGAGGTGGGGCTGTCCGGGTCCATGGCGGTGAGGGGCAGCAGGGGTGCAGCGCCGTGGGAGGCAGCCTCGGGCGCTGCTGGATGTGGGGAGAGGAGCGTCCGGCGAGGGGAGCGTGACGGGGGCCTCTCTCTTCTCCCAGCGCCTCGCAGGGAGGCACGGCGCAGGCGGCGGGCACGGGGCACAGGCGCATCCAGCCGAGTCTGTGCAGGAGTAGCAGCACGGTGGGGCCAAGGTCCGTCTCGGCACAGCCGCCCTCCTGCCCGGCCAGGCGTTGCAGCGGCAGTGCTGGGGCTGGCGGCGGGGCTGGCCCTGCCAGGGCGGGCGGTGGCGGCAGCGCCGAGCTCTGGTGCTCAGTCCGCGGTTCACTGTATATATTTATATATAAACAAGGACAGCAGTGCTGTGGTGTTGCAATGAGGAACAGCTGCTCTGGTGCTGGATGCTCCCGGAAGATCTGGTGCTGCAGTTCGAATGGAGAGATCAGGGGCACGGCCAAAGCCAGGTGAAGGTTCTGCGCACCGGCTGCCATCCGGCCTTCCCTCCTCCCCTCCGGGAGCACGATGCAAAGGGGTGGCGGGGCTCTCAGTGTGCAGACAAACCTCTCTCGCGCCATCTTTCAGGAGTAGATGGTGATGACCTCCCGGCCCCCACCACGCACCAGGAGCACTCGGTCCAGATGCTCCGTCAGCACCTCCAGGAACTCCATGTCTGCACAGCTGTCAAGGAGGACAAACTCCACACTGGAACATGGGGACAGCCCTGTGCCATACCTTCGCAGCCCCAGCTGAGCCTGCAGCACTGACACCTCCACACCAGAGCCAGGAGCTGGTGGGGCAGTCCCAAGCCAAGGGGCCAGGGGACCCCACCCATGCTGATGCTGTGCGATGGGGATGGTGGCTGAGCCAGCAGGTGGCTGAGCCCCACAGACCTCTGCCCGGGCCCCCGTCATGTGCCATTGCACTCATGGGTGTAGGTGCAATGTCATGTGGCCCCACCAGGTGCCAGAGGGGCAGGCTGGTGTGAATGACAACTGCTGGACCCGGCCAGGAGCAGGAGGTGTGGGGGGGTCCAACCTCAGGAACTAGACCTGTGCCTCTTGGCATTCACCTAAAAGACCCACCAGTTTTGGGGAAGATGTGGACCCTGGTCCCCCCGGCATAGAGGGGTTTTGACGAACAGCCCCATAGGAAGGATACAGTTCTCATCCCCTTTCCGGTTACGGGGAGGCCCTGGCATGTTCAGCAGGACCAGCTTGGCATCCTGGGACTTCTTCACAATCACCTCATTGAGCTTCACAGCTGTGTGCATCCTTCGCACGTTGGACTGGTTCCTGTGGGTGACAGCACGTGTGGGCACGGGATGGGCACAGTTGGCCTCCAGCCCCACACCAGGCCCAAGGGGCAACAGGGCACCCTGGCCTCCTGCCCTAGAGCAGTCCAGTCTGGGCTGCAGCACAAACTTGGGGTGCAGCAAACTTTGCCAGGCACAGCGCTGGTGACTCTGAGCCTGCACCAGTGGCCATGAGATGCAGGGCCACACAGAGTGCCCACAGGCAGTAGCAACTACGTCTGCTCAGGGCCAGGCCACGTGGGAGCGAGCAGGAGCAGTTGGCATTAGTGTCACCGTGGGTGCCTGAGCCCAGGCTCACAGGGAGCTGCTGGCAGCATAACAGGGCAGACGAGGAGCGTGTGGTGCGGGCAGTGCATGGAGCTGGCAACCACAGCCTGCTCGGGTGAACTGTCTGGCGCTGCAGCTGTCACAGCTCACTGAGCCGCCCTCCTGCATGGGGGCAACCCCGACGGCTCCCATCACGCTGCCCCATGAGCACAACCCAGCTCCCTCCACTCCAGCCCCGGCACCCAGCCAAACCCAGACTTACAGGTTCTCCCACTCCCTGCCAGGAGCATGATGGGGTCGGAGAGAGAAAGAGAGAGAGAGAGAGAGAGAAAGGTGGTGAACACCAGGTGTGCACCCCCACTCCCTGCAGCACACCCAGCGTGGGCACCCATCCCTTGCCAGCACAGTTCTGCACAGGAAGCCCTCCCCAGTTGCCCCCAGCCCCTCTGCAAGGGCGCACTCAGAGTGCCCAGGCTGCCTGACCACTCCTCAGGGCAAGGATCAAGCTGGTGCTGCCAAGGCCCTGCCTGCACCCTCCTGGCTGGGGCAGGCAGGGGTAGCCAGGGACACAGGGCATGGGTGGGAGAACGTGGCAGCATAGGGGGCCGTACGGCTTCATGTTGAAGAAGTCCTTGATGCCCTCAGGGCTGACAGGGCTCTTGCTCTTGTTCTTCTCAGCAACAGACTTCTCCTTGGTCCAGGTGAGATGCACCTTCTCAGGGGCTGCCTCCACCTCATCACCAGGGGACTGGGAGCTGCTGGAGAAGGTGGTAGCATTCTTGTCGTGGATTAGTTGGACCTGCAGGCAGAAGAGGGGAATGGTGGGCAGGGCCTGGGGCCAGTTACCTCCCTGACCCTGTCTTGGTACAACTCCTCACCTCCTCCTCCGGCTTCTCCTCGCCATCAGCAGCCTGTTCCTCGGGGACGTTCAGGCGCAGGCGCGTGTTGGCCGGGTTCTTGCGCCGGATGGAGCCACGGGACTCATCCGTGATGCTCTGGATCTGTGTGGGAGGGGTCAGCCAAGGGAGTGGGGCACAAGAGGGCTTGGCTGGGCAGAGCCTAGCCTGAAGCCCAGCTCTCCAGCAGGACAAGCACACAGAGCTGCAGGGCAGCTCAGTTCACATCAGAGCCACCACAGGGGTCAGAGCCCACCCAGCCTGTCCTGCAGGCTCACCTCCCGCTCCCGCTCATTCTTGGTGAGGTGCATTTGTTTGAGGATCTGGGAACGTTGCTCCATCACCAGTGTCTTCTCATAGGTGTAGGCAGAGATGTCACTCTCATGCTGTGGGGGAAACAGGAGAAATTTGGGGCAGGGTAAACTGTACTGACTGCTCCCAGCATGGCCCAGCACATCCCAGCATATCCCCGTGGTGCTGTGTCCCTCCGTGGTGCTGTGTCCCCCATGTCAAGGTCTGTCTGGCTCTCCCATGCACAGCATCCCTGACTGCTGCACATGCCCCGTCCCAGTACTCACCATCTCCACCACCTCCACCTCTGCGGTGATGCGCAGGTGGTACAGGAACGTGGTCAGGTCCTTCTTCATCTGGATGCTGTTGTCATCCATCTGTGCCACCGTGAAGATGCGCATCTTGCATTTACGCCACACCTGCAAGGGAGGGGGTAGTTTGGGCATGGCTCGACAGGGACAGCCGCAGCCCAAGCCCCAGCCCCGCACTGCAGGGCCCAGCCTACCTTGTGCTGCCGCAGGAGGAAGGGCAGCAGCATCAGCATCCCCCCATCATGGACAATCCACCAGACATCGATGTGGCCCTCCGAAAACCGCTCCTGGTTGCCCGGAAACATGGCAACATTCTTGGCCACCAGCAAGGCCAGGTGCCCAGCTGTGGTCTCTCGCACCAACTCTGGGAGGGGAAGGGCCACGTCAGCCAGGGCAGCTTGCAGCCCTCCAAGCCCAGCAGCACCCACCCTCCACGGTGCCTACCAATGAAGTTCCTCCAGGTCTGGTGGTCCTCCTTCTGGCGCCAGCTGCGGGGCCAGCCCACCAGCACTGTGTTGTGCTGCAGCCCCCCCAGCCCGCTGGACTGGATGAGGTGGGACATGCCATCCCGCAGGTTAGAGGAGATCACCACCTGACAAAAGCCCTTCACCTTCTCCGCTTCCATCAGGCGTCGGATGGACTGCAAGGGAGAGGGAAGTCAGAGATCCCAGGGCCTCGGGGACGGGCATGGATCATGGGCACAGCAGCTGCCAGGCCCAGCAGTGGCCCAGCCCAGGCCAGATGAGGTGCAGGGTGCAGGGTGTAGGGTACAGGGTGCAGAATGCGGGGTGCAGAGTATGGGGTACAGGGCTGTGAAGTGCAGGCTGTGGGGTGCAGG
The DNA here is from genome assembly GCF_009650955.1 of Corvus moneduloides. Classification (NCBI taxonomy): domain Eukaryota; kingdom Metazoa; phylum Chordata; class Aves; order Passeriformes; family Corvidae; genus Corvus; species Corvus moneduloides. Next base: position 7,015,336 of record NC_045492.1, read on the forward strand.
TCCTGGCAGGGTGCCTGGGTCTCCATGCCCCGTGGCAGGCTGGTGGCTCTGGGCCAGGGGGGTGATATCCAGTGGTGCACAGAGCTGGCACACGGCTCTGTACCGTGAAGAGTGGAGGGTGTTCTTGTGCCAGGGCTCTGACGGGCGGTGGAGCAGCAATTAGAGTTATTTACTCAGAGAAATTATAACATGTCTGCATGGGAGAGAAACTGTTTGCTTCCGAGGGTTTAATCTCATTAATGTGCCGCCCCGCGGGTGCGGGGGGTGGGGAGTGCTCTCACTCTGGCAGGGAAAGGCTCCTCTCCCACCCTGCCTGGCACCAGGGCCACAGAGACCATGGGGAGGGTCGGGGCTGTGGAGTCCGCTCAGCCCAGCAGCACAGCAGCCCCTGGGTGAGCACCATGCTGTGCTGTGATGTGCCATGCTGTGCCAAGTCCCGCAACAGCTGGCCAGGACTGGGACCACTGCTTGGCTGGTGCCAGGATCTCTGGTATCTTGGAGAGGAGGAGGGGTCCAGAGGTCCCTGCAGTGCTCTGAGCACCAGTGAAGCATGGAGTCCTCAGGCTCTGCCTGATGCCACTCGGAAGCTCTCTGGGCCGTTTGGGGCCACCAGCCCTGGCCATGGGGCAGACACAACCCTGGGCACCTGGGGACCAGGAGCACCTGCTGCTGGCACAGCCCATCTCGGTGCAGGCAGGTCTCACCTCCTCCGCCCTCTGCGCCTGAGGGTGGTTGTCCAGGAAGGTCCCTTCTAACACAGAGGCCACGATAGTGAGGCCCTTCCCAGCCTTGAGCTGTGATGTGAAGGACAGGAGCTGCGGGTGCACCACATTCTGCTCCTGATCCCCGCGGACCAGGACCAGCAGCTGCGGCCTAGAAGGAGGGTCCTGCAGTCAGTGCCCACATCCAGCTGGTCCCTGCCCCAGCACCCTCAGATCCCCATCTCCCTGCCCAGCCTCACCTCCAGTTCTTGGTGTGCGGGGGCCCTTCCTCCAACCGCAGCAGGGCATAGCGGGCTGCACTCAGGGACAGGCCCCGGATCCCATCACCCCACTCCTTCTCTGCCCTGCAGGAACCAGCAGCACATAAGGGATGCCCATGGCTCTGGCCCTAGAGCACCACACTGGCACCCTGGAGCATCCTGGGACAAGCAGCCTCGGGGAGCTGAGAAGCCACACTGAGAGGCCATGTGGCCATGGGGGGCTGGCCAGGACCTGCGGTGCCACGGCCTCCCTTACCCGCGGTACTCGATGTATTTGTAGATGAGGCCAGCAATCAGCATGGCCACCAGTGCGTAGTACCAGGAGCAGATGAACATCAGCGCCAGGCACAGGCTCATGCCCAGGAAGGACAGGGTCCTGCAGAGAGCACAGAGCTGTCAGCGTGCCCTGGGGTCCCCACACCAGGGTGTCCTGGGGCGTCCCTCTCCTGCCCCATCCCAGCCGGCTCACCAGTGGTAGTAGCGGAAGCGGGGCCGCCAGTTGGGCGTCCGCAGCAGCGTTTGCACCGCACACGCCAGGTTGACAAACATGTAGCACATGAGGAAGAACCTGCAGAAGAGAATAGGAGGCTGAGTGGGTGCACTGTGAGGAACTGAGGTCTCCACACCTCCTGGCCCTGGGGTGGCCAGTGCTGGAGCGGGCCCTGCTGATGGACAGAGAAGCAGTGTCACAGAGTAACCAAGTCTCAGTGCTGGCCAGGACGGGACCCCAGAGTCCCCGCAGGGCCCCCCTCTTCCCAGGCAGGGCTCAGGGCAGCAGGTGTGTCCCCCCACCCTGAGGAGCAGAAACCCACACACGCCACCCGCTGCTTGTGAAGGTGCGGGTTGACAGCACGCTGCCTACATGGAGAGGATGGGAGCCACCTCGTCCAGGGAGGCGATCAGGATCCCGATCTCGCAGATGCAGGCTGTGAGCAGCAGGGCCCATGTCGGCTCCCCGTTGGCTTTGCCGTGGCCGAAGACCTGGAAATGGGGGGAGAAGGGCGTGTCAGGCTCCGCAGTGCCCTGTAGCCCTGGGCAAGGGTACTTAGTGCAGCCCGATGAGACTGGACCCTCCCGTATACCCAGCCCTGGCGGGAACAGGGATTGGGAACACCGGGTGCCATGAGCTGGCACATGTCCCATGCTGGATCCTGCCAGGGCAGCAGTCCCAGGGCTAGCAGGACTGGCTCCTGCTGACAGTACAGTCCCATTCCCGGCAGATCCCGTCGCTGTCCCCACACCCAGCGCAGCAGCCCCTGTACCCCCACCAGGGACCAGCCCCAGCTCACAGCCTGGCCACAGCCAGCGCAGAGTCGGGCACCCTGTGCCTGGGACGGACAGGCTGCCGGGGGAGAGTGGCCCCTCCTGCGGCTGTGGGGACGCGGGGGGGGGGTCCGGAGAGGGGGCCGGGGGCGCGTGTCCGGACGCATTAGAGGGTGCGGGCGGAGCGAGTGAGAGCTCGGGCTGGGGCTGGCAAGGAGAAAGAGGCAGGATAAAATTAGCCCGCTCTTCCCTGGGGGGAGCTGTCGGGTTGGATTTGGAGAGATGAGGTTGTGGGAACGCGTCTTCAGAGAGCAGATAAAATATGAAGCGGCACGGCAGCGGGGGGGGGGAGGGGATCCTGACCTTTCCCGACACTCTCCTCCCACCGATACCGCAGCCAGAGCCACCACGGCCGCCCACCGCCGCGCCGGTGCCGGCGGGATGAGGGCAGGGAAGCGGGGCTGCTCCGGCAGCATCGGTGCCGGGAGGAAGCAGCGTGGGTTCCCACCGGTCACTCGTGCTGGTGGCATCTGCAGCCACAGTGGGCTCTCAGGGTGCGGCAGCACCGGACTCGGGGTACACCTACCCTGAGGAAGGGTACGATCCCGTCCCTGGAGATGGCTTGCAGGAGGCGGGGGGCTCCGGTGAGACTCTGCAACCCAGCCCCACAGGTGGAGAAGAACGAGCCGATGACAATGACCCACGGGGATGGCCATGCCAGGGTGCCAACCACCAGGTTCCCGTTGACGGCCTCACCAAACCTGCAGGGCATCAGCATCACCTGCGGTTCCGTCCCATGACTGAGCCCCGAAAGCACCAGCACCACAGTGGCACAACCCAGCCCCCCAACACGACACCACTTTGGGGGGATGTGACACAACCGGGGAAGGGCCCGCCCCCCTGGGGGTGAGCAAGGGAGCAGAGTCAGAGGTTGCCAGGGGTCTGTCCTCATCCCTGTACCCGTAAGCATGGACAAGGACAGGTGTGGGACAGGACTCCTCGTCCATGTGCCAGGAGGGCAGTGATGATGCATGCAGTTGGATCCTGTTTGTGTTGGTGCTGGCGACCCAGAAGTGTCACCTGCCACGTGCGGTGAGCAGGGCTGCCCCAGATAGGCAGGAGCACAGGCAGCCCTGCCTGTTGACAAACAAGTGGCTGCCTGCAGTGTCGGAGCAGGAGGAATGCAGCAAAACGTGGACGGTCGGGGTGCACACAAGCCCTCAGTGCCTGTTACAAGCTCCAGGCCCCCCTGCCCAGTGACACCCATGAACCCTCCAATGCCACCCTGTCTGCCCAGTGTGTCCTGGTTGCAGCCTTCCCCAGACCTCTGCCTGCCCCAGCCTGTTCCAGGGGGCTGCCAGACTCTCCCCATGCCCCACATATCCTTGGGACACTCACTTGTCACGCAGGACAACCCCCTCGATGCATGCTCCAAAGAGGACAACAGAGCTGATATCTGCCAGGTGGTCAAGGAGAGCCAGGAGGATGCAGCGTCCTGCCTGCCCAGCCAGTGGGGTGCTGGGACCCTGTCCCAGCCCAGTGAAGCACCCAAGCAGATCAGCCCTGCAGAGCGAGCCCACCCGCCCTCAGCCCCACAGCCCAGGCTCAGGCTCAGGCAAGCCCTGAAGGATACAGACCGCAGAGGTGGTGGCAATGGCCAGGATGGTGCCCGTGGGGATGGACTTCTGGGCATCCCGCAGGTCTCCAGAGCGGTTGGAGCCAGCCATGATGCCTGGGGAAAGAGGGGATGGTGTCAGGGGGAGCAGAGCTACAGCTCATCCCCGTCCCAGATAAACCTCATGCCAGGCACCGTATGAGCCCTGGGCACAGCAGGGCGCGGCTCGGTGTGCGCCAGGATAGGAAGCAGACATGATGGGTAGTGGAGAAGGTGCTGCTGCGGCGTGGGCCCCCAGCCTGCTCTTTTCATCCCCCCAACACTGCCCCGCCTACCCCAAACCGCAGTCTGAGGCCACTCAAGGATTAGGCTCAAAAGCTCTCAAGTGCCGTGTCTCATTAGCCCTTAATTAGCTCAAGCAGGGACGGTGGCTGCCGCAGGGGTAGGGACAGGGTCCAGCCCCGACGCTGCTCTGGGAGGGCAGGAGGTCACGCAGGGACACGGCTGCACCGGCGGGTTCAACACAGCCCGAGGGATGACCCGTGCTCCGGCCGCAGCAGCAGCCGAGGCAGGACCCCACCGCCGCCGGCAGCGGGGGACAGGCGTCCTGCAGAAACCGGGACCTGCTGCTGAATGGGCAGCGGGAGGGAGCGCAGCGGAGGCTGAGCGGCTGCCGGGGACCCCGCAGCGCGGGACCCTCCAGAGCTCGCCATGCCCGGGGCAGGCCGGGGGGCGATCCCGCCGGCCTTGGCCTCGGCGGAGCTGCAGGGGAGCCCCGGAGGCTACGCCCCGCTCGGTTCCGCAGCGGGACTGGGGCGGGGGGGCTCCTCTGCCCCCGGAGAGCTAAAAATACCCAAGCGGCGGGACGTCAGCGCGCACCGGGCGGCACCGTCAGATCTGGAGCGCGGGCGGCTGCGTGGGAGGCGATGGCGACCAGCCGCCCCCGCGACGCCGCTGTCACCGCCGCACCCACCGCGGGGGTGGCACACGTGGGGCTCCGCCGAGCACGCCCGGCGGCACGTGCCCGGTGTGCCCGCGGCACGGAGCGGGGCCGGCGGCGACTCCCACCTGTGACCGAGGGGAAGTAGATGCCGACGAGCAGGGTGAAGTAGGACGTCATGTCGCTGAAGACGTAGGGCTGGTCCATGTCCACTGGGGTGTCGGGGGAGCTCACTGAGGGCAGCCCTCGCTTCTCCACGATCACGCCCTTGGTCAGGTATGAGCTCCAGAGGTTCTCTGTGAGGAGGGAGAAGGGCGGGCAGTGCCACCGGCATGAGATGCCCACAAGCCCCCATACCCAGCACAGCATCCCCATCCCACAGGGATGGAGCCGGGGGGGCGGGTCTGGCTCTCCCTCCCCTTCCCCGGCCTCACTGAGCAGCCGGCTCAGCCAGCAGAGAGGACCATGGGCATCCAGAGGGTGAGGATGGCAGTGCAGGTGGGCAACCAGAGCAGGTCCGTGCTGCTGCTGGCAGTGTCCCCACAACATACTGCAGCAGCTGACATGGGATTGCAGTAGCAAATAATTAAGAGGGTAATATAATTAATGCTGATCAACACAGGTTTAAGGGAGGTGGATCGTGTCAAAGTAACTTGATAATGTTTTTGATGGGATTATGAGTGCGGGGCTGATGTAACAGGTTTAGTGTCCCTCCGTGTGCTGCCTTGGCTGCAGATCACGAGCAGAAACTGGAGCAGTGGAGAGCAGCCAGCACCGGGCAGGGCGGGCAGAGGCAACTGCCCTTGGCATGTCACTGCCAGGGGGCTGCTGAGAGGGGCAAAGGGGCCTGCAGGCACCAGCCCTCAGCCCCCGGCACTGAGCCCCCTTCATGGCTACTCACAGGTGACAGATGAGGCTGGCAACCCTACTGGCCTTGCCTGTCTCATCCTCCCAGAAAGCTGTGTTTGTCCCCACAGGGAGATCCCTCACCTGGGGCACAGCAAGGTCCAGTCATCTCTGTCAGGGCTAAACTGTGCCACCGATCTCAAGATGCTGCTGGCCCAGTCACCCTCACCACTAGCCAGCCCAGAGTGGGGTCCTGGCTCTGTCCCAATGCCCCCAATGCAGGAGTGTTTGCTGCCTGTTGCCCTGAGAGAGACCAGCTGGATGGGTGGGGGTCTGCACCCCGTCCCCAGCAGTACCATTGCCAGCAGGAGCAGATTCCACCCAGCAGCCAGGAACTCATTATCTGGCCCAAAAGACCTCAGCATGGGATACCATCGGGAGGCTCCCAAATCCCCTACAACTGCACTCCACTAACCACAGTCACAGCTGCAGCCCTGAGCACCACGTGCTTAGCCAAGTCTGAGCTCCCATGCCTGTGTCCATGCAGATACCAGGGCAGGATGGCTGGGGCAGCCTCACAGCCACCAGGAAGTACTGATCCTGCTTGTGGCTCTGCTGCTCTCCTGAGTCCCGACAATCACTCTGGCATGGGGGTCTGCAAACACCCTCTGAATGTGGCACACAGCATCAGCCTCTGCCACCCACTGCTGAGCGTGTGCACCTGGCAGATGTACCAGCATCTCCGGAAAAACGGGTCACAAGTGGCTCCTCCCAGCAAATTCACGCATCTTTCTGCGGTCCTGGCCATTCTCCCAGCAGGGCTGTAGCCACAGCAGCTAAGTGGCCCCGAGGGGTGATCGCTTCTCTCAAAACCTCAGATCAATACCAGCCTTTCCAAAGGCCAAGAGGAAGCAGAGGGAGGATTTATTCATCCCCAGCCTTTGGGCATCATTCTGAGCCACCCCGTTGGCTGGCACAGGCTGCGTGCGGGTGGCTGCAGTGCCCTGCTCTGTCACCCAGTGCAGGAGTTGGTCCCACTGCCTGGCACAGCATGAGCACAGCTCACTCTGCCTCAGGGGCAGAGCAGCCCCCAGCAAGGATCACCCACATGCCCTCTCACCTGGACCCAGCACTGTTTGCCCCCACAACACCTGGCATGGCTGAGGAATCCTGCTCAGGGCAGCCTCCCACAGCACACCTCCACCAGCCCTGCTGGCAGAGCTGCCCAGCAGGCAGGGCCACTGCCCCACCACAGCTCCCCTGCACTTACTTCTCCATGCTTCCAGTCCCATGCCTTCATGCCCATGCCCATGTTCTCATGCCTCTGTCTGCCTGTGCTCACCTTGGATGAGGCCGCTGGCAGCGCCGGGGATGCCCTCGATCTCAGTGACGTTGTTCATGCTGAAGTACTCGTCGCAGGTGGCATTGAGGAAGCGGGAGGTGCAGAAAAGCTCCCAGAGCTTGGAGCCAACTGTCTCGTTCCCCTCCATCACCATCTTGGTGCAGAGGTCAAAGCCATGGCGTGAGAGGGTTCTGTTGCCCAGGAGGCAGATCCTGGGGGGACACAGGCACTCAGCTGCGCATCTGCACGCCCTGGCCCTGCTGCAGCCCTGCAGGACCCCATACTCACGGGAAGCTTGGCGGGTCGAAGGCCGATTTGATGACACCAGCATAGATGGCGAGGATGGAGAGGATGACACAGCCCAGGAAGACCAGGGCAAATTTGTTGACATACTTGACACCCACGAACACAACGGTGGCCATGCAGGTGAGCACACAGGTGCCATACACACGCATGTTGTTGAGCATCGCAGCCGCCTCCCCGCTGGCGTCCTCTGCCTTGAAGATGGCCATGGCCGGGAAGATGTAGGCCTGGGAAAGAGTTGTAGCATCACTGCCTGGCTAACAGCCTACAGAGGGGACCCCAAGGAAGGGTCCTCAGACCCCCTGCCCTGCCAGGACCTGAGCCCTTGGCACTGCACAAGGCAAGGACTAGGTACCTACCAGCAGGATTTCGATGGTGCCCAGGATGTACATGGCACCAGCAAAGGTGGTGCCCAGGTAGAAGCAGAGCCCCACGGCCCCACCAAACTCAGGTCCCAGGGAGCGTGAGATCATGTAGTAGGAGCCACCCGCTGTCAGAGAGAGCAAAAGTGGGTCCCAGCCAGACCCCAGTGACACCCTCAGCCCTGCCAGGTATCCCATAGGGCAGACTGGAGCCAGGATAGCCATAGGCCCTGCTCCAGCATTGAGCAAGATGCAGAGCAGCAGGAGTGCCCACACTGGCAGAGTCATTCCCCAGGAGCCCTGCAGCCAGGTGCAATGGCCAATGGCACAGGTGTTCCCTGGACACCAGACAGGAGCTGTAGCCCCAGGGACCATGCCCTGCTCCATCCTCCCAGAGGAGCCCTTAGAGCAGGGCTGCCAGGATCGATGGTCCCGCTGCGGCAGCAGGATGATAAATAGCTTTAATTACACCCCGTGTTGAGCTGTCAGTGCCGTGCCCAGCCTGGCGCAGCTCACGGCTCCCCAGGGCTCTGCAGGGCTGGCGTGTTCTGGGGGAGGCAGCCGGGGCACCCACCGGCCAGAGCCCGTGGTGCCTCCCGGGGGGCAGAGCCCACACACAGCAGCATCCCTGTGTCCGGCGGTGGCAGAGCCCACCCCGCCACCCAGCCCGTGGCACCCAGCGTGCCCCGCTCCCATCCTCCTTCCGTGCGTCTCCCGGCTCCCCGCGGCCTCTCCAGTCTGGCGGAGGGAGGAGCCGCGGCTGGCGGCTCTCGCTGCCATCTGCACCTCGCGGCTTTGGGGACGGGTGGCGGCTCCAGCACTCGCTCCCCCGGGCCGTGGGGATCCCGCGCGGGCTGGTGGCAGAAGGCTGGGGAGCGGCTGGCGGCCCCGGGGAAAAGCCTGGGAAAAGCCCCTGCAGGCACCCCACCCGGCAGGGACCAGCTGCCCGCACACGTGGCACACGCATCGACGCGGGCTTGGCTCTACCTGGCACCACACCGTTGGTAGCGATTGCACTCATGGAAATGGCCGTCAGCATCGTCTGCAGGAAGAAACACAGTGTGGGCACCCGGCGGAGCTGGGCAGAGGGACAGGGGAGTGGAAGGGAGAGCTGGGGCCATGCTAGGACATGGGGCTCCCTGGGGCCACACTGAGATGTGCCACGGGGCAGGGATGCCCAGGGAGGACGGATGGATAGATGTATGGGTGGGTGGGTGGGCAGGCAGGGCTGTTGGCTGGCAGCACAGCTGAGAGGGCTGAGCCCCTTGGAGAGGCTGGCAGTACTGCGGGGGGGGGGGGGGGGGGGGGGGGGGGCAGGGGGCTCAGGCTGCCCAGGACACTGGGCAAGACCAGCCTTCCCAACCTCTGCCCTGGGGTGACTGTCCTGGTGAGGTGGCTCTCTGCAGCACAGTGTGGTGCCAGAGCAGGGGACCCCCAGCACATCCCCCTACATGGCAGCTATAATCTGGGTCACCATTTGAGCCCCATCCCAGTGCTGATTCCTTTGGGAAGCTGAAGGCTTCTCCTTGCTCTAAGTGGGGCAGGAGCTAGGGCAGGGGCAGAAGCTGGGGCAGGGCATGGTGGGCTGGCAGCTAGTGCACCTCTCCATAGTCCAGCCAGCCAGACTGGTGACCCCCAGGCCATGGGCAAGGCTGGTGAAGGCTCATCTGGCTCCAAAACTCACACAGGAGCAGCAGAGGAAGACCATGCAGAATGACTCCATGATGCCAGCGATCCCCACCACCCAGGTGAGACGCAGGAAGAGAATGACCCCAAAGATGTTCTGGAGGCAGGGCAGGTAGACACCCATGAAGGTGCCCATCCGTGGGGCCTGTTGAGGGAACAGAAGTTACCAGGGCTCAGGGGCCTGGCTGGCAGGGGAGCAACAGGTCCCACTCCTCCTGCAAAGCAGCCAGGAACCCAGGGTGAAACTGCCCCCGGCTGAGGCCAAGGAGTCCCCTGTTCCCAGGGTAGTCTGTGGCCTGGCACTACGCAGGCAAGGGCTGGAGAGGGAGGGTTAGCTCCCTCCTAAGTCCTCACCTGCACGGGCTTTTTCTTGCCTCCATCATTGTTCTCAGCCTCCTCATGCTCCCGGCTGCCCTGTGGCAGGTTGGTGTAATTGGCCAGTCCACTCAGCAGAGACGAGACCATAGGGCTTGTGTCCATCTCCTCCTGTGGAGAGCAGAGCCCGAGTCATGAGGACAGTCCCTTGGGACCCTAGCCAACCCCAGGAGACCTCACCAGATGCTACCCCACTGCCTGCCCCTCCAGGAATGGCTTTGGCAGTGTGGCAACCCTGGCCTGGGGCTCTGGCATGTCCCAGTGCCCGGGGTGCAGGTCGGCTGTATGGGACAGCTGCCCAGCTCAGCCCCCTCCCCCTGCCCCACTGCCTGCCTGCCCTACCTCAAAGAGGGCCATGTTCTTGCCATCGTATTCCTTGCCCTTCTCCAGGTCCGTGCTGTTGATGAAGGGGCTGCTCTCCTTGGGATTGCCATCACCTGTGGAGACACCACTGAGTCAGTCAGGCAGCCCTGCCCTGCCCATCCCATAGGGTCACCACTGTGAGGGGTCATGGCTGCCCGTGGCTCCTGCAGGAGAGCTGCCGGAGCTGTGGGCACCATGTTCATGCCCAGTCCCAGCACAGGCAATGGCAGGCCGGCATCCCAGCCACCAGCATCACCTCCCACACCTCACACCTGCAGGGGCTGCCGTCCCCAGGAGCCACACGCTGTCCTGCCCAGCTGTGCTGACGTGCGGACCCGCCAGAGCACATCCACACAGTGAGGCGAGCGGAGTGGATCCAGGGGAACCCTCCAGCGGGATGGCTGGCAGCAATAACTCACGGCACGGGGTGCCCACGGGTGAGCGCACTGGGACTGCCCTCAGCGCTGCATCTGCAGGGGCAGGATCTGGATGGCTGCTCAGCACCAGCGCAGAGGGGATGGTCCCGGCACAATGCCGGGGAGTGGGGCAAGTGGCCAGGTGTCTGGTTCTGCTCCCAGACACAAACCACAGGAGTGGGGGCCACAGGGTGGGAAGGCATCCGGAGGTGACACCACTGAGGGCAGGTGATGCCTGGGGCAGTGGAGCCACCCACAGCAGTGCAGGGCCCACAGAACTACCAGGACAGGGGCCACAGCCACTCACTGCATTAATGACCTAGTGCAGAAGAAACCTGGAGATGCTTAATAGCGATGAAAACAGCTGAGCTGCAGAGCAGCAGAAATAAATCAAGCTGGAAATGGAGCAGCAGTGAGGATGGTGCTGCCGGAGCAGCACAGCTCCAAGAGAGGGCCCAGAGCAGAGGGGGACCAGAGCATGGGGGCCAGGAGCCAAAGGACACAGTGCTGGGCAGAGCAGCTGAAGGGGCAATGGCACCCATGGCACAGGGAAACCTGGGCTAGTCCCCAGCCCTCAGTGGGCGGAGAGAGGCTCCCTGCCACACACCCATCCCACCACCACGGCCCTGCAGCCAGAGCAGTCACACTGCCATTAGCCACCGCACCGCTGGGCAGGCTGCCCACATGGGCAGGGTCACAGACCAGCTCCACACTTTGGGGGCAGGGAGAGAACTGCCCCCTCCACCATCCTTCAGCATGGAGCCGATGAGTGCCCCGGGGCAGAGGGATGGTGCCCTAGCAGTGTAGTCACCCACTCATGGTGGCACCCCCAAGACAGACCCTGCGACCATTTGGAGCATCCTGGTCCTTTGAAGGCCACCATTCTCCTGGCAGTTGACTCATATTTGGGATCCTGGAAGCCCGCGTGCAGTGGTGATTCACCATCTGCAATTCCCTGGCAGACATGGTACTCCTGGCTGACCAGGAGGTGAAGTCTCAAGTGCTACAGGTGACACTGACCTGCAGGCTGCCCCCTAACTCCCACCATCCCATGGCTCCTCCAGCATGGGGCAGCAGAGCAGCACTGTCCCTAAGGGCACAGCCAAACACCAAGGCACAGTTCACAGGTTCCCCCTGTGCAGGAATGGCCATGGCAGTGGCACTGGGACACCCTAGCCCACACGTCCCAGGAGCTTCACTCCAAAGTCCCCTTGGACCCCAGGTGACACCACCGGCATGTGCCCTGCCCTGTATCTCCCACAACAGGTCTCAACACGGACCTCATGTGCTCCTTGCTCTGTGTTTGATCTAAAGCCCCAAAGAATCCTGCTCTCATTAGGTAACAGCAGTGGTGTGGGCTGGCACCCACCCATTTGCCACAGCTCCTGCCCACCTGCACCAGCTCTGGGGACCACATTGATGTGAAATGTCCACCACACTGACAGGACACCCTCCAGGCTGATGCTGTGGCCATCCCCAGTGTGGCGACACAAGGGAGCAGGAGCAGGGGTGGCTGGAGCCCACCACCCCCTTAGGGCTGGGTGGCATCGGGGGACACGGGCAGTTTGGCAGGGAGACGTGCTCAAAACGTGGCAAGGCTCTGGGACCCCTCCGGGAGAACGGAGCCCGCGGGGGCCTCGTCTCACCGCCTGGTACCCAGCCGACGACATCACCGTGCAGGTTTCCATGGCAACGGCGAGCCACGGCCGCCTCAGCTCCCGCTCTTATGTAACGGCGGAGGCAGCCGGACGCTGGCCCCACATGGCACTCGCGCCCCACGGAGCCTGATGGATGGCGCGGCCGGACCCCCGGCCCCAGCCCACCACAACCCCACGGGACTGGCCCTGCTCGGCTCCATATGACAGGCGCCAGCAGCACCCTGGGGTGCCCACGCTCCAACCCATGGCACTACAACAGCACCCACAGCTCGCAGTCCCTCCACCCCCACCTCTGGCCAGCGCTCCTCACGCCGGGGCCGCGGCCCGTTCTGACATCACCCAGGCTGCTGGGGCTGGCCCGTGGCGCAGGAGCCCCTCGCCTGGTGATGCTGCTGCGAGGAAGAGCACTGGGAGAGGCCCCGGGCTGGTGAACATGAGGATGCAGCACGGCTCGGGGAGACCCTCAGCCTCCCACGTCGCTCCAGCCCCACAGACTGGAAGGAGTTAATCACGAGGGCGCAGGGTCCCAGGTGACAAAGCGCTCCCGCTTCTGCTCCTGCTCCTGACGGAGACCATTTTGCCGCAGCGGGGCTGGTGCAGCCTCTCCTCGGTAGCAGCCTCAGACCCGTGGTCTGAAGGAAGGGGCAGGCAGGGCAGGCAGGGCAGGCAGGGCAGGCAGGGGCAGGGACGACAAGCAGGGCGGGCAGGAGCAATGCACTCGTCCCTCACCTGCCACCGCCACGGCCAGTCCTGCCCGGCGGCACAAAGGGGGTGCTGCCTCCTGGCCCTGGGGACACGTGGGACATTGCCAGTCCCACCAACGCCCATGGGCCTCCCCCTGCCCTGCCACATGCCCCTGACCCGCTCCCCCAGCGCAGCCAGGACAGAGCAGAGCGGGGCCGGAGCGCTGGACGGGGCTAGCAGCACCAAGGCCAGCGGCCCAGCCGGGAGAGACAGTTGTGAGCGGAGCAGAGCCGAGCCGTGCCAGGCTTCGATCCCGGCGCTCGGCCGCCCCCCTCCCCAGGGATCGCTCAACATGAATCGGCCTTTTAATTTGCTGCGGCGGCTGGAAGGGCTGGCGGCGGGATCGCTGGCAGGAACCCGCAGCCCCGCCGCGGGCATCGCGCAGCCCCACTCTCAGCAGGGCTTCCACCAACCTGCCTGCCCGGGGCAGCCCAGAGCCAACTCGGCAGCGCCAAAGGACTGTCACTGCACCCTCGGAGCCCCCCCAGGGCAGCGCTCAGACAGAAGCGCCATCCACAATTTGATCTTCTAATGGCCTTTTACTTAGCCCTAAATTGGGTTGGGAAGCGTCATGTCCCTTATCCCAAATCCTCCCTAATCGCTTTACACGGCACAGGGCACTGAGCACTGGCTGGGGGAGCCCCAGCAGCCACCCCCCACGGGCTAATTAACCAGAACTGCTGCCGGGGTCGCTAGCCGGTCCTGCCCGACCACGGCCGGCCCGTCCCCTCCGCAGCATCCAGAGCACAGTGAGCCCCAGCCAGGAACATCGGGCACTAGGGCTGCGGCACTGGCCAGGAGGTGCAGTGGGTGAGGGGGGCCGTGGCGGGGGTAGCCCCAACCTCACAGCTCTCCGTGCCTCCGTCTGTGCTCCTGCACAGGGCTGCTGGCAGCTCCGGAATCCCCTGTGCCACCCCCGACTCCGGTCCCCGCAGCCCTGGAGCAGCAGCGATTCGATGGCTGCTCATGGCACTAGGGGTGCCCTGGGGCTCCCCTGGAGGTACACAGGACACCTTGACTTTTGCCACAGGACACCTGGACTCTCGGGGCTCTGCCTGCGGCAAGGGGCACCCCAGGGTGACCCCAGCAACCCAGCGAGCACATGGGCGAGCACGTGGCCCTGGCTGATGTCCCCAGCTGCTGCCGTTTTGCAGGAGCTGCTGGCCAAGGAGGCCACGCTGCTGTTCTGTCACCTCCGGCTATCAAGGGGACTTGGCTGTACACCCACTGCCTGGCCCTGGGCTGTTGGCCTGGGGCGCCTAAGGCAGATGGGGATGGCCAAGGTATTCTTATGGCAGTGACATCTCTGCGCCCACCCGGCTTCCTTCTACCCTGCGCAAGGGTGTCTGACAGCTGCCCTGGGGAGGGCGACCTTTGGAGGGGCCACACAGCCGTTGCAGCCTCACTGAGGCAGAGACCACTGATCATCAGAGCAGTGCTGGCTCGTGCTGGCAGTGTCATGCAGAGCCGGCTCCAGCTGCAGTGTGGCAGGGGAGCAGGGGGTGGGGGTCGGGAGTGGGGGTCAGGGGTGGGATGGTGGAGTGGGATGCTCCCCCCATCCCAGGGCTGCGCTTTCCCCCTCCAGCCAGCAAGCACACTCAGTGGCCTTTTGGGCTGGATTCCTTCACTGCCTGACCCAAATTGGACCAACTGCGACTTCAGACCTATCCTCTTCCTTCCTAAACCCGGGATTATCCTCCCTTTGATCAGCCGGCCCTGCAGCACAGGATTTCCAGCACAGGCGTTTTGGCTGGCTGCATTTAAACAGCTTCCCAGATTCTCCGACAGTCCAAGCCCTGTCTTGGAAATGGCCGTGGACACAAGTTCCAGCAAAGCTCCTGGCCCTGTATCTGCCCTCCCCAGGCATCCGGGTGCCCCCGGGCTGGGTGTCGGCATGGCACCCTGCAGTGGGGCTGCGGCTGACATCCCAACACCCCAACCAGAGCAGTGCAAGCTGCCAGCCCGGACACTGCAGGCAGCAGCCCTGCCTGCACCCCGCTCCCAGCATCTCCCCAGAGGGTCTGTGCTGGTCCAGCCCCCGCTGGGTTGCTGGGGCTGGAGCCCTTCCAGCCGTTGTCATGAGGCTCGTGCATACTGTCCAGAGCACGACTTGAGTGTGGACACTGCTGACCTTTCTGACAAATAAGGCCTAAGTGGCACCCAGGGCTTCAGTGGTTGTGCTGGGCTCGGCAAGTTGCTGGACAGCCAGCACTGGAGCAGCCAGGACATGCGGAGGGGGCCCACTGGCATGCAACAGCTTTGCCACCCACTGGATTTTCCGTGGTCCCTGAAGACAGACCTCGTGATGGGAGTTCAGCTGACCCTCGGCATGGGGGGACAACCCATCCCCCTCACCGCAACCACCCTTGTCACGGGTGTGGGGAGTTCTAATGAGCCCCCTCCTACAGACAATCCCTGCTTCCCCAAGCCACCCAGGCCCCTGGTTCCTCCAGCCCTTCACCCGCTGTCCCACAGGGCACCATCTCGCCAGGCTCAGCTCCAGGGACAGTCTGCCTGGTCCATCTGTAGTGGCACTGTGTCCAGCCCTCCTGCCAGACCCCAGCATGGCAGAACCGCCTGCTGCCACGCCGCCGGCACTGCTGAGATGGAAATCGGTGAGTGGGAGAGATCCTGGTGCTGCAGAGGGCAAGAGGAGGGCAAGTGCCGAGGGAAGGGCACGGCCGGGGGCCAGTGCGACAACCCCAGCCCAGCAAGGTGCCCCCAAAAGTCTCCTGCCAGCCCTGACCTTGAGCAGAGCCGCAAATAAACAAGAAAATAAACAGCCTGGGGTCGGAAGAGCAGAGGAATACACAGAGCCTGTCTCTGGCTGTACCCAGAGCCCCACTGTGGGCAGTCGGGACAATCGCTGCCATAGCCAGCCATGTGCTCCCGGCTGGGGCTTTGGAAGACCCCACAAGGGGGCCTGGAGAAGGGACTTCGCGGGGTCTGGGAGGGTCAGAGGGGCAGAGCAAGTCCTTCTGGGCACACATTGTATCGCCCTGGCTGCAGCCCATCCCTATACCCGACAGGAACACCCACAAGAACGGGGCCTGTGCTACCTGGTTGCCTGGTGCTGGACGTGGCCCCGGGGGGAACGGGGACCCTCACACAGCTTGGCAGTGCCGGGTGCCGGGAGGGGCTGAGGCCGAAGCGCCAGCAGTGACAGGGCTGCTGCGGGGCCGAGCGGCCCCTCGCCCGCGGCGGACAGCGGCCCTGCGCCGGGGCTGCGCCAGGGCTGCAGCGGGACGGGGCACGGCGCGGCGCGGCACGGACTGGGCCGGGCCGGACCGGCTCGACTCGGCACGACAGGGTTCGCTTTGGCTCAGCTGGGCTCGCTTCGGGTCGGCTGGGCTCGGCCCCGGGACGAACGGCTCCTGCGGCCCCGGAGCAGGGCCCGGGCGGCCACTTCAGCACGGTGGACAGCGGCGGCGGCCCCGGGGGGCGGGGGGCAGGGACGGGGGGGCGGGAGGGGAGAAGGGAGCGGGGGGCGGCTGCCCGGGATGGGGGGGCGGCTGCCGGAGATGGGGGAGCGGCAGAGGAGGGGAATGGGGGGGAGGGCAGCGGGGGTGAGAGAGGCGATATGGAGAGATGGGGGGGCGGCAGCCGGAGATGGGGGGCGGCAGCAGGGAGGGCTGGGGGGGGCTGCAGCGGAGATGCGGGAGGCAGGGGTGGGGGGCCGGCAGCTGGGCGCGGGGACCCTTGCGGGGTTCCTGGGCGGGCGGGAGAGGGACTGGTGCGGCGACTGGCGGGGGCTGTCCGGGAAGCGGCGGGGCCGGCCCCACAGGGTTGCTCGGAGCACAGCAAGCAGCCCCCGCCCGGGAGGAGGCTCCTCGGTGAGCCCCGCACGGCTCGACCGCACCGCCGCTTCCCGAGGCTGCCGCAGCGGCGGGAGTGCGGCCGGGGCTGCGCGGAGGCGCCGGGAGCGGGAGCATCCCCGCACCGCCCGCCGCAGCCCCGCGGGGCCGCGGGCCGAGAGCCGCCGTCGCGGCCGGTGCCGGTGCCGGTGCCGCCCGCCTGCCCCGCGGCAGGACACCCCCATCCCTCGTGGCCCCCGGCTCCGCGCCGCTTCTGCCCCGCGCCGCCGCCGATCCCCGGCCCGGCGGGGGCGGCCGCCCCGGGCTGTCCCGCTGTCCCGCTCGTCGGTGCCGATGCCGGTGCCTCACCTTGGCTGGCGCCGCCGTCGCCGTCCTCGCAGTCGGTCAGGTTGTTCAGCATGGCGCCGGTGCCGCGGCCGCTCGCTGCCGCCGGAGCTGGAGCTCTCGCTCCGCAGCAGCCGCGTCCCCGCGCCGCCCCCCGCGCCGGTGGGAGGGGGCTGCAGTGCGGAGGCGCCCGGGCTCACGGCTCACGGCTGCTGCCGGCGGAGCCCAGCCCGGCCGCCCGCTTCATCACGTATGCGGGAGGCATTGCCCCCGCCGCGGCAGGGAGGGGGGACGCGGCGGCGCGGGGGGGCACAAAGACGAGCGAGCAGAGCGGGGCCGCCTCCCGGCTGCGCCAGGCGTGGGGGGGAACTAGGGCAGCGCTGCGGGCCCGGCTGGCGCGGGCGGGACGGGACGGGACGGCCCCGCAACCGCACCGACCCCGCACCCGCCCCGGCCCCGAACCCCGCCTCCAGCCCCCGCACTCCGCACCGGCCCCGCATCCGTCGCCAGTCCCCGCACCTCACACCGGCTCCCGCACCGGACCCCGGCGCAGCCTCGGGACCGGGAACACACTCGGGGTGTACAGTGGGGCAGAACCTGTGCCTGCGGGACCGACGCATCCCCAGAGGTGGCTGAGGCCCGGGATCAAGGCAGCCCCTGTCCAGGTGGCCCCTGCCCCGCGACGGGCGGCTCCCGGGTGGGGGCGGCTCCCGGGTGCGCAGCACCACGTCATGCAGGGGACCCCTCTGCGGGTGTCGGGGTCCCGGCCGTGGGTGGAGACCCCTGCCCCAGCACCAGGACTATCCAGGGCACCCGTGGAGGGGTGGACGTCCAGACCACCCCACAGTGGGGCTGGGGGGTCGGCAGAGATGATTGACCCTGCTCTGCCTAGCTGACCTGCAGCACAGAGAATGCTGCCTGCAGAGGGGAGTAGGCTTGATGTAACCTCCCCTGGTGCCCAGGGGACCAGGATCACACCCGTAACAACCTTCTCAGACCTGGAGAAGGGTTGCAATGGGGCCAAAACCCCCAGGCCCTGTGCCGCCTATGGAGGCCCCAGCTCTTGCAGCTATCACCCACAGGGCCAGGGGCACATGCCATTCTCCAACTGGGGTTGTTGAAGGACCCTGCAGGGCTGCTTGCAGCCCCCTGTTCTCTCATGCACTTAATCCGGGAGGATCCCCCAGCCAGAGCTGGCTGCAGCTCCCGGCATCTCCTCCGGCACAGGCTGAGATCATGACAGCCCGCTGGCCTCCGTTACTTCTTGACGGCTGTAATTAATTGTTTACTTTCTCCTGGTGCGGAGCCAGCTGCTCCGCAGCGCGGATGCTCCCCGGCCTGACCCCGCTGCCAGGAGAGAGGCTCAGACCCCTCACCCCAGCCCAGCAGGCAGCACTGATCCCTGCCCTATGGCTGCAGCCAGGACCCCGGGACCTGGCATCCCTGGGGAGCTGCAGCAGCACAGCCCCAGCTCCGTGGCAAGTGGCACAGGATGGCTGCAGGGAGGATGGGCAGTTCAGGGTGGGCAGTTCAGGGTGGGCAGCTCCCCACCCAGGACGCTGTGTGGCTGTCACCACATGGGGCTGCCCCTGTCCAGCTGCAGCAGCACCAACCCCTCACACCTGCATCCCTCAGCCCTGAGCAGGAGCCAGTGCTGGAGCAAGGGGCTGGCCCACTCCCAAGGGTTGCAACTGGAAGGAAGGGGCTGCAGACAGGATGTGCTGGACAAAACCCCACCATCCCGTGTGGGTCTGGGGGGTTAGCAGAGGACCTCCCCGACCCCCCTAAGGAGGCTGTGGCTGGGCAGAAGGGCAGTGGGCTGGGGTCCAGCCAGCCATGGTGAGTGCCAAGCACCAGAGGGTGTTTTTTTGCAGGAGGCCACAGAGCATGGGCTCGGCACAAGAGGGATTTTCCTACTAAAACAGATGCGGGGGAGGGAGCACGTGAAAGACCACTAATCCCCTAATCCCTGGATTATGGCTCCATTTCAGGGGTTGGGATTTGACGGCAGCACAGGGGGCTACGCTATCAAGACTGCATTGGCTTAGCCTGTGCGCAGGGTCCCACCAGCATGGGGGGACAAACTGAGGGTGTCTCTGAGGCAGAGGAGACTGAGGGGACTTGATCTCCCAGCAGAACACTGACCTTAACCCTGGCCCAAATGCCCAGGAGTGAGGTATCTGGTGTAGTGTGTCGAAAGGAGAGAGGTCTGGCATGGTATGGGCATCATCCATGCCCTTGCATTGCTTGCAGTCCTGCTGCAGGCAGCACAAGGGCATGGGGAAAGAGGAAGAGAGATGCTTTTCCCTGGCCGTGGAGTGGGGGATCAACTGCAAGTGGCCCCTGAGTCCAAGTAGCAGGCAGGGTCCTGGCACTAGGCCAGGCAGAGCATCAGTGCCCCACTTAACTGCAAGAGGCTGCCCAGGAATGACGACGGAGAGCAGCCAAGCCAAGAAGCATCCCTGCAAAGTGTCCTGTACCCCTGCAGAGGCTCCCGAGAATGCCCCAGACCCCTCTGCATAGAACCTGGGTGTGGGGAGCCATTCTCACAGACATTCCCAGGGCCAGAATCCTGGCTGCTGGCCACACAGCTCTTGCCTGTCCTATTACCAGCAGCGGTCAAACCTCCCAGGAGTGAGACACGTGCTGGAGTCACTGGGAAACCTCCTGAGGGCAGGGAGCGGGCAGCCTGGCATCGTGCCGCTCAGGCAGTGAGGGCGGCTGTGCTGTGGAGATGCCGGTCAGCACACTGCACTCCCTGCTGTGATCCCTGGGCACTGTCAGCAGCCTGTCCATCTGCATCCTGCCAGGACGGGACACCCTGCGCTCAGGGCTTGAGGGCATGAGGACAAGCAGCTCCCAGGGAGAAGAGCTGGGGTGGGAGAGACTCCAAGAGGATGGAGGTGCAGCAGGGCAGTGATGCCAGATAAATGTTGGGGGGGGGGGGGGGGGGGGGGGGGTCCATCACAGTGTACCCTCACCAATCTGCCCTGACAGCCCCATGAACCCAGGGGCAACACATCCTGTAGCACCTTGGCAGGATGGAGTGGTCTTGTTCTTCCCCATCCAGACAGGTCAGGGCCCTGCCTCCAGCATGGGACAAAAGCAGAGCCCAGAGCTGATATGGGCACCAGCTGGCACTTGACACCAGCTCCAGCAGTGGGACAGGACATGGAGGGAGGTACAGTGTCCCGTAGGGCTGGGAGGGGAGCACAGGAGCCACTGAAGCTGCCTGAGGCCGAGAGCAGAAGGGCAGCAGTGGGGCAGGGCTGGCAGAGGCCATGGGGCAAGGCTGTGAGCTCCTGCGTCACACAAACCCAGCACAGCATGCAGCTGGCGCGGCGTCCCCAGCTGCCCTTGCCCAGATGTCTTGCCAGCAGCAGGGCCACAGCAGTGGGCGGCTGGGCAGCCTGGCACAGGGATCAGCGGCAGAAGCAGCCTCCTTCCACCAGGCCCCGCTCCTGGCGACACCCCCCAAGCAGCCCTGTGCCAGTCTCAGTACCCCGGGGACACCAGGCAGCCGCTGCTGAGCCAGGGCCAGAGGGCCCAGTGACGGCCATGGAGCAGCTGCATGGCCACTTGCCAGCTGCTGCCAGGAGGGTTTGGGTTCAGGATCAGCTGAGGAGGCAGTGGAGTGTCCTGTGCCCCACATGGCACTCCTCACTCAACCCCACAGCCTGTGCAAGGATGTCCACTCTGGCACCCCACCAAAGCACCTGTGGTGGGTTCAGTGGCATGGAGACTCCTTGGGAAGCTGCTGCAGGCAGCAGATGGGGTTTCGGCTGCTCCAGCCCCGTGGTAGCATCCCAACCCCCATATCATCGGCCTCTACATGGTGCAGACCCTTGGCACTTGTAATAATACCCCAAGGGCACCCAGTCTACCACAAACCTGGGTGCCTGTGAGGGGGCTGGGGGAGATGGGGGTCTGGGGGAGCCTCCTTAGCAGCCCCTGTCCCTCATATGTACCCCTCTGTGCACGGTGCTTCAAGTGGGGGCCCTGCTCCCACCCTTGTATCGTGGCCCCTCTGGGCAGGGCCCTTGCATGGGGGTGCACCCGGGGCTGGTGGGGTCCCTACTCTACCCTAGCCCCCTTCAGGGTCTCACCTCACACCCGGGGTCAGCCTCACACAACTGCCCCACAGAGCCATGTCCATGGCTTATGGCCACAGACCCATGACCCCACAGCCCCCAGGGGGGCCGAGAGAGCAGCTGAACCCCCTCAGCACCGGGAGTCGTGGCAAGGGTGACACCGGGACCGGTTTCCACGGCAACGAGCGAGGCTCCTTAACTGGTTGGTTGCCATGGCTACTGCTGCCGAGCCCGACCGCTCGGGACACAGAAGGGTTCCGCCGCGGGGATGACCCGGTGCCCTCTCGGGCAGCGGCGGCTGCCCCACGGGCAGCACACCGGGCACGGGGGGAGCAGTCCCACGTGCACCTTCCCGGGGGGACCCGGCCCCACGGTGGGTCCCAGATGGAGCACATCGACCCCCGGTCCCGCGGGGTCCGGCCCGCGTTGCGCTCGCGGCGGGACCCGGTCCCCGCGGGACAGCGGCACCGGCGAGTCCCGGGGGCGGGGCCGGGCGGGGCCGGGCGGGGCACACCCCCACCGGAGCCGGCCCGGCCCGTTATCGCCCCCTGGCGGCGCCCGGGCCCCGCGCAGCCCTGTCCGCCCCCGCCGCCGCCCGCACGGACCCCGCACAGACCTCGCCAAGACCCCGCGCAGCCCTGTCCGCCCCCGCCGCCGCCCGCACGGGCTCCATTTCCCGGCCAAGCCCCGGATCCGGCCGTACTCCAGCAGTGACCTCCGCCCGGCCCCGAGGCCCCCGCGGCGGCGTGCTATCCGTACCCTGCCCTGCCCGGCACCGGGCGGTCCCTTGCCTCCGCCGCCCCCGCCCAGGGGCTGAGATCCCTCCTCAGCACCACCCGCCTGGGGCCGCTCCCGGGCAGGGCCTTCCTAAAGGGCGGCCCCGGGAGCCACAAGGTGGCCTGAGCACGGCACCAGCTCACAGACGAGCAGGGGCCTTCCAGCTGGCCCGGGGTTCCGACACCGCGCCGGCACTGGCAGCACGGCCGGCTGCGGCTCTCGCTCCCAGGTCCCCAGGATCTCCGTCACTCTGTGCCCCTCGCGCGACACTGACATGCGGCCAGCAGCACCGAGCGCTCGCCCAGGGCCGAGTCCTTCCCGGAACCACCGCTGTCCAGAGCTCCCGCCTGCCATGTGCAGCCCCTGACAGTCCTGCAGCTGCCAGCCCCCTCCCATCCATCTCCCCGCGAGGCAGCATCCACAGTCCCCGTGCTGTGGAGCAATGTGGGTTGTGAGGAATCCCTGAACGCTGTCAAGCCCTAAGTACAGACCCTGCCATGGCCGTGACCACCCCATGAGACAGGGCACGTCCATCAGGACCAGCCACTGGCTGTCCTCTGGGAGGGCACAAGGTCACAGCTCAGATGGAAGGATGTGTCCCTTGCTACCACCATGGCCTCTCGGCATGCCCACCCCAGCTCCCCGCAGACCCCCACCAGCAGACTGGCTGCCAAACTGAGAAGCTGTTCCTGGAGGGCCCCAGAATTCAGCCACAGCCCTAGCTCATCACTGTCCACTCTGCCCCAACACAGCCCACAGGCCAGGCCCAGTTGGCCCAGCTGCCACAGAGTGACAAGTGGCCCTGCATCCCCTCGCCACCAGATCCAGCCCTACATCACCCACGACAGCGTGATCCTCGACAGGGCCCCAAAGGCCAGAGCCCACTGAGGGAGGCACAGCCCAGCCTGGGTGTCGTGGTGTCCGTCCGGCTGCTCGCGCCTCCTACCCGCGCCCTTCGCCGAGGGTGCAAGGTCACAGCTCCAGCAGCACGGTGCCGCCGTCGGCCGGTTTTCTGGGATCGATACGGCTCTGGTGACAGCAAAGCTCCACCGCCACGTCCCCTGGGCACCACGAGGCGATGGCTGCCGGCTCCAGCGCCTGTGCCCATGGCAGCCCAGTGGGCACTGCTGCCTCCGCAGGCTGGCCACAGCCTGCCCTCCCCACACCCTTGCCCCGGCCCGGCAGCAGCCACCCTCCACCACGGCTCCCTGGGTAGCAGTATGGGACCTCGCACCCACAGCCGACCCACAGCCGTAACCCCGCTCCATCCCGCTGCCGGTACGGCAGCAGCAGGGCCTCGCTCCAACAGCCCCCGGGATGGGGACGGAACACTGGAGCTCCCTGAGGAGCGGAGGTGGCCCCAGGGAAGAGTCTGGGACAAGGGGTCCTGCCCGGGCAGCTGAGCCCCACTCCCTGATCTGCACCTCTCATCTCCCGGATCCCGCAGCTCCGTGCCATCCCTACTCCGGGGGTCTGCATCGCCTCCGAGGGGCCAGACCGACCGTGGCTCCGCACCCCCCGCGGTGCTCCGACGGCCCGGCCCTCCCCGCGGACCCTCCCCACGGACCCTCCCTGCGGACCCTGTCCTGCCCCGCGGATCTTCGTCGCGGCCCGTATCCGGCCTCCGGAGCCCCCCCGGGCCCCCCTTGCCCCCGGCGCTCACCCCCGCCGCCGGTGACGGTGAACCGCCCGCTCATGGCCCCGTCGTCGCCACAAGTGGCTCCGGCCCCGGCGGTCGCTGAGCGCGGCCCCGCCGGGCGCTGACCGGGGTCCTAGTGCCCGCGGCACCGCCCGCCGCGCCGCCCCCGCGGCCGCAGGGCTGGCTGCAGTCCGAGTGGATCGGCTCGGCCCCGCTCCGGTCGGCTCCGTTCGGCCCGGCCCGGCTCGACTCGACGGGACGGGGCCGCTCCGCCGCGCCCGGTCGGTCCCGCAGCCGCCGCCGAACTGGGGGGGCTGGGACCGTGCCTCAACGGGACGGGAGGGGTTGGGGCCGCGTTTTGCCCCCGCCCTGTCCGGAGCCGTGGCCGCTAATTACAGCTAATTACAGCCCCGGAGCTGCGGCCGCCCCACCCTGCCGCAGACCCGGGCATCCCCGGGCACGATCCCGGCCCTGGCCCTGCCGCCGGGCTCTGTGGCCACGCAGGGACAGGCCGGGGCCGGGAGAAAATGCGGGGCCAGCCCGCGGCGAGGTCTCGGCTGCAGTGGGGAGTCCGGTCACACGCTGTGTCCCGGTCACACGCGGTGACAACTGCCCGCTCCTCCTCGCGATGCAAAGTCGGAGGGCAGGGGAGGGCAGTGGGTGGAGGATTATGTGAAGCCAGGGCTGGGGAGATGGGGGGATCGGGAAGGGGTGGTGCTGCGCCTGGCATAGGGCTGGTGGTGGACAAGGTTGGGACCAAGGGACATCCTCCCCCGTTGGACTGTGTCCCTGCAGGGTCCAGAGTCCTTAGCAAAGGGGGACTTGGTGACAGCCCCTCATCCAGTGCCCCCTTCCCAACTGGTGCTGGCAACCCTGGACCGGGGGAGGATGATGTCCCCAGCATATGGAAGTTCTCCAAACCATGGCCCCAATAGCTGATAGAGCACTCGAGGCTATGTCCAAAGAATTGTCTTTATTACAAATGGGCAGGCAATTGGCAGAGGGGGTGGTTGGCAGAGTGGGCAGTGGGCAGGAGTAGGCAGAGCCCCACATCCCGCCCTGGCGTGTCCCCAGGCGCCAGCTCCCAGTGGGGCTCAGCCTGACCTGGCATCGTTGGCTCAGGAAAAAGACAAATTTGTCCCAAATCCATGTGCGGTTTGCACCAGGCAAACACCTCTGTGCAGTGGAGCTGGCGCTGGCAGGGATGGCAAAATGCCAGCAGTGGCAAGAGTCCTTCTCCCCAGCTGGGGCTCCCCAGGCTGGGCAGCTCCCAGGGGGTGACCCCAGGACCCCCTACCCCTTTCTTCCAGGAAGATGGTGACCTCATCTGGGGCTACCCACAGCCACAAGGCTCCCAGGGGTCAGCCTATGAGACAGGAGCCCGCAGGTTGGGAGCAGTGGGCAGGGAGCAGCACTGGCAAAGACGGTGGCTGGTCAGGCCTTCAGTGCTGGGGACACTGCAGGATGTCATACTTGACGTAGCCCACTCGGTCCACCTGGTAGCGCGGTGTCATCCTCCAGTAGAAGCTGCCCCGGCAGAAGTGATACTTGCCTGGGCAAGGAGAGGGGCAGAGGGAATGGAGGGTCAGCAGGAGTTTGGCCAAAGACCCATCCCTGTGGCTGCTCAAGCAGCACAGGCACATGGCACCCTGCACCCTGCTGGTGCCCTGCCAGCTCCACCACAAGCACCCACTGGGGCTGATGGCGTGTCCTGTCCCGGGGCCATTCCCCACACACCCAAGCATCCCAGGCCAGGAACCGGAGCAATGCCACGAGAGGCTCAGGTAGCCTAGGCCTGAACACACAGCACCCACCCGCCAGGGTCCACTCACCTTGGTAGAGGAACACGTTGCGTGCATCAAGGGGGACGCCGGTGAAGACATCGTCGGTGGCACGGGGGTAGCCCTTGTCCACCCTCTGGACCTTCACATCCAGCCTATGGGAGAGCAGAGCCGTGCTCAGGGCTGCTGGGAACCCCCCTCCCAGTCCCTTGCCAGGGGCTCGGGCAGGCGCTGCTGCTCTCCAGTCCTGCTCACCTCCAGTAGCTCTCCCCGCTGAAGAGCAGCACTTTGCCGCGGCCCCGCTGCAGGGCCCCCGAGATGCGGCCGGCTTCCTTCCCTATACCCAACTTCTCAATCCCCCGGGGGCCCAGCACACTCTTCTCAGAAAACACCCAGAACTGCCGACCTGCGGTGGGAGATAACGGGGCTGTCAGACAGCCCTGAGGGCTCCCAGGCTTCACCAGGCTCCTCCCACTGCCCGTGGGACCGGGCTGAGGGCAGAGGGGACAGAGCTCACCGGCAAAGAAGAAGACCCTCTTGGTGAGCAAGTCCTGGAAAACAGCATCGATAGTGTCTGGGAGGCCAGGCCAGGTATCAGCAACAGAGAAGGCACCCTGGATGCCCGATTTCCAGAAGGATGAGTAGGTCCAGTATTTCCTGGTGGGGAAGATCAGCTGTCCTGATCACCTCAGTCTGACACAGCCCATGTCTCTCACATCCCTGTGCTCCCCGACACCCCACCTCACCAGGGCAGGAGGTGCTGGATGCTGCCACTCACCCATCCTTGAAGAAGTACAGCTCCCCATTGATCTCTGTGACAGCATCAAAGTTCTTCTCCATGCAGGCATCCCGGCTTGGGTCCACAGGAATGGGTCCAGCTGTGGGCTCTGGCATCTCCTCCTCCTCCTCCTCAGTGGTGGAGGTGCTGCCAGCCTCTGTGGGCATGGGTTGGGTCTCCTCTGTGGGCACGGGCTGGGGCTCCTCAGTGGGAGCAGGTGCAGGTGCAGTGGGCTTAGGGCCAGAGCCACGACCTGAGTGAATACAAGGGAGGGTGTGAGGCTGGAGCCAGCCTGGTGCTGCAGGACACCCAATGTGCCCAGCTGCACTGCAGCTGCTCACCGTAGAGGTACTGGATGCCCTGGACATCATCGGGGTGCAGCTGGAAGTCCTGGATGTAACTGTACATGGGGTACATCAGGGCCTCACGCACACTGGAGTGGTCCAGCCCCAGTGAGTGTCCAAACTCATGGGCAGCCACCAGGAAGATGCTGTAACCTGGAGGAAAGCACTAGCCTAAGTGCCTGTTGGGGCACAACAGGACAGCACACGCTGTCCAGAGACTGTGACCCCTGCAAGAAGTATGATGATATGGCATGGGTCTGGGAGGCACAAAGGGGAGCGCAGGCAGACGGGCCAGTACCTCTGTCAGGGCAGAAGCCCCACTTCTTGTCGGTGTCATAGTTGCTAGTGGTGGCACACCAGAGCTTGCCGTCCTGCCGGCCCTCGCTGGTGCAGGTGCTGTAGGACTGCCCCAGGAAGGTGAAGGGAAAGACGCACGGGTCCCCCTGGGAGTTGCCGCCGATCACCGCCGTGTCTGCAGCGAAGTGTCAGTGAGGCTGTCCCTGGCCCCTGGCTGCACCGGCCAGAACCTGGGACAACCCTGAGATCCCTCACGTGCCCACCCTGTGCGCCCCCTCCCCTGCATGCCCCCCTCCCTGCTGGCACCTCGGTTGGGGCAGAAGCCGTATTTCTTGTCCTGGTCGAAGCTGGAGGTGGTGGCACACCAGCGGTAGCCATCGGAGCGCCCATCTGTGGTACAGGTATCATAGGAGGTGCCATCAAAGATGAAGGGGAAGACGCAGGGGGCTCCATCGCTGTTGCCACCATTGGTGTAGAGGACTGTGGGGTGACAGAGAGTGAGGAGGGCCCCAGGCACTGCAGGGCTGGGCAGGGGTCATGGTCACCACTACTCACGCTCGCTGGGGCAGAAGCCATATTTCTTGTCCTGGTCATAGTTGGGGGTGGTGGCACACCAGGGCAGCCCATCCTTGCGCCCCTCCGTGGTGCACCGGGAGTAGGAGCGGCCCTCAAAGATGAAGGGGAAGTGGCATTCGGCTCCATTGGCATTCCCGTGGCGGGTCTTCACCACTGCTCAGAGAGGGGTGGCTCAGTGCTTGGGCTGGGGTTGGCACCATCAGACCCCCCCCAATCTGCCACACCCTGCCCTTACCTAAGCCGGTTCCCAGTGTCCAGAACTCATCGTCGTCAAAGTGGGCATCGCCCTGGATGCCCTGGCCTGGGGGAAAGGCGTGGGCCAGGAGGCCGTCCTTGCCGTCGAAGGGGTACCCGTCCCCATGCTCTGCAGGAACAAGCACCCTCAGCTGGCCCTGTCAGAGGAGCCCTCACATCCCCAGCATGCACACAGATGGCCAAGCCCTGCACACTTCCTGCACTTGTGGGGGCAGGAGGACCCTGGGCACGGCCCAAGGAGACATGGGATGAGGATCCCATAGGCAGGGTGTGTCACCAGCCCCCTCCTCATTCCCTGCCTGCCCATAGGACATCACCTTGGCTGCCAAACATGATCATGATGTCTGCCTCGCCACTGTATATCTGGGTGAAGGTGAGAGGGGTCACATCGCTCCACACTTGGAACGCCCGTCTGAAGGCATCATCGATCACGGCACGGTCCAGGTCGGGGGAGTAGTTTATCACCCTACCAGGGAGACAGGGGGTCAGTGCTGCTAGGTTCCCTCTTCATGCAGGAGTGACCCTGTTTTGGGCAGGAACAGACCCCCACCCCGAGACGGGATAGCAGCCACCATCCCCCTTGAGCTCACCCAGGGCTCAGATGCTCTTCTGGGCATTGGGGAGCAGATGCTGCTGCTGTGTCAGCTTGGCCCTGGCAGCACTGGGACCCAGCTGTACAGGCAGCACCAAGCCCGGACAAGGGCTGAGCAGAGGCTGCTACCCTCCTGGTCCCTCAGGCTCTCCATTCTCCTGGGACCATCACCCTGGGGACACAAAGGTTCATCTCCGGAGCAGACTCACCGGTAAGTCAGGTCCATGTGGTCCCACTTGAGGTCCCCGTCAAAGGTAAGGAAGGTTCCCACATCAGGGACGCCGCAGCGGGGGGCTCGCATGGCCTCCAGCGTGGCGGCATCCAGCTCCCCCGTCTCCTCCAGGCCCAGCTGCTTCTGCATCTTGAGCAGTGCCTTGCCCAGGGACACGTGCCTGCCACCAATCTTAGCCTCTGCCTCCGTGGTGTAGCCAAACCTCTGCAGGTAGCGCTGTGGAGGGAAGGCAGATGGGGGGATGAGTGAGGCGGGAGGGGGCTCTGGCAGCCCCGGGAGCCCATTTCAGCCTGGGTACCTCCCTGAGCTCAAGGAGACAGACAGCTCTCAAGCTCTGCCTGCAGCCCCTCGCTGCCAGCCTGGGAGCCCCTTGGGGTCCTGGGTGCCAGAAGGGCACCACGGGGCCATGCTCCCCTCACCTCTGCCAGCTGTAGATCCGGCAGGGTGCTGATCAGGTCCCCCGGGAAGGTGACAACCGCCTGCGGCTTGCCCTGGAGAGGGGCCGCACAGCAGGAGACGGCCAGCAGCCCGACGACAAGCGGGGCCAGGAGGAGTGCCATGGTTCGGCGGTGACAGGAGGGATGTGGCTGTGCTGGTCCCCGCTCTCTGCTCTGGGTGCCGCCGGGCTACCCGATCCTATTTATGGGGTGGGAAGGCAGTGAGTCACCCTCAGACCCCTCAGCGCCGACTCACGCTCCCTTCTCCCTTCCCACGGTGACGAAACTCCATCTCTGCCTTAACTGTTTCATCACCTTGTTTACTAAACACGCTGCATGCCGCAGCCACGAGAGGACAGGAAGGAGAGTGGCTGGGCAGCTGCACTGGGCCACAGCATTGCATGGCCACCCTGGGGCTGCCCTGCACAGGCACTGCCCTGCTGGCCCCAGGACCATGGTAGCTGTGGGGACAGCAGGGCATCACTGTAGGCCAGCCGAGCACTCAGGACTGTGTCATCACACCGGCTAACACTGAGCTTTGCTGGCCAAGGGTTGAGGGTGCTGGACCCAGACCCACAAGGGCGTAGGTGGGCATGGGGGCAGATAGCAGTGGAACCTCCACGTGAGCCCCAGCACCTGGAACCTCCTGGGATTTGGGAGCTTGGACCCTCACCAGGACTCTGCATCCTTCCCCACCACAGCTGCATCACCCCAGTGGGTCAGAGTGTTTCCAGTACTGGAGATGCCCATGGCTCCTCACCCCACAGTACCTCTAAGCCCACACGCCAGCAGTCGAATGGCGGAGACCCCTGGGACCAGCCGCAGTGCCTGCCCAGGAGCAGCTCTGGGCATGGGAATGCTCCACCCGGGGCCCTGGGACATTAGGGGTGCCCTATCCTTGCTGCCCTGCTCCGCAGGGTGCTGCTGACTCAGGTTCCCACCCAGCACAGCACAGATCTTGCCATGGGATGGTGTTTTCCTGCTTCTCCCAAAGTGCCGACGCTTGTGGGAACGATAGCAATGAAGGGGAAAGCAAACAAGGATGAGGAGCGAGGGGAAAACAGATGGCAGAGAACAAGGCGCAGCGTCAGCGGGGGGGAGGGAGGGCTGGTGCAGCCCAGCGAGGCTGCCTGAGACACAGGTCCCAGAAGAGATCCCTGGCCCCAGCCCTCACAAACCCCATGAGCCCAAGGGGTCCTCAGCTGGCTTCATCAGGAGGATCCTCCTGTTCACCCAGTGCTGTTTGTGCCTGTCCTCCTGACTCCCAACTGCACCAGACTGTGTCAGCAGCCACCTCTTCCCAATATCATCCCAGCTCTGGCGGAGCCAAGCCAGCAGCTCCTGGCACAGCCAAAGGACAAGCAGGTTATGGTGGTACCCAGCACAGCTGGGGACAGTGAGAGGTTGGGGCTGTGCTCCCTCTGCTCTTGAAGAGGAAACCCCATGCCCAAGGGAGGGCTCATCCCTGGGGCAGTACCACCTGCCAGGTGCCCTGTGCTGGTGGGATGCATCCCAGGGCCACAGCTGGCTGGGCACAGGAAACTCACCGGCAGCGTGAACTAAGCTGGGAGGAAGCAATGGTGAGAAATCAGGGGGTTGCCTCATTCCCCCACCACAGCCCTGCAAGAGCAGCCCCCTGGTACAGGAAATTGTTTCACAAGCAGCCGCCATCCTGTGCCCTGTGTGACAAACATCCCTTAATGGTGGGACACAGCCCAGGGACCCTGCAGCCAGGTGACCCTACAGCCCCCTCCCACGGGGTCCAGCCTGCCCCCCTTGTACCTGTTATGGCCCAGCTCTTTGCCAGGCAGGAGGCAGTGGCTCTCTGTGCTCCCTGTCTGGCTGGCAGCCAAGGCAAGAAGAACCCCAAGAGGTACCCCAAGAGCCCGTTGAAGCTGGTGGCTCCTGAGGCATTTAGGCAGCAGGCGCTGCTCCACTGTCCAGGCTGCCAGGACCTCAGCCCACAGCACAGAGCTGTTGTGGGAGCTGGGTGCTAAATAACCGCTGGCAGGATGCACTTGCAGGGAAGCCTCAGCAAGGAGACGTCTGACTCCAGCCCAGGGATGTAGTCAGAGAGTCAGATCCAGCTCTGGTCTCCCTGAAACTGTGGCAGATCCCTTAGCCTTCCCCATGCTATTCCCATCCCTCATTTCCACCACATGCAGGAGCTGCAGCTCCAACAGCCTGGGCACTCTGCCATGGCACACCATGGCATCATGCTGCCTGTGGCACCCTGTGGGCAGAGCCATGGCCCAGCAGAACAGAGTAGCGCTGGCAGAGATGGGGCTGGGAGGGGAGTGGGGCCTCGGAGCAAGTGTTGGCAGAAGGAGATGAGGGCCAATGCCCCACTGTGCATCAGTCCTAGCAAGCCCTCGAGCTGGGCAGTGGGAGCCCCAGCGGGGGTTGCCAGCCGCAGCTCTGCCCCTGGCCTGGCCGCTCCCACTGACTCATGGCCCCGCTCACCAGCTTCCTCCTGGAACTATCCCGGGGGATTTTCTGGTGACTCTCTGGAGGCTCGTCAGGGAGCAGGGCCAGGGCAGCAGGGAAACCCCCGTGTCTGGCAGTGCCGGCAGCCTCTCTGCCAGGCAGGGAATTGTGTGGGATGGGCTCGTCGCTGCTGGCATGAGTCCTGTGCAAGGCAGCCTCAATCAGCTCATCTACAGGAGATGGGTCAAGGCACAGGTTCCTCAGAAAGTGCACGTGTGGAGGGAGGCTTGGGGCAGCCACTGCAGCTGGCAGGAAAGAGAGGAGGGCGGTGGTGACAGGGGCAGTGCCATAGGCAGAAGAGGGCTGTGGATGGCAGAGACCCCAGAAGCTGTGCCCAGCCCAGGCTGCCCATGGCCTTTTTCACTCCCAGAGCCCCTGAAAGGAGTGAGATGGAAAAACCCACGCAGACATCCTCCATCCCAGACACTGCCCAAGCCACGAGGCTGCCGGTCACCACCGTCGCTGCTGAAAGGGGAAGGAAGAGCCACCGCAGCCCCTTCATACACCCTTACTCACAGCCACTCTCATGTAGACCCTCTGTGAGAAATTGGTTCAGGACCTCAAAGGGGACTGGTGCCTGCCTAGATCCCTGCGCAGGACAGAGGCTGACAGGATACAGTGGCACCACTGAGAGGCTGCAGGTCTGCTGGGAGGCGCTGGCTGGGCCAGTAGTAAGGTTTGGGGGGATTGAATGGAGCCAGGGCCCCTAGACACCCCCTAGTTCTATTCCCTCCATAGAGGTAAGCAGGGGGACACAGGAGCAAAGGACAGGCACAGGCGTGTGGATGGCATCAGGTGCCCTACCAGCACAAGCAGGAGTGTGGTGGCAGGGGGAAGTGGGGTGCGAGAGTCAGCGTCTTGTGCGGGTGAGACAGCACTGGATCGGGGAGAGCAAGTGCTGGTTGCACTGGGAACACGACCTGGGCAGAGGGAAGGGAGCACTTGGACTCAGCAGAAGCCACAGGGAGAGCCAGTGCCATGGCCACCATGGCACAGCCAGACACCCTGAGCAGTGGGCAGAGCATTACTGCGTGCCTCTAACTGAGCCAGGCAGCCACCGGCCCCACTGCCCTGAGCTACAGTGCCCCGAACCCATCCCTGCTCCTGTCCCATGGGCTCTGCAACACCCCATGCCCAGGGAGCAGAGCTGACACCCCAGCACCGGCTGCCCTGGCCAGCACCGGTCCGTGGTGTGCAGTAGGGACACTTGGCGTGGGAGCAGGACGGGGCACAGGGAGCAGCTCTGCGTCAGAGGTTTGGAGCCCCATCACTCCTGCTCAAGGGCTCCAGACAGAAACAACATTCCTGCACACACTTCCCGTATCTGCTCCCCAGCACTGGGGCCTGCGTGGGCTGGGACTGCAGTCTCCAGCTGGGCCCAGGACCCTTCCTGGCAAACCACCCCACGTGCTGCGGACCTACAGCTCTCCAGCACCACCAGTCCCTGGCCCTGCATCACTTCCCTGCCTGCCCCAAGCTCTGTGGATACACCTGCTCAGCTCCTTGCCTGCCCCTTGCCCCACCTGGGGAACTCCCCACCCCTCGGCATCAGCTTCTTGCCAACCCTTCACCCCTGCTTGTCTGGTGTCCTGCCTCCCCCAGCCCCTTACCCCTTAGTCCCACTGCCACCCAGCCCCGCTGCCCCCAGGCTGATGCTGTGGCTCCCACACCTCTTGTCTGGGTGAGGATGACGTGGCCGCTGTCACCGGCGGCTCACTCCTCCCTGCAGGCGCTGAAACCAGTGCTGCTGTGTCACCACCCACCCCAGCTGCAAACCACACATGACGGATCCCTGGCCTGCCACACCGACTCCCGGTATCCAGGTGGGCGGCACAGTCACCTCCTTGTATTGGGCTGGGACATCCCCCTCCATGCCCATCCTGGGAACCCCCCACATCTGTTGGGGTCCCACTGGGATGCTGGAGCAGGAATCCCACCCAGAGCTCCATTCACCAGGCTCTGAGGCTGACAGCTGGCACTGTGGCACACCTCACACCGAGGCCACCAGCAGCCTGCTCCAAACATCGCAGGGCTCTTGTGCTTCAGGACTTCCTTTGCTGTAAACTCCATCCCATCCCTTGACCCTTCTCCTGCCTCAGTTTCTGCCTCCAGCTTTGACCAACCTCTGTTCTACCAAACTTTCCCACCTGCTGGGAGCAGGACCACGGGGCATTCAGACAGGTGAGAGGGGCACAGGGTCCAGGTCACCTGGGGAGCATTTGGGAAGGGATATCCATGGGCAGCCTCATGGCCATCATCTCCTCAGCATCCGCTCTAGGGTGACCTGCTGGATCAGCTCCATGTAAGCATCTCCTGTGCACCACGGGAGTGAGGGAGGAGCTGGGAGGGGAGCGGGGCAGGACAGAGCTGGGTGGCTGCCAGCTCCGGGGGGCACAGCTGCCACGGTGAACCATCAGCACCATGGCACGGGACAGGTGGGCAGCACTTTGTTCCCGGCGGTGACACGGGCACAGCAGCTGCCTGCTAAAACAGGAAGAGCAGCAATTGTGACAGTGATGGGGAGCCTGACTGGGTGCAAGGGGACAGTGCACTACCAGGAATCCATGGCTGTCAGCAGTGGAGCGGCTTGGGAATAAGGAGCGGGGGTTTGTGGAAGGTGGAATATGGGCAAAACTGGTGGTATTTAATTGTAAACTGCGCAAAGCAGAAGGAAGGGCGGTGGATGCAACACGTTCGGATTTCAGTAAAACATTTGACAACTGTTCCAGCACTTGCTGCCAAATTAACTCAGAGCAGCTCAGTTGTCAACACAGGCATATGGACAAAGCCCAGGCAGCCCAGGAATGGCACACAGCCTGGCTGTCCGCCAGGAGCTGCCCCGGCCACACGACCTGAGACCTTTCAAAACTGGGCATCGTGTGAGCGGAGGAAGGCAGACCCTGGGCTGAATGAACACCGGGATGGACAGAGCTGCCGTGTTGCCCAGGGACGAGAAGAGCTGGAGAGCACCCAGGCAAGAATCAGCAGACCTGTGGGAGCTGCCATGCCCCCACAGAGTGGGGAGCAGCCCCAGAGCCTGCCTGCTCTGTGCTGGGGTGTAGTGATCCCCTCCCATCAAGGGGCTGGAGCGAGGGGGACTGAGCAGAGCAGCCTCGCAGGACCAGCCAGGGGCAGGGATGCAGGACTGGCAGGGTCAGGACCCAGCCAGTTCTGACCCCCTGCAGCGCCAGGTACTGACCCCCTGCCCCAGGAGCACTTGTCCAGGCACAGTTTGTGCAGGGGATGAGTGCAGGGGACAGAAAGAGCCCAGCACACCGCACACCCGAGGCCTTTGGGGCCCTGCTACACACACACCTTGTTTATTTTACTTATATTTCAGTAATTTGCTGATTACCATTTTTTAACTAACCAGCAGTGATGAATCAGCAGCACAGGAGAGGGTGGAAGCTGGTGGCCTTGGACCGTGGCTCCAAGGTCTCAGGGTCTGGGAAGGAAGCCACAGGATCCCTCCAGAAGGGGAAAAAAAACACTCAGCAGCAGCAGCAGCAGTTCTGGCAGGCGCAAAGGAGCCAGCTGTTTACATCCAAGCACATCCTGGAAAGGCTGTTGTTATTCCCCAAAAACTTTCAGGAATGGCAGCCATGGCGCTGACCTGGGTGTGGGACAAGACGTATGGGAGAGGGAACGCACAGCTCGGTGCTGCTGTTGCTCTGTCTTGCAGTCAAGGCAGGCACTGACAGGACACGAGGCACCAGGACCACACCAGGAAAGCCCCTCCATGCCCAAGGCACAGCCACCAGCAGCACCTCCAGGGCCAGTGAGCTGCCCCCTGCCAAGGGGACGGTGTGAGGTTTTGAATGGTCTCATCATCAACTTCCACGAGCTCCTCTGCGGGGAGTGGCTCCTGCCTGTCCCGGGAGTGCCCTGCCTGAGCCCAAGGGTGGCATTATGGCTGAGGTCACGGGTTCAGCCGCAGCTTTGGTGGCCACAAAACACAGGCATTATCCTATGGCACTCCCACTCACGCCAGCGCTCTGGGAAATGGGGATCCCAGCAGGAACAGCCAGCACCGGGGGAGGCTGCTCGCCACAGAAGCACCACCCCGGCACAGGGCAGAGGGGCCGAGGCAGTGCCTAGCAGGAAGCTATCCCAGCTCTCACGGCCACCCTGGCATGGAGCGATCCCCCAGGAGTGCCCCAGAAGCCTTCTCCAGGAGCCGGCATTGCTGGGAAGGCACAGAGTGGTGAGGCAATCTGGTGTGAAGAAAAACCATTTCCTGCAGCAAGGGCTGCTTTGCTCAACGTTTTACAAAATGTGCTGATGCAACTGCCCTTCCCAGGTGGGATATAAATACAAGCCTTGATGTGGATTCGTGCCCTGCAGCTACACAAACATCGCAACAATGTTTTCTTTGAAAAGGAAAAAGAAAACAAGGAGGAACAAACAGCGCGGATGACAAAATCACTGGCAGTGGAAGTCCAGGGTTTGGGTTGCAGGGGGGGGAGGCTGAGGCTCTGCCTTGGGCACTGTGCTCAGCGCAACCATCTCCTATTTTGGGACAGTGACGGGGGCCATGAGCTCACGCAGAACCCATTGTGGGGGCGGGACAAGCCCCATCGGCAGCTCAGCAAATTGTACCGGGGAGGGGGCAGCCCGGTGTGGCCACGGGGCACCAGCAAGGTCCCTGACCAGGGTCACCCACCATCGTGCGCTCACCCCGCCTGAACGGCAGCTTGTCAGGCTGTAGCTCCTTCCCAGCGCTGCATCCAGGCTGAAGAGTACGGAGCTGGGAAACCTCCCACGGCCTGAGACAGCCTGTCGGTGCAGCTCATCAAGCAGCCTGATAAAACCAGCCTCATACTCTGCCCGAGCCTGAGCTTTGTCCTCCAGGCACAAGCGCTGTGTTGTCTCCTCAGCCCGTTCCCAAAAGGCCTTTAACCTGCTGCTCCCCCCGCTAAGGTATTCGGACACACATCCAACACGTGTTGCAGCCATTTTTGGATTCTCTTAAGCCTCTTGCTGAGATTTCTTTGTGTTTTCTTTGGCTCTGAAGTGATTTCAGGCTTGGAGGCACAACAGTAGAGAATTACCAGCAAGGAGCTGTGCCTCCGGAACCAAGGACGGGAGCCGTGCTCTGCCTGCTCTGGAAATCCCTCGCTCACCCCGCTTGGGGGCACGCAGCACTTTTAAAAATAGCAGGTTACCCATCACAGCAAAGCTCTGCTAGGACAATTCACTGAGACAGAGGACATGGGGCACCTCTCCAGGGTGAGAGGGAAGCTTGACGCAACTTTCCATCAGCCGAGCCAGCACCAGGAGGGTTTGTATGAGCCCCTGAGGCCCCCGGAGCTCAGGCTGTTTTATCCTGCAGCCATCACCCGTTGGGAAAATCCTTCACTTGTCTCACACAGCAGCTGACTGAAGGCAAAAAGAGGAAAGCTGCTCGTCTGACACAAATCCATCCTGCTTCCTCTACCTGGCAGGCAGCTTGTGACAGGGGTTCCTCTGACACCACTCCCCCTCCCCAACAGAAACACGGGGCTTCCCCCAACAGGGAGCACAAGGGCATTCCAAACCTACACAGAGCCGGTCACAGGCAGTGCTGGGCTCTACCGGTGTGAGCTACAGAACTATGGAGAGGGGACATCAGGCATAGGAGCACCTCCCTCCCATCCTCCCCAGCTCCACTTCCCCCACTGAGCTACACAGGGCTGCTTTAAAAAGCAGTGGTGGGAGGAAAAAAGCTCAAGCCCTTGGTCTTTCTGGGTTTCTGACGTGACAGCGACGGCAGCAGCCGGGCACACGTGGGGACTCAGCCCTGAGGCACCGGCAGCAGCGCTGCGGCAGCAGAGCTCACACAGCCAGCCCGAGGATGGCTCTCACCGCTGCTGTCTGCCCATGATGGATGAGGGCATAAACCTTTCAAGGATGCATTTAATTAAGCTTGAAAAAGAGCCGGAAGGTGCACACGCAGCAGCTGGCGGTGCAGCTCCTCTACTGCCTCTGCCGGGCACATGGTGCCTCCGGGAACTCTCACCTGGGGCAGGACACAAGGGACCCCCAGAGCCCCAAGGAAGAGCCCCGGGCTGTGGGGGCGGGACCCAGGCACTGCCTGCCTCGTCCAGGAGCAGGGGCACCACAGCCAAACGCTGCAGAGTACTGATCCAGAGTGCTGATCCAGCCCAGCACCCATCGGCTCGGATTTCTGGCAGGCTACGTCCATGCTCGCAGACTGCGCCAGACGAGACACTGTCTGTTCTCCTGCAGCTGGCACCATGTCAGCAGCGGCTCCGGACCGGCCGTCCTGGCAGTGACACGATGGCACTGCCTGCCCCGACCTGCACTGCGGGCTGGCTTGGTCTGAGTGGCCCCGGATCCGGGTGGGATGCAGAGCCCTGGTCCCCCTCACCGCGTGTGTCCCTTCCACAGGGACCCAGAACCAGAGTCAGCCCAGCATGGCCCAGCCCCAGCAGCGCACAGGCGCAACACAGCTGCCTTTATTCCAGAAAAGAGACGGGATAGAGCCGTTCTCAATGGAGCACTGCAACATGAGAAAATATCAGTGGGAACAAGGAGCCACCTGAGGGTTTGTTAAAGCCATCACCACGGAACAGAGGCCAAGCCCAGGCCATGCACAGCTGAGCTCAGCTGGAGGATGTGGAACAGCACCGCGATCAGCAGTGGTACAGGGAGCTGGGACAGCAGCAAGGTCCGAGTGCATCCCTGCAGGGAATGCTGTGGCATCAGAAGGTGCCAGCAATGCCCCACTGCCTGCAGTGCTCTGGGAGCGCCCGGTGAGGCCAGAGCAGCCCCCCAGAGCTGTGCACCCCAAGCGTGGGAGCCGGAGGTGCTGCCAGCAGCCAGATCGGGTGCCCGTCGCCATCTGCAGTGGGGGGCAGCCATCCCGGGGGACAGAATTTGGTGAGCGAGAGCCCATCAGAAGGTGGCTACTGCTCAGACGCAGAGCTGCCATCCAAAGAGGCAAGTTCGGCTTCAAGGAACAAACGGACAGTAGGTGCCGTTGCCCGCCAGAGACCGAGGGGGAAAGTGCTCAGCAGCCTGAGGCTGGTCCGCCACTGAGGCCGAACGCGGCAAGGCCCCGGGCCTCGAAGGGAAGGGGATGGGCGGCCCCAGCCCCCATCAGCAGAGGCATGCCGGTTTCAGCGCCCACCGCGGGCTGAGGAACGGGAGCCGGAGCGCCGGGGCTGCACGGCCCACCCGAGGTGCGAACCTCGGGTGGGGGAACGCGCTACCGGGTCGGGTCGAGCCGAGCCCGGCCAGGCCGGGCGGGAAACGGAGGGAGCGGAGAGAACGGTGCGACCGCACCGACCACTGCAGCCCCGCTCCCAGCCCAGCCCCGCGGCCACTTCCGCCTTCCCGTCACGTGACCAGCGCAACCCGGCGCGACGCCGACGCTCAGGGCCCGGGCGCCGCTTCCTGACGCCATGACGCACGGTCTCACCACCGCCGACCCTTCCGCGGGGAAAGTAGTCCCCGGCGGGGCGCCGAGGCCTCTCCCCTCCCGCGGGGGGCGGGCGGGGCCGGAAGGCGCCTGAGGCGGCGGCCGGGGCGAGGAGTGTGTCTCCGCCACGGCGAGCGCTGCAGGCGGAGCAGGGGCTGGGCGGCGGTAAGTAGTCCCGGCGCGGGGCCAGCGCGGCCGTATCGCTGCGCGGCAAGAGGGCGGGGGGGCATGGCGGCCGCCGTGGTGCCGGCTCCGGCGGGGGCGTGGCGGGGCCGCGGCAGGCCGGGTGAGGGCGCGGGTCGGCGGGCGGGCGGCGGCGGCGAGACCCCCTTGCCCCGGCGTGGCGGCGTCTCCCCCGCCCCGGCGGCACCGGGGCCGCCCCGTCGTGTGCGCGCGCGCGGAGGCGGCGGGGGGGACCCCGCGGCAAGATGGCGGCCGAGCGCCGGGCGGGGCCGCGGGGCATGACGGTACCGGGGGCGCCAGGTGGCGCCGGGACCCCCGTGAGGGTTCTCGGGACCCCCGGGAATGGGCCCGCGGCGGCTCCGGGGCCCCGAGCCCGCCCAGCCCGGACCCCCGCGGTGGAGGGGGACAGCGGGAAGCGGGTGGCGGCCCTGACGGCGGCGGTCTTCCCGCAGGTCGAGCGTAGCGGGCCCCGGCAGGGCGGGCATGGAGGAAAATGCGGTGGAGAGCAGCAGCGACGCGACCCCGCAGGCGGCGCGGGAGGAGCCCACCGAAAGCGGGCTGGGCGTCGGGAGCTCGGAGGCCGTGTCAGCGGACAGCAGCGATGCCGCCGCGGGGTCCGGGCTCCTCTCCCGGGCCGATGACTCCGG
Source organism: Corvus moneduloides (assembly GCF_009650955.1). NCBI lineage: Eukaryota > Metazoa > Chordata > Aves > Passeriformes > Corvidae > Corvus > Corvus moneduloides. The sequence goes on from NC_045492.1 coordinate 7,054,909, forward strand.
CGTGGGGCAGAGCTCCGACAGCAGCGCGGCCTCCTTGGTAGGCGCTGGTGGGAAGGATGGGGTGGCAGGGAGGGCAGCCGTTGTTCTGCTTCCTGGGGGTTTCTGTAGACATTTCTGACGATCTGAGCTCTGCGGCCTCGGCAGACACTGTTATACCTCTGGTCCGGCATCTGCTTGTCAGTCTGAGGAGCAGAACTCCCCTTCGTAGCAAGAGCAGCCCTGGAGGTCCAGGTTTTTGTCAGTACTAAAAGACTTGCTCTGATGCCTTTCCTGGGAGTTTTGCAGTGATACGCCTGGTCATTTGCATAAGCTGGTTGCCCCAAGGGCTTGGCCTGGCAAAGATGTTTCACCTGAGCTCTTCTGGACTCTTTTTATCTGCCAGGAAGAGGTCTCAGAAAGCAGCTCCAGCACAGATGCCATTCCAAGGATTTACCTGCCAGACTCATCCTCTATTGCCCAATCCACCTTGGTCTCCAGCGTCTCCACTGTGAGCCAGTCCGTCATGGTGTCAGAGTCCCCACAAGTCCTGGTCCACTCCAGTGTCGTCACCGATGGAGCCACAGTCGTGTCAGACTCCACTGCGTCCACCTCCTCAGACCTGGGTTCTGCCATTGACAAAATCATTGAGTCCACAATCGGGCCTGACATCATCCAGAGTGAGTGTGTGCTCCCATGTGGAGATGGCTTGGTGGGCTGGGGAGGGAGCTGCCACTGCACCAGACCTCAGGAGGTGGGGGAAATGTGGACATGGAATCATTACGGCTGGAAGAAACCTCTAAGGTCATTAAGTCCAACTAGTCAGCAGGGTTTTCTCTTCATGCCTTGCTGCAGTGACTGGAGGGTTTTGGTGAGGAGCCTGTGTTGCTGGACAGCCTTCCTTCTGTCCAGCTGCTCCTTCAGGCCAGGGCAGGCTCCATCCCCAGAGCCAGACCCTCCTCACACCTTATGGCTTCTGTCTGAACTGTGAGAGCCCCAGGGAGCCCCAGTGACTGTACAGCCCCTGGATCCGGCAGTCACCACTCTGCTCTCCTCTCCCTGCCAGGCTGCATCGCCGTGACCAGCGCAGAGGATGGAAGGGCAGAGACCACGCAGTACCTCATTCTACAAGGCCCCGATGATGGTGAGGGAGCTCCCTGGGCTGTCCATGGTGGCCAGCTCTGCCTCTGAGCCTTGTGCCACTTGAGTGTGGCCTGGAGTGGGTGTCCCAGCTGCATCAGCCATGGTGCCTGTACCACAGTCCTGTTGGGAGCCTGTTCCTGAGCTTGTGTTCAGCCCTGTGCCCCTGTACGGATGCAGCCTTGGATGCAGGTGAGGGTCTGCCGCTTGGCTGAGCGGGTTTTGGCGTTTCAGGTGCCCCCATGGTGTCCCAGATGGCCACTTCTGCTCTAGCCAATAGCTTGGCGATAGAAGCTGTTGCTGATGGACCTACCTCCACGTGCCTTGACCAGCCCGGCCCTTCAGAGCCTTCTGAGCAGTTGGAAGTGCTGGAGCTGCCGGCACAGCCAGACCGAGCCCAAGAGGCAGATGGTGGGGAGGAGCTGGACCAGCCAGACTTGGAGACCCTGGAAGAGATGATGGAAGTGGTGGTGGTGCAGCAGTTCAAGTGCAAGATGTGTCAGTACAAGAGTGTCTCTAAGAAAACACTGATTAACCACATGAAAGAGCGTCACTTCCAGCCAGGTGTGTGCCAAGGGCTGAGGGAAATTCATCTCACTGCAGATAGGCTCTGCTCTCTCCAGGGGAGAAGCAAGAGAGGAGCTGGAGCATAAGGGTCTGTTCTGGCACACAGTCTGGTAAAGAGCTTTCACCCTGTTCTCTGTGGCAGTGGGTTCAGCTCTGGCTTTGAAGAAAGGACGACCACGAAAGGTGGGAGCTGCTCCAAAGACTGAGGATGAGGTCCCAGAAGAAGAAGATGATGATATTATGGATGCTGGTGCTATTGATGATCCTGAAGGTAGGACTTGGCATCCCCACATCTTACGTAGCTTAGTCTTCTCCCAGTCTCTGATGTTTTGTGTCACTTGCCTGCAGAGGACAGTGACTACAACCCAGCTGAGGATGAGCCCCGGGGGCGACAGCCCAAGTACGGCCGCACTGTCCCCACATCCAGCGAGGAGAGGCCACGTCGACGCCCAGGGAGACCCCGCAAGCTGCTTCGTCTGGAGGATATGCCTCAGGACATGCTGGAAGGTGAGGGAGACAGGAGGCAGCAGCCCCGTTCAGAGGTGGAGCAGGGAGTGGCACACAAGCTCCTGGAGCCGCAGCGGGAATCTGACGGAGCTGTGCTGTGTTCTGTGGAACAGGAGGGGAGGTGGAGCCCTTGGTGACGTCCCAAAGCACACCAAACCAGGAGCTGCAGAACTCAGAAGCAGCCAGTTCCTCCAGCATGGAGAATGGGACTGGTGAGAGCCTGGCAGAGCCCAGTATCAGCCAGTCCGACTCAGAGAACAAGGACCCTTCCTCCAACACTGGTGCTGAGGAGGCAGATGTCATCCCCCGGCGGCGCGGGCGGCCCTCGCGCCGCTTCCTGGGCAAGAAATACCGCAAGTACATGGGGCACAGGTGAGGGGTGTGCTGGGCCCTCTGGCCTGTGCCCAGGGCCGGTCCAGCCCGTTTGCCACCGCAGCTCTGAGCCCTGTTCCCATTTCTGCAGGTATTACTACAAGTCCCCCAAGCCCCTGATGCGGCCCTACCTGTGTCGGATCTGTGGCTCGCGGTTCCTCACACACGATGACCTGCGCTTCCATGTCAACTCACACGAGGCCAATGACCCGCAGCTCTTCAAGTGTCTTCAGTGCAGCTACCGCTCCCGGCGCTGGTCCTCCCTCAAGGTGAGCTTCATCTGCCCTGCCCCGAACCTACAAGGTGCCTGGTAGCCCCCGGTTTCATGGCCCTGTTCTGCCTCTCACAGGAGCACATGTTCAACCATGTGGGCAGCAAGCCCTACAAGTGCGAGGAGTGCAATTATACCAGCGTGTACAAGAAGGATGTCATTCGGCACTCCACAGTGCACAGCCGGGACAGGTGAGGGCAGCACAGTCCTGGGGACTGAACAGCACTGACACTGTTCTTCCTGCCCTGGGAGGGTGGCCGTGACTGCTCCGTCCCCTGACCCTTTCCAAAATGGAGAGTTTTGGCGTCTAGGTATAAGGCAGCTTGGACTTAGGGTGTAGCTGACACAAGGGGCTTTTCTTACTTATTTTTCAGGAAGAAGAGAGCTGATCCGGTGAGTTTGAATACTCTGTTGGCTTGAATCTCAGCACTGTTATATGGGAAGAGGCACATCTGGGTCTTCCACAAAACCTCGGTGCCTCGTTGAGGGCATTGTTCCTGGATCTCTTGAGGAAAGACAACCCAGGTCCTGCAGTGGGGAGAGGGTAAAGAAACTGGTGACCTCATCCAGGTGATCTCATCTTTATGCTCTCCATCCAGCCACCAAAGCTGAACTCCTTCCCGTGCCCCGTCTGCAACCGTGTCTACCCCATGCAGAAGAGGCTTACGCAGCACATGAAGACACACAGTACAGAGAAACCACACATGTGTGACAAGGTGAGGGGGACACAGCCTGGGGAGGGGCTGGCAGTGGGTGAGGCAGGGCAGGAGGTGAGCGCTGCTTTGCTTTCTTTCACCATAGTGCGGGAAGTCCTTTAAGAAGCGTTACACCTTCAAGATGCACCTGCTGACGCACATCCAGGCCATCGCCAACCGCAGGTAGGAGCCCAGCATGCCTAGGCAGAGCCCGTGTCCCACTCCCCTTCAGCAGGTGTGACAGGAGGCTTTGTCCTGGCAGGTTCAAGTGTGAGTTCTGTGACTATGTCTGCGAGGACAAGAAGGTGCTGCTCAACCATCAGCTGTCGCACATGAACGACAAGCCCTACAAGTGCAGCGTCTGCAAGTATTCCACCTTCCGGGAGGACTTCCTGGTCTCGCACATGGCAGTCAAGCACACAGGTGAGAGGAGCTGTTTGACCGATACCCTGCATCCCCCGTTCTCCCAGAGACAGTCAGAGTCTGCCTGCTCTCTCTGCCATCCCCTGGGGACCCTCTGCCTGACTCCCCCTCCCGGGCCCTGCAGGAGGGAAACCGTTCGCTTGCGAGTTCTGTCACTTCACCACCAAGCACAAGAAGAATCTGCGCCTGCACGTGCAGTGCCGCCACGCCGACTCCTTCGAGGAGTGGGCACAGAGGCACCCCGAGGAGCCGCCCTGCCGCCGCCGCCCCTTCTTCACCCTGCAGCAGATCGAGGAGCTGAAGCAGCAGCACAGCCAGGTGCAGGCACCGGCTGAGCCAGAGGCCAGCCCACCGGTGAGTGCCGTGCCTGGCCCCAGCTCCTCCTGGTGCTCACTGCCCACTGTGCTGTCAGCTCCCTCTCTCACACAGGCACCTCTTGGCCCCATCACCTGCCACACGGTCCAGGCTGTCGCAGGTGCAGAGCCCTCTGTTCTCTCGCAGGGTTCCCTGGAAGGGGCCACCATCATCTATGAACAAGGTGAGTGAGCTCTTGGGAAGGGGGTGGGATGGGGAGGATATTAGTGAGCTCCTGCCTGACCCTCCCTATCCAACCCCCTAGATGTGGCTGGATCAGCAGAGCTGGCCACGCAGACGGCCCTGGATCTCCTGCTGAACATGAGTGCCCAGCGGGAGCTGGCCACCGGCTCACTGCAGGTGGGCAGGGTCAAGGGAAGCCAGGCCTGCTGGGGGCTGGCACAGGGAGGCTTCCCAGCCCTGTTTTGTTGCAGGGGTGTCTTGCAGAGCTTTGCCCCCTTGGCTGAGCTGCTGTATTGCACAGGTGGCAGTGGTGAAGCCAGATGACCCAGAAGAGACACCAGGCCCCTGTGAGCTGCAGACACAGGAGGAGGAGGCAAAGGTGGACTCCAAGGAACAGCAGCAAAAGTTGGTGATGCTGCACATGGCAGAGCCCGGGCAGACACTTGTGCAGGAGGCTTATGGGGAAGCAAGCCTGAGTGGCTCAGAGCTGCAGCAGATCACCATCCCCTTCAGCGGAACAGCAGAGTACAGCATCATCGCACCCATCAGTGAGGAGATCCAGGCTCCCACCACGCTGTACAGGTCAGCTGTATGGGAGGAGTGGGGAGGTGGAGGCACTTCTGGCCTCCAGTGAGGACGCTTTAGTGGTGAGGAGGAGGAGGCAGATCCTCCCTGACCCTGTGCTCTCCAGCAGTGAGGAGGAGAGCCCTGTGGAGACCTCCCACGCAGTCGTGGTGAGTGGAGCTGTGATGACAGAGGAGGCTCTGAAGGACCATAGCAATCACTACATCATGTCATCTGGTGTCCCAGGGAGCCAGTTCCAGACCATGGAGGTAAGGATCTGAGCCTTCTCCCCATCCCGAGCAGCAGTGTGAGCAGGTGTGACTGGTGTTTCTCTTGCAGCCCCTCAGCGGGGATGCTGCCTTTTCCTCACCCGCGGAGGGCCAGGAGGCACAGCCCGCCAGCGTCAAGTGGCCCCTGGTGCAGTGTGTCGCCAGGCAGCTCCAGAAGGACTCGTCTTTATCCCCAGCCTCCGAGGGGCAGGAAGTCTCATCCCCAAAGGTCAAGTGGCCTGCACTCCAAGGCATGGCCAAGAAGCTCACATGCAAGGTTTCTGCAGCCAAGAAGCTCTCATGCAAGATTTCCACAGCCAAAAAGTTTTCATGCAAGATTTGCACAGCCATGTTCACAGGGAGAGCGGAGATGGAGAGTCACAAGAGAGCCCACATTGGGCCCAGCACCTTCAAGTGTCCCGACTGTCCCTTCACTGCCACCCTCTGGCCAGAGGTCCGGGTAAGTTTCCTGGTGCAGAGCAGCCTTGGGAACAAGGGATTTGGAGAAACGGGGGTTTCTCACTCAGCACGTGTCCTCCTGCCCTAGAGCCACATGGTTCAACATGCCAACCTCCGGCCACACAAGTGCCCCCACTGCAGCTTCGCCTCCAAGAACAAGAAGGACCTGCGCAGGCACATGCTGACCCACACCAACGAGAAGCCCTTCGCCTGCCAGGTCTGTGGGCAGAGGTGAGTGATGCAGCTGGGCTGTTCCTGCTTTGGGAAATCCCACAGAGCTCTACAAGGCTCAGGAGGAGACAGAATCTTGGCAGAGCTTCCCCAAACCTTCCCGAGAATCCACCCATTAGAGGGGACAGTGCTCTTGGCAATGGTTCCTGCTGCAGGTGGACCCAGCTTTGTCTCCAAGGACCCTCTGCATGGGAGGGTTCAGTCCCTGGGCACTGATGGGAACGTGCTGGGAGAGGGGATAGGCCATATTGTAGGATGTGCCTGTGCTGCCTGTAGCCTGCAGAGAGCACAGGGTCCTGTGCACAGTCCGCCTCACTCTGCCTCTCTGTAGGTTCAACCGTAATGGGCACCTCAAGTTCCACATGCAGCGTTTGCACAGCTCAGAGGGCAAAAGGCCAGGGCCAGCTGCTGCCCAGCAGACCATCATCCTGAACAGTGACGAGGACACCCTGGCCACCCTACACAGTAAGACATGTCCCTGGGACGAGGGCTGACCTGTGGGTGTCCTGCATCCGGAGCCCCATGTGGGATTCACCCAGCTTGTGGGTCAGGTGGGGCTGAAGGGCCAGGAGGATTCTGGTGGAGACAGAGACCAAGGGGCTGGGCACGGACAACTGCATAGAATGAGGGGGCCTGTGTTCCCTCCAGGCAGATCCTGGTAGATCGGTGCATGTGGGAGCAGCTCACGCTGGAAGCAGAGTTCAGCATCTGACGTGGAGGGTGTTTTCTGCCCATAGTGGTTTAGTTCTGACCTTGTGTGAGCAGAGCCCAGAGACTACCCCGTGCTTTTCACTGGGCCAGGTGCCAGCCAGTGGCCACTGGGGAGCGGGGCCATTGGCAGCCCTGGCATGTCCCCAGCAGCATCCCCACCGGCTCTCTCTCTGTGTTGCAGCGGCTCTGCAGGCCGGCCAGGCCGTGCTGGCTCCCGAGCGGCTGCAGCAGGCTCTGGGGCAGGAGCACATCCTTGTCGCACAGGAACAGAGCGTCACCAGCCAGGTGAGTTGGGTCCCTCGGCCTCAACCTCCTGTCCTATGTGGCCACTCCCCATACTGTGGGAGCCTCCTGGGGGGAATGTGGTCAGGCCCAGCCCCCCTGACCACACTGGGCACTTGCTGACATTGCAGGAGGAGGCAGCCTACATCCAGGAGATCACAACTGCTGATGGACAGACAGTACAGCACTTAGTGACTGCTGACAACCAGGTGAGGGGACATGGCCCATGGATGGGAGACTGCCCGGTGGGAAGAGCTGGCAGCAGTGGGGAGAGCAGGGCTCCGTAGAGAGAGACGAAGGCACTGGGGTGATGACCTTTTTCTGGGTCTGAATTCCCATGTTTGCAGGTTCAGTACATTATTGCCCAGGAAGGCGTCCCGCACTTGCTTCCCCAAGAGTATGTTGTTGTCCCAGAGGGACATCATATCCAGGTGAGCTTCAGAGTGTCTGCTCCCATCACATGGTGGGTGGGGCTCATGGGCTGTCATGTGTGAGGCTGGGCCCCCTCCTGCTCCCTCTTGCTCAGTCTGTTTGGGTCACAGCATTGTTGGGGGCCTGGACACCCACAGACCCTGCCGCAGCCTCACTGTTTGTCACCAGGTACAGGACGGTCAGATTACCCACATCCAGTACGAGCAGGGCGGCCAGTTCCTCCCAGAGTCGCAGGTAAGGAGCCACGTGTGGTGGTGGGAACTGGAGGGTAGGCCCTGAGCCTGCAGTTGGAGAGGGATATGTGAAATAGAGGGAGCTCGTGGGCTGGTGCCTGAGTGCAGCAACCGTGGCTGGAGCAGCTCCAGGAGGAGCCCTCCCCTCAGGAATTCCCTGTTTTCCCCTCTGTAGATCCAGTACATGCCAGTGTCACCTGAGCAGCAGCTTATCACCCAGGCACAGCTGGAAGCAGCAGCACACTCAGCCGTCTCAGGTAGTAGCAGGGCCCTGTGCGAAAAGGGCCAGTCCTCCCAGGGTTTGGGGGTGCCAGTCTTGCCAGTGCTGTTGTTGCTGTTGGCAGGGAGCCATGCAGCAGCCCTTAGTGGGAGGGATGGGAAGACCAGGCTGGATCACTGTTTTGCTGCTAGTCATGGTGTCCAAGGGCAGACCTTTGCTGGTCCCAGCCTGTCAGTTCTGGAACAGGGTTAACTGGAGCCCCACATGGGCAGGGGGGCCTTTTGTCCCTTCCCCGGGGACAGGTGAGGAACATGGAGGGGAGCCCTGAGTAGCCACCAGCTCCCCCTGCCCTCGGTCCGAGGCAGCACTGACCCCCCCCCCCCCGCAGCAGTGGCGGATGCGGCGATGGCCCAGGCACAGAGCGTCTTCACCACCGAGGCAGCAGCCGAGCAGATCCAGCAGCTGCAGCCGGGCATCCACTACGATGTCATCACGCTGTCGGACTAGCACCGGGCCAGGGCCGCACTGTGCTGGGCAGGCGGCCGCACCGGCAGCAGCCGCCCCAGCCAGCAGTTGCCTTATTGTGCCGGGGCTGCGAAGGACACGCCTGAGCCACGGCGGCACAGACACGACCACGAACACGCTGCCGCTGGGCCCCGCGCCCTGGGGATCCTGCACATTCCCCCAGAGACTGCTCAGCAGCCACGGGGGCAGCCCTTGTGTGGACTGTCTCTTTGCCTGTTGCACTTGATGGTCTGAAATCCCTTTTCCTGAACGGTCTGTGTGGGCAGCCATGGATCACCATCTGCCCAGCACACGAGGATCCTGGGGAGGCCGTAGGGCTGGGCACAACTGTGTGATGCAATGTCAGAGGTGAGGTGTGTGCAGCCACAGCCACTGCTCCTGCAGCCGTGGGGCCAGTGCTCCTAGTGTGCCAGCAGCCAGCCCTCCTGTGGCATCTCCAGCCTGCAGGCAGGCAGCAGCAAGGCTCTGGACTGGAGGAACCTGAGGACAAGGTGGAAGATGCTCTATTTTTCTTCTGAAGAGAGATGGAGTCTCGTGTTGGTCCGTTGGTGGTTGTGGGAGGGGTTCAGCTGTGACATTCTCGAGCTTTGACTATGCTTATGAATAAAAAGGGATGGAGACCCGTGTGTGTGCCTGCCTGGGGGTCCAGACAGCAGGAGACAGGGATGGGATAGCCCAGCCTTCTCAGCCCAGGCCTGGGGCTGAGGCACAGGGGGCCTGGAGCCCAGCACTGCGCTGGGCCGGTCGCTGCTGGCAGATGCCCTGGGCTATCAACTGCCTCCCGCCCGAGTGACCTTGACTCCTGGGAAGTGAGCCGGGCAGCTGGGACAGCGGTGGGCTTGGGGCTGGAGTCATGAAATTAATCGAGTGGTAAACAGCCTAAATCCCGTGTAACTCTGTCCCGAGCCACACAGCGCCCTCCTGAGCGGCTTGTCTGGGCCTATTTACATGAGATTATAACAGCTAATCGCAGAGTTTTAGTTCTCTGCTCCTGCATTAAACTGATTATCCGCGGAGGGGAAAAAGGCTGGGAACCACCCTGGCTCGCTGAGAGCCTCTGTGACGCCTGAGCCCCGCGGCTGCGGGCCCGGGGCGGGGTGGTCTCTGCTGGGCTCTCCGTGCCCTCATGCAGGGTACGGCGTTGGCGCCGGGGCTGCTGTGGGACGTCCCCCCGACCACCAGGGCAGTGGGGTGTGGGTGGCCCCGCACCTCCCCACGGTTGGCTGCGGCTGACGTGGCTCTCCCAGCTGTGCTCTGTCCTGGCCGTAGCTCTGTCCCGCTGCCTTCGCACCAGCCCTGCCCGTGCCCGGTAGTGCTGGTGCGCGGCTGTGCCTGCCCGGCTGCGGCTCGGGCGGTGTCCAGCTGTGTCCGCCCGCTGTGCCGGCGGCTGGCCGTGGCCCTCCCTCTCCAGCTGTGCTGTGCAGGGTCAGGGTGCTTCGCGCAATCCGCAGGCGCTTTCCTAGATTACAGCCCCATTATCTAATCAAGCAGATCCACGGTGCTGATTAGGGCTGGGGCTGGAGGAGTCCCGTGGGGACAAGGTTATGGGGCCACTGCGGGGCCGTGGCCAGGTCTGGTCCCAAACAGCAGCACCAGTGTCCTGGCTGGCTTGAGGCTTTCGCACCTGTGGCTGTCCAGAGCACAAGACCAGCCCATGGTAGGATGGATGGGACCAGAGCTCTGGCTGCTGCATGTTGGGAGCTCCAGGTGCTGCTGGGGCTCTGGCCACGGGGTAGCGCAGGGGCTTGAGACCTCTGGGCACTGGCACCTCAGCCCCGGGACCTTCTGCTGTCCCCAGGGCCTGCAGGGATCCAGGGATGTGGCCGGGCTCATTAGCACCGGTGACCTTCGCCTTCCTGTCCTGGCCAGCGCTAAGCGGGTTTGTTACATATTTAATATCCTGAGAGCGTTATTAGTCGGTATTTAACGACGGATACAACCTGTGGGATAATCCCAGTCTTAGCAGGGAGGCGTGGCAGCAGGACCAGGCGGCTCAGGGGGTCGCGGCTCTCGGGGCCCCTTGCACAGCTGCCCACCACTGCCTTGCCCACCCTCTGCCCCCACTGTGCCAGCCACAGGAACCCCCCAGTGCCTGCAGGGATCCCCACTGTCCATGGGGCTGCAGGACCCTTCCTCTTCGCCACTGCTGCCGGGAATCCAGTGGCAGGCATGGCAGTGCTGGGGCTTGGGTGAGGACCTGGCCAAGCCAGAGGAGGAGCAGCAAGGGTGGCTGTCCTCCCACCAGGCTATAGTTTTTCCACCAGCCCCTGGCCCTCCAACTCGCCCCTCCACAGCATAGGGGGAACCACAGCCCCGTGTCAGGCCTGGGGTCATAGATGGGACACAGCTCTCGGAACTGCAGTAAAACCCCAGGTGTGCTGTGTGCTTGTGGCTGTGGGTGGCCGTGGGGCTCACGGTGGGCCGGGCCCCATGCACCAGCCCGGGGGTACTGTTGTACCCCATCCCTGGGGGCTGTGTAGGCTGTGCATAGCTGGGGGCCTGGGAGGGACCAGGGCTCTGGCTGGTGGCAGGCAGGCGAGGAGGACGGTCCCTGCCGGTCCCTGCCCAACAGTAGCTGGGGAAGGGGGGGGATATCAGGTGCCCCAGATCCTGCTGCCGCTCTCGTGGGTGCTAATACCCCCTAATCAGCTGTCAGTCACTGCGGACCCCAGCAGCTATAAAACAGCCGGGAGCAGCTACCCGGCTCCTCTCCTGCAGTATGGCAGCACCTCGGGGCGAGAAGAGCCCAGGACAAGAGCTGGGGGGCTGTGGGGGGCCTTGGGGGACCCTGCGGGGGCCACCCCAAGCCTTACTGCCCTGCCCCTACTCCTACTCCTGCCCCTGTCCTATTCTGGCCGGGTACAGCCTCCTGCCACCCCCTCTCAGCCTCCTGACACCCCTGGTAAGTGCCGCGCTGCAGCTCTGGGGGAGGAACGGGATATGGGGCTCTCCCAGGACCAGGATGGGACTGTGTGGGGTGGTTGGAACCGGGGCTGGTCCCTAGTCCTGCTATCCCGAGTCCCCTGCCCGTCCCCAGCATTCCCCTGCCCCCCCACACACCCTCCTGCACCTGGCACTTTGGGTGCACACAGGATAGGAAGACAGTAGGCAGGAGACAGCTCTGCCCTCTCCCACACACAAAGGGCCGAGCCCTGACATCGCACAGCCCCTCTCCTCTGGCCGTGATGCTCTCCTCCCGTCCCACCCTGACACCTCTCTGCCCCTCCAGGTCTCAGCACCCTATGAGGTGCCGTTGGGGCTGCCCACGGAGCCGGGGCGGGCGAAGGCGGCGGCAGCGCGGGAGAGCACCGGGGCACTGAAGGCCTGGCTGGCGCGACACCCCAGGAACCCCTATCCCAGCAAGGGGGAGAAGGTGATGCTGGCCGTGGTCAGCCGGATGAGCCTCACCCAGGTCTCCACCTGGTTCGCCAATGCCCGCCGGCGCCTCAAGAAGGAGAACAAGGCAAGCTGGGCCACACGCAGCACCTCAGATGGCGAGGACAGCGAGGGCGAGGGTCTCCCATCGGCTGCTGTCCCCATTCCCAGTTCCAGCCCCGTGCAGGATGGGTGTGAGGGCAGCCCCGAGGTGAGGACAGGCCCTGGACAGGGCAAGCAGCCCGAGAAACCCAAGATCTGGAGTGTGGCAGAGATGCTGGAATCTCCCCCCAGCAAGAACAGGTGTCCCCTGAAGGTGCCAGTGGTGCTGGAGCAGGTGTAGGACTGGGACAATCGTGTCCTGTCCCCAAGGGCATGGCAGGAGAGACAGCCATGGGACCCAGCAGCTGCCTGGCCAAGGAGAGTGGGAGATGTGGGTGGGGAGGAACACAGCACAGTAATAAATATGCCTGTCTTGGGTCTCCTGGTATTGCCTGTCTGCGGTGGGGATGCTGGTGGGGGATGCCAGCAGGGACGCCTGATATCACTGGGGACGCTGGTAGGGATGCAGGGGTGGGCAGAGATGTGGGTAACTTCACTGCCAGTGCTGCTGAGAGCAGTCCCTGGGGAGCAGGGCAGATCCAAGGCAGAGATCAAAAATAGACTTTGCTCTTCTTGATAAAAGTAATAAAATGGTTAGTGGTGTTAAATTAATCCTTACAAAATAAAACCCAAGGAGGTTAAATAAAGCCCGGAGGCTCCGCATAAAAACCACGACGACTACAAAACAGCTGCAAAGACATCTTTACACACCAAAGAAACTCTTCTCCTCTGCTCCTCCCCTCTCTGGGACACAATGTCAGCGAACACGGGACTCACACGTGAGAAAGAAACACAGATGCGATGGGAGCAGCCCCACGGGAGCGTGGGCGCCACAGACAGAACTATTTACACTATGGACACGGAGCTGTGCTGGGGCCAGTCCGGCCGCAGGAGCCCCCGGGCTCTGCCCGTCCCTCTCCTGCCGGGGCCCCTCCGGCTGCGGCGCTCAGCGCCCAGCATTCGCGCTTCCTCAGTTGGAATTGGTGTCCCGGCTCCTGCTCTTTTTCTGCTGTGGAGGAGGAGGATGAGGAGCTGAGGGTCTGGCCCAAATGCTTGTAGGCTGCAATGAGCTCCTACAGCCCCTCCAGTGTGAGCACCCACATGGAAAAGCCAGTGCTGTTCTGCATGGGAAGGCACCAGGCACTGAGCTTCTCCCCATGGTCCAGGCAGAGCATGCTGTGGGTCAGAGGACACCTGTACCTCAAGGGACAATGCTCCAAGGAACCCAAATCCTCCCTGGCTCAGGCACAGGGGTTGGCCGTGCAGGGTCAGGAGTGGGGGAACCCAAAGACCTCCAGGCACAGGCACTGGCAGACGCTGTAGACAATGCAGAGAAGGAGGGTGGAGGGCACAAGGCTGACCAGGATGATGCCCAGGCTGTGGTGCTCGATGAGCAGGAGGTAGATGCCGAAGGGCAGGGAGCTGAAGTAGAGGAGGCAGAGGACGCCCAGGATGAAGCGGGGGATGGCTCGCCATCCCCAGGAGCGCCACTTCTGCCCAGGGCCGTGGCAGGGCAGTGCACCCAGGCTGGCGGGGCGGTACAGCCGCACCACCTCCAGCCTGCCCAGGCTCTCTGGTGGGGCCACATCCTCTGGCACCTCCAGGATGGTGACAACCAGGCAGTCGGGGCTGGATGCGGGCTCCAGCACGCTGGGGCAGAGGAGCACCTCAGGAGATCGGGGTGGACCCCGTTTCTTGGCCCGTTCACCGCCTGTCAGCAGTGCCAGTGCCTCACCGTCATCCTGCAGCTGCTGCACGTCCCCGCCCGGCACTGGGCTGTGCTGGCGGCAGAAGGGGCAACGGAGCTGGGGGGTTAAAGCGTCCCCCGGGGGAACAATCCTGCGCAGGCAGCGGGCACAGAGGCGGTGGCCGCAGCGGAGCAGCTTGGGCCTGCGGGCACGGGCGTCGAAGCGGCTGTAGCAGATCTGGCACTCCAGCTCGGGGGACGGGGGTGCCACCGGCGGGGACCCCAGTTCGCTCTGTGGCTGGGCCATGCTCCTGGCGGGCTGCTGGTGGCTGCCCGGGCTGCAGGGAGAGGGCACCGCTGTCAGCCAGGGCTGAGGGCAGATCCTCGGCCCGCTGCCTCCCACGCGCGGGGTCCCAGCTCCGCTCCACCCCACGGTCATTGTCCCGGTCAGTCCCCGGGGCTCGGTGGGAAAGAGGGGCAGGGAGAGCAGAGTGGTGGCGACGGTCCCCTCCCCGAACCCGACTCCAACCCCCGGCTGGTGCCACCGGCGCTGGGACTCGCCGTCATCCCGGCCCCTGCTTTGCGGGGGGAAAAATCGTTCCCAGGGGCCGGCACCGGCGGGAGGGCAGCTCCCGGACACATCTTTGGCCCTCACGGTGCGTGCGGGTTCTCTGGGGCCCCGGGGCGGGGACGGCTCCGGACGCCGGCTCTGCCGGCGGCGGGGACCCCCCACCCCTCACCCCGCTCCGGCTCCCGGGGCCAGCAGCCCTCGGTCCGTACTCCCCGCCCCCGCTCCCGGCCCGCACCGCATCCTCTCCCGTACCTGCGCTCCGCGCCGCGGCTCCCGGCGGGGACACAGCGGCGGGTCGAGCCGCGGCCCCGGCGGGCTCGGTGGCACCGGTGGGCTCCGCGGCGGCGGACGAGGGCCCGGCAGCCCCATGGGGGGAGGCGCGGGGCGCTGCCCGCCGCGCTGCGGGGGCGAGCGCGGCGCAGGGGCCGCCGGCAGCGCCGCGGCGTTGGCCCGGTAACGGGAAACGAGGGGGGGGGAGCTCGGACGGGCCGTGCTGGGGCCCCGCGGAGCCTCCTCGCCGGGCTGCGAGGGGTAGGCGCAGGGGTCGATGCGGTGGGCGGTGCGGGTTTTGGTGGGGGATTGGTGCGGCTCCCGGTACTCCAGGGTTCTCTGCTCACGGTCAGCCCTGAGGATGCTCCTTCCCGGCGTGGGGCCTGTGGCAGCGGCGCTTGGGGTTCAGCATTCCCGGGGAGCCGAACCGAGGGCACTTGGGGGACACAGCACTTGACAGGTTCAGGCTGGGTACAGCCAAGCCCCCTGCACTTCCCACGCTGTAGGTTGTGCCTCCCAAGGCTGGTCAAATCCACCCCCAGCTGCTGCCCTCACAGAGCATTTACAACAGCCCCAGGGGGACAAAAGCACTCAGGGACCCCCTCCTTCCCCCCAGACAAGAGAGAAGCAGCACTGCCCACCACAGGGACAACGGTAGTGAAGGCTTTAGTTCAAATCGTCCAGGTTTGGTACAGTCTGATGGAGCTTTTATGTGAGGGCTCCAGCTCCTGGTGTGCCTCTTTCCCCCCAGTCCTGCCCATACCACCCACTACTCCCACAGCTGCCTCTCACACCACAGCCCCTTGCACAGCTTGACCTAGTCCTGGTTATCTGCCCTTGAAATGCCCCCAGTGTCAACTTGATACGCCCTGTCCACCATTTCTTGCTCTGTTAGGATAAAGGAGACTCCAAAAGCAGCCCATGTCACCGGGCTTCTGGCCACTGATGTCGTTTACATGTCCCCTGTAAGACCACGGCCACGGGATACTTAACCAGGTAACTGCCCCTCACCTGAGGGAGCAGAGCAGGCAAAGGGCTCATGTGCACTGACTGACCAAGCAATGGGTTAGGGACACTCCCAGCATCAGCACATCTCTGCTCACCTGTGCCTCGGGAGCAGGCAGTCTTGGCTCAAAAACAATGATTAGAAGGGGAAAAAAGGGCTTTACAAACTGCCACTTTCACAGCTGACATTCCCAGTTGCCCTGACTTAAAGGACATTAACGATCTCCTTGCCCCACTGAAAGCATCTCTGGAGAGCTGTGAAACCTCTGGGAGCCGGCAGCATCTGGGGCTGGGCAATTCCTGCCCGCCTCGGAGTGGCACTGTCACTGCTGTGGCACTGGCACCAGCACTGCTGCAGCACCGGTGCTACTGTGGCACTGACAATGGTCCAGCACCAGCAGTGCTGTGGCACCCCAAGGAGTCCAAAGGCACTGCATTCCCTGCACTTCTCCAATGGGAGAGCACCAAAACCTCACTGGAGCAGGGGGGTGGTCAGGCTGCTTCAGGGGCTCAAACAAAACTCAGCAGGAGGGCAGGACTGCCTGGAAGGGGGCAGATGCCAGATCATTCTGAAAAACCAAACAGCAACATTTTTCTGCCTTCCACCCAGGCAGAGACCAGACAGGGGTGAACACAGACCCCAGACGCCAAAGAAGGAAAGTTATGGACACAAGCAGAGCTGTATGCTGGTTTTAATGTTCCTAAGAACTAGGAAACAGAAATCAAAAATAGACTTTGCTCTTCTTGATAAAAGTAATAAAATGGTTAGCTGTGTTAAATTAATCCTTACAAAACAAAACCCAAGGAGGTTAAATAAAGCCCGGAGGCTCCGCATAAAAACCACGACGACTACAAAACAGCTGCAAAGACATCTTTACACACCAAAGAAACTCTTCTCCTCTGCTCCTCCCCTCTCTGGGACACAATGTCAGCGAACACGGGACTCACACGTGAGAAAGAAACACAGATGCGATGGGAGCAGCCCCACGGGAGCGTGGGCGCCACAGACAGAACTATTTACACTATGGACACGGAGCTGTGCTGGGGCCAGTCCAGCCGCAGGAGCCCCCGGGCTCTGCCCGTCCCTCTCCTGCCGGGGCCCCTCCGGCCGCGGCGCTCAGCGCCCAGCATTCGCGCTTGCCATCCATCCCTCCATCTGTTCCGCCGTCCTTCTGCCCGCGCGCGTCCCAGCTCTGGCTGCCCCTTCCCTCGGCACTCCGGCGTTGCGGAGCTGCCGGCTCCTCCTGCCGCGCCACACTGGGCTCCCTTGCCCCTGGTGAGGGCCACGGCTGAGCCTCCTCTCCCACCGGCTGCCGGGCGCTCCCGGCTCCTGGGGGCTGGCGTGCAGTTCGCAGAGGAGAGCAGGTGCCATGGAGCTGCTGCACAGGAGTCCCGGGCCGGTGCTGTGCAGCCAGCAGTCTCTGCTGCCCCGGCCAGCCTCCCCCGGGGCCACCAGCACCTCCCCTGCTGCCTCGCACCTCTGCCTTAGTTGGGATTAGTCTCTCGGCTGCTGCTCTGGTCTCGGCCCAGCTCCCTCTCTTTGTCCGCTGTGGAGGAGGAGGAGGAGGATGAGGACGAGGAGGAGGAAGACGAGGAGCTGAGGGTCCGGCCTGAATGCTTGTAGGCTGCAACGAGCTCCTGCAACCGCTCCGGCGTGGGCTCCCACTTGGCAAAGCCGGCGCTGTTCTGCAGGAAGAGAACGGCTGTGTTGTGCACAGCCTTGTAGTACATCTCCTCCCTGCAAGGGAAGAGCACAGGCATCAGCACCTCCCCTGGCCCCTGCCCAAAGCCATCGACACCTGCTCCTCCTCTTCCTGCCATCACTAGGTCAAGCATTTGTCCTGTCCTTTCTCTCATTATTTTGAGAAGGGAGGCACAGTGCAGCCTCAGGCAGTTCTGAGTACAGTAGAGGCTCCTGAGCTTTCACAGAGGGAAGAAGCACTGATGCTGCAGAGCCCCATCACCCTCTACCAGTACACGCATGTGCTGGAACCTTGCTGTCCCTGCAGAGCGGACTCAGCACAGGGAGGCATCAGTCCTAAGCAGGTGAGAACTTCAGTGTTCAGGCACCTGTTGCTTAAACAAGCTGTTGCTCAAACTTGTTGCCTCAGCAGCAGAGCAGAGGCCAGCCGGCCCCGCTGGGGATCAAGTCCCCGCTGCCCCTTGCCTCTGCTCTCTCCGTGACATCCAGCTGCTGCAGCACAGGCAGCTACCAGGCCTGAGGGCTGGCAGAGGCACGCATCAGTGCCACAGGTGTGACCTGCTCCAGCTGGACTCCTGCCCAAGGCATACACCTCTCACAAGCTAAAGTTAGCAGTCATTAAACAGACATTGAATTCACCATGCTGTCTGCCCATCCTAAACACCCAGGGTGATGATGCACTGTGCTTGTCCTTGACTGCTCCCTCCTTCCCACTGGTTTCAGCTTGGGAGAGGATATTTCTGTCACACAGCTTCAGAGCCGTGTTCCCAGAAGGATCTGAGAACAAAGCCTACTTTTTGCAGACGTGCTGGGACCCGCTGCGGTACTCATGATCGAAGGCCGGCAGGATGAGCTGGTGTCGCTTGAACTTGCTCTGCTCCATGCGGGTCAGGGCTGGCGTGGGGGGGTCCCGCCACTCGGGGATGAAGACAATGAAGGAGAGCGGCTCGCTGGAGCTCTCCAGCAGTTTCTAGTGCAAGAAGAAAAGGAACAATCTCAGCACTGGCTGAGCAATGACGTGTTTAATGAGTCCTACAGAAAGGAAATGCTGCTTCAAGAGCAGTGCCCAGCTGTCACTGTCCTCTGCCCCTGCCCTCAGGGCGCAGGAGTGGTGGGGAGCAGAGGATGGATGGCAGAGCTCCATCCCAAACAACCTCACTGGTGAGCAGACATACCTCAAAGTGAGAGACCATGGCATCCATCAGCTCCTCACAGAATGGAGGATTTGCCTCAAAAGAGCCGCTTATAGGGAAGAAATCCAGGCATGGGCTGGAGAAAGAGGCAAAGATCCCCATCAGCTCATCCTGAGTCATCTCACGGGCATGCACCCACACCCACACAGAGCAAGGGAACATAATACTCACCCCCTGGATCCAAAATACCCGTCTGTGTCCAAGAAGGCTGAACAGTACTGTTTAAAATAGCAATTCAGGGGCGAGGCAAAGCATTCAAAACTCACTCCAAAGAGCTTGTGGAGGGCTTCAAAGATGTGCACGGGAAGTGCCCCTTGCAGACCAGTCCCTTCGTACAGCCCCACACCGAACATCATCTGAGGAGAGCAAACCCTGGTGAGCCATGCCTGCTCTTGCTGTTCCTGCTGCTCCCTTCACTGACCACAGACCCAGGGCCACATGTCCATGCACCCACTCCTGTAGGTATGCAGGGCCCCCTTGTCCTTTCTCAAATTGATATAGGTCCCTGCATGTACCCAAGAATGCTCTTTAGAGATTTTATCCAACTCTGACCCCACAAAACCATCAGCTTTCTCTTGTACCCAAGTGAGCCTTTAGCTGCCCCTCAGAGTCAAGAGCTACTGAAGGTTTCCTTCACAAAAATCTTTACCCACACTGAGGTCTCATGTCAAGACCACAACTGCTCCCCAGAACACAGTCCTACCTCAGCATAGCATAAGCAGACTACAGATCCAGTCTAAACCCTGTGTTGCTCCAGGCCTCCAAGGCCGTGGCCCTTTCCCAGAGCAAAGAAAAGTTCCCAGTGCTGCCAACGCTTTCTAATGTACAGCTGTGGTGAGACCGTACCTGGTATCGACGGAGAAGGCACCAAACCCTGGGCAGAAACTTTTCAAAGCCCGAGTCATCGATGCAGCTGTACCGATAGAGAAGCCACTGGAAGAGAAAGCCCAGATATGGAAGACACCAGGAACAGCCGAGCCACGGTGATACACACACATTGTGACAGGGAGAGGGAAGCTGAGGAGCAGGTGGGCTCTGCAGGGAGTTGTCAGCACATCTGCTGTCACTGCATGAGCCACCAGCTTGTCACTATCATGAAATGAATGAACCACCACAGCAGCATGTGTCTCTCAGCAAGGGTTGCCTTGGTTTGAGTACAATGTTCTGGCAGCACACTTATTCAGAGCACACACCCAAAACCTGGGAAATACTCCCAGCAGAGCCTGATCCCAGCTAAGGTGAGAGTACATGTCCTCACGCCCATGGCAGCATCTGACAGCCCTGCAGGGTCAGTTGGCCATCCTCTGCCCAGCCCTGCCCTCAGAGCACATGGAGATGACCCTGCCCTGAGGGGCAGTGGCCTCAGTGCCCAGCCCTTACCAGCTTGCTGAAGTAGTTGCGGCTCACTTTGACCATCTCCCCCTTGTACCGCACACATGCCACGTTGTTCTCCATGTGCATCTCCACGCTGGGGAGCGGCGGGGAGGGGATGGCCAGTCTCACAGGGTAGCAGTACACCAGCCTGTCCTGGACCTCAGGAGCTTCTACCTCAGCTATGGAGAATGAACAGAAAGGCAGCGTGTGAGAAGCCAAGGGTATTCAGGACCGCTCTGCAGTCCACCTCAAAAGACACAGTGACCCAAACAAGGCTGAAGAGCAGGGTGGTCCACCCAAAAAACCACCATGGTGGTCCCTCACAGATTTCGTAGGCAGCTACCTAGGTTCAAAGCCGATTCCCCAAATTAATTCCATCTCCAACTGCCAGAGCACAGAGAGGACCCACTTGAAAGCATTTCTCCACCTCTAACCCAGCAAAACTGCAGACAGCACACAGCCAGCCCAGCATCCTGACGCATCTTCCAAACACTCTTTTTGTTGCTACTGTTTCTTATTTCAGTTTGCCCCAAACTCATCCAAAGCACAATAAAAATTCCCAGGCTGCCAAATGCAGGAGGCAAAGGAATCTCCCTCCACCTTGTGGTTATTCATCGCCTCGGCTTCAGGGAGAGCTCACAGATTAGCTGTAAGGAATCCCTGACTTAGTGGGGTTGGAAGACAAGCATCAAATACAATGGCAAAAGGCAGACATTGGGACCTGAAAGGAGTCCGAAGAGAGGCAGGACCCAAAATGGAAAAGGACTACAGACAGTGGTAATGAAAGAAGCAGACTCCACAGAGGAAGGAAAAGGTGACTAGAGGCAGATGTACAGATGTGAACTAGGAAGAAAGAACACAAAAAAGATCAAGGAACGTGAACTCTCTGCCAGGAAAGGGTGCATAGTGAGAAACTGGGAGGCAGAAGGGTGCAGAAAGGTGCTCAGAACACAAGAAATGTGGCAAATGAGAATAAAGGGAGAACGCTCAGCATTACTAAGGGGGTGTCAGCTGTCCCCAAGAATTCATGAAACAGCAGAGCAAAAAAGCAGGGTTCAGAGAAATTAACAAATGCCCTGCTCAGTGTGACCTGCTCCTAACAAGCTACGTCATCCTGGCAAATCACATTATTTATAGTATTTGATGTTACAGCTGGGCACAGCACCTGATGGAAAACAGCCTCTCACTGCACAGACACTGTGACTGACAGCTGAGGCCTATGCTGGACCGGCTGCTTCTTGCTTTGAAACACAGACTTTCTGACTTTTCGAGACAGAGCTATCCTCCCAACAGGTAACACTCTCTGAACAGGGACAGTCCAGAGCATGGAGCCTTTAACTGCAGTGCTGTAGCTCTACAGCTCTTCAAAGATGGCTGCGTACCAGAGATATTGTTCTCTTTGAGTATGGCAAGATGCTTCTCCCGGATGCGCTTGACATATTCCAGGGATATGTAGTAAATTTTACTGCAGATGCCTTCGACAGAGTCCTTGGCTGCAGCAGACACATGGGGCCCACACTGTTTGCGTAAGTGCTCCAGGCGGTCCTGGGGAAACAGAGAACCAGAGTCTCTCACACGGCCACCACTGGCTCTCCAGGGGTGCTCAGTGTCTCCAGGCTGCTCTCCCATGGCACACAGCGAGAGGAAGCAATGGCAGCCGTCTCCAGAAGGACCTGTACCTGTCCCCACGTGTCTCCTCCCCAGCTCCCTGTGCCCAGCCCCGTATCAGCGGGACACTGACCATGTAGTCCTCCTTGGAGGCAGAATGGTCCCGTCGCAGCCAGCTGAAGGTGTCCTCCACATTCCACTTCACCACCTTTCTGCTGTCTGGGGAAGCACTCCTGCAAAAACAGAGAGGCAAAATTTAACTCACGGCTGCACAGCAAGATATTCCACCCCCCTCCAAAGTTTTGTCAGTGGGGAATGTAGACACTGATACTTCCTCAAGGCCCATCCCTGTCACTCCCCTCCAGTTCCCTGGAAAGTGCTTCCAGACGTTTGCATGACTATGGACTGCCACGCTCTCTCCAAAACTTGGTGTAGCTGGCTGCTGTCCTCTCTGCAACAGGAGAGGCCCACAAAGCCTTTATCTGTCATGGCAATGGACCATTTTGATATTGCCTGTAACTTTCAAGTACTGCTAGGGGCTTGTGACTCTGAGAAAACTACCCTGTTTACAAGCTTTTCCTTTTCCCCACAAGGTTCTCCCCACAATCTTCCCCAGTTCTGTCTCCAGAACTGGTCAGAAAAACCCTACCTTGTATACAAAATACCGCTCTAAGCTCATTGCTTTGCAACAACAGTGAGTGCCCAAGCACTCCTGATTTTATCTCAGGGATAACAGAAGACATTCCATACCCAGTACTTCATTGTCTCCACACACATTCAGCCTCCCAGTATTATATTTTACAGTAATGTCACTATCAAGAGATGGCTCCAGCACCACTGTTTTTCTTCTGTATGTTCCTAACTTTTCTTTTCCTCAATAACATTATGACCAGTGCTGGATAAGGCAGGATGAGCAGCCCCTATATCCCTTTTGTCTTTTCTGAACGTGACAGCACTGCGAGAGGAGCTCCCACCTGGATTCAATCAGTCGTTTCGCAGCCTCAGCATACTTGAAGAGCAGCCTCTTGGCTTCCTCCCGGAACTTGATTCTGGATAACCTGAAGTTAAATTCATATGCATGAGTCTCACAAAGGCGTGGAGGCCAGGTTCAGCTCCCCAGCTTTCCTTCACCAGCATCCAATCACTTCATTAGCCAAAGGGAAGCACCGCAGCAGAACCATGGCAGGTAAATCACCACACCAGACTGACCCAGAACCATCCCAGCAAGGTATCCTGTCTGTGAACAGTACCTGATGGGAATGTCATTCATGATCTCTCTGAACATGGAAGGAGACACTACTGGCTCGCAGTCACTCGGTAAAAGAGGATCTGTCCCTTTATCAACCACCTTCCTCTCCAACATCCAGCGATTGAATGACTCCCTCGGGGGGTCAATCCCTGAAGATGTACAGAAGAAGGGTCTAATCAATACAACACAGAAATGCCCAGTAGCTCTCATAAGGATCATCACACGAAGTTCTGCCTAATCAATTAACCAACAACATCACAGAGTATAACCATCACAAAAAGAGAACACAAGGACTAGACAGGCATAAAACAAAAGGTAGATCACCACAGCACTGCAGGACTGAGAAGGAAATCAAGGGAGTCCAACAGAAACTCACCTTCTCGCTGCTGGCAGAGCTCTCGGTAATGCTGCCGCAGCTTGAGAATGAGCTGGGACCTGAGCAGCTCCACCTCAGGGTGTGGAGAAAGCACTTCCGATGGTGCTCTCTGCTTAATCACGGCGTTTGTCTGAATATCCAGGTCCCAGTATACTCTGTGGCAGAAGCAAATGTCATCAGGATAACCAGATCATTGGCTAATTATCAAATATTCTAAAGATGTTTTTCGGATTGTTTCACCAGCCAGGAAACCAAATTATCAAGACTCCTGGCAGTGATTTATCCTCAGGTTCCTCAAAGATATCTGGAAACCTGTGTGTCTCTAACACTCTGCTAAGAAAGGAAGAGAAGACAAATGGATACAACTCACTCAGTTGGTCGTAGAAGAGCTGCCTGCTGTTTGTCTTCAGGTGAAACACACCATGCCTTCAAAACAGAGGTTCCTGGAATACTGGGAGAGCTGGGGACTGGCTGAGCACCTGGGTTCCCTGGGACATCCGCCTGTGTGCGTGAAACATGAATTACTACACCAGAGAGACAGGTAAAGGAGTAGCAGCCCAATGAACCAAACAGTCCCACACCAGAACACACGTGGGAGACTCCCATGAGCCCCCTTTGGTTTCAGGCTGCACACATTAGTTTCAGAACACCACACCCACCTTGGGCTTCTTCACACTGTTGCCACTTGGTGGAACCTCCTCGGAGAACCTCCTCTTCCTCTGCTTGCTCTCCACAGAAGCATCTGCCACCCCACCTTCCAGTGGCATTGGAGCTGCGTTCAGTCCCAGAGGGTCTGACTATGAGAGTCCAAACAACAACAGCACACGTCAGCTCCCCCGCTGCCACTGCAGCGACCCAAACGAAAGTGGAAAGCTCTTAACTTCCCATTGCACTGCTCCCAGCTCCCATGTGGATGGAAATAAGGACACCACTAGTCACACCTGCACAAAGCTGAAAGATTCTCTTCTAGATCTGTGCCTATATGCCTTTTTTTAAGACTTTAATGAGGAAAACTCATCACAAATCCCCCACGCTGAGTGTTCTTTGAGCGGTGCATGACGCCTGGAACAGCATCACCTGACAGGCACCTGACACAGGAACACTTCCCCAGAATCACACCAGACAATGGACTGAGCAAGGAGCTCTGAAGGCACAGAAGACTCTCCCACACCTGTAATCTGAAGTCTACAGACCATGAACACCCCAGTCCTGGCACAGCCCCCCAAAGTGAGTGTGCACTTACGATGACATCGTGCTGTCCCAGCACAGGCATTTCCCACAGAGACTGGTTCGTGAAGCGGTTGAAGTAGTACGGGCGGTTCTCCCGCTTGCTCCAGCACTTCTCCCAGCCAGCCTGCACCAGCTCATCTGAGGACAGTGAGAGTCAGGAGAGGAGCATCCTGCATGACAGCCCTGGCCTGCAGGTGCCCAGCACTGTCACAGCACACTCTGAAACACACATCGTTCCCCGCCAGCCTCGCTTCACCCCCTCCTCGCTGCCAGGGCCCTGAAGAATTCCCAAAGGCAGAGTCGGTACCTGGCAGGTCCTGTACCAGGCGCATGGGTTTGGGGGAGCTGGGCTGGCTCTGGTTGGAGGTGCCAGGTGAGTGACTCATGAGAGACGCTTCCTCCGCAGGGCTTCTGTGATTCTCATTGGCCATTTCTCAGCAACCACACTAGAAAAAACAGAGTAATATCCAGTGTTACAGCAGGAAAGGTCCCAGATCTGCTTGGTGCACTCAGGTGTAGCAGTACAAGCTTATTCTGACAACAGGAATTGAACAAGAACACACAAACAGCACCTCAGTTCTGAAAAACACCTGTTATCCTGGACACGACTAGCTATGAGGAATGCTCAGTGTTAAATGGGGTTAACCAGGGTGTTCTTCAGGCCAGCATTCAAAATATTCCCTCTTCAGTTAGCTCTCCCCAAAGAGTGGAGCATCAGATTGTAAAAATTAACATACACTCCTCTGTGATTATGTGCCACCTTCTGCTACACCAATACCACTGGCCATGTCTGATCTGTTATCCTCAGAGACAGTTTAAATCAACTCACACACACATAACTGCACATCATTTCAACAAAAGGCTTTAATTAAAAAAAAAAAAATCTGCTATATAAAATAGCCCTGGAGGCTCAGGAACAACTTCTGTGGTTCAGAAAACCACAGGCTGGGAGTTGGGAGCTCCCGAATTATCACCCTCTGCATGTCCCAGGCCAACATGTCCTAGTCCTAGTCCCACAAGCAGGGCCTCAGCCAGCTGTTTCAGCCCTTGCTGCTTTTTCATCTGCATAACAACAGTTATGCAAAAGAAGGTCTGTTGGAACAATAAAGCTCCTCTTAATCATAATTTAATGTTGCCAGCTGGAGAGAAACAGCCAGGCTTTTCCTCTCTTAGTCACCACTCTTCCCCTGGGGAAGTTTCTGAAACAGTGCCGCAGATTGCTCTTCTCTGGCAGCCCAAAACACACTGGCAATGAACTGGGGGGAAACAAGGCATTTTACATAATTCCCAGCTACCTCAGACACTTAACTATATTCAGGCTTTGGAGACACCCGACAGCACACACCAGCACAGTCAGGGCAGCAGCAGCACAATGCTGTGCACAGCGTGCTCTTCACCTGAGCACCACAGTACCTGGCAGCAGGAGCCACGTACAGAAGCTCTTCAATAAAAACTCTGGATTTTTGTGGGCTAAGTCACTTGGATTTAGTTACCTTCCTGCCCTTCCTGTGCATAAAGCCCACTGACTACCTCAGTGGAACAGAATGGCAGGAGCAAACAGTGGTCAAGAGCGAGTGCTCAGTAGCTCAGCTGCCCACAGCATCGGCTGTGAGATCAGCACTGAGGAACTTGACCCCTTCAGCCCCTCGGAAGATGTTCCCATCCTTCCAGGCAGGGTACATAAGGGAAAGTGTGGAACGCTGTGGACACCTGGAGTTTGGGTCTCTGCTCTAGGGCAGGGAAGTAACGTTCCGTGCCTGCTGCAGAGCGCAGGATGCAACTGGGGACCTTTAACGGCCTCAGCAGGTGAGCGTTGTGCAATCTCACACTCCCTCCTGAACTCCAACCCCACCATGCCCTTACAGTCACTTCACAAAGGTGCCAAGGTAAGCTGGGCCAGCAGCAGCAGCTCAGGCTCGTGTCAGCCAGTGGGTACAGTGACCCTGGAGACCGAGGGGCTGCAAGGTAGGAGCGCGGGAGCCTCTGAAGGATGTTTAGTCCCTCCTCCTGAAACTAAAGCTACACTTGCACATGCAGCTGCTGCTGCGTCCTGCACATTACACAGAGCACATGCTGGAGTGAACTGGTGTGTACTGTGGGGACCAGAGCTCCCAAAGTGATGTATGTCAGGATTCAGAGACAGCGCTGGGCACGGAGCCCTGCCCAGCTTGGATGGCACATGCCAGCTCCAGCGACCTGCCAGTGTTTTTCATCACCCATCACTCAAAAGAGCTGTCAGATAGGGTCACTGGCTCTGCCTCCTCCTATTTATGGATAAACTGGAATGGTGGAAGTAGCCAAGCAGCTTTATCACTTGATCAGTGTTAACAAGTATTAAATCCAAGTACCCTTAAGGCCTGGGAAAAGGAAACAGCCAAACTAACAGGAATCCTGGCAGAAGCCACTCTACTTTTATGTAACTACACTGGGACTTAGACAGTGACAGGGATCCAGAGGAAGCATTTTATGGTGATTACGGTATGTTTTTATACACCATGGCAATGCATACAGTGCTTCACAAACACGGTACAACGCTGTCCCTGCCCAGAGAGCTTACAACCTAGAGCAGCAGCACAACCAGAGACCACACAAGGGGGAAGGAGACACAGAGTAAAGAAGTACAGCAAACAGGACCGGTATTTGTTTCCATTTCACCGAGGTAGGATTTTGTACAAGACAACAGCAAATGCAGACAAAGGAGATCAGCGACAGCCCCCCGGGACAACTCCGCGGTTCTCCCCCATCCCAGAACCACGGCTGCTGCAGGAGGTTGGCAGCCAGGCCACCGCCTCCCCCATCGGTACCCATCCCCTCGGTCACCCAGCCCGGGGCTGAGCAGCGTAGCGCTCCCGGGGAAGCACGGGCACTGGGGACCGGGGCACCGTGTCTGCGCGGGGAAGCGGCCGGGAACCTCCTGGGGCTGCCCTGCCGGCGGCGAAGACGGCACGGAGCTCCTCGGCGCGGCGGGCCGGGACCGGCGGGCGGCCACGGGCGCCCAGCGAGTGCGGAGCGGAGGCGGCGGCGGCGACAACTCTGCAGTCTGGCCGGGAGAGGTCCGGGGGCGCGGCCTAAGCGGGGCGGCGGCCGGCCGGGCGGGTACTTACGGTGGCGGGCTGCCTGGCGGGACGCGTGGCCGTCGCTCCGTGCTCGCCGCTGGCGCGCCGGGGCCGCATCCTCATAGCGGGGCGTCCCGCGCCTGGCCCGCGGGGGCGGCTGCGGAGACAGGAGCCCGTTACGGCGCCGCGGGGAGGGGCCGCGGGACGCGCAGGCGCGGCGAGGGCACAGCGGGGGCGCGGCGGCGGGAGCGCGGCGGCAGCGGCGGCCGCGCTCTAAGATGGCGGCCGCGGGCCTGCGCCGCCTCCCCTCCGCCGCCCGCCCGCTGCCGCTGCCCGCCCCCGCTGCCTCCTCCTGCACGGCAGGCCGCGGCCACGTGGTTGCGCCGCTTACCTGGGCGTGAGGCCAGGGGCTGCAGGCACCGGGCACCGCTGCGTCTACCACCGCCGCCGCCCCACCTCCGCCTCTCCCGCCCCGCCGCCGCCATCTTGCGCCGGGGCCGCGGGTGTGGAGCGCATGCGCGGAGCAGAGCCCGCGCTCGGGGGAGACGCCTGACGCATGCGCAAAGGCTGCGCTGTCGCCCCGCCTGCCCGGCGCCATCTTTGTGGTGGGCACCGCCCCGCGGTGGGTGCGGAGTGGCCGCCGTCCCGCCCGCGCTGTCGCGGAGCCGCTTAGTGCGGACCGGCCCCGCCCTCTCACCCGCCGCGGGCGGTTCCCGGCACTGACAGGGCGCGGCAGCAGCGGTCGCCGCCAAAGGGCCTTTGAAGAGCGGCGGCGCCGGGGTGGGGCGGCGGCTAGGCCGGGGGGGCTGCATTGATGTACGGGCGCGGGGTTTCCGCCGCCCGCCGGGCTCAGCGGTTGCTCCTGCTGCGTTTCAACCCGGGCCGGCT
Source organism: Corvus moneduloides (assembly GCF_009650955.1). NCBI lineage: Eukaryota > Metazoa > Chordata > Aves > Passeriformes > Corvidae > Corvus > Corvus moneduloides. The sequence goes on from NC_045492.1 coordinate 7,083,009, forward strand.
CTGGCAGCCGCTGCCTGTCCCAGCGGTCCTTCGGGCACAGCGCTGACACGTCCCTCTCCACAGTGTTGCCGTGGCCGTTCCCTGGCCCGTGGGTCCTGGTGCCAGGCGGCGGGCGCTGGCAGTGAAGGACGCGGTGCAGCGCTGGGCACAGCCTGATGGTCGCTCGGGTCGCTCCCTTGCCCCGTGGCTGCTGCTGCACAGCGTGTGCTGGAGGATGACATGGGACGGGGAAGGGGGACACGGCTGTTACTGGGGAGTCCCTGGGGGCTGCAAGACCCCCTCGCAGCCGGCGGAGCTCCTGGCGCATCCACCCAGCAGAGCACCCGTCCTGCTTCGGCCCCACCTCCCTGGGCAGCCGATGGCCGGTGCTGGCCTACGGCCCCCGGTGAAGACGGGACGGAAGCCTCTCCTGCCCTTTTCCTCTGGGATATCCCTGCTGCCCAGCTTTCCAAGGGGTTTCCCATCTCCCGGAGTCCTGCCCTCTGCTCCGGGAGCACCGGGGTCAGTTTAATGAGTTAACGCTGGCGCAGCAGTTCTGGTGGGATAAGTGCTGTGTAAGCACTGAGGCTCCCGTTTTGGGCTTCCAGCAGCCCGGCTCCGCTGCCCAGAGCACCGATAACCGTCCGGGGCACAAAGGGCCGGCTCAGACCGACCCCTGAGGGCAGAGAGGACTCTGTGAAGGGACAGTGAAATTCCAGCCTTGGAACGAGGCAGCTTAAGTGGCCGGGGGGGGTGGTGGTGAGGGCAGGGGCAGTCCCTCGGCATGGCTCGACCAGGCAGGATTTCAGGAGGGAGTCCCGGGCTGAGGAGTTGCCCATCCCTGCCGTGATGGGAGCAGGACGGCGGCGTGGGTGCTGATGGGGACAGTCTGGCAGTGTCCATCTCGGCACTGCAACCCTGGTGCCAGCCAAGCTGCCGGTAACACACGGGGCAAGGACATCCAGAGGCATCTGCGGAGCCAGTGCTGCCTGGCTTGGGGTCAGAGGCTGTGGGGGCAGCCCTGAGGGTCCACAGCCTCGGCAGCTTCTCTGCTCAGGTTCATATTACAGATGGGCACGAATCAGCCCCCAGCAGCACCCCCGGCCCGGGGCCGCGGAGTCTGCACTGGAGCTGGGGTAGCTCAGCACTGGCAGAGGCTTCATAACACAGATTGGGGGTCCCCAACACCACAGGCCCTCCTGGACGCCGTTTGCACATGTGCCCCTCGCACGGGGGGTGCCGGAGAGATCCACGGCCGGGGCTGCGTGTGCAGGACGCAGGGAGCGGTGTTTTTGGGGGGAGGAAGCCTTCGTGTCCAGCCTGAAGCTGGGGTGGCCAAGCGAGCCACTGTCTGTGCCGGTGCTGGCAGCCAGCCGGGCTCGGCGGGACACAGACCTGCATCCTCCCCGTCCGTCCGTCCCGCTGTCTCCTCCCAGCTGTGGGCCCGCAAGGAGTGGCAGCTGGGGGCTATATAAAGGCAGGGAAACCTCAGCCAGCTCAAAAGAAAGTCTTGGAGTTGGTGGTGTTCTCCCTCCCTCCTGCCTTCACGTGATTCAGCTTCCCCACGTCGGGAGCCGAGGACAAGCCTCGCTGTAAGTACCCGAACTGAGCCGGCATTGTGTGGGGGAACCCCCCAGCCTCCGGGCAGGACGGTGGCTTCGGGCCCCGGGGAAGGGGGTCCCCCATCCTCCCCCTTCATAGAAGTGGAGGAAAACGCTGTGAGGGAGCCCCGTCCCGTCACACAGCCGCGGGGAGGGCGTCCCCCATCCTCTTCCTTCGGAGAACTGGGGGAAGCTGTGAGGGAGTCCCGTCCCATCTCACAGCCTCGCAGGCAGCTCTGCCTGTTGCTGCGGGATGGACAGGCTCCAGCTCCCGTCTCAAACCAGTCTGGGGGTAGGCGGCACATCTCGGGGGGGCTGTGAGGGTTGTGGGACGGTCCCACGGGCGAGGGCTCGCTCCTCTGCGAAGTGCTGGGGCTCCCCGCTGCAGCAGCACACACGGGGCTGGCGCCTGTCTCTGCGGTTTGGGGAGCGGAGTGTGTTCAGGACGGGGGGAGGGCTGGAGTGGGTGTTTCCAGATGTGGGACCCTCGGGCTCCGCAGGGCCAGTGCTGGGGCTTGTGCACAGCACCCTGGGGTGGGGGCCGTGCCCCTCATGGGTCCAGGGATTTTGGGCTAAGGGGACCTGGGCAGCATTGGGGGGTTTCAGGGAGAACAGTGGAGCCGTGGGGAGTTCCTTGGAGCTATCCCCAGCCCCGGGCAGGTTGGACAGCAGCTGCTTCCCTTCCAGGCTAGCCGGGAGTCCCCCTGGCCCGTCAGTGCTGACACTCGTGCACGTCCCCAAGCCAGTCCATGCTGACCCTGCTCTCTGCCTCCAGGTGCGAGATGGCTGCTGGCAGCTGCCTCCTTCTCCTCCTCCTGCCCTCGCTGGTCACAGCCTCGCACAGCCCTCCTGGCTGTAAGATACGGATTACTTCCAAGGGGCTGGACCTGGGTAAGGGGCCAGCCAGGATCTCACACATTCTGGGAAAGAGGGAGGCTGGACACCCTCCCGAGTCTGTGCTTGTGTAGGGCTCTGCCTGCACTGCCCGCCATGGGGCGGCCGGGAAGGAGTGGGGGCTGTCAGGGGCCATGCTGCCGAGAGGGCACGTCCCAACCCAGCCTCGTTTTTCTCCGCAGTGAAGCAAGAGGGGCTGCGCTTTGTGGAGCAGGAGCTGCAGAACATCACGGTGTCGGACCTGCATGGGAATGAGGGGCAGTTCCAGTACAACATCAGCCAGTGAGTGCTGCCTGCTGCCCATGGCTTCCCATGTCCATCTGTCTGTCTAACCAGCCCTATCCTTTCCCTGCAGGGTCAAGGTGACAGACCTGCAGCTGGCCTTTTCAGATCTGAACTTCCAGCCCCAGCAGCACCTTGTCTTCAATATCAACAATGCTTCCATTAGCCTACGCTTCCGCAGGCAGCTGCTCTACTGGTTCTTGTGAGCTGCCTCCCCCTCCTGCTGCCCTGGGTGCTAGCTCACCCCACAGCTGTGCGCCACAGGTGCCTTGCTGTCCTGCAGCTGGCAGGAGCTGTGTGCTCCTCTCATCTGCTTTCCTGGCTTCCAGCTATGACATTGGGTCCATCAATGCCTCTGCGGATGGTGTCCATATCTACACGGTGCTCCAGCTGGCCAAGGATGAGGCTGGGCGCCTCAAGATCTCCAATATGACCTGCAACGCCTCCATAGCCAGAATGCATGCTGGCTTCTCTGGCACACTCAGGTACACCTGACCCCTCTGCCTGTGCCTGGCTCCCTGACCCCCTTCCCACACCCTCAGTGCTTCCTTTGCCCAGCTATGTGCTGAAATGGGCATGGAGCCACAGAGAGAACAGACAGTGCAGAGCCACTCTTGTGTCCCTCAGGAAGGTCTACGAGTTCCTGAGCACCTTTATCGTCACGGGGATGCGCTTCCTCCTCAGCCAACAGGTACAGCTGAGTGCAGACAGGCGATGGATCCTGTGGGGCTGAGCCTTGTCCTGCCTTTGCAGCTCCTCATCCAGTCCTGGGAGTGATTCCCCTCAGCCTGGCTCCTTGCCTTGCAGATCTGCCCATCCCTGGAACATGCCAGCCTGGTGCTGCTGAACTCTTTGCTGGACACAGTGCCTGGTGTGTGTTGCCCTGGGAAAGGGACTGGATCCCATTCATTGTAGGGCAGACAGGGCTGGGCATCAGGCTGCCAGGCAGCTCCAGGCTTAGTCACACCACCACATCTTCCCTGGCAGTGAGGAACTACGTGGATGAGCACATTGGGATTGACTACTCCCTCCTACGGGATCCATCTGTCTCCACTGAGACCCTTGACCTTGACTTCAAGGTGAACACTGGGTCCTGCCTTGCTGGCCCTTCCCCATCCCTGTGGGAAAGGCTGTGCCAGCAGGCACGTTGGGCTCCATGGAGCAGGTGGGGTGGGCTGCTGTGTGGCTGTGGGAACCTCTCCTGCTCTTGGTCCAGGGCATGTTCTTCCCCCGGGTGAGAGTGGACCAGGAGCTGGAGAACCACGCGGTGGAGCCGGTGATCAAGGAGACTGAACGCATGGTTTATGTTGCCTTCTCTGAGTACTTCTTCGACTCAGCCATGCACTCGTACTTCCAGGCAGGAGTGCTGACCATAGAGCTCCAGGGGGAGAAGGTAACAAGCACCAGACACAAGGACTGTGGTGTGCAGGCAGGAGGGAGGGGTGGACTCTGTCAGAGCCCAGAAGAGGTGCCATCCAGGGGGCAGCTTTGCTGAGACCCACAGCAGTGGCTCGCTCTCCCTCCAGTGGTTTGTGCTCTCCACAGGTGCCCAAGGACCTGGAGGTTTTGCTGAGAGCCACATTCTTTGGGACAATCTTCATGCTGGTGAGGAGCCCCCATAGAGGGTGGAAGACACAGTGGAGCCCCAGGGCAGAGCACGGCCCTGCCCTGCCCTGCTCCCTGCCTCCAGCTCACCTACCTTCCCCAGAGCCCCTCCGTGGATGCTCCGCTGCGGCTCGTGCTGCAGGTTTCTGCTCCCCCCCGCTGCACCATCAAACCCTCGGGGACCTCAGTCTCTGTCTCTGCCTTCCTGAACATCTCACTGGTGCCCCCGGACCGCCCACCTGTCCAGCTCTCCAGCATGGCCATGGTGAGGGGAGGGGCTGGGGTTCCTTGTGCAGTCACCCCAGTGCATACAGGAGCAGAGTCCCCCATCCTGTGTTAAAAGGCACTGGTGTCACCGAGCAGAGGGACACTGGGCCTAGGGGATGAGAGGAGCAGCTGGCCTGGTTGTCCTCTGCCTGCTGTGAGTCAGCCCTCTCCCTCCCCAGGAAACCAAGCTGAGTGCCAAGGTGTTTCTGCAAGGGAAGGCGCTGCGTGTGCAGCTGGACCTACGACGGTATGGCTGGGGTCCCATGGGGGCATGGGGAGAGTCCCCTCCACGCCCTACTCACAATTGCTTCCTTCTGTCCAGGTTTCGCATCTATTCCAAGCAGTCGGCATTGGAGTCGCTGGCGGTGAGAGCATGGTGATGGCCTGGGACCCCTTACATGCAGCCACAGCGTGGGGTGGGCTGGGGAGAGGCTGTCCATTCAGGATCGCCACTTCCAGCCCTCCCTGCCCTGGCTGCCAGCTCTGCTGCTACGCTGACCCCAGCTCCTTTCCCACAGCTGTTCTCACTGCAGGCCCCGCTGAAGACCCTGCTGCAGCTGACCATCATGCCCATCATTAACGGTAGGGACTGCTGCTCCCACACAACTGGGAGTGTGGGCAGGGGCACAGCAGGGCTCAGCTTCATCCTAGCTCTCCCTCTCTGCAGAGAGAACAAAGAAGGGAGTGCAGATCCCACTGCCCGAAGGCATGGACTTCACCAGGGAGGTGGTCACCAACCATGCAGTACGTGGTGGGATGGGACAGCGTGTGCCTCCATGTCCTGCTGGGAAGGGCATTGTCACCTCCAGCTGTGCACTGACCCTCTTCCCTCTGCAGGGATTCCTCACAGTGGGAGCTGATCTCCACTTCTCCAAGGGGCTGCGGGAGGTGATTGAGAAATACCGCCCACTGCCCACTGCCGCTGCCTACTCCAGCTCCTGGCCTGCAGAACCCAGCCTGGACCCCAGCTCGCTCTAGTTCTCCTCCCTGGACCAAGGGCAGATCCTGGGCTGGACCCGTAGACTGTAGGTAGGAAGCAGCTTCCCTGGTACCACCAGCACATTGTCAGGGCATCCAGGCCCTGGTGCGGCGCAGCAAGGTGGAGAGAGTGCTCTGGGAACCCCTGCTGCACCCCTGCTCATTACACTAATAAACCACCTGACTCCAACCACATGGCCACATTGCTTGGAGGACATGTCCATGCTGGGGAGATGGAAAGGAGGCAGCCAATGCTGCTGCCCAGCACAGGTCATTGGGAGCAGACGCAGCTTAGTGCAGTGCCAAAGGGCTCAGAGTGACTGTGCTGCTGTCGCTTAGGCGGGTCACTTGTTTCCAGGATGCAGGGACCCCTGCAAACAGGGCACAGCTCACAGAGCCCAGGGCTCCCTGGCACAGCGTGTTGGCACTCACTGGTGCTCCTCAGAGAGCAGAGGAAATCGAAGCAGGGGCTGGCACAGAGGTGTGAGGAGGAGCAGAACCACCTTGGTCAGAGTTTATTGCGAGTTCCTGAAGCACTGCGTGCCCTGGCAGTGGGATTGTTGTGGTAGTGGTGGTAAGTCTCCTTCAGTGGGAGCAGAGGTGGTGGGAGCAAGGTAGAGGTGAGCAGGCCCCAGCTGCCCCCCACTGCTGCTTCTCATAGCCTGCTCAGGCCGTGTGCGTGTGGGGCTAAGAGGAAGTGCTGAGGATTGCTCCCTGCCTGGGAGGGAAGCAGCTGCCACCGCAGACAGGGAGGAGGCAAAACAGGAAGTCACAAGGGAGGGGGTGGCTGCAGCAGGTGCACGCCTCTCCCACAAGGCCAGAGCCCCCAAGATGGGCCCCCAGCCTATGCCCCCCACCCATGGCAGTCAGCCCCGTTCAGCCGGGGGGAAGGCTGCAGGTGTGAAACGTCCATGGTATAGCCGAGCAGCAGCAAGGACAGGCTGTGCAAGGTGCTGGCAGTGAGGGCAGGTGGGGTGGTGAGAGCAGCTGGAGCTACCTCTGCAGCTCTTAGTAAGGCTGGTTCTTAATGAAGCGGCAGAACATGGTGAAGGCAGCAAGCGGCCGGTCTGTGGGCACCATGTGGCCAGCTCCCTGTAGGAAAGGGGCAGTGGTGGTCAAGTGGGGCTAGGATGCTGCCACAGCCCAGCCAGCACCACCCCACCCTGACTGCAGTCTTGGTGTCCAGCACACCCGCCCACAGTCCTATCCCTGGCTCCCAGCCCTACCTTGACAGTGAGAAAAGCGATGTTGGTGAATTCCTTCACAAAGCCACCGATCTGGTTCTCACCATTTTCAGTGTAGAGCCAGGGCCGGCGAGCCACCTGCACCTGGGAGTAGCAGCAGTGCCTTCAGTGCCTGGGGCTGGCCCTGCCCATGCTCCTGCCACAGCACCTAGCCTGGAGCCAGAGGCCAGCCTGGCCCCAGCCCTGCCCATTTACCTTCTGGCACAGGGAATCCACAAACCACTCATCCCCGAGGAAGTTGCAAGCCATGTCGATGTCCCCATTGTACACCAGGATCCGGTATTTCTGTGTAGCAGACAGAGAGTGAGCTGTTGGCAGGGCAGCAGCCCCAGCCAGGTAGGAGGCTGGGCTGGCAGAGACACTCCCAGGATCCATAGGTTTCCCTGCACACACCGTGGCTCCAAGCAGCTTGAGGTACTGCTCATTCATCTGCATGTACAGGCGCTTGTAGTTGCGGTTCACGTCGAAGCTGTGGAGGAAGCACTGGCATCATGTCTGCTCCTTCTCAGAGCAGTCCCTCCCCACCCACAGCTTGCTCACCTGCACACCTGCCACTCTGGGGCCTCGGGGGAGATGTGCAGAGCCTTCCGCACCTCGGGGGAGTTCAGATACATGCTAAGGGCTGTGGAGTTGGTGCAGGGTGGGTCCATCCGGACCTTCTTTCGGGCTACTGGCATTCGGAACAGGTTCTAGGAGAGTTGTGAGAGTCACTGTCACAGCAGCACCTGCCCCATGGAGCAGCTACTTTCTGCCCCTCCTGCCCACAGCAGCACAACTGGCTGGACAGAGGTTGCTCACAGCCCAGTAGCATGGGCACCTCAGCTCACCTGCCGCCAAGAGAACCTCAGTGGCATCCGGATGAAGGAGTTGCCCAGGTCATGCGTGATGAGATAATCACCCTCATACCTGTAGCCAGAGCAAGTACGAGGACAGACTGAAAACCTTGAGGAACAAGGGTTCAGGGCCCTCCTGGGGGGAGTCCTTGGCAGCAGCCAGACACCATCCATCTGTCTCAGAGGGGCCCCCTGCCCAGCCCACCATGTCCCTCTGTGCCAGTGCGACCAAAGTGAGCTGCTGCCTGTGGAACCATTTTCCCTGGGGCCACTCTCACCTCATGCTCCCTGGGACACCTCCATCACACGGGGCATAGAGGTTGTAGATATTGAGGCCAGACTCCTCTACAATCTGAATCATCTCCCCCATCTGCAAAGAGCCACAAGAAGGGTTTGGGACTCAGCAGGACCCTCATGGAACTGTAGGCCCACCCTGAGCCAGGCACATGCTGCTTTGCACATGTCTAGGGGCTCTGGCTCCCCTCACCTTGAGCGTGCAGTTCAGGTTGGAGTTGTCATGGAAGTTGCACTTCCCCTGGGAGCAGCAGAAGGCCTGCAGGTCTTTCCACAGCCTGTGGGCAGAGACCAGGACGACTTGGAGCAGGTGGCAACACCGAATGACAGCTGCCCTGCAGCTCTCTGCCCAGTGGCCACAAGGCACACAGCTTGGCCCTGTGCCCTCTGTACCCCACAAACAAATGCACCCATGGGAGCTGCCTGGGACAAGGGGCCACCTCCACAGCCCAGCTCCTGGCCCAGAGCAGGCCAGGTGCTGCCCTTTCCCAATGCTACCGACACATACAGCCCCAGCCTCAGCTGTGCACTTATCCTGCTTGCACAGGGACAGTGCATCCAGCATTCCCTCTGCTCTTACTCGGTCCCCAGCAGCCCGTGGTAATAGGCAAAGTAAACCAGGGAGTTGTCATTGATCTCATAAGATGAGAGGCCGTTTCCCACAGCGATTCCCTGCAAGGCAAGGAGAAAACAACCCTGTTGTGTTCCAGCTCCCCGCGGAGCAGTCACAGCACAGCAGCCACAGGCAGGAAGCAGATGTGGAACTGTTTACACTGCAGAGGGAACAGGGAGGGTCGGGGGTGCCTGAGGACGCTCCCCCAGCAGCAGGGACAGACACGTCCACCAGTAACTGCTGCCAGAACCCCAGGAAGAGATGAAAGGCTGCAAGGCCAGGCCTGCCCTACATCCTGGCTGGTCCCCACTGCAGCACTGCTTGAGGGCCCCTCAAGCTGTGCCAAGCCCTCTGCTCCCCAGCTGGGCAGAGCCAAGCTGCCCACCTTCAGGTTGAGGCTGGGGTCCTGCATCACCCACTCTGCCAGTGTGGGGATGTAGACCCCTCCATAGCTCTCCCCTGTGAGGAAGAGATCGTTCTTGGAGTACTCAGGGAAGAGCCGGAGGAAGTCCTTCAGTGCCAGGTAATTGTTGTGAGCAACCTGCAGGGAGAAGGTGGCATGGTCAGGTGGTGAGGCTGCACCCCATACCCAGGAGGGGGCAGGCAGGGCAGCAGGGCTCTCCCTGCACCCCAGTCACTCGCCTCCGTGTCATTTGTGCCATACTTCTTGTCATCGGAGTATGAGAAGCCAACACCAGCAGGAGACTCCACGTAGAGGATGTTGGCAATCTGCGAGGACAGCAGAGGAGCCGGCGATCAGGGGAGACCCTCTTCTGGCTCAGTGAGGCCAAGGGCTGCTGGCCTCGCCCAGGGCAGCACCCACAGGAGCCTGGCCCGCCCCAGGGCTGCACTGGGGTGGCCACATTCCTGCACTGCTCAACAGCAGACTCGAGAGGAGGGTGTGTCGGGTGGGAGGGGAGCAGCGGAAGGGTCGGCTCCGTGGAGAGGGCAGGAGGAACTGGCTCAGGGCCACCCCATCTCGCAGCCACAAAGGGAAGCAGTGCCTGTGCCTGTACCTTGTTCCACGCGTATTCATTGTACTTCAGTGTGACCCCATCGGGCTGGATCTAAGGAAGAAGGTGGTGACTGATGGGCAAAGCAGGATAGGGCACAGCGGGATGGCTCATGCCACGCAGCCGGTCATCCCCTGACTCCCCGGGCCGCGGGACAGCAGTGACTACTAACCAGGAAGGGGCCATGCTCCTTGAGGAAGCCCTCCATGGAGCTGCAGCCAGGGCCCCCGTTCAGCCACAGCACCAGGGGGCTGCTCTGGGGATTGCTCTGGGCCTCCACGAACCTGTGGACGTGCAGCCGTGAGTGCCTGGCGCCGGCCGATGCCCCCCCATCGCCGGGCGCAGTCCCACGTACCAGTAGTGCAGGTACTTGCCCGGCCCGGCGCAGAGGTAGCCCGAGAAGTGGCGGAAGGAGGGCTGCTTGGACAGCCCGGGCAGGTACGTCACCTCGTGGTCCGGGGGGGCGGCCCAGCCCAACCCCAGCAGCAGCAGCAGCGACGGCAACACCGGCCCCATCTGCGGTGGGCGGAAGGGACCGTCAGGGCGCTGTCGGCCAGGAACGGCCGCGGCAGCGCCCCGCGAGCGCCCCGGCTCGGCTGCCCCGGCCCGGACCCCCACTCGGGGCTGACCCCCGGCCCGGCCCGATCGGCTCCCCTGGCGCCGGTCCCGGTCTCTCCATCCCGTCCCCCCCGGCCCCGTCCCGGTGCCCCCCGGTGGCGCTGACCGCGGCCGCTCCCGGCGCGGCGCTCCCAGGCGGCGGTGGCGGCGGGCACATGACACGCGCCCATATGACCTGCGGCGCTGACGTAAGCGGGGCGGGGCCCGGCGGTGGCCAATCAGCGCTCAGGGGAGGCCGGCCCCGCCCCGGCCCCGCCTGCGCACGTGGGAGCGGCCCCGGGCCGGGGCCGGGGCCGGGACCGGGACCGGGACCGGGACAGGGACAGTGGGAGGAGCACCCACGGAGCCCCCGCACCACGGGGGCAGCCGGCGGGGGGTGCGGTGCGCCGGTGGTCACTACCGGGCACCAGCGGTTACAGCTGGGTACCGGGCACTGCTGGGTATAGCCGGTACAGCTGGGTACCACCGGGCACTGCCAGGCACCACCGGACACAGCTGGGTAAAGCCGGGCATCACCAGGCACTGCCAGTCATCACCGTGTGATGATCACTGGCCGCTGCTGGGTATAGCTGGTACCACTGGGCACCACCGGGCACTGCCAGGCACTGCTGGACAGCATGGGCACAGCCAGGCACCCTGGCCCAGGTGGCAGCGCTGGACAGTCCAGTGTGGAATGTCTGTGGGGCTGGTTTGGGCCTGGTTGTGCCCAGCAGCCACAGGCCCCCCCCCGACCTCCCCCATGGTGCTAGAACCCCCCCAAGCCCTCTGGTTGTCCCTCCCAAGCGGGCTGTCACCACCTCGCAGCAGCTGTGACAGGGACAGTTAAAAATAGCTCCGGCAGCAATGGCTGCCCGGTGCCGGCTTGCTGCACGCTTCCACCACATCCACGGCACCAACATTCGCCTGGATGCCTCACACACGCAAGCCACCCGGGTGGAGAGCTTCGCCAACGGGCTCTGCTTCAGCCAGGAGCCTCTGGCACCCGGGCAGATCTTCCTGGTGGAGATTGAGGAGAAGGAGCTGGGCTGGTGCGGGCACCTGCGCGTGGGGCTGACGGCCCACGACCCCCAGAGCCTGGAGGTAGTGCCTGAGTACTCGCTGCCGGACCTGGTCAACATGGGGGACACCTGGGTGTTCGCCATTACCCGGAGCCACAACCGCGTGGTGTTGGAGGGGGAGGAGGCACAGGCGCGGGGGCGCCCCTGGGAGCCCTTCCTGCTGATCGCACGGGTGCGCATCCCCCGTGACACGCTGGTGGGGCGCAGCCGGCCTGGCCGCTACAGCCACATCCTGGACGACCTGTACAAGATGAACGTGCTGCCCGCGACCGCCCGGCGCAGCCGCATCGGGGTGCTGTATGCCCCGCAGCCTGACGGCACTGCCGACATGCACATCGTCATCAACGGCGAGGACATGGGGCCGAGCGCCAGGGGCCTGCCCACCACCCGCCCGCTCTACGCCGTCATCGATGTCTTTGCCTCCACCAAGAGTGTCCGGGTCATCCCGGTGGATTATGGCTGTAGGTACCTATGCTCCTTCTTGCGGCACGTGCTGCGTGGGCCAGGAGTGGGGGAGCTCTAGTGGGGTCATCCCATATTCGCCAACAGTGAGAATATTGGAGTGTGCCACTGGACAGAGGGATACAGGGGGTAAGAGGGCACAGGAAAGCCTCTAGTCCTTGTGGATCACAGGAGAGATCCACAGTACTGCTGATGGGAAGTGTCTGCCAAAAGCTCTGCCATGGGGGCTGTGCCCGGGCCAGGGGAGAGATCCCCAGCGGCAGCAGCAGTCAGGCAGAGCCCCCCGGCCACTCTTCCCAAGGAGAGTGATGGGGGTGGATGTTTGGGGCTGCCCCACGGCTGTGAGGCCTCACCGTGCCCAGCCTTGCCTACAGCACATGGCAGCCAGAGACAACCAGATCCTGCCCTGGCACCAAAACATCCACCTACATCCACCACGGCTCAGCACACTGCGCCCACGCACCTGCCACGTGCCCCAGACACGAGTTCCCTGCGCAGACACCCTGTGATGCTCTCGGAGCCTGGGCATTATCCCTTGTCCCTTGGCTTGCTGGGAGGGACCAGGATAATGAGTGCTAATTAGCACCACGCTGGAAAAATCAGGAGATGGATCAGGTGAGACAGAGCCAGAAGAAGAGCTAGAGCCAGAAAATCAGCTGCCCCCGGCACTGGGAACCACTGCTTCACATGCTGGTGTCAAGAGCAGCTGCTTCTGTCCCAAGGCTGGAACCTGGTATTTTCCCTGGTTTAACACCTGAGGAGAGTGCTGGCTGCAGCAGACAGTACCCACACTGCTGAGCCACCTGACGCTCTGGGAAGTGAAATCCTATGGGGTTTGTGTCACAGGAGCAGGAACCAGGCAGATTCTGTGCAGGTGCCCAAGGGGACAGTTCTCATGGTGGTCTGCCCCAAAGGCACAGCAGGCATTGTCTCTGCAGGCAGAGCAGCCCCAGCCTGCAGGCACCCACCCAACAGCCTGGTGCTGGGGCCAGTGCAGGCAGACCAAGGGGGTGGGATGGAAAGGAAGCACAGCATGGGTGTGTGAGCCCCTGGAGTTGCTTGACAGCCACCAGAGAAAGAAATGCAAACCAGGCACAGTCACACACAGCTTGGGCACATAACTGTCTCCCAACCTTCCTCCTAATAATGGGAAGAGTTTTGCTGCCCGGAGCCCTTGAGCTTCCAGCCCTGCCAGAACAGCCTGGCACCAGCCCCCGCACAGCCAATTGGAGCCCAGGGCAAGGACGATGCCACAGAACAAACTCACCCACCACTGCCTTTAACCACAGTGCCTCTGAGAAGCTCCGCCAGCTCCTCCACCCCTCTGTGCTCAGCCTCACTGCCAACTTGCCCAGCTCAGCTACTTTCTCTGTTCTCTTCCAGTTCCTTCCCTGCAGACGCTGTGCCGGCTGGTTATCCAGAAACACATTGTGCACCGCCTGGCCATCGATGGCCTGGACCTTCCCCCGCTGCTCAAGAGCTTCTGCCAACATGAGTGAGGTATCGAGGGTGCTGCTGGGCTGCCCCCCACATCAACAGCCACCCAGTGATGGCTGCCCAGCAGGCTTTGTGCCTCTCCCTGCCCACTCGCCCCAGCATGTGCTGCTGAAGGGCTGACATGAGAGCAGGGCAAAGTGGGGTTGGGATTTTCCCCACACTGATGGTGTGGCATGCCCAGAGTGTGGGCAGGGGGGTATGATGTGGGTCAGAGAGAGCAATAAAGTGCTTCCAGACAAGAGTCTGTGAAAGGAGGCTTGCAGGGCTGAGACCCCCCTGTGCTTCAGCAACCCCTTGTGGGAGCAGTTCCCCCACCAGTGAGGAAGGGAGCACAGGCCACAGCCCTGTGGGGCTCAGGATGTGTCCCCAGCCCTGGAATTACACTGGGACTGTCAGTGGATCAGAGCGAGTGCTGGGGCGAGTGGAGCGTGGGAGGGCACAGCACAGCACTCACGTGGAGGTAAATTACAGCTGGACGCTCATCCCGGCTGGGCAGTTTCACTCTTGGGAAAGATGTTTACCCAGAGAATGATGAGTTATTTCCTGTGTGTTCAGCTTGGAGGGGGACGAGTCAGACACTGGAGCACCCAGAGAGCAGCGCTGGCAGCAGCCGTTGCTTGGGCACGTGTCTGTGGCCACAGAGCCAGTCACAGTGACCTGGTGCGGGGCCCAGCCATCCTGACTTGGAGCTCCATGCCCTCGGCTCTGTGCCCTCAGCCAGACCTTTCATCTGCTGGCTGGTGGGGATGGCAGCCAGCATCCTCCAGTCCCTATGCCAGGCTGGAGGGGAGGCAGGGTGGGAGCTGTGCAGAGGAACACGCTCGGGGGGAGAGGTTTCTGAAAATCAGAGGGGTGCCCACGGGAGCCAGAAAGATGAAGGGGCTGGCAAAGCCTTCCAGGCCTCTTCCACAGCACCACCAAAGGGGAAACAAGCAGCTCTAAGCTTACAAAAAGGTGTTTTAAAGAAACAGGATGCTATATTTAGTCAGAGGCTCGATAGTATCAGATCATGTTACAAAACTCTTGCTCAAAGGAAATCCCCAGCCCGCAGCCACAGCCAACTCCATCAACACCAAAGTGTTAATGAAGGAATTGCTAAATGGGGAAAACATGGACAGTGACCAAACCACAGCAATGGATCAAAGTCTCTGACATTCCTTCCTTCTCTGACATTCCCAACAACAAGCTGGGAGCTGCTGGGGCTGGAGCTCATCTGGCTGTGATGGGACTGGGGAACTCACCCACTCCAGAGCAGCGCCCATGGACCAGGGAGTTTACACTCCAGCCTGCTTTCCCTCCCCCACCCTTGCGTGAAGCCTTTGCTCCCCACCTCCCTGCAGTGTTATCTGCCCGGCAGTGACCCCCGCACACGAGGGCGGGTTCCTCTTCCTTGAGGAATTGAGAGCAGCTGCTGCAACCAGATAAACAACACCCCTGCTCTACAGCGGGCTGCAGCACAGTGGGATTGCCACCCTCAGGAGCTGCCACCTCCTGCCACCTGGGGCACCACGGACCAAGGAGACACGACCAAGGAGCAATGCCCAAAGCCCTGCCTGACTCCCCATGCCCTGTCGCCTGGGCAGGGAGGGGTGGCTGCAGCTGGCACAGGGACAGACTCAGCTCCCAAACAACACAAGGGTGATTTATTGGCTTTGTTGCACAACACCTCACAAATGGATGCTGCAAGGATCCGCAGATGCTGGCCACAGATGAAATAGTTTTGTCACATGCTATTATACCTAGATGTCTACAAATCTTTGGGCCCTTATGGGATTCATTCGAGAAACTTCAAAGAGCTGACTGATGTCATCACATAGACTCTCGATGATT
This sequence comes from Corvus moneduloides, assembly GCF_009650955.1. NCBI lineage: Eukaryota > Metazoa > Chordata > Aves > Passeriformes > Corvidae > Corvus > Corvus moneduloides. The sequence goes on from NC_045492.1 coordinate 7,098,077, forward strand.
TTTGAGCGGTCTTGGGAATCTGGAGAGGTCCCCCATGACTGGAAGCTAGGAAATGTTGTCCTGATTTCAAAGAAGGGCAAGAAGGAGAACCCTGGAAGCTACAGTCTCACTTCAGTGACCAGTAAAATAATGGAAAAGATCATTCTGGGATGTATTGAGAAACACCTGGAGGAGAACACAGTCACCAGTCACAGCCACCACGGCTTCATGAGGGAAAGTCCTGCTTGTCAAAAGTGATTTCCTTCTACAACATCTAGTTGACCAAGGAAAGCCAGTAGATGTAATGTTTTTGGACTTCAGCAAAGCTTTTGATACTGTCTGTCCCAGTATTCTTTTAGACAAAGTGTCCAGCTTGGAGCTGAATAACCCTGTTGCACAACGGGTGAGCAACTGGCTCACAGCTTGGGCACAAAGAGTTATAGTGAATGGGGTGACATCAGGCTGGTGTCCAGTCACCAGTGGGGTTCCGTAGGGCTTCATCCTTGGCCCAATTCTCTTCAGCATCTTCATTAATGACTTGGACACAGGACTTTAAGGGATACTAAGTAATATACTAATATTTAGTGCTGACAACACTAATTTGGGAGGAACTGTCAACTCCATCAACGGCAGAGAGGCCCTGCTGAGGACCTTGAGACCTTGACAAATTGGAGAGATGGGCAATCACCAACTGTGTGAAGTTTAACAAGAGCAAGTGACAGATTCTGCACCTGGTACAGGGCAACCCAGGTTGTATATATAGACAGGGGAACAAGAAACTGGAGACCAGCACTGTGGAAAGGGACCTGGGCGTTCTGGTCAGTGGCAAGTTGAGTATGAGTCAACAGTGCCCTTGGCAGCTGGGAGAGCCAACCCTGTTCTGGGATGCATCAGGCACAGCATCAACAACAAGGGAAGGGATTGTCCTGCTCTGCCCTGCACTTGTGCAGCCTCGTCTTGAGTCCTGGGGGAAGTTGTGGCACAACAATATAAAAAAGACATTGAGCTATTAGAGAGCGTTCAAAGGAGCCCGTGAGGATGGTGGTGGGAGTGAAGGGGAAGCTTATGAGACACACTTGAAGTAACTTGGTTTGTTCATCCTGGAGAAGAGGAAACTCAGGGAAGACCTCATTGGCATCTTCAGCATCCTCATGAGAGGAAGCAGAGGGGCAGGTACTGATCTCTTCACTGTCATGACCAGTGACACGACCTGAGGAAATGGTATAAAGCTGAGTCAGGGGAGATTGAGGTCAGATATCAGAAAGTTTTTCACCTAAAGGGTGTTTGAGCACTAGAACAGGCTCCCCTGGGCAGTGGTCATGGCACCAAACCTGTCTGAGTTCAGGAAATGTCTGGACAATGCTCTCAGGCACATGGTGGGATTTTTGTGGTGTCCTGCACAGGACTGGGAGTTGGACCCGATCCTGATGGGTCCCTTCCAACTCAGCAGATTCTATGATACCAGGACCTCCCACATCGCACCACCCAGCGCTGGCTCCTGGCCACAGCTGTTAGCCAGGTCAGTGACTGTTACCCTTCCTGTGGGATCAGGAGCTCCCAATCCAGTTCCTCTGCTGCCCTGTGCAAGAGGTGACGCTTGCTCAGCAGATCAAGGACCCAAACTGCCTCTTGCACACCAAGGGAACGACAGGCTGAGGGGAATGAAGGTGCAACACAGGACACAGTGGAAGCACCTAGCTCAGCTCCCATTCAGTGCTAGAGCTTCAACTCAATGTAGGGCCAGATCCAGCTGTCAGCCAGCTCCCACAGAGTCCTGTGCTCAAACTCCTCACTACTGTGGCAGGCAGCTGGCTGATTTCTGCCGTGAGGAAGGACACCACCAGGGATATATCCAAAGACTTGCTCCAGGACCTCTTTGGGACTTCCAAGAGGGCATGAGCACTGTCTCATCCAGCCTGATGATCACATCCCCTCTCCCATGCTCTGCTGAGCATCTCCCTCTGCAAGGGCTTCCTGTTTGAATTCAGCAGCACAGCCAAGATGTGCCAGCAGGGCAGCTGGAAGGTCTGGTTGAAGTAGCAAGTGTAGCTGCTTGGGCCTTCCTGGAAGATGCCCACAGGGCAGGCATCCTCCAGGATCTGTACACTGTACCCAGTGCCAATCAGCTGCATGGACTTTTGAACCACTGCCAGCTCAGTCAGGCACAGCCTGGCAGCAGCCTCCGTGCAAATGTCACTCAAAGATTGCCTGATGCCTTCTTCAGTCCTCTGGGTAATCTCATCCTCGCTATCATTCTCTGAGGTTTCTGTGGCCTCCAGTTTCACCACGAGACAGGATCTAACAGGGACTGAGAGCTTGCGGGCTCACTCTGGAGAAAAGCATGAAGTGTTTCAGGCTGACACTGAAGGGCCTCAGGGAGCTGCAGGTGGACTCTGGAGAATGATCACGACTCTCAACAGCTGCAAGAGAGGCTGACACAGGCTGCTGCTTCTGCTGAGCTGCTGCCACAGTGGGGGAAGCCTGGCCAGCGCTCCGGGATGTGTTACCCTGGCACACCAGAGGGGCAAGAGGCAAGTCTGAAGTAGGCAGACTTTGGGGAGCTGCCTGAGCAGCACAGTGATCAGGATGGGGAGCAGAGAATGTCAAGCCATCAGGAGGGATCTTAGAAACACACTCTTTATAGTGCTGGGCCACGGTAGTGATGCAGCTATCCAGAGAGAGCCCAGCACTAAAAATCTGGCTAAACCCCTGGATGACAACCTCCAGCTCCATGAAGCAGTCACTGCTCTCCCCGCAGCTCCCCTCCCTGTGCGTGGCCCAAATCCCATCCTCGAGCAGCCAGTGAAGGTGGAGCTGAGGCAGCAAGTCCGGCGTGATGAGGTCTCTCAGGACGGCGAGCAGCTCCTGCCGGTGGCTCTCAGTGCCTGCACCCGTGGCCTTCCTGGCGGCGGTCACGGCCAGGCACTCGGTGTGGAGCTCCAGGCATAGCTGCTGCAGCCACTGGCAGACGGGGAACGCGGAGAGCTGCACCGCGGCCACCGGGAAGGCGCGGACCAGCGCGGCTTGGGCCGGCAGTGCGGGCCCGCTCCGGGCTGCCGCTACCGGCGGGGACATCGCGGCGCGTCCCGGTCCCTGCCGCGCTCCGCCGCCGCCTGCCACGGCCGATGTGCACCGACACACGGCACTCGGCACCGCCCGCCGCGGCGGCACCGGAGCGCTCGGGCGCCGCCCGCAGCGGCCGCTGTGCATCGCACCGGGCCGGGGACGCCGGCAGCGCCCCTCGGTGTGGCCGCTACCCAGAGGGGCCTGCGGGCACCGGTTCCTGCCTGGCTGTCCCCCCCTCCTCCCTCCATCACCTGCTCCCCATCGCTCTGCAGCAGCTCGAGGCTCAGCGACTGGACTGTCTCTCATGTCTCTCTCTCCAGCAACAAGTGCACCGCTCTCTCCCCTCACTCCTTGCTCTCCACAAGGAGAGCGTAAAGGACGTGTCCTCGCTTGCCCGGCACAGGAGGAGACTCTCAGGAACTGCTTGAAGAAGCACTTCACCACACTGGTGTGGAAGCTGAGCCTGTCCTGGCCGCAGGCACTCTCTGCGCTGATGGAGGCCAGCAAGCCCTGGTCCACTCACAAGGAAGTTTTCATCACCTTGACCACCCTGATGAGCACTGAGGCTGAGGCGCTCTCCTCTGGTGCTTCAGGGAGTGTGGGAGCCGTGCTTGGAGCAGGGCACACCATCCACCGGTGTCCCATGACCCTGTGTGAGTCCTTGCTCGCCATGGCACCACTTTCGGTGTCCCTGATCTGCCGCTTCCAATGCGGCTTTGTCACGGTGCTGTCTAGTGGAACACCCTGTGCACGTGTGGGCATGGTGGTTGTTCACCTCACTGATCACGAGCTGGTCTATGCCCTCCTTGTACTGCAGCACAAAATAGGCTGGGCACAAGCTGGGATGATTATTTTTTCTCTTCTCGCTATATTTTTGGATCTGGGCACCTCCAAACTTCACCTGTATGAACCTGCAAACGTTGAGAAAGCATTCATGGGGGAAGCAAAGGTGGTGCAGGCTCCCAGCATTTAGTTTTGCCTTTTCTTGTGTGCAACTCTGTGTTCAATTAGTGGCCACACAAACCCACACTTGCCGCTCAGATACGCAGGCTGACTGCTCAGGTCTGGGATAAGAAAGCTCAAACAAAGGAGAAACAAAGGAACAGAGAGTTACAATAGCCATGACCAGACACAACAGAGCAACCTCACCTCTTGCTCCCTGCACCTCTACTTCTGTTCTCCACAAACAGCAAAGACAATGACGAGAATTTGATACCCATGTGTTTGTGCCTCAACCCCTAAACCACACGGTTCTGCAACTCTGGAGGAGCAGGCTAGAATGTGATAAGAAAAGCTTCAAGGAAGGAGGTTAAATTGTATTTTAAGAAGGCAAGTTACATTTTAAAAGGGCAAAGGGAGCAGTTGTGTAACTAGTGAGTGACCTTGCAGCCTTTGTGCACACAAGCAGATCCACCAGCTAAGATGGAAAGGAAACGGCGTCACTACACCCGCTTGGAGAAGTGAAGGCTGTGGAATCAAGTGCTCCCAGAGGGAAACCTGATATCACCTTTCCACTGCAGTGAGGTAAGGACAGCTGGAGAATGCTGCAGATGCCGATGACTGGAGTCTTGATACTTGAGCTGAAAAGGGCAGGAGCTGTACAGTGGACACAGCAAGTGTGTGGCACAGCCGGCGGCATCCCGGTACCGGGGCATCACACTACCGGGATCAGCCCGGTTATCAAAGCCAGGTACGGGACAGGGCCTGTGCCCCGGGGCACCGCTGGGCTGGGCCCAACAGGCGGCTTCACGGTGTCTGGCGGTGCTACACCAGGGGACCCCAAGCGCACGGCCCTGCCACAGCTGCGAGCTCCAGCCGGACGCGGCGGGCGGGCCTTACCTGACGTCCTGTCGGACAGCGGTGCCGTGCTGCCGGTTGTGGCTGCGCACCGGGACGCAGCTCCACAGCCCGTAGAGGCAGCCCTTGTAGGAGAGGAAGCGGGCGCCCAGCTCCATGGCGAGGGATGGACGCGGGGGGACGCCCGGCCGCTCTCCGCCCGGCCGCCGCCTCCGCGCCCCCAGGACCGGCCCAAGCCCATCCCGCCGCCCCCGTTAAACCACCCGGGCACCGCCCACACCCTGATCTTGGCCAATCAGCGCCCTGTTCTTCCTATTGACAGAAGGGGAACCAACCAGCCCAGAGAATTCTGACAATACAAGGGTGACTGACAGCTCTACCGTCCAATCACATGGCGGTCCGCGCCCCGCGGGTGGGCGGTGCTTCCTGGTTCGCCGTGCGGGTCGGGTCGCGGTGCCGGTCCCGGGTTGCGGAGGTGATGGGGGCTGCGGGCGGCGCCGGCGGGGCAGGAGCGGGGCCGAGATCCGGGTCGCCGCCGCCCGGAGACCTGCGCAGCGTGCTGATCACCAGCGTGCTGAACCTGGAGCGGCTGGAGGTCAACCTCTTCAGGTGCGCACGGGCGCGGGCGCGGCGGGACCGGGCCGCCTCCCCCTCCGCCGCCACCCTCACCGCGGCCGCCTTCTCTCCGCAGGGGCCGGCACCACTGGGTGCCCGCCACGCAGCGCCTCTTCGGCGGGCAGATCGTGGGGCAGGCGCTGGTGGCGGCCGCCCGCGCCGTGAGCCGCGACGAGCAGGTGCACTCGCTGCACTGCTACTTCGTGCGGGCAGGTGCGCCCGGGGAACCGGGCGGCGGGGACGGGATGCAGGGGTTCGGGAGGGCCCCGGCAGTGGCTGGGGGGGCTGGGGGAGTGAGCAGGAGTGAGCAGGCGCCGTCATCCCGGCCCCAGCAAAGCAGGGAGGATGTGGGCGGCACCGCCGGGCTCGGCCTCCGCAGGACAGGTCTCCTCTGTGCGTGGTGCTCCGTGGCCCAGCGGCAGAACGCCCCTTTCCTGTCCCAGGGGACCCCAAGGTGCCGGTGCTGTACGAAGTGGAGCGGACCCGTACAGGGAAGAGCTTCTCCGTTCGCTCTGTAAAGGCCATCCAGCATGGAAAGCCGATCTTCACCTGTCAGGCCTCCTTCCAGCTCTCCCAGGCAAGCCCAGTGCAGCATCAGTTCACCATGCCGGCCGTGCCGCCCCCCGAGGAGCTGCTGACACAGGAGGAGCTCATCCAGAAGTTTCTGCAGTGAGTGGGGTGTAAGGGACATGCTGGCAACACCTCTCTCTGCCTGGAGCATAGGCAGGTGCAGGAGAGGACTGTCTGAGGAGTTCCCAAATATGCCTAGGAGGGGAACAGAGGAGCAGAACACGACAGGAGCTGTGCTCCTCTTGTCTTTCTTTGTGTTTCTGTCTCCCTGATCTGGAGCTGCTGCCAGTAGGATGTGCTGCAACCTGCCTGCTTGGCATTAACCTCACTTCTCTATGCTGGGCTGCAGGAATCCTAACTTGGCCGAGAGATACAGGAAGCATCTCACCAAGATCCAAGCCGAAGATGTGCCGATTGACATTAAACCCGTGAACCCACCAGATATGTTCAGCTCAGAGCCACAGGAGCCGAAGCTGCTCTTCTGGGTGCGAGCACGAGGCTACATAGGTGGGTCCTGCTGGGTCCAGGTGTCTCCCAATCCAAGGGCTTAAGCACCAGCTCACACTGTGGAGCACTGTTGCGACAGAGTGGACTGGGAGGGCTGTGATTCGGGGGCTGCATGTGCCCAGCCTTGGCACTTCAAGGCTGTAACACAGGTATGGATGCAGAGGTGATGCCACGAGCCATGCTGGGGCATGGCATGGCAAAGGGAGTGGGTCTGGAGCAATCTCAGCTGTGCTTGGCAGCTGGCTCCTGGAGAGCAGAGTCTCTGAGGCTCTGCCTTGCGCTGCGCCCCAGGCGTGTCCCACGGGCCCCCACGGGATGGGCAGCTCTGGTTGCTCTGCAGGGGAGACTGACATGAAGGTGCACTGCTGTGTGGCCGCTTACATCTCTGACTACGCCTTCCTGGGCACGGCCCTGCTCCCGCACCGGCAGTACTGCATCAAGTTCATGGTGTCCCTTGACCATTCCATGTGGTTCCACGCACCCTTCAGAGCTGACCACTGGATGCTGTACGAGTGTGAGAGCCCCTGGGCTGGTAAGTCCTTAGTGCGTTTCTGGGTGACCTTCATGGCCAAGGCCAGCCCTGCCTGTCCTGGGGGCAGTGGGCTGCAGTCTTACAGTCCCTCTCTGCAGGTGGGTGCCGGGGCTTGGTGCAGGGACGGCTGTGGCGCAGGGATGGGGTCCTGGCTGTCACCTGCACACAGGAAGGTGTCATCAGGGTGGAAGAGACACCAAACCAGAGCAAGCTCTAGCTTGGAGACATGCTGAGAGAGGGATCCTGGGATCAAGACAGGACCTGAACAGGAACAGGAAGGAGACCAGGTGGGATCCAGCACTGCAGGAGTCCCGGTGACAGAAGTGTCTGTGACAGACAGTGACCAACAGAGCATCGCTGCAACCAGCTGCTAGCTGCACAGCATACAACCACACGCTGCCATCAGCTACCCTTCACCCACCTTGAAATAAAGCCATTGGGTGAAGAGCTGGACTCCGTCCCTGGAGTTTGTCCCTTTGGACCGTGACTATGCTTGCCTGAGGGTGGGCAGTGCCAGGGGCACAGTGGATCTGCTCTGCCCTCACCGCAGGCTGGGTCAGAGGAGAGGAAGGTGCTGCTTTGGTGCGCATTACTTCCTGTTCTCACTTCTGCACTGCTTGTGCCCTGGCGCCTCAGTTGCTGCTTTTCCTTGTCCTTGGGCTCCTCCCTAGGACTGGGCTTGGGCCCAGCTGGGAGCCGGGAGAAGGGGATGAGGCAGCTCCCACCTCTGTGTGGAGCCTTGAGGCCTCTCACTGATGGTGCCCTGGGGTAGTGGGGCTGAACAGACATAGCGGGCACCTTGCTCTTCTTCCTGCCAAGACTTTATTTAATAAAGTCCTCTCTATTATGTAAGTTTCATGGGAAGTTCCCTGCAAGAGCCCTGGACCCTGCCAGAAGCCTTCCCGTTCCCTTGCAAGGTGCCAGTACATCCCAGCTAAAGTCTCATCCACTCCAGGATCCTCTGCAGAGGGGGAGCAGCTTCTGGCAGCACCAGTGTGGGTGGTGGACCCCTGTGAATCCCTGGCCTCGCAAGACAGACTAACCACAGAGAAAGTGCATTTAGGAGGCAGCTCCAAGCATGGGCTGTGCTGCCCGTGGGACTGTGGTGCTGTTCCCTTGCCCCATTCCTACCCACGGCATTGCCCTCACTGTTCCCAGCTGCCACAGGTGTGAGCCCCCCCCAGCCCCTGCCCTCCTGCCCATGTGGGCACAGGCTGCTCATTCCAGAGGCTCCTTGATCAGGCATTCTTTCAGGGAAGGCTGCTGCTGCACGGGCAGCCCAGCTTCCCACAGGTCCTGCAGCCGGGCCTCCGAGCGCCGCTTGTCCTTGCCCACCTTCCAGGCCAGGTGGATGTGGGCCTGCAGGAAAGGTCCCAGGAGTGGGTGGCTGCCCTGAGCCTCCAGCAGCTGCAGCGCCTGCTCGCAGCAGCCATGGGCTTCACTGAGCTGGTCCAGCTCCTGGTGGCAGACGGCCAGCCCAGCCAGTGTCAGCAGGAAGCGGCCGGAGCTGCAGACCCCCAGCCGGTCCTGCAGCCTGTAGGCGTTGGCCCAGGTGGCCAGGGCCTCGCGGTACATGCCAGTGCAGGTCAGGCGCTGCGCAGCCTGCAGGTCCGGCAGGAAGAAGAACTCGAGGAACTCAGGAGAGCGGCGGATCTCATCGATGGAGTACAGATGGGACAGGAACTGCTCGAAGGCTCGGCTCCGCTTAGCAATGGTCTCAGCAGTGAAGTTCCGGCGCAGCCTCTTCCTGGGGAAGGCAACGCTGGCCATGTCACAGCTGAAGCGGCAGCGCAGGCGGCGATTCAGCTGCTCAAAGTCTGAGTAGCGCCGGGCGATGGTGGCAGGGGCCTTGTCAAACTGGCCAGAGCGGATCAGGTAGATGGTGTAGAGCTGCGGGGGAGACAGGCGTCAGGCAGTGCTATGGACACGCTGATCCCAGCACCGGCACAGCCGGCTTTGCGGCCACAAAGGGGCTGGGGGAGTTTGCCCGGACAGAAGGGAGTGAACTGGGCTGCTGCAGCCACAGCACCCATCAGTAATAATTACCTGAGGCTCGTCTGAGCCGCCAGCACCATCCGAGCAGCACGGGGAAAGAGAAAAAAATAAGCGCCAGCCCCGTGGGATCCCTGCCTGCCCCGGGGAGAGCAGGACTCATACCCACCCCGTGCCCACCCAGCCGCGCCGGGCTCACTCACCACGTACTTGGAAGAGCGCTCGCTGACCACGCTGGCGCTGGTGACCTCGAAGAGCAGCCGCTGCGGTGCCAGGCTGCCCCGCGACCTCCGCCACAGCTCCTGCAGCTGCCGGGTCAGCAGGCTGCCGCCGGGACGCTCCGCCGCAGAGACCCACTCTGTGCCGGGAGAGGGGTATCAGTGCCCTCCGTAGGGATAGGGCTGTGACATCTGTCGGGCTGCCGGACGCCACCATCGCATGAGTGTCCCTGGAGTCACCCCAGTCCCCCCCAGCTCACCGCCCCAGCACCTGCCTCCGTCCTCCGTGCCTGCTGCCGCTCCCGGCGCCTGCGGCGGCTCCTCCAGCTCCTCGCTAGCTCCGTCCCCCTCCTCCTCCTCCTCCTCGTCCTCGTGGCTGGTGAAGCTCAGGGTGCCGCTGAGGCGCGTCGACAGCCCTTCGGTGTCGTCCTCCAGCTCCGAGCTCTCCGGGCAGTCCTCGGCCTCGCCGCCGCCCGCCGGCTCCTCCCGGCCGCCCTCGCCCGCCAGCGCGTGCCGCAGCCGGTGCAGGATGCGGGCGGCCATCGCTGCCGGGGGGTCCGGGCCGGCACCGCGACACGGGGGGGCCGGGGGCTGCCCACCGCGACCCGGCCCCGCGCGGGGACAGCGCGGCCCCGGGACACCCTCCCGGTGCCGCCCCCGACCCGGTCTGTTCACGCTGCCCCGGGCCGGGCCGAGCCGAGCCGGGTGGTGCCGAGCGATGGCCGCTCCGCCACAGCTCGTCCCGGGATCCTCCCTGCGCGGCTCCGCCTCCGCCGGGAACCCGGATCGGGGCGGTGGAGTCGGCACCGCCCGGCACGGCCGGGATTGGGATCGGGGTCGGGGTCGGCGCCTGCGGCACTGCCCGGCACCATCGGGATAGGCTCTAGCGGCACTGCCCGGCACGGCCGAGATCGGGATCGGTCCCTGCAGCACCGCTCGGGACTCTCGGACCAGGGTCAGGGCTCTGCCCGGCGCTGTCCACAGACTCTGCCCGGGAACTGACCCCTATCTGCCCCTCTGTCCCCTATCCGGAATGTCCTGGTCGGGCCGAGCCCCGGATATCTGCCCTGGGGCCACGGGAGCCCCACACTCCGGTGCCCGGCACTGTGTGTCCCAGGGTCTTGATACCCCAATACCGCGGCACCGCTGTACCCTGACAGCCATGTTCCCCAACACCCGTATATTCTGGTACCCGAGACTCAGGCTCCCAATCCCACTGGGATGTCCCCTGGGCCACCTTGGCACCCTGCCACCCTGACCTCAGTCGGCCTTGCCATGTGCCCCATGGCCAGACTGGACCCCCAGCACTTGCCCGGCCTTTTTTAGTGCCTGCCTTCTCACTCCTCACCTCTTCCTTGGGAATGTCTATAAATATCGGAGAACCAGCCCAGCTGCTGCCATCGCTCTGCCTTGCTTGCTCACTGTACCCTGTTCCAGCACCTTGCACCCCACCCGGGCTCAGACAGGACCCCTGAGCTTCCCTGGATAGGGTGGGATGCACTAGGGGCTGGACTTGTGTTGTTCCCAGTTCCCACCTGGGGAATGGGGGTCCTGGCAAAACCAGGAGCCAGGAAACCCCTATGTGTCCCTGGCACTGGGACCTTATGGGGCAGGGATCTGTCCCCCTGACCCCACTGCAGCCCTGAGGCTCTGAGCACCATAGAGCACAGGCCACTTGGCCAGTGCATCCCCAGAGCCATCAGCCCCAGCCGGCCCTGGCAGCAGTGGCTGGCATGGGCTGCAAGTGTGAGAACTGAGCCTTCGAGGAGGCACCGGGCATCATTCCCGCTCCTCAGAAGCACGAAAAGATGGAGCCATTTCCGGACCCAGGTGCCAACAGCACTGAGGACCCCAAACCATGGGGCTCGTGCTCCAAATCTCTCCAGGGACTTCGTGCCTCAGGTCCCACTGGGGACCCCTTCCTTATCTGGGGCAGTGGGCTGCAGCACTGCTCTGGCTGGGCCCCCTGCAGCAGAAAATGGGGGTGCAGGGGGGATGCTGCACCAGGAAAAACCAGCTTGGTATTGGGAGCTTGGCCCAGGAAGGGCTGCGTTTTCAGGGGGCAGTGGGTGATGGTCCATGCCCCTTGTGCAGGGGGGACCCTGGCCCCCTTACCCGGGTGATGCTGACGGCTCCAGGGCTATTTTTAACCCCCTCATTTGCTGAGTTGCCTTGGATGGGGGTGTTGGGGGTGGGCAGAGCCGCACTCCTGCCACGGCTTCAGTGTCCCTCCTGAAGGGCTTGAATTTCCATCCCAGCCTCAGCCCCACGTTAATCCTAGCCCTTGGTCAATAAAGCTTTGGCTAAATTAGGTAAAGGCACCAGTTGCCAGTGAGAGGGGCTGGGTGCTATCAGGGCGCTGATAGGCTGCGGGGGCCAGGGGGCAGTAGCTGGAGGCACATCCCACAGAGGACACACTACAAATTGGGGTGCCAGGGGCACCACGAAGCTTCTGGGAGTTCCTGCTGCAGGAGCTGGTGATTCTCCGGGGGTGGGAAGCACCATAAATTCCCAAGATGGTAAGAGCTCTTGTGTGCTGTGTGCCATGTGCTGTGTGCCGGGACAAGACCTGACCAGGCAGGAGGCACCAGGGGGATCTGGAGGTGCTTCTGCAGAGGGCAGCAGGGAGATGGTCCCCAGTGGTGGGCTGACCATGCTGATGAGGGCAGGGAAGTGCTGGGTGGTGCAGGGTCCCTGTAGGACAGAACTGAGGGTGACCGTGTGGCTGCCAGGGGGGTGCAGGCGCCTGTTTGGAGCTCAGGGCTGCACAGAGGCAGTGGTGGCCGGGGGTGGCTGAAAGCCGAGTGCTGGGTCATGCGACACAGTGTTGCTGCCGGCTCCATGGCCGGCCTGCGCCTCCAGGAGAAACTCGATCAGGGTTGACAGGTGCCACGGCTGTAGCCCCAACGATCCCTAGAAGGGGAGCTGAGGAGATCCCAAAAATAGCGCTGCATGCCTAGGATGCCAAGGCTGCGCACAGGGACCATGACCCCTGCAAAATGGAGCCCCCCAGATAGTGGGGGACTTGGGCAGGCAGCTCCCTGCAGCCCACCGTGCTCATGGATGCCTGGAAGGCACTGGAACTGTAGGGGTTGCTGGTGGCTGTGGCTTGTGCCAGCAGAGGATCATCCTGCAGCAGGGCAAAGGCTCTTCCCACAGCCAGGCACTGCTGAGCCATGCTGTATGAGCGGTCTCTGGCCTGACATGGGTGGCATGGTGACGCCTCTCCCTTGCCTTGCAGACGGACCAGCAGGCAGAAGCCCGCGCCTTCCTCAGCGAGGAGATGATTGCGGGTGAGTGTGGGGACAGCAGGGAGAGGGTCCAGACACGGCCATGGTGCAGGGCCTGGTTCCACCCCACTGCCTGGCCCTGACCTCTCTCTCCACAGAGTTCAAAGCCGCCTTTGACATGTTTGATGCCGACGGTGGTGGAGACATCAGCACCAAGGAGCTGGGGACGGTGATGAGGATGCTGGGCCAGAACCCCACCAAAGAGGAGTTGGATGCTATCATCGAGGAAGTGGATGAGGATGGTGAGCAGCCCTTGGTGGTGGTTGGCAGGGGTGGGTACTGGACTCTGGGCAGGCAGCCTGACTCAGGCTTGGCTTCCTCCCCACAGGCAGCGGCACCATCGACTTCGAGGAGTTCCTGGTCATGATGGTGCGCCAGATGAAAGAGGATGCCAAAGGCAAGTCTGAGGAGGAGTTGGCCAACTGCTTCCGAGTCTTTGACCGGTGAGTGGGGGTGGGGTGGGGCAAAGTGGCCCATCCTGTCTGCGGGGCAAGTGAGGTCCCATCCCTCCCTCACCCTCCTGCAGGAATGCGGATGGGTTCATTGACATTGAGGAGCTGGGTGAGATCCTGAGAGCCACTGGGGAGCCTGTCACTGATGAGGACATAGAGGACATGATGAAGGACTCAGACAAGAACAATGATGGCCGCATCGACTTTGATGGTGAGCCATGGTCCCAGCCAAGCACCCATGCTGTGCACCCAGGCAGGGCCATGGGCTGAGGCTGCTACTCTCTTGCAGAGTTCCTGAAGATGATGGAGGGTGTGCAGTAAGGGACCAGACATTCCTTGGGCTGGCTGCTGCACCGAGCCCTGCTCCCCAGCTGCCCAGGGAGCAGCAGCTCCACAGCACCTGGCCCTCAGCACTGGCTGGGACCTTGCTCCATGCCAGGGTCCCAGTCCCATCTCACCACCGGCGGCTGAGCTTTTCCTTCCATCTCTCACTTGTGGCTTTGATTCGAGCCTCAATTAAAGAGGAAAGGCTTGAGCTGCTGGTGCAGAACTTCACGGGGGGGACTCGGGGGGAGGGGGGGGGAACTCGGGGAGGGGGCTGTGGCAGTGTGCCCCTGCTTTGCTCCCCAGGGAGGGAGTGTGGGCGGGCTCATGCCACACGGCAGTGCTGCAGGGGCAGCACAGAGTAGTGGTTCCCACGGGCTCTTGGGCAGGAGCCAGCGCTGAGCTCAGAGTTTCCATGCAGAGCAGCTTGTTCACATGCCAGAGGGTGAGGGAGCACAGCTCCAGCCCCGAGGGTCCTGCTCTAGGGCAAGGCTGTGGGACCACAGGGGTTCTAGAGAGCCACCACTGCCTTGCCCCACACTGGGACCCACATCTCCCACCCAGAGGACCTGGCTACAAAGTGGAAGGGCAGGAGCAGCCCCCTCCCTACAGGGGAAAGATGACACTTGTCTCTGTGTCTCTCTCTGAAGAGGCTGTGCCAGCCTGCTGGGCATCACAGCTCCCTGGGGACCAGCTGGGGTGGAGCACAGCACGGAGGATGAGGCGGGGTACAGGCCCCAGCCCGGATGGGTGGGACCATGGGACCAAGACACAGCTCAGAGCTGTCACATACCCGCAGCACAGCACTGCGCCACAGGGCAGCCGAGACCCCTGGAGAGCCAGCGACACCCTGACCCTGCCCTGTTTTCACGGGGTGTAATGGCACCAGGCAGAAGGGATGCGTGCCGTGGGCGGGGGGCAGTGGGAACGTGTGCCACAGCCCAGGCTGCCTTCTGCAAGGCCACGGCCGGACACCGGCAGCTGGTGCTGCAGCTTGGGGGGAGCAGCGACAGCCCTCGGCTGCGCGAGGAGCGACGCAGGAGGAGCGCAGAGGCCTGTGAGCTCAGCACGGGTAAGGAGGGAACTGGGCAACAGCCATGGGGAACCTCTGCACCCACTCTGGGGCCAAGGAGGGGCTCCAGAGCCGCCCCAGCTCAGCATGCCTACCCCACAGGGCTGCGGCAGGTGCTGCTGGCGGGGCTGCGGCGGGCCCCAGCGAGCCCTCTGGAGCGGCAGGAGCTGGAACGGCTGTGGGTGCTCTTCCTCTCTGCCCTGGAGCTCTTCCTGCAGGACCTGTACAGAGCCCAGCACCTCTGCCAGCTCTTCTCCACGCAAGGGGGTGGTGTTGCCCCACTGCGCACTGGGCTGGGGGGCTGGGTGCTGCCCAGCCGGCGAGGAGGGGGTCCCACACAGTCCCCGACAGCCCAGTGCTTGGAGGAGGAGATTGAGCAGGTGAGGACCACGTTGGCAGAGATGGAGAGTGGAGCCAACGTTCCACCATGGACAGTGGAAGCCACGGAGACCACACAGCCAGCAGGGACAGATGGCACCATAGCGAGAGCAGCTTGGGGAGGCTGCTGTGGGGTGCTGTGAGCTAGAGGGGGCAGGAGATAGCAGCAGAGGTGGCACCCCTGTCACAGAGCAGGGGGACAGAGCCCCTGTGTACCCCTACAGTCCTCAACCCCTGCCTTTGCAGTTGATGGTGGAGGCTGCTTCCACCCTGAGGAGGGAATGGGACCACTCCGGGCCCCCAAATATTGATAAAGCCCCTGTTATTCCACAGGGGTCAGTGTGCCTTCCACCCTCCCTGCCCACACTCGCAGAGGGGCCTCTGGGCACGTGAGGTGTGCCAGGCTGCCACAGAATCCCCTGCAGAACTTATAAACGTGCATTTATTTATACATTAACCGTGGCTCGGACTGCGACATTAATTTAAAAACAGCCTATGATACAGAACACAGGGGATGGCCGGGAGGGAGTGGGTATGTTGGGGGGTGGTGGTGACAGTCAGGTCTCCTGGCTCTTGGTCTGCTTGTTGTATGTCTCCCGCACATACTTCTTGTATGCTGAGGAGAGAGGGGGAACATGGTGCCAAGGGTCCCAAGGGAGCTGCCAGGGCAGCTGTGGGGCCAGACATACACTAGGGGCTGTGCTGCTGCCCATTCCAGTGGGGAGGGGGCAGGAGGGTTCTGTTCCAGGTACTCACCGACTTGGTTCTTCCAGAGCTCGGCAGCATGTGTGTTCAGAGGGCTCTCGATGTTTGGCTCTAGAAACAGGGGCTGGGTCAGCTGGTGGGGTGACCTGGACACCCTTGAGCCTTGATCTGGGTTGGGGTTCCCCACCACCACCACCACCCCTTTCCCCAGCACTCCACAGCAGTTTGTCTACGAGACCCACCTGCCAGCAGGCTCTGTACAGAGAGCAGGATGGTGCGAACATCATACAGCGCTGACCATTTTTCCTTGAGGATGTCGAGGCAGATGTTGCCCTGCGTGTCAACGTTGGGGTGGTAGCAGGGGGTCAGGAACCGCACGGTGGGTGCTGTGTAGGGGTACCCGCTGGGGAACTCCAGCGACAGCTTGTACCGAAGCTCCTCGTAGGGCTGGGGGCGGGAGTTGAGGGGGACAGGAGTCAGGGGGGGCCGTAGCCCCAGAAGTGGGGGGAAGCCGCGGGGAAGAGGAGGCACAGGGGAAGTGGAGGGCTGGGACCAGCCTCGTGTGAAGGGAGTAAGGTGGGGCAGGGTCAGGGCCCCACCCCAGACCGGGATCTCGCCTCTTACCGTCCCGGCGGCGCCGTCAATGGTCCCGATCCACTTGAAGAGGTTATCGGACTCGGGGAAGGCAGAAATGCCTTTGTCACCGGACATCTGCGGGGGCAGCACGTCAGGGCGGCCCGGGACACACCGAGACCGCCCCCGCCCCTCGCCCCAGTTCAGCCCCAGGAGCCCTCGGGACCCCCAACCCCCGGCTTGGTCCCAGGATCCCCCAATCCCCCACTCGGCCTCGGGACCCCACTCACCATCAGCGCCATCAGTTCTTGCTGCAGCCTGCGGGGAAAGCGCACGTTACCGGCCGGCTCATCGGGGCAACCCCCATCCACAGCCCCGGCCCCGGCCCCACTCACCTTTTCCCCACCGCGCCGCGGGCCGCCGTGGCCCCGGTCTCGGCCGCTTTGCGGGCGGCTGCGCTGGACACGGCGGCGGGGTCGGCGTTCTGTGAGGCCATGACGGCTCCGGGAGCATGGACCGGCGCACCGGTCTGCGGCCGCCGCTGCCGGCGGGTCACGGGCTGGACGCGGCTCCCGCTCCCGGGTGGCGCCGCACCGGGCTCCACTCGCTCCCTCCCGCAGTCGCGCTCGGGGCAGGACTCGGGCCCCGCTGCAGCTCTCCCGGTGCCGAGCGAACGTCCGGGCTCCCCTAGCGGGGCTCCCCAGTACCGAAGGGGCTCTCCCGTGCAGCGGCGGTGGCCCGATCCCAACCCCCGTCTCAAACGCTCTCCAGCCCAGGAGCGGCTCGGTCCCAGCCCCTCTCCGGTGCAGGAGCGGCTCGGTCGCAGCCCCGATCCCGGGCGCTCTCCGGTACGCTCGTCCCGCACGGCCCC
The DNA here is from genome assembly GCF_009650955.1 of Corvus moneduloides. Classification (NCBI taxonomy): domain Eukaryota; kingdom Metazoa; phylum Chordata; class Aves; order Passeriformes; family Corvidae; genus Corvus; species Corvus moneduloides. The sequence goes on from NC_045492.1 coordinate 7,115,018, forward strand.
GCCCGCTCCCGCGCCCCGTTTGAATATTTCCGCGTGCGGCCCCTCCACCAATCAGCGCGCAGCCCGGTTCGAGCCGGCCAATCAGCGCCCGCCGAAGATGCAGCTCCCACGGTAACGGCCAGCGGCTGCTGATTGACCGCCAGCCACTGACATCCCGCGCTGTGATTGGCCACTGCCCCGCGAGGGGCGGAGCCGCGGGTCCCGCAGGCCCTTAAAGGGCCAGCCACGCCCGTCCGCAGAGCCCAGGAGGCGGCGAGGTGGGAGTGAAGCGGCTTTATTGGGGGGCCTCAGGGCTCGGGGGGCGGCACGTCCCCCCCGCGGCGAAGCGTCTCCATGTGCTTCTGCATCTTCTCAGTCATCCAGGCTGGAGGGATGAAGGGCTTCAGCTCTTCCAGCCGCAGATCAACAGAGTCCCTGGGGAGGAAGGAGGGTGAGGTGGAGGGACTCCAGCACCCACTGCTGACCCCAAACCCACCATGTCCCTTGGCACCCATCAGTACCAAGCCCAGACCTACCAAACCCACCATGGATCTCAATCAGCACTGAGCCCAAACCTACCACGGACCCCCAAACAACACCAAGTCCAAACCTGAGTTGCACAACATGGTCCCCGGCACCAAACCCCAAACATAACTGAGCCCCCCAAGTGTCATGTCCCTCCAGCACAGGACCCCTGGGCAATGCAGCAGTGAGGGGGGACATGGTAGGGGTCCCCAGGGAAGTGGCCCCAGGCATGGCAGCACCTTCAGAATGTCTGCTTCAGTCCTCACCTGTAATCCTCACTGGCGGCCAAATCCCGAATGTCCTCTTCGATGAGGAGGTAGGCCTGTGGCACAAGGCGGGGGACACCTCAGGGTGCCTGCGAGGGGTGGCCGGGGCAGTGCCACACCCCAGCCAGCACCCCAGCTGTGCCCCCTGGCCTGCACCCCAGTCCTGTGGGCAGGGGATGGACCTTGGCAGCGCTGTGTCCCCGCGCCCTGCCTATCCTCCTGCCACCGCCGCCTGTCCCACGGCTCCTCCGCCCGTGCTGGCCCTGTGGTGGGCCCTGCGCCCGGCCGTACTCACCATCTTGCCCCCAATGGCCCTCATGTGCTGCTGCTCTGTCAGCCAGTGCTTATCCTGCGGGTCGGCTGCGTACTGCAATAAAGCAGCAAGGACCGAGCTGAGCACGGGTGACAGACCCTTCCCTAAAAGCCCCCTCCTCCAGGATGCTGTGCCCCGCTCTGCTCTGCCCCCCGCTCCGCCTGCCCTGCTCCAGCCTCAGCCCTGGCTCTGGCAAACCAGCCACTTCGGCGGGCATGTGACACCACTGGCTCGTGTTGCATGTGCTAGCCAGACCTTGGGAACGTGCTCCGAGATAACAAACAAGGGCACAGGGAGGAAGTAAACAAGGGAGCTGAAGCACAGGCTCCCAATTCCCATGGGAAACCATCCGGCTGTGGCACCTGACCTTAAAGAGGTGGGGATGCTTGATGTAGAGTCGCCCTCTTGTTCCTCCCATCCCGAGAGCTCTGCAAGAGGAACATGAGGGATGTTAGGGTTGTGGGGAGGGCAGCTGCAGTGGCACAGGGACAACCCCTCTCCTCCCCAAGCCCTTCCTACTGCTTTCGAGGCAGAGAAGCGAAGTGACGGGAGGAGTGTCACGGGCTCCTGCCTGGGGACACCACCCTCCATCAACAGGGCCATTCCTTACTTGTTTGCTCGAGATCCCAGCACAAAGGTTGTGGTTTCAGTCAGTCGGGATGGATCCCACTACAGAGCAATTGGAAAAGGGGCAACATTAGAAAGGAAGTTGGTGCTGGCCATGCTCCACAGACCTCGGCTCTCTGACAGGGAACCTTGGAGCTGCCTCCAGACTGGGAGGGAGGGAGCTGGCCACAGACCTCCAGCCTTCCGCAGGGGAGGAACATTACATTCCGTCTGGGCTGATCTAAGCAGTTTCCCCCGTGGGAAACACTTGTGGGATTCTCCTGGCTACTCCTGGTCTCCTCAGGTCTCCCTCAGCAGCACCATGCTGCAGGACTGCAGCACCAGGCTACATTGCCTGGGGAGACCAGCCGAGGCCTCCGGGCACTTCGCTTCCTCTTCTTGCTCCACCCCTGCCCAGGGCCCCGTCAGAGCACAGCCCACACTGTCCTGCACCCCTGCAGCTGCAGGGCTCTGCTGGTGGGAGCAAAGGGGAGGAGAGGGGGAGCCCAGCAGTGTCAGACAGCCAATACCTTTGGTCCATCCCTTTTCACAGGCTCAGAGACTTTGAGCTTCCACCTGAGGGGAAGGAAAACACAGCAAGAATGAGTCCCAGTGGGACTAGCTCAGTTACCACCAGCAGCAGGGACTGAGCCCAAGTCCTTCCAGACCCACCCTTGTTCACATCCCTCCATTCCCTCACAGCGCGCAGCTTCGGACCCTCAGCTTTGCTGCACATTCTCCTCTCCTGGCTGCCCAGATCCCACCATTCCCCATGTCTCACCACTCACCTTGGGTGGTCCATCTGGACCTTTTCACCCCTTTGGGCCTGTTTAAAACCCCTTCTTTGAAGGTCTTTGCCTCCTGGGAGGAACAGCTGAACCTAACTCTGCTTCTGCCCACACCCAGAACTCCCATCATCTCTCTGCAGGAGAGGAGTCTGTGGGGTTTCTGTGCTCCCCACAGGCAGCCTCATTCCTCTTGCCCTCCCAAAACAGGGGCTCTAGCTCAGGGTTTGTACTCACGCTGCCATGCCTGAAACTCCGCGGTCATTTGACAGGCTCTGTCCCGGAGGCCGCCCCTTTCTCTGCATGGAAGAAACCCTTCTGTGACTCAGCTGTGCTGGCTGAGGGAACCCTCTCAGCAACCTCCCTCTCCCAGGGAGCTGCTCCTTTTGTCACAGGCAGAAACACTGCCTGGCACCACAGTGAGCACCTCCAGTGCCCCACAAAGGCTGCCTGTGCACCTCCATGCACTCATACTGTGGGAATGGCTTCCCAAAACATAAAATCTCTTGTGGGGAAAACCATCCTACCTTTTTCGGAATGGGGCTTCCTCGACGGCTCAGCTCCTCATCCATCTGTCGGGCACGCTGGAAGAGGAAGGGCAGTGGGATGAGCAGGGCTCTTCTCCCTACCTGGCCAGGTGAACGCTGACCCCAGCCCACCTCCGTGAGCAGCACTGAACTGCAACAAGCAGCACCCACACCTGGGATTCTCCTTGCCCTGCATTCCCTTCAAGCCCAACATCCCCCACTCTGCCTCTGCACTACTGCACTGGTGGCCAAGAAGAGTCAGAGAACAAAGTGACTCCAACTCTTCTTCTCCCAGCTCTCACAAGTCATTTAAACCTCTGTGTACAATCACAACAATTACCTTTGGCACTGCCTGCTCATGGGGCAACCTGGGAACCACCTTTTTGCCATCAGAGAACAACAGTTTGGCCTGCAGAAAGACAAAGAAGGTTCCATGGATTCTGGGCTCAGAGAGGGTCCCGCCAGCAACCCCTCCCCCTCAGCACATCCACCTAAAAGCCCTGCAACAGCTCTGCTTTTGGAGTGCTACCAGGCCATGTTTCCACAGACAGCCAGATGCAAAAGCACAATCTGAGCATGATAAATTCTGGGGAACTGGCAGATAAGCAAGAAGTGAAAGGAAAAAGTCCTGCCCTACCCTGCCAAGGCCCTCTGACAGGTGCTGGGAGCCACTTTCTGTGGGAGCTACAGCTGTGTGCCGTGTTCCCACAGCAGCAGTGAGAAGCAGCAGCATGAGCTGCCCAGCCCTGAGTGCTCCCCTTTTCCCAGTGAGAATGAATCCCAGCACAGCAGCCACACAAGGGCTGCAGATGTCCCCTCACAGTGCCAGCAAAGCTCTTAAGAGGGACACATCCTAACCAGGCTGCTTTGCTTGGGGGCACCCAAGAAACCCCTCGCCAGTGCCCACCTGCTCCAGGCAGCTCCTACAGGTCTCCTGGATGAGCTGCTCCGGGTCCACCTCCTCCCCAACGTTATCACGCACATTGATTGCTGCTGTCCGGAAAAACTGGAGAGGAAAAGGCAGGAGAGGGTGACAGCCTGCGCAGCCGGGCAGTGTCGGCTCAGCTCCCACACAGAGGCGGGATGGCCTCAGTGGCAGCCGAGCTGTCCCCATGCACCCCTTGTGCTGCTGCCACCTGTCCCCAGCGCTCACCTTCATGTACTTGTTGAAGACGCCCCGGATCTCCTCGTTGATGCTGGGCTGCAGCACAGCGCGCAGCAGGTCCATGGACACGCTCGGGTCCGTGAAGCTGCGGGTGCAGGGGTCAGGCGGGGTGCGTGGGACCCCCTGCCCCGGCCCGGTCTAACCCGATCCTCCCTCCGCCCGGTGCCCATCCCGGTCCCGCTGTTCCACCCTCCCCCTCCATCCTGGCCGCCCATCCCGGTCCCGCCGTACCTGGTGGTCATCTGGGAGCGCCGCCCGCGCCGCTGCACCTGCCGGTGCTTGATCATGATGTTCCAGGGGCTCTGCGGGACACACGCGTCAGCCGCGGCCCCGCCGCCGCCCGCTTCCCGCTGCCCGCCCGGCCCGGCCCGGCCCGGCCCGGCCCGGCCCGGCCCGGCCCGGCCCGGCCCGGCCCCCGCCTCACCGTGCTGACCAGCTGCTCCTCAGTGTCGCCCGGGCCCTCCTCACCAGGCAGCCCCGGCTGCTGCTCCGCATCGCGGGCGGCGCCCATGGCCCCGCTCCCGGCTCCGGTGCGAGCGGCCGGATGCGCGGGGATCCCGCGTCCGCATCATCGGGCCCCGACGGATGTGACGCGGTTCCGGGGCAATAGGGCCGGGCCGAGCCCGCGGCGGCAGCGGGGAGGGGGAGGCCCGGGGGGCCACCCGGTGTGTGCTCGGGGAGCCCTGGGCTCACACGGTGCCCGCCCTGAAGGTGCCGCCGGAGCGCAGGCCGCAGCCTCCGGGTGTCCCCGCCGTTCCCCCGGCGCTGAGCAGTCCCGGAGGGCGAGGCAGAGCATCCTAAGTCCCACAGTCTTAAACTCACCCTGTCCCACCCAGAGGAGGACCTGTCGCGGGTGGAGCTGGACACACGTGGCCTCTGCCCCTGCGACCCGAGTACCTGCAGCTGGAGTGTGAATGCCGGTCTTTCCATGATCTGTGTGTTCCTCGTGTAATTTTCCACCATTCATCTTTCTGGAATCTCATCGTTTTTCTGAGCAAACACCCCAAAACAGCATTTCCTCATCTTGTCTAATGTGTGCAGAATAGTCAAAACAACTTTTCTGTCGTTTTCTAGATAATCTAACCCCATGTTTTGGCCAAAGAGAAGCTTTTCTGTTCAATCAGCTGGCTAACAATTTGCATTGATGAACCATTTACTGTTTTGCTGGTAACGTTTTTCCTCATTCCAAGATGATTCAGTGAGATGAACCAAGCAAAGGGGATTTGCCAGAGCGCAGGGTGGGTGTCGCTGTGCAGAGCAGGGCTGTGCTCCAGCAGCCATCTCCAAGTGCTGTCCCTGTCCTTTGTGCCAGTGGGGCAGCCCTGAGCCGCACTGTGAGGGAAAGTGGGATCTCTTTCCCACCTGCTTTGCCAGATGCTTCGTCTTGTTTCATTTGTGTTCAAGGAATGAGTGGATGCAGCACTTGGAGCCATGCTCTCATTGACAAGGTGGTGATCGGTCAAAGGTTGGATTCAGTGACCTCAGAGGTCTTTTCCAACCTAAATCATTCTGTGGTTCTGTGATCCCAAGTACCAATGCTCTGGGGGCTGTGGTGGTGCCTCCAGAGGATGTGCTGGTGTCTCTCAGCACCTGTCACTGCAGACTTTGGCTGTGTCCCCTCAGTGTGACTCTCCTGCTGTAGCTGTCGGTTTAGCAGTAGCCACACTGGGCTCCCATGGAAGCCTGGAGTGGCTGTGGGAGCAGAGGCTGCTGACTCATGGGCTCACATGCTGGAAGAGACTTCTGCCCTTGTCCCCTTCCTGCTGCTTTGGCCAGGGCTGCACCAGCCCAGGGTAAGCTTTGGTTTGTTAGACAAGCCCAGTGGCGGATGTGGAGCCAACCAAGTCACCATCAACATCAACATAACCTCATTATCAGCAGCATTGGGCTGCTTGTGCACTTATTTTGGTTGCTCCAAATTGTCAGCAACAAAAATTGGACATTGCCCAGAGGAGGGGAAGAATAACTGCAGCTGTAGGAACTCCCAGGGAATGGTGAGGAGACTGATACTGTTAATCTGTGACACCAGCTTGCGTTCTGTACCACCTTGATGGACAAGTTGTCCCTTGAGATTATTTGATTCAAGTGAGGCTGCGATCAGATCTTTGGAAAGCTTTCCAATTAACAAGAAGACTTAAATCCTGGAACAAATTCTCAATGAAGGAGTCATCGCTTTTGCAGGGAGAGGGATATCTTTTAAGAGTGTGTCAGAACAACATCTGTCAGGGATCACCTAAATCTAACTGATGTGATGCCTTGTTTGGGTGTCCTCCAGGCCCTGGTTTTTAATGGTAATTTTTCCATGGATCTGTGTCGTAGGTGCATGTCTGCCAGGCAAAACCAGCTGGTTCACAGCTGAGGTTACCCACGTTCCTGTTTGATTCTCTGGGAGACTTTGGACAAGTCCCTCTGACCCTCAGTGTCCTCAGGTGTTTATTTCATCAGAGCAATTTGCTTGTCAGACATTCTCCTCCATTAGTTCCCTAAATGTTATCCAGGATTATGGCCTGCTAAAAATTATGGTGTTGTTCCCAAAAGGAGGAACCACCAGGCACGCACGGGGACAGCGGCAGTGCTGAGCTCTCCCTTGTGGCACTCCTGAGGTTGGAAGGAGGCCTGTGATCCCTCAGGTTGTTCCAGATGGTTTGCCAGGTGCGTGGAAGGGAGTTGGCGCTGCTGACACTGGCTGGCCAGCACTGCCTGCTCTGGGGTGTCCGGCTTGGTGGTGATTAACAGCCACAACAACGTGCAATAAGCACCAGGCTGTCGGGTTCTGCCAGGCAGCTGCGAGGTATGGAGCACCAGAGCTCTGGGGGACATGGGTGGTTCGTGAAAGAATTGTGTCCACCTTGAGTCACAGCAGGAGGAGAAGGATAAACCTGTACTTAAAGCATTTTTCTTGCCATGAGCCCTCTTCCCACACAGATTTGTGGAGATTTGTGCAGAGCTGTGCTCCTTCCCTTGCGCTGTTCCTGCATCATCTTGACGTGATGTTGATGGAAAGCTCTTTGAGCATGACTTTGCTTTTCCAGTGCTCCTGTCAAGTGCCAGCTTAGAGTTGTAGTAATAATGTCAAGCTCAAACCAATTAATTTCACTCAACACACAGTTGCAGATTTAAACTTTGTCTGTTATCCAGAAACTCCAACCCATTTGTGCCTGTTGCTGATGTGTTCTGGGCAGACCAGTCCTTAAGTTCTCCTATCCTATTGATTACACATTGGTTTGTGTGTAATTCATAAAGAAATAATTAAAAAGAGAAGGAAAAAAATGGAAAATTAGATTCCAACTAGCACTCCTGGGTGACTGGAGAATAACTTGGTGTAAATGGGTTAGCACTGACAGAATTGGATCTTAATTAAGCTTAATCTGCTGTCTCAAACATATTCAATGAGTCTTTACCCTGAGATCACATGCAGAGGAAAGGGAAGGCAATGTGGCAGGGCATCTAATTTTCATTTACTCTGACTGTGGGTGTCTGGTGAAGGCCAGCAGTTTGGCTGGCAGTTGAAAGACAGGTTCCTGTGCTCTCTGCAGCTTGTGTGAGCTCCTGTGCTTGAAGTCCCAAGACCTTTTCCTCCAGAGAGGTCCATTTTAGTGCAGCGCTGTTTCATTGGAGCAGATGTTCACTTGGACAGTAACTAATTAGGTGTTTGTGCATGCAGTAACTGTGCACTCCCATTGTGAATTCATGTGGTTATTGAATGCTCATGTGTAAATTAGTGGAGCTCTCATGCATGGACACTAAATCCTGAAATTCATGTTCAGGAGTTCCCAAAAGCTGCATGGAGGCCATGCTGATGGAGTCTAGTTGGGCTGGGGGAAGGACACACTGAGCTCTGACTTTGCCCAGTGTGCTGAGCTGCGTGGGGCTGCCCTGTGACAAGGGGGGTCCTGGGGAGGCCACGAAGCAGGAGGACCATGGGGCTGGGGGACAGCTGTAACTTGCTCTGGAGACTTTGAGCTCATTCATTTGTGTGCCTAAATCTGGCAACTGACAGTAGGAACACTGAAAGAGCTGGAGCACTCTGCTTGGGAATGGGATGGTTCAGAGACAGGTGCTCAAATGAAGCCTTGAATATTTGACCTACAAAAATCTGCCAACAGTCTCACATGTGAAACAGCAGCCTTGAATGAAGGGCATTTTGCATGTGGAAGGAGGGAGCTCCTGGTGCTGCTGCCAGGTGCTCTTGCCCTGCTCCTGTTCCATCCAGAATGGCAGGGCCAGGACAGGCTCCTGCCTGCACCAGAGCCCAGCACTGGGGCAGAGCCCGGTGCTGGGGCCACTGCTGTTGATAAAGGTCATTGTAGGGATTCCTCTTGAGAGCAGCAGTGAAGAATCTGCCTCTGTGCAGTCCTGGTTTCCCCTTCCCTCCTGCAGTCCTTGTGCTGTCCTCCTTGGAGTGCAGCCAACTCTGGATCCTGCTCTTGCCTTGGCTGTGGAGGAGTGGTTCTTTGGTAAACAGAATTAGAGCCAAATGTGGGAGGTTCCTGAAGTGACCTGTGAGCTGCCTCCTCCCATTCCTGGACCCGGGCTGCCTGCGAGGCACTTTAAATTGCCGGTTGGCGCAGCCCTGGGCATAGAATTCATCAGCATGACACGAAGCATCCTCCTGCTGGGGCTCCTCGCCCTTTGGGCGCAGCTGCAGGCAGCACCCATTGCAGGCAAGTATGAGTGGGTGGGAAGAGCATTTAAGAATATTTTTCCTTATTTTCATAGAATCACAGGTGCTTTGCAGGTGCTGGCAGGTGCCAGGTTGCTGCCTTGTGAGGGCCAGAGAAGCCGTGGTAGGAGCAGGGTGGGATGAGCCCAGGCAATGTGGGGCTCGCCGCAGTGCCACAGTGGGCTGTGGCACAGTGCCATCTCTCCCTGACTCCCCAGTGCAACTGGAACCATGGGTGGCTGCTGGCCCCAGGGCAGAGGTGCCCAGGAGGGCCCCTCAGGCACCTCTGCCCCACCATGACACTGCCATGAGCTGGGAGGCACTGGCGTGGCCTTGGGCTGAGTTGCCTCAGCCTTGAGGGCAGCAGGGGTCAGGCAGAGCCCTGAAAACCCACCAGGAAAAGCTGCAGAGGAGAAGACAGCACAGCATCATGGTAAACTGGGCTGCTGGGTGGGAGCAGTGGATGGGAGGGCAGCATGCTTGTGCTGATGCTGCTGCTTTCTGCTCTCCTACAGAGTTCCGTGCAGTAGCTCCAGCTGGGTGGCCGCCACCAGGGCTGCTGGGAAGCGCCCTGCTCCTTGAGCCTGGGAAAGAGCCCAGCGTGGTGCCTGACGATGATGATGACAATGACAACAACGTCTCCAATAGCAATGAAGCTGGTGTCTCCAACAGTGATGAAACGGGTGTCTCCAACAGCGATGAAACTGGTGTCTCCAACAGCGATGAAACTGGTGTCTCCAATAGCGACGAAACTGGTGTCTCCAACAGCGATGAAACTGGTGTCTCCAACAGCGATGAAACTGGTGTCTCCAACAGTGATGAAACTGGTGTCTCCAACAGCAATGAAACTGGTGTCTCCAATAGCGACGAAACTGGTGTCTCCAACAGCCATGAAACTGGTGTCTCCAACAGCCATGAAACTGGTGATGATGGCAACAATGGCCATAGCCGTCGTAGCCGATGACTCTGATGGTGATGATGGTAATAAAAATCAGCTTTGTGATGCCAATGACCATGATCATGATGACAATGACAGTGATGATGGCAATGATGGTGTCAATGATGAAAATTCCAATAGCAATGAAGATGGCGATGATGGTGTCAATGGTGACAATCCCAATAGCAATAAAGATGGTGACTCCAATGACAATGAAAATTCCAATATCAATGAAGATGGTGATGATGACATCTGCAGTGACAATTCCAATAGCAGTGAAGATGGTGACTCCAATGACAATGGAAATGATCACTCCAATGACAATGAAACAGTGCTGATTGCAGGGGGTGGAGATTTTAGTTTGTAAGGGTATAATTGCCCAGGGATTTTCAGAGATTTTTGGGTCCCTCTTTTGTGGCACCCGACTCGGGCTACCAGATTTTGTGATTGATCTGTGCCAATAAATGTATCTAGTGGACATGAGAGCTTAGTGTCAAAAATTTCCTTAACAGCTTGGCAACCCAAATGGGGCACTCGGTCACTTGCCCATTTTCTTCTAAGCTCCAGATACCCAAATTTGCAGCAGTGGGTAGTTTCACCCGGGAGCTCTGGAGTAAGGAAGGACTGAGTAGTGAGTGTCAAATCTCTAAAGGAGGTTCAAGTCCTGCCTTCTACAAGTTTGAGTTTCGTGGGTTTTGGGAAAGATGAGAAATGTACCTGGCATAAAGAAGGGGATGCACTTAGCTGAGGTATTGCAGAACTGGGAGAAGACAGTCAGCACGACTAACTGATCTCTAAAGTCCATAGTGATATTATGCCAGGAGGAATGGCCATATATTACTTGATGTGCCGGGGCAAAACCTGCAGAAGTGTAGCCCACAGAGAGGGCTCTCAAAGAGACTGTTTTGTTTTGCCTACAACATAGATTATAGGACTGATACACAGGGCAGATGGACTATTGATATGTATGGGATAACTGAGCTTGGGAAAAGCAGCATCTCGGGAGTGGGGCTGGTACATGATAACGTCCTGAGGTAAATTCTAGCCCAGACCCTGCTCCTCCCTTTGTGCCCACTGAAAAATATCTCCCACTGTCTGTTGCTGTTCCTGCTCCTGCCACTTTGCTTTCTATGCTCACTGCTACTTCACCTGCAACTGCCCCAATCTGATCTGGACAAATTATGTGAGTACTGCTATAAATGGGCAGCCAACAATTGTTTTAACTTATATCCATTGGCCCTGGATTACAGGAGATTTAGTGCTGTGAGCACTAACATGCCAGGGCTGAGGGAAGATGCAGAGCAATGTGCTCAATGATTTTCTTTTAAATTTGTGCTCCACATGATGAAAACTGGCATGATTGGAGACCTGTGGAGGAAAAGCTAAAGGTGGCCAGGGACTGTATAAAAGATTTAAAAAGCAAAGGAATTTTTTGTAAAATATTACACACCTGCATAGAAGCTTCCTATTAGGATAGGGAAAACCATAGTAGAGAGAAACAAGATCTGAGGGAGAAATATAAGGCTAGAAAGCAGCTGTATTATTATTGTCTTTGAAAATTGAGAAGCTGCATAAACAGGAAGGAAAGCTACAGGAAAAAAGGAGAAAAAATAAAAGTCAGAAGAAAAGATGGAGATTACGTTTATGTGGACTCCCTGTCCCCCTGACCTTGTATAGATTAGAAAACTAACTGTTATCCCCTGAAGAATGAGATTAGAAACATTTGGGGTAGCCCTGACCATACTGAACCTGGCAAAGAAGATTCTTGGTTTCCTTCAAATCCCCCTGAATATGAAACCAGACTCATTATAGAAACAGAAGAAACCGGTGGACCTTGGGATAGGTCCAATTATACTCCAAACTAACCCCATTTGATTTGATTTAGATGACTGATTTGCAAGAGCACTATGGCTATAAGCCAGGCCAGACTGAAATCTGGCAAGTGAAATCCTATTAATGCAGACATGATAATGGTCCAGACATTCTGATGCTACTGGATCTCATAAAAAATCAGTGAAATTTTTAACAGACATGGGAACACGAGATTCAATTTTAATGCAACAGAACATTGTTGAGTTTTCAACCTGGTCAGCAAAGAGTTAGTTACCAGAATAAACAGAACAAGCACCAAATGCCAAACCACCCAGGTTAATTCATGGCCCCTGGGCAGGAAGCACGTGTTGGCATGAAGTGTATGTCAGCCACTTGCTTTGCAGTTAGAGATCACAATGGAAACATTTGGGTTTTGGTGTTCTAAAGGGCCAAACCTGGTGTCTGCTGTTTGGCAGGGTATGGTCCTTGGGCTCAAATGCCAACCTTAACCCTGAAATCAGGAGGCTGCAGTGTGTGTGCTCTGCGCAGCACCTGCACTTCCTGATTCGACAATCACTAATGTACCACAATACCCAACTTCTGCTGCAGCACAGAATGGGATTTCTGCAGCCACACACCCATGGATGGCAGCACGGGATATGAAAGATGTGTCCTTTTTAGCCCCCTTATTAGAGGAGGATAAACAGAAATTTGCATTTCCTTGGCAAGGGACAATATACCTTTAACAAACTCCAACAGGGGTGTAAACATTTGCTGAATGTTTATAGTAATTCCCCTGGCAAGACACCCAGTTAAGGGAAGGACACCCCAGACTGTGAGGGAAGACTGTGACTAGGGAAAAGCCAGAGGTTGTAGCAAAGCTGGAGACTGGAGAGAAGCTGCAGACTGGTAGGAAGCCAGCATCTGGGGAGAAACATGGACGGGGGGAGAAGCCAGAGATGGGGAGAAGGCCAGTGGCTGGTGGGAAGCTGGCAGCTGGGGAAGAGGCCAGTGGCTGGTGGGAAGCTGGCAGCTGGGGAAGAGGCCAGTGGCTGGTGGGATGCTGGCAGCTGGGGAAGAGGCCAGTGGCTGGTGGGATGCTGGCAGCTGGGGAAGAGACCAGTGGCTGGTGGGATGCTGGCAGCTGGGGAAGAGGCCAGTGGCTGGTGGGATGCCGGCAGCTGGGTAGAAGCCAGAGACTGATGGTGAGTCAGTGGCTGGTGGGATGCTGGCACCTGGGGAAAACCTGTGCTGGGGGAGAAGCCAGAGACTGGGGGGAAGCCAGAGAAGCCTGAGGAGGGAAAGAATCCTGGATGTGACCACAGTGACAGTGAGGTGGATGATGGCAATGACAATGATGGCAGTGATGATGATGATGATGATGACAACGGTGATGACGGCTGTGGTGATCATGACTGTTGAAATTTTTCTATTATTTGAAAATAGCTAGGAGCTTGTTTGACATCAAGCTGGACTTGTTAGGTGCAAGTTGAACTTTATCTGAACCATACTGGGTGTGTTGTAGGTAAAAGACAGAGTAGTGAAACCCAGGGCTGACAATGTGAACATTAATAATAAAATAGACAAAACTGTAGCTTCAATATTACTTAAAAATTAATAACTGGCGTGGACAGCCCATAGATCATGGTGTATGAACTGTAACAAACATATTATAACATGGACCACAGAACTGAGTGAAACCCCCACCAAAACTGACCTTAGAGGGTGTGAAAATGACCACGTGGCAATCACTTGGTAATGCAACTGTGAGGCAATGAAGAGTGAGAAGACCCCAGAGCCTAACAATACTCTTGATCTAGACATGAGGGATGGGGAGTTTATGTTATAAGGGTATAATTGCCCAGAGATTTGTTTGGGGTCCTCCTTTTGAGGCTCCAGCTCAAGCTACCAGACTTTGTGATCGATCAGTGCCAGTAAATTTATCTGATGGAGATGAGAGCGTGGTGTCAAAAATTTCTTTAATGCCAATGATGATATGATGATATGATGATGATGGTTACAGTGATGGTTCTGGTGACAGTGATTACACTTGTTGACTGATGCCACAAGGCGTACAAGGAACATGGAGGTGAGGAGAGCCCACAGTGTGTGGGTGCAGGGGCCTCTTCCTCTGCCTCCCTACCAGGGCTGGTCTTGGGCACCAGTGGTGTTTTGGGCAGGACCTTCCCTTTCCTAATAAACCCCACAACGGCCACTGGCTGGGTGTGACAAGCTGTCCTTGGTCAGTGCCTGGCACAGCCAGGTCATTGTGGTTGCCCGAGCCCTGTTCCGGCATAGGAAGGCTCTGGTGCTGCTCCTGCCCAAGGTGGGCTCAGCAGGGCCCTCTACACAGCAACATGCTTCTGTTCCCTGTGGGAGACCCCCAGAGACAGCCCCAGCCAGGCACCCACCCAGGACCCACAGAGCAGCTCTGGACCTGGGGAAACCTCCTGGTCTGTGGCCCCAGCTCCCTGAGGCTCCCCAGGGTGAGCTGCTCCATGCCTAAGACCCCCAGCATCCTCTGAAAGCTTGTGCAGGAGCCACAAGGCCAGGGACCCCATCCCTCCCACAGGGACTGAAGGTCCCTTAGAAGCAGGTGGGGGGGCTTGTGAGGAGACAGATGCAGCAGGAGCCAGACATTGTTCACCACAGACTGGGTTTACTGGGGGGTGGGCGGCATGGAGACCACCATGGGAAGCACAGAGCTGGGGGTGCTGAGGAGGGATCAGGAGGCTGGGTGATTATCCAGCAGCTGATGGAGCCCTCCATGGCTGGCTGTCCATCTGTTCAGCTGTTGTCTGGCTGTCTGGTGCAGGTTGGCTGCACAGACTGGGTCCTTGGTCCAGGTCCAGGTGGAGGCTAGGTGAATTCTGAGAAAGACAGGTAATCCATGCTCAGGCCCTCACTCTGTAGCATGACTGGGCACATCTGTCAGCCCCACAGCGGGGCCCTGGGAGTGAGGGCTCCAGAGACCCTGGACAGCTCTCCCAGGGAGCTGTGGGGGTTTTGCTGGTCACTTCTGCAGCATGCAAAGATGTAGGGGGGATGGCACAGGTGGGATGCTGCACTCCCAGCCATGGTGACAGTGGTCTGTGTGCCCATGGCTGCACATCCTCCTGCAGCACTGTTCCACTGGCTCCCGCATCCTCCACCCGTGCCCACCCGTGCCCACCCTCACTCACCTGGGGAGACCAGCCGGGCCCAGAGGCAGCAGAGCCCCAGGAGCAGGAGCAGCGACAGCAGCCGCATGGCATGGATGGGCAGCATGGGGGTTGCCTCTCTGGGCACAGGCAGGGGTTTAAATCCTCCTGGGGCAGAAGGTTGGTGCTCATGACCTGGCTCATGCCCCAGCACCTGACACGCTCCATCTGAGCGTGAACCCTCCCATCCCCTCCCTCCCGCGGGCAGCTGCTGCTGGACAAGCCTCAGGGGAGGCAGGTGCTGCTGCTTGGTGCTGGGCTCTATGCAGGCCCAAGACAAGAGCAGCCAATGCAACTTCCCACTGCAGGAGACAGGTACGGGGCAGGCAGCAGCAAGGGCCCGGGGGATCCCGCTTGGGGCTGGCCTGGTGAATCAGTGGAGGAGGCTCCCCGGGCCGGGTGCTGTGGAGCAGCCCGTGGTGCCCTGGCAGCTCTCTGGGCATTGTTCTGCCTCTGGGAACAATCGCTGGTTCCTGAGGGACGTCCTGTGACCAGACACGGTCCACAGCCCCACGCTGCCACCGGCCCCTCAGCCCTGCATCTGCTGCCCAGCTGGCCCAACACCTGGCGGCCAGGAAAAGCCCAGGGCCATGGAGTCCTGATGCTGGGGACAGGGGCGTGGGGGCTCTGTGTGGGCGCCAGGACTGCAGGGCTGGAGCAACGGGTCCCGTGTGCTCGCCGGAGGCAGAGTGGGTGCTCAGATTCCCGTTACACAATGCTCCAGCTGCCTCTGCCCCTTCCATGGGATTGGCCGCACTGGACATTGCAAAGTGTTGCAAGGACGGCACCGGAGCTGCCGGGACTTTCCCTGACAGCCCCTTCCGGGAGCGCCCGTCCCTGGGAGAGGCAGGAGGGCTCCACGCACTCTGCACGTGTGTGAGCGTGTGTGTGCATACCTGGGAGCCAGGTGTGGACACGTGTGAATGCGTGTGCAGTCCACGCTCCCCGTGCTCCGGCTCTGCCCCTCGGCACTTCTCCTGCCGTGCGCCCTGGCCTGGCCAGGAACATCATCCCGGTGTCAGAGCGCCGCCTCTGTCCCTGTCCCTGCTGGGTGCCCGCCCTGGGACGTGCCGCATTCCTGGGTGTTCCTGGGTACCCCGGTCACTGCTTTCCCATAGAGGAAGTCTGGCTGGTGGTTCTGCCCTCACGGCTGCACCCATTGCTCACCCTGCGGGTCCCTAGTGTCAGGGCAGGACAAGGGGGTACGACACAGGTCCTCCTCTGGGAGTGGTTTTCTGTCATGTGGAACCCCAACATCTACCTGGGAGCAGCCCCCCATCATCCCTGGGACCGTCCCTGCATCCACCGTGGTGGTGTCCCAGCCTGGCCATGGTGTTACTGCCGGTGCAGGGGCAGTTGGGGCTGCTTTGGAAGACGCCATCAGTCAGTCCAGTGATCACCCAGCCGCTGCGATTCCCCGGGGAGATAGCGGGGAAAATTCAGCCCCGGTGGATTTTGGCGCTGTGGCCATCGAGGGCGGCCGCCAAGTCCCTGCGCAAGGGTATCTTTCCCATTGCCCACCCTGACTCCGCACCCCCGACCGCCTCCGGCACCTCTCTCCGGCTTTGCTTACACCCCTGCTCAGGACTGGCCACGTCACCGTGTCCGGTGCCGGGGACGCCGCCAGGACCTCACCCTGGGGCTTCGGAGGACAGGCAGGAAAAGCTGCGGTGGGGCGTGGGCAGGGGGCGCGGGCGGGGGGTGGCACCGCCCTCCAAACCCCACCCCGACTCCGGCTTTCCCGGCCCCTCCTCACGGAGCTCTCCTCGCCCTCCGCTTCCCCCTTGGGACAGTAATTACGACAGTAATTAGGAAGACAATTATTCCTGCTGAATGGGAATATCTTAATCTGTTTCTCCCTCCTTTTGGCAGATTTCACCGCACGCCCGCCCACGAGTACCGGCGGGTGCCGCCCGGCTCAGCGCTCGGAGCCCTGCGCTGCCGTGGGCCCGGGCCCCCGCCTGGAAGCTGAGACGGCTGCGAGCCGTGTCCCATCCCCAAAGGCCACCCAGGCACGATGCAGCCGCTGGACCCCGACCTGCTGCCGGGAGCAGGGGGCTGCCGGAGGGCACAGGACACGGCTCCGCACTGGTGTTCCCGGGAGGGGGGCGGGTGAAGGGGACGGCCCCAAACCGAGCGAGGGTGATGAAGGAAGCGGCAAAGGGACAGAGGTGTCTACAGGATGGGAATGGGCGGGAGAATCGCCGTCCAGCGGGACCTGCCTTGCACAGACAGCCACAGTGGTAGGCGGCGAGGTGGTACCCACAGGCTCAGCCCTGTGCGTGGGCCCATCCTGCCCGGGATGCTCTCTGTCGGACATGAGGGAGCATGGGACAAAGGGAAGGGATACAGCTCTGGCACAGCCTTTCCCCAGGACTTGCACCACAGGAAGCACAGGGAGAACGGTGCCCCAGCCCTTCCCTGGCTGACGGCTGCACCAGAGCTGGCAACTTTCCATGCCCTGGCATGGCACTGTCATGATCCCTGGCAATGGAGAGGCAAGTACCAACCCTCCCATGTCTGTCCCCAACACATGCTTGCCCCCAGGAGGCTGCGGCAGTCGCTGGTGGTGTCCCCAGCCCAGCCTGGGCATGCTGCTGCCACCCAGCTGGGCTCCCCGAGGGCTGTGCCGGGACAGCTGTCCCGTCCTACCGGTCCCCCCAGATCGAGGGCTGTGGCCAGGATGCCACCAGGGAGACCAGGACCTGCCTGGGTGTGGCTCGTTACCTGCACGGCAGGAATTAGCTGGTTTTCGGCACCAGCCCTGCTCCCTCCGCCCCACCCACGCACCTTAAATCCCAGCCCACCACACCCGGGGCCAGACCCGGCCATCCAGGGCACCATGGAGCTGCCGCCTGGCTGTCTTCTCCTCTTGGCTGCCCTGCTCCCCCTTGCCAAGCGGTCCAGCCCGGCCCCGCACGCGACTGGACGAGAGGAGCTGGGGATGAGTGAGTGTAGCTGGGTCATGGACTGGGAATGGGGATGCTCGGGGTGCCGCTGTTGCCCGGTGCTTCCCACTGCCCTGTGTGCTGCCAGGTGCGCACAAGTGTGGGGCTGTGGGAGGCTGGGGTCTGACCCCAGGGCGCTGGGGGCTGCTGAGGCCCCTGCCCTGTGCCTCTCACCAGCGTCCTGGCCACTGTGTCCTGCAGCAAAGCCTGGGTATTGCTACCACATCCCAGAGGTGGAGGACCTGCTGGACAAGGACTGTGGCTCCTGCCACACGGATGCCTCCTGTTCGCACTGCACCAGCGATGCCGACTGCCATGGAGTCACCAAGTGCTGTCCCAGCAAGTGTGGCTACACATGCCAGGAGCCAGTGTTAGGTGAGGGCTCAGTGCTGTAGTGGTAGGGCTCTGGAGTGGCAGTGTGGCACACACAGGAGCGGGTGACAAGAGGGGTGTTGGCTCAGTTGGGATAGCAAACTGGGAAGGAAGGTCCCTGGGTTGCTCCTGAGCTCTTGCTGGGTCTTGCAGACCCTGGGGGTCACCACACTATGCTATGGGGAAGCTGCTGGTGTGTGGGGCCGTGGGCAGGTGGGTGCAGAGCTGTGTGCTGGTACAAAGGGTATGGCAGTAAGAAGGAACCAGAACTGTGCAGAACTTTCTGAGGGCCTGAGAACCCTGAGCGTGGTGGTGTCCCCACCCTCCCCTGACTCAGCCTGTCGCCTTTGGATCATGCAGACTTCTGCTACCTGCCCTCAGTCTGTGGGAACTGCAAGGCGCTCTTCCGCCGCTTCTTCTTCAATGCCTCCAGCCAGCAGTGCGAGGAGTTCATCTACGGCGGCTGCGGCGGCAACAGGAACAACTTCGAGACCAAGGGCGAGTGCTTCCAGGCCTGTTCCCACCTCAGTAACTAGCAATGTGCTGTGGGCCATGGGCCACAGATGGCGGCTGCTCCTGGCCCCTCTCCTGATGCCCCATCTCTCAGTTCCAGGTGCCTGGTAGTGCTGGCCTGGGAAGTGGTGGCCTCTGCACAGCCCCTGCCTGGGGGAAGCTGCTGCTGGTGGCCGCATCCCCAACCCCACAGGGAGACATTCCTCGTGGGGCTGGTGGCAATGAGGCCTGTGGGCCAGGGTGACCGTGCTGGGGGCTGTGGCTTGCCTGGGATGCTCACTGGCCTAAGGACAGGGACATGTGCCCATGCCAGCATGGATGCCCCCTCCTATGCATGGTGCCTGACCTGAGGAGCCTGTCCCTCCCCTTGGACTGTGACAATACAAGGACAGGTCCCTGGATGAGCACGTCTGGGTCTGGTCCTTCCTGCCTATGCTGGCAGGAGCAGTCAGTGCCCGTCCCTCTGGGCACTCCTTCCTCATGGGGACTGGGCAGTGGGTGCCTCCAGCAGCAGGGCTCACCCGGCCACCACCGTGCAGCTCCCATTGCCACGGATGAGCTCCTAGCCCAACCCTGCCTTCAAGCTGCCGACATGACCTGGCTGGGAGCTGAAACCTCTGAATGGAGGAACAGCTCCCACCTCAATGGATGCCTGGGGTGGTGCCTGTCCCCAGCCTGCCCTGACCCAGGTCTGTGTCTGGCACCAACTCTGGCTGAACCTCCTGGTGCTGGGGGCCTCAGGTGATTTCAAGGCCACTCTAGGACCACATGGGGCAGCTGGGGGCAGCCAAGCACACGCTTTATTGCTGGAGGTGGTGGGGAGGGACAGGCCAGCTGGGGCCCATGACTGTCCCATGTCCCCTAATGAAGGCATCTTCCTGCTGCAGAGGAGCTGCTCTCTCATCACACAGCATCTGAAAAGGAGGATGTGCTTTTAGGGAGCAATGAGACTGCAGGAGCGAGGGGCCAGTGGCCATGATTGCAGCCATGCTGGCCAGCTCCATGAGAGCTCCATCCTGCTCCGCATCACTTCAGATCCCCTCGCCCTGCAAATGCATCTGCTGGGAGCAGAGCAATGGGGTAGCAGCGGGAACTGGCCTCACAGTGATGCTGAGCTGGGAGCATGCTGAAGGCTGTGCCCTTCATACAGGTCAGCTGGCACCCTGCATGACCTGGTGTTAGTCCAGGTACTGGCCCCATCACAGTGGCCATAGGCCTCCTTATCACCAGGCATCCGCGTGCAGACGTGGCCGCAGCCGTTGCTGCAGCACTTATGGCCCCAGGCACACTCCTCATCGAGGCTGCACCGGTCCAGGCAGGTCCCACCGCCCCCAGGCATGGGGCACGCTCCACCTCTGCCTGCAGGGCAGAGCACCCTGCTGCGGGCCACCCAGCTGGGACACCCCATGTCTCCTGGGGCAACACCTGGGTCTCCTGTGCCTCACCTCCAGGAGTGTCCACGCAGACACGGCCGCAGGAGGTGCGGGTGCACCTCTGTCCCCAGGGACACTGCGAGTCGGCCTCGCACTCCTCCGAGCACCGCTCAGCACCGTGCCAGGGCACAGCCACGGTGTCGCGCTCTGTGGGCAGGGGAGGATGGTCACCTGCTGACTCTGAGCTGAGGCTGTGTGTGCTCATCACTTGCACGGAAAGAGGGGGATGCATGGAAAGAAGGATGGGGGCAGATCATATCCCTGGAGCGTGTGACACCCCCACAGGTACAGCTGCCTTGGCAGACCCAGCTCAGGGTTCCAGTGTGGTCGTGGTGAGGGGTCCTCATTGGGGAGGAAGGGTCAGGATGCCCTGGGAGTGGGTGCCAAGGGGACCTGGGCTCTGTCCCTGCTGGGCTGGGCAGGTGTGAGGGGCTGACCTGGCAGCGAGGCTGGCGTGCAGACATGGCCACAGCCGTTACTGCAGCACTTGTGGCCCCAGGGACACTCCTCGTCGAAGTTGCACAGGTCCAAGCACGTGCCCCCCTCCCTGGGGATGGGGCACACTCCCACTCTGCCTGCAAGGTAATCATCCAGCTGGGGGGCATCTGGCCTGGGGCACCTCACCAGGGGGCACCCCAGGGCAGCCCCACATAGCTCCCGGAGGGCCTGGCTGGTTCTCACCTCCGGGGATGTCCATGCAGACATGGCCACAGCCGATGCTGGTGCACCGCTGTCCCCGGGGACACTGTGAATCAGCCTGGCACTCCTCTACACACCGGCCATCAGCTCTGTCCCCACTGTCTGCAGGGGCACAGCAACCAACTCGCCGTCACCTCGCTGCCCTTGGGGTGCAGGGGCTAGCTCCCCCCTAACAGGCTGTGCCCATTACCTCTGGGCACGGCCACGCACTCCCAGCCGCAGCCGGTGTCACAGCACTTCTCCTCTCGTCCGCAGGCACTGTCATCCAGGCACTGGCTCCCGCGCCGGCGCCGCGGGTCCCAGCACGGCTCTGCCCGGGGGCACTCCCCGGGGTGCTCTACCAGAGGAGGGGACCCAGGTGAGGGTGGAGGTCCCAGCCCTGCTCTCACGTCACTTCCCTGGGCTGGTGGCCGGGCTGCCACGCTCACCTCGGGCAGGGCGGGTGCAGCGCATGGCGCAGCCAGAGAAGCAGCACTTCTCCTGCCGGGAACAGTCCCTGTCGTGGGTGCAGGAGTCCATCTCCGTGCACGGCTCCGATGTGCGTTGTGGCCTCACCTTTGGGCACTCACTGGGTTTGTCTGAGAGGGGCAGGAAGAGACAGCAGGAGGAGGGACCACCCTGTGTTGCAGGCACCTCCTTTCCTGCAGCCTCGGGCTGCCCTGACAACTACCCTCGGGGTAGCGCCGTCCCGCATCCTGCACCCAGGAGCTTTGACAGCATTCCTGGTGGAATCACTGTTCTGGCGACTATCTCCTCACCTGGTTCGGGGGCTGAGCACACGTGGCCACATCTGCTGCTGCTGCAGCACTTCTCAGCCCCCGGGCACTGCCAGTCCTTGGTGCAGGTGGTGCCACACGGGGTCACGGCCAGCGGAGCCTCCTCAGCCAGCGGGCAAATGCCTGGTTTTTCTGGAGGCAGGAGGCAGTGGGGCTGGGGGTGCAAGCAGCAATAGCGGGTCTTCCCCACCCAGTCTCACAGTCCCTGGAGCTGGGGGACACCCCTGCCCGTATCTGGCACCTCGGGATGGGGGCAGGCAGACATAGTCGCAGCCACTCAGGCAGCACTTCTCCTCGCGGGGACACTCGCCGTCGTGCCAGCACTGGGCTCTGCAGTCATAACTGGGGAACAGCCCGGCACGGACTGGGCAGAATCCGTCCTTCCCTGCAGGCATGGTGTGGAGTGGCTGCAGTGCCACTGCTTGGAGACGCAGCCGTGGGGACCAGGGCACATGGGGCTGTCGAATCTTTGGGGTGGCTCCCGGCCCCCTCACCTTGACTGTTTGCCACACAGTGCCGGCTGCACAGCTGGTGACAGCAGACGTGGGATGGGGGACAGTCCTGGTCCTGGAGACATCCCCACTGGTGCAGCAGTGGCCGTTGAGTGGCCGGGGCAGGGCTGGTGTCCTCTGCACCGTGGAGCAGGATGAGAGCAGGATGGTGGCCTCACCAGAGGGTGGTCTCACTGTCCCCTTCCCTCCCCACTCCGGTGCCCACCTGGGAGCTGTGCAGTTTGTCCCCACCCCAGGCCCGGCAGAGCCACCCTGGCAAGCATGGGGTGGGGCGTCCCGTTTGTGCCACAGCTCTGTGCCATGGTGGCTGCTGCCCCACGGCATCATTCCCGGTCTCTGAGCCATGTCCCCGCCCGCACTGCCCATCCTGTCCCATCCTGTCCCATCCTGCCTCACCGGCCGGCACTTCCGGCAGGCACTGGTGGCCACAGCTGCTGTTGCAGCATTTCTGCGCGTCGGGGCAGTCGCCGTCGCCTCGGCACCGCTCCCGGACCGGTGGTGGCTGCACCGTGGGGCCCTCGCTGAGCTTGGGCTGGTCTGGCAGGGCAGAATGGGTGTGACGATTCAGCATTCCCCACTGGCCGCCCTGCCTGCGCCGGGGGTCCCTGGCTCCTGCCATGACCCACAAGTTCCTGGTGCCTGCGGCCACGTCCCAGCGTTGGGTTTTCCCGGCAGCTGCCAGAAGCTGCCGGAGCAGGGGAAGCTGCCTGTGCTGCCCCAGTGGCCAGGGCGTCAGGGAGACAACTATGGCACACAGGGTCCCTGGGGCGAGCCAGATCTCCCAGCCTCCTCGCCGAGTCCTTACCCTGCGCCGGCTCCAGGCAGGCAGAGCCGCAGCCCAGCGGGCAGCACTTCTGCGCTCCCAGGCAGTCCTTGTCCTCCAGGCAGGGGAAGGAGCAGGGGGCGATCAGCCGCTCAGGGGCTGCTGCCGGGCAGGCACCGGGCTTCTCTGCAGCGCCGAGGGGCCGAGAGGTGAGGCTGCACTGCAGTGTCCTAGGGCAGCACCGGGAAACCTGCCCCTGCCAGACCCCTCTGCCTCCCCCTGGCTGGACCCATTCCTGTGTCCCATCCCAGAGCCTTCCGCACATCCCGGCGGCGGTCAGGAGGCTGCTAGCAGTGCGCGGGGAGCTGCACCATAGCAATGGGGATTTCACAGGGAATGGGACAGGGAAAAGGGTGCCAGCTGCCCCGGGACAGAGGTGGTGTCAGCGGCTGTACCGCGGTGCCGTACCTTCTGCCGGGGGGATGCAGCGCAGCCGGCACTCCCAGGGGCAGCACTTGAGCTCAGCGGGGCAGCTGGAGTCGTTGGCACAGAGTGGGGACTCCAGGCGCAAGCAGCGCATGAAGTCCCGTGGACACCTCCCTGGTTTCTGGGTGTCCCCTGCGGTGGGATGGCAATGTCAGGACAGTGCCAGAGCCCCTCATCCTCCATCCCTGGAGAAGCAGGATGTGGGGCTCTCTGCAGGGGACAGGGAACTGGAGCAGGGACTGCAGCCGCAGGGGATGGAGACTTCTCTGCATCATGGCCTGGGGCTGCTGGACCCCCACATCGAGACCTGCATGGCACAGCACAGTGTGGCACAGTGTCATGGCATGGCATGGTGTGGCATGGCACAGGCTCATGTGTGCCCTTGCAGGGCAGCAAGTGCCACGTGGAGTGTCACTGGCCCTGTCAGGGTGAAGCCAGCACCGAGCCAGCACCAACTGGAGGTTAGGATTTATTCCTGAGCATCCTGCTGCTGCGAGCTTCCTCACTGCAAGCAGCACACTCCTCACTGCTGCTGTCTCTTCCTCTTCCTTCTTCTCCTCCTCCTGTCCTGGCACCCCATGCTCCTCTCGGCCATGCTGGGAAAATTGGGACAGCCCTGCCTCCGGTACAGGCGAGCTCCAGCTGGTGCCTGTGCCCGGCTCCTGCTGACAGCTGCGGCTGCGGCGGGAGCCGCCTGTGCCAAGAGCCCGCTCGGCTGCGGCGGGGCCGGGTGTTTGGGCTGCAAACAGACGCTGCCGGAGTTTCACCGCAAACAGCAGCTGCTTGGTTCAAACAAAGAGGCACCGGCTGTGGTCTCGGTGAGGGCAGAGCCACACCGCAGCTGGGCACCACTGCTCCAGGCATCGTCCCACGGCGGGGTGCTGGCAGCAGGGGTCTGTGCCAGGATGCAGCCCGGACCCTGCTGCATGTGATTCCTCTGGGAGCTGACAGTTGTTGCGCCCGTGGGGTGCAGGGGGTGCCCACGGGGGTAAGGGCATGCACACATGCCCCTGCACCCTGGGGTGGGAGCAGGGTCCCCCAGGCAGCAGGGCTGTGGTGCAGGTGCTGCAGCCAGCTGGGACATGGTCCCTGCTAGCATATGCTGGGCAGGGATAGAGGGGACATGGCAGGGACACGGAGGCCGGGATGCAAGGAGCTGCTCCCAGGCTGCCTGTGGTTGGCAGCTGCTGGGTTTGACTCCTGGTACTCACCGCCCTTCTCTGGTGTTACGCTTGGCTCTGCCCTGAGGATGAGGAGGCCCAGGAGGAGGAAAACTCCTGGGCTCATGGTGCTGCCGGGGATGTGCATGTCTGGAGCTGAGCTGGGGCTTGGTTTAAAGTCTGTGGTAGGGGTGCCTGAAGTGCCAGGGCAGCTGAAGCTGAGCTGCTGTGGCAGCTGGTTGTGCTGTGGGCAGGAGGGGCAGGAGGAGGGGCAGTTCCCAGAACCTGCCGGCGCCCCGCCAGCCATCCCGCTTATCTCTGCCCAAGCCCTGCTTTGGGGTCAGGGCGACCTGCGGGGCTGGGGAGGCCAGATGGGGTCAGACACTGCTGGACCCCATGTTGCACCACTCCATCCCTGCTGCAGCTGGCTGCCACTCCCTCTTTGGGTGCCCTTTCAGCCTCACTCACCCCTCTACTCCCTGGAGTGGGGACTGATATCCAGGGGACTGCTGGTAGACCCCATGGCTTGGTCCTGGCATGGCAGTGGGAGCAGTGCAAGGGGTTCTAGCAGCTCTACTGCCATGGTGGTGCCCCTCAGCCAGGTGTAGCTTCTGTGCACAGGACTGATGGGGATCCAGCATCATGAGTAAGCAGGTCCTGCCGTGGACCCTGGCATGTGGGTGATGCTTCCTGCCCCCTTCCTTGTCTGGGTGCTCCATCTGTCCTGACCCGTGATTGCTTTTCCCACCAGGTTTTCACACTCTGGGATGCAAATGAGCCCTTCCTTGGCACAAGGAATCTGAGGGAACTGGTTCTCCAGTCCTGCCGAGGGGACATCATGCAGCCCCCAGGCCCAGCAGGATGGTTACCATGGAACGACGATGGCTGGAAGTCACCTGCACAGAACCAGAACCCTCTCCCTGCCCTGGGGCAGTGCCTGCGTGCAGGGATGGCTGCCTGCACCTCCCTGCCTGCACGCAGCCCAGGCTGCCAGCACCCCTGGGAACCAGAGCACAGAACAGGGATGGTGACCCAGAGCACACGTGGCTGTGGGATGGTTTATTCTGTCTCAGGGCTGTGGAGCAGCTGGGGTCATGTGGATGTGGGATTTCGCCTCATGCAGTGTTGCCAGGAATCTTGGCCATGCAGGCAGTATGCAGCCCTTAATGGCATGGCTGGGGGTGCCAGGGACCCTGACCAGAAGCAGCGGAGTCAATGCTGGTGCCATCCTGCCAGTGCAGAGGGTCCAGCGCAGGGATAGGTGTGGGGGACAGCAGCACCTCTGCTCAGCCCATGGGGGCAATGGCAGTGGGGTGTGGGATGACCCTGAAATGGCAGCTTCTGGTGCAGCCCTTCCTGGCCACGGCTACACTGTACCTGGAAGAGGCCAGTGAGGGGGTCAGTGAGGATGGGGGATGAGGGATGGGGGGCCCTGTGGTGCTCACACCCTGGGTCCCACTCTGATCCCTCCAGGCTGGGCCCAGGAGGCAGCAGGCTGTGTGGGGACTGTACCTCTCAGTGGGCGGACACAGACCCGGCTGCAGCCCTGCAGGCAGCACTTCTGGCCAAGGGGACAATCCTTGTCCTGCAGGCACAGGAGGAGGCACTTGGCTGCATGATCACCCTCTGCTGCAGGGGGACAGAGACCTGGCCACGCTGGCATATGCAGAGAGAGGAAGGGGTGAGGGGCTCAGGGCACCCCTCCAGGATGGTGGAGCTGCCCTGCATGCAGGGATGAGCTCCTCACCCAGCTTCTGCCCCACTGGACAGCAGCTCGGGCCCCATTGCCCCTGGGAGGGTCATGGTGACAGGGTAGGGAGGGGGCACAGGGGGCTTGGCTGCATAGGGTGCTGATGGTTTACCCTTGGTGGGTGGTTTGCAGATGTGTCCACAGCCAGTGGTGCAGCACTTGTTGTCCCCAATGCAGTCACTGTCGGTGTCACACAGCTCCAGACAGGGCCCCAAAGAGCCCCGCAGCACCATGGGGCACACGCCAGGCTTTGCTGTGGCACGGTGGCTCCCTGGTGACAGTGAGGAGTCTGTGCCAGGATTCTGTCCCCAGCCCCGCTCCTGGCACAGCCTCCGTCTCCATCCTGTTTCTGTCCTGTGCCTCCATCTTCCTTCCCAGAGCACCATGACGGCCTCAGCCACCAGCTTCACACCCACACCAGTCTCACCCAGTGAGACCAGTCACAGCTCAATATGGGATGCCAGCTGGTAGCTGGAGTGGTGAAGGACAACCCTTGCTCTGGTTGCAGCAGCACACAGTCTGAGGGGGGTGCAGGAGGGAGGGTCAGGAGGGGGTTCAGCCTTTCACCCACTTGGGGCCATCTCCCACCCATCACAGAGGAGCTGGGCATGGGGATCCCTTCCCACAGCACCCTGAGGGCCAGCTCTTGGCAAGGGGCTCATGAGGGCTGGGGCTGTGCCCAAGGCAGGCGTGTGGGACCAGGAGCCGCAGCCAGCGGCACACGCTCCCTGGGGCCTGGATGGATGCCACCAGCTGCACACTCGGCCAGGCACAGCTGCTGTGGCTTGTCCAGAGCTACGGCCGGGCTCATGCTGGGCTCTGCCAGGGGGGAGCTGGGCTAGCACCAGTGCCTTGGTGGGCTGAACATGGGGATCAGAGAGGGCAGGTGGGGCTGTACCTGTGTCTGGAGGGGTGCAGGCCAGCCCACAGCCAGAGAAACAGCACTTGAGTTCCCCAGGGCAGTCCCGGTCATCAGTGCAGTGGTTGGGGCAGGCAGCAGCTCTCCTCTGGGCACGCTTCCGTGGGCAGAACCCGGGTTTGGCTGCAGAGAAGGTGCAGGGTTTGGCATGCAGCCAGCCTGGCCTCACTGCCCATGGCTCCCCTACAGTGCGATGGGGGCTGTGGACCCCTGGGGCTGTCCCAGGGCATCCTCAGCCTGGCATGGGGATCTCCAGGACACCTCACCTGGTTCAGCAAGCACGCAGCGGGTGCAGCAGCCACGGGTGCAGCACTTCTTCCCCGAGTGGCATGTGGTGTCATTGTGACATCTTGTCCCACAGCTTGGCCCGATGGCACTGCCAGCATGGGGGCAGTAGCCCGGGCTCTCTGCAGAGGGAGATGCTCCATGCAGCCGTGTTCCAGGGAGCAGGGCTCACTCTGGGGTGCCAACACAGGCACCAGCCCACGTCCCACCCATTGCCCGATCCTTGCGCTGGCATCCCTTGGAGTAAGCAGCGGTACCTGTGGTGGGCAGGAGGCAGGTCCAGACCTTCCCAATCTGGCAGCACTTCTCAGCACCAGGGCAGCCATGGTCGGAGAGGCAGTACAGTCTGGGGGCCCAAGGGGCTCCGCTCGTCCCCGCTGGGCACTCTCCTGCTTTGGGAGGGGCGGTGGGGGTCCAGTGTCCCTGCAGGGTCCGGTGTGGGGATGCAGGGAAGGTGAGGGCAATGCCCTGGTCCCCGGGCCTGTGCTGCTGGGCCAGGGCGAGCAGTGCCAGGAGCACCAGAAGAAGGGTGCAGTGGCCCAGCATCGCGCTGCGATTGATGTGCTTCTGGGTGATGGGCTGGGATTTAAACCCTGCTGGAATGGGGGCTGGCCAAGCCAAGCTGCTCCTTCTCATGGAGGCAGTTTCGGGACTGTGGGAGTGCTGGGCATGAACAATTCAGCTTGGGGGAGACTCCCGGGAGAGTGCTGGGCTCGTGGCCCATGGCTGACACATCCTCCGCAGCTCCTTTTCCAGGTCACTGGTGACCTGTGAGCAGCTGGGCCAAGGGCGAGCAGCATTCCCAGAGCCCCACCATTGCGAGCATGGATGGGACACAGAAGCAGTGTTCTGCCCCAGTCTTCAGTGTCCACTGGATCCCTCCTGGCATATGTGGAGCAGGGAGAGCTGCTGTGGAACTGTGGTGCTGTGCCGGGGTGCACAGCCTGCACCTACACCGCAGAGAGAGGGGGAACCAGCACCAGACACTGGGCAGTGCTGGGCAGGGTGTGGGGCTCACTCAGTCCTGGGGGATGGCTCTGGTCTGTCCCCTGCCAAGGGCAAAGGCTCTGGGGGTGCCAGCCCCTCTCAGGCAGGAGGGACATGCTCCAATCCCAGGGGCTGGGAGCAGGAGCAGGCAGGTTTGGAAGGAACAGGGCCCCTGGAGACCAGTGGAGATCAGGAAGTGCCAGGGGAAAGCAGGACAGGAGCAGGAGCCCAGCTTTGAGCAGGCGGGAAGGCATGTGGCAGAGACAGGCATGGGACCAGGGCATGCGGGTTGCACTGCCCAAAGCTCCTTCAGGCTTCTGCTGTGGGCAGGGTGCCATGGCCAGGCTGGGAAGGTGGACGCAAGGACAAGTTTGGGTGATGCTTGTGTACGGGCACACACTGTAGCCTGCTTGTCCCCTGGCCATTGCAGAGCGGGGAGCAGAGAGCACCTCTGCTCTGACGGGACACGGACACAGCTGCACTTCGACAGCTGTGCTCCAAGCATGGTGGAGGAGCCAAGGTGGAGGAGCCAGTGTGCAGGGACAGCTGGGGCCATGGACCTATGGGACAGCCTCAGGCAGGGCACAGGCTGGGGACCCTTGGAGGCATGACAGAGTCAGTCAATGCTGCTGCTTGTGTGGAGCCCTTCCAGGCATCCCTGGCATAGGATGGAGAGGCAGCCACAGCTTGTGATGGAGAGGGGGCCACAGCATGGAAGAGAGGCAGCCATGGTGCAGGATGGAGAGGCAGCCACAGCGTGACAGGGAGAAGCTGCTTTATTGGTGAGAGTGCAGGGGGCTAGCCCGAGCAGGGAACCCCAGGGAGGAAACTGAGGCTGAAGGCTCCAAGCCGGGGGGATGGTGCAGGGCCAGGACCAGGGCATGTGGGATGGGCATCGGGCAGCAGCTTCCCTGTGGCTGGGCTGGCAGGAGGCAGCTGCACCTGCAAAGGAGCAGAAGCTGTGAGTGGGATGGGTGCATGGGTGCCGTGCTGCGGTGCTGTGGGATCCCTGGGGCTGGGATGCACCCAACTGACCTCAGTGGATGGGCGTCACACAGGAGACCTTGCCGCAGCCATTCCTGCAACACTTCTGGATTCCAGAGCAGTTGGCATCAGTCTTGCACTGGTTGGTACAGACGCCCAGCATGGGGATGCCCGGGTTGACAGGTGGGCAGGTGCCAGGCTTCTCTGAAAGGCAAAGGGACATGGCTGAGACCTGCTGGCCCTGCCATGGGGGGCAGGGCCCACCCAGCAGCTCCCAAAGCTGCAAGCATGGCCCTGGCCCCTATCTGCCATGGAGGAGGGACCACCATGGTACCCGGCACTTCCCCCATCCCATAGCTCTGCTTGCTGGCATTCCTTGCCAGCTGGACCTGATGGGGACACATCAGGGAGGCCACATGGCATGGTGGTCCCCAACAGCCCCTATGCCCAGTGTTCCTGCTCAGGGACATGTGGCTGGCACAGG
Source organism: Corvus moneduloides (assembly GCF_009650955.1). Taxonomy (NCBI): domain Eukaryota; kingdom Metazoa; phylum Chordata; class Aves; order Passeriformes; family Corvidae; genus Corvus; species Corvus moneduloides. The sequence goes on from NC_045492.1 coordinate 7,144,867, forward strand.
TGCCAAGTGCAGACATGATGAAGGCCTTGGCCCTGCTGTCCTGTACAACTGCCCTGGATGGCCCTGGCTGTTTCTTCATGGCATGGGGGCTCAGCCTAGGCCTCAGACAGGATTACGTGCCCCCCAAACAGCCTTTGCCTGGCAGTGCAGGGCCCCTGCTCCGCTGTCCCACTGCCTGCCATGGGCACTGAGCTCTGGCTCTGCACCATTCTGCCCTCCACTGTGGTGCAGCCAAGCCAGCGCTGTCCCGCAGGCAGCCATGGAGGCACTGGAGCCTCTAGGTCACATCCATGTGTCTGCAGCTGTGGATTCCAACTCCTGCACCCATCTCCTTGGGTCACTCTCCAGAAGGACTGTTGTGGTGAGCGTGCTCAGCACAGAGCAGTGCCCACATCCTGGGCTGGCAGCCGCCCACAAGGTTGAGAAGCTGCAATGGGGAGTGGTGCAGACCCCCACCCTCTAGCCAAGCCCTAGCATCATTTGGGGGTGTTCACTCAGCCCCTGCATGGCTGAGAGGAGGAAGGCGTGAGCATAGCCCAGCAGGAGCACACCCTGAGCATGCTGGGCTCCCATGCAGCCCCCGATCCCCGCGCTGCAGCCGGACACACATTGGGCACCCAGGCCTGTGGCGACCACTGCACCCTGGAGCACCAGTACTGCCGGCTGGGATGGGCTGTTGGCTCGTGGCAGTGGCACCGGCTCTGGGCAGCACGGCCAGGAGCAGGAAGGAGTGTTACCGTCAGGCTTCTGGCAGGCCTTGCCGCAGGCTGCCGGGCAGCACTTGAGGGTGCTCTCGCAGTCGCCATCGGACTGGCACCCCACCGTGCAGTTCACCGCATCCATCGCCGGGCTCGGGCACACGCCGGCTTTTGCTGCAAGGCAAAGGTGGGGGCGTGGGCAGGCGCGGGGCGGCCGGCGCCGGGCAGGGCGAGGGCTGCGTCCCTTTCCGGGAGATGCTGCCCCGGCCCCAGGGCTGGCTCCAGGGATGCTGCCGAGCCCAGCCGCGCTGGGCACAGGCTGGTGCTCGCCCCGGCTCCCACGCCGGCTGCCCTGGGGCTGGGAGGGAGGGATGCTGGCCGCTCGCCGGGCGTGCCGTGACGAGCCGAGCTGGGCCATGCGCTCATACTCACTGGTGTCATTCTGGGCGGATGCTGCCGGCAGCTCTGCCCAGAGAGCCAAGAGCCCCGCCAAGATGAGGACGCTGCGGGCCGTGGGCATGGTGCAGGAAGCGGCTGCGCTGTGGCCGCCCGGCCGGCCTTTAAGCTCCTCTCCAGGTGGGGCCGGCGGGCTCGGCCTTCCGGGTGGCTCCCAAGGGCCGGGCAGGGCCAGGCTCCCCCTTCGCGCTTGCACAACCCGAGTATCAGGTATCTACCGCTGCTGGCTGCCGACCAGGGAGGGGGAGCCTCGAGGAGACTGGGCGGCCATGCTGAGAACTCGCCCGGCAGGAACAGCAGCCAAAGCACCCCTGGCCACGGCCCCCGCACGCCGGACCCCAGACAGCCCCACACGGAGCCCAATGGGGCGCTGGGTCGCCACGGCCCTGCGTGGGGATCGGCCGTGGGAATGAAGTGGTACCGCTCGCACGGAGCGAGGCAGGCGTGAGTGCAGCAGGGACAGGGCATGACCCGTCCCTGCTCGGACTCACCCTGCACTGCCACGGCCACAGCCATGAGCTTGAATGGAGCCCCTGGCCTGGGTCGCTGGTGCCCCGAGGCTGGGAGGAACCAGCAATGCAGACAGGGCTGTGGCTCAGCTCTACAACTGCTCACCCAGCTCCTGCTCCTGTTCCAGACACTGTTCTCCTCCAGCTCTTGCTCCTCAACTGAAGGGTCCTCCAGGCTGCCTGTGCCTTGGGCAGGCGCCTCCCCCAGGGCTGCGCTGCACCTCCTCGCAGCCACAGGAGCTCCTGCCTGGCCACAGCCCTGTCCCACAGACCCTGCCATCCTCACAGCCTCCCACAGCACTGGGGATGCGGATGGACCAGCCGAAAGCACCATTTGTGCAAGTGGCTGTCAGGGAGTGAGCCACTGACATGCACTCCCAGTGCTCCGGGGCACAGTGGTATTGGGGCTGTAAAACCCCAATCCCTTTGGCCTGTCTGGGATACCCTTCCCATGGCACGTCTGGTGGGTCAGGACACTCCACTGCCCCTGGCAATGTCAAGCTGGGGATGGTTTGAATGGGCCCAGCTCGCCCACTTGGTGTGGCTGCCTTGCTCACATCAGCATTTGCCAGTCTGCCAGCGCCCATCTCCTCCACAGACTCCTACAGGAAGAGGAAACCTGCCCTGTTCCTGGTAATGTGCCCTTGCTGCTGGCAGAAGCAGCCCCAGCTCCGGGCTGGAGCATCCTGCAAATTTGCATGGGCCAAGGGTTCATGGGGCCGAGACATGATCCCTGCCTGAGTCACGAGCTGGCGCGGCTCTGCCGGGGTCCGTCTCCAGGTAATTTAACCCCACAGTCAACAATGTGGCACGGTGGCGTGGCAGTAAATCAGTAACTGTTTGCCTTTGCCTGTGGTCTCCTCCCTGCCCAGGTGTTTATGCAGGAACAGGAGCCGGCGCTGACGGCTCAGCCGCCTGCCCCATTGCCGCACCTCATGTCACCGCTGTGGGCAGTGGGAGTGACACATGGGGATTGGGCAGAGGCCTGGGGTGCCAGGGGGATCATCAAGGCAGCCCTTGTGCCTGTGCCCTCCAGGATGGGGACCTGCTGGGGAGCTGCCGGGACCTGGCCACGCTCAGGCTGGCTGGGATGCTCCCATAGTGGCCCCCACTGGGCTGGACTGGGATTTAACCCAGGGCCAACATCGGGATGCCAGGAATGGAAACAACCATGTTGCAGCCCAGTGGCCCCTGCACCAGGACTGGAGCACAGTGCTGTGTTGGCCAGAGTGGGATGGGGGTGGTAACAGCTGGGAGGTGAGCACACTCCCCACCAGGATGGAGGGGAGAGACCTCCACCATACCTGCCTGTGTTGCACAGGGACAGAGCCCACCTGGACCCAGCAGCAGCTTCTCTAGAGCAGCAGCACTGCTGCCGGACCCACACTGGCCACCCAGGGTCACTGGTGTCCCACTGTGTCTGGGCTATGACCCTGTGCTGGTGCTGTCTTTAAGGGTCATTGCCCTGGTCTGACCCTGTGACAGCTCTGCCCCAGCATGGGGTGACCCCAGTGTGGGGTGACCTTGGTGCTGGCAGGGAGCAGTCAGCACTGGGAGGCTGTGAGGGTGGTTGCCAGCAGCCAGGATGCACAAGAGCATCTGGATGGGAGTAGAAGGGAGCCCAGAAATGGAAGGCTCATGGAAGGACACGAGGGGGAAACAACAGGGGAAGCTGAGAGCTGGGGAGAGCAGTGTGAGCGCCAGTGGGTTTGCCCACAGTTGTGCCCCAGCTCCAAGGTGCCCAGCTGGCTGCTGAGGACAATCCAGCTGAAGCTGCCTCCAGCCAGCCAGAGCACCTGGAGAGGGACTGAGCGAGCTGGTAGCTGGGCCAGCAGCTCCAGCCCACGCAGTTGGCATCGCCTTCTGGGAGACAGGAATGCTTTGGCTCCTGTCCACAGTGTATGGCATTTGGGATATTGGTGTCCCCACCCTGGCTCTGCCAGGTGCTTCCTCGGCAGAGGCTGAGGATGGCTGTGGGGAGTACAGGGGCCTGCCAGCTGTCCCTATGGCCAGGGAGGATCCTGGCTGAGCACATGGGATCAGCAGCCCCAAGCCTGACCCCAAAGGCTCTTCTCTGCTGCATCCCTTGGGAGCTGTGCCCACCACCATTGAGCCTGGTCATGGCGGCTGCACCCAAGTCTCACGGGTGACCGTGGCTCCTCCATGGCAGCAGGGAAAGTACTAGAGTCACATCTCCTGACTGCTGAGGGAACGTGGTCAATGATTAAAAGGGGCACACTGAGGTGCCCCCGAGCAGTGAGCCAGCCTCCCACGGCTGGCACAGAGCAGGGACAGCAAGTACAGGGGTAGAGAGGGACACCCCATCCTCTGGAGACGCTGGGCCCTGCAGTCAGCAGCACAGGGTCCCAACATCATGGGCATGGATTGGTGCATGGCCCCTCAGGTCCAGCTGTGCACCTGCCGAGGGCTCCTGCTACATCCTGCCACGTCCTGCCACTGCCGAGCCCCCCCTGCCCACACTGCCCCTGCAGCGCACACCTCGGTGGCCCTGCTCTGTGGCACGGCCGCAGCTTCAGTGGTGCACGGATGCTCCAGAGCCTGGGATGTGCCTGGCTCTGTGCTGTGGGATTGCTCCTATCTGCTCGTCCACTGGGTTCCAGTGAGACCCCAGCCGCAAACAGCCCGGCAGTGCTCCAAGGGCTAGCAGAAGGCATCCACCCCAAGCCCCCCAGCACTCACCTTTGCTCCCGGCAGCCACAGGGACTGCCTGCAGCTGGGCACACAGGGCCAGGATGCCCAGGAGCAAAATGATGGTGGTCTTCATGTTGGTGAATGCCACAGGTATGGACGGGCAGTGCGGGTCGGCAGGGTTTATATCTGTATGGGGCCGGGGAGGGGCCCTGCACACAACCTTTGTGTGCCAAAACACTCACTGCTGCTGTGTGTCACAGTTGTGCCCGAGGCAGTGACGGCCTGAGAAATGATTTACCTGGCCTTGTCCAGCCCTGGCAACCAGGCTGCAGCAGGGGGAATGACTCTCAGCACCCTCATGGGGAAAGGGAAATGAGGCCATGGGCTGGGGTCACCCCACAGCCATGGGGAGCCCAGAACTGCCCAGCCATGACAATTAGATGAGTTTGTGGGATAGGAACCCAGAGGCGACTGCTCAGGAGGATGTTCCCCTGGGAGCTGCTGTCCTGGCAGTGTGTCACTGGGGTGTTTTGGGACAGAGCAGCTGTGGGTCCATGGGGCTGTGCCCACCCCAGAGACCCAGCGCCTGCCTGCCCCAGTCCTGGCCTGGTGCCTGCATCATGCCACGTCTGCCCGTGGAGCCTCAGGGGTCAGCTAGCTGGGTCCTCGCGGGCAAGCATGGCCTCAGGGGGAGTAGAGCGTGGGAAGCCTCCATGAGACACAAGGCTGGGTGCACCCGTTGCTGAGCACCATTCCTCCGTGGGGACAGGCTGGTGGCTTGGTGCCGACACGTCGCTGGCTGCAGACATGTCCCAGCAGACGGGTGCCGTGGCAGGGTCAGCACTGGGGCTGCCTCTCAGCTCCCCATACTCCCAGATTGGTGAGAGGTGACCCTGGGATGCCCAAGGTCAAAGGTGTGGGGAGGTCACAGGGAGCCCAGCTGAGCACGTGAAGGGTGACCATGCCAAGGGTGAGGTGTGCTCCTTGCTCTTGGGGACCCCATGGTGCTGCCACTGCTGTGTCTGAGACCCTGCCAAGCAGGACCTCTGCTTCCTGCATCCCATCCCATGCAGACAGGGGCATGGTCAGGGCACTGCAGCCCTGCCAGGGGGCTGTTCTGTGGCTCCTCTCATTGTTGAACCGTGGCCATGCAGGCACAGCTCTCTGTGCCTCACTGAATGCTGCCGACAAGTTGGGCAGAGCAGGGCTGCAGCAAGGCACAGGGGACAGCCGGGGCTGCAGTGGGTGGAGCGGGACAGGATCAGGATTTTTAAGAGGCTGGTGGAAGAGACTTGTCCCATGCTGGAGCTGGAGAATGGCCTCAGCTTGGGTCCCAGTGTGTGTGAAGGGACAGCAGGGACACTCCCTGCCCGGTAAGTTGTGACACGGCCAGCCTGCCAGGATGCAGGCATCTGTGCTGAGGCCAATGTGACCTCTGTGGCCTCATCCAGGGTTTTACAGCTCAACGATCGTACTTCCCCACTTGGAAATTCCTGTGTGCGTCACCCCTGTTCCGAGCAGCCGAATGCATTTGTTACTGCCAGAACTCTGGGTCTGAAGGAAAAGGAAACATGAGCAGGAACCAGGGGCTTTGAGAGCAGCCTGGTCACATGCATGGGGTCCCTTTGGGTGACACCTTTGGCCCGATGTGGCGTGTGCCGCAGTGCCGTGGTGGCGATGTGGGGGTCACCTGTCTCTCCCTAGCAGCCCTGGCCCTTTGGCTGGTGCTGGCAGCCCCGGGCTCTGCGGGGAACCTTGCACTCCTCCTGCCCCGGCTGCCGTGTGCCCGATGCGTCACGGCGTGGAGCGACATCAGCGATGGCCCGTGCCAGTCGTGCGGCACACGGCAGTGTGAGCCCGGCGTGCCCTCCGCCACTGGGCTGTGGGGAATGGACCCCCTGGTGTGGGCAGCCCCCTCCCCACCTGCACCCACCTCCCTCCCGCAGCTCCTCCCAGCGGTGCCGGTGCTTCTGGCGGCTCCCCCCGTCCCCTCCCGCCGTGTGTCGCGGCTCGGGGGCCGGTCCCGTCCTGGTCCCGGCGCCGATCCCGCGCGGCGGCCGGCAGAGGAGGCTGTTGCTCCGCCGGAGCGCACCGGGAGCGGGGCCGGGCTCTGCCGGGCTCCGGCAGCACCGCCCCGTCCCCGTCCTCGGGGGCGACCCAGCCTAAGAATGTGGAGCTGCTGGTCCAGGGGAGGCCACGGAGATGCGCCGAGGGCTGGAACACCTCTGCCCTGGAGCCAGGCTGGGAGAGCTGGGAGTGTTCAGCCTGGGGAAGAGAAGACTCCGTGGAGGCCTTATGGCACCTTCCAGAGCCTAAAAATGCTCCAAGAGAGCTAGAGAGGGACTTTGAACAAGGGCGTGGAGTGACAGAACAAGGGGGAATGGCTTCCCATTGACAGAGGACAGGGTTAGATTAGAGATTAGGAAGGAATTTTTCCCTGTGAGGGCACTGAGGAACTGGAACAAGCTGTCCAGAGAAGCTGTGGCTGCCTCATCCCTGGGAGTGTTCAAGGCCAAGATGGATGGGGCTTGCAGCAACGTGGTCCAGTGGAAGGTGTCCCTGCCCATGTGCTCCAGGATCACTTGCTCCCTAGCTGGCACCGTGGCTGCTGCTGGGTGCGGACATGAAAGTTCCTGTGTGGGGGAGGCATCCCCAGCACCCTGTTCCTACAGCTTGGGGAGCTGAGGGAGATCAGGCAGGACCACAGCTGTCCCCCAGCTCAGGGTGAGGAGGGTGCCCCACACAGGCAGTGTACTGCCCGCTCCAGCCCCACTCAGCCCCACCTTGAGCTGTCCTTCACAGTCTGGCTCTTGGGGTTAACAGCACTGGCTGCCTGAACACCCACAGGGACTGCTGCTCCATAGCACCTCTAATAGCTCCTATCCATAATGCAGTGAAGCCAAGACAAGATGTAAGGGGCTGGGCTGGGCTGGTGCTGGCTGCTCGCGGCTCTGTGCCACGCGTGGCGCCTGGCTGGTGGCACGGCCACGCGTGGCGCCTGGCTGGCGGCACGAGAAGGCGGCCTCCCAAAATGGGGATTTTATTACAGCCATACATCACAGCGGCGGCCTGATGCGGGCAGACAGCGGTGATTTTTCTTCATGGTTTACAGACAAATGAGGGGAAGGAAAATTGATGTGAACTTTGCTATAGTGAGAGGTCAGGCACGGGCAGGGAGCTGGTTATGGATGAGCCAGGGACTGCTGGGGCTGTCTGTCCCTCGGGCCCCTCCCGGCCCCCTGCTCCAGCCTGGATGGATGGGAGCAGCAGGACTGGGAGCATCGTGTCCAGCATGGAGACTGTGGTGCTGCTCCAGGGGGTTGGAAGAGCAGGGGCTCCCATCCCTGTGGAGGGATGCCAGGGGGATGCTCTGCTGTTCAGGGGGACCATGTGAGCAGTTTTTAATTCCAGCATGGTTTGGCCATGCAGTGACAGGTGGGCTGCTGTCACTGTCTGCTGGCAAGACCTCGGCTGCTTTCACCACAATTAAAGTTGCCTCCAAACATCAGTCCTGCCCAGTGTAAGATAACAGCTAATACCCTCCAATAGCAGCTATCAGCTTCTCCACACGGTCCATAAATATTAATACAATTCTAATTAGTTCCTTTAAACACATTGCCTAAATTAAGCATTTCCAGGGCAATAAATCAGCAGCAGGTTGTCCACTCACCCTGCTCATGCTCATTGCACAGGGACTGATAAACCCCATAGCACAAAATTAACGTCTCCCCTTAGATCCAAGGAGAAGAGGGGCCCAGGTGCAGCGTGTGAGCTGGGAACACCCTGTGACCCTCACCAGCAGTAATTCGTTGATGTATTTCTCCAGGTGTGCCTGGTTTGCATTCCCAGTGATTTGCTCAATACCAGGACTGCCCGTGCCTCACCCTGGCAGACAGTGCCTCTGGATTGATGGCTCTGTGCCGGCATGCTCCTCTGGAAGCTGCAGCAGTGCTACATGTCCCTTGGACACAAGGCAGTCCCTGACCTGCAAGGCAAGAAGTCACCTGGGGTGCTGCTGCTCTGTGGACACCCTGGCCTTCACCTCCACCTCTGATTCTCCCTTCTCCTGGGAAGTGGCAGCAGTGACCATCCTGCTCAGAGCTCTCCTGTGAGCTGGAGGAGATGGGACCCCTTCAAAGGTGCTGTGTATGGGGGTGAGTGTGTTCACAGGACATTGCCCACAGAGGTGCAGGGGGGACAGAGCACAGGCTGGGGCACAGGCAGCAGGTCTGAGGGGGGGCATGGCACCCATCCTTCTGGCGCTCTGGCTTTGGCAGTACCGGAAAAGAACAAATACCAAACTCATTTGCTTGAGGAGGAATTAATACAGTGTGAAGCCTGTAGTGAATGATTTAGGAAGTGAATTTAAAATCTCAACACAAATAGATTTTTTTATAAGGTCAGAGGAAAGATTAAATGCTACAGACAAGCACAGCACTTGCCATTTCCAGCATCACTTTCACCATAAATATTTTGGGCTGGCGGTGTCCCTGCGCTGTCCACGTGGGCCTGAGGCTGCTCACCATGGCAGTGCTGGGTGAGCAGGGATGTCCCCATGGAGGGCAGGATGCCTCACCATCCCCTTCCTTACCAGGTTGCTGCTGGCACATGGAAGCAGCTGGTGATGCTCCATGGTGTGAGGAAGGAGAGGTGGTGAGTGTGGCCATGCTGCTGGTGGTACTGGAGAAACCAGCTGTAACTGCTCCAGCTTGGGCAGGATCTGTTCCCAGACCCCTCCAGTATTCCTGCCAGTGGTGCAGGGGGAATCCAAGCTGTGGTGCCCACCCAGCACGGTGTGGCCCACTGCCAGTTTTTGGCTCCTCTTCCTGGTGCCTGGCAGTGACCAGGATTGATGGCAAGAGATTTGAAAGGCTCCAAATGTGGAGGTTATAGCACTGAGCCACCCCCATCCATCACCGGCCATTCATTACCAAGTAACACCCTGCACGCTGGGCTGATTTCACACCTTATCTGAACCCAGCAGCTGTGCCCTAAATCCTGAGTGCCAAGACTGTCTAGAGGAATTCGGCTGCCTGTGCTTAAAATTAGTGTTAGCATCTATCATTTCCCTACACCAAATGGCTTTTGTGCCGGCACTTGGCAGCACTCATCCGTCACCAGGGCTCCGGGCTACCCAGCACGGTGCCCTCTCTGTCACTGTCACAGGACCCCTTGTTGGCAAAATGTCACCCAAAGTACAAGTGCAGCAGCTTGGCCTCTCCCTTCAGCTGGCCTGGTGGCACTGCCAGCAGTGAGGGTGTCCTCTGTCCCCTCAGCATGGCAGGCACCAGCTCTGCTCTCCCCGTCCCTCTAGCCCCACCGTGGCCAGGCATCTGGCATGGGCACAGCCTGACACGTGTCCTCTGGCACAGTGGCTCGCTGCCTCAGGTGCCACGATGCCAGTACAGCCATGGGGCCGGGCCCCTCTGGCCGTGGTGCCCACAGCCATTCCCGGTGAATCGCTCCTGCCAGGCTGGTGCTGCCGGAGCTGTCGGCATGATGAAAAGCCTCCCGCAGCAATGCAGATAACATACAAGCACAGGTCAGGCGAGGCCCCTGTAGCCCATCCATCAGGCGCAGCAGCTACAGGCGCTCCTGGTGCCACCATCTGATGCACGTTATCCGGCACAAATGTGTTTCTTCCCCCAAGGTTAAACGGATGAGTGAGGTTCAGGCGCTGACAGCTCTGCCTGCCCCACGCCGGCGATAAATGACTGCAAGAACCAGAGGGAAAAAAAAGGTTTGTTTTCTGTCAAATGCTCCTTTTGATGGTGCTGGCACAAGGATGGTGGCAGTGCTGAGATGAGCGTGAGGGACCTGCTCCCGGTGTGGCCACCGAGCAGCCAGCAATGGCTCTGTCACAGCTGTGTTGGGTGATGGGCAAGAGCAAGGGTTTGGTGAGCTGCCGGAGTACTGAGTGGCACTGGCAGCGGGCACTTGGTGTGACCCCAGTGTGCTGTCAAGCCATGCTGGGACTGGCAGGGATTGGATGCAATGGTGGCGAGCCTGATCCTTCCCGGGGTGTCTGCCTGCCCTGCGCACTGCCTGAGATAGAGTGCCAGGTGGGGGTCCCCCACCCTGGGCAGTGTCCCTGCCAGGCTTCTGCTGCCCTGCTCAATGTCACACTTGGAGCCTGTCAACATGAAAAAAGGTTTGCAGGCGATAAGCGATGGGGCTGCAGCCGCGCCGTGCTGCCCGTGTGTGATTTACTGTGGCGTTGTTAACGGAGCGCAGATTTTTCTTAATCTAAATTGAAAACTACTCAAGTAGAAAAATAATTTCATTGCTTCATCCTGAAGGGGCGGGGGGAGAGGGAGGGGAAGAGCTGTGCCAGGGCAGGCAGGGCCACATCTGCCTGCACCCTCTGCACAACCATTCCCCATGGCCTTGGGCAGCTCCTATGCTGGGGACATGCTCGAGCCCGGGCAGAAAAACCAGGTTGTGTGGGGAGGGGGCAGCTGCCAGGACTTAGCTCTGGGGTGATCGGGCACTCCCAGTCCTGGCTGGGACACAGACCCCCAGTGCAGGTTGATGCTGGCACAGGTGGGGATGTACAGCCCCAGAGATAGATTGGTAATTTGGAGCACGAGTGAATTCTGGGAGTATTTGCTGAGCTGGATAATAACGTGCCCAGTGAGCTGCATCCCATGCATGCTGCCAAATTAAAGAAATTTTTTTCTCCTTTAATTTAAAAGTCACCGTTGGGAAATCTCCACTGGCCGCAGCAGTGATTTCCCCTAGGCTGCCTTTCTGCAGAAATCTTTAATTTTGATTGTCACACTTTGTGGAGTTTAACTCAGGGAAGTAGAGCCATAAATAAGGTGCTGCTTCAGCACCCAGGCTCCAGCTGTACCAGGACAGTGAGTGGCACTGGCATGGGTGAGGAGCAGAGAAAGCCTGACCACAGCCACCCTCTCCCGTTGCACCTTCCTCTTCCCTCCCCTCTCCAGCCCCATCTACCCTCGGCTCCGTGCCTGACTTCTTACAGCCTAATTTCACAGGTCAGCAACCTTTAATTACCCGGGCCTGTCCCCACCCCTCCCACCAAATGATTCGCGGGTTCATGAAAATCTCATTAACCATATTACCACAGCTGGGTTCCCCTGCACCCCTCCAGCTCCTGCTGTGCTGCGGGCTCAGCCAGTGCTCTGCCCGGGCATCCAGCACCATGGGACCCCAGGACCAAGATAGCAGGTACCCTGGCCAGGAGCTGTCGCAGGCTTTCAAGGTGGGAAGGTGGCACTGAAGATGGAGGGCATGGGCTGTGTTTTGCTCCACACTCAACCTTCACAGCCCCCGCTCAGCTGGTTACGGTGCTGTGGGGCTGGAGTGGGTGTCATGCTCTGGGGTGGGGGCAGCGCCCAGGGCTTCCCCGGCACCTCCAGTGCCTCCAGCTCTGGGGAACCAGCATACAACCCTGACAAGGAGCCTGTCCTCTCCCTCCTGGGGCCTGGGGAAGGCATCTCCCGGCAGCTTTTAGCAATTAAGGAGCGGGAAGGGATGCAGGCAGCTCCCTTCAGCGCAGAGCCGGCACAGCAGTGCCGGGTGAGCTCAGGAAAGGTTACACCATTTGCATTTTACCCTTCAGTAATTCCAACACTTGCGGGTGCAATTAAGCGGCAGCCTGGTGTTATGAAGCTATCAGGGCGGAGAGACCTGAATCCCAACGAACTCCGTGTGCGTGCCCATCCCAGCGTGTTCCATCTGTCTGCGGTGACACCGCGGCAGTGCCGGCGGGTCGCAGGGATGGGTTTTGATTCCAAGAGATGCCCATTGTTCCCTTGCCGGCAGCTCAGCCCTGTCCAGGCACCCGGTTTTGATACTCACGGAGGGTGAACACACACACCACGGAGGGGAGTGAGCATTGGGATGGTGACCACAGCAGGACCAGGAGCAGGTCCAGGCTTGTGCCATACTTGTCACCACAACAAAGCATCTGATCTGATGTTGCCCTCCAAGGAACAGCCCCTGGCCCACTTTGTTTTATGTGTGAACAACTGATGCTGCAGCACTGGCTGGACCGAGATGCCTGTCCCAGTGCCAGTGGCACATTTCTCCTGTGGAACAGGGTCTCCTCAATGTTTGGTGGTCCCTACCCTCTGTGGGAGGACAGGGGCTCTGTGGCCATTTTCCTTTCCTGCTTCAGTGGGACACCAGGCTGGGAGAAGCGCTGCCTTCCCCTTTAAGCATCATCCCAGCTTAATTCGATGGTTTTGAGTCCCTGCTCATGATTTCTGCAGCAATTTGGGCTGAGATTTCTCTCTTTCCCTCCATTATCCACTCTGATTAACTCAGCTGGCCCTGTCAGCTCTCATTCCAGCGCGGGGAGCCCTGTGAGAGCCTGTTAAAATGCATGAGCCTATGGCAGTCGCTCCGCTGCCCAGCGAGGCTGAACCGAGGGAAGGGACTGCAGGCAGCTGGGCCGTGGTGGGCGACCTGGGGGCTGTGGGGGTCCAGGGCCAGGGTGCAGGTACTGTGGGGGTGCCAGTGTCCCCCTCTGGCAGCATAGAGGTGTCCTGGCCAGAGCTGAGCCAGGTGGGCACCCTGTGGGGTGCAGGACCCAGTCACCCCATGTGCCAGGCTGTTGGGTGGCTGAATCTTCTCCTATGCAAAGGCTCATTTCCCATTCCAGCTCTGACTTGTTCCCTTTTTCTCATTTTAATAAAGACGAAAGCATCCGGAAACGTGGCTGCACCCGCCAAAGAGCGAGATCTGACATAATTAAAAAGTGGCTTCAATCAGGCTGTTTTCCTAATGGTTTGTCATATCAGCCCGCACGGCCCTGCACCCCCTGTGCTCCCAACCCCCTGAGGCATCATTTACATTTCTTAATAACCCCTCATTAATATTCATGACGTGGGGAGGGTAATAACGGCTGAGTGCACACCACTAATTCAATTTCAGCGAGCCTCAGTGTGTTTAGTTAATCACCGGGGGACCTGGGTTACTCAGTACAATTATTTATTCGGAATTAGATCTTGAGGCATCTGGGTTGAAACCTGAACTCGGAATAAAATTAAGCCAGGATTCTCCTCCTCTCCTCCTCCTCCCACCGCTGCTCCCAGATGCGGTTCTGAGCATCCCCTGCAGCCCTGCTGTGCTGGGATGAGGCACTGGTGTTTCCTTGTGGGCACCGTTGCAGTGGCTGGGGCTTCTCCTCATCTGCGGCTCTTGCTGGGTCCCGGCTTCTCTGTGCCCATCCAGGGAAAAGCGTCAGGAAAGGCCTGGGGACATGGTCAGCCCCGAGGGTGGCACCCCATCCCCCGTGGAAGGTGGGTGCCTGGGAACAGGTAGCCAGGATTTCTGGAGTCCTTGCCCTCCTGACCAGGCCAAGTCCCAAGGTTTGCTCCACCCTATCCAGAGCCTTCAGCCCCCTCACCCAGCTTTGTTGCTTGTTCCACCTGGGAGAGGCTGGTGCCAGCACCCAGGGCAGCTGCTTGTCTCCATCCTTCATTTATTTCCTTGAGAAGTTTTCTAGTATTTTGATTTTGCTTCTGGTTTCGCTTTTTTAATTCAATATTTTGTCCCTGTGCTCTGACTCACCTTATTGGATAAAAACTCCGTTATTGAATCCTGCCCGGATTCAATACTGACTGGATGAGAATTGGGTTTCCCAGGCAGCAATGCGGTGCCTCGGTTCCTCAAATTCCTGCTTTTGTTTTTTTGAGTGTTCCCCCTGGCCTTTGAGTCCTGTCAGGGAGGTGAGTTGAACATTTTCTATCTCTTTGTTTGACAAGAAGCTCGAGGCGAAGGCGCTGGCTTCACTTGCTGTGCTCCAGCTGGGGCTCCTCTCTTCATCGGAGATTTTTCCCTTTGCCTTCCCCCAGCTCCTCGCCGAGCTGTTCCACTCAGCGGGAATGAGGTGGAGGAGAAGCCTCGGGGCAGGAGCAGGGCGTCATGCTCGGTGTGCGTCTGTGGATGGTCAGTTCTTGTCCCCACTGCTCTCCGTGTGTGCTGCGCCTGCTCGTTGTGGTTTTCCCTGGATGGGGGTCAGGCTTCCCAGTAGCTGAATCCTGTTCCCAGTATGTGCCAGTACGCCTCCTGTGCCCAGTATGTGCCAGACCCTCGAGGGTCTCCAAATGTGGTGGTTTCACAGCTGGGGAATTATCTGAACACTCAATACCCCAAAGCCGGATGAGCTAATAATTATCTTCTATTTATCTCATCTTTAACATGCAGATTTGTTGAGTTAATTTTGCCATGACCGATCTCCTGTATTTTCTTGAAACAATGGGGGATGCGAGGGACTCCTTCAAAAACATTATATATTTTTTTAATTTTCTGACTGTTCTCAAACCAGACTCCTGCTGAGATAACTGCGTAATAGCTGCGATCGGTATGAAAAATTCTTTTAGCTCAAAACTGGTTTTTAAAACATAGTCGAAATAAATTCAGTAGGATTTTGGCCGAGTTGACTCTCCCCTAATTATTCATATTTGTTAAATTGAGAAATGCCTCAGTCTGTCTGGGGTTGTGCATCTTGTGGAATCACAGAGCGATTTGTCACGACCTCAGCAAACAGAGGGGCCGTCACGTCGCTGCTGCCGCACTCAGAGCCCAGTTCTTGGCCTGTTTTCAAGGTGACAGCGGTTAATGACGCCGGGTATAAATAGAATTGTGTTGTCAATAAACGCTGCCAACAGCCTCCTGCATTCCCGAGCGCGGCTCAGCCCGGGAAGCGTTTTCAGAAGGTTGTGGGAAAAGTGTCACGAGAGAACCTGATCCTCAGCGTCCCGGGGGGCAGCGCCCAGGGGCGGCTGCGGGGGGGGCTCTGCTGGGTGCCAGCAGCCCCCGGCTCGCGGGGCACAGCGGGACCGGACCCCCGGTCCCCACTTCGCCCGTGGCCCCGGGTGCTCGGGGTAGGGACGGTCCCCCTGTCACCGGGGGTACGTCGTGGGGGTCTCGTCCTCTCCCTGCCCCGTACCGAGTGGCCCCGGGGGCCAGGCGGAAGGTCCCCGAGCTCTACCCTGGAACCCCCGAGGGCCGGGGGCGGCCGCAGCGCCGCTCGCACCGTGGGGCGGGGGTCGCTCCCCTCTACCCGCCCCCGTTCGCGACAGCTCCGCGCTGCTTTCCGGCAGTGTGGCGCCTCCCACCGCTCACTTTCCGGCACGGCCCCCTCTTCGCCTCGCTTTCCGGCAGTGTGGCCTCCCGGGCTGCGCTCCCTGCCTTACGGCGGGTGTCGCGCGGCCCCGGTGGTTTGCGACAGGTTCGCGGTGGCGGGGCCCGGTGGGTGCGATGGACGTGGGGGAGCTGCTCAGCTACCAGGTGAGCTCGGGAGGCTGGGCCGTGCTGGGGGTGTCGCGGTCCCCTGCGCTCCGGCTGTCAGCGCGGAGGTGCCCTCGTTCGTGGCGCCGTTGCGGCGGCAGCGATGCTGCTCCGGCTCCGGTGCGGCCGCGGGCCTGGGGCGACCGCCGTGCGGAGCCTGCCCGGCCGCACTCGGTGCGCTCGCACGGGGCCTGGTTAAAGTGGCCCTCAGTTTTGGGGGTCTCTCCCCCTCTTCGGAGCAGCTGTGCCCGGTGGGGCCCGGTTACCGGGGACTCCGCGGGACCGTGGCTTTGCCGGTGTTGTTTCGGCCACAGATGGGCAGATGGGTGCCTGCCTGTGCCTGGAGCGAAGCCTGAGCTCGTTCCATGGCTGTTACACCATGTGTTTTTCTCCCTGTTTTATGACAAAACCTATTTAATTTCATTTTTTATCAAAATATTTTTTAAAAGTTTTCCTTGTAAAAGGAAAACTTTTTCGTTTACTCGGAGCGTTTTCTTCCTCTTGCCCTATGGTCACTGATTGCTCGTTGTGTGCAGGTACCAGGTGTGTTGATTTATTGTCCCAGGAGCAGATTCAGGATGTTCCCTGTGGATCAGGGAATGAAGGTACGGATTGCCATAACGTTTTGATGCCTTGGCTGGGATAGTGTTGGGCTTTGCTTCAGTTCTCAGCCCAGGTGCAGCCGTGGGGTTTGCCTGGGTGAGGAAAACACCCCGAGACATCATCAGCCGTGTGTGGCCAGGTCTGCTCCTGAGCTGAGAGCACGGGATTCCTTATGGAACTCGGTGCCATCCTGGTGTCCCTCATTCTGTGAGGCACAAAGGTGAAGGGAGTGTCTTGCTGTTCACTCCATGTTTGTTCTTTGGAAATGTGTTGTTTGGAGACGCTCAGGGAGAAAGGGAAAGTCGCTGTTGGGTTTGAGAAGTTTCTCAGCAATTTTCCCAATGGTATTGAAGTGTCTGAGGCATGGCTGTGAGAGGAGTCTGTCTTTGAGAGCTCCACTGAAGTCTTCCTTGATAACCTCCAGGATGTTTCTTTCTGTGGATTGCTCTGTCTCAAGCATCCTGCTGCACCCAACAGCAGAGCCCTGCTGCTCTGAGATCTGTTCCACTTCTGTATTTCTCTGCCTTTTTAAAATGCAATTTCTCAACATCAAATTAGAATTTTCATTTCTTACATTCCGTTGATTCTTTGGCCTTCTCCCCCCCAGCTGGGGATTAGCAGTGTCATCCCTTACATGTCTGGGATGCAGGTTAAGGCACAGAGAGGTAAACCTGATTGATCTTTGTCATTTTTTAACCAAGTTTGGGGGTTTGTTAGTTGGTTTTTCTCTTGCTCTGAGAATGTGAACTCACAGGATTCCTTCCACTCTGGAGTCCATCCACTTTGCTTTGCTCACGTGGATTTTGTACAGCTTTCCCTTGGATGAGCTTTCCACATGGCAAGGGAGTGATTGCTTGTGACAGCAGGGGCTGTATTCTGGTGAGATAAAGAAATGCTGGTTAGCTGCAGGGTATCTAAATTTTAATTTCACTTCTTGTTGCTGGAATTGTTCTTATTTGTGGGGAAAAACATTCTGCAGCTTTCAACCAACTGCTGAAATAGTTTCTGAAGGATTTCTCTTAGCTCTGTGCTCTCCTGGGCTTTCACCTGAGTGCAGGGGGTTCTTGTGTCACTAGCTGAGGTGATGCTTCAGAATGAGCATTGGAATTCAGTGGTGCTGAATTCAGACCTCCAGAATTGGGTACAGTGGTGAGTACAGGTGAAAGAAGTGGAGGAGCAGAAGGCAGGCAAATAGCTCTGATTCTGAGAAAATGAGATTCCCATCTGTGAGGGCATTTCTGGCTCAGAGGTGGGGGAAAATAGTTGGAAACAGCAGATTTTGCTGCCTCCCATCCTTCGGGTCAGGCTCTGCCTTCAGGTGGGGTGGCTTGGCAGCTCGGCCAGCAGCTCCTGGCCCACTCCAGCCCTGCATTTGGGAGCCTCCCTCCTCTGGGCTGAGGTGTGGGCTGGCTCAAGGTCTCCTTGGTTGTCCTCACTGCAGGGGTGGCACCGGCTGTCGGGGAGGTGGTGTGGTGCCTCAGCTCTCTGATTTTAATCTCTTGCTGCAAATGAGTTGGTCTTCTCAGCCTCCCTCAGCACAACCTAAAATAATTGCTTTTCTCTTACACTGTTTTGAATTTTCTCCTCTAAATGTGTAATCTGTGCCCTTGCTTCGACAAGAAGATGTTCTCCCTCAGAGCCAAACTTGGCGTGGAAGACTGCAGGCACCATGCCACCAATTCAGCATCAAGTGTCTGCCAGAACGGGAAAAGAAAGCTCTTGCAACAAAAAATACAATTAAACAGCACCTGGCCGTTTATACAAAGCTCAGGAATCCATAAACTTTACGTGTTACTGCAAAACAGTTGCAGATGGTCTAAAGTGATGATTAAATATTGCTGCTGTTTGCCCAGATCCTCCATGTTTCGCCTCTGATTACAGATGGTAATTAGGAGGACAAAGCCAACTCCGGGTCTATTCAGACTCTTCTTTCAGTTGTCTTGGGAGGGAATAAGGGAGATTATTTGAATTCTCGTTAAAGGCAGATTTCATCACCGTGAGTGATCATTACAAACTGCTAATTTTTTAATGGAATGTTAGTAAAATCAAATAGCAGAAGAAGCCGTAACTAATGGGGGGAGATCTGAGTTCTTTGTGCTGGGCGATCTCCCCGTTGTCTGTCGGGGTTGAGTGCGGTGCGTACAGGGCTGGATCTCCAGGTATCCATGGAGGCACATCATCATTTCTACTGCTGGTATGGATAATTTGCTGTCAATTTGCAACGTAATGGATGCATCTGATGGTAGGGGCAGCTCAGCTGAGCTGGTTGTTGACTGCTTACATCATTATTACCCCAGAAGCTCCTCCTGCCGGCAGGTGAACAAGGAGCTGACATCGGCTCAGCTGTCTGCCTCATCCCTTGGGATACTCTGCTCCTGGGAGTATGGCCTCATGCTGCCGGAGCTGTCTTGGTGCTCTCACAGGGTGGGACTGAATCTCTAGTTTACTTCCCAATGTGTTGTATTTGGCCACCAAACCATAGTGTATCAAGAAAGATCCCTGTCCTGCACCTCCCTGATGAGCTCCTTGGGTGGTTCAGAGCCTCACAAGGGAGGCTGGAAGGCACAGGGGTTCATTCCCTCTGAAATTAATAATCTGTATCCACGTGGGTACAGTGTGCACCTGTCATTGCATTTGCCTCAGTTTGTGTGATTTTGGAGCTCTTGAGTGTCTGAGATTTCTGATTTTCCTGGGGTACCAGTTCTTCCAGTTTTTAGCACTCGGATCCTGCACCATTTAGAAGTGCTGTGTGTCGCGCCTCAGGAAGAAAAAGCATGGAAGAGTGAGATTGATGGTAGCCTGGTTTATCACAAACACTGGAAACAAAATTAGGAGGTTATTGAAGATTCCTCTGGAGATTTTGGCTTGTTTTTAGGATCCCAAACTGACAGCTACTGCGCTGCTTTCTGAGTGGCTCTTTGGAGCGGGCTGGGATGTGGGCACAGAAGAAGCTGTATCATTTATGAAGATTTATTTCAGATTTCATTAACAAATAATTTGTGAGCTTCACAGTAACGAGGTTACTTACAAAACAGATACCTCAGTAATATGAAACTCCTGAGTATTTCCTGAGTAATATGAAACTACTGAGACCTCTCTAAACCTTCCTGATGTTTGGCAAAGGCTGAAGCAATCAGGATTCTGAAAAATGTGTATTCCAATTTTGTGGGGTGCTTATCCCTGATATTAATGTGCAATCACTGCTTGGAGGGAGCCCAGGGGTGCTGGCAGATTATTGTGCTTTGATTTAGGATGTTGTTTCCCTGTCCTGCGTGGCACACGCGGCGGGTGCTGCTCCTGCCGCCCACACCGAGGGCAGGCTCAGCCTTACCTGGCTGTGCACAGACCACGACCTGTGTCGGGTGTGTCTAGAGAAAGCCTGTACCCAAAGGCTTGGCCCCAAGCAGTGTCAGCTCAGGGAATGTCAGCTAACAGACACAACCAGTACAGGAGGACTACGAGAGAAAGGGAAAGATAATTCTCCCTTTCCCAATTACCAGCTTCTGTTTACTTTATCATATTTTATAAACAGTAGCTTTTTTTAAACCCTTTTGTATTCATTGGTTTTTGTGTGGTGCTATCAGTGTTAGATTTAAATGAAAATGCATACTGAATAAATTACTGTGAATGCTCTGCATTCAACAGGAACAGAATTAAGCTTAGCTAACAAAACAACTGAAAAATGCTTTTCTTGTACATTTTCTAATGAATCCCAACTTCTTGCCAGATTCACCTTAGCACAACTAAGTAAAAAAACCCATATTTTGTTTATCAAATGATTAACTTTCTCTTTCCTACCAGAAAGGCAGAACTTGTGCAGATGTGTGTGAAGCTGTGGAATTGGTTAAATAAATGTGTTTGGACACAATCTATGTGTTTGCTGAGTGAAATACACCAGGCTCAGTGCAGCAACCTATGGGCTTAATTCTTGCTGGTTGGTAACAGTCCTTTGGAGAACACAAATGCAAGCCCAAGATGAAAATCAATGAACAGAAACTAATGCCTGCCTTAAATCAGTTGTTCATGACTGTGCATGTCTTGTGGAATGAGCAGGACCCAGGTGTTCCACTTGGGCCTTGGTTTCGTAGCTTTAATAGTGCTGGTTGGGAACGGCGATGTTCTTAGCGAGGTTTTGCATAACATCAATAAGGAGAGGCAAAGCCTTAATGCCTGCTTAATAGCGTTTGCCTGGAATTCAATTACTGCCTATTGCCAGGCTGCTGGCAGCGTTAATGATCACACACGGGGCACTTCCATGATTTATCATAATGATTCTGCTATGTGTTAGAGACGCCTCCCCCAGCAATGCATAAATACAAAAAAGGGTAAAATAATTGAGATGGAAGCAAGGGTGTAAATTCTGGTCTTGAGAATTGTGTACTCAGAGGAAATGGGGTGGGTTTCATGATGCAGTTTTAATTTAGGTTTTGTTCTGGGATGCAGTCCCTTCCCATGACACATTACTTTGCATCTGACAGACCTCCAGCTCCTTCAGCCTTTCATTACACTACAGACTCACCAGGAACTTTGGCCCTTTTTAATGTTCAGAAATAAGAGTGAGGAATGAGATTCCAATTCCAAATTAGGAACATCAGTGGCAAATCTTGTTGAGATTTTGATGTAAATTTCAGGATTTATGTCACTAATTGCGGTATCTGTTTGTGACATTATTCTGTCAAAGGTGGTTTAGAATGAGTTGGGTATTAGCAAGGAGTGAATGGAAGGACATAGGAAGGGCAGGGACCCTTGTGCCATAAGGAGTATGGATTTACTGGAGATTTTTCTTTCAATGATGTCATTTAAAAGAGCAGTGTTTCCTTGTTCTTTCCTTTAGTGGGTTGCTGGTTGCTCAGGGTTGTTTGAATTATTGGTTTTTGTCGATGACACGTTTGTTTCCAAATGGATCTATGTGAAATTATATTTTAATGTACCTAGAAGATAAGTAATAGGAATCTGCTTAAAAAAAAACCTCAATCCACAAAACCCTCCAAGCAAATAAATTTTTCATTTCACAGAATGCCTGGGTATGCTTCCGTGTCATGGCTATTGAATTATGAGCCGAGTAACTGCTTTAAAAGTGCACGGAGGCACTTTAGGAGAGTTTTAAGTCAGGAATGTACCATCCGTAATGGAAATGGCACAGAAGATATAGGGAGAAAGGAGACAGATAACAGAGCTTGAACAGGTCTGCCTGGGAGCGAGCAGCTACAGCTTTGATTTGTGCTAATGTGTTGTCTGGGAAACTTGATTCTGCATCTTCCCTAAAGCGGTGACAAGGTGGTAACCCTGAAAACAAGGTGATCTCAGCCAGGCTGCTGTCTGGCCTGCTTCTTAACTATAATTAACTCCTCATGTGCTTTTTAGGGCTGGGTGGGGGAGGCTTTGTATTTTTTTACATCTCCCGAAAGCAGCATGTTCTGCAGAGCAGATCATTTACCAGCTTGTCATTGGTAACTGGGCTGTGCTGTGGTGCAGCGGAGCTGGAACCACAGAGGGATTCCCTTATGAGCCTGGAAGGTTTACTGCCCTCTACAGCCTAAAAGTTCCTAACCTGCCAGGGAGCTGGAAATCCCTGTTTTGATGCTCACAGTCGTGCCAGACCTGGCAGGAGAATGACACTGTCACTTATTTCCTCTGCACCTTTATTTGGCTCAAACGCGAGAAGGATCCCAGTGTCAGTTAAAAGCAGGGCCTGTGTTCATGGAAGCCTGGTGTGAGTTTTGCCATTTTAGACAAAGGGTCCCACAGAACAGAAGGGGGGGGCTGCCTTCCAGGTGGTGTTTTATAAATTAAGATGGATGCATGTTAGTCCTAATGAGGTTACAAAATCACCTACCAGGTGACTTAAGCAGTGATGTAAAGTAAAAGTATTTTTGTTATTTTTAAATAGTAAAGAATTAAGCTTTGTTTTGCTGTAGTTATAGAGCATGGAGTACTCCTGTTCCAGCTGGGTTGTCCTTCAAAAATATGAGAGAACAAATTTAATGTCCTTGTAGTTTTTGAGGGGAAAGTTTTTCCTTCTATTGCAAAGGCTTTTATCCCTTTCTGCCTGAATGAAAACATGGGATTAGGATTAATGGACTTTTTCTTGTCCTTGACAAATTACCTTTAATTTTGACAATCAGCTAGAAATAGTGGAATAAAATAATAGGTTGTTCCAAGCAAACCATGATGGTTTGGGTGCTGTATAGTCCAGTGCCAAGCACCTTCAGAGCTTCAGAGTCCTCTTTGTCCTGCCTAGGACTGAATACTGAATGCAACTGAGTTGGGTGATTCTGCTTTTACACATCAGCAAACTTCAGACAGAAGGATGGGGGTGAAATGGGATGCACGCCGGAATTCAATGTAATCTTGTATATGTTGTGGGTAAAAAATTATCTTTCCCTGCTCTCTGCTGAGCATATCAGTCTGCTGGCTGTGAAATGGGGGGTTGTCTCAGCTGAGTCAGCAGATGGGGGTTCCTTGATGGGCAGCCGTGCCCCACTGAGCAGGGCTGTTCGGCCACTCCTTGTCTGTGCACTCCTCGTCCTTGCTGTCTATGAAGATATTTTCCCATGAATTGTGTTCATAGATCAAAGAAGGTAGGATGTTGACACAGCTCTTGGCAGAGGCATTTATCTACTCACGTGATGTTCCACTTCACTAAATTAATTTCCTTTCCAGTTTTTAGAGTTGTTAAGCGTCACGAAAGCTAATTTTTTAAACAACTTGTAAGAATTTCCACAGTATGGCTTTTAATATTGGTATTCTGGTTTGCAAGGGTCACTAAACACTTGTATTCATTCACCTTTTATTTCTCTGACTTCAGCCTAACAGAGGGACAAAAAGACCCCGTGATGAAGAGGAAGAGGAAATCAAAGCACGTCGGAAACAAGCCAGTGCCCGAGAACATGGTCGTCCTAGGGAAGAGGAGTCTGCTGCCCTGGAAGAAACTGATGATGAGAAGAAGAAACTCCTTCAGATAATTGAGAGGGATGGAGAAGAGGAAGATGAGGAAGTAAGTCCTCTGGGAAAGGAGAGGCAGTGGAAATAACCAAACACCAAACCCTTTCTGTGATTGCCATTTCTTACTATGTAGGTGGTGAGACTTAACGTGATTTTCCTGTGCTCGTACAGCTTCAGTTTGTGGGTTTGCTTTCCTGCCCTGTGGGGTGTTCATTAATTTCAAATTTCTCAAATATATCAGCTGAAGATTTAAAGCGGGGGAAAAGGGAGAAGGCTTTCAAGTCTAATCTCTGTTTGGTCTGAGAATACCCAAATCATCTTCTAAAGTATATTTTTAGGAAACAGTTTCTGTGTTCTAACCAGTTTCCTAACTATTGTTCTCATCAGTGCCCCCAACCATGCAGCTTCTCCCCCTCTTTGTAGCTGTGCAGCAGCAGCAGCAAATAAACAAACATTCTTCTGTACAAGAAAGGTCTTGGGTCAGAGGAGGGGGGTAGCAGCTGTCAAGGGTAAATGATTTCAAGCCTTGGAGACAGAAATCCAATGCTGTGTTGGCCTTTCTGCCAAGGGCCAGGGAAAAAATCACTTTATAAATGTGACACATGGATTGGTATAAATCTAGAAGATATTTGCTTCCTGCTGCCCGTGTCCTCTTTGATAAAAAAACAAGTGATATTCACCACTGCAGAATCATGTAGCTTTGTAAAATATCATTGTCCTTTGTATACAGCACTGCCAGCATCTGTCTCTAAGAATCTCCCTCTTTTTTTTTGATGTTGAGCTATTGCCATGGCAGTTGTTGCTGATGGCAAGGAAGGATAATGCAGGATTTCTGTAGCATTTGAGCTCCAGGGAGGATGAATCGACAGAACCAAGAGTCCTTCTGACTGGGTAGAGTCTTGTGGATTCCTGCAGTGTGTCAGTCCCTCGTCTTTGTCAAGTGGAGTCCTCCCAGCCAGACATTTTAAAGGCTGAAAGTCCAGGCTTTCTTTAGAACTCAAATCTCTTGTTTATTACTTTGGACAGCAGTTAATATAAGTGCCATTAAAATGTGCTTTGTCCCAGTAAATTTCATGGCAAGAAGCTAATCTGTAGGACACTGCAATACTGAATGCAAATTCAATACAAGATATAAAGCTGATCCTAATGGAGATATTGTAGTGATATGTGTTAGAGGAAGCAAAGAATCAAAGGGAATAGAGGGAAGCAGTGTCAGCATGTGTGGGTTGAAATCCTATTGCAAGAAGAATGTGCTTTGGGCACTGTAGTATTGATTAGCTGAATGGGGTGGTGACATGAGTGGGATGGCAATGAGACAGGTTGGGCAAAGGAATGAAGGAAATCCAATAATAACTAAAGGCTCCAGCTGGTGTTGTTATTGTAATGGAGTTTGCTGAAGAAATGGAGGTTTTCTCTCTCATACCAGATTGCTGCTTAGAGTCACTGACCAAACAATCTTCAACACCAGTTGCAACTCTTGATTTAATCCTGAGCAGGGGATGGACACAAAACTCAGCTTAAGATGTGAGGTTGTCTGGTTTGGTTTTTGTTTTGAGAGCTTGTCTTAAACAGTGGTTGTAACACAGTCAAGCAGAGGAGAAGGAAGAGGCTACAAAGGGAAATCTATATCATCAATTTTTTAATAAAAGAAGTGCATTAAAATCATAAACTAAGGAAAATGTTTGTAGGTGTCAGGGAGGCAGCTGAGGTTACATTGCTGCTGTACAGTAGATATACAACTCCAGCTGAGAAACACCTTAGGAACATTTACAAAATAAGGAGAAAATACTAGAATAGAATATTGATTTGTTTTTTTTTTTTTTTTTAGGAAAACGCTTTAAGATAGCAGTGAAAGCTTATCCAAGTGAGGAAAATGCGGAAGAACATAAATTCAGGGCAGTTAAATGTAGACTTACGAAAAGCAATAGCACAAGGGACTTCTGCAGAGAAGCTCTCTGTGGGCACAGGCTGTGAGTGCAGGTTTGCTCTGTCGGAAACAAAAAAGCCTCGATATGTACTGGTGGTGCCAGGTAGTAAGAGGTGTAAAAGAATAGCTCAAGGTCCAAGCTGGAGTGGGTAGTGATGGTGTGTAAGGTGTTTGGCAGCTCTCTGCAGTGATATTCCAGAGCTGGCTGGAATTCCAAGGGCCCGGGGCCTGGCTACAGTCCCACCACATTGCTGGTATTTCTCCAGCCATCCAAAGCTCACCTCTCTGCCTTTTCTGATTTGGTCAGGAGGAACCTTTGGATGAAAGTTCAGTGAAGAAGATGATTCTAACCTTTGAGAAGAGATCCTACAAAAACCAGGAGTTGCGGATCAAGTTTCCTGACAATCCAGAGAAGTAAGACCATGCTTAACTTTTTTTCCTTTGATTTTAGATGTAAGCCCTAAATGAATTACTGGAATGTAGAGATGTTTTCAGTTACATAAGGCTTATGTAACAGGAGTTATTGCCTTGTAGTTCTTCTAAATTCTATTTGAAACTGACTTTGTTAATTAAAAATGGCTTCATTGAGTCTGTGGTGGGGCCAATATATGGCTGGCAGCACAAAAACCATGATTAGCAATAATTAAAGGTTTCATCCCATCATTTGATGTGAAGGTGTTGTGCTTGCCATAGGTCTGTGTGGAGAGAAAATAATTTCATGTCAGCCAGTGCTGTGATGAGCAGAATGGCTAGATGGGCTCGGAGAGCCACATGGGGTGTTTGTGTTCTAGAAGCCTCTTCCTCCCTTCAAGGTGTTCTGTTGCTCACATTAAAGGATTTCTTCCTACACTTCAATGCCATTATTTTTTGTCCAGTTTGCTGTCCTTTCCATTACCCAGATTATTTTTATGGACTTCAGACTCATGCAACCCACATACCAATATGTGCTACCTAGGAAAGGTGCAGCACTCTGCAGAATTTGTTTTATAAGCAGGTTTTTTCGTGTGTAGCTACAGCATCTTGATTTTAATATTTTCTTGAATTTTTTTTCTGAATTACAGAATTGGAACAAATCTGCTTATTTACTCTATGTCAGTTATCTAGTAGAAATGCTTATCCTGCTGCAGGATTAAACCTCAAGGGGCAGGTGTCGGACAGGGAGGATAGAAATGCCAGTGCCATGTGCACCTGGGGTGACAAGTCCTACCTGGTGTCTCCTGGAAGGTAGTGGTCCCTTCTTGCCTTTTTATTACCCTTTTTTGTCTTGCCTCAGGTTCATGGAGTCGGAACTGGATTTAAATGACATCATTCAGGAAATGCACGTGATCGCGACCATGCCCGGCCTGTATCACCTGCTGGTGGAGCTGAACGCTGTGCAGTCTCTGCTTGGGCTGCTGGGACACGACAACACAGATATCCTTCAGTTGTTAAAGCCCCTCTCATGGGAGAGGCTTTCTACAGACTTTTCTGTAATCTCTCTTATCCTCTTTCCCAGGCTCCTGTAGATGTTTTTCCTCTTCTTTCCACCACACTGAATTTATGTGTTGTTTTTTTGATTTTTTTCCCAGTGAAAGCCTTCTTTGTTCAAGTAATATTGATTCTGATTTTTTTCCAATGCTGTTATTCTCCTCTTTTGTTTTATGACCCTTTCATGTAGTTTTTGAGTGTCAGTGTTAGAGTGTCAACAGATGAGCAGCAGAGGAGAAGTGAAGGCCTGGGCTTAGCAGCAATAATCTCAGACTCTGCAAACTTCATCTGGAATAGCCCCAGTGAAAATGAAACTATTTTACCCCTTCTTGCTGAGAGCTGAGCTGTCAGGCTGTCAGCTGTTTGGACTAGCTCACTGCATGCCTGCCTTAGTTTGTAAACGTGCCGTCTTCATGTGCCCATACCTTTAGTTTGGTGTGCGCGGAGCTCAAGGCTATGGGTGACCCCTCTGGTTAAGTACATATCCAGAGACAAATCCCTTTCCATGCTCAGTGAGGTCTAGTGTCACTGAACCTAATCCCTTTGTGCACCTGGCTAATGTGCCTCTGAAGCTCTGAGGGCATCTGAGAAAGAGTTTCCCATTTTGGTAGTGTTGATCAAAAACAGCGTCTTTTTTTGAGTATCCTGGTGCCTTGATGCTTAGCTGTCAGCTGGGAGCTGGCACTATGCCTGGTTCACCACTGTGCAGTCTGTAAAAGCAGAGCTTAGCCCGCTTTGCTTGTAAAATATTCTATAGCAGATTAAGCTGAAAAATTGTTCCATGACTTGGGAGATTGTGTGTCTGTGTCCTGAAAACATCAGTGAGTGGAGGGAGCAGTGAAGCCCCCTGGAAAGGGCACTGGGTGCTGACCTGCGACTCAAGCAGTCCTTTTTCCATTTTTATTGATCCATGGCCTTAGGAAGGTAATTTATTCTTTGCTTCTTTATGTGTAAAGAAGGAGATAACACCAGCTTTCCTGAGGTGTTTTGGAATATACAACGTGAAAACGCCTGTTAGTGCTGAATCTGAATGTTGTGGTCTGATGCACAGATCTTGGTTTTCTTTTTTAGCACTTTTCTTTACAGCACCATCTATTGAGAATTCATAATTCATTCTTTCTAAGTGGGTGCAGTGATCAGAAGCTAAAACCAAAACATAAATATTTTATTGCATGCCAGTTTATATTAGAGAGCACTGCTTATGTGTTTGGGTATTTTGACTTGCATCAGGTAGAACCTTGATGTGGTGAATGCTGGTCCCTGCAAAACAGTAAACCCCACAGCTTCCCTTATCCAAGATCTGCAAGGAAATGGCTCTCAAATAACTGTTAACAATTTATGTTGTACAGAGGGAGGCTCCTCCCGTGCAAAACCAATTTCGTGGTTACTGTAGTTTAATTATTTATTTTATACCAAACACCGCAGACTTTTTTGTACTATGCGCTTTTATACTGAATTTCTCATTCATAGGAAAAAAAGGAATTGTGGGAATATTGATTGGGATAGCAGAGCTGTTTTCCAGATGAAGTGCACAGGAGTACAGCTTGCTTTGTCCTGTCAGCCATGGAAAGCTTTGTGCTGGGGTCACTGCTCCTTGTCAAAGACTTGTCAGGGTTTCCACTGTGAACTCTTTTTATTTAGTTTGCGACTTGCCTGTCAGTGAGTTTATGGGTAGGAATTTGGCCTGAGAACTGCAATTTTGGGAAAACTGTATTTCTTATTATAAAACTGCTGAAGTGTTTTGAGCTCCGTTGGAAGCAGAGACTGCTGCTGCTCACGTACAGGGTAGAAGCACTATTAAAGTGAAGCATCTAGACATAAAACTGAATTGATACAGCTCAAGTTTTCTAATGACGTTTTGTTAAAACAAGTGGGAAGATATTTTTAAAATGAGTTCTTCAAGGAGAGAACTAAACAAATGGCTCTTCAGATGTGATTTAAATGTGGTGTCTTGAGGGACTAATGCAAGGAGACAAAAGCAATGTCCAGGGGGAGCAAATAATCTGCTGAATGATTCATACAGTTTTACACAAAGCATGTGAATGAAAGATGATCACCAACAAGATTTTAGTAATGAAAGACATGAAGGCTTCAAGCGAGGCTTTGCTTTACTGTCTCCTAAATTTTATAGGACAGCTGATACTCTCACTGCGGGCCTCAACAGAAGCTTCCCAGACAGGAATGTCCTGCATGATGAACTCAGCAGAGTTCTTTGCTGTGCACTCTCAAAAGAACCTGGTTCAGTTGTCTTTGTAGCACCCAGGAGAAACAGAAATCTTCAAATGATTCCTCCTTGAGCTTTTTCTCCCACGAGTTGATGAAACCTCATTCCTTCAATTTGTCCTCTACATCCATCATGTACTAACCCCCAGACCATCTCAGTGGTCCTCTGCTCTCCCAAGCCCAGTATTTTGGGGTCTCTCTTTTATTGTGAGAGCCCACAGCTGAACAAAATATTCTGCAAGTTGCCCCATGAGTGCCAGAGAGAAGGTAAGAATTCCTTCTGTTGACTTGCTAGTTTTGCTCTTGCTGGTGCAGTGCAGTCTGTGATTAGCCTTTGTCACTGCAGTGACACTCTGCTGAGGTGACACGCTGGTGACTTGCCTGCAGCTTGTCAGCAGAGGGTCCAGGCTCTCTCTTGCAGAACTCACCTCTCCAGCCAGCCCCAGCCCACGGCTGAACCTTGCTAAGAAAAGACAGATGAAAATACTTTTCCTGTTGCTGCTTGTGTGTCTGAGCAAATGCACAAATAGGAGACCTGGGAGCCAGTTTGTCAGCCCGGGCACTTGAGAGAGATCCATCAAAGAGTGGTTATTTAGGACATGCAGAAAACCACGTCTCCTGCTCTGCCCCTGGGACGCAGGCGGGATTGATCAGTGTGTCTGAGAGAATAGGGAAGTAGGTCTAATGAGCTGGAATACGTCTTGTCGTACAAGGGAGCTGTGCAGCAGGCAGGGGAGCTGTGTGTTATGCAGCCCAGAGTTAATGAGTGAAAATTGGGCTGGCAGAAGCTCTGCAGTTCCTGTGAGGGCTGCAGTTTGAGGAGCATGCTGCCCTAATTGGGCCGGGCAGAGGGGGGTGATGCTCCTGCTGCTGGCAGTGCCCTCGTTAGGTGTGTGTGTGTGCAGGTTAGCAGGGCTATCACTGAGAGCAGAATACCCAAATCACATTATTATAACTCATTTCTTTTTGCTTGTGTTCAGTCTTGACAATGCAGGACGTTGCCTTGTTAGACCAACTCCAGCATGTTTGATTTGAAAAAAACAAGTAGCTACCATGAAGAAAAAGTAAAATTGCCTGATCCAGTAAGCACAGAATCACTTTTTTTTTAATCATTCCTAATTGTTCGGATTCCCTAATTTTAGTGCTTGTGGGGAAGCTCTGCTGCAGTAGTCTGTGTACTCTTGTGTCTGGTATCCCGTGCCCTGCTGCTGTGGTTGTAATGCGTTGTATCACCTCACTGGTAGTGTATCGCCAGTTGCTTTGGGGTTGTGTCATGAACACACTGGCTGGCCTAAGAGCCATCTGCTATTGGTACTAAATGTGTCTGCCACCCTGTTGGTTGTCCTTAATACCCAGCACATGTTTCCATAGCTGTGGTTGACTTGCTGCAAGAGCTGACTGATATTGATACTCTCCATGAGAGTGAAGAAGGAGCCGAAGTCCTCATAGACGCTCTCGTAAGTAGGAAACCCCAGATTATTTCAGTGCCTCAAAATCTGCCTCAGCCCAGCAATGAACACTGACCCATCCTGCTTTCTGCAGCTCTGGGTGTCTGTGTTGCCAACATCATGATGGAGATAGCCAGGAGAAGCCTATTCTGAACCTGAGACCACAATGGGTGTTTTGAGTGAAGTGCTGGAGTTTGGGGAGTGGGTGGTTGCACCACTTCTTTTTTGGAAGGAACACTGTCATATTGCAAAGTCTGTGTGGGCTGGGAGATTTTTTTGTGCAGGGAGGGAGAATGAAGTAATAATATTTGTGACTTGGACAGTGTCCCATTGAAAACAGGAGCTTTGTTTTTGCATTTCCCTTCTCTCTTGCAGAAAAGGGTGACCTGCGTTCACCCATGGAAAACTGAAGTTTGTGGCAGGGACTGTTACCCAAAGGACAGTGATGCTGCTGTGATCTTTCAGTCTCACCTCTTGCACAGGAGACTGGTTGTCTTCTACCCAGTAACTCTTGTTTCAAGCCCAAAAATCTGGCCTGGAACTGGGGCATCTGTTGGTGACAGTGTGATATTTTTCTTAACAAGAAGTAAAAACTTGAAAGTTTCCCTGTAGCAGAGCAAATGAACTTTAAGGGTGGAGGAGGCTCCAGAAGTAAGAATCCCTTTTGGCACAGAGAGTGAACCAACCCAGAAGATTACCTAGGTGGGTAGGAGATGCATTGGTTGGTATTAAGTGTTCCCTGCACAGTTAACTCTCTGAGTGCCTCTTGACCTCTTGGAAAAGGATGGATTTCCCTTTTTCCTGGTGTTTCTGCTGGATGCCTCCTGCTCCCAGGCTGCAGAAGGGGGATACCAAACCCTCCAGAGAGGTGATGCCCAGCCAAACATGAGTTTTACAGGTTTGTCCTACCTTGGAGCTGGTGAATTGCTGCCTTTGAGGGTCGCTATGGCTGTGTCTAGTTCTGTAACTATTGTGTTGAATTTGGAAGACAGGGAATTACAGGTTTTCTTTTGTTTGCTTTGTTTGGCTGCCCTGTTGTCTCCTACAATCCAGTCCCTATAATGTTACTTTCCAAAGGTTAATGATGGTGCCCAGAGCCCAGTTCTCCAGCTGGCCTCTGGGCTGTTGTTAATTACTCTGCCTTGGTGGGGAGATTTCTGGGTGAGTGAAATGGGAGAGAGGAGCTGCTAGAGAAGATGTTTTCTATAAAATATGTGGAGAGGTAGTAAATCAAGTGAAGTTCTTTCTCTGTTTTCATTGTCACCAGCCCACTGGTAATAGCCATGTTTAGAGGTTTCATTGTCTTCCTTGAAAGAAACAAGTCAGGCCTATCTTGGGCGAAATGTTTACATATCTGCTTTTTAGATTACTTTTTTTTTAAAGAAAGTAGATAAAAGGTTCTAGGGTATCTGAAGATGCTTGCACTGTATTCCACAGCACCCTGTATTTGTGTTTTTTCCACATATTGACTGGGCCCAAAGCTGGTTAAGAGTGTTTGAATTGGTAATGTTATTTTGTTTAACTGGTCCAAGCTCATGTCCACAATGGAAAGTTTGCCAGAGTCAAGCTGGACTCTGTCCAATTCCAGTTTTAAAGGCATATTTCGGGTGTGAGCTCTGTGATTCAGGGACTCCCCCCTTGCCCTGTGTGGTTTTCCTTAACTCACTGAAGTCAACTTGGTGCATTTGTCTTGACAGGATTTAAATAGAGGCCTTCAGCTGGTGATCGTTCAGCTCTTGGGTTTGGATCTGTGGGTGTGAGCATTGTTCTGTCAGCTTTTTGTACCTGCTAAGTGGAAGGTCCAGCAGCAGTGTAGGCAGGCAGCAGTGACCAGCTGGGAGGGGAGCTGCTCACAGAGCTGACAGTTCTACCATCTGCAGTGGTTTGCGAGCCTCGTGCTTCAGAATTCTGAGGGCTGGTTCAGGAAATAAGACTGTGAACAAGGTGCATGTTTACCTCCTGATGCTTTTCTGTTTAATTTGAAACACAAAAGTTGTTTCATTAATTAGGAAAAACACAGCGACAGATTTATGTGATGATTCCTTCGAGATTTTACAGCAGGGTTGTTCATGTCTTCAAATCATGTCTGGCAGGGTATTTCAGTAGGGCTCACTGATTTTTTATTATTTATTAACCCTTCCACCCATTCTTTCTTCTCTGTATTTTTTTCAGTCTTATTTCTTATCTTTTTATCTTTCCCATGACCCCGGGGATTTAGGTGGAGGGCCAGGTTGTGGCCTTGTTGGTCCAGAATTTAGAGCGCCTGGATGAAAGTGTGAAAGAGGAGGCTGATGGTGTCCACAACACCCTGGGTAAGTGGCTGCTGCACAGCCCCTCGCTTCTTTCTGTGGTTTGTACCAAAGGTGGTGAGTTATCCCTCCCCTTCCTTTTCCCCCTTCCTCTTTTCCCCTTGGACTGCCAGCACTGCAGTACAGGATCTGGTGCAGCTTTTATTCAAGCACAGCTTGGAATCACTCGTCCCTGGAGCCAGAGTTTGTCATTTGTCCCATGGCTGCATGAAAGGTGCCTCTTCCCAACCCAGTTGTGTTGGAAGGTGCAGGTATGTGGACCACTGCACTGCACCAGAGGCAATCACAGAACTGTTTAGGCTGGTAAAGCTCTCTAAGATCACCGAGTCCAGCTGTTAACCCAGCACTGCCAAGGCCACCACTAAACCATGTCCCAAAGTGCCACATCTACACAGCTTTTAAAAACCTCCAGGAAAGTGCTCCACTGCCCATGTATTTACTGTGTGCATATCTGTGAGCTATACTTTGTTTCTGTCTTAACAATTTATTTAACTTTCAGGTGGTAAAACATTTGCAGTTCATGGAAGGACATAATTGCCTCTCTGCTCCCTGATCTTTGCACAGCACACAACCATTGCAGGGTGTTCCTGTTGCTGGCAGTCAGACCATCATCCACTCCTTGCAGTCCTTCAGGATTGTAATCTCCCAAGACTGTAAGAACGAGAGAGACTGGAAACATGACGTTAGGAACTTTTGGTGGGGAAAACCATCTGTTTTCTGTGTATTTCTTCTCAGGAATTGTGGAGAACATGGCAGAGTTCCGGCCAGAGATGTGCACGGAGGCTGCGCAGCAAGGCCTCATGCAGTGGCTGCTCAAGAGGCTGAAGGTGAGCCGGTTTCCCACTTTGCTTCTACAGACCAGTTAGCACAGAAATTACCCTAAGAAAAGCCAATTTTGCTTGTGTGTGGTGTAAAAACCCAGTTAAGGGCAAAAAGTTATAGTTCAGGGTCTGTGTCTTCGGCAGTTTTAGTTTAAAGAGACACACTTCGGTCTTGTCTTTATAAATGTCTTGCAGTAGAAATTCTCTTTAATCTTTTCATATGATTCATGTGTGTTGGATTTCCATATGTTGTATTTCTATGTGTGAGATCTGTAAGACTATAAAAGCTGACCAGTGAGAGAGGGCAATAATATTAACCATTTAATGGCCTTTGCTTCCCATGTTTCTAACACTTTTTTGAGTTTTAAGTGATGTCTGTGTTTAAATGCTGCTGGGGGCAGCTTTTGCTTTGAACTCAACTAAGTGCCTTTTAAATTAAAAGCTGCTTTTCATACACTGCATCCTGTGGCAGTGAGTTACACAGTTTAAGTCAGCCTTGTGTGAAAAGATGCCTAAACATTCACTGGAAAATGCTGTAGAAAAGGAATGGATAGTTCAGCTGTCTCACAGAAATAGTAAAGGAAATATAGCAAAGAAATTCTGGCTGTTCTCTAACCTGTCAGTAAGGCATTAGCACTTCCATGCTTAAATGTCTGCATGATTAGAAAGCCCCCGAGTTCCAAAAATTCTCCATCAGCTGTGAAAGTGCAGGTACCCCTCTGTGCACTTCACATCCTTGTTAGCAGAAGTAATATGTAATTTCTCACTCCAGGTAGTAACATAATTATGTCCTTTGCTTAAAAAGAAAAAGTGAAGTTAATTTTAGTCTTGGCAGGTAGGTACTGCTGCCTGCCTTGGAATTGCTGTGGCAGCTGAAAGACTGAGAAACTCGGAAAAGCAAAATAATTCCAACTAGGATTCCCCTGCTTGGTGCCACAGAACATGAGTGCTCAATGGCATTCCAAGCTTGTGCAGGGTGTGTCTGTTGTGTTCCTGGCTGTGTTATCCCTGGGTTTGGCATGTGGGATCAGACAGGGCTTTCTCTTGCCTGCACAGGGTTGTGGGGAGCTAATGAACCCCTCTTCAGGTACTTTGGCTCTTGGCAGTACTTGGTCTTGAATCTCTCACCCTGACAGTGGTGTTTGGGATTAACCCAGGATCTCAGCAGCTGGGTAGAGCTGCTGTGGAATGTCTGTGGGATAAGTTTTAAGATCAGGGTTCTGTCTGGGCAGTGATGAGGACATCTGGCACACAGCACAGTAGATGAATTTGTTTCCTGACGACATTTCAGGTCTTATAATTAATTGTATTGTGACTGTCAGAGCTGCCTCAGATGGAGAGCTCATAGCTCTATTCTGCAAACATAAGCAGGGTTTGACAATGTGTGCAGTCTTGGGGGATCAGAATGCTGTTTCCCAAGATTTGCAGGGCAGCAGTTGGTCACCCCATGGCAGAAGCTGGCAGGGCTGTACAGCACCAAGCACTTTCCCCTCTCCTCCACGGTCTACTTGGAGGTTTCCCCTGGCTGCTGTAAATACTGTCCTCTGCAGAGTGGTTGGGGATTGTTTGGACTGAAAAGCTTTATTTAAAGTCAATACTTGGTGGCATTTGGGGTCTTCCTGCTTTTCATGTTTCCGTGTGTTGCATGGTGCTTGCACACCATGCTCTGTTCCACGGCAGCAGGGTGGGATGATTGGCCCAGCAGCCCCGCACAGGCAGGACTGTCCACCATGCTGCAGGGAGTTGTGTGTTTGGGGAAAAAACTGGGTGACAAATGCTATGTTTTAAGCCTAGGACTTCTGCTTTTTCCCTTCTTGAGCCAGTGGAGTATAAATAGCTGGTAACTGATGATTTTTAAATTTGTTTTATTTTATGAATCCCTCAGTAAACCAGGTTCCGTTATTATCTGATTGGTTAATGTTCAGTCTGTTTTTGTAGATGAAGCAGCTTTGGCAGCATGCAAAAACATTGGATCCAGTTCAGAATCCACTCTAGGGTTTTGGATTTTTTTTTTGGGAGGGGGGGTTTCAAATTCAGCATTTTGGTTTCATTGTGACTTCTTTAGCATATTTGAGGGTGGAGGGAATATCTGAAAAGGAAGTTATGTGATTGTGCAGGCAAAACCCATCTCACATTCTTCTGACTGTGACACTCTGATTCTCATATGAAACTCTGGCAGTTACTATTCAATGTTACTGTGATGTATGTTCTGAAATTCTGGTTTTGCTGACAGGCACAGATTTCCAGACAAGGATAAGTGCCATGCACCCACGTAACATTGTGGAAAATAATCACAGGAAAGAGATTCTGTGTGGCAAACAACTGGAGACTGTTTTAGGGGTTTTGAGCCAAGTTGACCAAACCTACAGATGTAGGGCCACGTGAAGGGTCACGGTGGAGCTTCTGCATGTTTGCATGAGCCCACATGCACCTCCCATCACCCCTGAATCAGAATTGTTACTGTTCTGTCACTGAGGAAAACTGCAGAATTACTGCAGTTGTGTTTTATTTTAAGTGCTGCTCATACATTTGGTGATTTGATTAATGTGTTCTTCAAATCAGTGAGATGCTGAGGGCCGTGCCCTGATGGGTCTCTTGTTCCTTCCCCCACAGGCTAAGATGCCTTTTGATGCCAACAAGCTGTACTGCAGTGAGGTGCTGGCGATTCTGCTCCAGAATAATGATGGTGAGCCATGCCTGCCTTGTCTCTGTCAGTGAGGGCAGAATCCAGGCTTCTCTCAGATCACAGCAGCCCTTTTCTGCCTCCAGCT
The DNA here is from genome assembly GCF_009650955.1 of Corvus moneduloides. NCBI lineage: Eukaryota > Metazoa > Chordata > Aves > Passeriformes > Corvidae > Corvus > Corvus moneduloides. Next base: position 7,180,961 of record NC_045492.1, read on the forward strand.
CACCTTTGCTCGCTTTGCTCTCCCCCATGTGCTCCCTCGCCTCCACCCTCTTTCTCTGCAGCTTTTGTGCTCTGTCAAGCTGTATTGATTTTGTTTGCTGATGTATCAGTGTTAGATGGCTGTAAAATCTGACAGTTAGCTTCATTTTTCTCTCTCTTTTCTCCTTTCCCCCCACCTCCGTCTAGACAACAGAGAATTGCTTGGGGAGCTGGATGGGATCGATGTGCTGCTTCAGCAGTTATCTGTGAGTAATTCCCACACGCCCTCTCTTCCATCAGGAGACTGCTGGGCTGGGTGGGAGGAGTGGAAAATATCTGGGGTGCAGGTGCTATCCTAAAAGTGCTTCATATTTGGTGAAGCATAGTCCCCAAATGCCTTCCATGGGGTGTGTCATCCATGGTCACTGAGATTAATCCCTTTTGTAAAGATGGTAATGCTGAGGTACACGGAAGTTAAATTATTACATTATCATTTCATGGCAAGTAGGAGATAGGCAAGGTTGGAATTGGTCCATCTTCAGCGTGCTCTACTCCAAGCACAGGGCTGCCCATGTTTGAGCTGGCTGAAGGTAATGTGTTCATAGCTCACCTGTATTTCTTCAGGTAGTGTTGCCTGCAGCACCCTCAGGTGTGAATTGTAAAGGAATTCTCTGGTAATCAGCTTATCCACATACCTGAGTGTGAATTTGCCCTTCCCCTTGTGTATTAGGAGGCCTGTGTATTATCCTTTAAATCCTGCACCAGGCTGCTGCACATTTGTGGGTGCACAGTCAGGGCAGCAAAGGGTAGCAGCTACAGAGAGGATGCAGCAGTGACCTGTGTGATCACTGCCTGACACCTGTCAGTGCTGGAGCTTTTGATACAAACTCTTTGCTTGTGTTCTGCAACAGCACAGCCCAACCTTTGGGGGTAATTTTGCTTTGTTTGTCATTCAGGTGTTTAAACGGCACAATCCAAGTACAGCAGAGGAACAGGAAATGATGGAGAACCTGTTTGACTCCCTTTGCTCCTGCCTAATGCTCAGCTCCAATCGTGATCGCTTCCTGAAGGGTGAGGGTCTGCAGCTGATGAACCTGATGCTAAGGTACTCCATTTATATTGTGATTTCCCTCCTGCTTTTGATGTCCCAACACCTACTCTGACTAGATATTTATGGTTTTATTTTAAAATTTCTGTGTTAGGACATCTGTCTGTCTTCTCTTGATTTTTTTTCCAGCAGGTAAGTAATTTGGACCTTCTCAGGCATGGAATCTCCACTTTTTGTCTTTGACTTCGTTTCCTTCGTTGGCTGCTGGAAAGTGGCAGTGCAGATGTTTCATCTAGAGAGAATGCTGTAGGTCAGGCCACTAACCCTCTAAGGTTTTAAATGACCTCTGTGAGGGCAGGAGAGGACCTTTGGATGTCCCTTGTGAAAACGTTTTTCCTTTTGTTCCCCAGTTCACACTCCACTGTGTTGTGTAGCCTCTGAGCTGCTGAATTTTTGTGGATGCTGATACAAAAATTACTTTTGTGAATGGGGCATAAGTTTGCATTTCTTGTGCTGTGCTTTGTCACACCCTGAACTTCTGGGGCTTCTCTGCTCTCTCTTCACTTTTCCTTGCTGGCCTGGCACCGAGTTGTGTCTGCTGGGCTGTCTGGCTCCCCAGAGCTGCGGGAGGGCACAGCGGGCTCTGTCTGGCTGTCCCCAGCGTGCCAGGCTGTGTGCTGACGGGTTAGCAAACACCAGCCAGGAATGCTGAGCTTCTGCAGCTCAGGGCTGGGGAATGTGCGGCAGCAGGGAACTGAATAAATAACCCAACGTGGATTATTCAAATAGGAACGCTGGGTTTTCTTGAGGCTAATTAAGGAAAAGCTCTAAAACTAAGAACGGGAGGGAGGCCTCCCTCTGCCTGGAGTCCTAAGCTACTAAACCAGCCTTGCAGAACTAATTAGTTGGAGTTCTTGTGCCATGTGGGTGGGTCTCAGTGTTTGGATTTTTAAGAGCTTTTTACCCATTTTTTGACTCTACTGTTTACCACTCTCTGCACCAGGATCTGAGCTGGAAAATTATGACAAGAGGAAAATTTCTCCTTGGCTGCATTTTGCCCCCCACAGTAGTTGCAAAAGGGTTGGGAGGGACAGAGTGTGATGGATCTGTGAGCAGCAACTCTGCCTGATGGACAGCGTTTCCAAGGCCTCAATCTGTGGATTCTACAGTTTGAGTGGGATTGGTAAAGGGATTGTGGGAAAAAACCTAACAATTCACAGAATTTGTTCTATAAGCTTCTGTCGCTACTGTCCTCAGGCATGTACTATACTGACAGCTGATTATTTTATATATTTTTTAACTTTTCTAATCTAGTTTGAGTGCTTAGAAGCTCTCACAGGTGCTCAGTTTTTCTTGGACAGAGGGACTTAGGTGACAACAATCTGTTGTTGTAAATAGGGAGTGAATGTGGATAGCTGTGATTTGGAGCCGCACACCTGTATCTTCTTGATACCTTCATGATAAATAGCAGAGAACAGACGTGCCATTCAGTTGTGATTTGCCACCTTGCCCACAAACAAGGCAGAATATTTTTCTCTCCTGTTGGTATCCTCTGAAGGCTGGGGGAAGAGATCTGTTATTTTTTGGTTTTACTTTGGAGGTGTTTAATCACTGTACCACAGCCTGTGCAGATGAAAGGACAAATAGGCAAAGTTGAACGTGTATTGACATGATGTGAGATAGATAAGCTGTGTGAGAATAAAGATATCAGGCTTGAATCTCCATTACTGTCGTAGGGAACACGGCATTCTCTGTCTGGTGCTGCCTGATCCATCCAGCCAAGTCGTTCCATTATTGATGGTTGTGTGCATACAGACCTGCAGAGAGCTGCAGCAGCTTTCGATGAGTATTTCATGTGCTCGTGCTATTCCTACAGATAGTCATGAGAACAGGATGGTTTCTGTTGTGCTGAGCCTTAAAATGTGTGGCCAACAGCAAAAGGCGATGTTGTATCGTGTGAACTTCTGGTTTATAGGGAGCCGGTGGTAATGCCTGAAACTGAGCCTGATGTGGCTGATGTGCCTCATGTGCATTTCCATGGCCAGACTGGTCCTGGACTCATGCTGTGATCTGGGACTTACAGTTGGCCCTGAAGGAATTGGGGCTTCACCAAGCAGGTACATGGGAGATGAGCAGAGGTTCTGGGAGAAGAGCAGGTTGAGAGGGATGAAGCCAGTGGCAGCAGGAGTGAAAGAGGAAATTTGGAAGCAGAATGAGAGCAAGGCTATATATAATTATTTAATTATTATATTTATGTAGCATCTTTATAAAAAACAAGATGGTTTATCAAGGAAGTAGCCACCAGCGGAAAGTTTAGAAGGGTCCCATAGAATTAAACTAAACTTTCTTTTTAGGTCAGGAAGTACTTTTTAGTGCTCAATCCCTCAGTCTTGCCTTAGTAACCTAACTGCAGTTTAGTCAAAATAGAGGAAAACAGGCTTGTCCTGTCAGCTGCCTGGTGCACACTGACAGGCAGCTTATTGCTGTGGCTGTAGAGCTGTGTTGGGTTTGAGGAGATTCAGCCGCGCCGCTCCCGAAGGATGCGTCAGGGAGATTCTCTCTTGTTCAGGGAAAATGTTGTGTGGCTTTCCCAGCCATGAACTGAGGAGCATGTGTATGCACAGAGACAAATAACAGTCCAGGGAGCTCACGGGGACCTGCATCACTTGGGCTGCACAGTGTTCTGTCCTACAGCTATGCTGGGACTTTTCTTCACCCTCAAGAAAAGCTTTTGTTTCCTGTACAGCAAAACAAGGTGAAAACAGACAACTCCATATGGCTCCCTGAAGCTTTTCTGCGGCTATTTCAGGGTATATTTTTTTATGATTCTTAAAATCTTTTTATGTTTTCTTGTCCTGCTAATGACCCCTAGAAACACGAACTGTCTCTTTACTAAATCTTCTGGTTAATTAAACGGAACCATTTTATGCACACTTTCCCAGGAAGTCTAGTGTTCTGCTTTTACTGGTATTTTGGAAAGTTAGAGGCTATGTTCTGCTAATGTGGAAAGTCCAAATAATGTCAGCACCTCTTCTTTTTGAAATAATAGGTGCACCAAAAGAAGTGTCTCAGATGGAAAGGTGTTAAAAGGAGGAAAGCAATGGTCAGTGAATAAAGTTATAATTCAGAGTTCCCATGAATGCTGAGGCCCCTCCCCATTTGGTGATTCTTACGTTTGCTTGTATGTGAATTAGTGTTCAGCTAAAAGTTCCCTCAATAAGCACAGATGAGACTAAGATAAACTACTTGCCCTCTGGCAGAATAAATATTTTAAATAAAATCAACTCCAGACAGTCCAGGCAAGCAGCTATTGATCTCTAAAAGCCTGAACTTAAACCCAATGAATATTCCAGAGCTCAGCCCTGCGCAGCCTTCCTAAATGCTGATCAATATGCAATTACTTCCCCTGAAAACATTTCTGGTGTCATCTGGCCTAAGGAGTACTTTATTTTTAGCTCTCTGTAGTGGGGGTGTGGGGGTGCCAAACCACCCTCCTGCACAGCCCTTGGCTGGTTGGGGGAACTCAGTCCAGCTCCACACGGTGCCCTCCCACCTTGGGGTTGAAAGTGCCTGTGGCTGCACTGGGCAAGGTCACTTTCTTTCAGGCTGGGGTGTTCATGTGTGGGTGTTTTAGTTTGCATGATGTTAGGGGCTCATGAAGTTGGGTCTCTGCAGGGAAGTTGTTTTCCACAGCTCTCTGGGAGCTTTGAGGATCATTTTCAGGGCATCCCTGTGTTATTGGTGTGAGTTACTGCCACCAACATTCTGAACTGGCATTAAAGCAGAAGAGCCCAGGGTCTGTCTGCCTCCTTCCATTGTGTGGTTACTGGTGATGGGGTTTCATTATAGCTGACACCGCTATGTTCACCAAATTTACTCCTTTATTAAATTAAACTATTGTTAGATCTAAATCCTGATCTTTTTGGTGCGATAGTGTTTGCCTTTTGTATCCAACCCAGCCTCCCCTTCTGTTTTGTGCCAGTGTTTGTAAAGGAGTGAAGAAATACCTTCTTCAGTAGCCAAGAAATAAGAAAATAAAACCATGACAATAAAATACATAAAATGAAATAAAAATAGAAAATAAAAAGAGATAAAAGACATTAAAAAAGAAATAACCAAGACAATATTCTCAGCCACAGTTTTGAAAAGAGTTATTATTGATACAATGTTTTGCCTTTTAGAAGAAAAATCTTGCTTAGAGCTTGTGCTTGGACTCTTCATCTTTTCCTTGTCGTGTTCCTTTCCCTTGTCTCTTTAAAGTAGGGTGCTCCAAAGCTCCTCATGTCCCTATACAATTTAATTTGCCTCTTTGTTTTCGCAGAGAGAAGAAGATTTCCCGCAGCAGTGCCCTGAAGGTGCTGGACCACGCCATGATCGGACCAGAGGGCACAGACAACTGTCACAAGTTTGTGGACATCCTTGGGCTGAGAACCATCTTCCCTCTCTTCATGAAATCACCCAGAAAGATAAAGAAAGTTGGGACAACTGAAAAAGAACATGAAGGTAGATGTGCTTCCAGATCCTTCTTATTGCCATGGAGGGAGTGAATGGGCAGCCAATGTCTGAAAAGTACCTGCAGGGAGGAGGGAAAGGCACAGCACCCATCTTCTTAGGGCTCCTCCTGCAGCTTTCAGGTCTGGGTGTCCAGCCTGCTGCTCCCTGTCACAGCTAGCTGGCTGTTGAGGGCACATTTGTCCTGCTTGTTTTGGTATCAGCAGCTCCTGGCGATCCCATTTCATGTGCTGTTAATAAGTTATTTTACTCCTGTAGAGTCTGTTGTTTGAAGCTCTTACTCTGATGCAAAACTCTTTTGAAAAGAGTAATGAGGCAACTACAAATGTCACCTCAAAAGCAGTGTTTTCATGGCTCTGAGCACTGAAGTGTGACTGGATGAACATCAGGCATTGCAGAAATAAACTGCATTGCTTTTGAAGTTGCGCTTTTTTTCTTTTTATATTTTTTAACTCTCTACCCTGGAAAACTCTGCTTTAACAGAGATCTGCTGTGGAATAAAACTGTGATTACTGTGGGACCTTATGCTGAGCTGAGTGGTCAGTCCCTCCTGCTCCTGGCAACATTGCCTTTCCCATTTTATTGGTCATTGACTGTCTTGGAAGAAACTTTAAATACTGCCAGTGATGCTTAAGGTTTTGTGCCAATTGATTGCTCAGCTCAGTTCTAAAGAGGGTGAATATTGTCAAAAGCTGAAGAGGTGTGAGTGGGTCTCAGACACGCCTAGGATCTATCCTGAGCTCTTGCAGCAAACCAAGTGAAAGTGGAAGGAAACAGCAACAACATGGAAGCTCTAAACCCAAATCCCCTGCTTTGGGACTGTCCTGGCAGCTTAGGTGGGACTCAGGTGTTCCCCCAAGCCCAGGAGGGAGGTGCTGTTCCTTCAGAGCTCTCTGGGTGCTGGCTAAGGCACCAGCTGGGACTGAGCAGCTCCTTTCTCTGGCAGAGCTGCTGAACTGGGGACAACTCCCTGGGCACCTGTTTGTCCTCCCTCCTGAGGACAAGGAATGGGCAGTGGCATGGGCTGGGCATATGTGTGGCAGTGGCTGCTTTTGTGGCACAGGTGGAGAGCAGAGGCTCACCTGTCAACCAGCCCCAGAGCAGTTCACACACCAGCTGCCAGTTCTGGTCACTTTATCTGCCTTGTGTTGTTTGTCTTGGGTAGATAATAGTGAGGGGGGAAATGCTGTCGTGTGGTCTGGGGTTTATGTAATGGACTTGCAGGGACAGGTTTGGATTCTGTAGGTTATGTAATAAAATTGCAGAATTATCTAATAAAATACGTAGTTGTGCTTCGATGGATTTAAGGGATGTTTTGAAATTTTCATTTGCAGTGTGAAAGTGAGGTTTGTTTAATTCTTCTTACTGAGAGAAAGCTTCAGTGGGAATAGGAGATTCTGGGTAGAGATCTGAGTCCGTAGCTCATGCCATTGACTTAATTTTTCAGTTTTGGAAAGTGAGCTAATCTCTGTCTCATCTGCTTCTTCTGGAGTCTGCAGTTGATACCTGTGTGCAGTCCTGGCTGCTGTGAGGATTAGTCTGGAAAGCCCTGACAGGGTCAGTTCCTGCCTATTTCTGTGATAGTGTGAAAAGCCAATCTGCCCTCAGGAAAATGGAGTGATCCGTGCAAACTGGCTTTGTATCACACTTCTGTCTCATTAACATGCAGAAGAAATGGAGAACATTAAGATGAGTCCAGAAATCAGTTCTATTAAAATAAACTCTCCCTAAAAGGCTGTGGTAGTAAGTCCAATTTTCTTTGTTTTGCATCACTGGGCAGGTGAGTTACTGAATTTCTAATGACAGGAGATAATAGAGATGTTCAGCAGGGTTCCCTGGGGCCTGTCACGCCGTGGTCCTGACACAGTGTAAGCAGCACTGTGTGTGCTTTTGCTCTGCTGAGTGTTGCCCCAACCATGCAGTAGTTGCTCCTTGGGGGGAACATGGCACAAGCTCCTGGGTGCCTCTGGCTTTAAGGGAAATGGTGCAGGTGTGGCGTGATGGAACTGGTTCCCTCTGTGCTGTTCTGGTCCTAGGAACACACTGCTTGTTGCTTATCTCTGTTTATTGATCAAAAAGAACGCTACTGTTCAGTCTGGTCTTGTCATCTTTTCTCATAAAAACTTTATCCTGTGTTCAATCTGTTTTTTTAAAAATTAATTAGAACAATCTTCTATTGGGAGAGCTTTCATGTGTATGCCAAATGGAGGAAGAGATTCCTTTAAAGGATTCTCTGGAATGGCTTTGCAGCAGTGGCATCAGTATTTATTTAAAGCAGCTCTGAGGAGCTGGGCTGTGCTTGCCTTCTCTGCGTTGCTGCTGGGGTGCTGCTGTCGGGGTGGGCACCCCAGACTGTGCTGTAAAGCACGAAATCCTCTGTGGACTCTGAAACCTGGGGCCTAATTACAGCTGCCTAAAAACCAGCCTTGCTAAAATGCCCCAGCACTGGGTGAGGTACCAAACAGCTCTGCCTGTCCCTCTGTCCCTTTGTCTGCAGTGGCTGAAGTGCCACCAGGCTCGGGATCCTGGCACCTGCTGTGGCTCCAGGTGCTTCACCTCTCCCAGGACATCCAGTGCTCAATCTCTAGAGCACCAAATCTTCTGTATGTATGTGATGGTTGTCGGAAAATATCCCCTTGTCTTTATTTTATAGCAGTGTTGCTATTTACATAAGAGATAGTCTATAAAACCATGTTTGTTTTATTGTCTCTAAGGCAGTGTTCTGAATGTGACAAAATAATACCTTGGTGAAAAAAAATCTCAACGTGACTTGCTGAGCATTTATTTATTGCAGAAATTTATAATCCAAATTAAATTTGATAGAAGTAACTTCTCTGTAATGTATTTCGTCCTTTCTAAATGCTAGCATAAAGGTGTCAGTGCTGGTTAGCTACATTTTAAACACTGTCAGTGTTTAAAAATTATTTTACTCTAGGGAGCCTGTGAACAATTTAAATCCAAACTGCATGTATTTATGCTTTATGTACACTATGTAATTAGGAAAAAAGAAAGAGAAAATTTCTTAACCATCTTTATGGATGATCTGAGCCTGAAGATTGGGCCTGTGGTGTCTAACTGAGTGCGCATTATCTACACTTGAATTTTGCCTGTGTTTGTACAGATCATTATATTAGGATATTAGGTTTGGGAGAAAAAACTCGTTGGAAGCAATTTCCCTTTTTCTGAGGCAGTGAAGCAACTCAAACCAGAAATATTTTGCAGCTGAAGACAGAAATGGCTCAGAGTTTTCCTATGTCTGTGGGGTCGCAATACTCGTGTGAGTGCCCAGCTGCGTTGGACAGCCAGAAGGAGAACCAGCCTGGCTGTGTAGGGGGTGCTGTGTCGTGGTTGTGTGTTGTGAGCAGGTTGGACAGTGGCGTCCCTTTAGTGTCTGTGATTGCAGGGGATGGACAGGAATCTGGCTCTGGGTGGTTCTTGGCATAAATAGAGGGTAAGATTTTAGATATCACTTCAGTGTTGTGACTTCTGAAATGTGGGGGGTACTGTATGATTATCTGCATTCCCAAAACCTTCCTGTTGCAGAGCTGAGGGTCAGGGTGTCATCCCTGTCCATGAGGGTGCAGTGGCTTTCAGCACAGTCGAGTCACAGTGTTGGATGCTGGCTTGAAATTCTTGAGCAGTCTCAGTGAGCTAAAAATGGAGAAAACACAAATTCCTCCTAAATTAGAGAGTCTGTAGTGAAGCAATCATAGCTGGCTCGACAGGCTGTATATCCTCCTGCTCTTTCTCAGGATGGTTATTTGCAGCCGAGTTTTGCTCACTTGGAGAGTGTAATGAACTATAAAAGAATGTTTGTCCAATTCATCTTCATTTAAATGCCTTCTCTTGTCTTAGATGTCACTTTTAGTTAGGAATGCTTAATTTGATAACCTGAGAATTAGTTCAGCCAATTTCCAAAGGAGAATTCCTATTGCTGGGGTGTTTTGGTTGTTTGCCCTCTATCAATAATGAAGCCTCTTTTGGAGATCCTCAGCTATACCTTACCTTTAGAAACAACAACAAAACCCATTTCTTAGTAAATACACTTTTACTCCTTTGTGATGTGCACTAAAGGCAGCAGTGCCCTTGGAATGAATGTCTGCTGCAGAACCAGGTTCCCTGGGCATGGGGAAGTGAAAAGGCAGCAGCAGAAACATGGCCTGATAAGGAGTTATCGGTATTAACTGAGCACCCTCTGCCAGCCAGTGGTCTTGAGGAGTGAGCACCCGGCAAAGGCATCAGTCTGTTTAAACAGAGCTTTATTATGCCAATTTGTTATTTCACCATCACCATCCGACAGGAACCTGTGATTTGAGTGAGCCATGATGCTGAGAACAGAGTTAAATTTATCTCAATTAAAGTGAGCGTGCTCTGTTGCAAGAACATCAGAAAAATAAACTTTCTCAGTCAATAGAAAGAATTTTGTTTTACGTTCAGCTTGATGGCTGGATCCAGCTTACCGGGGCTGTTGCATGTGGAGCTTTTCCAATCCTCCCAGGCCCCCCTTCACCCATCCATAAAATTGGTGTTTCTTGCTTGTATCAGTGTTTTAAGATAAAATTTTTCTTGGCAAAATGCAGTGATACTTGAGTGGGTTACTTTTCTGAAATGCAGATTATTAATGCACATGAAAGCAAGTCAGGTTATCTACACCATTGGAATAGCATGTCCCAGTGTCACCTATAATACTGGGATGGGCCAGTGGCTTCATCCAGGTTTCCCAGCATCCATGAAGCCAGAGTTGTGTGTGTAGGAGGGGTAGAAGTATCTCAAAGAACTGGCTTGCTTTTTTCTAGTATTTTCCTGCTTCTAATTAGAAACTACAATTTGTCTTAAGCGTTCTTTGCAAGACAGAAGGCTCTTAAATGTGTGCTGCTGGGTTCACCAGCTCATCCTGCTTGGCCTCCAACGGGCTGCTGTCCCTGGCATCCAGAACTGCCTGCTGTCCCCTTCCTGCAGGATTATGCGTGCCTCCTCTTCCTCACTGTGGAGCTTCCTCCCCTGCCAGGCAGATGTCCATTATAATGAGATGTAAAAAGAAAAAAAAAGTGGGGTTGGGGATAATAAAGGCAGAGGAGTGTAATGTTACAGCTTGATTTGACAGGACCTCCTGCTGTTGCAGCTGCCAGTGCTAGGCATGGAATAGATTAATCTGTATTCCAACACACCGAGCTGAAGTCAAGATCGATCTAATTAGGGTGTTTTAAACACTGCTTGCATGCTGAAGTCTCTGTGCCTGTCTGGAGAGGGAAAGGCTCCTGAGAGCTTGAGAGGATCCTGAGCTAAGCAGGACCCTGGTGCTGCTGCGGGAAGCACACGGGATACGACCTCCTAGAGCCAGGGATGTGTCTGGCATGGTGCCCTGCAGGATTGGGATTGTGGGGAGCTGGCCATGGGGCAGCAGCAGTGATACTGGCAGATGAGAGAGAGAGAAGCCTCCAATCTTCCCACATCCATGAATTTAGAGGATTTTGGGATGTTTGCATGAAAAAGGTTGTTCTTGATGCATAGTAGCTGCCAGCTGGTACCTGTTACTTCTGTGGTGCTGAGCGCGGCTCGGTTTGCTGTTTGCTTCTCAAAGGAATCACATTTAGTCATTCTTTGAAAGGAGGCTCGGCTGCAACCTCTGCCTCTGGCCTTGTCTGTGTCCTCCTTGGAAGTGATGTGCTTTGTGCAGGTGATGCGGACTTTGGCTGAGTCTTACATCCTTATGGAGAAGGTCCCAGAATATTCCGTAGCAGAGAAGCTGCCTGTGGCTTCACCCCGGGGCAGTGCACAGCTCGTGGCCTCTGCACTGAGATTAAAGCCAGGCAGCTGCAGGTTCTGCATTCTGGGGGCTCAGAGCAGCATCAGCTACTCACCATTTCCCAAAGGAGATCTGACCCTGAGCAAATATTGTGATTACAGCTTTTAAAGTGTTGCATATGTGAGATGGAGATTGGGTCAGTCCATGGGAAAGTGGTGAGACCCCATCCTTGGGACCCTGCACCCCAAGGTTAGCGTTTCTCCCTTCCCATGGCTGTGCAAACACTTTAATCCACTGAATCATGGATTCAGCCTCTCATCCCATCAAGCTTTGCCCTCATTTTGGCCAGTGTCCTTGCCCATGGATGTTGGTATTTATTGGGCCAGGACTTGCATTATGGCATAACCTTGATTTTGAGGTGTGACATAAAACACACTAGTGCATTATTTTTCAGGAAGCTGATAAGAAACCAGTTTAGATAGTTCAGAAATATCTCTGTAAAATATTTATTTGAACGTTTTGACTAGGCAACTAAATATTTCCTGGATTTTCTGCAGTGATGTTGAAAGAATAACCTTGTTCTCAAAACCTCTGTGTCAGCTCCTTTAGACTTGTCAGTAGTTTTAAAGATTTTATTGATAAAATGGATAAATATCTGCATATGACCACCAAAGCAAAAATGATGGCTAAAATACATTTCCTAGTAAAGGAATATTGGAAAAAAGCAATGAAGATAGATCATTGGTGAGAATACTGCTACTAAAATGCTGCGTCAACACTTCCTAAAAAAGGTTGGGGAAAAAAATAGTGTGACATATACAGAATGCTGGCTTCTTCCTAAACCAGCAGAGCATATGTTGGCATATATGGGGGGAAAAAAAAAATCTTCATTTTATTGAATTTCTTTCACCTTAAGAAAATGGGATCTTGCAAGAACTGGAAGGTTTTAACAATACTTTTAATGTCAACACTTAATTTGGCGTCGCTTTTTGTGGAGTAACAGTTTCTGTGCAGTGAGAGCGTGCGCTGACACCCCCGGAGCCATCCTTCACCCCCGTTAGCCTGTCGGAATGACGGAGCAGCCACACGGTGCGGCCACCCGATAAACCTGTTATCTGCCTGCTCCTCCTGCCGGCAGCGCTCCCAATCTCCTTGGAACATGAAAAATTGACACCACCTCAGGCAGAAATCTGTTTCGAAAAGGAAGCTCTATTTATAAGCAGCTAATGAAATGGGGGGGGGGTGCGCGCGCCTGTGCAGCCTCTCCTCGTGCTGCCCCTGTGCAGGATGCAGATAATCCGTGCAGCAGGGAGCACAGACACCCTGGCCAGGCAGCCTGTGTGCCTTCACCTTCCAGGGCCCAGGCAGTGGGAGCAGGAGCTCCTAGCAAACACAGCGGTGTTGCTCATTCTTTGTGCTGGACTGATGGATCAAGGCTGCTCCTGGATTCAGGCTAGGCAGCGCTGGGGAAGTGCATGGTGTGACAGCAATAAGGTGGTGATCCCGCTCCTCTGCACGCCGTTTTCCCCTCAGAAAATACCAAATCTTGAGGCCCCATTGCTCCCCACCACCATGAGTGAGGAAGTGTTTCTGGCCGTTAATCTTCATCAGTCTTAATCAGCAAGATTACAATGAAGTCATCTTGGAGAAGCTAGGTGGTCTACACCAGGTCTGTGTTTAAAGCAGACCTGCAGGTGGGAAGTAGTACTGACTGGTTTGGAAAGGGAAGGAGACTCAAGCCCTTCTCCTTTGCTTTGCACTGCTGTGCTTGGGCTCAAGGCGAGTGGCTCAGTCACCTCTCAGAGTGGTGGGACATTGACACAGGTGTCTCCTGTGCGCTTGCAGCCTTGACTTTTTACTTGCCTCCTTGGTTTGTGCTGAAAAATATGACCCCCAAGTGCAATTGAGAAGACTGTAAACATGTTTATTTGGTCGTTTGTGGTTTGTTGTGGCCTATTTATATTCATTGATGGGATTTTCTGTAAATGAAAGTGGTTGGTTTGAGAATTTTTCTACTAGCTCATACCACTTGAGTCTCTGCAGGAGCACAGTTATTCTTTCTACAGCTCTCTTGTTTCAGTAGCTGTCCTAGCCTTGGTGACCTGAGGGTCATTTGGGTGACAGTGCTGGCTTTGGCCAGGGCTCCTTTAGGCCCAAAAGGCAGCATGCGGTGCCTTTAGGCTGTGATGGAGGGTCCCAAAGCGTGTGCCGCCAGGCAGGCGCACGTCCTGGGGAGGAAACCAGAGTGGAACCTGTGCTCTGTGTAAGTTGCTTTGGTTCCCTGAGGCAGAGGAGGAGGAGACCTCACTGGCTGGGCCAGCATGAGGAGCTATCTGTGCTCCCTGCAAACATGGCTTGTGGCTCTCACCACTGCTCTGTCTCCTCTCACCATGATGGGAAGGAACCAGGGTTCTGCTTATCAACAGCTACATGCTGGGGTGTTAATAGTAAATTTAACGGCATGTTACAGAGGGAAATAAGCTCCTCTTCCTGATCTCAGCATGCAATTTTCATTTTGTATTTCTAGAACATGTCTGTTCCATCCTGGCCTCCCTTCTGCGAAACCTGAGAGGGCAGCAGAGGACACGGTTACTGAATAAATTCACAGAGAATGACAGTGAGAAGGTGAGTGCTGAATGTGTGTCTCAGTCTCTGGGCTGCCAGGTTGGGAGGGTTCTTGCTCAGGGCAGGGTGCCTGGTGCACTCGCTGAGTTATGAAAAGCCATCCTCATACCTGCCTGCAGAGACTTGTGCTGTCACAGACCTTTGTTCTCTCATTCACATTGTATTTACAAACTGCAAAACTGGACATTTAGTGCATGGCCTCCACATCCCCTGTGCTCTTGTTTTCTGGTGCTCTTGCATATGGTAGTAGCGATTCTGTCCTGGGTTGTGTCTCTGCTGAAACCTGGCCATAAAAGACAATATGCAGTATTACATCGTGCTGGCTCTGAGATCAGGACAGCGTGGAAATGTGCCAGTGTGTCTGGTGGTGAAGCTCTTTTGCAGAGAGTTTAGGAGTTGCTGTGGTACACGTTTAACATTCCCCACTCCTCTCCTAGAATGTTTCACTTTAGTGATGTTTGCTCTGGGAAATTCTTCCCAAAATATTTACATGGTGGTGGATAGATCAAAGCTTTGCAGGAAAGAAATAGCAGCTTTTGCAAACCAGGGATCCCAAGGGATTTGTAAATTCTGCCACTGGGAAAATACTGGTTCCTTAGTATTCCTCATTAGTGTGTTTTAAAGGTGTTTTTCATAACCTGTTCTACCAATTGTAGATAATTGCTAGATAGGATTTCAGCTGCCCTAACACAGTTCAGAGGAGAGTGGGAGAGCTGGAACATCCAGCACAGATAGGACAAGTCCACTGGGGAAACCAGGAGCCTGGAGGACCACAGTACAGAGAGTGAGCTGGGGACACACGTCTGTTTGCTGCCTTTTATCTGGCACTGATGGGACCGTGTTCCCATATGGGATTACATCCAGACGCCTGCAGCCTCAGCATGCTCATCCGACCAGCACTTGTACCCTCCTTCTGTAACGCGTTGCTTCCTGGGAGGGACAGAGCTGCCTGTTGCTTTGTGAAGGCTGAAGCTGTGAGGAAAACAAAATTGCATGAAGGATTAAAGATGATTGCATTGTTCTTTTTTCTTGCTTACATCTCTCTCTTCTGCCCTTGCAGGTTGATAGGCTGATGGAACTGTATTTTAAGTACCTGGATGCAATGCAGGCAGCTGATAAGAAGATTGATGGGGAGAAACACGTATGTATTGCTTAAGTTTTGCTGGGTCATGTCTGTAACACCTCTACACAGCCATGTCATCTGCACAGGATTTATGGCTCAGCCAGTCACTATTCTTGGGTGTGCCCTCATACTTGTGCTGTTGCCTCTTAATTCCTATTGCCTCACTCTCCAAGTTCCAGGTAACCTCAGATAAAATGGGCCAAGAATTTCTCTACAAGTGCTTCCGGCTGTCTCTTAGAGTGAGTTTTACTAAAAGTACCTAAGTCTGTGATTCAATTTGCCTTCACTTTCACCTGGCTGCAGTCCTGCTTGGTTTGGCAGATGGAGAGCAGGTGAAATGCAGAGAGACAATTACATGATAATGTGTGAGGCCTCTTACCCTGGTCTGTAGAGTTGTGATCAGCAGCGAGGAAGTGTCTGTGTTGATGAGTTAGCTGAGGTGCAGCCGAGGGCTGTGTGCTCTCTGCACACCAGCAGTGAATGTGTGAGTGACACGAGCCTTGGTACCGCACAGCACTTTCTTGGAACTGAAGCAGGAACAGACCTTTTGAAAGGGAACGAGCGGCTGGAGTCAGGAAGCAGCTTGCAGAGCTGTTAGTGAGCTTGGCCAGCTTCCCACAAGATTACCTATATCAGTGCTGGGGAGGGTGTGAGATTGATTAGCACCGATGGAGTGCAATGGCTGCAGCTGCCGTCCCGCGCTCCGCGTGCTCCACGTGCCACGGGCAGCAGCCCCCCACCAGGCCCTGACAAACAGCTGCCTGCCCACTGCCAAGGCTGCTTCTCCGGGCACTGCCAAACATTCCGAGGGCAGCAGAGCGCTGCTGCTGCTCAAAGAGGCACAGGAGTGAGTGATGAATGGAGCTGCTTTTGCTGCCAGCACTCCGGCTCCATATGGACAGTGGCAGCATCACCACTGAGCGGTGGCCTGGAGGAAAACAGCATTTACCCTTTCCTGCTTTCCTTCCATGCTCTGTCCTTCCTCCTCAAACAGGGCAAGAAATTATTTATTCTTTATGTGTCGGTGTGGGGGTTTTAGAACTCAAAAACCAGAATATGTTTGTTTGGTTGAAGCCTTGTAGCGTGTTGGGCCTGCTGTACAGAGCTGTAAAATACCACATGCAGAGTGAGGGTATGTGCCCTTTATCCAGGAACACCCTGGAGCAGCCTGCAAACATTAACATCTGTAGCAACCATCCAGCACAAAGCAGGAGTGGAGGGAATTTGAGTGTGAAGAAGCTTTTATGGAAGTTCTTCAATTAATAATATTAACCCCTTGTGCACAAGAGAAGTAAAACTAAGGAACCTCAGATTCTCCTCCTGTATCCAGAATAAATGGACCTCAATTCTTTACCTCCTATTAGAACTAATAATAGGATTTGGCAGAAGCATCTCATGGGTGCAACATACTGGGTACAACATGTATGAAATATGGTGTTGAAGTTCATTCCTATCTTGGAACACTCTTGGAGAATTATCGTTTGCTTTATTTTGTAGCATCATCAGATGGTCAGTGGGAGATCTCAGGGTCTCCTGAGATCCGAAGTGGCTCAAGCATTTTCCCCACACAGAAGCAGGCAAAAGCCATCATTCTGTCTGTCACATCATGGCACTCTCCAGCTGTGACAGGATTTATGGGGCACTTTAATGTTCCTTGTTGTGGCACATGAATCACTGAGGTGGATTGTATGAACACTTCAGAATCTGTGCTCTGTCACTGGGGGGCTTTTGACTTTCCCCTTGCAGTAGAGGACATAGTACCCCAAAAATCTGATATACAGATGCTCACTTTTCTCCCTGCCCCGTAGAAAAATGATACTTGGTGAGATTTTACAGGTTCAGCCTATGCTGACAAGAGTGAGATCCAAGTCTGATGGACAGAGTATTCTGGTGTAAGTCTTGCATTACAAGGAGTGAAAAGCTGATTACACAAGGAATGACTGAGTG
Source organism: Corvus moneduloides (assembly GCF_009650955.1). NCBI lineage: Eukaryota > Metazoa > Chordata > Aves > Passeriformes > Corvidae > Corvus > Corvus moneduloides. The sequence goes on from NC_045492.1 coordinate 7,197,940, forward strand.
CTTTATCTTTAGTAGTGCAGCTGGCATAAGAAGCTCCTGCTCTTGCAGTTCTCCTCCTTTTTATTTCTTTTAGCTTGGTTTATTTTAGTGATCTGGTTTATAGCCCTGCTTTTCAGCCCATGGCAGTGATGGTGGGGGAATAGCTGAGGGTGGAAGGGAGGGGAGGAATTTCTGAAGCCAGCTGTTTTGAGGAGGAACAGTTGTAATAATCTGCACCCTAATCTAGACTGTGAAACAGGATGGAGTCACTGAGCCCCTTCTCAGTGTTACCCCCTTGTTTGCTTTAGTGAAATCTGTTCAGAAGGGTTCGGAGGTGATAACTTGGTGATTATCCTAATTGCCATGTGAAACCCAGGGGCAAAGTCCATGAGAGCGTTGTCTCCAACACTTGATGCCTGTCTTAGCACTTTTCTCAGAGTTTTTAGTTAATGAAAATACTTTGTTCTCCTCTCAATTTCTTTAATTATTTCTGTAGGAAATGGTGCAACATCCTGTGGCCTTTACCTCTCTCTAAAATGAGGTATAATTATGGGTGGCAGCGATAGCCTTGATGATCTCTAAAGATGGTAGGAAGTGACAAGAGATAGTTTAATATTTTTATAGTTCCACGGAAAATTATGCTCATCAGGTTAATTCAATAAAATATTCTCACCAGACACTTTGTGCTATAATGACTTACAAATTACATGCTAATTGTGCTACAGTTCAGCCACTCCATTCCTTGAAAGGAAGAGGTGGAACTCCTAGGATGAGTGTGGTATCCACAGGTGGGGATAACAGGTGGGGATTTGTGTCAGCCCATCCTTTCAGTTTGGTGTAGAAAGACCAAATTGCCTGGAGCTGTGCTGAGGGCAGGACGTGATGGCTGTGAGCGTGGCTTTTAGCCTGTGGTCTGAAGGCCCCTCCTGAACATATCTTGCATCCCTCGGCTGTCCCCAGTGTTACAGACAGAAAATAGTAAGGGGAGAAACTCCATCCTTAGAGTGAGAGACACATTGTGGTGGTTGTTTTGGTGCACAGCTATTTGGAACATGCTCATTTCTGTCCACCTGGATTGGCCTCGCTGTTCCACGTGGTGAGGATGTAAAACCAGGATCCTAGAGGTGTTCTTTGTTCTTGATCAGTACCCATTCCTTTTGCTCTGCCCAGCTGTGCAGTGCATGCTGGGCGGTGAGTGATAGATGAGGAGGGAGGAGGATGCAGAAATCTCCTCCACTGCCTATGTGGAGCAGTGTGATCTTTGGTACAGCACGGGCACATCCATCGCATCTTTAGGCTTGAAGTCTCTACTTGACACCTCGAGGCCTGTCAGTCCTGCCTCATTAGTGTGAGAGAAGCTCATTTTAGCTTCACAGAAGCCCATCTTACTGCTGTCTTCTCCCATCAGCAAGGGGCATCTCAGTACATATTGCTGGCAGATTAGAAATGGCACCTGAGCGCTCATTTGGAGGTTAGCGACTGACAGCTTTGAAAGAGAGACCAAGTGGGAAGGGGGCTGCTTGCTACTGTACTGGAGGCAGATTAGCACTGAAAGGGTGGCTGTGGTTTTAAGAAAAAAAAATAAAAGGACTGTGAAAAGGCACCTTAAAACTGTACTTGTCTTCTAATTCATATCTGCTTAATTTACTGGCACAGAATAATCTTCTCTGCCGAGGGGGGCTGTTAGAGCTGCCGCCGCTGTGTAATCAAGACTGCAGCTGCCTGGATCCAGCTCCTGTGATCGCCGTGCTCGGATCAGAATACAGAGCAGACCCGGCCTTTGTTTCTTGCTCTGGAGATTCAGAGTCCTGGCCTGTGGTTGTTTTTCTGCTCAGGAATTTAGCACTGTTGAGCAGAGCAGCCAGTGAGCCTGTGTGCAGTGCATAGTGTGAGCGCTGGTTCAGGAGTGAGTGTGTTGTCTTTCTTGAATTTTTTTTCGATAATTCAGTTACTATTCAGCTCTCCTGCTAGCCAGACTCATCATTGTTTAGCTTTAGAGACCAGATTTGAGCCATTTGGCAGGGATGTAGGGTGAGGGAAGTCACTCCCTGCACAAAATTGGATTTTTCTATTTACTGGCAAGAGCTCACATGCAGGCTTTGCCCACTCATGCCTGTGCCCATGATTTTGAGAACATGGAGTAAATGACTATCATGCATATGTTGGAGTCTTCAGGATCTGATGCTAAAGTGTTACATCTGAGTGTAGCCAAAGCCGTTGATCTGACGGCACAATTAAGAAGGCACTGGCTTTAAAACTTGTTCTTTTACTGACAGACTGGATTTCTAGGAGGAAAGGAGAAGTATTTCGCTACCTGAGCTTTCCTCTCCCTTTCGAGAGGAAGTGGGCATCAGCTGTCTAAGTCACTCCATCAGATTTCTGTCCAAGGAGCATCCATTGCCCCCCTCCAGGGAGAGTTGCACAGGGCTCATTTTCCTTCTTGTGCCTAAAACTCTCAGCTCACCATTAGATGCGAGGGCTTGGCTTGGCAGAACAGCCACATTTGGCAGCCTCAGTCAGCTTTGGTGCCGGTGACCTTGCATGTGCCTGGAGCACGAGTGCCTGAGGAGGCGCGTCCTGTGGAGCGTTGCAGGTACGGGGCACTCGCAGGTGATGGCTCTAATGAGGAAATATTGCTCCGCCGGCGTGCGCCCACCTGCCAGACGGCTGCAGAATAAATCACAGAGCTGCAGCGAGCTCGCTGGGCTGATGAGCTGCTTCCTTTGTTTAAGAACGAAACCAGAAGACAAATCCCAAAATGCAGGAGGTGACACGTGGCACAGTTGTTTGGGCCCGTCAGCCCCCATGAGGATGGAGCGCAGGCACATCCCGGGGCCAGCTCGGAGGAGGCTGCTCTGAGCTCACTGCCAGGCAGCTCTTGCCAGTGTTTTGCAGAAGATGGGCTGTCTGGACATGAGGGATGGAATGGAGTGGAGAAATGGAATGGCCTCTTGCTCTCTTCCTCTGGCCTCCCTCTGGGCAGCTCTCACTGGTGAAACTCATGTATACAGAGGAAGGATGGATGGTGGGTCATCATTCCCATGGGAGTCAGAGCTCTTTGGCTAAAAGACCCTGGCCTGCCTCTGCCCTGGCAGCACCCCTTATAAACACAGCTGGGAGAGCCTGGCTGGGCATGGAAAAACTGGCCTTGTGCAGGATTTTCAGATGTGTTTTCTCATCTATCAGTCAATTATGAAGCTGGAAGCTAGATAGGTCTTTGAGTGTGCTGGAGTCATGTTCTGCACTGCTGAACAGCACCCTCAGATGGCCAGTAAAAGAGCAGGTTTTGTTCCATTCTCACAAAGAACTTGTAAATCACGGATACATGGGTCTGTTCCATAGTCACACACTCTCACCCCTCAATGTAGAAATGTGATTTGTATGTTTAAATTAAAATTTTAACTTGCAGATGGACACACTTCATGACCAGCAAAGGCAAAACTTCTTCAAAACCGAATGAAATGTTTTATGAATTTAAATGAATTATTAAAAATACTCCTTCAGCAAGAAATATATAGCTGATAACGTTTGGGGGAACAAAACAGTTCTTAAGAAACCACAAATTCCACCAACATTTTGCCACTCCTAATAGGAAGTGCTCTGAGAGAATCCTCACACCTTTCCTTTGCATGGCTTTACAGGACATGGTGCGTCGAGGAGAGATCATAGACGATGACATGGAAGATGAATTCTATCTCCGTCGTCTGGATGCCGGGCTCTTTGTGCTGCAGCTCATCTGTTACATCATGGCAGAGATCTGCAATGCCAACGTTCCCCAGGTAAAGCTGTGTACAAGGCTGGCAGATGATCTGTGTTTCCATTCATGGTGCAGACAAGGCTCTAAATCCTTGTAAATGCTGCTGCGTTGAGTAATTGTGTCTCTAATTCCCTTTTTTGGAGGAAACCTCCTGTTTATTGCACTTGTGTCCATACAGCTCCATCAGGTTGCAGCAGATAGGAGGGCATTAGTGGAGACAGAAGCTGATGTCACTACATTCATATAATCTGTATGAGCAAGGTCAGGGTTTGAAATGGAAAGGCCTTGCTGATGCCATTGCTGAGAGAGCAGGGGAAAGCGGCCTGCTCTTGGGAGGTCTCACAAAAGCACAGCTACAGCTTTTCTTCATCTGTGCAAAATGCTGCATCTCTGCCTCCTCTGTGAATATGTTGGGGTTTGTGAATGCATTCTGTGGCTTCTTATTTCTGTGCCATGTGCCTTCCTGGGTGTTCCTGAGCAGATGCTGAGGGCTGCCAAGACTGAGTTGGTTTTGTGGTCCTCAGGTCTCTGCTTATCCCTCAAAGTGGGAAAAAGTGGGGCTGTGCATGGACTTGTGTTGCACTGAAGAGCTCTTTCTTCTCTTTCCTACTCCCCATCAGATTCGTCAGAGGGTCCACCAGATCCTGAACATGAGAGGCAGCTCCATTAAAATTGTTCGACACATCCTGAAGGGTGAGTAGAGATATCTCTGTGCAAGTGTCTCATTGCTACCAGGGACAGCTTGGTCATCGCTGCGCAGGATGAGCCTTCTCATGTAATTCTCCTTGGCTTCCTGAGCATCTCCAGGCAGCAGCTGAGCAGTGTTCCAAGATCCTGGCAGGGCTGGAATCACCCTGATTAGTGGCGTGCTTTGCTTTGCCTCAGAGTTAGGACACTTGCTGTAGCTGCTGTCAGAGAACAGCACATCACTTCACGCTTCCATCAGCTCCAGCCTGGCTGGAATTCACTGCTGGCATTAACATGAGAGTAAATATTTAAGGGAAGTGTACACGCCTGCTAGAGGGAAGAATAGTGGAGTCTCATCTTTCATTAACATGGCCCTGCACTTTACCATCTGCACCATATTAGTATCCACGGTGTATTTGTCTTGTTCTTAGTGTCAGATTAATATGGATTATAGCATTAAAGTATCCTCCATAGCTTTAAAATGTAGCTGTTGTGATTTGCAATCCCAGTTTTAAAGTACTGCTTGTTATTTTTAATGCTCATGGTGAATTAGAGCAATGCCTATTTGAGCTGTGGCCCTCTGCAGCCTGCTGTCCTTTAGCAGCAGCAGCCACTGGAACTGAGGGAGAGGAGGGCAGGACTCAGCCTCTTCCCATGGTCCCTCGGAGCTGAGAGGCTTAGTGGGAGCAGCAGGGAACCAGAGCTGCCCAGAGAACATGCTTCCTTATGGAGTGTGTCTGGTCCAAAGGGGCTGTGTTGTTTTCAGTGTGGGGCGAGGAGTTTGTTTTTCTTCTGGAGGGAAAAGAAGGTTGGCAGCATTTCTGGGATACTGGGCTGTGGGATGTGTTTCAATGTTTCTTTGGGAGCAGCAATGTTCTCCTGGGCTTTTCTTGCCCGCACTTCAACGCTGGCAGGTACACACAGCTTATTTCCTGTAGAACCTCTTGGTTTTCTCCCTTCTCATATGCAGGAAAAAAGGAATCAAAAGGCTGGCTGGCATGACAAAATAAGAGTGATTTTCTGACAATGTAAGATTACCTGCAGGTATAGGCAATCTCTTTGGCCCTTGTCCTTGGCCACAAAGTGCAAGTTAATGCCTGCTGGTGAGCAGGGGGGCTGCATAGGATGTCTTTTCTGATTTTAATTATGATACTTGAAAATTCCTGCCTCTGAACCACCCCTTTCCAGTGTGGAGTATGGCACACGTCCGCCTTCAGATTCCTACACTTGCCCTGGGCCATGGGTCTCTGAGGGAGATGTCTGCAGACCTCGCTGGATTTGCACACCTCACAGTCACGGCTCTGGGTTGTTGATTTACATACCAAGCTGAATTGGAGGGCAGCTGCATTAAAATTTCATCCGATTCTTTCTTTCCCAGACAGTGACTTGCATTGTGAAACTTCCTCCGTGGTTGTATCGGGTGTTGCAAGCTCAGGGTCGTGCTGGGTTGGGTGCTCTCAGCAGCACCACATTCCCTGCCTGAAGGGGCACATTGGCTTGTTAATAATGCAGGGATGGGTACAGAGTTTGGGCTCTGACTGCAGCTCTCCCCAACTCCTATACTTGCCAGTTTTAGGGACTTCAGAGACAATAGTCAAAACCTCAGTGATAAATTTCTTAGTGGGTCCTTGTGAAGATCTGCAGTGGGACCCGGGAGGCAGGAGCAGCACTGGGCTCAGCTGCAGTCTGGGCTCTGATATTTGAGCTTTTCAGTAGTTGCACACCTATGTCCACATCTGTGGTCAGCACAGATTCACCAGCCTGTAACAGCAGTGACACCTGGGACATGCACCTGCCTCTCTGAAGGAGTCAGTTCCCTGGACACAGCTTCCCAGGAAGGCAAAGGGGTTTGGATGTGGACCCTGCAGTGTGCTGCTGGGGCCAGCAAGGGACTTCCAAAACTTCACTGGAGTCAACTGTACGAGACTATTGCAAGTGACTGAGAGATCAGGAGCTTGAGCCTTGGCTGGAATGTTTCCAGGCTACTTCCCAACTTGCTCTCAGGACAGATGAGGATCGGTTTATTTTTACTTTTTGTTCAGTGTTTTGCTCTTGTTCAGTTTTTATTTTCTATTTTTGCATACTAATTAGGTGCTCAGTTTTTAGTTTGATTTTTATGGCCTACATATTCTCCATGTTTCTCTGGCAACCTGACAGCTGATGGATCCCTTGGGGTGGCTCAGAATTACTTACGATGCAAGCAAGGAAGCGAGACTGTTTTCTTATGGTAGGGCTTTCAAGGGGGAGGAGTGGGCAGGGAATAACGGGAGGCTCATTAATGCATTTCTGCAGGCTGACCAGTCCTCCCACACTTCCTTTTTCTGGAAGATCAAGCATTTCTTGCAACAGGACAGTTAGTTTATGCTTTGGAAGAAAACAACTGAGTGGTGTGTGCCTTGGCTAGGGAGATGTTTTGGGAGTGGAGGCTGGGTTTGGGACGGCAGCAGTGTCTGTATCTTGGGGAGGTGCCTGGTCTCCATCTGTCATTGGGAACAGAGTGAGGCACAGGCCTCTCTGAAGCAATACTTGGCTCTGGAGTGGCAAATCTCCCTGTTTTTCACTGATCCAGAGAGACTAGCCATTGGTCCTGGCTGCCTCGGGAGCTCTGTCAGAGCTGCTCCTGCTGAGGCCCCTCCCCAGGACACATCTGGTGCCAGGTGAGCGGGCACGCTGGGAGCTGGGCATGTGGAATGTCTGCTGCACAGTCCAGCCCGAACCTGTTAGCACAGGTAAGCACAAAGGAAGGGTCAGTGTGCTCTGAGGATGGAGCTCAGTCTGGCTCATGGTGCCTCCATCTGTGCAGGCTCTGGAGCTTCCAATATCTATTACAAGCCTCAGTATTTCCCAATTGATTTTTACTGTTCTGTAACCATTGTATTTTGTCTAATGAAGCAGAAACCAATCTTGGGCCCTTTCCCTTTGTGTAGCTACAGCAGTGTGTAAGCTCTGGTTAACTGTTGGCAGGGGCAGCTTACATTTGAATTTTTTTTTAGCAGTCTCAGTGAAGGAGTGGAATTTTAAATAAAAAAGTAAATACATAAAATCTCGGTCAGAGATTTACTTTTTTAAGCCTGGTTCTGGGGGTTTTATCTGGTGTCTTCAAGCTGCTAATGCTTCAAATGAGCATTAGTAGCTGTCATAACCCAGTAAACATTCTGCCTTGGAGTCACTGGGGCTTTAGTCTTACAAAGCCTAGATGTTTAGAAGGAGAAATGCTGAGCATTTGGACAAGATAAAAAGAATTTTTGTCTTGTTTTTGTTTGGGTGATCTCCTGGTACAAAGGAAGGGCAGTGTCATTAGTGGCACTCAGCAGCTCCCTGCTTGAGCCCTCATCCAAGCAGTCTGGCCATCCTTAGAGCTGAGGGCAGAGCTGCTGGCTGTGCCAGGCTTGGAGACTATGGCTGTCCCTGACCTGGGCTGGGAGAGGCCACTGCCGGTGGGAAATGGTGCCCTTGGGCTGCAATGAACTGCAGCACTCGCACCCAGTGGGGCTGTTCCAGAGGCACTTACCCTGATGGAGCACGGAAAAGGCTGCTGGGGACAGAGCCAGCTCTTCCACCAGCTCCCAGGGATGCTCTGGTACTGCCTGAGGGGAGAGGGAGCCTGAGCTAAGTGCCAGCCTTGGCTGGGAAGGGGACCAGGATTCCTGTGCACTGGGATTGTCTCCTGCCTGAGGATCCCCGGTGCAGCCCTTGGCCAAAGCACACACACAGCGCAGCAGGGCCAGGCTGCCCCACAGCAATCAGCCCATACACAGGGAGCTACAAGGAATCTGTCCTTGTAGGAGCTTTCTGCTGCCTGTAAGAGCTGTGGAGAGCAGCTCCTCCATTGAGGGAAGGTACCCTGAGCTGGTCCCTTTGCTGGGACAGTGGGCAGCTCAGGTTCACCTGCAGCAAACCTCACTGTTACCACCTGCTCGTGTTACAGGTACTGGAGCGGTTTATAAATATTAAAAATATTTTTCCCAGAAGCCTGACAAAGAGCTTACTGCTTTTACATGGAGAGAGAGAGAGAGTGCACACAGGAGGGAAGACTCCCACATCAGCTAACTTCTGCATGTCCTCAGTGCTTTCAGTGCTCCTGTAACGAAGTCTTTGATGGAGCTCAGAGCGTGTAGCAGTGCTAAACGTATAAATATTAAAGCAAACTTTCTACAGCAACTTACCATTCAGTGCTGAATACAAGCTGTTCTGTTTGTTTGGAAGAAGGAAAAGAATGCAAGCAGGCGGAGGCAGGGAAGCGCTGTCTTAGCCATCAGCCTGCTCCTGATTTCCTCAGATTTGTTCAGCTTCTTGCTTCCGCAGCTCAGAACCTGCTTTTCATTTTTTCTTTTTAAACCGTCTTTGAAAATGCAGGTTCTGGTGACAGGAAGGAGGGAGCTGGTAGGGGATGAGAGCTGCCAGCTCCAAATGAATGTCAGGAAGGAGAGCTACAGAGGGAATGTTTAGTTCCGTGGTGTTTGGCCATGTGCATGGATGGGCAAGACCATGGTCAGGGTGTGGTGTCCTCTGCCTGATGACAAGGAGTTTGGTTTGTAGTTAAATCTGAACTGGTGGCTTTTCTTCTGTGTGGTTAAAAGCAGCGGTAGATGGAGGAATTGGGGTCTCCTCGACAAAAATCCTCATTCAGGATGCTTGGACAGCAGGAGGTTAAACCCAGGGCTGGGAATGATTAACAGTTGTCACAGACCCGGCCTGACCTTCCCTGATGACACTCAGTGTCCAAAGGGACCTAGGAAGCCAGTGATTTGCAGTGATTTATGGTACTGTTTGCATTTCTTGGACATAATGCCATGATTCCCATGCCAGGGAATGGATGCTCCTGGGTGCTGGTGTCTGCTTGGACCAGAGCAGGGAGTTCTCTGCCTCCATCTGCCACAAAAGCTTTAGTGAGTGTCAGTAGGTGTTTGTTATGCAAAGCTTTAACCCTGAGGATGGGCAGGAAAACCATCAATGCTTGCATTAATTCCCATTTGGCTGTGTGCTGTGGCTGTGGGTGTAGACTGTGCTGTGGTGTCTGCAGTTGTTGCCCTTGGTTTGTTCCTGTTGCACTCAAAGCCTGTGTCCCTCTGCTCCCTCCCTGCAGAGTACGCAGAGAACATTGGGGACGGGAAGAACCAGGAGTTTCGGGAGAGCGAGCAGAAGAGGATCCTGGATCTGCTGGAGAATTTCTGAGGAGCTGGGAGACACCTCTGTGTCTGCCCACAAGGACGTGGCACCACTTCTCCCTCCTTCTGCCCCTCCTCCAGCCTCTATTGCACGATGAAAGTGATGTTTCTATGAAACTGCTTCTAAATGGGATTTGGGAGATATTAAAGATAGTTTGCTTTTTTTTAGTTCCTGGTTTGTTATTTGAGCAGTGTTCTGGGAGTGGGGCTGCAGCTGCATACCCAGCACAAAGCCAGAATGAAGTTCCTCTCTTTCTTTCCTTTTTCTCCCTAAATCAAGCTGCCAAGGATCATTGTGAAACAATACAAATGTATGCATGGCAGGGAGGGCAGAGAGGAAGCCTGGATGGCTCGAGAGACTGTTTGCAAGTTACTCCAGCCTGATCAGTTAATGAAAATGTACAACCCTTGCTCTGACGGGAACCTGGGAGGCTGAGGTGGTGATGTGTCTCCAGTTCATCCCTTCTTCAGTGGCAGAAGAGATCCAGGAATCGGCCACATCAGCCATTCCTGGTAAATCTTCCCGAAGGTGAGTGGGAATTGAAAGTAGGTTCTGGCACAGGCTGGTCACTGTTCCCTGCTGAAGAGGGCAAAGAGGGAATGAGTCTGTTGGGATTTTACCCAGAACTAAGAGTGAGGGGAGGTAAGCGGTGACATGCCCAAATTTCATCGCCTTCCTTTCGTAGTCAGCTTTGGGTCTGGCTGTGGTTGTTCAGTAGAAAACCAGTGTTGTGGTTCCTAGACAGGGAGCTTAGCTCTTGGAGCAGCAGTGAGTCCCCAGAGGAGAGGGAGAGCCCTGCCTGCCTCAGGGGTAGGGTCCACAGCTCATTCTCATCACCCTCTGCACCACAGTGTGGTTTTGGGTGTCATTGTGCCAGACTCTGGCACTTCCCTGAGCCGGGCCTCCCAACTGGGATAGGAGGTAGCAGAGGATATTTTCCTGCATCCTCTTTTATGCTGCTAGAGTTAATGACTGTCATCACAAACCATCGTGGCTCCCGCAAGCTGGGCCGTGCCTAATTTAGAGAGATTTGCATGCTGGCAGCATTCATTTTTTATCTCCAAGAAAAATGCATTGTCAGGGAAGCTTAAAGGCTTCCTTCAATCCTGAGTGCACAGACACTGCTGGCCTGGCGCTATTGAACGCTGGTGTTCAGGGGATCAGCATGGAAGTCGTGGCTTCAGCAGCAGTTTTGTGCAGAACTTGTTACATTCCTCATGTCTTTCTTCTGTTTTCAAGCTGCTTCCTTAAAGGTAGTTTTTCCTTTAGCTTTTAGGTGTGGCTAGGTTTTTACTTGAGTCTGGGAATCATTCCCTTTCCATACCAGGAACTGTGATCAGAGCTGGTCTCTGGTTTTCCCTGGAAGGGGACTGGCTGTTCCCTCACTGCACTTGTGTTGGAGGAGCTGAGGAGAAAGGGAGGGGTTTGAGACAGAGCGGAAAGGGGATGTAGTGAACGTGGAACAGCTTCAGCTGAGAAGTGGGGCCATGTATCTGGGGGAGAAAAGGGTAGGGAAATTCTTGAGAAAACTGCAATAAACTGCCTAAGGGCAAGGTATGTTTAGAAATCTGAGTGTACATTTTAAACCTGATTTCACTGTGTTTGCCACACGTGTGTGTGTACATGTGATCGTTTCCATGCACAGCTGGTGAGCTGGTGTGGGTGTGCAGTGCATGATTCCTGCTCCAAGTTGACTCCTCTCGGATGGGGAAAACCTCCTGCAGCATCTGCTGGGAGTGAAACGTCGGTCACTGCCCCAGTGGGTTGTGCCAGTGAACTCCATTGGAAGCACTCGCAGCAAGGGACACGGGCTGGAGGAGACAAAAGCGTGGTGGTGTGGGTGGGTTCCCTGGACTCCCTGGGGAGCAGGGAAGGGTCCTGGCACTGCTCCAGCTGCCAGCAGTCTGCTGTCCTGGATCGGGAGAAGGAACAGGCACAGCTGGTGATGGGGCCTGGGCCTCAGCAACATCCTGTGAGGTGGTGTTCCCTCTGCAGGGCGTGGAACGTGGTGCTGCCACTGCAGTGTCCCTCACAGTTCTCGGGGCCATGGTGCTGCACCTGGGGAGCCAGGAACACCTTGCCATGAGTATTTTTGTCTTCCCCAGCTGAAGGAGGAATTTGTGGGATTAGGAAATGGCAGTGTGCATCCCACCCAGCCCAGCCACTGTCCCTGTGATGGATGAGGGTGCTCCAGATGTTGCTGAGGAATTTGCCCAGAGATGGTTCCTGCAAGTCAGGCTTTTACAAGGTGGATGATGAATTATTCTCTTCTAATTTCCGAGCTCTTTCAGAGGGAGGAACCCCACTGCTCCAAAGGAGCCCAGTCAGTTGTGATCCTCATGATCACACCAGGCCCTGCCATGCACCCGCACCCCAGCCCCATGTCCCACTGCTGGGAAACACTGGATCCTCTGGCTTGATCCTTGGGATGGGCTGGGGGCCCATCTGGGCCCACTGTTATTAATTAAGGTAATTATTCAGCTTAATGTGGTGCTTCTGGCCAGCTCTGTGCTGTCATACTGAGCAGCACAGAAAAGCCTTGGAGGTGTGAGGATGGGCACCCCGAGTCTTGGCAGTTGTGGAGAATGATGTTATTGTAATTGAGGGAGGATTAAAAGGTGGAGCTAATAACAGATTTCCTTGAGGAAGCATCCATAGGCTGCAGACAGGGGAAACTGTGTCCTGGTTTAACCCTGCTGGTTCTGTGGCCATGGAACAGCAGCATCACTGTTGGCTTTTGAGCTAAGTGTGGGTTTTGGGAAGGGGTGTGGGAGTGGCACAGCCCACATGCAGCACCTGTGGGACTCTGGGCTGCTGGGAGTGATGGCAGGGACTGGGTGACAGGAGCCTGGTGGCATTGGCTCCTCTGTGAGCCCTGAGCATGTTGAGCCACACTCCTGTGCCCCCTCTGCTCTCAGGGTACCGGGACAGCCTCTGCCCAGGGCAGTGGAACATGCAGGGACAGAGACCCCCTCTCCATCGCACCCCTCCCTGGGCTGCATTTTCTTGTCTCTGACTGTAAATAGATTTGACTAAAGAGGTAAATGAGAAGGTAATTAGAGGGAACATGATGGATGAGGCACTCTGGTGATGGGAAGCAGGAAACTTGCCCTCCAGGAGAAAGGAGCTGGGAGGGTGTTCTTCAGCAGAACACCTGGGGTGCTTCATGCTTCCCTCTGCAGCAGGATCCTGGGATGCAGTGGTGGGAGGTCTGACCCCTGGGAATGCCCAAGGCTGCCCCAGGCTGAGATGAGCTGTGGGCAGTGGCCACTGCAGGCAGGGATGAGCCCGTCACCCAGACATCTGGACTTTGCCAGGGCACCGATCCAGGTTCGGTACCAGCTGCATGAGGCTGCTGAGCACCAGTGCAGGGTTTTAAAGCAGGAAAGCAGCAAGGGATGAGGCAGATGCTGTTCTCAGTCTGTGGGGTCATCAAATTCCTCTGCTCCATGGAGGCGCTTGCCCCAGTGGGGTTTGGTTGGGCTGAGGCCAGGCTGGGTTTGGCTGGGGCTGGGGGAATCCTGGGGTGAGTCCTGGGGAAGCAGGTGTGGGGACAGGGAGGGAGAGGAATGGTGACACCATCCGTGCAGGGGGTGGCAGTGCTGGCAGTATCAGGGAGGGTGGGAGCACTGGTTTCCTCCTGCTGGGAGTGGCAGGAGCTGATGGCACTTCGCCCTGGCCACAGGAGACAGGCACCGACCGTCCTCACTGTGTGTCCAAATTCATCTTCAGCTCTGCTCCCGGCTGAGCCTCCCTAAACGGGGAGAAATGAGTGTAAATCATGGCTGAGGAACATCTCCTGATATCCCAGTGGAGGGACTGAGGCTGTGCTAAATACAGCGAGAGGCTGTCAGCACTGGGGACAAACCATCAGCTGCAAAATAAGTCACTTACACTATTGATTTTCTTTTTAATACTTTTTTTTTCTTTTAAGGCCTTGCTCTCAGGGAAAGCTTTTCTCCTGGGGCAGGAAATTATTTGGAGGGGGAAGGGCTGGTTGGTTTGTGGTATTTTTTTGTTTGGTTGGTTTTTTACATTTAATTTTTTTGGTGCTTAATGGTTTGGAAGGAGGGAACTGTTCCATAGTGACAGACACCTGTGATGTTGCTCCTCTCCATCGGGAACCTGGCAGTGGGTTCTGCAGAGGAAGGAGTTAATGGTGTGGAAACAGGCTTGAGTTCTCTGAAGAAATAGTTCTTCTCAAGTAATTTTCTTCTGAATTTTATGCTTTGGAGACTTCCCTGTGTGAGGGCTGCTCTGGGCAGAGGCCTTTGAGTCCCAAAGCCCCACATGCTGGGGGGAGTTCCTGCTGCCTTTCCCACATCGTGCTGGGACTCCCAGGGCTCCTCAGGGTAGGGGGCCAGGGACACAGGGCTGTGACCATTCCAAACCAGGCAGGGGGGACAAAGACACCACGTGTCCCTGCCCAGAAATGCTCTCACTGCTCTCCCACCCGGGTTATGCCGCTGGGAAGGGCTGTGCTGGCAGTGGCACAAGGAGCCCATGGTGCTGGTGGTGTCTGGAGCAGGGTTCCCTTTACCCAAAACCCTTCTCCTGCTTGGTCTGTTATTTTCAATGCTGTTGTGGCTGCCGTAGTGTGGGTGGGTGGGTTGTGTTTGCTCACCTGAGCTCCCACTCGCCGCCTCCCCGGCTGCTCCCTGCACCGGGGGATCCCGACAGGCGCTGCCTCCATGGCTGGCTGCGCCCGGGATGATTTGTGGAGGAGCAGGCTCTAATGTTGCCTGGCGGGAGCATTGTTTTCCTGCAGCGCACACAGACCTTTGCAAATAATCTAATAATGCAGGAATGTCAAACTTCAGCTGTGGAAGGAAATCCTTTTATACAGGAATTGTCAAGTCTCTAAACAAGTATCAGAAATGAGCTCAGTATCAATGTGGAGGGTGTTTATTCTGCCCGTCAGAGAGATGAACAACCCAATTCACTCTCCCAGGCAGACGCAGATTCGAGCATTGGCTCCTGGACCTCAGGAGAGCTCAGTGCTGAGCCTCGGGGTGCCCCCACATGAACCCTTAAAGAGGTGAATTTCAAAACAATGCATGAGGCAGACCCTAGTGCTTCAGCAGCTCTGGGGTTTGGGGTTTCAGCTTTTTTTTTCTTCCAGTTGCTGGGCAGCTTTTGCTGTCAAAAGGGAACATGGGGTGTTGGCATTGGAATGAGCATGAGCAGCACTCGGGAGCCAGCAGGAAGGACCAATGCTCTTGCTTTCATTCTGGGTGTCCTTGGGCAGCTCCAGGTTGGAGCTGTGTCCCTGGGGATGTTCTCTGTGCCCCTCAGGCTCTGGGGTCCCTCTGAGGCTGATGCCTCATGAGGTGCTGCTGATCTGGCTGACTCCCATTCCCTTCCAACCTCATCCAGCTCTCCGAGCTCCACTGCACCCTCCAGCGTTGCAGGTTGCCTTTGCCCAGTGGACAGGTGTCCCAGGGAATTCACATGCAAACCTTGTGGGAGCACAAGCCATGATCACCGTGGATGCGGTGCCACTGGGATCTTTGTGGTTTCACTGCATGGAAGTGCCCGCTGGATTCCTCCATCTGGTGAGTGCCCCCCGAGCAGAACTGAGCAGTGGGCAGGAACCTGGAGATAAGGAGTGTTTCATCCTCGAGAGCGAGTCCCTGGGCCCGTTCTGCTGAAAGAGAAGCCCTGTGAGGGAGGCGCCGGCTGTTCAGAGCAGTAACGAATGAGCAGATAAGGGACCTTATCAGGCGGCAGGTGCCGGCTCTGCTCCGGGAGCCGCTGGCTCTGCTCTTGCCTCTGTGTGTGAGTGACCTCCCTCATTTCCCTGTCAGACACACAGGGGTTCTTTGGGGCCACATGGCTGCACCCACAGGCAGCACCTGCCCGAGGCCTCTTCACTGATGGATTAAAATTGAGGAGGAGAACCAAACCTTCCTAGCACACTTAAGACGTGGGCACGGGCACTTCCCTCTCTTCCAGGCCCTGCACGGCCCCAGTACCCGTTTTTCATCCACTGTGATGGCAGAAAATCTTCTGGAAATGGGGCTTAATTCAGGCTCTGCCTCTGGAGGTGTTCCCAGCTTCAGGAGGAATTTATGCTCTTTGCTTCCTCCTGGCATGATTTAAATATCTCTGATGGTGCACAGGCAAGTTTCAGCCCTCAAGGTGCAGCTGCAGGGCCTCGGCCTCCAGTGGGGGCTGTGCTGCCCTCGTGTCAGGGTGCAGGAGCTGGATTTGAGCCGGGAATCCCTGCCCATGCCTGGGATGTGCAGTTTCCACTGGGTGACATTGCCAGCTCCTGCTCTGGCTATGCCTGTGGTGGGTGCCTCTCAAAGTGGGGTGCCAAGTCTGGGGGACCACAGTCTGTAGCTGCCACTTCAGTGTGGGTTTGTTTTTATTTCCTTGCTAGCCAATGGCAGAGGATGGACCCTGGGCCAGACAGCAGCCACAAGACTGGGCCAATCACCCAAAATGTGGGGCACACGAGTGCTTGGCCTTTGCTGCTTCTGTTGCACTTGACCCTGTCCATGAACCCTGTCTTTCAGTACATGAACTTTGTCTTTCAGTGTAAGAACCCCCTATTTCGGAGGTTCATGAACCCCATCCTTTGGTGCATGAATCTCCCTGTTTCAGTGGGTGGGTTCTGCCTCCACACGTGCCTCTGGGAGATCTGATGCTTTTGCTTTGTCAGGATCCAGCCCAGAGCTGCTCCCTGACACAGCTGTGTTTGCTCAGCAGCTCCCGGCAGCTTTACCTCAGGACTCTTTGCCACTGCTGCTGTTGCCACCCCGGAGCAGGACCCTCTGATTCCAACCAGCCATGGGAACTTCTGAATGCAGCCGGGCATGGCCGTGACACCCATTTGTCTGTCACCGCTGCTCCCTCCTTCCCTCAGCTTTTATCTCCAGAGGGAGTAATGAACTTGGGCAGAGATCAATGCTCTGCTCTGAGCCAGGCTTTATTCTGACATGCAGTGAATGCTGCAGCAGGTACAACTTTTTTTTTTTTTTTTTTAATTATTGATTAGTAACGCAGGTACGAGGCAGCACAGCTCCTGGCCAGGGACCTGCCTTGCTGGAGAGGAATGGGAAGAATACCCCCACTCCTTCTTCTGGAGCCCTGCCAAAGGAAGGGTGAGGAAAGACAGTATTTTCAAATCCAATTTTAAAAAATCTCTTTGTAGCCAACATCTGTCATCTCAGAGCAGAAAACACCTGAAATAATCTGATTTTTTCTGTTTATCTAGAGAGAAAATAATATCCTTTTGATTGCTCTGTTGCATACAGATACTCTCGTGTGAGTGACGTCTGCTCTGTGCCTCCCCTGGTGCTAAGGCCAGTGTTTAGGACAGGAATTTGGCACCCCCAGGCCCCTTGGTGAATTTTAGGCTTTTCAGAAGAGGTGTATGAATTGCACAGGTGCTGATGCTGTGACCCGCTGTGAGGTGCAGCTCAAGTGCTGGTGCTGTCGGTGGGTTTGGCCTTAGGATTTGTGCACCCAAAGGGACATCGGGATCTTACCCGTTCCTTGGAATCCTGCTCGTGGCAGGAGCAGGGTGCCCGTTGCACCTCTCTCTGGTGCTACCAGCCACACTCCAGCCAGGCTCTCAGGATGCATGTGAGCTTGCAACCCACCCCAGCTCCAGGTTTTTCGTTTTGAGACAAATCTTGCACAGTCTAGGACAGCGATCGGGATACATGTGGGGACGCGCGTCCTTTCTCTTCCCGTAACGTTTCTAAAACCCCTCAAACTGCCCCCAGATGGGCCCTGGCCCTTGTCAGTGAAGCCGGAGCTCCGGGCACCGCACCTGCCGGGCACTGCCCCTCCGGCACTGCATCTGCAGGCGCTGGGGCCGTGCTGAGCTGACCTGGATCACACTGGGCTGAGCGGTACCGGGCCGTGCCAGACCGGGCCGTGCCAGACCGGGCCGTGCCAGACCGGGCCGTGCCAGACCGGGCTGCTCGGGCGGAGCCGCGCTCTGCGCCGGGCGCTGTCCTGGGTGCTGAAACCTCCCCCGCCGAGACCGGCGGTGCCCGGGGGTCTCGCCCTGCGGGGAGCGGGGAGCGGGGCCGGCGGGGATGCCGGGGAGACACCTTTCCCTCTGTGGGACCTGGGGGTGCCGCGGGGCTCTGGCGGTGCGGGTGATCCCGGCAGCGCGGTGCGGAGGGTCCCAGCGAGGCGTGGGAGTCCTGGCGGGAGGGGGGGTCCCGGGGGTGCCGAGGGGTCCCGAGTGGGCGCGGCGGTGCCGGTACGTCCCGGCAGTGCGGAGGGGGGGTCCGGTTGGGGCGGTGCGAGGAATCCCGGCGGTGCCGGGGCTTCCCAGCGGCGCAGGGCAGTACGGGGTGGGGGTGGTCCCGGCGGGGCAGCACGGGGGGGTCCCGGAGGGTCCGGGGGTCCCGCGGGGGCGCGGCGGGTCCGGCCCCGCCCCGCGCAGTTTAAGAATGAACCGTGGGAAAAAAACTTGGGGGGTGCGCGCGGGCCGGGATCCCTCCGCCGGGCGGGGGAGGCTCCGGGCGAGCCGCGGCACCGCCTCGGCGCGCGGCGCCCTCCGCGCGAGGGAAGAGCTCCGCAGCGCGGCGGCGCCGGGACCGCGGCGCAGCCCCGGGGACAGGGCTCGGCCCGGCGGCGCCGCCGCCCCCGGGACGGACGCGCCCGCGGCAAGATGGGCGCCCTGGCCCTGGCCCTGGGGATTTTCCACTACCTGGGGCTCTACCTGCAGCTCGGCGCCGCCTCCCGGCACCCCCCGTGGGACGCCCCGGCGGCGGGCAGCGGTGAGGCGGCGGCCGGGGCTCGGAAAGGGGGCGGCTGAGCGGCGGGAGCTCCCGGGGCTCGGTGCCCCGCGGGGCTGGCGGCGGGTCGGGGCGGCTCCTGCCCGGGCAGCGGGACGGGTGCGGGGGTTCGGGGGTCCCGGTCCGGCTCCGCCGCCGAGGGCAGCCCCGCGTCGCGGTCCGTCGCGCCGGCGGCTCGAGGAGCGGGGGGCAGCCGGGGCGAGCTGGGGTTGGGCTCCGCCGCTCCCGTCTCCGGAGCCCGGGGGGCGGCCTCTGCCTTCGCCGCTGGGCTGCAGAGTCGGGGGCTCTGCACGGTGCGTCCCGGTGCCTGGAGCCACCCGCACCCCGTGTCCGTGAACCTCCCGGTGCCCGCCGCCGTCTGCACCCCGTCTCCGTGTGTCTCACGATGCCGCCGCCACCACCCGCACCCCGCGTCCGTGAACCTCCCGGTGCACCTCCCGGTGCCGCCGCCCGCCCCGCCGTGTGGTGCCCCACGCCCCGGCAGCGGGGCTCCCCCGCCGCTTCCCGCTCCTCCGCTCCCTCCGGTGCACGGTGGCTCGGCGGGTCTGTGCTGCCGAGCCCGCTGGGATCCACCGGGGCTGGGGAAGGGGAACCTCTTCCTGCATCCTACACCCTCCAGTGAGGAACCTGGCGTGGGGGCAGCTCCCTTGTGGGTACCGAGAAGGTGACAGGGGACCATGCTCCCTCGGAGGAGGTTGCTGAGACCCTCCTCGCTCTCTGTGGAGTGACACGGGCACGTTCAGTCTGAGCCCGAGGAGTGACCACGGGGACATGCTGGGTGCCCGGGTCCCAGCTCTTCCCCCCGCCCAGCTCCGGGGCCTCTCGTGTACGGAGAGACCCCCCTCTCTGCCCCAAGGAGCCTCCAGGCACACGACGCCTCGGGCCATGCCTGGGTGAAAGGTGTGAGGTGTCCCGCAGTTTGCGGTGTCCCGCAGCGGTGCGTGGGCTGGCAGGTAGCTGCCTGCCCAGGGAAGGGGTGATCAGCCTCTGCATTGGGGGGATCACAGCAGGAGAGTTTCCAGACCTGCGGGGTGGCATGCCAGACGGAAAGGTGGGTGAAGAGCCTCCATTAGCCACCGCTGCTCCCCTCAGAAATTCAGCAATAGGCAAATAAATAGTGAAATGGTCGCTGCAAGGGAACAGGGAGCCAAGGAGAAGAAATATTCTGGGAGGGCGAGTGCACTTTGGAGCCACATTACAGCTCGCTACTCAAGCAGTTCTGCAGCAACTCACTTAATCACAACAGAAACCTTTATTAAGGATACTGAAAAGCAGTGAATAAGTGGGTCATGTATAATAAGCCATTTGTGTTCAGTAGGTGAATACCAATTTGATAAAAGCTGTGTGTGCTGAAAACCTGTATAAATCGCTGTTTAGCAGATCGGAGATTGATCATTTCATTAGTGGCTGGTGCAGCTTTCCCTCCACACCTCGAGAGTCCAGCGGGTTGGAGACGTGGAGTGGGAGAAGGGCTGTGGCCAGCAGGACGGATTCGGCTGGGGCTCGTGGGCACGGGCAGGTCCTGCCGGGCTCTGCCCGCAGCAGGCAGCGCCCAGAGCTCGCCGCCATCTCTGCCCGGGGCTGGAGGCCTGGAGGAGCCTCCACGGCATCCCGAGGCTCTGGCACAGCCCCGGAGCGCGTTCACTCTTCCTTTTAACTTGTCCACGCCAGATGCAGCGAGGGAATTGACCGGGAGCAGCATGTGCTCCGCAGGCATCGGCAAGTGGCCGTGAGCACCCCTGGAGCACAGGCGGCTCCCCCATCCTGCCACCCCACTGTGGACAGCGAGGTTCTGCTCGCAGGGCAGCCAGGGCTGTGGGGAGGGAAAAGTCACAATCAAAGTAAGTCCTTTACCTGCCCCCACAGCAAAGGCTCTGCCTTTGGCCAGGATGGAGCCAGGATGGGCTCCAGCTGCCCCGTGAGAGCATCTGAGCCGCAGGATTCTTCCCACCATCCCTTCCCTACCCACAGTGCTGCCTCTTCCCCTTCTCTCCTCAGGCTGGCGCCTTCAATTATTCATGCCCCCCATTGCAGCCTGTGCACGCTGGGCTGCTGCCATCGGCTTTCTCATGCGCTGGCTAGGAAGCTCCAGCCGTCTTCCCAGCCTGCTGTCTCTGGAGTGGGGCAGGGGAGCCGTGCTGTGAGGAGGAGCAGCCCGGCTTCTTCCCGGTATCGCGTACAGGCGATATCGCATCGCCTCAGCAGAGCCGTGGCTGGAGGCTGGAGGGAGCGGGGCTCCGGCTCCCCAGGGCGCTGCCCTGCTCCGTTCCTGCACACCCCGGTGATTATTCTATCAATTACTTTCATAAACACTTTGCATTCTGCCGGATTTTTTCGCACTTCCTGATGGGAATTCTCCATGCCGATGTGTTTTTCCTGCTGCTGTTCGTGCAGTCATTCAACGCAATTACATCTGACACCTCTCCTCATCAAACGTCTGGGCTTTCTCTTCCCTTGAAGCGGCTGACAGACGACGGGCCAGACACTGGGAATTATTACGTTAGGACAGTGACAGCTAATTTTAATCATAACGTTCCCTGTGAGCGAGGCAGGAATCCACCAACAGCCGGCATGGCTGCACGCGGTCTGGAGCCGTGGGCAGCACGGCAGGGCTGGAGTGGGGACCTGGAGTGGGCCAGGGAGCTGGAGGCTCTGTACTGCTGCCTCCTTCAGCAGGGGCTGCTCCGGGGGCTGGATGGATGCCCAGGTGGGCACCTGCTGGGCCCTCTCCCCTTCATGGCTCCTCTGGGATTATGGTTCATGGTGTGAGTGGGACTCGTGCACCTCGGGACAGACAGCCCTTCCTGGCCCTATCCTCGACAGGTCTCGCTCTCTCCGAGCTCCTCTGTTCCATAGCCTTTTTCCCTCCTGCAGGGCTCTTTCCTGCCTGGCTGCCCCCCCCCCCCCCCGCCAAGGCTCCATCTGCGGTGGGTGCCTGGTTAGGCACTGGGGATGATGGCTGGGCTGGGTTGTGACGGGTGCATTGATGCCTTACATCGTATGCTCCGTGTGAAGCTGGATTGGGATGAGGTGGCAGAGGTGGGATGGGCAGAGCCGGGCAGGAGGGTGCCGTGTCCATGAGCTCCGGGCACTGCCAGCTCTGCAGGATGGTACCAGCACCTGTGTGTGGTGTGGGCAGCTCTCAGCAGCAGCTGCCAGTGCCAGTGGCTCGTGTTTTGGGTGCTGGGTGTGAGACCAGGGGGGCTGATCTTCAGCAGAGCAAAGCTCCTGTGTGCCCCGTCCCATTCCTGTGGAATGATTCCTGCTGAGAATTCTCCCCTGCCTGCTGGGAACCATCCCCTGGCAGAGAGCAGCACCAGAGCGAGTGGTGGCTGCAGGACGGCTGCACACACTGCTGGAGCCCCACCAGGAGCTGTCAAAAAAAGGCCGTTTTAGGGCTTTGCTACTTGTACTATCAAGTAACAGCTCTTCCTCGAGCCCCTTGGGAAGGAATTGTCTGAGAACTGAAACTCCTCAGGAACCAGATGGGAGCAGCGGGTCCCCTTGCTTTGTGCAGCCAGGGCCAGTCTGGAGTGACTCACCACTGACATCTCTCTTGCTGTGGGGGTTAAACATTAGGGGAGTGGGAAGTGCTGGGGGCAGGAGCTGGGACAGCCCAACGCGATGGGACATTGTTGGAAATACCTGCAGTTTTCAAGGTTAATTCCAGCTCCCTGGTGAGGTGAGTGCTGGCCTGATCACAGTCACTGAGTTAGCTGGATTTTTGTTTTGTTTTTAATTCACAAGCTGCAAATTTGAGCTCCTTCTGCTGCTCATATGACAGTAAAGAGGGGCAGAGCAATGGCGCTGCCATCCCCAGCGTGTGGTGGGAGCCTCCCGGCCCCAGCCACGGCCTCAACGCTCCAGCCTGACGCGTCTCGTGGGAAGGGAGATGGCTGGGTCGCTGGAGGAGAGCAGCGCTCACCGCCAAAGCCCTCTGCCCGCTCAGCTGCCAGGGCCGGAGCCACCTGCCCTCTCTCAGCAGTCACGCCGCGTTTATGCAGCGGTTTGCACCGCGATGTGTTTTCAGCGCCCCGGGGTCAGCATCCCCGCTCGCAGGCTTGTCAGGAGGAGACACATCCACAGCTGTTAGCGGCGGTGCGAAGGGGAGGGGAGGGGGGCTGCAGCCCGACCTGTGCAGCAGCAGCCGCTGGCAGATCCGGTGTCCCCGTGGTGGGGACAGTGTGGGTCACACAGCCAGTGCACTGGGGTAGTGCCCAGGCCTCTTCTGGATCCATCCGGAGGATGCCTCCTGTGCCTCCCGATCCCCGGGATGGCTCTTGCTCAGGCAGGCTGTGCCAAGGGGTGGGGGGTCCTGTGGCAGCCAGGAGGGTCCATCTGTCTCTGGGTCCCTGCCCTGTCCGTGTGCCGGGATGTGCCTCGGGTGCCTTTGCTGCCGGCAGGACACGGTGCCCCTGAAGCCGGGGCTGTCGCTTTCCATCAGCCACGGGCGCCGTGGGATCCTGGGAAACGGAGGGTGTTTGGGGTCATGGATGTCTGGGGAGGGGAGAGTGCCGGAGGGGATGTGGGTGCCCGGGGAGAGTATCGGTGGTGGGGGATTCTGTTGGACACGTTTGCTTTTCCTGCAGCGGTGCAGCACAAACCCAGCAGGTCAGAGCCGGCCCCACACCAGGGACGCAGGGCAGGGTCCGGATGGACACGCCAGTGGGCAGGAGCAGGGGCAGAGGGACGTTTCATCTCCCCCAGCCTCTGCTCCTGCCCAGCGTGGGACGGAGCCAGCCCCAGCCCCGCCGCCTGCTTCCCACGTGTCACCCCACCAGCCCGGCTGCAGCTCCGGTGAGGGGCTCAGCTCAGCTGGGCAGAGAAAGAGGCTCCTGACTCCCGGCTTTGGGAAAAAATCCCTCCCGGAGCAGGAACCTGCGCTGGCCGGGTGATTAACAGTCCTTTGCAAATGTCCAATGCATATTTAATTGTCCTCCGGTACACCTTTACACAAACATCAGCCTGAGTGCGTGCCTGTGGCGCTGCTCCGGTCGTGTCTGTCCTTGGTGCCTTGGGGGGGCTGTGGTGGGGGGCCATGGAAGCTGGCACAGCTGTGGAATGGCAGGCAGCAGGCAGAGTCCTGGAGAGGCTCCTGGGGGCTGCATGGCTTTCTGTGCTCCATGGGGCCTATGGACGGGGCAGGGGGATGGAGCAGGGGTCTGCGGGTCGTTTCCAGGTACTCGGGGCAGTGCACAACCTGCCCTTGCCCCAGCACAGCCCCATCCCTGCTGCCAGCAGCCCCCTCCCCGTGCAGAGTGAGACGAAGGTGAGGGATGGTGCCCACCGCAGGAAGGGAGCCTGCAGCCCGTCTGTCTCCAGTTTATGAGAGCACCAAGCTGTCCCAGCAGGCGTTTTCAATTCCGTTTATCTGTGTTTCCCCATTGAGTTCATTTTATTTCCCCTGATTTTTGTTTCCTGGAAGATTTATTGATCCTGGTGTTCTCAGTTTATGACAGGTAGCAGGCCATAAAGCACACGGAGCAGCGGCCCCCGACGGCCCCCTCCCTCCTGCAGTGGGGACGCCGCGCCAATGTCAGCGGGGGGAGAGGGCCGGGGCCGGGCTGGGCAGGGGACCGGGGCGCTGGAGGGACAGGGCACTGGCCAGGGTTGGTGACTTGGCCAGTGTTCATGGGAGCAGTGTCCAGGCAGCTTGGCCGACACAGTGTAGGGTCCGTGCCCAGCCTGGGGGCTGCCTGGGGGATCCTGATCTCCACTCGTGTCCCTGTGAGGGGCGGGGCTGGGGGTGCAGTGAGTCACCTCTGTCCAGCCAGGGCCGGGGTCCACGGCGTCTGTCAGGGAGGGCACACGGTGCTGCTGGAGGACACATCTGAAAGACATCAGTCCCCAGCAAAGGTGATGACCCTGGGTATCCATCACAAGGATCTGTGCTCCTCTGGATGTGCTTGGAGGTACCCCGAGCTCGGGGGTTAATTACTACATACGCTTCCCAATTAAAATCTGAAAGAAAGAAGGCGCTTGATTCAATCCTGCGTTTTCTCAGCTTATCTGCCAAATTCCCGTCTGTGGAAGCAGATTTTAATTGTGTTCACAGTAATTTGGAGCCGTCTGGAGCCCTCAGGCCATCACCCCACGCCTGCGCTGCTGGAGCTGTGGTGTCTGGGGGGCTGGTGCAGGCTCTGCTGTGACCCACTGGCTTTGGCCTTTGCTCCTGCCAGCAGGAATTCTGTGGGGCAGAATTCCTGCAACCAGGAATTCCCTGGTGGCAGCCAGGGAATGGATGGGTGAGTGCTGGTTAATGGCTGGACACAACAGCCTCAGCACCACTGGGGCTTGGAGCACAGAGGAACATTTTGTCCTGTGCCAAGAAGACCCCCCTGCTCCACCCACAGCCCTCAGTCACCAGAGCTGTTCCCTTGCCTGGGGCTCCCTCCACTCCCTGCCACAGAATCCATTCTGGGTGAACGGGATGTGGGAGCGGCACTGGGAACCCCACCAGGACGCCCGGCCTGGGTAAACCCCGGTGCTGGGTATTTTCCTCTGTTCCCTGCTGAGATGGATTAAAGGAAAGTGATAAGTGGATGAGATTTCCATGCGTCCAGAGGGACAGGGAGATATTAGAGGTATTAACTTTTTGTCTGGGCTGATAATAATTGGTTTTCAGAGGGATCAGGGCTGCAGAGAGTGTTGCTCCCGACAGGCTGTGTGTCCCAGAGGGCTCCGGTGGGACCTGCACTGTGTCTGTGAGCCGGCAGTGCCGGCAGCATGAGGTGGTGAGTGAGGACAGGAGGCACAGGGCAGCCTCTGCAGCCGAAGCGGTGACCGGGGTGTGCCGGGGGCTGGCAGCCTGTTCCCGTGCCGTGCCACGGAGAAGCCACCGCACCAATCGCGGCAGCAGCGTTTGCCGGTGCCCTGCACGCTGGGGCCGTCTGTACCGAGGAACAACAATCTCTCCAGAGGAGATGAAAAGAATTCTAATTACATCTCCGAACAATATTTGTTTTGAGCGAGGAAAGCAAACCATATGGCGTGTGGGAGCCTGTTTGGGGCCGCATTAAGCGCGGATTTGTTTTTCAGTTGTGTCCTGGTCTGAGTGAGATGCGATCATGCTCTGTTTATTTCTTACACCTCAGAGGTGCGGCGGGTCCCGCCCTCGCTCTGGGGCAGAGGTCTGAGGGATGCTGAGGGAGCGGGGGGGCCACAGGCTCCTGCTCCCTCCCTTCCCCCCCCCTGCTCTTTGCAAAGTGCCTGGGGGGACCAGGCAGCTCTGCTGGGGGTGGGGAGGGGGACACTGGGTGGGACAGGAGAAGCTGGGTATGACAGGGACCTGTCTGCTCTGCTGTTGGGGCTGGCTCTGTTTGGCCGGGAAGGATCCAGGCACCCCTGGTGACCCTGCCTGTGTGGCCGGAGGCTTTGTCCTTCCCTGGGACAGTGGTGTGTCCCCGCAGGCACCCACAGCCTCCGCTCTGTCTCCAGCAGCTCTCTTCACCGAGACCCCCCACGACATGACGGCGCAGGCGGGTGAGGATGTGGAGATGGCGTGTTCCTTCCGCGGCAGCGGCTCCCCCTCCTACTCCCTCGAGATCCAGTGGTGGTACGTCCGCAACCACAAGGACTGGACGGACAAACAGACGTGGGCTTCCAGTCAGGTAATGCCCCTCATCCTCCTCCTCCACGGCAGCACGGAAAGGCAGAGCCCTTCATGCAAAGCCCTTCCCTGCACTTGCCCAGGGGAAGGGCTTTGCTTGCAGCCACTGTTGGGTTTTGGTGAGGGACCCCAACTCGCAGCAGCATCCCCGGTGCTGATCAGACCTGCAGAGCAGGGTTTCACCCTCTCTGCTGTGACAGAGAGGAGCCTGGGGGTCCTGTGGTGCAGGACCCTGCATGGGCTGTTCAATGTCCAGCTGCACTGAGGATGCTCTGGGGTCAGTGGGGCTGGGCTGTCCTGGCTGCCCTTGCCAGCCAAGGGGCTGCCTGGCCCATTACCATGACTCGTCCCAGGCTGAGGCTTTGTTTTTGTGCTTGTGCTTGCACCTTCGCCTACCTCATCACCAGCTCATCCCTCCCTTGTCCCCTGTTTCCCTGTGTACTGGTCCGGCAAACAGCCTCTCTTTATTTCTCTCTCTGTTCACACAGAGATAAGGGCCAAAGAATGGGAAACAGCTCTGGGGATTTTAATGAGCCTTTATTGTAGTGTCTTTGGCAGGGCTGCTGCTGGTGTTGCCATAAATTGAGAAGCCTCAGGGCAGTGCTGCTGGGATGGGGGGGGAGCACTGCCAGGGCTCAAGGGTGGACAGTCAGGGGTGTTGGAGGCGCTGGGAATGCACAGCCAGTGGCGGCTGTAGGAGGAGATTATTGGCAATGGGACAGGTGCTGAAAGTGATGGGGACAGAGTTCCTGGGGCAGGGGTCACTGCTGCATCAGTGATGCCACAGTGGTCAGGGCTCCATCCCCACTCCTGGATTGTGGGGAGCACCTGGAGCTGAGATGCAGTGGGACCTGTGGGTGAGCACCTCGCACTCCCTGGCTGCTGTGCTGTTGCTGGTTCCTTCCACCCTGGGTACCCAGTGTGGCTTCATCTGCCCTGGGTGCCTGGTTTTGCTGGGGCTGAACTGACCCTTCTCCCTTCTCCCTTCTCCCTTCTCCCTTCTCCCTTCTCCCTTCTCCCTTCTCCCTTCTCCCTTCTCCCTTCTCCCTTCTCCCTCTTCCTCCTTGCTTAGGGCAGCCATCCTGGGAGTGGGAAGGGGTCTGGTGGGCTGAGCTGACCATTTCTCTTCCCTCTCTGGTCTCCCCTACCCTGTTTTTCCTACAGCTGATATCATCACCACCAGAGGAGCCTGGGAAGGAGGCAACAAAAATCAGCGTGAGTTTGAATGATGGTTCTTGTGGGGGGCTGTGCTTGAGGGCTCACTGGGACATTCTGCTGGTCCCAGTGCCACAGGCTGGGAACACCAGGGTGGGAGAGCTGGGTCTGCCCTGGCTCAGTGCTGGGGGTGACCAGGATGAGGGATGCCCTGCTATCCCTGGCACCAAGAGGCACAGCCTGGATCCTGAGCCTCGTCCGGCATTCTGAGCGACACTTTAATGCCAGGGATAAAATAATCCAATTGACTCAGCGGATTAGCATCCCAAAGCCATTTAGACTCATGTGAGCAGAATGACTAATCAGTTAAATAAAACACTCTTGGCCTTCTGCTGCCAGGTGCGTGCCCCCTTGGCTCTCCCTGCCGGGGGGAGCTCTGCATTTGAGGGTGCCACAGACACAGAGCAGTGCTGGAAAGCTTCCCACCTGGCAGCCTCTCCTGGCACTTCCATTTTTCCTTCACTGAGTGAGCAAGGGGGGATGGGGTCGGTCAAGCACCTGTGGCTTCTCAGATGGGTGCCCCTCACACCCAGGATCTGTCCCTCATCCCCAGGAAATGATCAAGGGAAATGATCAAGAGTCTTTTATGAGGGGTAAAATGCAAGAACCATTCCCAAGGGAGGGCCTCGACTTTCAGCGCCCATCTGCAGGACCAGCACATGATTCTCTTGCTGGTAACGAATCCCCCTCCAGAGGTCATGTCCCCTTTGATTAACTCACACCCACAATCCATATCCAAACATAAGCAGGTTCCTCCAGGATCTGTCCCTCACCAGGGTGCTGTGGCTCCCTGCCCCACAAGCAGCAACATTCCAGGACTGCTGCTGGATCAGCCAGAGCCTGGGCTCTGCCAGACCCCATCTGCTGAGCTCAGGGGGCTGCTGCTCCCTGCATCCCACCCCAAGCCCTGCTTCAGGGGCAGGAAGGGCCAAGGTGGGTGCATGGAGTCATCCTGGGGCCAGCACTTCCTCTCAGCTTACCCGTCGCATGTTTCAGCATAATTAGGCAGTTAATTGCACGCTGGGATGGAATTGATGGGTGTGCAAGTGTAACCAGGATTTATTTTGAATCATTCAAGGTCTCTGCTGCCTCCTCCAGATACAGCCAGCAGGGAGAGGCTGGAGCTTCAAACCTCTTTTGTTTGTTGTTATTTCAAATGTCCTTGATCATTAAGTGTTTATGGAATGGAGGAGGTAAATGAGCACGGGTGGTTCTGATGGAACTTGTGGTGCAGCCACAACAGCAGGTGACTGGGAACAAACAGCAGAGTCAAACAGTGAGGGGGGACATAAATCCCTCGCAGAAGCCACTGTGCCAGGCACCCTTTGGCTGTGTGTTATCCACCAAACACACCTGGTGCTGGAGATGCTTTGCAGGGATGAGGAGAAGTGAAACACGATAGGTCTGGGTTTATTTTTTCCCCCTTTGAATCCAATGGCACACCACAGGGCTGAGCTGGGCACAGCAAATCTGCCCATCCTGGCCGTGCCAGGGTCTCTGCCCCATTCCTGTGGGCAGTGAGGGCCATCGCTGCCCTGCCTGTGCTGGCAGAGCCACAGGAGTTATGGCTGGTCATAAAATCCTCCCTCCTGGGGCTCAGTGACCTGCTGGGTAGCGGCTCCGTGGCCACTGGTGGCACCAGCAAATTGGGGTTTTATTTTATTAGTTCTAGATTTCCCAGCCATTAATTTCAGTGACTTCTGGCTCTCCCGACTAAGAGGTTTTTTTGAAGCTCCTTTCCCATGACAGTCTCAGCATCTGGGCACACTCACACCGGGGCCTGGCAGCTCCTGCCCCTGCCTTGTCCTGTCCCCACAGACCCCCACTCCCAGTAATGCAGGATTGGGGCTCACGGCTTCATGGGGGCTCTGAGCAGCCCTCAGACGGTGTTTGGGGTGGCTCTGGCTGTGACCTGCAGCACCAGCTGCCTCTCAGCAACCCATGGTGCGCAGGGCAGTGGAACACAGCAGCTTGTGTGTGCTCACGTGTGTTTGTATGTGCATGCGTGGGCAGGTGCCTTCATGTGCCAGCACTGGATGCCCCCACAGTATGGGGCTGAGGGGACATTGAGGGGTCTTGGTCTCCACGCTGCCTCCTGTGCTGTTTGGGGTGGGTTTTGCCCCTCTCCAGCCCTGTTTCCAAACACCATAAAATCCTCAGCTAACAAATGCAGCGGCGAGTAGAAAAATGGCCTTTGCCATCCAGTGTGATTATAGGGAACAGAGCCAGGGGCCTCGGGGTGGGTTATAAATCTGATTTATTGACCCAGCCCAGAGCAGCCGCGGCTCTGGCTAGTGAGTAAGTCTTAAATTTCATTGGGTGATAAATACTGAGAGCGAATCAATTTGGTAGAAAAGCTAATTAGCCAGCGTGGTTCTGCATCGATCTCCGAGCCCTGCGTGGCCGGGTGCGAGCCAGGGCTTCCATCATCCTGTGGGCTCAGGCTGGGGCTGCGTCCCCCCGCACCAACTTCACCAACCTTTACCGTGTCCCCCCCAGCACAAGGCTGGGGCATGGCGTGGCGGCACACGGTCGGGCGTGGCACTGACCCGGGTGTCTGGGGGGCAGTGGCAGTCCTGGGGGCCCCCTGACCCTCCTCCGTCTGCCCCGATGCAGGTGGTGAAGGTGGTCGGCAGCAACATCTCCCACAAGCTGCGGCTGTCGCGGGTGAAGCTGGAGGACGAGGGGACGTACGAGTGCCGGGTGATCGACTCCAGCGACGGCAAGGCACGGCACCACAAGGTGAAGGCGTACCTGCGGGTGGAGGCAGCGGGGGGCCCGGGGCACCCCCAGGACACCGAGCTGCGGGAGGCCCCTCTGGCAGAGCTCGCCGCGCCGGGCTCAGCCCACGCACACCACCACCACCACCACCACAAAGCCGGGAAGGAGCTGAAGAAGCGCTCGGCAGACGCCTCCTGTGTGCTGTAGGTGGGCGGTGTGGGGGGACGCCGGAGCCCCCCTCCGCCCCGGACTCAGCGGAGCCACCAAGGGTCCCGCACCCCCTGCCAGAGACTGGCCCAACCATCCCGTCTTGTCCAGCACCCCTCCCCACCTCCCTCTCCCACGCGGCGCCGCGGGTTTCTCCCCAGCCACGGGGGCACAGCGGTGCCAGGGCTCGGGGCGCTGTGGGAGCCGGACCTGTCAGTGCCATGGGTGCATCGCTGGGGCTGTGCCCGGGGCCAGGGCCTGTGCCCACACGTGGTGGTCCCCATCCCCCCGGCCTTGTGCGGGTGGGCGCCCGCTGCCCGCTGCCACCGTGGTGCCGCGGGCTGTGCTGTGTCCCAGCTCTCTGCCCAGCGGGGACCCTCCTGCCCGCGGGACCCTCCCTGCCCTCCCCTGTGCTTCGCAGACCCAGCCGCCTCTTCCTGTAGGTTGCCCCGTTTAGTTGCTCGGTTCCAGCCCCACAGTGCGTATCTACGTTCCAGCCTCCATCCTACAGCCCGTGTGTATCCCCTTCGCCCTGCCCTGTCCCTGCCTGCCCCGCAGCCCCCAACACGTCAAGGCCTGAGCTCAGCAGAGGAAGGACGGCACGGCACATCCCTGGCATCCTCCCGGCACGCTCTGGCATCGCTCAGCCAGGCAGTTGCCCGTGCTCCGTGTGTGGCTGGGAAGCTGTGCCATCGCTGGCCCCTTGCACCCATCACTCCTCTTGCCCCTCGCATTTCACAGAGGATGGGGGGCTCATCCGCCAGCCCCGTCCACCCTGGCCCCGTCCCGCTGCCCGTGCCGGCGTGGATTTCGGCCCCCTCCCAGTCAACCATCGCTCCCTCCCAGGCCACAGCACCGCATTGCCCTGGGCAGGGTCTGGCCCACGGGCTCCTGTGTCGCAGTGCAAACAGCAGAGCCCGTCCCTGCTGTCCCCACGGGTGACCACGGCCACTGGGGACGGAGCTGAGGGGAGGGAGAGGGGGGTCCCGAGCCTCCCTGCCCGGGTGCCGGGCGCTGCTCCCCTGCCGCCCCCCAGCCTGCCACCATCAGACCTGCTGCAGCTAATAAAGCTCTTTAAACAAAGCCTCTGCGGGTCTGCGTTCTCTGCCCCTGGCATGGCGAGGGGACACGGCTTTGGCACTGCCTTGAGGAAAAAGGCGCAGAACTGGGGCTGGTGGGGATGGGGATGAGGGTGGGCATCAGCATTGTCACCTGCAGCTGAGGGCTCAGAGCATTAAAAAGCCGCAGCTGGGGAGCTTTGCCCAGCTCGGGAGCTGCTGCCCTGAGGGGTGCAGGATACAGCAAGGTCCCAGGTGAGCCAGGGATGCTCCACGCTGTGGCCTTGGGGTGCCGGGTCCTGAGGGGTGGCTGGGTGAGCTGCCGGCGTCCAGCCCTTTTCTGTGCAGCAAAAAACAGGTCCCGGCAGAGGAAAAGGAAGAGCCAGGGACACGCTAGGGAGGGCAGGAGGCTGCAAATCACCTCAAACGGGGAGTAAACAAATTGCTGTGCAGCATAGTGATTTGTAAAACCCAGAGGTGAGCTTCAACAATAACAGGTTTTATTAGAAGAGGTTAATTTTGCTGAGTTCATAGGAAATCTTGGGAGCAGGAGTTGAGGAGAGGACCCTGCTAGATCCATGTGCATGGCTGGATGCACTGGTGCCGGGGGATGGTGCCCCCAGCCCCAGATGTGGCGGTCCCCCATGGTCCTGGCTGTGTTTGGGCACAGAGGAGGTGGATGGACACAGCTTTCTCAGCTCCCTGATCCCAGAGGGGGTGGCTGGAGTGGGGGCAGCCAGGGGGTCCCCACCCCAGTGTGTTGGGGGCTGCTTGGTGGAGGAGGGTTTGAGCAGGGAAGGCCCTGGGCTTGTGAAGGGGCTGAGCTTAATATGCAAGTCACTGCTGGGGAGGAACCAGCCTCATGAAAATGCTATTTTCACGCAGTCCCTCTCCCAGCCATTATCCTGCCTCAGACAAAAGCAATTTACTCAGCCTCCAATAAAGCAAGGGCGATAACGAAGCTGAGAGGAGCTGACTGTGACAGGCAGGACAGCCTCTCCTACCACCAGCACCCACCTGCTGGCTGGGGCTGGGGCTGAGGCTGTGGGGAGAATCTTTGGGACAGCACTGTGAATCACAGGCTCTGGCAGGGGGGCTCTGTGCAGTCAGCTGTGCCAGAGCCCTGGCTGGGTGATGTGGTTGGTTCCTGGGCACTGGGCAGTGATGGGACAGTGCTGCCCTTGAATCCCATGCCTGTCCTGCACGATGGCAAGCCTTGGCATGGGCAGGCTGGGTCCTTGGAGTCCCCACCACCGCAGAGCTGAGCAGAGCGAGGCTGGATGCAGCATCTGCACCTAATGGATGAGTTTTGTCAAGTGCTACAACAACCCAGAAAACTGCACCAGCCCCAAGGGCGCTCGGAAACCAAAGGCAGTATTTTACCTCCCTGCCTGCCCTGTCACAGCAGCTCTGAAGGCTCCTTTGTATAGAACCCAACCAGCGTTAAGCACTGAACAGATATTACAAAAAGAGTAAAGCTGACCTGCAGCCCTGTCCGACTGGGTAAAAAGTCACTGACTTGTGTTTTCCCTAGAGAAGCAACCAGGAGTAAAGCCTGAATAAAACCAGGGAGACAAGGGGAAGTAACTTCAGCTGAGGGATGTGGGCAGCAGAGGCAGTGCCCTTGGGCCCACCAGCAGAGACATGTTTTGGATGCTCACCCAGGATTGCAACAGTGATGCACAAGCCTGCTCTGTGTAACAATCCATTTATTGCTTTGGGTTTTGTACTTCTGAGCTTGCTTCCAAATTTAGTCAAGATCTGCCCTTTTGCTTCAGTTGCATAGAACTTCCCCGAGTGTCAGGAGGCAGCCTGCTGCCAGGAGCTGCTCGGGTGAAGCTGAGAGATCCAGGAGCAGGTGAGGTCTGGGAGCAGCTGAGCAAAGCAGTGCCTGTGGACAATCTCTGCGGAAAGAGCCTGGGGATGTGGGAACTGGCGATCAGGGGAGAGGCCCCTCAGCAGGGGGAGTGAGCTGACCCCAAAGACGAGTCATCCTCTGCTCGCTGGACCATGTTATACCTACTCTGACAAACCATGGCACTGCTGGGATGCCATTGTGCTCACAGTCCCTGTCACTGCCAGCACCATCTGACCGTGGACACAGAGGCTGTGCTGGGGCATAAGCAGGTGCTTCATCTAATTCTCCTTGGGGTGGGGGTTAGAATGGCCTGAGAGAACCGTGACCTGGGCATGGGAGAATCACTCCCAGGTATAAATCAGGGCTGGCTGATTCTCTACAGAACCTCACAGAGAGTGAGATGGAGAATAGAGCACGTTTGGCTGCCTCCAGCCAGTCTCAGCAAACTGCAGCTGTGAGGAGCAGCCCTGATGCTTCTGAGAGGACATGTTGTTCTTGCCAGTAACACAGGTGAGGAATTTATTGGAAATGCACTTTAACTTCTTCTGAGATTAGCTGGTTTTAAAAAGAACAGGTTTATAGTGCACCCCAAACAAGATTCAGGGAAGGGTAAAGGCCAGAAAAAGCTTTTGCTTTCAGTTGTCAGTCACTGCCCAGTGGAGAATGGGAGGGATCATCACAGCTGTGAGGAGGTCAGAGAGGTGTGGGGGGCGCTACAGGGACACCCTCCAAGGATCATTTCTTGAAGATGACTCACTCTTCATACTGAACAATTTGAAATAGATGTGCCATTTTCTCTGCATATGGTGCTGGCGAGGCACAAGTCAGGAGAAGTCAGGGTCATGTACCCACCTCATCCTCAAACACCACTTCAAAAAATAAACCTTCTGCCACGGGGATGGTGTCTCAGCCAGTGCCCCAGACTGGGCAGCCCTTCCTTCGCCCCTGAACCATTTGGGTCCTCAGCGATGCTGTTTTCCCAGGTGAGCTCTACCCTGGTGGTTCCTCTTTCCCATCCCAGCTGCTGTGTAGGTCTGTCAGGGAGGAGATGCCTCCTGTGTGCCGGTCTCGGGCCCCGTGCCCTCCTGCTGCTGCAGCCTCTGGAGCAGGAGCAGCACGTTGTCCGTGAGCTCGTTCCGTGGCCGCCCCATCCCGCTGAGCTTCACCGGGCGCAGGCTGGCGTGGGGGGGGTCGTACCCCTCGGGGCAGCACACCTCGTTCAGGAGCAGCCAGGTGCTGTCAGGGTCTACGTGCATCAAGTGCAGGAAAACACTTTGGAAAACAGCAGGAAGAAAGGAAAGAAGAGTAAGAACAAGGCTTTTTGGTTGGCACCCAACAGGGTTATTAAGAGCTAAGGAAAGCTTTGATGGTGTCCGCAACCTCTGGCAGCTGCACATATTCGACTCTTTACAGAGGGCAGTGCAGTGGCCCCTGTGCCCGAGAAAGCAGCTCTGAGCCTCACAGCCACTGGCACATGGGAGAAAAATATTTATGATACTGCACAGTCACTTATGGACATCAAACAAGCAGCTGGTGCAGAACTGACCCAGGCTTGGTGCTGGCACTGTGAGCTGTTGCTGGCGTAAGCCTAAATCTGCCTGTCGTTCATGCTGGGGAGGTGACTGTGGGTGACTGCATGTGCTACGCATATCCGGGATCTTTTGGACAACAGCTCCCGCGGAGATCTTGGGAGAAGTTGCTCACTGCCCTCTCTGGTTTTTGGGGAGTGAGTCAGTTAACTCATCTGGGCTTCTCTGCCTTTCCAGAGGTGGCAAATCCAAGGATATTTGGGGACAGCTGCCCAGGCTGGGCCCCAAAGGAAGCTCAACACTGTATTTGAGGGCTTTTTGCTCAAGTGAGGTCTCCCACCTTCCCAAGTCCTTATTAGCTGCCTCCAAATTTTTGTCCTTCTGCACAGTACCTTTCACAAAGCAGGATTTTAAACCAAAACCAAACACAACCTTCATTAACAACAGAATGAAGGAAAAGAGGAATCACAACTTCCTCTGCAGATTTACTGCTGTGTTGATGGTTTTCACTTTGCATTTCCATACCTCAGTAAGATGGGATTTGCCTTTCCAGCCTGCCCTTCACACAGGGGCCCAGCTGTGAGCTGCTGGGACACAGCTGCTGCTGGAGAGCAGGAAGCTCAAGGAGTGAAAGAGCAAATGCTGATTTGTTTGACCTACACTTACCCACCCCCTCCTGCCAGTTCTCCCTGCAGCAACATTTGGGCTCGGCTAGGTTTTTGTCAGGGTTTAATGCACAGAAGGTGTATGGGGCGTAACTGGTATTAAATTCTCTGGCTGTGCCATGAACAAAATTAGACTGGAATTTGCAAGGCCTTTTCCTGAATAGTGCTGAGTGCTCTGTGAGCACCAAAGGCACTCAGCACTCACCACACCTATGGTACAGTTTTCCAAGATCCCAGTAAATCCCGGCCATGCATCTTCAGGTCTTTAGTTTTCACTGAAATCATGGAGCTGTGAGGAGAACAACTGCCAGGTGAGGCAATGGGAAATCAGGTAGGTCTGTCTCTGTTCCCCCAAGAAGCACAGGACTGAACTCCCTTTCTAAAAGCAAAGATCACCTGCTACAAAAGCTATGCAAAATCCAGATCTGATTGCTGTCCAAATTTCTCATGGAAGAACTTTCATCCCTAAAGTGAGGCTGCTTCCTACGCAAAGCAGGGAGAAATCCCTTTGAGAATCTCTCCTCTGAAAAGGAGTGCAGTGCCAAGAGTAATGTGAAAGAGCACAGAAATGAGATGAAGGTAGGAGAGAGCTCCCTCTCCTCTTCACAATAACCCTGTGGATGTGACTCGTTACTCCGTGCACAGCCAAATCTGCTGCTTTTGCCTCTCTGCCATTAACACCTTGCCTGTCCCTCAGTGCAGGTCTCTGAACAGAAGAGGGGAGATGTCACCACTGAAGCTGTTGGCAGTGTCCTCTGCCAAAGGTGCTGGTGGTGCCTATCTGCCTGCTCCAGAGGAACCAGTGGGAATGTGCTCTACAGTGATAGCTGGGCTTGGCAACAGCTGCCTCAGCAACATGACTTTTTTCTGTGGATTGCCCAGATGCAGGTGAGCTCACAGGACTCCTCATTCCCCTGGCTTTGTTCCTGCAGCTCTGCTGACTGGAAGGGGAGGATGGCCAACTCGGTGCCAGCCCAAGCAAGGGGCTGGCAGGGGCAGGGTATGGAGCTCTCACCGCTGCCATCCTGGGTCCAGCTCTCCAGACACTGCCCTGCCCGTGCCCTCAGCTTGGCTGTGGCAGCAGGAGCACATGGCTCTGTCTGCCAGAAAACAGCAGCTCCCAGTGGTTCCACCCAGTTTTCAGTGTGCTGCTACTGGTGGGCAGCTGCAGAGATAATCCTTGCTCCTTATGGCTGGCATAGGAGCAGGCAAGGACAATGAATTGCTGTGAAGTGAATGTCAGAATGGGGAATATTGTGCAGCAGGCTGCCGATCCCCAGCACACACACAGCTGTAGCTCTTACACTCACAGCACAGACACTTTGCTCTCCAACCTCTTCCCAGTCAGTTGCTCCAGAGAAAGCGACCCTCAGAGATTATCCAGACCCTGGAGAACTCACTGCCTCTAGTGCCCATAATGGCTCGGGACTGTGATTATCCCTGGTAGCCTGGAGTGCTCTGCAGCTTAAAGAACAACTTGACTTTTACATTTTCAAACTAACTCTGGGGTAGTTTCCAAGCAACCTGTTTCCATAGCAAAGAATCCTGAGGTTAATCTAAGTTTGTTTTCTGTTGTTGCCTTTTTCTTTTTTTTTTTTTTTTCCCTTAAATATCACTTTATTGAATTTTGCCTTGAGCAGGTGGCTGTTCTGGTGTGGTTCAATCCAGCCTGGGAGTGACAGCTGACAATGAGTATCCAACAAAGAACATAAGCAAACCAAAAGAGGTAAGCTGCATAATAAAGCTTTGTATCAAAAAAGGACCCAGAATAGCTCATATGGGTCCCAAGTGTGCTAAACCTGTTCTACTAGCACAGAGCAGTTTGGCTATTCTGTTGCCTTGTCTTTTCCCAAACTCCAAGCAAAGCCATGGCACAGACTGGCAGAAGGAAAAGGCTTCCTGGCTTTCCATCCCTGCTGAATGTTTAACTGGATACAGCTCACCACAGGCTTTGGTAAGAACTGAGGAAATTATTTTGGCATCTTAGGGGGAAAAAAAATCATTCCTATCCAGACTGTTGACTGAAAGGTCATGGGCTGCAAAAATTTAGTAGGAATTAAGTGTAAATTTCAAAACAGTCACTTGAAACTGAAAGACAGGAAAATGACTTGTCAGTTTTAACAGGGGCCAGTGACAATTTCCTAATCTCTTTTCCTTCAAGGTTTTATTCCCTGAAGTGAAAAGCTTGTCACGGATGATGCAGCTTCACAAATTGACGAGAAGCTCAGATTTACATATTGTGACTTTCAGTTTCCACCATCTCCCCCCACCTTGTTCCCAGTGCTGGGGCCCCACATACCCCCCTTGCTCAAGGCTTTCTGGGCACCTCCCCACCCTTGCGCTGGCTCATCTTCTTCAATGAAGGCAAAGACTTTTCTAGTGCTCTTTGGCATTCCCAAACTCTTCTTCAGCAAGTTTGGTCCCTTTGGTGATTTTGCATTTGGTTTTTTGTTTGTTTAGTTTTTTAAAAAGCTTTGGATAATACTCTCCTGGAATACTCCCAGCAGTCATCTTCTAGTAAAGCCTATTGTTATTGTCCCATTTTCTCTTCCTCAGATATGCTGGAGTTCTTTTTTTCCCAGCATCTATTTTTGCCTGTTGAGTATTCCAGGAAGCTGCAGTTACAAAAATCACTTCCTCCCACTGCTTCATCTAATAAAGCTACAGGGTCCCATAAATGGGATTAAGCAGACTCCTTGGGGCATGATAACATCCCTGGATGATAGCCAAACTCCCTTTTTCCTTTTTTTGTGTGGCTCAAGCACCTTGGCCAAAAATTCCTTCTCAGCTCCGTGCATGCCTACAGAATCCTCATATAGTCAGTGTATGATTTTTGGAGCTACAACTGACTTTGCAAGTGCTGACCTTGTTCTTGACAGGTCACAACCCATCAGTTGAATAAGAATCCTGAGAGCTGAGCAAAGGCCAGTTAGTATAAATCACTATGGCAAGCTGGTTCCAAGCATTCTTTTACCTCATATGATTTCTGCAGTGATAAAGCTGAGTTATGTGACGTACGCTGGCGCTCAGGCTGGGGCTAAGATTAGTTCTGGTCTATCTGTTTTTAGAAGCATTTAAAATGCAGAATTTCTCATGTATCAGGCTGATAATGTTGCCCTTGCTTAGATGGAAAGGGCCTAAATGTGTGACAACCTGTGTCAGTTTGCAGGATTACTTTCAGGAACATGGAGAGCAAGAAGAGCCAGAACTCACAGGAATGTGGTGGTTCAGCAGCTGGAGAATAGAAATGGGAAGTGTGGCTGAGAAGTGATTCCTATCCTGGTACAGGAGCTACGGTGCAAACTGATTTTGACTTTTCCAGACTGAAACCTCGTATCAGGACACTACAGTTAAAAGTGAGTGTGATATGATTTACTCTGATCCATCCAATCCAGGGATTGCACAGGACTAAATTAAAAAAAATTAAACCCAAAAGAAACCTCCAAATGCTGCTGTGTGGTGACAGGCCAGGCCACACCTCAGTGCATACATGTGTCTGGTCGATGGAGTTAAACAGGAGACAGCAAGGGCTTCTATGAGCAGCTTGGTTCACTGACATATGTGATGTATGGTGGATCAAAAGCACTGGGGGGAGGAGCAAAACATATGGTATTTTTTCCTCAAAATACAATAAAAACAACATACAGGAGGAAAATGTTACTTGCCCTGAACTTTGCTGCCCTTGTGCTCCAACAAGTGAGCTCACTTCACCATGCAGCTTCCAACAGGGGCACATTTCATATTCCCTCCACCCCTGCTGTTGGGGGGAAATTGCACAGCTTCTCAAGTTGCTTGGTTAATGATTTAAAAGCTTCAGATTCCAAATATCTGGATAAATCCTGGTGTTCTGCTTTTCATCCAGCATTGCTTGCACAGACTGAGGCATTATTGCATTAAGGGGGTGCACGCCCACAGCACAGAGCCCCTCTGCAGAACAAATGCTGCCGGAGCCTGCTGTGCTGCCGTGAAAGCCTCCAAGGTAAAAATAAACCTGCTCCCACCTGCGCAGGGATACAAACAAAGGAATGCTCCAGCTCCGGGGAGCGCTGGCTCTGAACTGCTGCCCAGCCACACAAAGCCCTTCACACCCTGCACCCCCGGGAGCCTGTGCTTTGTGAAAGGGAATGGATGGGCTGCACTTCCTTTTGCTTCCCTTTCCAGCAGCCTGCCCTGGAAATCCGAAGCTGCAGAGCCTGCAGAACCTGCTGGTTTCCCCTCCCCTTGGGGGAGGGCAGGGCTGGCCACACAAGAAGGGGGGCTGGCTTTCACCCCCATCCTTCGGCAGAGGGGCTTTTTGATTTATGTCCTATGTTCTGTACCTGGACTTGTTTTGTCTCCTGAAAGCTCTGGCCTTGGTTCCAGGTGACAACATATGACAATAGTGATTTCTTATCCTGACAGCAGAACATGCTGAGCAGGATTTTGTACACCAAGCAGCAAAGTATGTCTGTCAACACTTCCTAGAGCTGGAGTGTGTTCACCTAAACTGGTTTTGCTCTTTTAGACTCTCCCAGCCTTCTCAGAGCACCACTGGTGCCAAGACTGACAGCTTCCCAAACAAACTCTGGTCCACCTGGCAGAGCCTGCGCTGGAGCCCAGGGAAAATGGAAGGGTAACAGAAGTAAATCCCCCAGCCTGCAGAAGGTATTAAGTGATAAAATACAAGGAAATGCCTGGCACATCCTCTTCCATAACTGTCTTCCCTCCACAGTTTGATGCCACCAGTGGGCCAAGAACCTCAAGTATTTGGTTAGGAAAAAGCAAGTAGCACATCTTTCCTTCTGTCCCCAAATGCACTGCAAGGTCACCTGTAATGTCTGTGCAAGCTGACAACTGACCTCTCTAACTCATTTTGGGGAGTAAATGATACTTCACCACAGAAAACTTCCATGAGAGATCCTGTTGTACAGGACTTGAATGTGATGGAGGCTGGAACAGGAAGGGTGTAAAAGGAATGGGATCACCATGTTCCCTCTGTCCCCTATTATTTGTACACCCAACACACCTGCATTTAAGAGACATTACCTCTGGGCAGCTTCTTGCAGTTTCACAGGTTGCTTGGCGCTGAGGTAAATCAGGCAGGCATCTGCCACTTTATTCAGGTCACTCTCGCCTGCAGAAATGGAACAGGAAAGAAGGGTAGGAGGTGACCTCCTCAGCAGCTGCTGCCTAATGGAATCAGCTCCAAATTGGCAGCAGAGGCTTCTGAGCCTTTGAGCTGTCTGACCTGGAGCTCTTCTGACCCTGCCTTTTAAGCATCTTGCTGCAAAGCCAGGAAAGCAATCAAGGGCACTGAGAGGAAAAGAGCAACTAGCCAGCAAACCTTCTCCCTCATCAAAGTCCGCTCCAAAAATTTTACTTGGGGAGAATTTCAGAGAATTTCATTCAATAGAAGAGTGTGATGAGATAGTCTTAAAGGGTCACCCAGAGAGAAGCCCACAATGGAACCAGTCAAGCTATCCAGAAGTCTTACCTGGGCTCCAGTTTGTCCGGTAAGAACAAAGCATGGCCCAACAGCCCTAGAGCAATGCAGGCACTCCATTCCATACCCTCTTCTCATGCACAAGCAGGATGAGCAGTCAGATTTTGCATGTGCTGGGAACCTTCAGTCCCTTTTGTCCCTCAGGGAGTAAAGAGTGCCCAGCACCTCTTTACAGAGCTCCCAAAGAGGACAGATTCAGGCTGGAGAAGATCAGGAAATCAATTCCATGGGCAGCAGGAGAAGAGCAAGTCGAGATGAGAGAATAAAGTCTGGCAGAGATCCACACAACCTGTGCTTCCCCTGGTACTCACCCATGTCCAGCCTCTCACAGAGAGAGCCCAGGCCCTGCAGCACAGCCAGCTGCAGCTTGAAGGCCAGTGTGTGGCTGTACACAGGCCCAGCTTTGGCACTCACTGGGGCCTGGCTGAGGAGGGAACTGGTCAGCTTGGGCAGGACATCTTTGGAGAACCTCTGCCTCAGGAAATCCCCACATGTTTGAGCCAGGGTACACAGCACCTAAGAGAGACATCAGTTACAGGGGACAATGCACACACCAGCCTGGGAGGAGTTCAGTGATCCACACCATGCTGGGGGATTCAGACATTCCCTCTCCCTGGAGAATTCTTTTTGCAGGTGAAAGCATTGTAACCACACCTTCCCCAGCTTCCCCATAATGAGCAGAAGGTTAATGTTTGAGAGGCTGAGTGAGCTGCACCCTGCTCTGCAGTGTCACCTAGCTGACCTCCTGGGTTGCCCTTCCCTCATTAGCACAGTAAAGGTAAAAGCAGCTGTGCAGTCTTACTCAGAATTAGTGGAAGTGTCTCTGATGGAAAATGCCATTAAATATCATTATATCCTTAAATCTCTTTTCTGGTGCAGACAGCTCATCTTTCCAGGCACATCAGCAAGCAGAAAGGCCAACTGGTCACAGAAAAGGGCGCCCAGCGCTACTGGTGTGTGCCCAGGATCAAACTGAAACTGGGTAGAGAATGGTCCTACATTCATGTAAAAACAAAAGGGGGGAGGTCCACATGGCCAGAACACTAATCTCTCTTTTGGAACTTCACTGAGCTCATGGTCTCAGTGCGCAGGACTGAGATGCTGGTTATGTTGCTTTACACTGATGTGACACTTCTTGTCCTGGAATTTAGGCAGAAGACACTTTGGGGGGAATTCATACAGCAAAACCCAAGCTGGGTGCAAATTGTAGTGATGACTTGAACTTTTCAAGAGTTAAATAGGTTTTGTATAGCAATCTCTACCTCTTTTTAGGGTGGGCACACAGTAGGCATGGCTATTCTGGGATTCTAGTGCATGGCTTCTGGAATTTGGGGAATTAAAACTCTCTTTATTCACACTGAAGGATTCTAAAATGAATCTCACTCTGCCCAGCAGATGAATTCCTCTGCAATGCT
Organism: Corvus moneduloides; assembly: GCF_009650955.1. Taxonomy (NCBI): domain Eukaryota; kingdom Metazoa; phylum Chordata; class Aves; order Passeriformes; family Corvidae; genus Corvus; species Corvus moneduloides. The sequence goes on from NC_045492.1 coordinate 7,240,056, forward strand.
GGAGCTGGCAACCTCTGGAAAGATGCTTTACTGGCCAGCCCATGAGTCAGGAGCAGAAAGGAGCCAGCTGACAAGGTCAGGAGCTCTTTAATAATGTCATTATAGGGCCAAGTCCTTGTTTAACTTCTCCCCTCCCTTGCCAATGCCTCAACTGTGAAATGTTCCCCTATCTTTAATCTGAGACTTCCAAAGAGGATGTTGGGACTGTGGCTCCAGCAAGGCCAAGCTGCACTGTATGGTGCCCCTAACATCTGTTCAGGCTGTAGAACTGTTTTTCTCATCCCTGCAATAACAACCAACATTGCTGCCTCCCCCAGGAACAGCATCGAGGGTCTACCTGTGGACAAGGTGCAGCAGGAGTGGTACAAACCCACTGCAGGGCGGTGACCCCATGCTCCAAACCACATTTAAACATCGCTGCAGGAGCTTGGTGCTCTCTCCTGGGCTGCAGCACTGCCTCAGCCCCTTCCTGCCCAAGTCCCAGCTGGAAATGCTGCTGGCAGTCATGGCCATACCTTGAAGGCTCTGAGCACTGCCAGAGGGTCATCACTAATCAGCCGGGTGACGAGAGCTGGCCAGACACGGTGAGCCATGGGAAGCAGATGGTTTCCATGAGGATGCAGCACAGTTACACAGAGCTCCAGCACGTCCAGGACCTGGGCAGGAGGGGAGGGAACAGGCTCTGAGTGCTGCAGTGCCAGGCATTCAGGTGAATCCCAGCATCACGTCAGGAAGCCAGGAGGAGGGGATGGATAACAAAGGGCGCAGTTTTACCACAACAGGAACGGGGACAAGTGAACAGTGCTTAGAGATCAGGCCTGTTTGGAAAGGGACAAGCACCGCGGTGACACAACCTGTGCTGGGTACAGAGCTGGGCTGGGAACAAGGCAGGATTCCTGCCCTGATCCCACAGGCTGAGCTGCACACTCGGACCCCACTGCGGCTGTGGCAGCAGGATCACCTGGCAGAGCTGGGGCCGCTGGGATGAGAATCTGGGTTATGCCTCATTTTTCTGTCTCACTTTGCACTTTAAAAGGAGGCCACCTTCAAAGGGTTTTCATAATTAGAAAAAAGCCAGGCTTTTAGCCCTGCTTATCACCACCCCAGCAACTTCAAAAACATTCATCAGCCTGTGCACTGCAGCCTGAGGAAGGGGGATGGGAGGCACAGATGGGAGAAAGATGCTTCTGTTTCCTCCACTAAAGGACAAGGCACAAGACTTAACTGTCATAAGCATCAAGGGAAAGTGCCCAATACAAAGTCACCCTTAAGATTCTGTTCCGTCTGGCTGCCATTCCTAATCCAGAGTGCTCCTGAAAAACTACCTCCCTTTCTCTTGCCAGGCTTGGAGGCTCTGTCCTGCTCGAGCATATGGCAGCACAAACCTGGGGATGGCAGGGAGCCCAACGTGCATGGCACACACGCTGACGAGCTACCAGCCCATTCATGGGCACCATCTGTCCCCTCAGAGCCGGCGATTACCGACCTTCAGCCGCACTCGGAGGCTCCCGTCAGACAGCAAGTGGATGCACCTCTCCATCACATCCCTGGCCAGCTGAGCATGGCTTGGCATTGGAGCTTCTCCTTCTGTGTCAGAGCTGGGCTCTGGCTTAGCAAGGAGAACGTCATCTGGAAGACAAAACCATTACTGAAGTAATGAAAATGATGTGGGAGCTCTGGGAGATCACAATATCCACCCACAACCACTCCGCAAATTCCCGAGTAAGGCCTTTAGCATTTTTTAATGTGCTTAGATATAGTTAAGCCTATGAGTTCTGTGGGCTAGTGTCAGGTTCAGTTAAGAGTGTGGGGCTACAGAATGTTCGCTTTCTTTAGTGGACAATGCAGCTGGTCTGACATTTGCAGTCTCTTCTCACCATGGACTTATTTCCCATTGATTTTTATTAAAAATGAAAAGCCTACGTATTTAAAGATGAAGTATTTAAAGGTCAGGATTGCAGCACAGCCCAGTAAAGACTAAAAGGTTCCCTATATGAATGTCTGCAGTGCCTGCCAAGGCCAAGTGATAAGGGGAGCAGTGGCATCACTGGCCAGGAGTAAATAGTACATAGATTCCCAAGGGAGCACGAGGAAAATGCATAGGATCCTGGAAAGAGGAAACTTCAGGTCCTGAACCCAAATTAACTGTTATGAGGTAAGGAAAAACATGCTGTGCTTGTGTCTTAGAGCTAGAAAAGTCTTGATCTGCAAACATTTGGCTCCCCCACTCAAACAGAACAAGGTGAGAACACCCAACAGCACTTTACATGAACCAAGGTCAGCCCAAAGACCTGAGACTGTCAGCCTGGTCCCAAGGCCCCCACGACACAAAAGGACACCTCAGAGGTCACAGTCTCTCTTCAAGCTGACCATGCTCCTCTCCAGCCACACACAGCACTGACCTGTCTCCTCCTCCAGGTCAGGAAGATCACCCTCTGCGATCTGCTTCTGGCTGACATAGTCAAGGAAGAATTGTTCCACTTCTTGCCTTGTCATTGTCACCTCCTGCTGCCCCTGGGACCAAGCCCTGCTCTGCCCCTTCTTAGTCTGCCTTTGCTGGTGTTCCTCAGCGCTGGGCATTCCAAACCACTGCACTGCAAAAGAGGAACTGACATGTCACTGAGCAACCATGATCCCCTCCTGCAAGTCAGCAAGGTGCCATGGATTCCATGAGAGATGGCTCACACAACTCATGGGATTGCACCTGGTCCAGGCACCTGCTGTCACATCCCAGTCACCTCCCTGATGGTATGGGAATGTTAAAAAGGAATACATGCCATGTGCTCCTACAGAATGTTCATGGGAGCAGTGAATCCATCCTTTCTCAGCCACTAAAGGCCATGTTCCTGTGAAAGGCAGCAGGCCAGACAAACTGAAGAGGGAAAATTACTGGTGATCTTTGCTCGAGCGCTGCCCCAGCAAGCAAAGCACAGTGGCCATCCCACTGCAGCACCTTGGCTACCTGGAACCTCCCATGGCAAGTGGAAAGGTCCAAGACAACCACCCTTAGTGACAGCAAGGCTGAATTACACAAAGTAAACATTGTTTTGGTACCTAGAGCTGTCATGACTGAGCGGAGGACTCTGAGGAAGGTGGAAGCCTGGCTATTGTAAGACTGATCTAGCGCAGACAGGACATCTTGGATTACATCTTCTACCAGCGGCAGCAAGCTGGCATCCGAATGCCTCAGCATCGTGTCCAGGACCTGGGAAGCACGTGGCTGATGTGCCAGCTGGCGCAAATTCAGGGAAATCCCATTCACCAGATAGTCAGAATTCTCATTAATCAAACACTGCACCGAGTCATAACCGCAGGCCTCACATATGTCTGCCAGTGTCCCCAGTGCTGTCTCACTGATGAGCAGAGTCCTGTCACCAGCCTTTTCCAGCACAGGGTAGAGAGCTGACAGCAGCAGCAGCCGGAACTCCTTCCCAAGAACAGCAGCAAAGCAGCCGACACCCTCCAGCTGGATGCAGATCTGCCAGATGTTGCTGTTCATGGTGCGGGTTGTGACTGGGGGCTCCGGGGACAGAAGGAGAACGCTGCTGGACGCCCCTCCCGCACGGACAGCGAGTCCTGAGTGCTGCACTGACTGCTCAGGGCTGCTCTCCTCTGTGTCAGTGCTAGTGACCAAATACCAGTTCGCCTGGTCCATGTATTCATCCAGAATGGATGTTATGGACCCTTTGAGATCATCCACGTTCAGCAGAACTTCCCTCTCCTGCAGGACAATCACTCCCACTCCGGCAGCTCCCGTGACCAGCTCGTTGAGGATCATGGCTGCCTGCTTTCGGTACAGGCCAGACTCATTGTACAGCCCCATGAAGTGATCCACAAGCAAGTAGAGGTTCCCATAGTAGCCAAGAACACGACACACTTGCTGAAGGAGCTGGAAAACCTTCTCCTCCGTGAAGAAGCGGAAGTATTTCTTCTGGCACCTGCCCTTCTGCACACCCTGCTGCAAGGGGCCTGGTGGCCCAGAGCGCCGGGCCTCCACTATCTTCACATCCGTCACGTCCAGCTCCAGAACCTGCACCAGTGCCTTGGACAGGCGGTGCAGGTGGGACACAGAGTTGAGGGCAATGTTAATCTTGGGGCCCAGCAGCTTCAGGTAGCCGAGCAATAAGCTCAGTGTGGAAACCTTGCCCATGTCATCCTGAGAGTTCATCAGGCGGGGAAGAGCCGTGGCAAGGGAATGGAGGTTCTCAGAGAGGACATCAGCAAGAGCCCTGTTCTGTGCCACAATCCTCTGCTCTGCAATCCCTTGCAGAACTTTGTTACACCTGCTCTGGACTTCACTGTTTTCATCATTAACCAGCCCAACCAAGGCCTTTAAGAGGTGACTGAATGAGTCCACCAGTGACTGACTGCAGTTCCTCAGTAAGTGGTGAACCAGCTCTACCAGCTCCAGTCTCACCTTCCAGTGGGGGTGAACTGAAGAAGATTCAACCACTTTATGCAAGAGAAGAGAGAGTTTTTCAGCAGTACTTTTAGTCCAGTCAGGTCCTCTGTGGATCATTAGCTCTGATATTCTGCTGTGTTCCACTGGCAGCTTTTCCTTACTCTTTGGGATTCTGGCTAGCTGTTTGTCAGCCATGACCAAGCCAACAATCAGATAAAAGAGTCTAATGGCAGAAACGGTGGTTTTGTGACCTTGTTTGATGTCTCCAGCAATAACTCGAGACAGTGTAATAGAAATTCCGGGCAGAAAAGAAGCAAACAAATCCCCACATTGCTGTGCCTCATCTTCATCCAGGTCTCGGTGCTCCTGGCAGTCACACTGCAGAACCAGGACCTGCAAGCACTCCAAAGCAGAGATCTTGATTTGCTTTGCTTTTTCTTGCTCTGCAAGTGTCAGAAGCAAAGACACAGCAAATCCTAAGAGTGGAAGGGTGGAAGGTTGGTACAGAGACAAGATAACATCCCCATAAGCCGAATGCATCAGGGTGTGGAGTGCCTGGATCACAGCCAGCTTCAGCTCCTCGGACAGCGGGGCGGCTTTGCCCGAGCTGGGAGGGGGAGCGAGGCAGGTACAGAGCTCAGAGAAGAGCTCCTGCAGCAGCTCCTGCTTCTTCACGCACGTCGCCGCAAGCACGGAGGAGATGCACTGCACCAGGCTCTGCACCAGCCGCTCCTGCTTGGACCCCGGCACGCGCAGGGCGAAGCGCAGCGGGAACAGCACGTACTCCTGCAGCTCCTGCAGGGCCGCGCCGCTCACGCCGGCCAGGTGCGCCTGCAGCTGCCGCACGTTCTCCACCGTCTGCACCCGGGTCAGCTGCACGCAGACGGGGCGCAGCGCCCCGAACGCCGCCTGCGGGGTGTCGAACACGGCCATGCCGGGGGAACCGGGAGCCGTGCGGCCCTGCCCGGGGTCGGGCTGTGCTGGGGCCAGGCCGGGCAGCCCTGAGGGTGCCGGAAGTGACGCCGCGAAACCAGCACCACAAAGTTCCCGCGCAGCGGCGCGGGCACTGTGAGAAAAGTCTCGGGTGCTCTCAATGCGCAAGCGTCGGAGGCCTAACACGGAGGTAACGGGGCTGTCAGCGCCACAAAGCTCCCGCAGGCGCGAGCGGGCGCTGTGAGAAAAGTCGCGAGTGCTCGCAGTGCGCAGGCGCCGGTGATGGTTGCGCATGCGCTGTTCCCGCCTGCCGTGAGCCCTGGCTCCCTCCGGCGCTCCGTACGATGCCGCCCCTCGCCCCGCGGCGGGGTCAGGGCGCGGGCGGCCATCTTGTGGCGGCGGCCCCGGCGGGTTGTTGTCGGTGAGGCCGCGCCGCGCCCCCTCCGCGGGCGGAGCAGCCCCGGCCCCATGTCCTCCTTCTCGGAGTCGGCGCTGGAGAAGAAGCTGTCGGAGCTGAGCAACTCCCAGCAGAGCGTGCAGACGCTCTCGCTGTGGCTCATCCACCACCGCAAGCACGCGGGGCCCATCGTCGCCGTGTGGCACCGGGAGCTCCGCAAAGGTGCGCGGGGGGTTTGTCCGGCGGGGGCCGCTCCGGCAGCCCCTGTCCCGAGAGGGTACCGGGGCCACCCGCGGAGCTGCCGGTGAGCTGCCGGTTCCTCCTTGTGGAGCAGCGGGAGAAGTTGGTGCCCGGGGAGTTTATGGGAGCCTGAGCGCTGTTTCCCTGCTGTTGTTGTTTACTGAACTTTGGGGGGGATACCACGTGTGAGAGGTGTATTCCGGTGATACAGGCGGCGTTTTTGGGAAGGCAGAGAAGGGACGCACAGCCAAGTGTGGCTTGAGAGGGGGAGGATGCTCAGCTCTGGGCGGCAGTTTGGGTGTAGAACAAGAGATGTACGAATTACGTCCCCCTGGGTGTGCTCAGGGGAACTTGGAAGTGCTTTGGTTGTTTGGCTCCGTTTTTAAATTCTGGGTTTGGATTCGTACAACTCACCCATTATAGAATTAGTGAGAGGCGATAAGCAAAGAAAAAGTAGTTGTACAAGTCTGTAAAACTCCTCGATGCTCTTATCCAGGAACAGTTTGTGCTTGTTTGTCTTGCAGATTAACTAAAGGTAATTTCCCACATGGCTTCATCCTGAAGTCAAGGGAGACTATCAGTGTCTAGTCGAAGGTGTTCCTGCCGGTGGCAGGGGGTACGAACGAGGTGATCTTTAAGGTCCCTTCCAGCCCAAACCGTTCCAGGATTCTGTGTGGATGCTCTGTCCCCAGGTGCAGCTCTGAAAGCAGCCAGTGTCACCATTGCCACTGCGGGCACCAGCACTGTGAGCCCCTCGGAGCAGCTGGGATATCTCCTATGTGTTTGCTAGCTTTTGCCATTTATAGTTTATTTATGAGTTTTTGGAAGATCTGGGTTTGCCCTGTTGTGGAAATGAGCCCCTTTGTTTTCTGCCTTCTGTGTGTTCGTGGTTGTTTTGCTCTGGGGAGCAGAAAACTCCCCTGATTCTGGCCATATTGAAGTAGAAACTGGTGGTGTCAAAATAGGAAAAGTTAAGGTGTATGGAAGAAATTTGATGTTAGGAACATTGTTTGGAAAATTTTTGAGTCTCTGCAATAGCTTTCTCCTACAGTTTCACTCAGTTCTGAGTTACATGGTTTTATTCAAGTATTTTTCCTGAAGTTAATTAATATACCCCCCCCCCAATTGTTTTAGTAATTTGCTGGTGGGTTAGAACAGCTTGTTTTAATAGTGTTTAAAATTTATTGGTTTTTTAGTGTTGAGGTGTCACTGTGCACAAAAAGCATTCAACTCATGTTTGTTTTATGAATTAATTTAAAAAGAGCAGAAATGAGGACATTGAGAACTACTTGACTTGAAAGCCCCTGATTTGCTTTGGTAACATGGAAATGCTTTGACCTTTGTCTTTCGACTGCAAAGCTATAAACAATTTTGAAAGCCCTGTTAATGTTCCAGGTGAAAGAAGTGAAAAATAAATGCAAACGCTGCTTTTTTATTTTTTCCCCTTTCTTCTTTTCTTTTTTTTTCCCCCTTTCTCAGCAAAATCGAGTAGGAAACTTACTTTCCTATATTTAGCAAACGATGTCATCCAGAACAGTAAGAGGAAAGGTCCTGAATTTACCAGGGAATTTGAATCTGTTCTTGTGGATGCATTTTCTCACGTTGCCAGGTATGTTACTGTATTTCTTCAGCTTTCCTCTCTAGGAATTTTCATTCTTGTTATTCAAAGCTTAATTCAATTGGATTTTGTTGGTTTTTTAAGTCTAGAGGGTGCTTGTACCCTCTCTGTAGTAGGGATTGGATCCTGACTGCTTTTTGCTTAGGGACTGTTCAGTGTAAATGGGCAACTTCATGTGAGAACCAGCCCTTCACAGCTTCACGTGTTTGTTCTCTGTGTGCAGCTCCTGTGGACTTTATTTCAATTGTTACCTAAAGATCTGGCAGATCTGTTTATGGGCACAGGAATTGAACAGTTGGGTACGTTTATTAAAGGCACATAATGAATGGCTCTGCCCCATTGTCAAGAGAATTTAAAAGAGCTGATGTTTTGGGTCACTGGATTCTCACCAGCTTCCTGGTTTGAACAGTTTCTTTGTGTGTTGCTTGATCTATCAGTAATATCCTTGCTGGAGGAAGGAGGAATTTCGTACATAAAAGGGAAGAAGTGATGCAGCCACCACCTTATCAAAAATGTGCTGTTGTTTAGTTAAGGCTGTCTCTAAATGGCATAATAATTCCTGTTATCTCAGCTAAACAACATTAATGCTCTGGGTGCTTGTTGTCTGTTCTGGAGGGCTGTCTGACTGTCAGTGCACACTCTGAGTGCATTTAAGTGCCTAATGATCCAATCAACCTGCTTTTAATTGGGATGTTATTGACTGAAACAACTGTTTAAAGTTAATACTCTGAGTTGTAAACTTGTCAGCTTCAGGGTGTTTTATAAACTCTTATTGGAAATTCTGAATGATAGCAAGTTTCTTATTTTACAGCTTTTCCTGCCCTTACTCTGAGGTGGGAATGTGAGGCACTTCCAGGCAATCTTTAGGTCAAATAAAGGGGAAAATTGGCTACAAGTGTGTTTTGTCTCAGACAATATGAGCAAGATTCTCTCCAAATGTTCACATATTGTAATGAGTGCAGCTGCCAGTTTGGAAGATGCTCTCTGAAAACATAAGGAGTGTTGATCAGCTGAACGATAATGATTTCCTATATCTTTGAACAGAGAAGCAGACGAGGGCTGCAAGAAGCCCTTGGAACGATTGCTGAACATCTGGCAGGAGAGGAGTGTGTATGGCAGCGAGTTCATACAGCAGCTCAAACTGTCTATGGAAGACTCCAACAGCCCCCAAACAAAAGGTAAATGCATATTGCTGGTCATGCGTGTTTTGTTTTTAAATTGGTGCATGTTTCACTGGAAATACTGCGAGGAGTTCAGCTCTGGGCTTGTTTAGTTGAGTTGTTGCCAGAGCTGTTTATGGAGATTCTTCAGGACTGTGTTGAGAAGTCTGATTTTCGTTAAACCCATGGTTCTGGTTTGCAGGTGTGCTGTCTTGTGCCTTGTGGCTGGCAGTGAGCTTAACTGGACATGATGTCTGGTGCTGCTCATGCAGGCAGAATGCTCCAGGGCTGCCTTTTGGGGTGATGGCAAGTCAGTCATGCAGGCAACTGTTGTGTCCATCTCTAGTCAAGTGTCCCACTCTGCGTCTCTGAGACTGCTCAGCTGGGTTATTAGAACGTCTTATTCACTACTGTTAGTGCTTTCATCCTCATATTAATTGTTTTGTTTTCCATAGTTACTGTATTTTATTACGATGCAGCAAAGAGTTTTGAATAATTGAAGCCTGGAATATATGCCCAGAAGCTTGTCTGGTCTCTTTTTTTTCTTGCACCAGCTGATGTCATTTGGGGAAAACTCTTAACTTTGCATCATTTAATATCACTGGGACATCACAGGTATAACCCTATTACTGCATGAGACATGAGAAATTGAGCATAAGCTTGTATTTACTGTGCTTTGATTTACTGCTTTGGCAGATCTTGCCTCTTCTATGGCACTTGCAGGTGTTTTAGTGCTCCAGTGAAAAGAGGGGAGCAGTGGGATGCCTAAACTGTGGAAGGTTAGGGTCATGAAAAATCAAGAGTGTTCTGGTTAAGGGAATATTTGTCCACCTTGCAGCTGAAGGGAGTAGATTCTCCATTCCTGGAAGTGTTCAAGTCCAGGTTGTATGGGACCCTGAGCAAGCTGGTCTTGTGGCAGGTATCCCTGCCCATGGCAGGGGAGTTGGAATGAGATGGCCTTCAAGGTCCCTTCCACTAAGCCATTCTATGATTCTATGAAGTGTTGGTGTCTTTGAATGAGCTGGAATGACATTGCTGCTCTGGTCATATTTTTTTCTACTCCCCACAGAGGTGCAATGGTGTGAGAGAGTTGGTTTGGTCATTAGTAAAGGGCTCTTGTGCCATTCTTAGGTGATGAAAACAAGGTCTGAATGAGTTGGTATTTAATGTAGAATTAATATGAAGATGTCAGCATAAATGAGACCTGTATGTGAAGATGTCTCTGGCTGTAGCTTTGTGTTTTTTCACACAGTGCTTTGGGCAGAACTGCTGGATGGGTGCTTTAGCAGCTCACACCAGAGCCCTTCCACCTGCCCTTGATTGAGGTATAACTTTTGGAAGGTGACTTTTGCAATTTTTTTCCCCAAATGTTGTGAACTAACTGCCCTGACCAAAGGGGTTGTCCCATCTGTATGGAGGCAGAGGGGAGTCTGTGCTTTGAGGGGTGAAGGTGAACAGTCTCTTCATGAACTGGCTCCTATTGGTGTTCCTCTTGTCTGGGTGCAATGAGTGAGGCACCTGTGTGTCATCAAAGGCCAGAATTTACACTCCTGATAATCCTGACCCAATTAACTGAGGATTTGAAACTGTTAATTTAATATACCTGGGTTAAGTGTTTCACAAGTGTTTAACTTTGAATCTAAAGGCATTGGCAGTTGATACCGTGTGTTATTTCCTGGCCAGTTGGCAATCAGCTGTTGCTTAGTGTCCTTTCTTTTTGGCTGATGGTATCAACCACTTCTGCTGCTGTTGTCTTCTCAACTTAAAAACGTTTGTACAAAATGAGGCTTCCTACGAGTAACAGACCTTTATCTGTGGGAAGCAGAGTGAAGGAGTACAAACCCTTCAAGAACTGCTGTGTGCACAGCTTCCCTTGGCAAGAAACTTAGTTTTTGTCTGGGTAATTAGAGATATTAATGTAGTATATTTTATTTGAAGGGAAGTTCAGGCCTTTTCATGAGTGTGAATGTTGCTGCCTTGTCAATTCATGGTCAAAAAGAAATTGAGATTTTTAAGGTAAAAAAAATAGAAAAATTCAGCAGAGTTATCCTGTGAGTTTTTTCCTTGTTTTGACTGGTGTGTGTGCAAATTAGCTTCTTGATGGTAAGGGCTAGTTTCACCTGGGGGTTTTATGTATTTCTGAGATAAATTGGTGTTGGAGTTTCTGGTGGGTTACTGTATTCCATTTTCAAACAGGTGAACATAATCAAGATGGAGATTAAGGTGTCCTGGTTTACAGATAGAACAGTTGTTGTAAATGTGGAAAACCGTAGTCCAGTGCTCCTCCAAACCCCTTCTGGCTTTCTGGGTTTGAGGGTACCCACGGTAGACACAGCTGAGAAATAGGCAATGTCAGTGTCTGTAGATTGGTGCAAGCTGTGCTGTTAAAATGTTGGTGCTCCTTAAGAGCACCTGGTGCTGTTGATAACACCTGCTGCTGTGAAAACAACTATTCTTTTCTTCAGCCCAAGGTATGGCAACAGGTCAGTGCAGGTAGTTCTCTGTTATCCTTCCTACTGCAGTGTCTTAAATTCGGGCTGTCGGGTGCTTCTCTCTGAGCAGGATGGCTCTGCTTGTCTTGAGAGCACCACTTAGAGTTGTGAGACTTGCCAAAGTGCAGTGGAGTCCTGTGTCAGTGAGGAAATATGTCTTTAAAGCTCATCAGTGAGTGCTTCAATGGTACAGTTTTTCTTGTTTTGTGAGTAGCAAGGCCTTGGGTAATACACAGCAATTCAGTTGTCTGCACATGCTGAGTTCCTGCTGTGGAGCAGAGCTGATTTCCTCTCAGAGAGGCAGAGGGGTAAGAGAACTAGCCCTTACTAAGCTTTGTATTCCCTGATTTGACTGCTCAGTGGTGCAGCTGACTACCAGATTTTAGTCTTCCGAATTCCTTAAGGAGATATGCATATGTATGGAAATGAGCTTTTGAATATTGATATATTGTTTCATCTCTAAATATATTCGTTAAGCTTGCATTTGATTTCTTATTAATCTCATTTTGAGTAGAATGTTTCTTTTCACAAGCAATAGGGAAGAGAAAAACCACCCATTTCTCTCAAAGACTGGAAAAACTAGGTCTTAAAGGTTTGATGTGAAACCCTTCAGGCAATACAACCGATATAGCTGATGTGTTTTCTTTTTGTTGCCTTTGTAATAGGCAGTTGAAGAAGGTCCTTGAGTGTGCTGTGATGTAGGAGTGTGTCACTCTTAACACAGAACTGAGCTGCTTCCCAACTGCTCTCATTGTGTTTATGTTGCAAATTCTGGCACAGAAAGTCAGACCTGTAATATAATATGGAGAAGAACAGAGAGGAGAGCAGGCAGGGAGGCTTCTGAGGGTAACTGAAATAAAAACACCGGGATGCAGGACTAGGTATAGTTTTGGAGCAGCTCAGCTCCAGTTATGCTCACCCTCAGAGAGGCTGCCAACAAAAGAGATTGTTATTTATTGTAATATTGTAATGAGAACTTCAGCAACCACAAGTAATCTACCCCCAAAGAGAGAAGGGGTTGGAGGGGGTGCTGGATCATTAGAAGCCTGTTTACCTCTGAAAACAGGTATCAAGATCTGAGAACAAAAAAGTGAGCACCTGAGATGAGAAGATCCCTCAAGGTGGCCAGCTGACAGGAAAAGCTCATAGCTGTCAGCAAGGCCTTTGGCACCTTCCTCAAGCCACTGGAGATGGTTTGAAGCATAAAAGTTGCTGCAGAAATACTTTCGCAGGTCTATGTGGACTCTGCAACAGCAAGGTAACAACAGCCTGGAGTGTCACTGCAAGGCTGTTAGGAGAGCAGTTGTCTGTTGTTTTTGAGAAATGGGGAGTGGTTTGCCCTTTGGATGCTTTTTGGGAGTAGTTCAGTTTCTGAGCTGTGAAGAGCACAGCAAAGCAGGAGAGCTGACTTCATTGGGGTTTCTCTGTCTTCTTTATGTCCATGTTGAGGTGGGATCTTGATTTTTGTGGAAGAAGCTGTCTGTATTCTACAAGGATATCTTGATTCTTTTGGTTATGCATTACATTCTGATGAGTTCTGGATGCTCTCAGTGCTTGTTTTCCCCTTCTCTGGCTGGATTTGACACACTTTTCTGCTAGTGTAGACTGTGATGGTTAAATTACTCCTGGCTGGCATATTTTGTAAGTTACCCAAGCAAGGTGTGTGCTTCTGTTCTCTTTCAGGCATCCTTTTGCTCCATATGCTCTTGGGCTTGCAAAGAAGCATAGGGGTTTCTTCTATTTTGATGAAATTGAGAGTGTTTCTAGGATTCTCCAGTGACTGGTGCTTAGGTTTGCAGGTCCTCGGCACTACATATTCCAGACTGGTTCCAGTCAGAATCACTTGGCCTTGTTCAGATGGAATATTCAATGAATTCTGAATCCTCTGTGTCAGTAGTGGTGAGCAAGTGTAATGCTGTGTCTTGTGGTAGACCAGTTGGCAACACAGCAGGAATAACTCTTCAGCAATTTGAATCCCAGCTCTCATTTTAATTTTCACTTGTGTGATCGCTGTGGTCATGCAGTCTTCTGTTGGTTGGCTCATGTTTATCCTCTGTTGGTTAATTACTTTATGATAAGTACATACAAGTGATAAATACTGATGGCCCGTTGTGTTGGGCTGGGTAATTTTAAATGCTCTCCTTGGCCACTGTATCATCTGCTCATCTCCTGTTCAGCCCAACTCATGTTTTTTGCAGACCTCAGTGGACAGCAGCTCTTTTCCTTGTTGATCTGGTGCCTCACTGACTTGTCAGTGAGATTGTCAAGCACTCATATGTCAGTTGAATACATACAATAATTAAACTGTCCTTTTCCTAGCCTAGGTAGCTTTGTTCTAGCAAACATCAACAATTCCTTTGGTTTAGGGTAATTTTCTGTGCTGCTTTGCCTTCCGTTGAGTGACTCTGACAGACGTACTTGTGTCTGCCTTGGGAAGGTCGTTCAGCTCTTCCTGCAACAAGCAGAATGTAACAGCTCCTCTGATTTCTCTCCATTAGAATGAAGTTTTTCATATGTCCCACCTGACAAGGCAGGCAAAACTCTGCATTTAAGGACAGACCTTTCTGTTTGAAAATCTGGTTTTGTTTTAAATTGATTGGGACAGTCTGGTTTTGTTTTAAATTGAGTGATCTTGGATTTTCCTGTGAATCAAAGTATATACAGAGTCTGTTCTTGAACTCCATGATTATCTTGGCAAGACTTGATTCCATTGAATAGATGTTCTTAAGACTGTCCAAAGATTTCTTACAAATTACCCTGGGTCTTATTATTTTTGGTGGCAAGTCTGAAAAATGATCTACCTTTTTTTGAAGGTTCTGTGGCTGGATCAAAGGCTTCATTAAGACTTCTGACTCATTTAAATAAACTGTCTCTTCCCTTTCAAGCTAATGTTTGCCATGCTGAGGTTTATTTAACCAATGCTGTCTTGGTTTATGACATCCCTGTTTCTGCAGTGTTGCAGGTTACCTCCTTGGAGATCATTTCATGCTCTGCCCATTGCTGTTGTTCCTGTCACATCTTGGAGTTGTAGTTTCACAGAGCTGTCCTGAAGCCCTTATTTTGTTAAAGAGAGGAAGGTTGAATAAGCAGCAATTACTTTGTTGGTTGTGAGACCACAGTGAGCAGATAGTTGATGCAGAAAGATAACCTGAAATTCTTCTGTCCTTGTGTACCTTCACATCAGTGCTTCATTTCTACTGGTAGAAATCCTCACCTGTATGCTCAGTGCTAGCCAGAGTATCTGAGCAGGGTTGACATCTGTCATTTATTGACAAATAGCACATTTATTTGCCTTTCCTACTTTCATTGTAGGAGACACAAACATGTATGAAGTGCACACTGCTCGTGTATCCTCAGGCTGGCATGTACAGAGAGCCATGTGGGGACAAAATCAACCTTTTGTTACTGTTTTGCATTTGAGTGTTTGGAATATGATGCCAACATTAAAGTCCAGCTGTGGTCGTCCCCTAGAGGGCTTAATCATCAGAGTATCCATCTGGTGTAATTCTTTGAAGTAAAGATAGTTAAGGTGGGCAGATCTGGCATCCAAATGAGTTGTTTCTATCTCCAGTTGCAGAGGAGAAGAAGTCTCTTAAGCGAACTTTCCAGCAAATACAAGAGGAGGAGGATGACGATTACCCTGGGAGCTACTCACCCCAAGACCCCAGTGCTGGGCCACTGCTGGTATGTTGGATGGGTTGAGCGTGGGAGGAGCTCTGGAAGCCACGTGGCCACCTCCTCTGTGTCACGGCCGCCTCCCCTGTGTCACAGCCACAAGGTGGAGCTGACAACAAGTGAAATGGGTTTAGTGGTGAGATGCAGTTTGGGGTTGAGAAGTCCATGTGAAATGCGACAGATTCCTTTTTCATGCTGCAATAGTGTGTCACTTCTGAGCAATTCCAGAGGTATTCCAAGGTAGTCTAATCCAAGGTCTGAGTAGTGCAGCCAGGAAAGAATCTCAAAGGACTGCTAGAAGACCAGGCCTATTTTAAATTCTTTTTAAGATCAGTGTGTAACCTCTAGAAGCTGTGACACGGTTAATACACAGTTTTCTTTTGTAGACCATCTCTTGCCATAAGTTATTAAAAAGCACAACATCTGTTATGTTTGTGTGGAGCTGGTAGGAAAACCAGTACTGAAGACTTTAGAGGCTCCATGTTACTGGTGTGGAAATAGTTGGAGTGAAATAGAAAATCACTGTGGCCATTTGAGGCTACAAAATGAACATATGTTAACCCAGAGTCTATTTGAAGAAGATAAAAAATTACGCCATCCATCTGGTAAACTGTAAACATTAAAAAATAAAAATAAATAACAGTTGTCAAGGAAATAAGTGAAAATCTTGTTGGTTTTTTTTACCC
Organism: Corvus moneduloides; assembly: GCF_009650955.1. Taxonomy (NCBI): domain Eukaryota; kingdom Metazoa; phylum Chordata; class Aves; order Passeriformes; family Corvidae; genus Corvus; species Corvus moneduloides. The sequence continues at coordinate 7,255,659 of NC_045492.1, forward strand.
CCAGATGCCTTGCAGCTTATGGTTTCTCTTGATTATAAACATTGTTACTGTTGGAAATAATTTGCAGTTTGCAAGGAAGTAGTAAATATAAATGGACCTTTGTTTTTCAGATTAAGAAAATATTTATTTAAAGTTTATGTTTTCATTAGTTTTCAAACTATTGAACTGTGGTTTAAAAATCAGTGATTGTGTTTATGGGCTTCATGTTCTGTTTCAAAAACCTCCTGTACTGTTTTTTAAAACAAAAAAGCAACACTTTGTTCTTCCTGTTCAGGGAGTTTCTCTGTTTAAAGTTTTTTGAGCAAGGAGGAAATATAACATGTCAGGGATGGTCCTCCTAGAGCCGTCCTCATCCATGTCCTTTTAAAGTTTGGATGCCTTTTGAGTGAATTAATTCAAACTGACATGTCTTTCCTCAGTGCTCTAAAGCCAGCTGAGAGATGGGCTGAGGGGACACCAGTTGCAGAAAGCTTTGTGCTTGCAGGGAGCTGGGTGATGACAGCCATGGCTTTGCAAAATCAGGACATTATAAAGTTTGCCTTATAGGAAGAGCATCATTGGAGTTTATGGTCAGTAACAAATTGCAGAATTCTAAACCTTGTCATGATGGAAATCACGTTTTGTTTGGACTGATGGAAATTCGGTGTTGGGTATTTTTGCTCTGTCAGAATGCAGCTTTGGAACAGAACAAAAAGGTGCCTGTACACTCCAGGGAGGCGAAGAGACGGTCGGGGATGCTTGGGTGGAAGATTCAGTCCCAGCTGGAGGCAGCACACAGGGCTGGTAGTTCTCTCAGACTAGTGTGGTCATGTCCTTCTCAGCTATGTCTCAAGTGGTCACTTCTCTTAATTGGACTGAGAAGTTTCCCACTGCAGAGTCTTACAAAGGATGACCCTGCTGTAATTATGCAGGAGGAACTAAACACTGGGATAGTGTAACTCAGTGAATGCTCCCTGTGTTAGGTTTAAAAATTACTTGAAGAAAATATTCCCCAAATGGTGCCTTTCCAGAGGTGGGTGAGCTCCTCTGCAGTGGCCACATCCCTGGGAAATGGATGTGGTTAAGGTTACCTGGTTTTACTGTTGGCTTACTTCTTGTAGACTGAGGATTTGATCAAAGCCCTACAAGACTTGGAAAACGCAGCGTCAGGAGATGCAACAGTGCGGCAAAAAATTGCTTCCCTGCCTCAGGAAGTTCAAGATGTTTCATTACTGGAGAAAATTACAGGTATGAGACTGGAAGATGAATGAATGTGGGTCCAAAGAATAACTTAGAAATCAAAGTGTGGGGTTTTGTTTTTTAATAATCCCAATGTATCGTGGAGTGAATTCCTGCTTTTGTGTCCTTGCTTTGTAGTTCTGGGGTAATTAACAGATAGCAATCCTGTGAAGTAATACTGAAGATTAAACTTATATAGCTGCTTCCATTTTTTTGGCTTGGACTGAGGCTTTTGTACTTTGAGAGCATCAGCAGCATTTTGCAAGAATATAAAGGAAATTGGGTCAGAGTTCTCAAGTGGATGTGTTTGCTTTTGAACACCTCAACTGTTAAGATGTCTTGAAGTTTTATCAGACTGTGCTGAGTACACACAGAGTTCTTGATTGCTATATTTTTGAGTTCTGCCAGACTGCTGAGTACACACATACTCCTTGATTGCTGTAGGAAAAGCAAATTGCTACCCCCATTAATCTGTCAGTCTTTGTTTGAATTAACTTTTGCAATTGCATTTGAAAAGTAATTTTAGAATAGAAGCATTTAGAAGTTGAACTGATTTGACTCTTGATCCTGGAGGTAGTTTTAATTTAGAACTCATTATGAACTATCACTTACTCGGTTCTTTATAATCTTACAGTGTCCAGCTGGACTATGTGCAGTTCCTAGGTTTGTGTCAATGCATTTGAAATTACTCATATATAAGAGGAATTAACAAGTGCACACTGTGATTAAATGTAGAAACCAATTGATTTGTTTACCTGAGGATACTTCCAACCTGTTGATAGAGGCTTACTATTCATAGATTTATATCCCCCCTTTCACTGACATCTCTTCAAGGATTAAATGCAGTCAGTTATGTCAGTGTCTAAAATACAGCCCACAAAGGGTGTATGTCCTATTTCCTCTATATCCCTGTGATAACAGCCCTTATTTTCCTGTCAAGCCAGAAGTGTATTTACGAACAAGATGTTACTGTGCCTGCGGCTCATGAATTGCAGCCCTTCTGTCATCAACTGGAAGTTTTAAACTTTGTCCTCTAAATCACCCAACCCTTTGCATGCAGACAAAGAGGCTGCGGAGCGCCTGTCGAAGACGGTGGACGAGGCGTGTCTGCTGCTGGCCGAGTACAACGGGCGGCTGGCGGCCGAGCTGGAGGACCGGCGCCAGCTGGCGCGGATGCTCATCGAGTACACCCAGAACCAGAAGGATGTGCTCACGGAGAAGGAGAAGAAGCTGGAGGTGAGTGCCTGTTACCGGGGCTGGCAAAACAGTTGGCTCACCAAATGCTACCCCTGGACTCCTAATCTGTGGGTTTCTCCTGAGGGAGATGACTCTAGGTGTTGTCTTTACATGATTCCAGGTGTTACCTTTACGTTTGGTTCTAGGTTATCTAGGTTCTGCTTGTCTTTACACTTGGAGTAAAACGGGTAAGAAAGCGGTGTCATATCTGAAGAGTGCAAATCTATTCTGATGTTCAGTCTAGATGTTTCCATGCACCTGGAAGGCCCAGAGCTCTATACTTCTTAAAGAAAAATAGTCTTACCTAACACGTAGCCTATTTTGGTATGACATCCCCCTTTTCAAAGAATCAACCTTCCTTTTGCCATAATTAGCTGGGTTTTTCTATATTGCTTGGTTTTTTGTTTCTTTTCCTGATGGTTAGGTGTTCTTCCTCTGCCTCCTGAGCCCCTGCTTGATTAGGGGAAGCAGTTTAAGCCAGATCTTCTGCTCTCCATCCTTTAACAGCCACTTAGCCACAGTTTCTGTGGTGGAGTGTAAATGGGACTGGTAGTGAAAGACAGTAACTTGTGTTTCCTGTGCAGCTCCTTCGAACAGGGAGGGCAGGACGCTGAAGCAACCTGGGGCTGAGCTGAGCCCCCCTGCTCGAGGTTTTGCAGCCAGCTGTTCACAGCTGTTTATCCGAAATGTGCCTTCTCCCTGGAAGTTCTTTCGGCAGCACGTTGTGGCACTAGCGAGGAGTTTAATTAATGGCTGTGGTTGTATGTCACTCTGCCATCTGCTAAACTGCCCCTTGGCAGCACATTAAGGGTTTCTCTGCACCGAGGTGCTGGTGATGAGCAGCTGCTGTGAGGTGGGGTGGGAGGGGATGCGGAGGACAAAATCTCCTGGAAGGAGACTGTGCTGCAGCAATTGCAGTCTCTGTTTACTCTTATGGCAAACCTCGTACTTTGACAGCTCGGCAACATTGTTCTCAGATAAATTAATTTTGAGTGTTTTCTTTGCAGTGTGTTTATGTTGGAGTTTCTCAGTGTCTTGTGACTGAATTTCTTCAAACATAGCATCAGTCTTATGAGTGAGTCAGAAAAAACATTTTCAGACATGGACACAGATGATGCCATGAAACCAAATCTTGTTTGGCAACTGATTTATTTTCTGTGGAAGTCTTGGGTCAGGTTTTGGGGTTTTTTCTTGCTTAAAGAAGGACACCTATGTGTATGTCAAAAAATACATAAATGACAGACATACTGCTGTTTGCTTTTAAGAAAGGCAGTAAATAGGTAGCAACATGCTGCACAATAATGTTTTAAAAGGCCCAGAACAATTCATAATTTTTGAGTCAGTTTGAGACTGTGAAACTGAGAAATCCATAATGACAACATGAAATTAAAATTTTTAATGCATTAGCTGAAATGTTGTGACAATCATGGAGGTTTTTTGTTTGGAAAATATCCTTGTGATAAGGAATGTTACTTCAAAATTGTAACTCTGGCGGAGGCAGAAATGTAATCCTGAAGATTAAGTGTTTTGCTGGCTGAGCTGCTTTGTTAATGGTAGTAATCCTGCTGATGGCAATGGGACAGGCTGCGTGCTCACTGTCAGGTATAAACACAGTTCTTCATTACATTAGAAAATAAAGAATGATCTTATTTAAATATTAGGATGTTATTAAATACCTATTTAGGTTGGTGTCTTTGTCATTCTGCCAGACAAGGTGGCCTCAGTGCTGTAGCAGTCTAAACAGAGTTGCAGGAAATGCCACTCCAACAGTGAACATGAGGCACAATTGATATTCGTGTCAGCTCTCAAACCTCAGTGAGGGATGTTGCCTGATTACAGCGTTCCATTGTTCTGCCCTTGTAGAGGGTTAATAAACAGTGGAAGATGCTGGTTACAGATAAGGCAGCCCGATCTGCTTATCAGTTTTGTGTGAGTCTTTGATGTTCTCACAGTATTGATAAGCCTGGATTTTTCTTTGTAGTGCTAATAAGCGTTTTACTAGAAGGATCTGAAACTCGTAGCAATCAGGCAAGGTCTGAAATGAGAAAATGAGTTAAAACAATCTAATTTTACATGTCTACTCATTGTAGGCTTTGCTCTCTTGAGGTATCTTTTCTGGAATCTTTGGTCTTATGAGTTTTTCCTCTTGTACTGTAAGTTTCCTGACTTAGGTGAGAGGGTGTGTTTGGATAGAAGATGGATTGTTTGCCTCACCATCCTCATCTGGCCAAAGCTGTTGGTTGGGGAGAGGGGCTTCTGGCAGTAATAAGTCAGGGCTATACTTTAAGAGATGGAAATACCTAATTTGGAAATTACTCTGGATGTTTTTAGTATTTTATTTGCTTGCAAAGTCTTTCACTGTGATAGCAATGAAAGTAGCTAATGTATGTCTTTTTGAAAAGAAGCTTTTGTGGTCTAAAGACCTGCAGTTGTTTACTAATCCTGTTAATGCTGTCCCTCATGAAACAGCAAATTGTCAAAACATACATAAACTCAGTGTGTTTGTGTCTTGTGGGCTAATGCTCTGCATGTCAAACCCCTGTGACAAAGCTCTTGTCATCAGTTGCAGTAAGGCTGTTTAACTGAGGGACACTGCTGAGGAAGGTGGCTTTGGAAAGGAATTACACATCAGCATGCATACAGCTGGCATGAGTGAGGATTGAAACAGTGAGGGGCAAAGAAGCACTGGTGATTTGAAGGGAGAAAGCTGGCCCAGAGCCTGAAGATCATAACATATGGTCAGACTCTGGTTTTAGGGAAGCAATGGAAAAAAAATCAAAGTGTAATAATTAGGATTCCATTATCCTGGGAGTGGTATTGTGGTGTTTTCATTGTAGTCTAAGAGCACTTAAGAAGGTAGATTTTCTTTAATTCTATCAGTCAGTAAAATCAGCTGGCCCCAAATTGATACTAAATAGCCTAGAACAAGGCATATCTTTTCGAAGGTAGGTATTCCTCAGTTTAACTTCCTGAAAGGTATGGGGGATACTGTCATTCAACATCTGAACACTGAATTTCTTTTGAAATGGTGCTTCATCTTGCTCAGCAATTGTGAGCTTGATACTGCAGCTGCTGTTTGATCTTCCATGGCTGGGATAGATCAGAGGTGGCCTGGACATTCACAATAGCAGATGACGGGAAATAAAATCCACTTTCAAATGGGCGTAGAACCAGGAACTGTTGTTTCTATAAGAATGAGATGAGGTGTCCTTGTATCTCACATTAGTATTGAACTTCCAATGGAAGTTTCCTGATTTGTGTTATTTTTGGCCATTGCTGCCCCATTACGATTACAGAGCGCAATCAGCTGGGGAGGTTTTTTGTCCTCCAGCACCTGAGCCTGCAGAACTTCAAGGAGAATTGTTTTCTGAAGTCAGAGCACTCTTCTGGAATGCATGGCAGGCAAGGAGAAAAAATCCAGGGAATTAGTTAGTGTAAAACTGAAATGTAGTGGGGAGAACATCCTGTGCTGGTGTACCAGGCAGCTGTAAAATGAAGTCAGATAAATAAATGAGACCGGAAGAACCAAGGAAAGGTAGTGCAAGGAAATGGCAAATTGTGTAGAAGCTTCATGGGTACCTGAAATAACTACTGACCATAGAAAACCTGGAGTGAGTGGAGGGAGAGTTACTTTTAATCTGATGGGGAGAAGAGGCAGAAAAAATAGAGAAAAGATTGTGCATTCAGAATCTTTGGTTTGATTTGCAGCTGGTGAAGGCATTTCTTCCACGTACCTTCTGTAGCTGTGTTGGTGAAAGGTGGCATGAGGAACATGCTGCAGCATAGGCAGGACATGTATGTAGGGCAGTGTGTATGGAGGGGTGTATGCACTCAAGTAAGTGTGTGTTTACATGTCTGCAGCTATAAATCTAAAGAACATGCTGTATTTTAGATCCAGTTTAGGAGAAATGTTCTGACTCTTGGCTGTAGCTGAAAAATTGTCACTTAGAGTCCTGCTGAGAGCTCTGGGGGTTTTTAGATGTTTGTGGGTTTTAATATTCATGGCTTCAAGGCACCTTTAATAAGGTGTTAATGCCGTGCCCACACAAATTTGCAAACCCTCTTTGATAATGCATCTCTGAGGGATGAAGTGCATTCTCGCTTGAGATTTTCTGGACTGCCCAGCACTACACATTTTCTTGAAATACAATTTAGTTCAGTGGGTTAATAGGCAATTTATTGCTGTGCCGCTTCCACTGCCTGGGTCTCTGTAGCGTGTCACTGTTGGCACGGCTTTGTGGCTGCTGCTTCCCTCAGACAGGAATTCTTGGGTTGTGTGGTATATTCATTTCAGTGGTTTAGACAGTGAAACAGGAGATGAAGTTTTAGGGTTCCTGCCAGGAAACAAAATTGTCAGTATTTTACATGCGTGAAGTAGCAGGAGCAGCTGTGGGAACCAGAGTGGGGTCAGGTCTGCGACCCAGGCAGGGAGATCCTGAACTGGAGCACCTGGACACAGTGCCAGACCTGGGTCTGTAGGACCAAGCTGGTGACTGCCAGGTGTGAGCCATTGGTGCCTCTGGATGTGGGACAAGAGCACAGGCTGCTGTTCAGGGATGTGATGAGCTGACAACCGCAGGGAATGTGGGTCTGTCGGGCCATGTATGGCTCGAGGCAACAGCTGTGTTTCTTTGTGTGATGCAAAGTTCCTTCACTTTGTAGGTCCTTGTAGGTATTTATAACTATAGTAGTGCTATAATTATAGCAGAATAATACTAAACAATAAAAGCAAATAGAAATCTTACAGTGTTAACATACAATGTTTTTATGCATTTTACTGAAGTGAATGAGTGTATGACCAAGCTCTTGCTTAGCTATAAAAGCATTAAGATATTTGGAGAGGTGAATATGTAGCTGTTGGCTTGTGCCCTAGATGTTGATTTTTGTCGTGGACATCAAATGCACCCCCCTCAATGTTTATTTCTGGAAGGGTATTTGGCAAATGAAATGAGGATTTGTGTCCATCATACAGTGGCAGCAGCCCGGGCTTTTTCTGAGAGCTTTTGAACTTTGCAGAGGTTGAGGCATTCCCAGCTGCTGGAGAAATGCTTTGTGGAGGTCTCTACTGCTGCCTTTTCTGTTGTCCTAAGCAAAGAGGAGAGCAAGGAAATGAGTTACAGTTTGAGGGTGTGTAATTCTGCCAAGAGCAGAAACACCATCTCTGCTGAAGTGTGATGAACGATGCTGCAGAAGAAAGAAGCCTTGTCAAATTTAAAAGAGCAAGACTGAACAAATTTAAGGTCTGAAAATGAGCTGAAGACTCTGTAAGGAAATGCATCATTCAAGCTCTGATTCCTGGACTGCATCTTTCTGATAAAAACCTCAGATTTGCTGGTTTAGTGCTGTCACAGAATGAGGAAACCTGGCTTCACCCTGGCATTTAGTCTCACTTTGCTCTTGAGGTGGTCCTGATGCAATGAACTTGTGGAATGGCGGAAGTTTTTCTTCCTGTCCTTTTTCTAGTGACTATGTTTTAGTAGTACTTTACATAGGTTAAGTGGCAAGGAACAGAAGCTAAGGAATACCTAATCAGCCTGCTGCAGTACTGTGGTATGTCTAATGTTTTTAAATAGAGGTTTTACCTGAACATATAATCACATGGCTGTCAGACCTTTCATTTCACAATGTACTCTGCAAATTTCTGCTGAGCCTCTGATGCATTTTCCCCCTGACTTGTGGTCTTTTGCTTTCCTACAAGCTGGCTCAAGCTGCGACATATCAAAACTGCGCCTGACCAGCTGCTCTTCCTATTCACTTTCCAAATTCTCATTAATGCTTAGCTAGATGTTTTTTCAGTAGATGCAATTGCTGTGATGACTTACAGCATGTTCCTGCTCGACCCTGAGCAGGAGAGGACATGTCCAGTGCGCACTCTGAGCCAAAATAGCTGAAATCTGTGCTGTGGAACGTGACAAGGTGAACCAGGCCACGCAGCAGTGCTCAGGATGAATTTCCTGTCATGTTGATTACAGTCAGTTCTGTAATGTTCAAGCAAGGCTGCTTTGGAATGAAACACTCTGTCAGATTCATTCAGTGGTGGTTAATTCTGATTTTGCATTTGTTTCAAGGACTGAGTATCTAATTCTCTTGGCCACTGAGGATGTAGAACGCCACGCACTGAAAGGGAATGTTGATTAGCAAGAGCATCCATGTGGCACAGTGCCAGTTTTTTGTGTATCATCCTGAAACTCCTGCTTACAGCAGAAATCTCGTTATTTTGTCCAAAAAAAGCAAATAGCATCCAAATACTATTAATCTTAATATAAGCCTACTGAGCAGTGAGGCAATGAGCTCAACACAGAGTACAAACAAAGGCCTCAGAAAGCAGCAGCTTCTTTTAACTGCACTTTTTGTTCTTCAGTTTTATGGAATGGAAGGACCTTGTGGAAAAATCTGCAAGGTGCAGTTTCCAAGCACGTCATGGGCTACGTGAAGAACATGGTTTCCCATAAAACCTGCTTTCCAGAGTCCCATGTTGCAGAATATGTCCAGAACTTGTGGAAAAAGCGAAGCCCTCAAGCTGGAAGGGGGTTCCATGTCTCTGCTGCTGTGTTTTCTTGAGGGGAGCAGCCAGCATTGCCTGTCCCAGCTCTGGCTCATGGTCTCTCCACTCCTTGACAGCTCTGCCAGGAGTCAGCGCAGCATGTCAGGCCCAGAGGGATGGAGAGGGTTAAGCATGGAGCAGACAGTTTTCTATCATGCTGTGGTGTGTATCCAATCTGTCCAGCAAGTATTCGTCTATTCTAGGAAATCTTGGTTTCTGTGTTACTCCCTTAGTTTCCATTCCTGAATTTAGCGATGTTTTTCTGAGCCAGTTTTTAATGGTTGGGGGCTGTTGCTGCCTTTTCCTTGTGAGAATTTTTTCTCTCTTATTTTTTCAGTTTGTTTTTTAACAGGTAGGATTTAGGCCTTTGGTGTTGACTAGATAATGCTTGCATTTACTTATTAGTAAGGTGGAATTACTTAGAATTGGAAGGAATATGGTTCTCACGGTGACTTGATTTTTATTTTTTGTCATCATATGCATACAAAAGTCTCTCTTCAAATTGGGAGGATATTCCTGATAACTCAGTGTTCTGTGTAGCTGTCAGTGTAGAGTATCCCTGAAAATAAGGACATGCTAAGAGCAGTATTTTCCTAAACACTTGAAGCTGTTAATTGTGAATCTGGAAGCAGGTTGGTGCTGTTAATATGCAGAGGAATTGTTCCTAAGTCTGTATGTTTGCCAACAGCAGTGTGGTTTGGACACATCTTGGTGGTACTTCATTTGTCAGTGTGTTTTACGAGAACTGGACTGTCAGGCAAGGCATTGGCAAGATTCTCCCTCCCCTTAGTAGCTCCTTTGGGGAAGGAATGTTGTTTGCATCTAATGTAAGTGTAATGGTCACGCAAATCATCTTCAGCTCAAAAGCCATCACATTCCAGTCCTGACTGTCCATGAGAAGTGGTGAATCCTGGTAGCCCTGTCAGTTTTGCCCTGAAAATGGCAGGACATTAGTCTTTCCATGGAGGTTTTACCTGTTTTTACATAATTGTTTTATGTGGATCCATAAACCCGTAATTGTTTTGTGTGGATCTTGGCAATTCAAGCCATATTTGAGGTATTTTCTTGGCTTATGCCTGGAATTTTCAACTTCTTTTCATCTTCACTGCCCATTTATCAGATCTGGAGGATTTGCTAGCTGCCTTGCCCTTCTTTTTTTTTTTTGTTCCTGTCTTTAGCAGGAATTACTACAGAAAAAAGAAACACCTGCTGATACTCACTCTTGACAGTTTGGCATTCTTGAGGAGGAAGCACTGCCTGTTCTTTCCTGGCTCGATATCCATCACTCCCTGACAATGGCCTGAATTATGGATTTTTAAATATTTTTTAAGATTGTCTTCTGTGGTTCTTCAAGTCCAGCCTCTTCCACCTTCCCTTTGCCAGCATTTGGAGTACAGCAGCACGATAGATGTTCCTGCTGTCTCTGCTGTGTGTGCAGGAGCTGGTGTGCTGCTGTCTCCTGCCTCCAGCACTGGGGATGTGCCAGGCCTGAGCTGAGCACTCTGGACTCTGCCCCTCCCTTTCCCCAGGGTTGGCTCCCATGTTCTTTTGGAGAAGAATCCCAGGTGTCAGAATGCTGTGCCTCCATGGCATCCCTCTTTGTCTGCTGCTGTTCTCTATTAATGCTAAAGAATCTGGGGTGTTTGTTTTCGTTCTGTCTTCATCTCGTGACTTTCTCGTCTTGTTTCCCTCTTTAAGAATTCCCCAAAGAGTGTGACTAGAGATGTGGGTGCATTCTTATTTTGGTCCTGATTCTCTGTCTTTCATTAAAACAAGACAACTCCTCACAAAATTAATGTGTGCACCTTGAGGTGGTTTTTTTTTTTTTTTCTGTTACTGTTCTCTAGGCATGAGAACAGCACCCTGCAGTTCATGGAGCTGGGAGGGCTTTGTTTGGAGTTGTATATTTCACTGTGTATCCTGTGTATGTTAACGGAAGTATTTGGTTATATTTACTCACTGGGCCTCATAAAGGATTTAAGTTTGAAATAGGCTGTTAAAAGACATTCCTACTTGGTGCTGGCAGGAAATTCATGGGATACACTTACATAGCCGTTGCAGGGGTATCGGGAGTTGTTGCAATTGACAGCTGCTCTCACTGTTCTAATTCAAAATAATGAAACACAGAGAGTGTAAACTCCTTGCTTGTAACCCCACAGGAACTGCTGTGCTTTGATGTTTGGAGAAGGTGAAGAGAATTTCCATCACTGAGAAGGTTAGAAAGTCTGGATTAAAGTTGTAAACTCTTCAGAAAGATGTTTTGATTAAACATGTGCCTAGTTTCATTTGATCTTCAGAGATATAAACTTCTGTTCTCTTTGCCAAATAATTAAGAAATGAAAAGTAAATTGATATTCTAGCTGGCTGTGTGGCAGTCTGTTCTGTGTATGGTGTTTTCCTTAAGCTTATTGTTTCCTGCATTCTGAAGGTGCCATGAAAAGTAGGCCACATGTAGTTGAGTAAAGGCTGGCACATTCCAAAAGAAATTATGTCCTACTGGAGTTTTATTCCTTCTGTTGCTGTCTTCTGTGACTGTTACATGAATGTATAGAATCACAAAACTTTGAAAATTACAGAAACAGTCTTTAATTATCTTCTGTATTGGATAACTTGGATGTATGTTGGGCTCCTCTTAAGTGGCCTCTCAACAGAATTGACCAAGGTACAGTTCTTTCTTCCATTTTCAGGGTCCAAACTCCTCCTCTCTCTCCTTATTATGAACACAAGTCACTGGTGTCTCTTGAGACCTGGGGGAATTTCTGCACATGGTTAGGGATTTCTTACTGCACTTCTGCTACTCAATCCAGACCTCATTAGTGGAAAAACCACTTGCAAGTTTCCTTTTCAGAGATTTTTAACTTGCTCTTTTTTTCCATCTGTAATAAAATCCTGAAGATTTTAGTGTCTGTATCCAGTGTGGATGTGCCTTTCCCTGGTTTACATTCAGTGATCCTACACGTGTTTCCATGGTGTCCCTGCCATGCCAGTCTCATGGCACAGCTGCTGGGATTGTAATGTGAGCTCATAAAGGAGGCCCTGTTTGGCAACCAAAACTTGGGTTTGATTTAATGAGTTGAAAGGGAAAATTGGATTAATTAAGTGTTCAAAATTGATCAAGTTTGAAAGCAATGAGCATTTTGGCAGCATAGTAATACCTGTCGTGTGCCTCAGCCTGTGGCTTCTGGCAGTGGAGGGGTGTCAGAGGAACACTCTGGCAGCACTTGGGAGTCAGTATTTGGGGAAGAACACAAGGATAAAGCAACTCTGCAGTGACACTTCTCTCAAATGCTCTATCAGCCCCCGGTGTGGGCTGGTTTGGGGACATGTTACATGTAAAATTAGTAAGGCAGGGCAGGGTTATTAATTTAGGGATGCCAGAGCCTATGGGCAGGCTGTGAATTTGGGGCAGATGGCAGGGTCTGCAGTCGTGCCAGCAGTTGCTCAGGGCACCAGGGCCTGGCCACCTTCTGTGAGTCCTCACCTGGAAGATACTCCTGGCTTAACTAACAGCACTGTTAATTAACCTGTGCTTAATCTGTGTTCTCTTGTCTCTTTCCCTCAGGAATATAAACAGAAGCTTGCTCGGGTAACCCAAGTGCGCAAGGAGCTGAAATCCCACATCCAGAGCCTTCCAGACCTGTCACTGCTGCCCAATGTCACAGGAGGTCTGGCACCTCTGCCATCTGCTGGGGACCTGTTTTCAACAGACTAGAACAAACCCTGTGCCCCAGTTTTCATTATTACCAGCAGAAGTAAGAAGAGTCTGGTGTTGGCTGGAAGTCCAGTCTTCCAAGATCTGCAGTAGGAAGGAACTTGCAGACCCTGCTTTGAACCTCTTGGCTGCTCGTACTCACCCCCTCTGTGTACACTGGCTCACGTGAGGGGAGGAAGAGGAGTGAGTTTTGTGAGCTCTAAAGGGAGTGGGGGTGGTCCGTTTAGGCAAACTTCTCTCATCTTTTCCCATACTCTTTAGTTGCTGTTTGCTCTTAGCACTTGTTACCCCCACAAAGATCACGAATCATGTACACACATACCTGGGAAGCTTCCAGAGGAAGATTGACCATGCAGCATCTTCCCTCTGTACAAATATTGTATTATTTCTGAATAAGACTCATCTGTTTTAGTTGGGTTTCTGGGCCCCATCTCTGGGAGCAGTGGAGTGGCTCGTGGGCCTCGTAGGGATGTGTGTGCATGCGAGTCCTGTGCCACGGCAGCGTCAGGGGAAGACATCTGCTCAGCAATGGTACAGGGAAAGGTTTTCCTAAACCTGCAGTTCCTCATACTGATGTGAAGGTAGTTCCCATTTGGCATGGATGTAAATTGAAGTCACAGGCAATAAAAATAAGCAGCTTTTCTTTGTGAATTAGAGGTAGACTCATAAGTTACACTGTGCTGAGCAAAGCAGAACTGGATGTTACCTAAGTGGGAGTGGAAGTAAATTTTGTTCTAGCTACCTTAGATTTATACCACATTTTTCCTCTTCATTATATGAAACTAGGTGGTGATGGAAGCTTTGATTTAATGACCTGAGAGGCTGGAAATGTGTATGGCAGCTGCTGGTGTCCCTGTGACAGGCACTGTTAGGTCTGCTCTCAGGATGGTTACATTGAAAATACAATGATGTAAACTCTCTCCATAGCTTTAGTGAAGTTGTCTGATGCGCAGAAGTTAAATGTGGTATAAATATTTATTTATATAGAAAATAGACCCATATATATGCATATATCCTGTATGCACATGTACCCTGTCCATGCATGTAGATATTAGAAGGATGTACTTAATTTTGTGTCACAGATTGTGAGTTGATTTTTATAATCAGGAAAAGTGTAAAAAACAAAAAAGGTAAATTTAAAAAGCTCTTAATTCCATTATGTTGCTGGCTAGTGTTTTAGCTGCCAGGGGTGTAGTTACATTTCAGTTTGTGTGTTAGGTGTGACAAGCTGGACTCTGGTCACTGAACCATTCCAATCTGGATACAGTTCTGTTTAAATATAGCACTTCTCACTATAGAACAGGTTCTGTTTCTGGAGACACTTGATCTGGTAACACAGGTTTTGTAACACAGAGGCTGCAGTGAGCTGAGATGCTCTCTCTGTGCCTCCCTGTGGTCTTGAGCTGGTGTCAGAGCCAGGAGAAGAAAATGCAGGAATGCAAAGCTCATTTTGCTCCACATTAATTTATTTTGCAGGCTGTTCCGTAGCCCGGTCAGCATTCAGTTACAGCAAACAACAACACAGCATCTTTTGATCATTCAGTTGTTCAGAAGCTCACATCCTTTTCCTACTGACACTTCCTTTTGTCCTTTTTTAATGCTCCTTGCACCCTCACTGCCCAGCCAACAAATGTTTTTTTTCTCTTTAGTTTACAGGAATTTTTCCAGTGGCAGAACTGTCCGTTCCTTGAGTCACTTTGACTGTGCAGCCTTTTATGGTCCACACTTTAGATTAAGCACTGTACATTCTCTCTGCTTTTGCCAAAAATGAAAAACAAACAAACAAAAAAAAAAAAAAACCCACCAAACTTCAAGAACCCAAACCAAAAGACTCTTTTCCATCATGATTCAGCTCACAGAGTTACCCCGTGGCTGTTTAAACCAAGTTACTTTGAGCAGTGATTGAATGTGTATCCATTATAGGACAAAACCTGTCAAAAACTGATGTAGACAAATGTGTTGGCATCTCACGTTTGTGTTTTGGGCAGATCTGTGAGAAAGTTGTCTGTCTTTTTTTTTTTATTATTTTTTAATTGAAATGTTTTGATTTTTTTTTCCGAATACATGTGTGTGTTTTATTTTGCTTAATTTAAATGAAGTCTTGTGGTTTTTAATTTTATTTGTTTTACTTTTTGGGCAAAGGGCATCTGGTGAACTGGGTGAGATTTTCTGAAGGTTAAACAGATTTCCCCACAGTGTGTCTTTTTTAACAAAAGCTTAAATCTGTATATTAATTGACTTAGGAATTAATTTAGACATATAGGCTGCCATTTGACAGCAGTATATTCTGAAATGTCTCATAGATATCTATTTTTGAATAAAGAGGGTGTCATTGAACAGTAGTGTCCTTGCTTCTTTCCTCAATGCTCCAGCACCCTGAGGGTTTTGTTTGGGTTTTTTACCCCTCTGAAGCCCAGGCAGTGACTTGGGGAGATCCTTGTGTCAGTTTTTTATGCAGAGTGGAAATGTGGGATTTCTGTAGGATGTGTCAGTTGTTACTCTGGGAAAAAAACAAATAAAAGCCAAACCTGGAATGGGAGGAAGGTGCCTCCCTGCATGTGCAGCAGGAGTTGCTGTTCGAGCAGGGTCAGTGTGATTGAAGCCTCTGAGCTTGGGGGTCTTCACGTTGCCCTGGGAGTTAATTCTGGAGGTTTTGGGGGGACTTCGGAGTTCTTCAATTAACCAGTCTGCGACAGCCTCTGTGGGCAAACAGTGATTGTTTCATATGCCTTGGAGAGTATCTGCAAAGCGGATTATGTTTTATACTGATTTACAAATCCTCCCTTAAAGGCGAGATTATATTTAGCACTGCTTTCACAAAGCCATGCGGAGGTTGGGCTGTGTTGTGGGAGCAGGAGGGAGCTGGTGTGGTTCCTCCCCATGAAAACTACCTTTGTGTGGTGTTGCAGGAGCTAAGGTGAGGTTTTCAAAGACAAATGTGGCAAGGTACTGGCTGTCCTTCCTTGCCTTTGCAAATCAGGTTTTTGTTGTTTTTTTAAGAGCTGGAAAAAACGCCTCTGAAAATATTTGACTGTTAGGTATCTGTCTTTGCAGTTCAGTACTTCAGTGCACTGGTGTGCATGCCCTACTGTGTAACCAAGGAATGGTGGCTTATGCACCTGTACAAGGTGAGGGACTTGCTCCTGACTAACTGGCAGGTCAGTCTGTGAGATCCCAGGTTGTCATGGTGATGAGGAAGGGCTGGCAGAGCCTTGGGGTGCTGGAGGCTTCTTGTGGGCAGAGGGTGGGTAGTTGTGCTGCCAACGTTTTGACCCAGGGCAGGCTGCTGTGGACTTTGTCTGGTTACTTGGGCCAAGTTTTGATACATTCCTGGTCAGTTCCAAACTTTATGTATATTTATCTAGGATTAGATGGAAAAGGTGTAAGCTGTCCCTAATGCTCTGAAAAAAAAATGACCTGGTAAAACACTTGGATGAAACGTCACAGCAGACTTGGTGCCAGTCTGTTGGAGTGAGGCCAGGACATGTATTTGCCACTGATTTTGCTGGCTTTAGGGGTGTGCCACAGGCATCCTTTGCCTCTGTCTCACCTGCTAGAAGGCAACAGTAGGTAGGAAACACGTTCTTTTTTTGTATTTTCAGTAGTGGCTTCATGTAATGATGTTTTGGAAGAAGTTTAATAAAGGCCAAGGGCTGTGTGCTGGAGCAGATGGAATCGTGGTCGTGCTGGTCATGTACAGGTTTTGAGACAAAACTCAGGAAACCCTGTGACCAGCCAGCATGGGAGGAGGATGGATAAGGAAAATGAACATTTTGGGAACAGAAATGTCTCCTGGGTGCAGAGCAGCCTCAGGGACCAGTGTTCTACAGCCCATCGAGGTTGGATTCTGGGCAGGGGTTGCAAATCCATGTCCCAGTGTTTTCCCTTGGCACAAAGATGTGATGGGTTGCAGCTTGGCTGATGCATGGTGGCCAAGCATGCTGCTGACAGAGCAAAGCTGTGTGACTACTGATAGTAAATCATAAGCAGATTTAGGGTCTTGTCACCTCTTTCCTGGAAGAGGCAAGTCTTGTTCTGTCTTTCTGGGAAAGGACAAGGCTTGTTCTGGCAAGGGACAAGCAGCTGATGGGTCAGCACATCCCTCTGCTGCCAGTGCCCAGCTGATCAGTCCTTACTGGTTTGTGTGTGTGAGGGGCTGGACAGGGACCTCACGGGATGGACAGGGGTGCTCTCCTGGGAAGCTGCATCAGGGGCCTGGCAGGCACAGAGAGGCTGTTGGAGTTATCCACGGGATGGCCATGCTGGAAGAGGCATCTCTCCATAGTATCTCCTGCACCTCCCATGGCTGTGGAATGGTTTCCCATGAGGGTGCAGTGGGACCTCCTGCCATTGGGGTTGTCTCTTTTGCTGTTTGATGGTGCCTCAGTTGTCTCGTTGGACCAAGGAGAGTAAAAATGTGTCCCCTGTTTGTGGAGGAGGAGAGAGAGCTTTGGACAGACAGTAGCATTTGGAAATCCCATAGATTTGTTCTTGTGAAAGCTCTGATTTATGGGAGTTTGTTCTAGTTTCGATCCATCAACGAAGGTAAGTTAAAGGTCATCAAGTCTAAAATGAGTTTACAGTCAGTTCTTGGCAAGTCAGCATCTCCAGTGAGCCGAGGTATATCCATAACCTCCCCTCCACGAGAATGCTCCCGCCTGGCTTTGGCACTTGGACTAGCACTGAATTACAAACCCTCCCACGTGATGGATGCTGGAAATATTTAATGTATAATTTACTGCTTGCAGGGTGAGAGTGCCAAAGGGTCTGATGGACGCAGCCTGGGACCATGCCAGTGATCCAGGATGAGCACAGGGAGATGGATGCAGTGTGGTACCACATCTGTGTGATCTGGATTGGGCGCCGGGAGGTCGATCTCAGCTCTGTGGATAATGGAGGAAAAAACAGCCCTGAAAGCCAACCCGTGCTGCTAAACTGTAACTGCAGGGTTTGGAGTCTGTTCCCTTCTTGTTGGAGCAGTCTTGCTCTGCTGAGGCTCAGATGGATGGGAGTGACCTTCAGGAATAGCTGTGCTAATGTTTATTTTATCAGGACCCAGCTCCGAAGCAGTGGAGCTGCTGGTTATTTTTAACCCAGGCGCTGAGCAGCTGGACGCCTGGCGCAGCAGAGCCCAGTAACAAATGCTCTAAAGAGGGGCCCTGCATCATTGCTGGGCTGAGGAATGTTCCTGACAGGGAAGGCAGCGCTGGTTCGTGCTGTTAACTCCTTCAGGATTCCTTGGGGCTCCATGTGCTCTTGGCACTGGTGTTTAGGGGGTTGGTGCTGCCAGACTTGGGGCCCGGCATGGCCTCCACCCCTTGCCCTGAATGCAGGAGGAGAGAACCCCTATTCCTTTCTCTCCTGGAGCTCTTGCCCTGTCCCCATGCCACAGGGTGGGTGCTCTGCCCCTTGGGAAAGCTGCTTGGGCAACTCCTCATCCCTCCCTGTGCTAGACCCCACCTCCCCACTTCTATCCCTACTCTACCCCACAAGAGTCCCAGCCTACCCCACATGGATGCTGGGCAAGGAGTTGCTGGGTCCTGCTGTGGAGAGAGGAAGTGCAAGAAGAACCTTTTTGGGTTATGTTTGAGAAAAGCAGGACAGGGAGATGTGGTGGTTAAAGTTCCAAAGGGTAAGGGGAGATGGATCATGTGGTTCTCCTGGGGAGTTTTCTTGAAAGGCTTTATTGGCCAAACAATCTGCTGCTGCACGTGAGGCCTGGGCTCTGCTGTGCCCACTCCAGTTCCATGCTGGGAGCAGGAGCCGGGGCTGGGGCTGAGATGGGTCCTTGGCCTCCCATGGGGAAAGCAGAGCCAGGGTTTGGGGAGTTCTGGCCATGCTTGGGGAAGCAGCAACTGTGTCTGGAGCACTGCACATGGAGATTTTATCTCATCCTAAAGATAAACAGAAAGGGAAGTCAGAGAACGGGCTGTCCTTGGTGGGAAACGCTCCCAGCTGCCCATCCAGCCTGAGTCATGGCCGGGATGGGAGACAGCACAATGTCAGGGTGACTGGGACCAGCCAGTGTGAGCGGGGTCCTCCTGTCCCACAGACTGTCCCCCTGGGCCTGTGCGTCCCCTGGGGCTGCAGTGACTGTGGGACCCTGTCGGACACCACCATCTCTCTGATGGTTTTCATGGTGTTTGTTTGTAAGAGAAGGGAGGTTCCCACCCTGGTTGTGGGGAGGGTGTGGGAGGGCCCTTCTGGTATGGAAAGTGGTTTACCTTCAGTGAAGCTTTGACCCTGGTTCCAGGTGTGACACAAATCCCCACTCTCCTCCCGCATCCCTGTGCGGGATCCAGCTGCCCCTTCACCTGCCCCAGGCTGGGTGGACAGCTCTGCCCAGAGCCTGGGTGTGCAAGACCTGTTGGTTTGATCACTTGTAGTGTTCTCTCTCCAGTTCTTTGTGCACGATATGGAACCATTCCTGACAGGGGAGAAGTTACCTGGGAAGGTGCCTTGGGGGCTGAGTGCAGACCACCCTGAGAACACCAGACCAGGCTGATTTGGGGCACAGGGGTTGGCCAATGTGAGGCCAGTGTGGCTGCAGTGCCTGCCATGGCAATGACCTGCGTGCTGGGCTGGGAGAACTCACCTCCCACCCACATGGATGCTGGGCAAGGAGTTGCTGGGTCCTGCTGTGGAGAGAGGAAGTGCAAGAAGAGCCAGGTCTGGCTTTTAAAGTGAAAAATAGAGTTTTTATTCAGTGTTTGCATAGTTGATTCATATCAAGGTAATGTCCCATCCCTCCCTGCAGCATCTGCAGTGCCAGGACAGTTATCGAAGCCAATGCCCGGCTGTACCCAAGCAGGTTATTTGCAGTATTTATTTAGATTTGGTTTATAGGTATATGGTGCATAGACAGCTTTGTGCTCACAGTACAAAATCTCTCTCTATAGAGCTGCAGTCAGAGGATGGCAACGGCGGGGGCTGGAGGGGTCGTTCTGCTGCTGCCTCTATGGAAATGGGCTCTGTGTGCCAGGGCTGCCAGCACGGCACAGAGGAGGGGGCTGGCACGGGGGTCCCGGTGTGCCCAGTGCTGGGGGACAGGCGGGACAAGGATGTTCCACCCCACAGGGTGGGAGAACAGTGGTGAAGTGGGCGACTGCCACAGCAGCCTGCAGACCCCAGCAGCCCCTTTGTCGTGTCCATGCTCTCAGGGAGGAGCGTGGCATCACTGCCACTGTGCCAGGGTCAGGCTGGGCTCTGGCCATCATCCTTCTGGGGCCATCTTGGGCTAAAGCGGGTGGGGGGCCAGCGAGGCAGGGTTTCTGCAGCTGGAGGGCCACGGTAGCTGCTCACATGGGCTGGGGTGCGATGATGACGTTGCGGTAGCTTTTCACCCCCGTCAGCTGGTCACTCTCAAAGTCCACCATCAGCTTCTGCAGCCCCGACAGCCGCGGCATCAGATCCATCCGGAATTTGGCCTCCGCCTGCGGCTCCAGCGGCTCCTCACTGTGGGAGGGCAGGGAGTCATTGTGGCCCTTGTCCGAGCCCCTTGTCACCCTCCCAGGGCCCACGGTGCCGCAGGCCCCTGGTAAGCAGGGACCCTGTGGGGTGGCCCAACCCCTTCCCCAGTGAGGTGTGGGCTAGGGATGCTCTGAACAGGGACCAGCATAGCCCTGGCTCCTGCTGTGCCCCATGACTGCCCTCCCTGGGGGCTC
This sequence comes from Corvus moneduloides, assembly GCF_009650955.1. NCBI lineage: Eukaryota > Metazoa > Chordata > Aves > Passeriformes > Corvidae > Corvus > Corvus moneduloides. The sequence goes on from NC_045492.1 coordinate 7,276,033, forward strand.
CAGACACAAAAATCCACCCCATTCCCAACATCCCAGCCAGGTGAAGCAGGAAAAGCTCTTACAGCTCCTTGACAAAGTGCCCGTCGGTGAGGCCGGTGCCCTCCACCACGAACACGCAGCCATTCAGGGGCACCGCGAGGGGGTTCACCAGGCTGATCTCTGCCACCAGCTTCCGATTCTGCATCGGCTCTCCTAAAATCTGCAAGCAGGAAAGGTTGGACCCCAAGCACCACTGATCCTGGGAGCCATGGTGCTCCCCCTGCCTTGGGGCTGAGGCAGGACCATAGGAGGATGCAGGTCCCAGGGGATGCAGCCCTGCTCAGTTAAGCTCAGTGAAGCAGGACCTGCTGCCCAAGCCCCAGGGACAACCCCCCAAATGATCACAGCAACTCATTCCCCTCAGACCTGCCTGGGATGGGACATTGGACCCTTACCCTGATCTTGATCTTTGGATTCTCAACATAAATATCCCTGACAGCCACGAGGATGTCGCCTGTCTGGTGATCATTCAGGAGAGCCACCACCTTGATGAGGTTGTCCTGGGTCAGTTTGTCCCTGTACTCTTCGTACAGGATGCGCAGGGGCACCCTCTTCTCTGGAAGGGGAAGCAGAGAGGGGTCAACACCCACGGCAGCTCCAGCCCAGAACCCACAGTCCTGCACTGATACCCGGCTGCTGCGGGCATGGTTTGGGCTCCCCAGGAGCTTCTCCATGTGCCTTTCAAGGACAGGGGAACCGGGGTTCCTGCAGGGCTGGGGCTCCAATACTGAGGGCCAGAAGGGACGTTCAGGGTGTGGGGATGGGAAGGAGCCATGTCCCACGGCAAGGCTCCAGGGTCACACCTGCACCAGGGGTCCAGAGTGTCAGCCCTTGGCAGCCACTGTGGGCACTGGGAGGCAGCCTGGGCCCTGGCAGCTGCCCTCACTCAGCCCTCAGTGCTGTTTATCTGAAAGTCCTTCAGGGATGGGGCTGTCCAGGGGGAAGGACAGGGAAGGAGGCTGAAGGCAACCAGTGGCAGAGTTGCCTGGAACAAGGAGCCCAGAGTAGCTGTGACCATGAGAAATGGAGCCTGGCATTCCCAAGGCAGGATCTGAAGTGCCATAGCATCAGCTGAAGCTGTGGGGAGAGGAAGAAGCTTGGCTTCCCGCACTGGCACAAAGTGCTGGGGTGCCCTAAAGGATGCAGTCTGGGAAGTCCTGAGGTCTATATTCTGAGGCAGGAGCTGAGGGTAGAAGTTTCAGGAACTCGTAATTAGTGTTTCAGAGAAAATGATGATGGATCAACTTTTGGACAGGAATGTTAAGTACCCCAAAGGCCACAGGGCTCCTCTAGCAGGGTGAGCACGTGTCCCCACTCCCCCATCCAGCCCTGCAAAAGGTGCCAAGTACCTGCTAGTGCTTCTGCCAGCATGAGCAGAGGCACATCCCTCTCCCCTCCGTGGTGGCAAGAGCCAGCACATTCCTCATGCCTGTGAAGCAGCTCAACACCTGGCAGAGTGCCAAGCTCTTCGTTTTAGAGGACCAGTGAGGAGCAGGGCTCAGTGTAGGGTAAACATTTGGCTGTTCCAGGACAGCAGATGTGTGGACTTTCCAAACCCTGAAGGGTCTCTGGCAAACTCACATAGACCCAAACTTGTGCTTAACGACCAGATGGTGACATTCACGTGTGGCAGGGGCGAGGGAGGTTCAGGAACCATGCCAGGACAGCTCTGTAGTCGAATGCCCACCCAGGGAGACACCAAGAACTTCAGCACTGCTGGCCAGCAAACTCAGTGCTTCTCACTTCCTCCAGCCTGGGACCATGCACTCAGGGCTGAGCCGGGCCAGTCCTGCTTTCCCTGATTTGGGAAGATCCCACCAGAGAGCCCAGCCTAGCCCAAAGACTGTGGGAAAGCAGTAGGGATGCAGACCAGTGCCATGGAGCGTCTGGGGATGGCAGCCTGGGTGTGCCCAGCTCGCTCCCTTGGCATGACAGCTCCAGCAGTAGTGGTTTGTCCAGCTCCAAATGCATTTCCAGCTTCTTCCTGAGCAATTTCCTCATCCTCTCATAAAGATTAAAAATCCACAGTGGTCGTTAACTAAGGAGGATGTCCCCACCGAGCAGCTGAACACAGGCTGACCTGACCCCGGTCCTGGTGAAGCAACCCCTTCACCACCAGTGGGTCTCTTACCTGCCCTGGGCTCAATGTCGATGTCAGCTGGGTCCGTGAGGCCGCACAGGGGCCCGACGGTGCCGTTGTGGCTGGTGGCGCGGGCGCACAGCGTCACCCTGCAGACACGCTCCTCGTCTGTGTTGTTGCTGACGACGGCAAAGACATCGAAGTCGCTGCCCTTGTTTGCACCCTCTGACACCTTGATCCTGAGGTGCAGCCCCTCATCCTCCTCCCCGATGGACTTCTTCTGATGCTCTGCCTTCTCAAACACCGCCCGCTCCTCCTCAGACCCTGCAGTGCACAAAATCTCTGTGATTCCCTGGAGTACGGGGAGGGCCTGGTCTGGGCTGTTCTGCTCTGAGCCCTGAAGCCCTCCTGCTGTGGTTGTTTCCCAGCAGCGACATCCCTCCCTGCACATCTCTGCCCCTGAAACCCTCCATACCCTCCGGGTATTTGTAGTTGTGGGTGATGTCCTCCCGGCTGTCCCTGCCTACGCTCTTGGTGCTGATGTACTTCCCCACATCTGAGGATCGGATGCTCTGCTTCTCCATCCCGTCGCCCTGCACCACCCAGTACACCACGTCGGCGTTCACCTCCGCAAAGATGAAGGGGATGTCGTACTTGAGCTGCATGTCACCCTCTTTGATGGCTTTGACGGGGGCTGGCCCGCAGCAGTAAACTCCTGCATGGAGTAGAGCCACTGTCACCACCCCAGGGTTCAGCCACAAGGGGTGGCTGTGGTGGGGAGACCCAGCGCTGTCAGGGTGTGAGGTGGATGGAGCTTCTGTGTGGAGCACGTTGTACCTTCACTCTTCTCCTGGGGCGTCGGGTCCAGCGCCTGCCACCCATCATAGCCAGCTGCCAGGTCTGGACGGGCCATCCATGACTCCACCCAGCAGTGGAAGTTCCTGCAAGGGAAACCAGGAGGTAGAAGTCTCAGCTTCCCCCAGCACCTGCCAGGCTCTGGAGAAGGGGCAGAAGTAGCCCAGGGGTGGCAGACTGGGGTCCTGCCATGCCACTCACCAGATCTTGTCCCAGGATGATCTCTCCTGCTCCCCCTTCTCGTTGACGTAGCGGTCAATGGTCAGGTTGGCATTTGTGTCATGGGCTGAGTTGTAGTTGGTCACCACCCGGCTGGGGACTCCCAGGCACCGCATGACTGCGGGGAGCAGGGCAGGGTGAGATGGGCCCAGGTTTGCACCACTCCCATCCCACAGAGCCCCACGTTTGAACAGCTCCTGCCCTTCCCTTTGCCTGCCAAAGGGGTGCCTGAAGAGTGATCCCCAGGAGAAGCCAGTGCACGGGCAAGCTGGGTGGCACCTGGCTCTGACAGCCTGACGGGTTTGATATTGCAGCAAAAAAAAAAGGCACAAAAAGCGTCTGTGAGAGCTTTAGAGCTACTGTGGGCAGCCGTGCTGAACCCCAGATTTCACCTCCCAGCTGTCTTTCACTGTGCAGGGAGCTCCCCAGGGAGCAGGGAGGCAGTTACAGTGCTTCAAAGGAAGGCTATAAACTCTGCGAGTCGCTGGAAATCCACTTTAGTTTTCTGCTATTTCTCTCCTCTAAAGAGGGTCTCGTCTGTCTGTGACACATCAATGCTCTCGCAGGCAGAGTTTTTCTTGGGGCAAAGCTGCACGAGCATATGTGAATGTTTCCCAGCAGCTGCCCGTCAGGAATTGTTCTCCTCTTTTTCCCCTGTCTGACTGCCCTGGTGGCCATGACATTATTTTGATCTCAGTGGATTCATGACTTTATTGCAAACTTGGCCTTAAAGCCACTTCCCTCACCCCAGCCTGCCCCAGTCCCTCCCTTGCTGCCTGGCCAGAGAGGCAGTGCTGAGTTTAAAAAATTTCTATTATTTTTTCCCTCTATTTCCTGACAAACTAGAGCAACAGAGAGCTAATTGCAGAGGAATCATTGCAGGCTGATTGCAGCTCTTCCCTCTGGATGCAGCACCAGGAATGGATGGAGGGTAGGGGCTGGGGTGGGAGATTGGGGGGAGATGGGTGACCCTGTCCTGTGGGGAAGGGGAGACCAGAGGCATCTGCTCTCACCCGTGCACGCCACAGCAGCAAAGACCCAGCACTGGCCATACTTGACTGGCTGGCACCCAAATTTCTTCCACCTCTTGAGAATATCCACACTCCCAATCCAGGCCATGGGGCTCATCCCATCCTCGTAGCGGTTGTCCCACCGCCCAAACAGCACCCCCCGGTCCTCGTCATTACAGTTTACCTGTGGCAGGAGAAAAGAGGAGGAATGGAGGGGCAGGAACAGGCGGGGGAAGGAGAGAGAGAGCCTTTGCCCCATTCACATGCCCTGTCACCCACATTAGCATCCTGTATCCATGCAAGAGCTTGATGGGATGCGGGTGGACATGCTGCAAATTAGGGATGAATTTTAGAAACACATCCTCCTGCCTGGGAATTTGGGAGTGATTACCCAAAGCCGCTCCTGGAATGCTCTGTGCCCACCCCTGCTATTTGTTTCCTCTGGAAAGGTTCTTATACATATAGGAGCAGTAACAGGGAAAGGATGTAAAGGGGACAGGAAACACCCCAGAGAAGGAAAATGGTGTTAATTGGGGGGGGGGTTGATGGGGTGACAAATGCTGTCTGTCACAGCTGTAGCTGGGGGGGCGTTTGCACCCCAGGGAATGTGGGGTGCTGGGGCCACCCTGCCGGGTGCACCCCAGACTCACCATGGCGCTCACCACCCTGCCAATGTACACGGGGTCATTGCGGCGGGAGCAATCCCGGTTCTGGTCCCTCAGGTGTTTGGGGTTTATGTCCAGCATGTTGAGGCAGATGTCTAAGATCTCATCCTCGAACTGGTGGAGAGCAGGGAGAAAAGGTTGTGTGAGGTCCCCACAGGGGCTCTGCCACCTCTGTCCTCCCTCTCTGGCTCAGGGATGTCCCTGCCAGCAGAACATGCTGGGTATGGGGGTCACACCTCCTCAGGGTCCCCTCCCCCGCCAGCATCTGCTGAGTGACGTCCCCACTGTCCCCACTCAGCCTGTGAAGCCCCTGGGTGACCTCCTGCCTACATACTGTAGCTTCCTGTAACCGCACGGGGGTCAGGGCATGGACCTGACCTCCGGGAAAACCTATTTCCCATCACAGCTGAGTCACAGCCCTTCCTTGAATTGAGGCGCTGGTCCTGTGGAGGCCACGGGCACCCCCACTCCTGCAGGCACTCAGCCCTTTGCTCGGGAGGGCGGCTGAGCAACCCCTGTGCCCCGGGGACTGCTGCTCGGGGTGTGGGCGCTGCCTTATCGGCACCCCTGGCACAGTGCCCGGGAATGCCTTATCAGGAATGGGCTCCTGGCACAGCAGGGCCACCCCGATTAGGAACACATGGCCATGGGGCCCCCAGGAGCCATGGGGAAACATTCCCCTTGTCTTGCCACACCTTTAATTCAGCACATTCCCTCTCGGAAATGGGATTCCAGTTTCTTTGACCCAGAGCTGGCCTCCAGGGTGCTGACAGCATTTGGGGTGCATGTCTGTGAGGGGCACACACGTGGCACCAGTCCCTGTGTCCTGCAGCACCAGAGCTGCACGGCCTGGATCAGCCAGGGGTCCCAAGGGTCCCGGGAGGCCTTGCCCACTCACCTGGCCAAAGTTCCACGGGATGGAGAAGATGTAATCACAGGTACCCTGGTAGATAAGCCCGTGCTGGGACAGGACATACTCACGTCGCTCGTTCTCGTCACGCATGAAAACGGTGTCCTCTGTGGGAACAGCAAGTGATGAGGACAGGGTTCTGCCCTGCACATACAGCTTCCTGACCCCCTCCCTGTGGATGGATCCGGTGGGAAATGAGGCACCAGGGGCTGGAACTACTCATGCCTTAAACAGCTGCTGGGGAATTTCAGCCCAGGTTGATTAGAGTGGATGGGAAAACTGCAGCGGGTTTGTGGCTTGCTTTTCATTCTTTCTCATGTCTCTGTCTTTCCTCCCTTTTATTTAATGGAGATGGATGTTTCCTCAGGAGGGGAGACCTCCCTGGGGGTGCAGTGAGCAGTGGGAGTGGGCGTGCTGGCTCAGAACAGCCAAAGCCATTTCATTCGCAGCAGCTCCTGCTGTGGAAATCAACATTTACTGGAAATGTTTGCAGAAGGAAACCCCACACGTCCACCCCCAGTGCTCAGCACAGCCCTGGTTGAGCAGGGCTTCCTATGGCCCCTTATCTCTGCAGATCCAGCATGGGACGTTTCAGATCCAGGAAACCAGCCAGTCCAGGAGCAGGGGAAGGACAAGGAGAGAGGAAAATCCCAGGGCTGTTAAACCTTACAGCACGGAGCCAAACTTCCCTCTGGGTCTGGCTGCCCAAATTTCACCTGGACAGTGATACCCTGTCAATGAGTCCATAGCTGGGTGCCTGGGTGAGGATGGGTGGGAATGGGCAAGGTGGGGGCAATTAGGGACAACTGGGGGCAAGTAGGGGCATTTAGAGGCTTTTCCCCTGTCCCCTGCCTGCCCAGGAGCTGGCACCAGGGACTGCCCAGGGCTTTACACCAGCACCACAGTGGTGGGCACCATGTGGTGGGGGCAGCCTGGACAGGGCATTGGGTGTTTGGGGTGGTGGCAAAGGCGCTGTGTGTGTTGTAGGGTGAGGATGGTGCTCTTGGCCCTGACCTATTGCAGGGATTGTGTGGAGATGGAAGAAAAGGGAGGGTTTCTGCTTAGATCTGAGCTCAGAACAGGGCTTAGGATACCTGGGATCTGCAGTGGGATGAGACCTGTGGGGGTGATGCTTGGGGAGCATCTTGTGTTTGCCTGAACCTTGGGATCCCTGGACTCAGAGAGGTGAAAGCCCACCTGGGTGCCAGGGGTTGAAGAGCAGGACAAAGTCCCCAATTTGGAAGCTGGAGCCCTGGTAGTCAGTGCGGGTCTCCAGGGTCATGCTGTAGCGGCCGATGCAGGCGTTGGGTGGGGAGCAGAGGGAGACAGAAAGGGACTCCCCGTCCTGCTGCTGGTTCACGGCGCTCCAGCACGATTCCTCCGGGCAGTCAGTCATGACAAAGTGGAAGCTGGTTCCTGATGTCTCATTGGGGCACGGCCCTGTCAAGAAGGAGTAGGTCAGTTCTCCCATTGCTCCAGGGCCCCTGGAAGCCCCCTGCCATGGAGGCTGCACCAAGGGGACCTGCTCCAAGCCCCCCTCCCCTGCGGCAGCTGCCTGGATCTTGGCTGTCACAGTCTGGGAACATTCACCCTGTGGTTTGTCAGGTACTGAGGGCCCAGCTGAGGGGAGCTCAGCCACATCTCTCACTGTTTGGGAAGGGACAGATTCGCCCTGTGAGCATCCCTGGGCCAGCAGAGCACAGGGGGTGCTTGCCCTGGTGGTCACCCCAGAGCCAGGTGTCTGTTCTCAGCTGCACCCGCTCCTGCCTCTCCTCTGAGCAGAGCTGTTGAGTCCCTGTACCCACACAGCCCGGTCCTGCCAGAGCCCACAGTATGGGGGCTGGCAGACCCCCGCCACGAAACCCCAGACCCCCGTCACTGGGTGCCCCAGGATGTGTGTGCAGCCTCAGGCGTTGCTGCAAACATCCCATGACTAGGGATGACCTCAGTGGCCAAAGCGCCGAGCCTGGGACAGTGTGATCCTCGCTGGCCCCTCCAAGCTGCAGCCATGGCCAAGCCACCTGCACCGAGCCAGCTCCAGACCCGCTCCCCGGAGCGGTGACGCCCAGCCCGGCCGCGCAGCTCCCTGGCCATGCAGTGCCTGGCCGGCAGCCGAGGCAGCGGTGCCACTGCTGTCCACTCACCCGGCCGGAGCACAGCCCCGGCTGGTTCCCCACCAGCCCGCGCCCACAGTGTGGGCGGGACGCCAGGCCAGTCACCAAAAATACTCGTGAACTCATGGAAGTGACACAGTTTCTCCTCCCGGGGAGGCTGGGGCTGAGCTCACGGTGTCCTTTCGGCAAGAGCCAGCCCGGGGCTGCTGTAGGAGCCTGTCCCCCTCCTCCTCCTCCTCCTCCTGCCTCCACAGCCCACATCATCCCCATGGACTCCAGCACCTGAATGGGGCTCTGCCAACACGGCTACTGCAAAAACACAGCTCTGTTTTCACTCTATTCTTCCTCCCCTCTTTCTTGTGGGAGGCGGCACATGACCTCTGTAGCTTTGTTGTCCCAGGATGGGGGGACAGGTCTGGCAGTCCTTGCCTTGCCAGGTCCTGCCCCAGTGAGGAATGTGCTGGGGCCGGTGGGGTGGCACTGCCTCGTGCCTCTGCGAGCAGCAAAGCACCTTTGCCCCCTTTCTGCAAGCGCTGGCGCTGGGCTCCAGCCCAGAGGAGCCTCTGCCAGCCTGTGCCTTGGCCTGGGAGGCTGTGCCTGTGGCTACTCCCCCTGCAAAACCAGCCCGGGACTGCCTGGCTGTAGCATGGCCTGGAGAAGCCCGGGGGTGGGAGTGGGTGGGCAGCCCCCATGGGGCTGCTAGGGCACCGAGGGGGCTGCTGGTTTAGGGTGAAGCTGGGAGGTGCTGGGTTTTGTTTTGTCACCAGAGCTTTTGGGATGGAAAAAGGAGAGTTTTACTCTACGAGGAAACTTGGGTGCAGTTTTACTTTGAATTCTGGCCGGGTTGACTCAGCATGGTGCCTCAGCCCCAAAATAGCGCCTGCCTGAGAAATAGTTTCCTCTCACTTTGCTCTGAGCTGGCGGGCCCGAGCCCCTGCCCGGCGGCTGCACCCAGCCCTGGCTGTGACAGCCACAGCCCAGCCCTGGCCTGGCTCAGGGGGCTGTGCTGGGGAAGCTCCATGGGAACATTTCCTTTCTCCAGTGTTCGTGTTTCCTGAGCAAACCTCGCTCTGGGGATGTCTGAGGGGCAGCAGGGCTGGGTGTAAAGCCCATCAGCAGAAATGCTGTGATACCCCTGCCTGAAAAGATACACTTTACTGACGTTTCTCAGAGGGGCAGGAGGGGTGGGCAGGATCCTGGCCGCAGCCAAGGTACTTGCTGGTGAGCTGGAAGCTCTGGCATGCCCTGAGTCTGGCTCGACCGTGGGAGGAGGATGGGGAGGAAGTGATGATGCTGGTGGCTTCTTGTTTTATTTTTTTATCACTTCTCTTCCACTTTCATTAAGGAGATGAGTTTCTACCTCTTTTTCTGGTTCTGATATAAAAGCTGTGCACAGCGCCAGCCTCTGCCAGGCAGGAAACAGGGACTGTGTGACACGGGGCAGGTGCCGTGGTGCAGCCCCCGTGGGAGCACAGGTGAGCCCTGCGGCAGGGGCAGAGGGTGGTGACACCTACACAGCCCTCCCTCGCGACACGAACGTGGCGGCACTCACCAGTCGCGACGTTGAAGGCGAGTTTGTCCACGCCCTCCTCGTAGCCGCGGCCCGAGAAGCGCAGGGTGATGGTGAAGGGCTGCCCCCGCCGCACCACCAGCACCTTGCAGCCCATGTCCGCCGTCCGGTGCTCCTGCCCGTTGCGGTCGCAGTGCAGGTCCCATGTCTCCAGCACCAGCTCTGCAAAGGCAGCGGCACATACAGCTCTGACCCTGGGACCCGCCACGCAGCCCCGACGCTTGGGAAGGAGGGGTGGCTGTCGCCCACCCCGAGCCCTGGGTTGGGACCTCGGAGAGGGGTCTGAGCCTACCCACCCACACTGCCCTGTGCTTCCAGATGTCTCTGGCAGAGCATCTCTCCAGGAGGGCACTGTGACCGTGCCACACTCTGAGCATCCCTCAGGAGCGCTCTGAGGGCTGGGCTCCCATCGTGTGCTGTGAGAGGGGCACAGCTTTGGCAGCCGAGCTCACAGCGACTTTTTGCCCTCCTGATCCAGCGCTGTGCTGTGTTGTGCCGTGGAGCTGCCTCTGTGGTATCACATGTGCTGCCAGAGCTGTGCTGGGCCTGTGTCTCACAGCACCCAGCACTGGAGCAAAGTCCAGCGCTCAGCTCTGCTCTCAGGGGGCCTTTCACTGGCTTTCACTTTCACTTTGCTGTCGGTGTGCCCCCACCCCAAGCATGCGCTGCTGACTGAGCCCAGGAATGTCCAGGACGATCCTGTGCCTCAGCCAGGCCTCCAGCAGCTTTACTGTGCTGCAGCTGCTGACAAATTGGTGAGAGCAAGTGTAGATTCGGTGACAGAGGGTGTCTGATGCCCCGGACATGTGCAGGCTGCTCTGCTCTGCTCACAGCCCAGGCAGGGCTATGTGCTGGAGCACCAGCAGCCACTTCCCCACTGCCCCAGGCGCTGTGCTGGAGCAATGAGATGTCGTTCATCATCACTTGAGGCCACTGACCCCTGACTGCTCTGTGGTGACGTATTAATCACCAGAATAAGAAAAAGCATTCTGTGCAGGAGAGCACACAGCAAGCTCAGCGCCAGCGAGGGACTGGGTAGATCAATGGGCAATATTCGGTTTGCTGCCCCATGCCACGGCTCTCCCTGGCCATGCCCTTCCCAGTACCAGCTCTGGCAGTCACCAAACCCTCCTTGGACCGGTGCCAAATGGGAACAGCAGCCCATGAACTCACCATTCCCAAAGCTAAATGAAAACACTGCTCCTGGCTTTCTGGGCAAGGTGACTCTGCAGTATGGGCCCAGTGGAGGGCAGTGGGATTGTCACTGTCCCCACCACGATGTAAGAGCTGCTCAAACTGTCCATAACTAAGGGCAAGGTCCCTGCAGCCAGTCCATGGGAACTGTGAAGTGGGGACAGAGCACAGACAAGTCCTCTCCCTCACTGCCTCTCCCTCTGTGAGCAGCACAGCCCTGTGCTACGGAACACGGACTGCACAAGTGGAATCACATGGTTAACATGGAACCAAACTTGCTGACAATAAGCATGTTCAGAGAACAGGACCAGAGCTCCTCCTTGTCCCAGTCACCCTGGGGTGTTCATCCTCAGCAGATTTAGCAAAAAGCAGATTTCTCAAAGCACAAGTGCCTCTACCCAAACCAATGGGTGCCAAGAGATGGGTGGGAAGGGCGCTGAGGGGCTGCAAGTGGTAGCAGGATCCTGGGCACCCAGGAGCAGGAGCTGCCTAGTGTGTTCGGGACAAGAGGACACAGTGTTAAGCTGTGCCAGGGGAAGTTTAGGCTGGACATTAGGAAAAAATTCTTCACAGAAAGAGTGATTGGGCATTGAAATGGGCTGCCCAGGGAGATGGTGGAGCCACCGTCCCTGGAGGTATTTAAAAAAAGACTGGATGTGGCACTTAGTGCCAGGGTCTAGTTGACAAGGTGGTGTTAGGTCATAGGTTGGACTTAATGCTCTCAAAGGTCTTTTCCAACCTAGTTAATTCTGTGATTCTGTAGCGGCTCAGCTTGTGTCTGGGTCAGTATCTGACCCGAGGGACCTGCGTTGGTATTGCTACAGCAGTGCTGGGAGCCAGGACAGCCTGCGGCACTGTGGCACAGCAGAGCAGAGTGATGCCGTCTCACCCAGAAGGCTGCGTGCCTGTGGGAATCACACGGACCCATTTCCTGGGACTTCGGGGGCAGCTGTGTGGGAGCTGAGGGCTGTCTCTACCCTGACGAGCCAAGCGTGCATGATTCCCGAAGCGCAGAAGCTCTTTTTCTGCCTGAGCCTCCTGAAATCCCCTCACCCTGCCAGGACGTGGGCACACGCTCCCGGCCCAGTTGTCCACCCTCCTCTACCGGGAAAGCTTTAAATAGCACCAAACTTCATTCTGCGGGTACTGGCGACACCCAGCCCGGGGGAGAGTCGGGAGGGAAGGGCACAGCCATGCCCCGCACGGACCCTGCTAGGTTTTTTATCGCCGTCCCGCTTTAGTCTTTCCCGTTCCGCATCGCCCTTGACTTCGGCTGAGGCTCAGGGACCGGCTCTAGCCCCAGGCGAGCAGGGAGCGGCGCGGGGGCACCAAGCGCCGGCTGGGGCGGGGATGCGGCCGGTCGGGACTCCCCGCGGAGCGGGACCGAGCCCGGCACCTGCGGGGGTTCGCTCCGCGGTCCTACCTTCGGCCATGGTGCCGGCGCTGGGCGGTGCGGGTGCTGCCGGCGCCGCCGCTGGTGCACGTCCTGGTACCTGTCCCGGTTCCGCTGGCAGTGCTGTCGGTGCCGATGCCGGTCCTTGTCGCGGTCCGGATGCCGGGGGAGCTGCCCCTCACCACCCGCTGTCCGGCCCCACCGCCCGTCCCATTTATCCCGCCCGCCCCCCGCGCACCCACCCCTCTCCCCTCCACCCCCCCCGCGGCCGGGCCGGCGCAGGGAAGAAAGGAAAAACAGTTTCGAGGAAACGGGCGGGTTTAGGTCCCACCTATTGAAAACAACAACCAAAAAAAAAAAAAAAAGATAAAAGAAAAAGAAAAAAAAGGAAAAGCAGCAGGCCCCCGCGCCCCCCGGGTTGGCCCCACCCGAGTCTCCCGGGACCCCACAGCCCCGGGGTAGGAGATGACCGCGCTGCCGATCAAGAGGAGGGGTGAACAAGGGGGCGGAGGGGGGCTGCGTGGCTTCCAGCAAAGTGCCAGGACTCGGGACTGTTTTCTCCTTATAAAGTTCTCTCCCTCCTCTGGCTGCGTCCCCATCCTGGCCAGTCCTGGTGGGATGTGATTGTTGGGAATCGCATCCCCTTCCCGTAGCTGCATCCCTGAGAGATGGAATCTGGAGGGAAAATGTGTTGAAAACTTTGCTGCTGGACAGCAGATGTGTTGGAAACAGCACTGGTTGCTCTGGGACATGGAAGCGTGCACAAAGCAGTGACCAGCACATTCCCTGGAAGTCCCTGCCCCATGCGCTGGCCATCCCTCTCCTGCCTGGGGGTCCCTGCCTCAGGGTCTTGACAATGGTACTACCTGGGGCTGCCTGGCCTGTCCCGGCCCTCCCCGTGTGTCCTAAGGGTCACCCAACACACTAGAGGGCACCTATCAGGGACAGAGGGCTGAAACCCCACACCTCCATGGGCTCTTGGGGTTTGGGAGCGCACTGGTACCTCAGCAGCAGCATGGCTTGTTATGAACAAAGCCTTGAGGCATTTCTGGAATAACTTTGTTCAGTTACCGGTTTTTCTTCGTGTGAGTTAAGCTGCCCAGGACCAGGACCCAGGATGGGGGGTGTTCCTGGTGGAGCCCTGAACTGACCCTCCTTGTTTGGCCCTTGGATGGGTGCAGGATGCTGCAGCCTGGGCACTGGGAACCCTCCTCAGCCTGACAGGTGCCCTTCTGCTCCCCCACACCCCTCAGCCGCTTCCCCTCCCAGGTGTGGTGACTGGTGCATCACTCCAGGGCTGTTGTGGGCAATGGGATCTTCTTGTGGATGGTGCTGTCCTGTAAGATGGTTGGGATCCATCACTCTGTGTGATGAAAATGACACTGTCTTCCTCTTCCCAGACCACTTGGTCTTTGTGGGCAGCACTGGGTCGAGTTGTTCCCACGGATGCAAGGAGGGGTCAGTGGGGGCAAGAGTCCCATGGGCTGCCCATCTCTCTGAGCGTCAGGGCCACAGGAATTCTGTCCACTGCCAGGCCGCTGTGATGCCTGGGGAGGGCTGGTGGCCATGGAAGCTCCCAGCTGGTTTCACCTGCCTTGAGCTGGCCTTGCTCCCAAGGCTGCTTCCTGGGCACAGGAACCTCTGCCACTGGTGTTGGCAGGTGCCAGTCTGTCTGGGCTCGTGCTGCAGGGTGCTGGGTTAGACTCTGCCTGCACAAGCCCGCTCTTCCTCCTGTACCCGGTGTGAACTCTGGATGCACTCTGCAGCAGAGGTGCATGCTCGGTATGTGTTGTTTGCTTGAGTTAATGTGTGACAAACAGTCAAAGGAGCACTGCTGGCAGTGGAGGAATTGGGAACGGCCATTTCTCCCTCAGCTTGGAAGCACGAGCAGTTTGTTGCCATGGGGGGTGTCAGGGTGTGTGGGATGTGTGGGACTGGGCAAGCTGGGGTGTCTGGTGCTGGGCAGGCTGTTGGGACTATCTTTTGTCTGGTTTCCTGGCCAAGCACAGAGCAGGAACGACTCACAGTACCTGTCCCTGCTCTGGCATCTCGGGCGGAAGTGGCAGGAGACAAGTGCCTGGCTGCCCCCTGGGGCTGTCTCCCAGGGCTATCCCTCCGGCTCTGTCCACTCAGGATTGTCCCTCAGGGGCTATCCAGGGAGCCCTGGGCCTGATCCCAGCACCCCGCCAAGAGGAAACCCCCCTTGTTTCCAGCTTTAGTGCCCACTTCACTCACCACCTTGTATCACGGAGGCATCTGTCTGGCCAGGCATTGGAAAATGCTGCCCATGGTAGGCCGGCCACAGCGCTGGTGTTATTTTTACTCTCCTTGCTCAGACAAGGTTGCATTAAGAGGGTGTTTGCACTGTTGAAGCCCAGAATAACTCCTCATTTGCTCGAGGTGTTCAGTGCAGGACTGCGACGTTCCTCGCCCCCGCCCCGCTCCTGGAGCTGCTTCAAAGCGTCCCTGCAGTGCCGGTCCCTGAAGTGCCGGTCCCTGCCGTGCGTCCCGCACAGACAGAGCCGCTCTTTGCGCTGCTGGGTGTGTGCCGGGGCGGCTGCAGCCCCTCCAGTGCTCGCACATCCTGACTCAGTCCCTTGTGTAGGCAGATAAACAACCCGTGAAAAGGGGCAGTGTCTGCTCTGAGTCGCCCTGTTAAGTCGTCAACCGACTCAGGAGCTCTGCCCATCTCCTGCGGTGCTTCCCGCCCCGGGTATTCCCCAAACTCAGCCCTCAGCCGAGCCGCCGCTCCGGCAGCCCCCCGAGGCCGGGGCATCTTGTGTCCTCCTCGGTGGAGAGGCCGGCATCGTCCCGGGGTGGGGGTCTGTAGGGGACCCTGCAGGGGTCTGACTTCAGGACTAAGTGTTTTATGCACATGATGACAGGGCCAGCAGGGAGCTTTGGGGGCTGTGTGTGGGCATCGTGGCATGCAAGATGCAGCAACTACCCCTCTCACACCTCTGATCTGTGAGCACGGAAAAGAACTTCCCAAAGCTGGGACGAAAGACCTGTAGCTGCTCCATATGTGGTCTGTGGAGCCAAGGGGCTTGGCAACAGCTGTAGACAAGGGTCCATGAGGGCACACAGGCTGGGGTGAGGGAGGATGGGGTTGGTGATGGCAGCACGGACAGTTTGGGCCAGGTGAGCTGCTGGCTTGGTGACGGCATCACTTCTGGTTTGGGGCTTTCGTTGCCACAGGCAGCTCTGGCACTGGCCCAGCGGCTGAGCAAGACGGGCTCAGCGCAGCGCGGGGCTCCCGAGCTGGTGGGGTTTGGAGCTGGCATAAAGGGGGGCTTGTTCCCAGCTGTGGGCAGCTGCCTGCCAGGCCAAGCAGTGCAGGGAATGGGCAGCCTTTCCTTTGGGAGGAGAAGTGGCTTTTTAAGGAAAAGCAGATTGTTTTTCCACCTGGTCCCCCAGGCAGGCGTGGCGTGCTCCGGTGTCGCAGCCACAGGGCAGACGCAGCCCGTGGAGTTGAGGCGTCCGCTGCTCACAGGGCAGGGGGAGGGATGTGCGGTGGTGTCGGACGCTGTCCCGGGCTCTGGCTCCCAGCTCACGGCACAGGCTGAGCCAGAGGCTGTTCCCAAAAAATGCAGAGCCTGAACTAGCATGGCCTGGAGGGAGCAGCCAGGAGCTGATAACCAGCTTCTCTTGGGAGTCCTGGTGCAAGGCACCCCCTCCCGCTTCTGGAGGGTGGTCAGGAGGAATTCATTATGTAACTGTCTTTGATTTTGGGCGGAGTCTGTATTTTTATTTGAAAGAAATGAGAGAAAAAGCCCTCCCGAAAGACTCCGTGTTTATTGGGTCTGCACGGTGGGGGCAGGAAGGCTGGGGGCTTCCCTGGCAAGGCTCCCAAGCAAGCCCCTGGGAGGTGGTCCTGTGTTGGACAGCAGCAATGCATGCAGGGGAGGTGGATTCTTCATCTGTGCCAAGCCTCTCCTTCCTGGTGGTCCCAGGATGGCCACAAGGCCAGTCCCACTGTGGCAGGGTCCCAGAGCACTTGAGAGTGGGCTGCAGGATGGGCTCATGTCCAGTGCCAGGACAGTCACGAGCCAAACAAAATGTTTTGCAAACTGATCTGGCTGTACCTGGTGCAAACTGAATTCCAGCCTCTGGCTGTCATTTCCCAGCAGTTTGTTGGAAGTCCCCCAGCTCTCCCTCCCGAGGGCGCCTCTTCCCCCGGGGCACTGCTCTCCAGTAATCGCTCACCACCTTCATAGCTTGCAGGCTCCAACGGGTCTGCAGGGGGAAACCAGAAGGGCCTATGCTGCCCAGTTGGTGCACAGAGTGTTTATGCTCCTCCATGAGTGCACATGTCCAGATTTAATGCCTGAAGCTGGGTGATTCTCCGAGCGCTAACACATGAGCCATGCCTGTCCCCCATGCAGGCCACCTGCACCTCACTGTCCTGTCATCATCTTCCCAGGGTGGGTGTCTGCAGGGCCCCTGAGCAAGCACTGGCAAAGGCATTTTCCATCCATCCCTCGGGATGCAGCACAGCTGGGATTTTGGAAAGCAGCTCGGTTGGCCTTTCCCTGGCCAGCTCAGATGGAGTTATGTCCAGCCTTTGGAGCTCTACCCTTTGGCGTTACCCTTCACCCTTCCTGTTTTCCTCTGCTATCACTGGTTTCTTTGGCTTTCCATTTCTTACGGCTATCCTGCAGCTCCCCAGAGCACCAGTAACCTCAGCTCAGTGATGAGCAAGATCTCCACTTGCTCTGCCGGAGCAGGCGCTTGGAGATGACGAAGCTTCTCTGGGACACCTCTGCTTGCAGCCATGTCCCAAAGCCAGACAGAGCTGGTGTCCTTGTCCCACAGCTCAGCTCTTTTTGCACCCAAAGCTGCCTCTGTGTTTACCTGCTGAAGCCGGACCCACTGCCCTGGCTGTCACCCAGAAGGACAAACCCAGGCATGACAGCGTTCCCAGTGTGACACGGACCAAACCCCCAGCCTGTGCTTCTGAACTGCCATGGCTGTTTGAGGCTGAACCCCAGTGCCTGGGGCTGCCAGGACAGGAATGGGCCTGTGGTGGCTCTGCTGGCACCAGGGCTGCTGGGGGGCCCAATCTGGGGGGCTTTGCAGTTTCCCACATGCTGTTGTCACTACATCTCTGCCTTGCCACCCATTTCCCCCACCTCCTCCTTGACTGGGACAGGGCACAGCTGTGGCAGTGGCCGGGAGCGTGGGAGCCCCAGTGCTTCTTGCTCTTCCTCTTCTTGTCCTCTTCCCTCTGTCTTGTCATGATTGAACCCAGTGACCTTCCAGCCCCCGCAATTTGTAGGGCAGAGCTTGATAGGAATCTGGTGGTGAGGAGGAGGAAGAAGAGTGCAGTGTCTGTCTCAGGTCAGATCCCCCTGCTCTGCGCCAGCCCACGCACTGTCTGCTCTGATGGAGCAGGGCTCAGGAACCACAGGGGGAATGGCTGCCCCAGGAACTGCCATGGGGAAGAGAAGGTCATTCCCTGGGGCTGGGATCTGTGCCTGATCCACGGGCCCTCCATTTCTCTGGGCTGGTTTGGTTGTCTGCTGCATCCAACATTTTGGACCTTTTTTCCTTTGGAAAAAAGTATTTCCTGGGGTCTTGTGGGAGCTTCCCTCTGGGGCTGGGCTGACTCCAGTGCTCTGCACCCTGGCACTACCAGACCCCGAGCAGCCCACACTGCTGGACACCCACCAGCCCACACTGCTGGATCCCTGTCAGCCCCTGACATACGATTTTGCCATTTCATGAGGGAAAGGAGACATTGATTAACTCCTGTACTTGCCTTTCTGGAAAGGTTATGGCTTAATTGGTCAAACTTGGGAGTCATGAATCATGTGCTGAAGGATCAGCAGAGATAAGAAAATTTTTGCAGAACATTGCAAAACACTTTTTGGTAGGAGGGAAAGAGGGATCCAGGTGTGCCCACCCAGCTGTGGGGGCTGATGGCTCTTCAGTGCACAGGACTCTTCCAGGGAAACCATTCACCCTCCAGCCACGGGCCGGAAATTCCCCTTTCTGTTATCAGTTAAACTCAGGATTTGCAAAATATCCTTTTTTATTTTACTTATGGAAAAAGAAAACAACAGGAAAGTCATTGTTTGCTTTATTCAGAAGAATCGTAATTCCATCTGGTTTGAAAAATGACTCTGTTTCCAACTGGAAAGTGCTATTTCTCCAACCTAAAAACTGTAATGGGGGGGATACAGCAGATGACCTCTCAACAGAGGGGAAAATTGAGCAAGGGAACTGTCAGGCTTGGCTTGGAATGGTGCTGGAGGGAAAAAAGATTTTTTGGTTCTTGCAGTGAGCTGGGCCCCATCCAGCTTGCACTGGCACTGGCCACATGGGAGTGGGCACCCTCAGCTGGAGGGCATGGGGATGGGGAGCAGGGACATATCATAAAGTCACCTCGGTGGCCTTGGTGCCGTTTAAGACGTGGCATTATTGGAGAATGGGATGAACTCTAGGCTCACACAGGACAGGCTGTGCAGACCTGTCCAGGGTCTCTAGGACAATGACTTTTAAAGCAAAAGGAATGGGATGGACTCAGTGACCAGGATTTCAGTGGAGCAGGCACAGAATTGTCAGTAGGGAAATCGGTGTTGAGCTGGGAAAGATGGAGTCTAAAAAAATTGTAGGGAGAAGTAAAGAGCAGACAATTGGGTAAGATTAGGGGTGGTGACAGGCGGGAGGTCCTGTGACAGGGCAGGGCTGGGGTCGGTCGCGTTAATGCTTCTTCGGTAATGACCCAGACAGGAGGAGCGTGGCGCCCACGGGGGGCAGCTGGGGCCGTAACCTCCCGAGAGGAGCTCAGCGGGGCTTGGCTTCGGGATCTGGCAAAAACAAGGCTGAGGGGGGTATGAGTGACGCTCAGTCAGACTGGGATGGGCGAGTGCCCTTTGCATCCCGCAGGGTACTAGCCACGACCGTGCTGGGCTGGGAGGAGGAGTGTGTTTTTCTGGAACGGCCTCCCGGGCAGAGATTGCTTCTCCTCTGATGTCTCTTGATTAGCTCATGCTGTGGCTGCCCAGGGGGGCGGCCGGCCAGTGCCCGGCCCCGACAGCCGGGGTCCCGCCTGCCGTCGCCCGCTCCCGGATGCCCAAACGGGTGGTGCGGGGACGCGCCTGCGGGGACAGGGTCTCTGGGGACCTCAAGCTGCTTTGGACTGGGATCGGCAAGGTCGCACCCAGGCCAAACGGGTCCCAAAGGCTTCAGGACAGCGCGTTTCCAAAACAGAGTGGGGAGGCTGGGCAGGATGACACGGTTCTGCTCATGTACCGGGAGGGAGAACAGGAGACTGAGGCGCTTAACCCTTACAAAAGGGTCCTTTGAGTAGGACCGAGGTGCTGGCAGCAAGCGGGAGAGCCAGGCTGTGGGCACAGCCCATGTGGGGGGCACAGGGGGCCTTCTTGGCGGCACCAGCTGCCTGCGGGCACTGTGCTGGGGTGGTGGGAGCAGCTGGAGCCTGGGTGAGAACCCCAGCACCTGGCTCTCAGTGGGACACAACTTCTCATTCTCCTCCACGAGGACCATCCAGGTGTTTCTCTTCAGGTTTATTAATGTTAATGGAGTTAGTCCCATGTTAATGAGCACACACAAACCCAGGGCCCATTGCTGGGGCTCAGCCAGGGCTGCAGCAGCAGCACAGGGGACGGTAAAACCATCCAGTGGAGCAGGGAGCACAGTCAGTGGCAGGAACATCTCACAGGTCTGCATTCCCCTGGGATGCTTCAGGCACAGCTTCTGATGTGGGAACCCTCCCTACTGCCTGAGACAAGGCACTGGTAGGGATAAAGGCACTTTATGGGAGAATTGCTACACAGCTGGTAGATTGTGAATGAATCCTGTGAGCTGGTGATGGAATTACTGCTGATCCACAGCAGGGAGAGCACTAAGGACAGGGAACCAAAGATTCTGGGCCTGAGGGTGGGGTAAGACGTTCCAGCATCCCACCTCTGATCATACGAAGTCTCATCCGGTCGGTGATTCAGGCTTAAACAGCTGGACAGAAACAGTCCCAACTGGAGGAACTGGTTACTTGGCATTTCCTTTAGCTGAACTTTCAGTGTGGTGGTTCTCCAGGTAAATGATCTGGTGGGCCTTTTCGGAGGGGCAGGGTGGTCTGGGACTCTGAAGATCCCTAGGCAAAGCCAGGCTTGATGCTGGGGCTTCTTCTGTGGAGTTCTGTAAGTCTGAGTCTTCAGAGGAGAAACTGCTCTGGCTGGAAACCTGGAAGTACTGGGCAGCTTCTGGCTGTGGCCCTGCTGGTGCACCAGGTGTGCTGGGATCTGAGGCAGCCCCATGGGGCACAGCCGTATGACACAGTGGGTCAGCACCTGGAAAGCGTGTCCAGGGAGGCAGGGTGAAGGGACGCCTCCGAGGCGGCTGGCTGCACTCCTGGGTGAGGTGTCCTGCTGCTCCCAGGCTGGCTTTGCTCTTGGGTTTGGGATGGGGGGTGTCAGCAGAGATGTGGTGGTGAGAGGTGCAGGCACCCTGAGGCTTCAGCTGGCAGTGGGGCTGCAGGGAACCCTGCTCCACACCCAGTGTGGAGCCAGGAGAGATGCTGGGCTGGGACTGTCCTGGCCCCTCAGTGCTGGTCTCTGGCTGCTCTGCCAACACTTTGCCCCCCAACACCGCTGGCTCAGGGCTGGGGGCTGCTCTGCACGTTGGGTCTTCCGTGTGAGGGGCTGCAGACCCTGGGCGGGGGGGGCTGGAGGAGTCTCCCTGCCCATCAACTTGTGCTCCCCAGGCTTCCTGCAGCTCTGCCAGCATCTCCTCCAGGATCTGCCGGGTCTCCTGGTACCTGTGCCGTGCCTCTGTCCAGGCTGCCAACCCTTGGCTGCTCTGCATCCTGCGCACCTGAGCCTTCATCTCCTGCAGCTTCTCCAGGGCGAACTCCACCGAGAGCTTTTGGAAGGATCTCTGCAGGCACCGCAGTGCCTGGCCCTCCCCGCGCTGCGCCCGGGCTGAGCACTGCCGGCAGTCCAGCTTCAGCCCCGCCACCTACAAAAGAGGTGAGAGCGGCTGGTTTCATGGCCACCAGCAGCACCACGTCCTGCAGGGGAAGATCCCCTTCACTCACCTTGTTGGAGAACCGGGCGAGCTCCTGCAGCAGCTCCCGTTCTGCCTGCCGCCGCTCCAGCTGCTTGGAGAAGCTCATCAGCTTTGTCTGGAAAAGGGCTGCAGCCACTTGGAAGGCATCTGCCTCGGGGAATGCCGTGTCTCGGACCTCAGCCGCCTCCTGGCACAGGGTCAGGCCATGTTGGTATCGAGCCTGCAGGGACGACAGGAAGGAACAGGCTCCACGCTTGGGAATGGTGCGGAGCTGGGATATGTGCGCAGGGTGACGCGCTGCAGGCGGCACTTGGCATCGCCATCACAGATGGATGGGAAACACTTCCGGGCAAGTGAGAAGAAACAAAGGGATGGGATTTTCCAAATCTCTGCTCTGCCCTGGCTTTGTTCAAAATGCACCAAATGCACCTCCTGTCCCAAGTGGGGTCACTGTGCCTCACCCTCCCTGCAGTGTGCGTGACTAAAGGGCCTACACATCCAGGGGAACAGGAAGATCCTCATCACAATGTTATTCCTGCCCAGGCTTTGCAGGAAAAAAAAGGAGCTGCATCGATGGAGTGCAGCAGGGGTTGGGGACAGCAGTCCCAGCCCAGCACACATCAAGGAACAGCACAGCCACCCCCTTACTGGAACAGGACTGCCCGGAGTCCCCACAATGCTGAGCTTGACAACAGCAGCTTGACAACTGCAGTGTGACTCAACATCTCGGGGACACCCAGTTCTGCCCAGAAGCCTCTTTCCAAAGCCAAGGGATCTCTGTTACAGAAAAGTCCCTCCAAACGTACTGTGGCCTGGGCGAGGAACTCCTTGAAGTGCTCAGTGGAGCCCTGGCAGCTGTCGGGACTCCACTCCTCGGTGCCCAT
Source organism: Corvus moneduloides (assembly GCF_009650955.1). NCBI lineage: Eukaryota > Metazoa > Chordata > Aves > Passeriformes > Corvidae > Corvus > Corvus moneduloides. Next base: position 7,297,999 of record NC_045492.1, read on the forward strand.
CTCCTGCAGCCGTGCCGCTGCCTCCCCATCCAGCCACGACCCCAGCTGTGAGAGAGCGGAACAGGGATCAGGCAGGACTGGCCATGGCAGCAGCACCTCCCCTTCCTGCCCCGGCCGGGCATCCCAGCCCAGGCTCAGTCACACACAGTCGCCCATCATGAAAATCAAAGCTCAGGTAATCCTGTCATTCTCCAGGCTTCCGTCATCATCAAAAACATATGAAACGTGACCAAAACATTTAACCATGGAACACCACAGAGGGCAACTTCAACTTGCAGCACCCCAGGGACACCCAGCTCACCTTGCCAAACTCGGTCTCAAGCTCCTGGACCTTGCGGAGGAACTCCAGGTGCTCCAGGCAGCTGTTGGACTGGGACACAAAGTCGTGAAGTTCTTCCTCCAGCTGACTGTACAGCCCCTCAGCCAACTCCATACCAGCCCTGGGAGTTGGGAGGAGAGGGACCATCAGTGCCAGCTGCTGCCAGGTGAGCTCACTGATCCACAAGGTGGAGGGGAGCAGGTCTCTTGGTTGGGTCCTGACTCCGACCCTGCAGGCACTTGGACTTCTCCCCATCCCATGGAACAAAGGGATGGCAGGAACCACGGGATGGGAAAGCCTCACTCCACCGAGAGAAGGGAGGAGGAGGGAGCAGTGAATCAGTGCTGCCTGCATGCATGGACTACGGAGCAGCGTGGCATGGCTGGACCAGTGTGGCATCACCAGAGGGGTGCAGCATTACCGGCCAAGAGCGACATCACCGGGTGAGTACGGAATGGCCCGATTACAGCACGGCTGGGTGAGTGTGCCACGGCTGGCTGAGTAACTCCGGATTACGGCATCACTGGATGCGTATGGCACGTCCAGGTGAGGGTAACATCACTGGCTGACTACAGCATGGCCAGAGGAGTACAGCATGGCCGGATTATGGCACCACTGGATGAGTGTGGCGTGGCCAGACAAACGCGACATCACCGGACGAGCACGGCATGGCTGGATGAACACAGCACAGCTGGCCGAGTGCGGCACGGCCGGGACTTGGCCCCATCTAGTGGCTTTTCCCGAGCCCAGCCCAAGGCATTGCTGCCGGCACTGCAGAGCAGTGACAGATCTGGCCTGGCCTGGGGCAGGAGACCCTCCCAGGGATCTGGCACCACTAAGGCTGAGGGGACTCCTGCAATAGGCTGTCCCAGACGTGCTCCATGCTTCCAGAGCAGGAGAGAGCATGGCAGCATGAGCTTGGGCTCATGGGGACTGGGCTGTCCATGGGGAGGTGGCTCTGTCAGCCAGCAGAAGCAGGGGGGCGTCCCTGGCACTGGCACCCCTTGACCAGTGGAACTGCCCCGTCCTACCTGACGTGGTCGGAGGCGCAGAGGCGGGCGGCCTCCCTGCGCAGCCTGGCCAGCACGAACCCGCCCTCACGCTGCACCCGCACCAGCTGAGGGTCACTCAGCACCTTCTGCATCAGCTCCTGGTGCCTCCTGATGCCCGTGGCTGCATCCTGTGGCAGGAGGGAGGGTTGGTTGTCTTACCTGGGGCCTCACCTCAGAAGCAGCCAGTCTGGGAGTGGTTATGCCAAGTTTTGGGCAACTGGAGTGAAATGTTGCTGTGGCTTCACTGCAGATGGGCACTTTGGGAATGTCTCCAACCTGTGGTGCTGCCACTCATTACCTGTGTCCCTGCCAGTGCATCGGTGTTCCGCAGCTCCTGGATGCAGCACTGCAGCAGCTCCGATGCCCGCCTGAGGCCGGCTGTGAAGGGATGCAGCTTCTGTGGGGGACACACACGGTGGGTCAGCAGGGGCAGCCTGCCCATGAGGAGAAGGAGGAGGAGGAGCAGTGCCAGGACAGAGCAGGGAATACTGTGAGGCACTGGGTTAAAGCTGATGAGGAAGGGAGCGTGGTGGTGGATGGGCAGCTGCAGGCAGGAGCAGGTAGGAAGGAGCTTGACCCTCCTGTGCTCTCCTTTTCATTCCCTTCTCCCAGGCCTTCTTGTCACTTTTCCAGGGATGTGTGTGGGACATGTAAGATGCAGTGGGGACAGAGGGACACAGGGGAGGCGAGGCAATGGTTCTTGGCGTGGTAACAGACACCTGGAAGAATTGAACCCACTCGCCGTGGCAGTAGGGGAAGGCACCGTCCAGCTCTGGGGGCAGCTGGGAGCTGTCGACGTGGCGGCCCAGAGCCTTCAGCGATGTCAGGGTCTCCACCTGCAGGGCACAGGGCTTGTAAGGCTGCCTGGAGCAGGGAATAATCCCCTACTGCCCCAACCCAGGGGACAGGGACAGGCTCACCTGCACCCCGGACAGCCTCTCACGGTGAGAGACCAGCTCCTTCTCGGCCAGGAGCAGCATGCTGTGGATGCAGCCTGGAGAAACACTCTGTGGGAGGCAGGGGAGAATCACCTGGGCAAACCCCACACACAGCCCTCAGGTCACCCATGGCAGTGCCGGGGTTTCCTGGGCTGGCTGAAGCTGGAGCGCCAGCACACCTTCACCCTGCAAGGCTCCGAGGGACCCTCAAAGGGTGGCAGCACTCCCTCCCAGACAGGAACACCCCTGGCATGTCTGTGGCACAGGCACACAGAGCCTGGCATACCTGGACGGAGCGGAGGGCCGAGAACAGGACGGGAGCCGGCGGCTGCTTCCTGGCATCCACCACAACCGTCAGCCCAACGTCCTTTGCCTCTCGCCTCTCGCCATTCTTCACTTCTTGCCTGGTGAGGCAAAACACAGCAGGATTGGGGGGTCCTTCCCTAGGGCAGGACCCTCTCAAAGCCCCCTCCCACATTCTGCACCCCCAGGCAGGCAGGAACCCACAGCCACAGGTGGTGCCTCATCCCTGTGGGATGCCTCTGCCAAGGGCTCAGAGCATGTGCCTCTGGCAGGGGCATGGTCCAGGGTCCTCGGGGATGTGCCCAAACCAGCGTGTGTGGGATGCTGGACACCCATCCTGACTTAGCCTGGGAGCTGCCTGGGAGCCCTGAGCCAGGAAGCAGCAGGGGGTCCCTGGTTGGTCCTGCTGGCCCTTACCTGGGGAGGGAGCAGAGGTAGAGGATGAGCCTCGCCAGCTCCGCAGCTGAGCACCACGCAGCCCGCCAGGCACTGCCACTGGTGGTCACCAGGAGCAGGGCCCTGCCCAGCTTGTCCGAGCTCCCTGTGGGGAAAAGGTGAGTGATCCCTGTGGCAGCAACCTGCCACACCTGAGCACCCCACAATGGGCTGGGGTACCCATCGGTTCTGCCTCAGCTCAGGGCCCGCCAAGGTGCAGCCCCTCTGGCCCTTCCAGAGGGGGAGAGCCAGCCCGGGGGTGCTCTCGAGATGAATGCCTGGAATTCCAGAGCTGCTGGGGATGGTTTTCCTGAGAAAAAGATGGGTTTTGTTACTGCTTTTTGGTTCTTGGGAAAAAGAAGGAGCCAAATGTTTAGTATTTGGCAGCTAAAGCTGAACAGCTTCACTGGAGAGGAATGGTGTGGGAGGGCTTGGGGTGGCTGGGACTGGGGCAGCTGCTCTGCACAGGCTGCCTGCATTTATGTTTTTAACGTTTTTGCCCAGCTGAAAGGAAATTTTCCGCTTGGAGTATTTCTGGCCTCCAGCAAAGCCCTGAAAACTTCCTCTAGAACACCCTCTCCAGCAGCCTGTGTTTCCATCCAGAGACCTCTCCCGCCCATGCCCCGGGCTCGCGATGCCAGCAGTACCTGGCAGGCAGATGATGCCTGAGCGCAGCAGCCCAGCGTGCAGGTCCTGCCAGGCTGGAGGCTCCTGCCCAGCAGTGCCAGTGCTGGGCACAGAGGGACCATTCTTGCAGCTGGCACTTTCCGGGCACCGTTCCTCCGTGGGAGCAGCAGTGGCTGCATTCATACCTGTGCACGGGGATAGAGGAGAGAGAAGCTGGCGACACACAGCGAAGCAAAGGAATAGCGAAGCCCCAGCAGTGCCTGGTCAGGCGCCGCAGCCCCACAGAACAGCACCTTTCCCTGCTGCCCTGGCTCTGCCCATCCTGGGAGAGTAGATGGCCGACATCTTCTTCCAGGCTCCCTCGTGCTGGCCGGTGACTCTTTCATCCCCGGGGGCTGCCCCTAGCCGTGTGCCCTTCAGGAAGGAGAACTTGTGGCTGGAACCTGGGGGGAGCTGGGGGCTGCCCCGCTGCACCAACCCCCCTTGCCCCGGCACCCCAGGAGCTGCTCGGCGGGACTGGCGGGTGAGAAGCTTGGGGCTGCCAGCCCCCTTCCTGTGCTGTGTGGGGGTCTCACGGGGGGTGGCAGGGGGCAGCTCAGGGCCGGGGCTGTCTGGCTCCTCCAGGATGGCTGCCATTAGCCCAGAGCCGAAGCTCACCGGGTTCTGCAGTGCAGCCATGTAGGAGTCACGTTGGCGGCACTTTGGGCCATGTGGCCCTGGCTCCTGGGTCAGCTTCCTCCCCAGGCACGGGCTGCAGGGACTCTCCTCTGAGCTCAGTGCTCCCCCACAGGGCCAGGCATCTGCTTCTGTTCCCCCATTCCATGGGAGCTTCACCTCAGCCCCAGCCCTTATTCTCCCTGGAAGGCAGGGGGGCAACAGGGATCTGGTCAGGAGGTCCATGTCCTCCTGGGATTGCTCCAGCAGGTCTACATACTCCCCCTCCAGGTTCTGGCTGATGATTTCACTGAGGCTGGGCACAGCCAGTGGGGCCAGCTTCTTCCGCAGCCCTGCCTGCTCCACCTTGATCAGTCCCGGGTATCGTCCCTGGCTCAACGTCCGAGAGGTGGCCTTGCAGCCTGGGATGGTGCCCACAATGTTGCTGTAGGGTGTGGGGACATTGGCTGTGCCATGGGGCACAGGTGTGCCAGGTGCTGCCAGCTCAGGTACAGTCTCAGGAGTAGGTTCATGCCAGGCATCTGCAGGCACACTGTCAGCTCCAGCCCTGGGCTTGTCAGTGAACTCGGGCGTAGCAATCCGGCTCCACGGCAGTGGGGTGACACCGTTCTCGGTGGCCACCAGGCAGGTGTGCAGGGGAGCTCCGGCCCAGCTGCTGTTCACCTCCTCCAGCCACGCGTTGGTGAAGAGCAGTGCGTGGGTGGCCTCGGGGACTGGTGTCTCCTCCACTGAGCGCAGGTCCAGGGAGAGGTGCTTGACGGTGACACGCGCCGTGTGCTCCTCGCAGGGCTCTGCTTGCAGGTAGAAGTCCCCAGGGCGCAGCAGGAGGGGGTTGAGTGGCGCGAGGTGCACAACCACCTTCTCGTGCAGACACAAGGGCCAGCCTTCATGGAGAAAGATGCGGTTAAAGTAGGGAGCCTGGGAGGGAGGAAGAACACAGCGCATGAGAGAGCCCTGCCAGCTCTGTGCCTCCCAGCCACCCCCACCCCGCGCTCTTGCTGCCCAGCTCTGTGCTTCCCGTGATGAGGATGAAAGAGCCTGGTGACCCAATGCATGTCCCTGAGCCAAGCCCCTGCAGCAGAGCTCTGCAAGGCCACCCTGAGCCATGGTGCGGAGTCTACCCATGTGCTTACAGAGGGAAAACCCCTGCTTAAGCCTCTCCAGGATCAAGACAAGAGGACTCCAGAGTCCCCCTGCCCTTCTTGCAGGGACCACATGTGCTGGACCAGTCCCAGGGAGCTGGGTGTGCTATGGTCCCCTCTGCAGGGAGTGGATGGGACAAGGAGTGGACGTGCAGGGAGGGACCCCACAGGTCAGTGTGCCCATGCAGGCAGGACTCCTTAGGGCAAAACCCCCCGTGTCCAGAAGTGGCTTATGGGGGCACCATGGTGGGGCACAGGGGCTTACGCAGGCCGCCTGCCGCAGGCGCTCGAAGAGCCGCTTGGCCGGAATGAGGAACTGGAGCAGGCAGCAGAGCCCATCCCCCTGGTAGCTGGTCTCCAGCAGCCGAAACACCTGGCCCAGGACGGTGGGAGCAGTGGCTTCGAAGGGGGGGGTAGAGAGCCTGGAGAGCGCTTTGCACCGCCGCATCCAGCGACCTGGCATCCTGCGGGAGGAAAGTGTCGATGGTGGGAGAGCGGCCCCGCAGCGGGGACACCGTTCCCCCTGACCCGGTGCCTCTGCCCACCATCCCACGCTGCACTGTGCCACTGTCAGGGCCCTGGGACACCCACACTGGCAATGCTGCTGAGCTCAGGGGCTCCAAACCCTCCTGCGCTGGAAACGGAGGGAACCGGGAGTGGAGCAGAGCAAGCACGACGCAGGCGGGGCGTGCGGCACGGCGGGTCCGGTTCCCAGCGCCGGGCTGTGGTTAAGGAGCCTGGGATAAGCCCCGAGGCAGCAGCCGCCTTGCTCGGCCGCCAGCCATGTGGAGGCGGAGGAGCCGCAGCAGCCGAGGGGTTAAGCGGAGTCAGACCAGACAGATCGTGGGGCTGTGCCGGGCTCCGCGGCTCGCTGCAGGAATGCAGCAGATGGGAGGAAGGACAAACATCTGAAGATGGATAGGGTGTTTTGGTCCAGACTCATTGCTGAATTCGCCAAACTCAAAATTATTCCTGCATTTTCTGGGAAGCGTTCGTCCGCGTTGCATCCCCCCGCACTGCCCCAGAGCGGGGCGAGGACACTGGGTCTGTGCCACGTGTGAACCAGCAGTTCCCAGTTGACTCCCTCAGTGCTGCAGGAGCTGTAGGCTGTGTGGCATGGCTGGTACACGGAGGGAAGCCATCCCACGGCTCCCGTGATGCCCAGGCTGCGCCCCAGGCAGCGCAGGGATGACTCTGGCACAGCTGTCAAGGGGAACCCATTGGTGAGTGGGGACGAGGAGCATCCTCCAGGCACCTGCTCCCATAAGAGCACCCAGGAAGTCTGGTGGGATTAGCTCAAGGTGAGCATTAGTTTCAGGCAGCTAATCCCTGGTCCAGGAGCCCATACAGAGACAAAGGGGCCACGGTTAATGCAGCTTAATTAGTTTTAATGCGCTTTAGCTAAAGCACTTTGCAGTCATGCTCTGGTTAATTCTTCAGGACTTTTTTTCCATGTCTCAGCACAGGAATCTCCTGCCCTTGCACCTGACAGGAGAAGCCACAGAGCTAGGCAGAGGAGGAGGCAAGCCAGTCCCTTCTCAGGGCCCTGATCTGCCAATGTGTTTCCTGTCCAGGCTTTCTGTCCTTAATCCTTTCTCCTCAAGCTTTGTCTTACTGTGCGCAGTAGAATGTACTACACAAGTAGACAAGTAGAATGGACTGGAGACCTTACTGTGGAAAATCCCTGCTGAAGGGCAAAGCCCAGCACCCCACTCCATGTTGCTCCAGTGGGGCCCTGGTGCAGCTACCACCTCCATGCCCAGCACTGCCAAGCTCTATCTCCCCATCCCAACACTGAGGTGAGGAGCCCCAACAGCACGGGAGGATCCATCCAGCTCCGAACACTGCCACACGAGATGAGCCGGAACTGCCTGACCTGCCTTCAACAGTCTTTTAAATCCTTCCAGGGATGGAGACTCCACCATTGCCTGGGCAGCCTGTGCCAGGACTTGACAACCATTTCAGTGAAGAAATGTTTCTCTAGTATCCAGTCTAACCCTCCCCTGGCACCACTTGAGGCTGTTTCCTCTCTGCCTATCACCCAGGACTTCATCCAGCAGCAGGGACTGTGTGTGCCAGTATCAGGAGAGAACCAGGGACCGATGGAGGCACCAGACACAGCCTGGGTTGTGCTGGGGAATATTCTGGCCTGGAATGACTGACTAAAAATGTTTTCATGGAGTGTCACAAAGCACTTCATCACTGAGGGAGGCTTTTGGGGTAACCATGGTGCAGTGGCTCTGAGTTTGTAGGCGAAGCCACATCCGGGCCGGCCAGGAGCCCGTAGGAATCCAAAAGCAGCCAGTTATCCCAGTCCCTCCACCCGCTGCGAGGGAGCGAAGCCGGAACAAAGGCATTAGGGAGCATAAGGAGATTTACATTTGCAAAGCTATTTCCATTTTAATAAGCCAAAGTGCTGTTAAATAGAGATTGATATTTCTCCCCAAATACCCATATTTTTAAAGTGGTTTACACCAACAAGACGGGCTGGGGTTTGGGGTTTTGGTGCGGTGAAGTTGTTTAACCCATGCCCAAAGCCACAGGGTGACTCAGCTTCAGCTCCTTTCTCCCCCCCTGCTCAGGAAGGAGCGAGTTTTGAGCCTGGGACAAGTCCTGAATACCAATTCCTCTGCCTCTCCGGCAGCTCTTGCTGTCACCAGCTTTGGCAGGACACGATGCAAGCGCTCAGCCCGGCCCGGAGCGGGAGGCCGCGCTCAGCACAGAGCCCGGGGCAACGGCACGTGCTGGCTGCGGTGACGAATGATCCCATCGGTCTGCCGAGCATCCCCCTGTGCCGGCACGGCCCACACAGCAGCTCCCGCTCGCTGCACCCATCCCCCTGACAAACTCTGCAGGGAAGTTTAAGCATCGCAGGATGCAGCCCCGCACACACCTGCCCAAGCGGCCACGGCCACGTCCTCCTCCACACCTGATCTCCAACCTTGCACTGACCTTCACCTTCACACCCACCTCCACCTCCACGCTGACCTACCTCCACCTTCACACCCACCTCCACCTCCACGCTGACCTATCTCCACCTTCACACCCACCTCCACCTTCCATCTGCCTCTGCCTTCCCACCCAGCTGTGCCCTCACACGCACACCCACCTCTGCCTTTGCACCTCCTTCCACCTTCGCTCCCGACCTCCCTCTGCTGTCGCTCCCGCTGCCCACCCCGTGCCCACCCGGTGCCCGCGGGACCGGCAGCCACGGGGAGGGGCAGCGGCAGGGAGAGGGATGCCCCAGGAATTACCATGTTTCCCAGGAAGTGGCAGAGGGGCCGGGGGGCCGCAGCACAGACCGTCCCGTCCCTCCTCCTCCTCCTCCTCCTCCTCGCCGGCTCTCCCCGGCCCGGGGCTCCCGGCCGGTCCCCGCTCCGCCGGCGGCTCTTCCCGGCGCCGGCGCCTCCGGAGCCGCGGGCGGGGGCGGGCAGCCCCGGGCCCCCGGCCCCCTCCGCCCGCCGCGCCTCTTCTGAGGGAAAAAAAAAAAAAAAAGAAGAAAAAACAAAAAGAAGGAAAAGAAAGAAAAGGCGAAGAAAGCGGGAGCGGGGCGGGGCGGGGGAAGGGGCTGGCGGGGGTGGCCCGGAGAGAGCCGGGGGGGGGCGGGGGGCCGCTTTCCTGTGCCCGCCGGCGGGAGCCCTCCGTGGGCAGTCGCCCTGTGTGTCCCCGAGGGCGGGGGGGCGGCTCCCGGCGGGATGGGATGGGATCGGAGCGGAGCGGAGGGAGAAAGAAACCCCGAGGGGGTGGCAGGAGGCGGCTGTACCGGGGGTCCTCCTGCAGCGCCCCCCGTCCCCTGGCCCCCGAGCAGCTCCAGGCGGAAGGTCCTGGAATACAGCGGGAACACGCAGAGCTGCATGTGCGTGTGTGTGTAATGTGTGCAGATGTGCTCATACATGCATTTTGTGGGGGGTGCCCCTCTTTTCCAATCCACCCTGCATCAGCGTGATCCCCCGGGACTGGTCTGTGTCCTGGATGGATCCTGTGGCTCCCAGGTCCCATTTCTGAGTTGACCCAAAAGCACAGCAGGAGGACAGTGAGTGCCTCTCACTGTTCCAGGGATGGGAAGGACCTACCAGGGGGCAGGATCATGGGATTCAGCAACCAGAGCCATACAAAAACAACCAGCATGAGAGCCAAAGCCACAGATTTGGTGTCTCCTAAGGCAAAGTGCTGCTTCACACAGCCCTACCAGTTCTGGGCACAGACACCTCTCCCAACCCCAGGCATGCTGGGCACAGCTCTCCCAGCCCCCGGCACTGTGGGCACAGCATCACCAGCTCTGCCAGCCCTGTGCATGTCCAGCGCTCTCAGCCTCTCTGCCCCTTGCTCAGGCTGGAGTAATTTCCACTGTTGCATTCGTGGGAATGGGCTCAAGGCCGGGACTGGGGCTGGGAAAGGAGACGGGACCAGGGCGGGTGGGACGGCCACAGCGTGGGCTGCAGGCTGCCGGGGCAGTCTCACTAGTGAACATTTGTCCAGGGATCAGCGAGCGGCCAAAGGACATGCTGTGAAAACAAGCAGAGACGGGAGGAGGTGCAGCTGGGCTGCTGGCATGTGGGAGGGAGGACGGCGCCAGCGAGGCCTTCACGTTTGCTTCCCATTTCCTTGGGAGCTGGCAAGAGCCCTCCCACTGCCCGTATGGATCACGAGTCTTGCAGGGGCTCAGGCACCAGTGCTCGTGTGGGTGGGCTGAAGCTTGGCCCCGGGTATCAGCCTGGGGCACCCAGCTGAGCCCACCACAGTACTGGCCTTTGGCTCCAAGCCCCTGCTCAGCATTCCCAGTGCCAACTGCGACCAGCTGGGCAGCTCCCCATCCTCACCAGCGGCCAATTTCTCCTGTAATTGTGTTAGTTCACTCACCACCTTCAGGTTTTTCATAGTTCCCCTGAGTGCAGGGGAAGGTGAGCTCAAGGCTGTGACCTTTTTTAATTGCATGGTCACCTCTGAAACGAACCCAAGAGCTGTGGCTCTTGCATCTCGTGATGGACAGATACCAGGGCCAGGAGAGGGCGCTGAGGGCAGCGGGGAGGAGGACAGTGTGACTGTGTCCTGGCACCAGCACAGTGGATCTATTCCTCTGTGATACTGGTGAGCAGGAAGAGACAGATGTGGATCTGAGCCCCAGGTAGAGCAGGACTCTACCACCCTGCACCCAGAGCAGCAGCTCCCCACCTGCACCTCGAGGTGTCTCTTGCCATCTGTGCTCAGCTGGGCCACCCTGCGAAGGTAACTGGCAGCTCCAGCCCCGCATTCCCACATCCCCCAAAGCAGTTCCCCATGCCCTCCAGCCAGCCTCAGACAGCAAGGCTGGGAGTCAGAGTGCTGGGGAGCAAGTCCAGCAAAAGGCAGAGCTTCTGGGGGCCACCCGGGTGCCCCTGGGGCCCCTCACCCCATGAGCTCACCCTTCTCTGCTGCTCCTGTTCTCCATGTCCTGTTTGTCCCAAGCAGCTGCAGGGACAGGCTGCATGTAGCCTCTTGCCCTGCCCCTCTTCCAGCACAGAGCCACCATTCAGATCCCCCCGAGGTCTGCCCGAGGTCACCATCCTCGCATTTTTATTTTTACTCTTCTGCAAAATCAACCCCCTTGGCTCTCTGTGTCCCCTTTGTCTCCCATGAGGCTCCCAGACTGTGTCACGAGCTGGTGTGCTGCAAGAGGAGCCCGCCTGTCTGGGGGAATGCAGCCCTTGGCAGAGGGAGACACACTGACTGCAGTGCTGGTCCCAAGGGTCCTCTGGGATGTCACTGGGATATTGGGGTGCAGGCAGGGTGAGGGTGGTGAGCCCAGCATTAGTGTTGGTCTCTGGGGCTGGCTCCCAGTGGGACCCTGGTGGCTCCTGCCCACATCCCCACATCCAGGGGCCTCATGTGCTGCTGGCTCTGCCCCCTGGGGCTCTGGCTGTGTGAGCTCTGGGGTCCCCCCCGGGTGTCCCCTCTGCCTGTGTTGGATGAAGCAGTCAGGGCTGGCGTCAGCAGTGACCCCGCGCTGGCCCAGAGCCCTCCCAGCTCCTGGAACAACCAAGGCTGGGTCGTGCTGAGCCTGCAGCTGGGAAAACAAACGTGGAGGAGCCCCCACATGTTCCTCAGCAGTATTTTTAGTTGCTGCTGGGGCTGAGGCTGTCAGAGATGTGCAGGTGACAGTGGACAGCGTCAGGCTGTGACACCACACGCGGTGCAGTGGGCAGGAGCCGCAGCTCCCCACACCTTGGTGACAGGGTTTCTCCGAGCTCTGGTGAAGTCCCTGTTGGTGTAGGGACAACCACAGCTGCCACAGGTCCTGACCACAGCCCAGTTCTACTGGTGACAATGAATTTGTCCTGGCTGGAAATGGGTAAGGGAGGTTTTATTTTGGGCTGATGACTTCTCTTTCCAAGTTCCCTCCAAATCCAGCCAGGCTGCTCTCACTTTTCTTGCCGAGTCCCCGGTTTTTCCCTGGTGTTTTCCCCGACCCACATACAGCTGCCAGTGGAAGGCTGATGAGCAGCAGCAGTGAAGCTTTTGGCACTGGCACAAGCTGCCCGGGGAATTCCCGAGCTGGTTATGTCACCAGGGAACACAAATGTGTCCGGATTTCCTTGCAGATGGCATATGTGCCTGGGTTGCTAACAGCACAAGGAGCAGAACTGCCCCAGCCCGGTCCCTGTAGTCCCTGGGTAACCCCAGCACGTGGCTGCAGGATATTTTGAGCCATGGCATCATGAGAGAGATGTGGAAAGAGCTGGGGCAGGATGGGGAACTGGCCACACGTGCTGAGGAGCGTGTGGGGCCAGAGGGACTCCTGACCTGGGGAGCACGGGGTGGCCTATGGACAGTGGAGAGAGGGGTCTTGACCTGCAGTCCTGGGCAAAGGACAGCAGCAGCAGCGCAGGATTCCTGCAAGTCCCTGCCCTCCTGGGCTCCTGGTTCCCATCTGAGCATTCCCATTCCTTCTCCAGCAGCCTGGGGGAACCAGCCTTTCCCCAGTGGAGCAGACCCCACACTCCAGAACAGGCAGAGCAGCTCGGCGGGAGAAGCCTTTACCTGTCCAAAGGACTGGGTCAGGCAGGGCAGGATTTCATGTTCCATCCCCTCTAGCACCACTTGCAGGAAGCACTACTGGGACCGGCACATATGTTGAGCTTTAGATGTGGCTTTGGCTGTTCCTTGCCAAACACGGCAGTGTTTGGTCAGGGTTCGGCTCTTTGAAGCCTTTCTTTCAGTTCAAACTTTGCTCAAACCCAGGGGGAAGACTTCCTGGTTTTAGTTCCTCTCTGTGCTATTCCTTATCAAATTTCATTTCTCCTCATGGAAGAGTTCTGGTTCCTCAATGCTCCTCCTGAACACCTGGAATGTTGCTTTGAAGCAGCCCTTCAGTGGGATGGGCTGTCACCATGGCAGGTTTGGGAGCTCCTGCTCCAAACGGAGCCAGACCCAGATAAGAGCTGATGATGGGTGACAGGCAGGGTCACAATGCCAAGAGGCTGTGAGTGGGGATCTGGCCTTTGCCTTTCTCTTCTGGTCTTGGATGCTTCTTTCTGGGCAAAAGGAGCTCTGCCCGTGGGCTCCTGGCTCCCAGGGATGGATTGGGCTGGCACTGATGGAGACTCACAGCCCGTGGGTGGTGATGGTGGGGCGCCTGTGGGACACAGCCCTGCCCTGGGTGCTTTGTCCCTCTCTGCAGGTGCCGTCCTTGCCATGTCCCTGTTTCCCAGGTCTCAGAGCTGACAGTGACTGCGGTGCCACTTTCCAAAGCCGTAGCCGCTCATACAAGCCCGGTGGGCGTTTGCTGGGTGTCTGCCAGGCAGCCTGCAAGTGACCCTGCTGAAAACTCGTGGGAAGAAAGGCAGAGGGGAACAGAGTGCCTTGGTCTCTCCATCCTCGATCTCCACGTGCCGAGTTCCTCCAGCACGGGCACCCAGGACTCCGTGGCCTCATCCCTTGGGGTCTCCTGAAGCTGCAGCACCGAGGGATTGCTGTGGTTGAGCAATAGCTGCATTTCACAACATCCTTGATTGGCTCAGGGAGTTGCCTCTGGCAGCCAGGACTTCCCTGGATACAGCATGAGATCTGCCTGCATCAGCAGCCTTGGCTTTCCTGTGCCTGGACCCCAACAGGAAATGAAAGTAACTGAAACATTTCTTCTTCCCTCACTTTTGTCCTGCAAGAAGAGATCAGCCAGCCCAGCTCTCCTGGTTGGGGGGGCACAGGGGTGCTCCTCTTTCACCCCTACCTGCCTGCAGCCTGGCTCCTGCCCCTGTCTCCAGCCATCGTGACAAGAGCTGTGACATGTCAGGCCTCAGAAGTGTTGTCTTTGGGGCTTGATGCTGGGGTGATGGATGTCTCCTCCTGTGCATGGCTGCTCTGTGCAGGAGCCCCATGACAGGGCCTGGAGGTGCAGGGCACCCCACTGATGGAGTTGCCCTGGTGCAGCTGCCCAGCCCAGGCAGGTGCTGCTTTGCCAGCCCTGCTGGGTGTGGGAGTCCCCGGGGTCTGCTCACACGAGGTGAGAAGCTGTGCCCTGCCTTCTTTAGCCCTTGCTGTGCCCCAAGGCTGCTCTGGCGCCCCAAGGCTGCTCTGGTGCCTTTGGCAGGTCCGTGGTGTGACAGCAACAGCTCACAGAGTAGCCAGGAGATGCACAGGACAGGGAGAGGGATGGGGAGCAGCAGGGCTGGGACACTGCTCCAGGGCAGCCCGGGCTGTTCCCAGCTTTTGCTGGGTGCAGGCTGCAGGAATGTGGCTCTGTCAGGCTCAGCTGGCAGTGCCCAACCCAGCTCTGCTCCACTGAGCATCCACTGCTGCTGCAGGCAGGGACCGCTGGCACTGACAGAGGGCTGGAAATTGGGCTGTTGCCTCCCAGTTTCCACTGCCCCTTCCCCGCCTTCAGTGAGAGGCACCAGGTGTGCCTCTGTGCTGGGCCGTGCCATGGTGCCAGCGGCACAGAGGAGCAGGGCGGTGGCCAAGCAGGAAGTCCTGGGGACGCCCCCCGTGGGTCCGCACACCACTCTCGCTTTTGGTTCCCGTTTTTGCAGGGATATAAAGGTGGTGTGGGGTGTGGGCAGGGAGAGCCCAGCGCAGCACAGCATTGCGGGAAGCCAGGATGGGAGTGCAGAGCCTGGTGGTGGCTTGCGGGGCAGTGGCCTTGTGCCTGGCACTCACCACAGCCACCAACCCCGGCTTCGTGGTGAGGATCACCCAGGCAGGCTTGGACTACGGTGGGTTCTGCTTCTGATTTCTCTCCTCACAGATGTGCTGGTGGCAGAGGTGTGGAGCCAGGTACCCTGTGAGAAGTGCAGGGTCTTGGGGCAGGATGGGGACATCCTCGGACAGAGGTGCCAAATGCACCATCGCCCAGGGCTTCCCCTGTTGCCCCTGTCTGCCCTCCACCCCACAACCTGATGGAGCCCCTGTAGAGGGGAACCAGCCCTGTGGGGTCTCAGGCAGCTGCAGGCAGGCAGTGTTGTGGGCTGGCACAGCAGGAGGGTCCTGGTCCCACAGCACGTCCAGGCAGCCAAGCTTTGAGCCCTGGAGGAGGGAGCTGCAGAAGAGAGAGGAGGTGGGGAGCTTTGGGGGGGGGGCAGTGACAGAGATGGATGGGCCCCGTGCTGGTTTTATCGAAGCAGGCAGAGCCCCGGCTCCAGCAGAGCACAGTTATGGATGGAAATACACTGTGTGAGAAACAGCTCATTTACCCAGCAGCTCTGCCAGCCGTGTGAGAGAGAACGTGACTCCCCTTCCCAGATGGAGGCAGGGGTGCAGCATCCACTGATGCCGTGCTGCTCCCTGGGACATAAACTCCATCCATCTTTGCCTGCTGGCAATGGACATGGAGCAGCACAGTGCCTCTGACCTCCCACACACCTCACCTGGTTTGAAGCCTGGAGAGTGAGGACTGGGACATCTCTCTCCTTTCTGTGGCCACCACCTTCCCCTGGGGCTGCAAGCAGGGCACCAGGCAGCATTGCCTGTGTGCTCACAGGGCTCTGTGAATGGAGGTTTACTTTAAAGCCAGCCTGGGAGGTGGAAAGCAGCCAGGGAATCACCTGGATGTTTTCTTTGATTCTTCTGTTGTGTGACCGGCGTGTGCTCCAGCTCCTGCAGCAGTGATGGCAGTGATGATCTCCCTGTGTCCCTGCAGCCCATCAGCACGGGATTACGATCCTGGAGAAGGAGTTGGCCCAGCTGAAGCTGCCAGACATGTCGGGTGACTCTCGTGTTGGGCGTGTGGGGAAGGTGCGCTATGAGCTCTCCAGGTGAGCCCTGACAGTCTTTGGAGCCACCCACTGCCACCCAACCCAGGAAAGGGGCAGAAGGGATGGAGATGGTGGGGAGCTCCTGGGGCAGTGAGGACCATCTTGTCCCCTCCACAGCCCCCTGAGATGTTGGCTTTGTCCTTGTTTCAGGCAGATATGTTCCCATTTCACTCCTTGCCCAGTGGGAAAAGGGATCTGGGGTGATGGCACTCCAGGTATGGGTGGATTTTGTACAGTCAAAGCCTGGGTGGTGGAGATGGCCTTGCCTGTGGGACCAGGGCACCCATTCCCATGTGAGCAGGAGCCCAGCCTCTGTGGAAATACCAGCTCCCTGCTGCCCTGGATGCCGCTCTGCTCCTGCTGTGTGGGGTTTGGAGCTGCCGTGGGTGGCTGCAAGGGCCACATTCACAAAGGTGCTGCTCTGCTCTGCGTGTCCCTGCCAGGCACAGTTTTGCAGCAGCAGAACTACAGCTGGGGATGCTGCCCGTGCAGTGACTCCACCCCGGCCCTGCCTCCCTCCCTCTCCCTCCCTCCCCAGCCTTGTGCTTGGGAGTGAGGAACCACTGTAACATGAATTTTTATTCATGTATTTTTAGACTGCGCCTTCGTGATTTCCACTTGCCGTACTCACGGATTACCCCCATCTCCAACGTGGGCCTGCAGGTCTCCATCTCCAACGCCTTTGCGGAGCTGGATGGGGACTGGCGGGTGAAGTTTCTCTTTGTGTACGTGCCCAGCTCTTCCTCTCCCCATTCAGGCACTCATTCCATGTCTCCCTCTCTGGATCTGGACAGGTTTCTTCTCCTCTCCCTCTCCCTTGTGTTTTGGGCAGCTGTCACTTTGCTCCCCCAGATGTGATATATAAAACAGGGTGGGAGGCAGGAACGAGGCACATGATGGGGGAGCTGCACGGAACCTCAGGTCTCTCTTCCACCACTTCTACTTACTCCCAGTCCCCTCTATTTAAAGGTTACCACTCCTAGTTTATGTGCCAGTGAAATTTGTTTCCCCTGAGTTTAAAAACTTTCCCAGTCTCCTCTGGATGTATCATACAAGGGGGAGACTGATCTAGATAGATTCATCCTGAAGCAGACTTGAGGTCCCTTCACCAGGCCTTGGCATTGAGAAACATCCCTTTCTCATCCCTGCAGCCGGGACCATGGCTCATTTGACCTGAAGGCGGAAAATGTCTACATCAAAATCAGCCTGAGGCTGGGCAGCAATGCCGCTGGGAAGCCCACCGTGAGCACCTCGGAGTGCAGTGCCCGCATCTCCAAAGTCCGGGTGCTCTTTTCGGGCAGGCTGGGGTATGTAACTTCACTGGAAGGTCTGGAAGCACTGTGTGTTAGCCCACCTGCCATGGGAATGTGGCTCTGCCATTGGAACGTAGCCCTGATGTGAGGGGTAAGTTGTTGGCAAATCTGAGGTTGCCTCGTCCTACATCTGGCCTGAGTTTCTCCTGCTGTGGCTGCGCATTTCAGGGGGTGGGTGTGGTTAGGGCAGACACCAGACTTCTGTGGTTTACCAGTGAGTCTGTTTGCAAATGTAAACCCTGGGGCAAAGTCAGATGCCAAATTGGTGTGGGAATGATGTTCCCAGGGTCTTGCATCTCTAGGGTCTCCCTTTCCTGGGCACACACTTCAGCAGTGTGGATCTGAGCTATTCAGGGCTTCTCTCTGTGTTTCTCTGCAGGTGGCTTTACAACCTCTTCCACAGGGCTATTGAGTCCAGGTTCCGAAAGATTTTGGAGGACAAGGTATGTGAACAATGGAGGGCAGGGCTCCAGGGTTTTCTGGTGGTCTTTAGCCCTCACTTGTAGGTGAAGTGCTGGAAGGATCAGATGTAGGGATGTAACTATAGCCACAGCACACGACTCTGTTGCCAACTCAGTAAAAACAAAAGGAATGGGCATTGCAGGCTCTATAGCATAGTGTGACTTAGGCTGAATTTGAAACCTGGACCCTTTACCAAAGCCCAGCATAACTGGTTCCTAATTAACAAAAACTTTTCTTTCCATGTGGTCAGTTAATTAGATGCTATGTCTCAGCCAAATTCACTGTAACCTGATCAGAGCTGTCCTTTAAGCAGCCATGCTCTGGAGGGCTTTGGGGAGCACTGAGGGGAAACTCTCATTCCTGTATTTCAGACATTTAGTGTTTTGTTTTACTGAGGGGGATCAGGGAGCTCTGGTACCGCTGCCTGGTACAGACACTGACATGCAGGAGACCTGCAAAAAGACATGGAAACAAGCTGTTAGCAATAATTACTACAAGGATAACTGGCATGAGTTACAGCCTCTCTGGATGTGAACCTTGCTTGGGAAGGAGGCCGTTGGAGATCAGGCAAATCCCACTCTTGCAGAAGATCCCATCCTGCCCAGGCACTGTTCCCAGTTCCGTGCAACACCTTTACCAAGGCCCCTGGGGCCCATGGCAGCAGATGGTCTGGCAGCAGAGCAACATGAGGCCTCAGAGGCCTTTTCTGCTGTTTTGTCCCTTGGAAGGAGGGCACCTCTGGGACTGCAAAGGGACCCCACTGCCCTCTGTTCTTCCTCCAAGCACTGTCTGCCCCACACACGTTCCTCATTGTCTTTGTGGAGTGATGGTGTGAGGGGCAATGGGCAGGAGAGGGCGGGGGCAGGGAGTGAGCTGCACCAGGATCCCTGGGCACAGCTGGGCCACAACCCAGCCCAGCCTGTGTCTGCCTCCTGCACTCGCTGCAATGCGTGGGCAGTCCTTGTTCTCCCAGTCCCAGGACTCCATTCACAGGGAGATCCCAGTCACAGGGAAATCCAGGCAACAGGGAAATCTGGGTCACGGGGAAATCCCAGTCACTGGGACCAGGGCTGCATTTGCCTGCCTGCAGCAACACCCTCACAGGCAGCGATGGGGCATTTCCAGCACAGACAAAAAAAAAAAAATCACTGGCCACAGGGAAGAGCTGCAACCTGCTGTCACTAAGGCCATGCCCAAGGCTCTGTCCTGTCTTTGTCCTCATCTCTGTCAGATGAGGGGGTCACTGCCCCTCCGCAGCGCTGCATCTCACCATCAGCTCTGTGGGCTGCATGCCCAGTCAGACAGATGACAGACAGATCCTGCCCGTGGCTGCTGTGACATTACAGGGAAAACACTGAAGGGAGCTTGCGCAGATTTCCTCAGCCATCTGCAGGACTGCGTCCTGCAGTAAATTTCCCAGGCTAGTGGTGAGCCTGCAAGAAAATCCCCACTAGTGCTGGGGCTTCACTAGTGGATGGCAGAGGCAGAGGGATGCACTCTTCTACCCTGGCACACAGAACTGTAGGAGTTCAGCAGAGCTCATCTTCAGTGCAGTCAGTGTTCCTGCCCCTGCAGGGTGGGTTAATCCTTTCAGTTGGTCTTCTTCAGCCAAGTCCTGGCTGCTCAGCCCGGTTCATTCCTGCATGGGCCACATGAGATTCCTTCCAAGGGCCTCCCCAGAGCTCAACTGTGCCGAGGGGAAATTGCTGCAAGCAGATGCTTGTAGGTATAAACCCTGCCCTGCTTGGTTCTTAGACACTTCATGTGTTGCCTGATGAATGGAGACAATCATCACAGTGTGTGCTCTTTTATTTAAGCAGGTTTATTCACAGAGCAGGGAGCGTGGCTGAGGCTCCGAGCGGGGGCTGTGGCCTGGCTGCCCCCGCTCAGCTCTGTGGCCTTTCTGTCTCACAGATCTGTGACATTGTGGACAAGTCTGTACAAAATGAGCTCCAGACATACGTCCAGACCTTGCCAGGTACTGAGGGGCTGCATGTGGGTTTAGGAGTTCTTTCCAGCTTTTCCCAGCCATGAGGACAGTGTTTTACCTTGTGTCCACTCCCCATCTGCTGGTACTCTGGCACCCAAGCTGGGAGCTGGGGAGCACCTTCTCAGCAGAGACAAATCACTGTGTGCCCTGTCTGGCTGCGGAGATCCCTCCAGGATCTGTGCCCCAGGACTGGCAGGGGCTCGGGCTGCTTTAGCTGGGGGATCCAGGCCATTCCTCAGGTCCAGGAGCTGGACAGGAGAAACAGCCAGGAGGAAAATGGGGGTTTTTTGCTTCTTGCAGAAGCAAGCACACATGCAGGTGGTACTGAGCTGATGCACCAGGAAGTCCAGGCATGGCACTGCCCAGATGCCAGCAGAGGCCATCTGCTCCCAGTTTTCCTGACCATCTCCCTCTCACTCACCTCTTCCCTCTGTTTACAGTCACAGCGAGGATAGATGCCAAGACTGGGATTGATTACTCCTTGGTGGCAGCCCCAAGAGCTACCGCCCAGTCTCTGGATGCAGACCTGAAGGTGAGAGGCTGCCCTGGGGACACTTGATTTGGCCAATGCCATTGCCACAGGCAGGTGGGAACCAAGGCTTTGGTACCCGCTGCAAAAGCTGTTTGCCAGCCTGAGTCAGCAGGTGAAGCCCACCACTGTTTGCACCCCTTCTCCACCTCTCTCCCTCCTCCCAGGGTGAGTTCTACTCCCTGGCCCACCGCTCCACCGTCCCCTTCTCACCGCTGCCACTGGCCTTGCCCTCGGATCACGACCGCATGGTTTACTTTGGAGCCTCCAGCTACTTCTTCAACACAGCCGGCATCGCCTACCACGAGGCCGGGGCACTGGTCTTCGAAATCACAGAGGACATGGTGAGTGGCACAAGTGGGACAGGGCTGGCCCTGTGTCCCTGGAAGAGGTTCCATTTGCTGAGGAGCTCCGCGAGCAGCCAGCAGTCTTGGAGAAGCCCCAGTGAGAGAGCTGGGGGCTGTGGGATGGGGCTGGGCTGTCAGACACGGGTGTGTGTGGGGATGAGAGGGCTCACCATGGGCTCCTCTGTGCCACATTGTCCCAGTGTGACAGTCGTCTCCCTGCAGATCCCAAAGGATGTTGGATTCAGCTTGGACACCTCCACCTTCTCAGCCTTCATTCCACAGGTGAGCAGTCTGGCCCTGCCTGCCCAGAGCTCTTGCACACACAGGCTTTGCTCTGTGCCAGGTGTTCTGCCCCAGGAGCGGGGGTTTGTGCCGTTGTTCCCATCCTCTCCCTATGCCCACACAGCTGGAGGAGATGTACCCAAACATGCCAGTGAAGTTCAGGCTGTCCACTCCCACTGCTCCGTTCCTGACTATTGGACCAGGAGGAATCTCACTCAATCCCATTGTGGATGCCCAGGCTTATGCCATCCTTCCCAACTCCAGTCTGGCTCCACTCTTCCTCCTCAGCCTGGTGAGTTCAGGCACAGCCTGTGGCAGTGGGGCAAAGAAGGGAGTTTGAGCTGAGCCCAGTCCTGTTGCCCAGATCCTGCCAGGGGAGGTTCCGGGTGCTGTCCGGGTGCAGTGGGGGCGTCAAGAGAACAATTCCAGGTTTAATGCTGGGTGCAAACACGCCCCTGGATGGGCAGTGGTCCTACTGTGTTTCAGCTGGTCAGAGCCGTTCCCCCGGGTGTCTGGTTTGGGGTGAGGTGGGGTGAGCACTGCCAGAGCTCTGTGCTCTCTCCCCAGACAGGGAACGTGTCTGCTGTCATCAACGTGAGATCCGACCACATAGTTGGGAGCCTGGATGTGGGCAGGTACAGAGGGGAGCAGCCACTGACTGGGCAGGGGGTGGCTTCTGTTCCGGGGTTGTTTCTGTTCTGGGTGCCCAGCAACAGAGGCGGGGTGGGAAGGTCCCAGGGATGTGGGCTTGGTGTGGAGGGAATGAGCTGGGGCTGGAGGGAGAAGGATCTGCATGGCTGTCGATGGGTGGTGGGTGGAATTGTTCCCTCCGTTGGGACATCCTCCAAAGCACCGCTTCTGTCCCTGTGCAGGATCAGGCTCTCTCTGAAGGATTCTGCTGTCGGCACTTTCAAGGTAAGCTATGACCATGACCAGAGCCCCCAGCATGGAGCTGGGAGCCTTCTGGGGGATGGCTCGTTCCCCCTGCCTCCCAACACGGGACCTGAGGATGCACCCAGGACCCCACACTGACCCTGCAGCCACCTCCTGCCTCAGCCTGCAAGGCTGGGAAAGGATGCGGAGCCTGATCCCTCGCTGCTCTCACCCCAACATTTCCCACTCTGCCAGTGTGGCCAGACAAAGCTGCTGGTCTCTGGCAAAGTGTGTGCCCATCCCAGCCGCTCATCTCTTTTTCATTTCCCACTTATCCTCCAGTGCCTGCACATCTCCTGTCCCACAGACTAAAGCTTTTCCTCCCCTTCTCCCTCCTCCCCAGGTGAGAACGATACAGTCCTTAATGAACATCTTGACTTCCAGTAGCCTGCTCCCACGTCTTAATGGTGAGAACCTGCTGGGGAGAATGGGGGTGCTGGAGCACCCTACACTCAGGTTGCTCCATCCAAGTGGTGCCAGCTCGCTAATTAAATCCTCATTGCCAAGGCTGATCTGGGGGAAAAGTGCGTGCAGGAGGCTGCAGTGAAGTGGTGGGAGCCTCTTGCTGCTCTGACAGGCTCCCAGCAGCAAATGCAATGGAAAAAATGAGCCCTGTGCATATCCTAATGCTTTCCAGACCCTCTCCCCGAATCCCTGCTTCTCCTGCCTTGCCAGCAGTTCAGACCAGAGTGGGGCTGGTGGCTGGAGGGGCCAAGGGGAGTGTCATGGCACAACAAGCAGCCCTTCTGTGGAGCAGCAGAGGAGAGAAAAGGACTGGGGGAAGGCGGTGGCCACCTTCTCTGTGTGCTCTGTGCTTCCTTGATTCCCATTCCCATCCCAATGCAGACACGTGTTGTTTTTTCCAGCCCGGTTAGATGAGGGTTTCCCTCTGCCTCTTCTGGACAGGATTCAGCTCTCCAATATCCTTGTGAGGTTCTACCAGGTGAGTGGGGGGGAGCACCTGGTCCCAGCTGGAGCCCATCCCGCTGCCCCCAAGCCCCTGCATACCAGCACAGCCTCCAAATCCAGTTCCCCCAGCTGTGCTGGGAAGTGATGGATGGGAGGGTGCTCTCAGCCGAGATCCCAATGGCCCAGCAGCAAACCAGAGCACATGTGCCAATCCATTCTCCCTTCAGGGATGTGGTGGGTGCTGGGCAATGCAGCTGCCAGGGCCGGTGGCAGCCCAGCGCTTTCTCTCTTTCTCACAGAATTTCCTGCTGCTCGGAGCAGATGTTCACTTCCAGCCCCGGGGATGAAGATAAGGCAGTGAGAGCCCTCCAGCACTGCAAATGCTCCATTCACCACTTTGCCCTTCCCTGCCCCTGCCAGAGCCAAAGGGCACCGCTCCTGCCAGTGTCCCACATTGCTGCCTTGGCCCGGACCCTCCATCCTCCTTCTGGGGCCTCACCTGGTGCTACCAAGAGCTGGGGGTGCCCTATCCTGAGCCACCCCCTCCCCTCCCTCCCTCTGAGCAGCAATAAAGGTGCTGGTGCTGGGGCCTTCGTGTCAGTGTCACTGTCTGTGCCTGGGGCTGCACTGGGCCAGGTGGGAGCTGGAGCTGGATCAGGACCACTTCATTGGGCTGTTTCCATGGCCTTGGCGAGGCACAGTGGAACACCTGTGTCCCGCTGTCCCATCCTTCACTCCAGGCTCGGGGCAGAGTGGCTGGAAAGAGCACAGTGGAAAGGGCCCCGGGGGTGCTGGTGAACAGCAGCTGAACATGAGCCCCGGGTGGCCAAGAAGGTCAAGGACATCCTGGCCTGTATCAGCCTGGTGGGGCAGCCAGGCCACGGAGGGATTGTCCCCCTGGCACCAGTGAGGCCCACACCTTTGTGAGGTCCTTTGCCAGTTCTGGCTCCCTCACTTCAAGAAGGACATGGAGGTGCTGGAGCGTGTCCAGAGATGGGCAGTGGTGCTGGGGAAGGGGCTGGAGCACCAGGCGAGGCTGAGGGAGCTGTGGGGGCTCAGCCTGGAGGAAAGGAGGCTCAGGAGGGACCTTCTCTCTCTACAGCTCCCCAGCAGGAGGGTGCAGCCAGGTGAGGGTCGGGCTCTGCTCCCAGGGAACAAGGGACAGGACAAGAGGACATGATCTGAAGCTGCACATGGAGAGTTTTAGGCTGGATATTTGGAAGAATTTCTTCACAGAAAGGGTCATTAGACCTTGGAATGAGCTGCCCAGGGAGATGGCAGAGTCACCGTCCCTGGAGGTGCTTAAGGAAAGACTGGACGTGGCGCTCAGTGCCCTGGTCTAGTTGACATGGTGCTTCTGGGTCACAGGTTGAATCGATGATCTCGGAGGTCTTTTCCAACCAAATTAATTCTGTGATTTTGGGATTGCCGCGGTGGAATTCTGGGCCTGGAACGGCGGCGGGGCGGAACGCGGCGCCGAGTGGCGGGGGCGGCAGTGGGGCTGCTGTGTCAGCGCACGGCGGGGCCATCCCTGGCCCGCCGGTCCGTCCCCCAAAGCGCCGCTGTGTGCTCTGGCCTAGGCACTTTTTCTCCCCAAGAGCTTAGCCCCTGAGGTGTTCCTGCAGTGGAGATGCTCTAAAGCAAGCAAAGTGACAGCAGATGAGATAGAGTCGAGACATAATCCCCACTCCACAAAGGGCACTTTCAGGTGCCATTCGATCCATCCGGTGGATGATTCCCTGCCTTTAGCTGAATTCTCCTCACAAAGCACTTGGGCCGCTTAAGGCTGGGGCTCTGCTCGGGTGCAGCAGGTGGAATACCCATTTTTCATGTCTCCCCAGGGAGAAGGCAGAGCAGGCCATCTGGAACCGTCTGCAGCACCTCAAGTCGCTGAAGGCCCGGCGGCCCCAGGCTCGTGCTCCGCTCCGCATCGGGATCCTGGGTACGGCCGCGCTGCGTCCCCTGGACCCACCGGCAGCACCCGCCTTTCCCTGGGGTGAAAGCAGCTGGGAAGGGCTGCGGGGGAGTAACGGGGGGTGGGCACTGCCTCACCAGGGCCCTTCTCCTTTGTTGGCAGGATGCATGGCCGAGAGGCTTAAGGAGGAGATTCTGCAGAGGGAGAAGCTGGTCGATGTCGTGGCAGGCCCTGATGCCTACCGTGACCTTCCGCGGCTGCTGGCCGTGGCAGAGTCTGGCCAGCAAGCTGCCAACGTCCTGCTGTCCCTAGATGAGACGTATGCTGACATCCTGCCTGTCCAGACTAGTGCAGGTGGCAGGACAGCGTTTGTGTGAGTGCCTTTTCCCAGTGCTTGTTTCTGTGGCTCGGGTTTGGAATCTGCTGTGCAGAGCAGATGTGTCAGTGAGAGCAGCTGCCCAGGAGATGCAGTGCCCTGGCTGCACTGAGTTTACAGAGCCTGTGTGTGGTGTTTGCTGCTGCTTTGCTGTGTGACTGAGCCCTGGAGAGCGTGTCGTGAGCTCTGGCTGTTGTGGACTTCTCTCCCTCTCCTTTGGGAATGCTGACTCTCAGCCTGATGCTGCATTGAGTGATTTCTGTGCCACATCTCTGTAGGAGTGTCAGGGTTTGTAACTGCAGGGTCATTGCAGGGAAGCAACTGTGTCAGCAGAGGCTGCAGGTACATTATTTGCTGATGAGGAATGTGCTGATGGAGGTGGGCTGGAGCCCAGGTATAAGGACTGTCCATCAAGTCTGGAGGGAAGTGGTGAATTTTTGAGAAGGTATTTCCATGAGAAGAGTGGGTATTTGGTTAGTGTCCATTAGAATGTTCTCCAAAGTGTATGATACTGTTGGGGAAGAGGACAGAAGGTTGGGAAACACAAGGAAGCAAAGATTCAATAGATAGATTAGAAATGGTCTATGGACAAACAGGCACAGGCACGTCCCCCACAGGAGCTGCAAAACTGTTTCTGTGCTGGTCCCAAGGGTCCTCTGGGATGTCACTGGGATATTGGGGTGCAGGCAGGGTGAGGGTGGTGAGCCCAGCATTAGTGTTGGTCTCTGGGGCTGGCTCCCAGTGGGACCCTGGTGGCTCCTGCCCACACCCCCACATCCAGCGGCCTCATGTGCTGCTGGCTCTGCCCCCTGGGGCTCTGGCTGTGTGAGCTCTGGGGTCCCCCCCGGGTGTCCCCTCTGCCTGTGTTGGATGAAGCAGTCAGGGCTGGCGTCAGCAGTGACCCCGCGCTGGCCCAGAGCCCTCCCAGCTCCTGGAACAACCAAGGCTGGGTCGTGCTGAGCCTGCAGCTGGGAAAACAAACGTGGAGGAGCCCCCACATGTTCCTCAGCTGTATTTTTAGTTGCTGCTGGGGCTGAGGCTGTCAGAGATGTGCAGGTGACAGTGGACAGCGTCAGGCTGTGACACCACACGCGGTGCAGTGGGCAGGAGCCGCAGCTCCCCACACCTTGGTGACAGGGCTTCTCCGAGCTCTGGTGAAGTCCCTGTTGGTGTAGGGACAACCACAGCTGCCACAGGTCCTGACCACAGCCCAGTTCTACTGGTGACAATGAATTTGTCCTGGCTGGAAATGGGTAAGGGAGGTTTTATTTTGGGCTGATGACTTCTCTTTCCAAGTTCCCTCCAAATCCAGCCAGGCTGCTCTCACTTTTCTTGCCGAGTCCCCGGTTTTTCCCTGGTGTTTCCCCGACCCACATACAGCTGCCAGTGGAAGGCTGATGAGCAGCAGCAGTGAAGCTTTTGGCACTGGCACAAGCTGCCCGGGGAATTCCCGAGCTGGTTATGTCACCAGGGAACACAAATGTGTCCGGATTTCCTTGCAGATGGCATATGTGCCTGGGTTGCTAACAGCACAAGGAGCAGAACTGCCCCAGCCCGGTCCCTGTAGTCCCTGGGTAACCCCAGCACGTGGCTGCAGGATATTTTGAGCCATGGCATCATGAGAGAGATGTGGAAAGAGCTGGGGCAGGATGGGGAACTGGCCACACGTGCTGAGGAGCGTGTGGGGCCAGAGGGACTCCTGACCTGGGGAGCACGGGGTGGCCTATGGACAGTGGAGAGAGGGGTCTTGACCTGCAGTCCTGGGCAAAGGACAGCAGCAGCAGCGCAGGATTCCTGCAAGTCCCTGCCCTCCTGGGCTCCTGGTTCCCATCTGAGCATTCCCATTCCTTCTCCAGCAGCCTGGGGGAACCAGCCTTTCCCCAGTGGAGCAGACCCCACACTCCCAGAACAGGCAGAGCAGCTCGGCGGGAGAAGCCTTTACCTGTCCAAAGGACTGGGTCAGGCAGGGCAGGATTTCATGTTCCATCCCCTCTAGCACCACTTGCAGGAAGCACTACTGGGACCGGCACATATGTTGAGCTTTAGATGTGGCTTTGGCTGTTCCTTGCCAAACACGGCAGTGTTTGGTCAGGGTTCGGCTCTTTGAAGCCTTTCTTTCAGTTCAAACTTTGCTCAAACCCAGGGGGAAGACTTCCTGGTTTTAGTTCCTCTCTGTGCTATTCCTTATCAAATTTCATTTCTCCTCATGGAAGAGTTCTGGTTCCTCAATGCTCCTCCTGAACACCTGGAATGTTGCTTTGAAGCAGCCCTTCAGTGGGATGGGCTGTCACCATGGCAGGTTTGGGAGCTCCTGCTCCAAACGGAGCCAGACCCAGATAAGAGCTGATGATGGGTGACAGGCAGGGTCACAATGCCAAAGAGGCTGTGAGTGGGGATCTGGCCTTTTGCCTTTCTCTTCTGGTCTTGGATGCTTCTTTCTGGGCAAAAGGAGCTCTGCCCGTGGGCTCCTGGCTCCCAGGGATGGATTGGGCTGGCACTGATGGAGACTCACAGCCCGTGGGTGGTGATGGTGGGCGCCTGTGGGACACAGCCCTGCCCTGGGTGCTTTGTCCCTCTCTGCAGGTGCCGTCCTTGCCATGTCCCTGTTTCCCAGGTCTCAGAGCTGACAGTGACTGCGGTGCCACTTTCCAAAGCCGTAGCCGCTCATACAAGCCCGGTGGGCGTTTGCTGGGTGTCTGCCAGGCAGCCTGCAAGTGACCCTGCTGAAAACTCGTGGGAAGAAAGGCAGAGGGGAACAGAGTGCCTTGGTCTCTCCATCCTCGATCTCCACGTGCCGAGTTCCTCCAGCACGGGCACCCAGGACTCCGTGGCCTCATCCCTTGGGGTCTCCTGAAGCTGCAGCACCGAGGGATTGCTGTGGTTGAGCAATAGCTGCATTTCACAACATCCTTGATTGGCTCAGGGATGTTGCCTCTGGCAGCCAGGACTTCCCTGGATACAGCATGAGATCTGCCTGCATCAGCAGCCTTGGCTTTCCTGTGCCTGGACCCCAACAGGAAATGAAAGTAACTGAAACATTTCTTCTTCCCTCACTTTTGTCCTGCAAGAAGAGATCAGCCAGCCCAGCTCTCCTGGTTGGGGGGGCACAGGGGTGCTCCTCTTTCACCCCTACCTGCCTGCAGCCTGGCTCCTGCCCCTGTCTCCAGCCATCGTGACAAGAGCTGTGACATGTCAGGCCTCAGAAGTGTTGTCTTTGGGGCTTGATGCTGGGGTGATGGATGTCTCCTCCTGTGCATGGCTGCTCTGTGCAGGAGCCCCATGACAGGGCCTGGAGGTGCAGGGCACCCCACTGATGGAGTTGCCCTGGTGCAGCTGCCCAGCCCAGGCAGGTGCTGCTTTGCCAGCCCTGCTGGGTGTGGGAGTCCCCGGGGTCTGCTCACACGAGGTGAGAAGCTGTGCCCTGCCTTCTTTAGCCCTTGCTGTGCCCCAAGGCTGCTCTGGTGCCCCAAGGCTGCTCTGGTGCCTTTGGCAGGTCCGTGGTGTGACAGCAACAGCTCACAGAGTAGCCAGGAGATGCACAGGACAGGGAGAGGGATGGGGAGCAGCAGGGCTGGGACACTGCTCCAGGGCAGCCCGGGCTGTTCCCAGCTTTTGCTGGGTGCAGGCTGCAGGAATGTGGCTCTGTCAGGCTCAGCTGGCAGTGCCCAACCCAGCTCTGCTCCACTGAGCATCCACTGCTGCTGCAGGCAGGGACCGCTGGCACTGACAGAGGGCTGGAAATTGGGCTGTTGCCTCCCAGTTTCCACTGCCCCTTCCCCGCCTTCAGTGAGAGGCACCAGGTGTGCCTCTGTGCTGGGCCGTGCCATGGTGCCAGCGGCACAGAGGAGCAGGGCGGTGGCCAAGCAGGAAGTCCTGGGGACGCCCCCCGTGGGTCCGCACACCACCCTCGCTTGTGGTTCCTGGTTTGGCAGGGATATAAAGGTGGTGTGGGGTGTGGGCAGGGAGAGCCCAGCGCAGCACAGCATTGCGGGAAGCCAGGATGGGAGTGCAGAGCCTGGTGGTGGCTTGTGGGGCAGTGGCCTTGTGCCTGGCACTCACCACAGCCACCAACCCCGGCTTCGTGGTGAGGATCACCCAGGCAGGCTTGGACTACGGTGGGTTCTGCTTCTGATTTCTCTCCTCACAGATGTGCTGGTGGCGGAGGTGTGGAGCCAGGTACCCTGTGAGAAGTGCAGGGTCTTGGGGCAGGATGGGGACATCCTCGGACAGAGGTGCCAAATGCACCATCGCCCAGGGCTTCCCCTGTTGCATCTGTCTGCCCTCCACCCCACAACCTGATGGAGCCCCTGCAGAGGGGAACCAGCCCTGTGGGGTCTCAGGGAGCTGCAGGCAGGCAGTGTTGTGGGCTGGCACAGCAGGAGGGTCCTGCTGCAGTGGTGGCAGTGATGATCTCCCTGTGTCCCTGCAGCCAATCAGCAGGGGATCGCGATCCTGCAGAAGGAGTTGGCCCAGCTGAAGCTGCCAGACATCTCAGATAAGTCGGGGAAGGTGCGCTATCAGCTCTCCAGGTGAGCCCTGCCAGGTCTTGGAGCCACCCACTGCCCCCCCAACCCAGGAAAGGGGCAGGTGGGGTAGGGATGGAGCCCCCAGAGCCGTGAGGACCATCTTGTCCCCTCCACAGCCCCCTGAGATGTTGGCTTTGTCCTTGGTTCAGACAGATATGTTCCCATTTCACTCCTTGCCCAGTGGGAAAAGGGGATCTGGGGGGATGGCACTCCAGGTATGGGTGGATTTTGTACAGTCAAAGCCTGGGTGGTGGAGATGGCCTTGCCTGTGGGACCAGGGCACCCATTCCCATGTGAGCAGGAGCCCAGCCTCTGTGGAAATACCAGCTCCCTGCTGCCCTGGATGCCGCTCTGCTCCTGCTGTGTGGGGTTTGGAGCTGCCGTGGGTGGCTGCAAGGGCCACATTCACAAAGGTGCTGCTCTGCTCTGCGTGTCCCTGCCAGGCACAGTTTTGCAGCAGCAGAACTACAGCTGGGGATGCTGCCCGTGCAGTGACTCCACCCCAGGCCTCCCTCCCTCCCTCTCTCTCCCTCCCTCCCTCCCTCTCCCTCCCTCCCCAGCCTTGTGCTTGGGAGTGAGGAACCACTGTAACATGACTTTTCATTCATGTATTTTTAGACTGCGCCTTCGTGATTTCCGCTTGCCGTACTCACGGATTACCCCCATCTCCAACGTGGGCCTGCAGGTCTCCATCTCCAACGCCTTTGCGGAGCTGGATGGGGACTGGCGGGTGAAGCTTCGCTTTGTGTACGTGCCCAGCTCTTCCTCTCCCCATTCAGGCACTCACTCCATGTCTCCCTCTCTGGATCTGGACAGGTTTCTTCTCCTCTCCCTCTCCCTTGTGTTTTGGGCAGCTGTCACTTTGCTCCCCCAGATGTGATATATAAAACAGGGTGGGAGGCAGGAACGAGGCACATGATGGGGGAGCTGCACGGAACCTCAGGTCTCTCTTCCACCACCTCTACTTACTCTCAGTCCCCTCTATTTAAAGGTTACCACTCCTAGTTTATGTGCCAGTGAAATTTGTTTCCCCTGAGTTTAAAAACTTTCCCAGTCTCCTCTGGATGCACCATACAAGGGGGAGACTGATCTAGATAGATTCATCCTGAAGCAGACTTGAGGTCCCTTCACCAGGCCTTGGCATTGAGAAACATCCCTTTCTCATCCCCCTCTCCCTGCAGCCGTGCCCACGGATCTTTTAACCTGAAGGTGGAAAATGTCTACATCAAAATCAGCCTGAGGCTGGGCAGCGATGCCGCTGGGAAGCCCACCGTGAGCACCTCGGAGTGCAGTGCCCGCATCTCTAAAGTCCGGGTCCGCTTTTCGGGCAGGCTGGGGTATGTAACTTCACTGGAAGGTCTGGAAGCACTGTGTGTTAGCCCACCTGCCATGGGAATGTGGCTCTGCCATTGGAATGTGGCCCCGGTGTGAGGAGTAAGTTGTTAGCAAATCTGAGGTTGCCTCGTCTTAAATCTGGCCTGAGTTTCTCCTGCTGTGGCTGCGCATTTCAGGGGGTGGGTGTGGTTAGGGCAGACACCAGACTTCTGTGGTTTACCAGTGAGTCTGTTCGCAAATGTAAACCCTGGGGCAAAGCCAGATGCCAAATTGGTGTGGGAATGATGTTCCCAGGGTCTTGCATCTCTAGGGTCTCCCTTTCCTGGGCACACACTTCAGCAGTGTGGATCTGAGCTATTCAGGGCTTCTCTCTGTGTTTCTCTGCAGGTGGCTTTACAACCTCTTCCACAGGGCTATTGAGTCCAGGCTGCGGAAGACTTTGGAGAGCAAGGTATGTGAACAATGGAGGGCAGGGCTCCAGGGTTTTCTGGTGGTCTTTAGCCCTCACTTGTAGGTGAAGTGCTGGAAGGATCAGATGTAGGGATGTAACTATAGCCACAGCACACGCCTGTGGGGTGGGTTAATCCTTTCTGTTGGTCTTCTTCAGCCAAGTCCTGGCTGCTCAGCCCAGTTCATTCCTGCATGGGCCACATGAGATTCCTTCCAAGGGCCTCCCCAGAGCTCAACTGTGCCGAGGGGAAATTGCTGCAAGCAGATGCTTGTAGGTATAAACCCTGCCCTGCTTGGTTCTTAGACACTTCATGTGCTGCCTGATGAATGGAGACAATCATCACAGTGTGTGCTCTTTTATTTAAGCAGGTTTATTCACAGAGCAGGGAGCGTGGCTGAGGCTCCGAGCGGGGGCTGTGACCTGGCTGCCCCCGCTCAGCTCTGTGGCCTTTCTGTCTCACAGATCTGTGACATTGTGGACAAGTCTGTACGAAACGAGCTCCAGAAGTTTGTCCAGACCTTGCCAGGTACTGAGGGGCTGCATGTGGGTTTAGGAGCAGTTCTTTCCAGCTTTTCCCAGCCACAAGGACAGTGTTTTACCTTGTGTCCACTCCCCATCTGCTGGTACTCTGGCACCCAAGCTGGGAGCTGGGGAGCACCTTCTCAGCAGAGACAAATCACTGTGTGCCCTGTCTGGCTGCGGAGATCCCTCCAGGATCTGTGCCCCAGGACTGGCAGGGGCTTGGGCTGCTTTAGCTGGGGGATCCAGGCCATTCCTCAGGTCCAGGAGCTGGACAGGAGAAACAGCCAGGAGGAAAATGGGGGTTTTTTGCTTCTTGCAGAAGCAAGCACACATGCAGGTGGTACTGAGCTGATGCACCAGGAAGTCCAGGCATGGCACTGCCCAGATGCCAGCAGAGGCCATCTGCTCCCAGTTTTCCTGACCATCTCCCTCTCACTCACCTCTTCCCTCTGTTTACAGTCACAGCGAGGATAGATGCCAAGACTGGGATTGATTACTCCTTGGTGGCAGCCCCAAGAGCTACCGCCCAGTTCTTGGATGCAGGACTGAAGGTGAGAGGCTGCCCTGGGGACACTTGATTTGGCCAATGCCATTGCCACAGGCAGGTGGGAACCAAGGCTTTGGTACCCGCTGCAAAAGCTGTTTGCCAGCCTGAGTCAGCAGGTGAAGCCCACCACTGTTTGCACCCCTTCTCCACCTCTCTCCCTCCTCCCAGGGTGAGTTCTACTCCCTGGCCCACCGCTCCACCGTCCCCTTCTCACCGCTGCCACTGGCCTTGCCCTCGGATCACGACCGCATGGTTTACTTTGGAGCCTCCAGCTACTTCTTCAACACAGCCGGCATCGCCTACCACGAGGCCGGGGCACTGGTCTTCGAAATCACAGAGGACATGGTGAGTGGCACAAGTGGGACAGGGCTGGCCCTGCGTCCCTGGAAGAGGTTCCATTTGCTGAGGAGCTCCGGGAGCAGCCAGCAGTCTTGGAGAAGCCCCAGTGAGAGAGCTGGGGGCTGTGGGATGGGGCTGGGCTGTCAGACACGGGTGTGTGTGGGGATGAGAGGGCTCACCATGGGCTCCTCTGTGCCACATTGTCCCAGTGTGACAGTCGTCTCCCTGCAGATCCCAAAGGATTCTAGATTCAGCTTGGACACCTCCCTCTTCTCAGCCTTCATTCCCCAGGTGAGCAGTCTGGCCCTGCCTGCCCAGAGCTCTTGCACACACAGGCTTTGCTCTGTGCCAGGTGTTCTGCCCCAGGAGCGGGGGTTTGTGCCGTTGTTCCCATCCTCTCCCTATGCCCACACAGCTGGAGGAGATGTACCCAAACATGCCAGTGAAGTTCAGGCTGTCCACTCCCACTGCTCCGTTCCTGACTATTGGACCAGGAGGAATCTCGCTCAATCCCATTGTGGAAGCCCAGGCTTATGCCATCCTTCCCAACTCCAGTCTGGCTCCACTCTTCCTCCTCAGCCTGGTGAGTTCAGGCACAGCCTGTGGCAGTGGGGCAAAGAAGGGAGTTTGAGCTGAGCCCAGTCCTGTTGCCCAGATCCTGCCAGGGGAGGTTCCGGGTGCTGTCCGGGTGCAGTGGGGGCGTCAAGAGAACAATTCCAGGTTTAATTCTGGGTGCAAACACGCCCCTGGATGGGCAGTGGTCCTACTGTGTTTCAGCTGGTCAGAGCCGTTCCCCTGGGTGTCTGGTTTGGGGTGAGGTGGGGTGAGCACTGCCAGAGCTCTGTGCTCTCTCCCCAGACAGGGAACGTGTCTGCTGTCATCAACGTGAGATCCGGCCGCATAGTTGGGAGCCTGGATGTGGGCAGGTACAGAGGGGAGCAGCCACTGACTGGGCAGGGGGTGGCTTCTGTTCTGGGGTTGTTTCTGTTCTGGGTGCCCAGCAACAGAGGCGGGGTGGGAAGGTCCCAGGGATGTGGGCTTGGTGTGGAGGGAATGAGCTGGGGCTGGAGGGAGAGGGATCTGCATGGCTGTCGATGGGTGGTGGGTGGAATTGTTCCCTCTGTTGGGACATCCTCCAAAGCACCGCTTCTGTCCCTGTGCAGGATCAGGCTCTCTCTGAAGGATTCTGCTGTCGGCACTTTCGAGGTAAGCTATGACCATGACCAGAGCCCCCAGCATGGAGCTGGGAGCCTTCTGGGGGATGGCTCGTTCCCCCTGCCTCCCAACACGGGACCTGAGGATGCACCCAGGACCCCACACTGACCCTGCAGCCACCTCCTGCCTCAGCCTGCAAGGCTGGGAAAGGATGCGGAGCCTGATCCCTCGCTGCTCTCACCCCAACATTTCCCACTCTGCCAGTGTGGCCAGACAAAGCTGCTGGTCTCTGGCAAAGTGTGTGCCCATCCCAGCCGCTCATCTCTTTTTCATTTCCCACTTATCCTCCAGTGCCTGCACATCTCCTGTCCCACAGACTAAAGCTTTTCCTCCCCTTCTCCCTCCTCCCCAGGTGAGAACGATACAGTCCTTAATGAACATCTTGACTTCCAGTAGCCTGCTCCCACGTCTTAATGGTGAGAACCTGCTGGGGAGAATGTGGGTGCTGGAGCACCCTACACTCAGGTTGCTCCATCCAAGTGGTGCCAGCTCGCTAATTAAATCCTCATTGCTAAGGCTGATCTGGGGGAAAAGTGCGTGCAGGAGGCTGCAGTGAAGTGGTGGGAGCCTCTTGCTGCTCTGACAGGCTCCCAGCAGCAAATGCAATGGAAAAAATGAGCCCTGTGCATATCCTAATGCTTTCCAGACCCTCTCCCCGAATCCCTGCTTCTCCTGCCTTGCCAGCAGTTCAGACCAGAGTGGGGCTGGTGGCTGGAGGGGCCAAGGGGAGTGTCATGGCACAACAAGCAGCCCTTCTGTGGAGCAGCAGAGGAGAGAAAAGGACTGGGGGAAGGCGGTGGCCACCTTCTCTGTGTGCTCTGTGCTTCCTTGATTCCCATTCCCATCCCAATGCAGACACGTGTTGTCTTTTCCAGCCCGGTTAGATGAGGGTTTCCCTCTGCCGCTTCTGGACAGGATTCAGCTCTCCAATATCCTTGTGAGGTTCTACCAGGTGAGTGGGGGGGAGCACCTGGTCCCAGCTGGAGCCCATCCCGCTGCCCCCAAACCCCTGCATACCAGCACAGCCTCCAAATCCAGTTCCCCAGCTGTGCTGGGAAGTGATGGATGGGAGGGTGCTCTCAGCCGAGATCCCAATGGCCCAGCAGCAAACCAGAGCACATGTGCCAATCCATTCTCCCTTCAGGGATGTGGTGGGTGCTGGGCAATGCAGCTGCCAGGGCCGGTGGCAGCTCAGTGCTTTCTCTCTTTCTCGCAGAATTTCCTGCTGCTCGGAGCAGATGTTCACTTCCAGCCCCGGGGATGAAGATAAGGCAGTGAGAGCCCTCCAGCACTGCAAATGCTCCATTCACCACTTTGCCCTTCCCTGCCCCTGCCAGAGCCAAAGGGCACCGCTCCTGCCAGTGTCCCACATTGCTGCCTTGGCCCGGACCCTCCATCCTCCTTCTGGGGCCTCACCTGGTGCTACCAAGAGCTGGGGGTGCCCTATCCTGAGCCACCCCCTCCCCTCCCTCCCTCTGAGCAGCAATAAAGGTGCTGGTGCTGGGGCCTTCGTGTCAGTGTCGCTGTCTGTGCCTGGGGCTGCACTGGGCCAGGTGGGAGCTGGAGCTGGATCAGGACCACTTCATTGGGCTGTTTCCATGGCCTTGGCGAGGCACAGTGGAACACCTGTGTCCCGCTGTCCCATCCTTCACTCCAGGCTCGGGGCAGAGTGGCTGGAAAGAGCACAGTGGAAAGGGCCCCGGGGGTGCTGGTGAACAGCAGCTGAACATGAGCCCCGGGTGGCCAAGAAGGTCAAGGACATCCTGGCCTGTATCAGCCTGGTGGGGCAGCCAGGCCACGGAGGGATTGTCCCCCTGGCACCAGTGAGGCCCACACCTCAAGTCCTTTGCCAGTTCTGGCTCCCTCACTTCAAGAAGGACATGGAGGTGCTGGAGCATGTCCAGAGATGGGCAGTGGTGCTGGGGAAGGGGCTGGAGCACCAGGCGAGGCTGAGGGAGCTGTGGGGGCTCAGCCTGGAGGAAAGGAGGCTCAGGAGGGACCTTCTCTCTCTACAGCTCCCCAGCAGGAGGGTGCAGCCAGGTGAGGGTCGGGCTCTGCTCCCAGGGAACAAGGGACAGGACAAGAGGACATGATCTGAAGCTGCACATGGGGAGTTTTAGGCTGGATGTTTGGAAGAATTTCTTCACAGAAAGGGTCATTAGACCTTGGAATGAGCTGCCCAGGGAGATGGCAGAGTCACCGTCCCTGGAGGTGCTTAAGGAAAGACTGGACGTGGCGCTCAGTGCCCTGGTCTAGTTGACATGGTGCTTCTGGGTCACAGGTTGAATCGATAATCTCGGAGGTCTTTTCCAACCAAATTAATTCTGTGATTTTGGGATTGCCGCGGCGGCGCCGCCCTGCAGGGGGGCGGGCCCGGAACGGCGGCGAGGCGGAACGCGGCGCCGAGTGGCGGGGGCGGCGGCGGGGCCGCTGTGTCAGTGCACGGCGGGGCCGCCCCATCCCTGGCCCGCCGGTCCGTCCCCCAAAGCGCCCCCCCGGCCGCGGCCATGCTGCCCGGGGCCCGAGCGCTGCGGGCGGCGGGGCTGCTCCGCCCGCCCGGGGCCGCCGCCCGCAGAGCGTACTGCGGGCCGGGACAGCGGCCGGCGGGGCGCGGCGTCGCGCTGCCCGCGGGGCCCGACCTGCGGCACTTCCTGAGGGCCGCTGCCGCGGGGCAGCCGGGGCCGTCGCTGGAGCTGCCTCCTGAGCCGGGCTCTACCGCCGGGGCCCCGAAAGGTGTGTGGGTCTGCGGGGCCGGAGCTGTTGGGGTCAGCCGAACCCTGCGGCTGTGGCCTCGCTGCCCTGTCAAAGGGCAGCCGTAAGGCCCGTGCTGACAGTGGTGCCCCGCAGCCGGAGCAAAGTGGGGGAAATGGGTTATTTGGGAGCTTCTGGGGCCCTGAGGGGGTTTTGACGCTAGAAGGAGTTTAGTCCTTGGCTGCAAAGTCGTGTGTATTCTTCCACCATGGAGTTGGTTGCCCTGGCACCTGCCTGCAATGTGTGCTGGGCTATCCGTGGGGCTGTGGCATCCCCATGTGGGGCTGCGTTGCTGTGGTGCCCTGGCAGGGCATGGTTTTCATTGCCCTGAGTGTTGTGTGTATGTCAGTAAGGGCACAGCTGCTGCTGCTCTGCAGTCACGGCCTAGCCATGTCCTCTTGCAGAACACACAGCTTTCCCAGAGTCTGTCCTTTGGTTTATTCTTTGTGGGCTGCAGGTGCTGGCAGCTTTGGTGCTGCTTCCCTGACTTTAGTGGTGGGATTGAAAACTTCTTCCCGTAGAGCTGATAGGACAGGTTGTGGACAGGAGTTGAGCAGGCTCCTGCGTCACACGCCCTTTGTTGCAGTGTACCTGGAGACCTACGGCTGCCAGATGAACGTCAATGACACGGAGATTGCCTGGGCCATCCTGCAGA
Organism: Corvus moneduloides; assembly: GCF_009650955.1. Classification (NCBI taxonomy): domain Eukaryota; kingdom Metazoa; phylum Chordata; class Aves; order Passeriformes; family Corvidae; genus Corvus; species Corvus moneduloides. The sequence continues at coordinate 7,335,113 of NC_045492.1, forward strand.
AGAATGGCTATGCCAGGACAAAGGAGCTGGATGAGGTAAGGCAGCACCTTGGCAGCTTTTCTGGAGCACAAGGCTGCAGGGTCCTCACATCCTGGCTGTGCCTGTGAGTCCCAGCTTTTCTCTGGAGTGCAATCCTGTGAGATGTTATGAGTTTTGCAGTCTGAGTTCTTCGGCGCGAAGGAAGCTACTTAACAAGTGTGGTAGAAAGCTGTGGGTTGTCTTTTTTCTTTAAACTACTGGGCTTCCTCTCAGTTGGAGAGGGATTGGACACAGCGGGATCCCCCCATCTCATCTTTGAGTTTACTTTAACCATTTAGTAGAAGACTCTACTTGTCTTCTGTTTCTTTCTTGCACCTCTGTTTGTTGAAACCTGCCGTGTACTCAGGCAGGTCTTTTTCCCTGAGTTAAGTGAGTTTTATAGTCTGGCTCTTCAGGTTACCTGGGCAGGGCATCAGAACTTATTGTTTGGCTTTTATAAATTCTTCTCTTTTTGTTGCTTTCTATTTAGGCAGATGTGATTCTTCTTGTCACCTGTTCCGTGAGGTAAGGAAATGTTTGTCACTGCTGGTTTGGGACAGCTTTTAAGGAATTAACATTTGAAAACCCAGGCAATAAATGTGTTGCATGAGGAAAGCAGTGTGCAGGGGTGAAACTGGCTCTTTAGCTGAGGGTAGGGCTGGCTGGTGCTGTGATTTGCAACGTTAATTGTGCTATGAATCGCTTCTCTATGTAGTGAGAAGTTCTTTGGTAGTGTAAGCTCTGTGTATATGCCATGGGCAGTGAGAGACCTGCACAATTAATGGTTTTATTTTTAAATATTCTGTCTTCTCTTGAAGCGACTCTCTAGTACAGTGTCTGTACTTCAAAAATGCAAGAAATATGTTTAGGGGCAACTTGATATAAAGGGAACTTTGCTTGTTTTTTGTGAATGCAGAAGATACCAAATGCTCATTGTCACTTGCAGGGTACCTTGTGGCCTAGGCACTTTTTCTCCCCAAGAGCTTAGCCCCTGAGGTGTTCCTGCAGTGGAGATGCTCTAAAGCAAGCAAAGTGACAGCAGATGAGATAGAGTCGAGACATAATCCCCACTCCACAAAGGGCACTTTCAGGTGCCATTCGATCCATCAGGTGGATGATTCCCTGCCTTTAGCTGAATTCTCCTCACAAAGCACTTGGGCCGCTTAAGGCTGGGGCTCTGCTCGGGTGCAGCAGGTGGAATACCCATTTTTCGTGTCTCCCCAGGGAGAAGGCAGAGCAGGCCATCTGGAACCGTCTGCAGCACCTCAAGTCGCTGAAGGCCCGGCGGCCCCAGGCTCGTGCTCCGCTCCGCATCGGGATCCTGGGTACGGCCGCGCTGCGTCCCCTGGACCCACCGGCAGCACCCGCCTTTCCCTGGGGTGAAAGCAGCTGGGAAGGGCTGCGCGGGAGTAACGGGGGGTGGGCACTGCCTCACCAGGGCCCTTCTCCTTTGTTGGCAGGATGCATGGCCGAGAGGCTTAAGGAGGAGATTCTGCAGAGGGAGAAGCTGGTCGATGTCGTGGCAGGCCCTGATGCCTACCGTGACCTTCCGCGGCTGCTGGCCGTGGCAGAGTCTGGCCAGCAAGCTGCCAACGTCCTGCTGTCCCTAGATGAGACGTATGCTGACATCCTGCCTGTCCAGACTAGTGCAGGTGGCAGGACAGCGTTTGTGTGAGTGCCTTTTCCCAGTGCTTGTTTCTGTGGCTCGGGTTTGGAAATCTGCTGTGCAGAGCAGATGTGTCAGTGAGAGCAGCTGCCCAGGAGATGCAGTGCCCTGGCTGCACTGAGTTTACAGAGCCTGTGTGTGTGTTTGCTGCTGCTTTGCTGTGTGACTGAGCCCTGGAGAGCGTGTCGTGAGCTCTGGCTGTTGTGGACTTCTCTCCCTCTCCTTTGGGAATGCTGACTCTCAGCCTGATGCTGCATTGAGTGATTTCTTTGCCACTGTCCCTTTCTGAAGTTCATGCCACTCTCATCCCCTGCCTTCTGTGGTGCCCTGCCCCAAGTTCTGCTATTTATTCTTCTAATCCTCTACACATTATAACTTTTGATTGTTTCATTTTGGTGATGACATTGCCAAACATGAAATCAGACTCTGCTTGGCGTATGGAAGGACAGTATCACTCTCTGCAGGAGTGGGATGTCGAAGGATCTTTCATCACTGCCAGGCTGCAGTGGAAGTCTGTGCCTCATTAGTTCTTTCCAGCTTTCTTGGAAATGTGCATGAAGAATCAGGAGGTATTAGCTCAGGGCAAGCTGAATCCAGTGTGGGTGTTCTGTGTATGGAGCTGGCTGGAGGCAGCACTACTGGGTTCACCCTGGGCAGGATGCAGCACGGATGGTTCTGGAGCAGTCATGGTGTGACCTGTGCTTTACCTCTGGGCAGGTCCATCATGCGGGGCTGTGACAACATGTGCAGTTACTGCATCGTGCCCTTCACCCGGGGCCGGGAAAGGAGCCGCCCCATTGCCTCCATCCTGCAGGAAGTGAGGATGCTCTCAGATCAGGTGAGGCAGAGCCTCTTCCCACCTGTCCCACACCATGGGAGAAAGGGTGATTCCTGGTGACAGTGTCTTCAGTGGTACTTGTAACCAGTGTCACTGCCTTTATCTGCAGAGATGAGGTTACTGTGGGATTCCACCAGTGGCTTTGATTCCCCTTGTAATACTCCATGGCAGACAGGGAAGGGAGGGCTTCTGTTGGAAACTCCTTTGAGTAAAACCATGGCTGCCCTTGCAGCTCGGCCATCCTGCCTGAGTTACATTTCTTCCCCTGTTTATTTTGTAGGGAGTGAAAGAAGTGACCCTCTTGGGTCAGAATGTCAACAGCTTTCGAGACCTGTCTGAGGTGCAGTTTCAGTCAGTGGCTGCCCCAGGCCTGAGCCGTGGCTTTAGCACAGTCTACAAAGCCAAATCGGGAGGTTTGCGCTTCGCACACCTGCTGGACCAGGTCTCTAGGATTGATCCAGAAATGAGGATCCGTTTCACCTCTCCACACCCCAAGGATTTTCCTGATGAGGCAAGTGTAAAATAAGCACCTTGGCCTCTGCTTGCAGGCAGGGAGGCAGCTCTGAAATGTGAAGTGTGGGCTGTGCTGCCTCCCCAAAGAGAACGTGGGTTCCCAAAGTGGGAACAGCAGCTCCTGGGAGTTGGATGTTGGGGCTAAAGCTGGCAGGTTTGCAGTTTGCTGGCTTTTACCCAGGGAAGACTCTTCCCTTGGCATCCTGGTAGAGTTAACCTGTCTGAGACATCTCCTGATCACTTGCCACAGGTCCTGCAGCTCATCCAGGAGCGACACAACATCTGCAAACAGCTGCACCTCCCTGCTCAGAGTGGGAGCACACGAGTCCTGGAGGCCATGCGGCGAGGGTGGGTCAGCCCACGAGGAGCCCTGTGTCCTGCCCTCTGATTTGGCCTGCTGGTTTCTCCTCACTGATGTCTAGGGTTTCCAGTTAGCAAACCCATGTGCTGTTCATTGCAGATACACAAGAGAAGCCTATTTAGAGCTCGTGCACCATGTGCGTGACTCTATTCCAGGTGTGTTTTCCTTTGGCTTGATCTGAACTCAGCACAACTGCATCTCACTGTCCTTTGCTGAGTGCTGTGTTCCTCTCTTCCATGAGAGAAGTGTACAGCTGTGTCTCTGTTACAGGAGTGAGCTTGAGCAGTGATTTCATCGCTGGGTTCTGCGGAGAGACAGAGGAGGATCACCAGCAGACGGTGTCCTTGCTGCGGGAGGTCCGCTACAACATTGGCTTCCTGTTTGCCTATAGTATGAGACAGGTGAGTGCAGGCCCTGGTGGAGAAGGCTGTTAGCTCTAGGTGTGTCACCTAAACTTGTCAGTGCTGTTTCTCACAATAACACATTTTGTAAAAAGCTGTTGCAAATCATACCCAAAGACTTGGTCTACTGGTAGATTTCTTTTCTCCCAGGCAGCACTTGCAGGGTACGTGGTTCTGCAAGGGCTATTGTTGTGCCTGGGAAGCTTTCAGCTCCTCTGTAGGAGTGTCAGGGTTTGTAACTGCAGGGTCATTGCAGGGAAGCAACTGTGTCAGCAGAGGCTGCAGGTACATTATTTGCTGATGAGGAATGTGCTGATGGAGGTGGGCTGGAGCCCAGGTATAAGGACTGTCCATCAAGTCTGGAGGGAAGTGGTGAATTTTTGAGAAGGTATTTCCATGAGAAGAGTGGGTATTTGGTTAGTGTCCATTAGAATGTTCTCCAAAGTGTATGATACTGTTGGGGAAGAGGACAGAAGGTTGGGAAACACAAGGAAGCAAAGATTCAATGGATAGATTAGAAATGGTCTATGGACAAACAGGCACAGGCACATCCCCCACAGGAGCTGCTAAACTGCTTCACAGCCACTGATACTCAGTGCCCTGCATCAAAAGGTGGAGGATAAAGATGTGAGTAGCACGAGGACAGGTGGCTGGCACTGGAATAGTTCTGTTGTCATACAAACTGAAATGCTGGGAAGCTGTTGCTGGAAGAGCAGCGGAGCTGGCTGGGTTCAGACAAGGCTCTGAGCTCAGGCTGGGTGCTGAGGGGCTGCACTGGCTCTGTGTGTGTGCAGAAGACCCGGGCACATCATCGGCTGCAGGACGATGTCCCCACGGACGTGAAGAAGCGGCGGCTGGAGCAGCTCATTGCCACCTTCCGGGAGGAAGCTGCGAGGGCCAACGCAGCACTGGTGGGACAGGCCCAGCTGGTGCTGGTGGAAGGGGTGAGTGTGCCTGGAATGGAATTGTTATCCTCCCTTCTTGCTGGTTCTGAGACTGTGCACAGCAGTCACCACTTCTGCCTTCCCTTCTTGCTTTCCCCATGTGATCCCAGGACTCCCAAGACTGTTTCTTCACACGTAAGCAGACAGCCTTGACTTTTCCAGAGCACTGAGCTGAGCACAGGGGATGGGATCGGTTAGGGATGCATCTCTGGCCAAGCACAGAATTTGTGCTTTGGTGTGTGAGTGTCAACCAGCAGCTCTGGCCACAGGACTCTGTTCCAGGGCTTGGTTAATGTGGGTTTAATACCATCAATAGTGCTCAATTAATTCCTGAGGCAATAAAGCTCAGCAGTGAATCAGAGCAATTGCCATGCAGGTAATGTTCCCTGTCCTCTTTCCAGCCCAGCAAACGCTCTGCCTCGGAGCTGTGTGGGAGGAATGACGGCAACATCAAGGTGATCTTCCCCGACGCTGAGCTGGAGGATGCTGCCGAGTGTGGGGCTCCAGGCAGAGCCCAGCCAGGGGACTACGTGATGGTGAAGGTGACCTACCTGCAGTGCTCATTTCCTTGCACAGTGCTGTTCTCTAGGCCAGCTGCTGCCAGAAGAGCCTAAAATTAGAATGGATCCTCCCCAGTCTTTCTGTGCCTGAGGACCTGTGTTGTTTCTTTCAGGTAACCTCTGCCAGCTCACAGACCCTGCAGGGAGTTCCGCTCTGCCGGACCACCCTGTCCCGTGCTGCTGCTTCTCACTGAGGGATCTCTGCTGCCCTTGGATGAAAGCAGCATATTTTCTCCAGGAAGAAGCAAGGAGGTTCTTGTTGTGATCAGGTGGAGATACAGTAGAAACAGGGAGATATATATGTATATTAAAATTTATTTATGAAATAATAAAATACATATATATGTTTCTGCTTTGGTGCCAACCTACCCTTCATAGATGCATGCAGGTTCAAAGGAATGGAAGCTATGTGTGAACTTACAAAAGTACTGTGAGATTGTGTATTTTGACTTGCCCCGAGGCTTGTCCCACCCTCGCAGTGCTGCTGGTCTGTCCTCTGACTGCAATCACGTCCTCTGTCATGGCCCAGCCTGAGAGATGGATGTGCAGAGCAGGTCTTCCCTATGAGCTCAGCTGAATTTAGGAGCTGCAAAAGTAGTGCCTACAAAACACAGCTCCAGCAGCTGCTGGAGAATGGCAGGAGTACTGTCAAAGGGTAGAGAGAACAGAAGATTGATGAATTCTTTCCAAATATTGGCAAAATGCTTGGAAAGGGGATGCAAGAACCCACACCATGCTCATGTGTTGGAATGTGGCGCTGGACTGCGGAATGAAAAATGGTGTTTAACGTGCACCGGTGAATCTGTTGTGTCTGGGGCTGAAGGAATGCAGCCTTGCCCTGGTACTGGGGAGGATTGGGTCTTGTCTGGAGATTTCCTTGTTTCCCGGCCTGGGGGGATGCATGGGAAGAGACAGCTGCTAGTTGAGGGTCATCTCTCTCCTCTTAAAACCTGGGGTGCAGTTTTGTGATTCAAACATCTATGGATGTCCTTTCCTTTGCTCAGTGATAGAAGTGGTTGTGCTAATTTAAATGGCCAGTAAGTTCTTCAAGTACATCTGACAGTTCCTTGTTTTCATCAGCCTGCAGCTGACCCTGGCTGCAGTGTCACATTCCAGCCTGCTTTGTGAAATTCAAACAAGGACCTGTGACCTGCACTTGTGAGTAAACGGACATGTGAGAAGGGATCACCCCTTTTCATATAGATAATCGTGTCATTAAAATAAATCCTTGTAAAAGGCTCTGTCCAGTGACCAGTTTTGAAGGAACAGCTGGTGGCAGGGTAGTCACGACATGAATTTGCAGAATTTTAAAATAAACATGAAAGGGTTTTGCTCGAAAGCCGCCTCTCCCGCTCAGCTCTTTCTGGGCTATAATTGTATCTCTTTGAAAATAGCATGGTTCACTGAATATTCATTAGGCTTCAAGAAACAAATACATTTTGCTTATTATCTCAGAGCTGAGTGTCTTCTCCTAGAAGTGAGTCTGCACAGTCAGCACAGTCCATGTGAGCTCCGAGGTGCTGACAGGCACACAGGGCTGGTCTGCCCTCCTGCTTCCACATGGGAAAGTGTCTTTGGCCCAAGTTCACAAACCAGGGCCTGAACCTCTGCTGCCCAGTAAGGGTGAGCCTTTGGCCCAGGGGGATTTCAGGAGGAGGCAGCAGTTTGGGATGAAATCCCAAAGGAAGCAGCAGGATGTATAAGCAGCACCCCTCAGAAGTGCTGGGCACTGAGGCCCACGTGCTTGGCTAATCAAGCCCACAGGCTAGTGGCCTAATTTAACTGCCCTATGGCAGATCTTTCAGCTCGTGATTGCCGGGCATTTTGGGATGAGGGGCCAAACCAACACCCTGGAAAGGGCTGACACCCACCTCCCCCTGCTCGTTTTGACCTCTCCAGGAGCACCTATTCCAAGTGGGAAATGCAGATGACAGTGTGCCCTCCCCCCTCCATCCTGTTTTGAGGCCAGCTGTGGCCGTTTTACAATCATTATTTTAAGAGCGGGAGACTAATGAGGAGGAGAGCTGGGTTTTACATTTTGATGAGGAGGTGATAATGCTCACTGCACGGGCTCCCCGGGGAGCCACAGCACTCACCATTTGCTTCGCCTCTTTAGTTTTTATAGGCCTCGGGAATGAAGACTGAGGTTTTAAGGCAGCAAAGCATCCATTAGGAAGTGCTTACGGTGACCTTGGAGGCCGAGTCAGTCCTTTGGCACTGCCTGGAAGAAGGAATGTGTTGTTTTCTTTGAGGCCTGGAGGTGGGATGCAATTTCTGTGTCACTTCTCAGGTTTGCTGCCTGAATCCAGCTGTTGGGAAAGCTGAACTTGTACTTCGTGCTCTTTCTTGCACGTTTCTGTTCCCACCCTGAGCAGGGATGAGAGCCCTGAACTCTCCCGGACCTCCCGTCTCCCACTCTGACGTACACCTGTGCCTTCTGCAGGTCCAAGTAGTGCCCTTCCAGCCAGTCGTGCCCCAGTTACACCCATGGGCAAACACCTAAGGAGGCGTTTGGCAGATCAGGTTTCCCAGTACAGACCTGAAGTGCTGGGATGACATTTACTTTCCAACAGCAGCCGTGCCCTGAGGGTGTCTCCTGATGCCGGAATTTTGTAACACACAGCCTGCACTTTCCTTTCTGCTGGCAGGGTGTGTGGGCGAGGCTGGACATCACCCGCACACACAAATAGCTTCACCTGGCAAAAAGGTCGCTGTCAGGGAGGACAAGAGCCCGTTTGTTCCCCGGACCCCTGTCAAAGAACAAACTTGTTTGTCCTCAGGTCTTGGCCGTGCTCAGGGAGTGGAGGGACAGAGAGCAGCAGGCGCTCACAGCCTCTGTTCGCTGCTCAGCACTGGCTTTTATTGGCCTCAGGACAGTCTCAAAATTGATGCCCGTCATTGCCTACGCTCACCTGCCCAAACATGCTCCCTTCTCCAAGATTTTCGAAGCAGCTTGGGCAGAGCAGTCAGGCTTTTCCCAGTGCCAGAGCTGGTCATGGTGTATCATGCCCTTCCCCAGAACCCCTGGAGCTCTGCAGTCTGTTTTCCCTCTGCATGTCATGGTGCTGGTGGAGGGAAGGATGGACGTTCTCCCTGGTGGAAGCCTGTAAGCACAGTTTGCTTTAGGTCAGCTGCAGCCTCGCTCTGCTGAGGTGGTGGCAGGTGACAAGGCATTGCCTCTGAGTGATGCCAGCAGCCTGCCAGCCGGTGCCAAGGGAAATGCTTTCCTCCTCTTTCTCTCTTTTCACTCCAGCAGACAGGCTCCATGTGCCTGCCAGCCAATTCCCCCAGGCCTCCTCCTCCTCCCTGCTCTGGGACTGCTGTGGGCTGTGGGTCCAGGGAGTTTTCCTTCAGTAGCTTTTCATCACCATTTCTGAAGCGAGCTCTTTGCACAGAGCTTTGGGATTTAATGCAACATAAAGAACTTTCGAAACTGTTTTCCACTTCTCAAACCAGTTCTATCTTTAGTTCACTTCTTTCTGGAAGTGGTTGGGTTCTGGCAGGGCAAGTACAGCTGCTCCTACAGGCTCCTCTGCAGCCGCTGGTGAACTCTGTGCTGTGCTGGAAATGCAACGAGCTCTCCATTGCCACTGCTTGGTGCACCCCCAGACCAGCCCCAAGCTGCTCTGCAGCCCCCCTAGGCTGGCATTGTCTGTCCCCAGCCTCCCTCCGTGTCCATGTGCTTCCCAGAGCACTGCTGGGCTGTGACCTGCATGGCAATGACAGAGGTACCGGTGGTGAGTGGCAGCTCTGAGTTCTGGGGGTTTGTGAATTCAGAGTCTGTTACAGGCACCACTGCTCTCTGGGGCCCAGGAGTCCTGCGGCTTTCCCTCCTCCCTTGTGAGCAATTTATTTCCTTTACTGGCAGACAACTATTGACTTCTCATTCTCCTGAAGATGAGATGTCTTGTCTCATCAGGTTTAAATTAGTTTTATCTTTAGCCTTTCCTATTAATAAGCTCTCATTGCGGTGTCATTACTTGATATCTATTTTCTGATGTTTTTCATTAATGGCTCTCTATCTTCCAGATATTTTTTCAAGTATTTTTTTCCCCTGCTGCTGAGTTATTTAACAGTCAGACACAGATCAGAGATGTGAAGAGGGTCTGATGCTGGTCAGAGAGAGCGTGGAATGGCCCAGCACCACTTGGTGTGCAGGGCAGGGTGCTGGGACTGTGGTGGGGCTGCATTGGGGCTGTCAGGAATGGTCACGCATTCCCTTCCTGTCTCTCTGCATCCCTCTGATCCCAGCCTGAGCTCTGACACGCCTGGGGCTCTCAGGAGCACGAGTCAATAGAGTAATTAAAATGCCTCCCATGAGGCGAAGGTGCTGCAATTCCTTTGGACAGCTGTATCTGTGAAAAACAGAGGACTGCTTTCTGTGCTTCGTGTGCCTGGCAAGGCTCTTCCCCTTCAGCAGAACTTCCACTAGGAAATGTGAAAGGGAGTTATTTCACATTATTTCAAGGGGGCCCCTGCCCAGGGTCCCTGTTCCTGCTGGGTCTGAGCCACCTTCCCTGGCAGCCGGTCTGGGGCAGCTGCCACTGCCACCAGGAACATGGAGCTGGCAGTACTGCCAGCCTGGGGGCAGGCAGGGCTTTCTCATTATGTCTTCAAGGGTGTCAAAAGCAAAGTCCATCAGTGTTGAAAACACCCAAATCTCAGCCTCGTTGCCCTACATTTACTTCTTGCATTAAGGAGGAGGAGGAGAAAGGTGCCCAGTTCCTTGGGAGCAAACCCAAGGATGACAACAGCCTGATGCATGGTGGCATGTCTAACTGAGCTGTCAGGGTGCTCAGGGACACTGCTGGGGGTGTGCTTGACACTTGCAGAGCCAGGTCACTGCTGGATCCCTCGCTGGTCCCAGCTGTGGCTCCCATGTGGGAATTACAGAGCGGCTGCAGGATGGGCAATTTGCAGCAGCACCTCCAGCAGAGGGTTTGAGGGTGATTAATATTCAGCACACTGCTGTGAAAATGAACAGCCAGAAAGGATTGTCCTCCTCCCCTTCCTGCATCCATGAGGACAGTGAGTGGAACAGAAATGAAATTCACTTTTGGCCAGGCTGATTATGAGGTTTTGAGATTAAACAAGGTGCTCCATTCTCTTTGGGTTATTTAGTGTCTTTTAATCTGTTTCTTCTTCCTTTCTTTTTTTTTTTTTTTTTTTTTTTTTTTTTTTTTTTTTTTTATGTCATCTTTCTGTAATTTAATTACAGGAAGTTTAAAAAAGAGTAGTAGGAAGCTTTGGTTGAAGCTATCAGAACCAAACAGGAGGCAATTCCAAAACCAGTTTCTCTTTAAAAAAGGGAAACATTCTGACATTTCAATAAAAGAAAGATTCTTCCCATAATTTCTTATCCAAACTACATTTTGAAAAGCCCTTATACTGTTGATGGGAAAGCTTTCCCCATCCCATGCTCAGCAAGCAGCCAGCACAGCAGAGCCTGGCAGGAGCAGTAGCAGTGCTGACAGTGCCCCTGAGATGCTCCAGGCAGCAGATGGGTGTCATGGGGTGCAGAAGCCTGGGAGAGGCTCAGAGCAGTCTCCACAGGAGAACCCAGTAGGGTGAGAGAAACCTCAAGAAAAACCCCATCAGTGCCCTTGCAGCCAGAGCTGGCAAAGATCTGAGCTGTTCCAGAGTCACCTGTCCAGGCACACTGTGCCCAGGTGGTGCCAGCAGCAGCAGGGACATCCCCCATGGTACTGTTTTTATTAATATTGGTGGGTCAGACCAGTGCAGGTGCTGCTGCTGTCCCCACAGGGCTCACAGTGGCCAGTGGCTGCCCACCCCTGCCTCTGTGGCAGCGGAGGTGGGACCCAGCCCCATGGCACCTTGCCACCTGGAGAGGTTTGGGCTTTGGCATCTTGGCTCTATGGTTACCGAGGGAATTTTTACACCTCTTTTTGCAGTCATTCACAGCAAGTGAGCCTAGAATGGGGCTTGGCACCTTCTTTCATCCTCCTCCTTCTGTTTCCTTAGGAACTGGAAACTGAAGGTGCCCAATGAGGCGTTATGGATTCAATAGCTTGTGCCAAGGCACTGCCACCCATCCCGTCCTCCCCCTCTGACAGAGCTCTGCCACTGACATCAAAGGTCACCTGGCATCTGCCCTTCATCTTTGTGCTCTGAGCACAGGCAGACAACCCAGCATGTGGGTGTTACTGCAGCCAGAACGGGGTGCACTGGGTGCAGCGCAGACGCGCCCAGTGCCCACATCTCATTAGCATTGTTACCTCTGCCATTAATTGGCAGGGCAGGGGTGGCATTGGCTGCTCAGGGTATGGCTCACTCACAGTGGTGAGATAAAGGGAGTGAGAAGCAGCAGAGGAGGCTGGGCTGTGGTGTTGGGGCACTGGTGAGCCATCAGCCACGCCATTACCTTGGGAAAAGAGCAGCGAGAACCTCCAAGGTTTTCAGGGGAACATTTAGCCACTCAGAAGATGTGAGCAGGAGCCCTGGCCCTGGGAGTGTCCCAGGAGGATGCTGGCTGCAAGCTCTCAGCTAACAGCACCAGGACTCCCCTGTGCCTGTTGGATGGGGCTCTGGGGCCCTGGGCAGGACCAGAGGGGCTCATGATGGGCAGAGGCAGAGGAGGGTGTTGGTGCTGCCCACCAGGAATGCCCAGCAGAGCCAGTGTGGACACTTGGAAGTGGTTGGTGGCACACGGTGCTGTGTCAGTGGATCTGGAAGCTGCAGGACTCGGGAATCTGGCCCTGGCCCTGGCATCTCTACCCATGCAGCCATTCTGCTCCAGGGCTGTGTCACAGCCAGCTCTGGGATGAGGTTTGATGCCACTGCAGCCAGGAGCGAGCTCCTGTGCCCAGGAGCTTGCTGGCTACTGCCACTGCTCTCCCCGGGGTCCTGGGGGTCCCAGCCCCAGCCTGGAGGGGGATCTGTCTCCCTGGGGCCCCAGGGATGTGCTTGTTCATGTTAAACAGCTCCCAGCCCACTGGCAACAGCTGGGAGCAGGAACGCACACTAAAAGAACCAGCAGCTCAGGGACAGGGGCAGAATAAATCTGCATAAATACAAATGAGGGGAATATTTATTTGCCACATTGACCACATTTCTGTAGCTACTTTAAGCTGTGAGAGTGGGGGTCTGGCAGCCTGGGCAGGGCTTGGGCTCCACTCAGGCCCAGCTCTGGGGCTGCAGCCCCCGTGGTTCCCCACCTTTCCAGCAGACTCACCTATTCAATATTCCTCACATGTGAGTTACTCCTGTAGCTGATGGGAGTGATAAATAACAAAACCCTTGCAAATGCAAAAATCCTTTGGCAGTTTGGAAAGGAACCAAGTCACATGCTGAATGCAGATGAAGAAAAATCATTTTTATTGTAAGGAGAAAAAGAAGGGTGTGAATCTGCCTCAAATCCACCTCACCCACAATGCAGCACATCCAAATCCACTTGGAGATTACAAGGCAGGATAGCGTTCACTCTGATCAGTTCAAAGCATCGCTGTTTGGGAACAAATTGGCTGAGTGTGCACCTGGATTAGGCTGGGGGCTTTTTTGCCTCTTTTTAACAGTATGAAATCACTGAAAACAGCAGAATTCCCTTTTGAAATGGTAAGCCAATCAAGAAGCAGAAGGAGAGCAAAGACAAAGTGTTTACAGCTCATTGCATTCGTCCCTTTTCTCTCTTCCCTTCTCAGAAGGTTTTGTGCAGTTGGTGCAAACTCATGAAATTCCTGAGGGGACCAAACCCCTGCCTGACTGTCTGCTTCCAGCACCTGGAATGTCCCCTCTGTGCTGAGCCATTACCTGGCCTAAACCCCAGTCCAAGCGCAGCTGGGGTGGGCCTGAGGAAGAGCCAGGGGGTCAACGTCATCCCTTCATCAGTGAGTGCCATAACGAGTGGTTTGTGGCCATGACAGCCAGGAGAGACACAGGCAAGACCTGGGGCTCCACAGTGTCATCAATATGGCTGATCATCGACATGGCTAATTATCAACATGGCTAATTATTGACATAGCTCACCATTGGCACAGATTATCATTGGCACAGATTACCGTTGGCACAGATAACTCTAGGCTGGACAGAGACACCAAAATCTGAGAAGGCTGAAACGTAGAGCAGAAGAAAGAGTGTTTTCTTGGTTGGGTTTCTCCATTTTCATGTCTATTCTCCACCTACTGAGTTGTTTTTCTCCCTTCCCTCCTCCTCCTTGGGAATCGCCTGCAGGGGGACCTGGAGGGATAGCAGAGTTGAGGTTTTAGGCAGCCCTGTGCTACCCGTGTCACCTCCCACTACCAGGTAGCAAGGTCAGGACTCTTCTCACCCAGCTCAGGTACTGGCACCGGCACAATTGGCAGCAGAGCTCTGAGCCAGGACCCCAGCCAGCAAATCCTCCTTACCCCAGGGTGCTGCCAGCCCCGCGCCTATGGATTGATCCCGGGATCGACACCTGCGGCTGGGGGAGAGACACCCAGGTCAGTGCAATCCCTTCCCGGGTCCCCAGAGCCTGACAGTCCCCTGGTATCCCCCACCACGGGACTGGGCTCGGTGGTTCCTGATGCAGCAGTGGCCTGAGAGCCCCCAGTTTTACGGGCAGAGATGATTTAGTGCCCTCAGGAATACAGCTCTGGGGAAGCTGGGAAGACTTCCAACTCTTCCTTACCTTCCTTATATATTAACTTTCCATGCATATGAAGCTGAAAGTTCTTCCAATCACCTCTGCAAATATTAATTAATCCTCGCAGCATCCTGAGAACCATTATTCACTCTTATTAAGCAAATATTATTAAATCCTTTTATAAGAGGTGAAGTGACTTTTCCGGGGCTGTGCAGGGCGTAAGTAGGAGTGCACAGACTTGCTACTGTATTCCAGACCTGCCACTGCACAGGGACAAAGGTACTCACACCTGAGCTGGGGGCCATCTCTGAGGACCAGGGACCCCAACCACCCCCAGCACTGCTGTGCCCTGTGAGGTACAAGTGCTCCAGGCACAGCACCTGGCAGCTCTGGCTGCATCCCAGAGCCATGAGAACCCTCCCCACTCTTGGCCCCAACCCAGGACTGTGTCCCCCATTGCAGCTGCCCCATTCTGGCTCACAGACACCAGTGGAGATCCCCAGCAGCACTGGGTCCAAACTTACTCTGAAGGAGCCAGTCAATGAAGGTGCTTGGAAATGGGGAATTCTGCAAAGAACCAGGATGTTAGAGCATGTGAATGTGGAGGGAAGGCATCAGTGTGGGGACATGGGATGGAACACAGGATGGGACATGGCTGTACCTGCAGATCCAGCTCCACATAGTGCCCGGCTGTCACTGGCAGCTTGGAGAGAGCAGAGTAGATTTTCCCCAGAAGCCCAAAGGAGATCACACCTGGGGAGAGGGAGAGGCCATGAGGGCTGGGCAGCGCTAGCTGTGGGTCACTGAGCCTGCTGGAGCCTGTGCCCACCCGTAGCATCTGGCAGAGGCCGGGAGAGCATTGTACTGCCCAGCAAGGAGGAAAACCCTTTGTCCTTCCTATAGATCTCAAACTCCATGGAGTTCAAAGGTTCCCATGAAAGCTGCTGCCCCGGAGCTCCCAGGTGCAGATCCCATCACAAGGGAAATGTTGAGGGGGACCGTTCTGCTTTCAGTGAAGCAGCAATTGTGTGCGAGGTTTGACATGAACAGAGCTGGGGAGGGGAAACCCTCTGGCTCTGTGGGGCTGCACCTGGGGGTCCTGGCATAGCCAACTCCTGGCAGCAGCTTGGGTCTAGCTCTGGTTAGGAAAATACCCATAAGAAGAGCAGGGCTGTGGTGTCTGGCAGTGGTGGTGAGCCAGGACCTTGCCACCCACAGCAGCTTTGCCAGCGGAGAAAAGCTGCTCCTGCTCCAGGCAGAGAGACCCCTGCTCCCACAGCTCCAGCTCTCCTGGGGATACCCACTGCCCGTGGAGGTGGCCAGAAACACAAACCCCAAGTGTGACTCTAAAACTTAATAGGGAAAAGAAAATTTAACGACTTACGGTTGAGGAATTGCAGATTAATGTTGATGATGCTGACCCAGACGTTCACTAAGGGGCAGAGCTGCAATGGCAACAAGTGGCACAGTCTTAGTGAGAACAGCGTGGCTGCAGCAGCGCGTTCCCCGGCACCGCTCGAGTTTCACAGATTTAAATCAGGATGGGACAATCATCCTGATTTCATCCTAGGGCATAGTTCTTCCATGGAAAAAGAGCTATATGATTCGTTCAGCTCCCTTCTAAAAATGTTCTACCGAACAAGGTAAAAGATCCTCTAAAGGCCCCCTTTGCTCTAAATGGGGCCATTGCTTCTTCTCACCCCCACAGGGAGCAGCTAAGTATAAATTACCCCGTAACCTCATGTGATGGAATTGAAATTACTCCTAACAAATAAATTCTGACTGTAAGGAAGATCAAGCAATTTTGTGTAACTCACTTATGGGCTGCAGGCATGTATCTGTGCATGCACAAATATATATATATATATGGGTTGTATGTATATTGTCCCTGCCAACGACAGGGGGATTGGAACTAACTAACCTTTGAGGTCCTTTCCAATCCAAACTGTTCTGTGATTCTGCGCGCGTGCGTGTGTGTGTGTGTGTAAATCTGCCAGGCAGTTCTGGCAGGAGCACTGATTGGAGCTGAAATGCAGCTTCACAGCAAAGAATCTTCAGACACTCACCAGCGCAGGGACAAGGGACTTAAGAGACTTGTTCAGCAAGCTGCTCACCAGATTGGTGAGGAAGCTGAGGAGGAAAAAGACAGACAAGAATTACCAGGGAAGTTGTCAAAACCCAGGGCTTGACATCAAGACAAAACTGAGCTCCTCTGCACGGCTCAAAACTGAGCTACTCTGTAGAGGAGCCCCCTCTTCTCCTCCGATGTTAAGAGATGCCGCAAGCCCACAGCTCCCCCAGGCTTCACCAGGAATTGCAGATGCTCAGGACTTTGTTATCTGAATCGCAAAGTCTGCTTTTTATGATGTCAATCCATGCCCAGATTTGAGACTGAAGTTCTGCCCCACTGCCAACTTGCAGGAGCTCACCCTTTCCGCAGGTTGACGCTGAAACCACCAAGGAGGTGGTTGCAATCCTTAAGCACCAACTTGAGGTCACCGGGGGAGTCCTGGGTCAGGGCAATGTGTGATGTGATGTTTGCTTCTACCGAGGAGCCACTCAGAAACTGAAAAATCCTGAAAAAAAGGAAGTGGCGTGGAGGGTTATGGAGGAAGCCGAAGCAGCACAGGAGAGCGGTGCCTGTGGTGGAACCGCAAGCATGGCCTCGGCTGGGACAGTGCTTCAGTTTTGGGACTTCTCTCAGGCTCCTGGTCCTGTAGCAGATCACAGAACCACAGAATTGTTCAGGTTGGAAAAGACCTCTAAGATCAAGAAGTCCAATCATCAACCCAGCACCACCGCCATGTTCACTAAACCACGGCCTCAAGCACCATATCCACATGTTTTTTGAACACTTCCACAGATGGCGAGTGTCTGTGGAACGAGGACAGCTGGAAATGGTTCCAGAGAGAGTCAGCAGCACAGCCCAGAGCTTTCCTCACCAGCCTCTTGCTCAGTGTTTGGGGGTGTTTGTCGAGCCCCCAGGAGTGTCCCATCCTCCCCAGTGCCCTCAGGTCCCCGTGGCCCCGCTCCCCAGCCTCGCTCACCCTGGAAAGCGGAGCACCAGCTTTGAGTACAGGTTCAGCACAAGCTCAGTCCCACGAAGGACCTTCCATGACACTCGGGCGTTCTCAAGGTTCAATACCTTCAACCTGGGGGTTAACACCGAGGCAAACCCACCTTGAGATGGCAGGATCAGCAGGAGCAGATCCTACAGCCCCATCTCTTCCTGCTCATCATTTGACCTGTGGATATTCCCAGGTAAAAGTGAAGGTGGGGAAGGACCAACTCTCGCTCCACAAACAGCCAATCTCAAAGCATGGTCAGGTTTCTCAAGGCTATGTCCTCCTGAGTCTCAGCCATCTCCATGGGTGGACATTCCCCCACCTCCTGTGTTGCCCATGGCTGTGTCACACCACTCCCACAGGCAAGACTTTTCCCATTTCTCGTTGGAATTTCCCCTGTTGCAGATCCTTATGTGAGCTGCGAGCCCAGGACTGGTGGTTTGTATGAGAGGGAAGGTCTGATCCCCTGGACATTATGGGTCACCCTGCAGTGAGCCCCACCACGGAGCTTCTGACTCACCAGGCGTAGCGTGTCATCTTCTGGGAGGCTCCACCACCCAACAGTCCTCCTGCACCCAGAAGTCCTCCTGCTTCACTCAGAAGACCATTGAGTCCAAGCAGACTTCCATTGCCTAGGAGACCTCCTTTTCCAAGCAGCCCTGTGCCAAGCAGACCTGTCTCTCCAAGAAGGCTGTTATTGCCAAGGAGACCATTGCCAAGGAGACCATTGCTGAGGAGACCATTGCCAAGTCCTTCCCCACCAAGGATACCAGTGCCAAGTCCTTCTCCACCAAGGAGGCCTGTTCCAAGGCCTTTCCCACCAAGGATACCAGTGCCAAGTCCTTCTCCACCAAGGAGGCCTGTTCCAAGGCCTTTCCCACCAAGGATGCCTGTGCTGAGCAGCCCATTGCTGCCAGGTTGTTCTCCTGCAACAGCCAGAACTCTGTTACTCTCTTGTCCTTCACCACCCAGCAACCCTCCTCTCCCAACCCTCCCCTATGCTAAGCGGACCTTCCTCACCTAGGAGGCCTGTGCCAAGGACCCTACCTCCGCTGGGCTCATTTCCTACACCAAGGAGACCTCCACTTTCTGCTCCACTTGGACTTCCTTTTCCCAGGAGGCCAGTGCCAAGCAGCCCACCTCCACCAAGAGCACCTATGCCAGGCAATCCACTTTTTCCGCCCGTAAGACCAGTGCCAAGCAGACCTGCACCAAAGGAGTCCCAGTTACTGATTGGAATTCCACTCTTGGAAGGATTTCATTGACAGGAAAGATTGGTTTGGCCACGTTAGGGTGCTCTGCTGGTGAGTTCTCACAGGGACCCCTGAGCATCCTTGAACAAAGTTGGGTTCCCCATGGAGATGGGCCTGCCAGGAGGCAGCTCCCCAGGAGGCAGCTCCCTGATGAGCAGAGGGACATGCCATGAGCCCAAAATATCACAGGACTGTGCCATGACTCTGCCTTGGAAACACAGAAAATATCTGAACTCACCACTGCTAGGTTGTGCTGGGTTCAGCAGGTTGAGGAGACCCTGGGAGGGGGGAAGGAGGCCCCCAAGAAAGATGACATACCAGAAGGGTGGCATGTCCTGACACAGCACCTGTGGAAAGACCCACATCAGCCTGAGCACCAGCTCCACATTGGTATCGACAGCCTGGGTACTGGTCCAGCTCTCCATCCTTCATGTGCACGGCCCTGGGGTGTGGGGAGATTCTTCCTGGACATGCAGCCTCCAGACACCATCCCCCTCGTACCAGGATGTCAGCCCAGACCTGCAGCACCCTTTTCCCACTTCTGGGAAGCAGAAGAGGGAGCAGCTGAAGCCCAGTGCCACACTGCTCTGGAGCCATCTATGTCTCCATGCCTGACTGGCCTCCCCCACTGCAGAGCTGGGTGTCTGACGCTGCAGGGAAGTGAAAATGCCATTTTAAGAGAAGAAGAGGGATGGAGGTGAGGCAGGAGGACCTTGTACTGAGAGAGACAGATGGCTTCCAACCACTCTGAAATGGCCCTGAAAGAGGAACGCTCACAGGAGCACAGCCAAATAAAAAATGATGAGTGTCACAGTCATGTCCTTCTGCCTGCTGTGAAGAGCACCCTGTATTATTAAAGCTCAAAGCACAGCCAGAATCAGACTCACTTTCCCGTGGGCAGGTTGTTTGTTTTTCTCATCTTGTTCCACTCAAGCTGTGAAAAGAGTTCGTTTTCCCTCTGTTTGATCTGCCCCCGGCCAAAAGAAAGTACCTTCAAGGACCTTCTGTTCCTGCCCAAGCTGGGCCTCTAGGGGTGACAACGCAGGCTGGGGAATGTTTGTTTATGCATGGAAAGGTGTTTGCAAAGAAATGAGAAAATGGTCTCTCTGCAGCACTGCTAGGGGTTCCAGCTCTAGGAGCACTTTCCTGGACAGTCCGTGTCCTGGACAGACAGCTCAGCTTGTCCCTCCCGAGAAAAACAATGTACAGGGTGCGGATTGCAGAGCTTCAGCACTGAGAAATAACATTATTTAGGTCAGACTGAACAACTTCTTTATCTCTTCCAGATACTTTTAAAAAATCCCTCTATGACAGTTCTCGGCACAATTAAATTAGACTTTAATTCACTCGACTGTCTTTTACATTTTCCCTTTGATCAGCACGTAATGATGCACAGCTCCTGTAGCTGCGATTATTGAACAGGGGAGAAGGAGAGAGGCTCGAGCAGCTTCTATTGAAAATCGTGTCAAATAAAATCAGTGGGATTTGTTGGAGGGGCTCTGAAAGACGTGTGCAGCATTGCAAAAGGGTACCAAAATGGATGTCGGGGCTCTTAGAGGAGCTCTTAGAGAGAATACGTGACCAAGCAGGCACCTATCTCTGCAGTTATTAACAATATCTACCAGGGTGCTGCTCCTCGGTCACACACATTTCAGTGAGCCGAGCATCTTGCACATGCAGAAAAGCATGTCTGGCTTTGCAGATAAACACTTATTTTACACTAACCGAGATGAGGTCTGGAGAGCTGAAAATTGCTCTGAATTCTGGTCACCAAGATCACGAAAAAACTCCCAGTTCTTTCTGCCAGCTTAGTCATTATCACAAACTTAACAACAACAGGAATGAACGTGGAATTTAACAAGCAAGAGCTCTGCTAGCTTTAAAAATTAATTTTCATAAATGATTAAATGCAGCTACAAAAATCAAAGGAAAGCATCATTAAAATCCCTGCTTTCCAAGCCGGGTTACACTGTGCTGTAGGTCGCCTGATGGAGCCAGCACAGTGGCCACGGTCCCTCAGTGCCACTTACCTGGACCCTTTGATGTCGAGGTGGAGCTTCCATGGTCATGGCTGCTGGCAGCTGCTTTTATATACCCGAGCTGCAGGAATGAGGAAAGCCAAGGAAAGGATGGAGCAGGGACAATTCCCTTTCACGGGCTGTGAAGTGTGACCCCTGCACCAGCCTGACCCTGACCACCACACCTTGCAGGGCTGGGCTGTGGCCAGCAGCACCCAGCCAGCCCAGCAGCTCACCCCTCACTCTGGCTGTGGTGCCCACCAGCTCTGGGGAGAGTCCCAGGGTTGCTTCAGGACAGCTCGGCACCATCGTATGGAGCAGAATGAGTCCAAGGACAGTGAGAGGTGAGCAGTTACCTCCCAATGAGTTAATTGCATACAGAAACATCACAAATTGCAAAACAAATGAAAGAGTGTGTGGGTTTGTGGCACACCGTCTGCTCTTAGAAAACTGCCTGTGCCCCAGAGGCAAGCAGGAGCTGGTTGTGCATCCAAGAAAGATCTCCACAGTTTAAAGGAGACTTGAGAGACAACAGATAAAACAGGGAAATAAATACAGAGAGGAAAGGAAAAGTAACATCAAAGATGACAGAAAAATCTGATGCTGATGTTCCAGGTGTGTTTCAGGGTGGATCTGGGCTGGACCAGGGCAAGACAGACTCACAAGCAGTGATGCAGCTGTCCCAGCTACTCCCTCTCACCCCAGGAGCAACGGGTGGCTTTAGAGCCTTAATTAGCAGAAGTTTCATGTGGTTCATGCAGAGTTCAGTGGTGCTGCTGGGTGATTTCCCCCCTGGGTCCCTAAGTGCTCCAAGGACAAAGCCCCAGTAAATCCCAGGGCAGGTGATGGTGTGATGGGTGCTCAACACGAACAAGATACCCCACAGCTTTGGGTCCCGGCCTTGAAGAGTCTGACATGTTTGGGTCTGACACAGCATTTGCTGGCAGAGCTGTGCACCCCCTGAGCTGGGGGTGGACAAAAGGGACTGCAGCCTTCCCACCTGGAGTCTGTCCTGAGCCCAGGGGTTTCACCAGAGCTGGCCATGCCTACAGGCTTGAACACCTGCTGTGGCTGCAGAGAGGGCTGGACTTCATTGAACCTGAGCCCAAGAATGTGAAGTACACCCACACCCTTCCGAGCACCCACAAAAGAGTCCAAAACACACTGTTCCATGGAAAAAACACATGTGCTCAATCTGCTCAAGCAATGCAGGCAGGATGCAACATCTACAGGGATAAGACCAAGCTGCTGCTGTGCCGTGTTGGGTATGGAGAGACACTCAGTGGGACCCTCGGGCAGGTGAAGTCAATGTTCAGCAGCCTGGGGAGGGGAATCCCCTCTCCCAGCATACATGTGGGACACAAGCCAGCCCAGCACAGTGTCATGGGGCAGGAGGTGACTGCTGAACTTCTCCCTGGGTCTCAGTCCCAAACTCCATCCCCTCTATGTGCAGCCCCTGTCTCCTCAAGGAAGTGTCTCATGGTCAAACAAAGAGGTCAGGGCTGGGGTGGCTCCTCCAGCCGCTGGCCAGGCTGCAGCCCAGCCATGCCACGCTGGGTGCAGGTCCCATCTATGGGGAAACTGCCCTGTGGCGAGGGGAAGCTGCAGAAGGAATTTCTGCGTGGGTTGTGCCTTCATACACACGATGTTCAGAAGGCAGAGGGACATCACCTGGCTGGATCACCATCACCTCTGCTGTAGCTGTGAGCTGGATCACACCTGCATTGTTCTTTAGGGTCACCACAGGTGCTTTGGGGACTGCAATTTCCATCAGCAATTCATGTGGCTTAGGCTATGCCTGGAGAACCTGCCAACATCCAAAAATGGAAAGTTTCTGCTGGTGGGAGCACAAACAGTGACCAGGAGCTGCAGAGCATGTTGCCCGTTGATGCAGGAATTGCACAGTGCTGCCCTCCAGGACAGGTCTGTTCCTGAATTCCTGCAACCCAGCATAGCTCTGTCTCACCTGAGGAAGTTCACCGAGAGGCCCAGTGGGAGGAGTTGGTGTCCACTGTGGGTGGCAAGGGTGGGTGGCATGGGGTCCCATTGGGGTTTGGGGACAGTCTCTGGCTTTCCTAGTGGGTAGTCCACCAGGCCTCTGGCCACACACGCGATGACAGCCTGGAGTCACAGGAGAAGTAAACACAAGTCAAAACGTTTGCAATATTTGCCTTTACGGTCAACTTCATCTTCCCTCACTGTGAAATGGCTGCACGCACGGCCTCGCCAAGTCAAGCCCCGTGACACTTCCTTCTCCAAAAGTTTGTGAAACCTAAAACCTGCTGTGCTCTCCCATGACAGAGGTGAGAGCAAGGCATGGAGCCAGGACCTCTGCCAGCTTCCACAGCCCCCTGCCCAGGTGTACATGGCTGAAGGAGACCTTGATGTACCCAAGGGAAATATCCCAAGCCCTGTGCACCGATGGAAGGCGAAGATGCAGGACTCATGTTCAAATCCACCTCAAGGAACTGGCCAGTTGCCAGGGGAAGGCTGGACCTGGTGTACTGGATGCAGCCCAGCAAATCCAGGGGCACCAGTGCTGGGGAAAGAGGGAGGGAGTCAGCGATTCCTTGTCGGACTCGACTGCAAATCCCCCCCTCCCCTGCCTGGAGCTCTGTTTCATCCAGAAGAGCCCTGGGTTTCAGGTAGGCCCTGGGCAGGGAGCTGCTGGGGACCCCTGCTCCTGGCACTGGGCAAATCTGGGGCCAGGGTGGAGCAGAGGAGGGAAGGGTGTCCCTCAGCTGGAGCGGGTGACACATGGCCCAAGGCAGGACAAGGTGTGGGACCCACCGTGTGCTCCCAGCTGGTCACTGACTAATCCCAGGGCAATGTCAAGCACTGGGCAGAGTTGCAGGAGTTGGGGAGGGGCAGTGATAATCCACATTCGGAGCCAGAGAAGGGACACACAGCCCTGCTTGGCTCTGCCAGGCTTTCCCTGGGCATGGGAGCACTGGACACCTGGAATGGCAGCCCTGCTGATGACTCCACCAGCTCTGGGTCTGGCCCTGGGCACCTGGCCCTTCCTCAGAGGAGTTGGGGTTGGGGCTGGGACCCAGGAGCCCGTGGGGGATGGCTAGAAAGACCCTGGGGCTTTCAGGAGGAGGAGAGATTCCATTAGTCCGTAGCACAGTCCAGGGCCTCCTTAGAAACTCTCAGCACTTGGGCAGACCTTGCATTGGGAAGGAGGGAGAAGCTCCTCCCAAGCTGATGGAGACATGGAATGTGTCCCCCACTAATCCCAAGCCACTGGGTGGGTGGATGCAGCAGCCCTGGGACAGTGGCTGTGCTCCTGCTCCAGGCACTGGTGACGCCACAGGGAGCTGCACCACAACCCTTCAGACTCATTGCTATTTCCCGGAACGTTTTATTTTTCTGATTTACCAGATTAGGAAGAAGCCTGTTCAGGATACTTGCCAATAAATTATCCACAATTGGGAGCAGACTGTGGAAAACTAAAGGAGCACCATGAAAACAACCTGCTGCAAAGTAAATGGGTCTTGTTAA
The DNA here is from genome assembly GCF_009650955.1 of Corvus moneduloides. NCBI lineage: Eukaryota > Metazoa > Chordata > Aves > Passeriformes > Corvidae > Corvus > Corvus moneduloides. The sequence goes on from NC_045492.1 coordinate 7,358,832, forward strand.
ACAATTCCCTGTGAATAGCGTGGAGCACAGACCTCCTGGAGCAAGGCAATTGCAGCAGCAGAGTGAATCGTTTCTGCTTGGATTTTGCATGAGATAGCTGTAATTTGCATCCCAAAATAGCCAGTGGGAAATTTATTGCTGCCTTTTATCTACTAGTGTATAGTCTCCTTAAATGAGCAGAGAAAATCTCAGCCTGAGTGGTTCCTACAATACGCGCTCACGTCTCAGAAGACCCCACACCATGTCCATTAAAATGACCCCTGAACGTGGCACACAGGGCAGAATTGTGCCCTGGGACCTGTGGGACAGCACATCACTCACTGTGGCTGTGTGAGGGGCACACAGACACCAGCACCACCGGCCCTGTGGCGTGGCTGGTGAGTGGCTGTCACCTGCAGGGATGGTGGGATGGAGCGGTGTAATATGCCCTCACACATTTGCCGTTCACAGGGTGTGGGCTGGGACTGGCAGAGCTTGATGGCGAGGTGGCTTATGGCAGCAGAGGAGGACATCTGCATCACTCATCCTCTCAGGAGTCTGATTTTAATGCCACCAAACAGCTGCAGCACCAGCCCCAGCCCCAGCCATCTCTTGCCATTGAGGGCCACTCGAGTGTAGGGGTTGAGGTAAGCACCAATGCTGGGCAGGACCTGCACGGACACCCTGCGTCAGCTCCACGATCCTCAGCCTCCAGGGACAGCAAGAGGGACATTACAAGTGGCAGCTCTACGCCCAACTGGGCTCCACAGCTAACACAGCCATGATCAGGAGGTGGGAGAGTCAGAGGCCAGTTAGACCAGAAATTATAAAAGGCACCAAGTTTTCTCAGTTATTTTCCTGTTTAATTTGCTTTCCAGTTTTATCAGGAGGTCGGTTCTTTTGCCCTGCTATTCCTTCTGCTTCTGCTGGGCTTGCAGCGGAGTCAGGCGGGCGGGCTGCAGCCGGGAGCGGCGGCTCGGCAGCCGCGGCCAGCGCGCAACTCGCGCACCCTCTACGGGCAAACGCCCCCGCACTGCCGCCAGCCCGGCCCTTCCCCGGCCGGCTCAGGAGCCTCTTCTGCCCCACAAACCTGCACGACTTCCCAGCAGCCGTCAGATCCCACACGGAGCTTTCTTCTTTTAAGAGTCTGGCCAGTTGAAATTTTAATTACATAAACAAAACTACTCCAGGATCAGTTTGGAGGGGGAAGGTTTGCTCACAAGCATCGTGCTCTTCCCTTTCCACATGCAATTGCTCTCCCTTCCCTGATCATGGGTGCTGGTATGAGGGTGTCAATCCCAAAGGACCCCCTTGGCTCCTGTTTTCCAGAGTGGCACTGGTGACTCACCATCACTCAAAACTCCTTTACTGAGCCTGAGGATGGCATCTCTTGCCTGGCTCCCTGCTGGGGTCAGCAGGATGCACAGGAGGGCAGTGCAATGGTGGCATCGTGTCTGCTGCTGGACTGGGAAAGCTGTAGGTGCTGGCAGGACCTGGGGAACAACAACAGGGAGAGTGGAGATAGGCTGGGCTGAGATCAAGGGCTGTCAGGTATTTCGAGATGGGTGACAATTTTTCAGTGAATAGAAAACACGAGCTTTAGGAGAACGGAAACCATTCACGAGTTAGAGCCACACTGGGCCAATGGATCTGGGAACACACAGTGGGGAGAGGGGGAGTCCATCCATCCATCCACAGGGAGGTTTCCAGCCAGCTCCTGCCCACCCCAGCCCCTGTTTGCTTATTCCTATTTATGGTCACCCCTTAAATCCTTTCCATCCCTGGGCACTGTGACACCATTCATACACTGTGAAATGATTCCTCATAACCTACAGCCCAACCTGAGCCCCCCTCACGCCGAGGTGAGTGTGAAAATTAAGGCTGAAATCATATCAGTGACTCACATTGGCCTTTCTTATTAAAATGGCTCATTTTAACCTTATAATGATAAAATTAACCAGAACCTCAAAAGGATACCACTACACAAAACCTCCTGAAATTTTCATGTTAAATGAATGGATTTTAAGAAGAAGGTTTTCATTTTGCTATAGCAACCTTCTTTTCTGATTTTTCAGACTAGTCACTAAATATAAACTAGAATTACTCACCTGCATTCCTACTATTGTTGGGTTTATTCCCATGGTTTTTCTTGGCTCACAGGGTGTATCATAAGGTTTGGGGGTAAAACAGGGGCTCTGTCCCCCCAAGCTCACAGTACCTTGTGCCACTATTTGGACTCCTTTTCTTTACCTGACCTCATCCTGAATTTCAAGCCTGGCTTTGCTCAGCTCCTGGTCAAGGTGAGACCTTATGCTGCTCTGTGGGCACCTCTGCTTTCACCCACACAGCAGACCCTTATGCAGTGATGGTGCTGCAGGAAATGTGGAAAGGTGCCTAAATTTTCAAAGCTGGTGGATTGAGGGTGTAAAGCACCATCTGTGGGTTTCGTATATTCCATTATGAATAAAGACTTGTAAACCAGGGAAAAGCATTGAGCAACAGGTTACTGGACAGCCAGTATCAGGTAGCACTGTTACCCAAGAACCCAGGGATAAAGGGAAGAAATTGCTGCCTGAGACTGTGGCTGCACTGACCTGAAAGAGCCGTGCTGGGAAATCAGCTTCTTCCACAGAAATGCCTGCTGACACTTGCACGTGGGCTGGCACACACAGCTTACCACATCAGGGGGAAATTCTTAAATTTCCAGCAAGTGCATGGGGAGGCTTTGGAAAAGTGCCAGGAGATTTTTGTCTCCTGTAGTGCTTGAGGAACCTCGAGAAGTGGCTCCTGAGGATTGTCCCACCCATCCTGCAGCTGCCAGCTCCTTCCTGGCAGATGGTGTTTCCTTCCTGTGCTGGGACACCCCCATGGCCACTCCTGGCCATAAGGGCACTTTTGTTCTGGTGTCCTCAACACTTAATACCTTTGTGAGATCAAATGTGCTTTTTTTGATAACCTGGTGCGTCTTACACAACAAGGGGATAATACACACCTAAATAAATCCCTATGGAATGTGAGCTCAGGTTATCTGTGCCTGGCTCTGGACAGAGCCTTGCACAACCAGCACCAGCAGGCTCCATGTGGGACCTGCTGCCAGTGGGAGCGGCTCCAAAGAGCTCCAAAGGAGAGGGAGATATCAGCAAGAGCTGTGCCAGCACTGCATTGCAATTTCCCCTCTGCCCCTCGTCAGTCAGGCATGAGAGAGGACTCCAGCAGGGCACCCACGTGCACCCAACCCAGTGCCCCTGCGAGAGGCTGTTTCACAGCTGGTGCCACAGGCTGTGCTTCAGAAATGCTCTCTTGAGGTACCAGTTCATCCTCTGAAGGCACAGCCTCCCCACCCATCCATGTGGCAGAGGGGCATGGAGCAGGCAAACAGGTGTGGGGAGCCAGAAACACATCTGAATAAATATCCAGAGAAGGAAATACTGTGACAGTGAAAGATTTTATTGAAAGAGCAATACAAGAGCAACCTTTATGCCTAAGAGCTCTGCTTCCTGGCTATGGATGTTAGAAGCGGCCACAGGAACCCCCAAACATCCACCAGCCAAGAAGTTTTCCCACCCTGATGCTGGCCAAAGGCTGTTGCCCGTCCTGCTCAGGCCACAGCCACAGCATGGGGCAGGGCTTGAGAGAAAGGAAGAGGGAGAGAGTGGAGCAGAGCAGGGCTTGGGGTGCATGTGCTGCCTCAGAAAGGGAACAGCATCGAGGCTCCTCCTGAGCAGAATCTTTCTAGAGTGGTCTGGCCGGAAAACTCGTCCACCTGGAAGAAGCAGCACAAAAACGACTCAGTTGTTTCATTCAGACTTTCACCAGCTTTTTCCCATACCCCAGGTGAGGTTTTCCTGTGGGTCCACACCAGCAGAGGGAAACTGGGAGCAGCCCATGGGAAATGAGGCTGGCCAGGGTGGTATGGGGGTGTGGGATCTGCACGTCCCAGCCCTGGGTGGGCACATTCCCACTCCCCAGGACACAGCACGGTGGGAAAATGCAATTCTTACATCAGTGATGTCAACTTCAGCGTTCCTGAGGCTGGTGTTAAGGACATTGGGCAGTGGGACCGACACATGGAAGGCATCTGCAAAAACAGGTGTAAGAATCTCGTCACAGGGATGAAACCCAGAATGAAGGCAGCAAGGGGGGGGGAGAGCCCCGAATCCAGCTGAATTGGAGATGAGAGGGGACCCTGACCCCCATACCTCTAACAGAAGGTACATATACATTTGTGAGGACCTTCTTGAGCCATTCTGTGAGCGAGGAGGCCTGCAGGGAAGAGGGTGTGTCAGTAGCAGAGGAGAGCAGTGGTTATTGGGCCATGTCAGGGTTATCGGTTGAGTTCTACTCAGTCTGCTATGAAACACAAGCACTAGGAAGCTTCTTCCTCCAGTGAAACACTCCCAGGACTGAGGGTGGATATGGTCTTTGGGTAATTTCTTTTTAATTATTCCTCCCCCATTCCCAGCACCCCCACTGTGCTGCCAACAAGTGAGGAGAGACACCCAAGTGCCACTGCTGTAGGGCACAGAAGGATCTGCAGGACAGAGAGCAATTGCCCTCTGCCAAGAGAAGTAGAAGGGTGAAAACTGAAGAAGAATTAGCTTTTGGTTTTCCTCCCCTACACAGAGCCTCTGGCCATTGCATCACTCACTGCAGCACCTCGATCCAGGGCATGCACTTACAGTGGAAGCGTCAAGACTCGAGGGGAACCGTGTCAGGTTGATGCTACAAAAGATGAAAACAAGGAAGAGTTGGGATGTGTTGGTGCAGCCTCCTCCAGGCCCTTTCTCAGTCTGGAATTTTCCTCACCCTCATAAAGATACAGGATTTTAAAAACAGAACAACTTTTTTACAACTGTCTCATCACATCAGCCATACATTTGGTCTGAGGTGGGGGCTGGGATGAGGCAGGAAGGCTCCAGCAGCCCTTGACATCTTTACTATGTCTACGTCACTGTCCCCCCTCACTGCCACCAGCTCCATTTGTCCCCAGGCAGAGCCCCCCCACCCGCAGAGCTGGGCTCTACCTGTCAAGAGCCAGGGAGGTTTGCAATTTGCCATCAGAGACTGATGGGGTAATGTTCAGAACGATGTCCTGGAAATGGAACAATGAAAGAAATGAGGTTATTCCCCTGCACAGCTCCCAAGACTGAAAAGTGTATTTGTAAATTACCCATTCTGAGAAAAAACACTTGTCTGTGCCGAGAAGCCACATTTTTGTGACAGATGGCATCATGTATCTCTCTCCCCAGGGTTCACCTTCCTGTCTTTATTTTGTGTTATTCCTGAAACATTTCACTTACGTTTTATGCTTGGTTATGAGCTTGTTTAAAGGACTGGGCATCACTGTTTTGATGATGCGGTAAATACAAAAGTGCAAATGCTGCAGGGCCAAGGGTAGGGCAAGCCAAGGGGATGCCAGCAGTCATCCAGCCTCAGCCATCGCCCTGTTCAGGGATCTCATCTCCTGGGAGCTCACTCACCACATCAAGGGAGAACAGGAGCCCCTGGGAGGTCTGCAGGGCAGGACTGATGGCGTCGATAGAGGCTTTGAGGGTGACAGTGGCTCTTCCATCCCTCACAGTCACCACTGGCTCGTTGCTCACTCGGACACGCAGCTCCAGTGGCAGAGAGCCAGGGAGGACCCGGGCGAGCTGCAGGGGCAGAGGAGGTCAGGGCAAGGGTGGGGTGAGTGGTGGGGTTGGAATCAATGCACATGGAGGAGGTGACTGACCTGGGGGATGAACGGGAAAAGGGCATCCATGGTCAGCGAGCTGCTCTCGGGAACCTGTGGGAACAGCACCGGTGACGTCGCTGCCCGGGAGGGTTCGTGCAAAGCCCACGCTGTCCTCAGCTGGACCCCACAAACACAAGCAGGCAACACTGGGTGTCCTTGGGTCACCCAAGAGCAACCAGGACACTGACCTGGCCTTGCAGAGGGAATTTGCTACCCGTCAAGCTGGTGATGCTGAGGTTGAGGGCTCCCTGCCCCTGGACCTGCTCCAGCACTGCGCTGAGGGTGTCCTGGGAAAGGCTGAGCCGTGGCGGGCGGCCGGTGGCCAACTTCAGGCTGGCAGTGAGTGGCAGCCCCTGTATGGGGGTTGTCATGCCACCTCTGGCATTCTCAGAGAGGAGCTACAGGGGACAGAGCAGGGAGGGATGTTGGTGGGGCTCAGAGGATTGCCCTGGGCACCCTGCCTGCCTGTGGACCTCGCAGAGCGGCTCACACGAGGTTTGTCAGCACTTAAATGATCACAGGGCTGCTCCAGGCTGCCCTGGCACAGGCAAGGGCTGCATCTGTTACCCCTTCCCCATTGGAGCACTGCCACGTATCCTGATTGGAAAGACACATTGCTGATATTTTATGCATGATTCTGGTCCCTGTCAATTACTTTGACAAACCACTTATGAACAGAACATGTCTGTGAGCAGTGACTGCTGCTCCTGTATGAAATTAAACTTTTCTGATTAAAAACTATGAGAGTGCTACAATTATGCTTAATTAAGTAGCATCAAGCCACTCTTGCTCATGCCACCATCAAGGATTAAAAGGCAAAAAATAAGGTAGAGACCCAGCAGTGGCAATAGCAGGGTTGTGGCCAGAGCAGACTCATCAGTACCTTCCAGTGAACATATGCCTGAAGGCAGCTGAAAACTGAGTAGCTCTGACAAACAGCCACCATGTTCCAATGAATCACCCAAAGTCGGAGGTTTTGGGACCGGGGAACATGGTGGCACTTACTTTCAGATCCATCTGGATGGCGTCAGCACTGAGGATGGAGAAGGAGGGCAGGTCCCCCAGAGCCCCGAGTGGGAGCACCTCTGTGAACACAGGGAAGAAAACTCTTCAGCTGCAATGGCAGGGGATGCTCCCAAATCCCATGGCCCCAAGAGTTACTGGAACCAGCAGCAGCTCCTGCTCACAGCATTCCCAGCTAGAAAAGCCACTAGAAAACAATATTTTGTAGCAAAATGTTGTTTCTAAAAGCAACCATTCCTATGCTGGGTTTCTGCAGGAAGAGCTGTCTGCTGCTGCTGGGGCAGGGAAACTGAATGTTGGGTTTGAGCTGGGAGTTCTGGTTTTAGAAAATTGGTAAAATATTTGTATTTACCTAATGAAAAAAGCCACGCCATGCTCAGGGCAGGATGTCACTGGGAAGAGGGGAACAGGAGGTGTCAACACTTACGGTTCCCGGAGCCGAGCAGGGAGCTCAACACCTTGAGCTTGGCGTTGATGATGTTGCAGCCCTGGGGAGGCAGAGGGAAGTGAGAGGGTCCCGGGACGCGCTGCACCAGTGGGTGACATGGCACCCACACAGCCAGTGACAGTGGGCTCTGCTGGGCTGCACATGTGGGCAGAGCTGCTGCAGGCGGGGCTGGGGGGAACATCCCATCACACAGGACTCAGCATCGGGTGGGTGAGCAGCCCCTTGGAGCCAGCGTGGGTCTCACCCGGGTTAGTGGCTGCTAAACCAGCAGTTGGCTCAGAAATCTGTTTGCCAGCAGAGCCTGGCACAGGTGATGGTGCTGGTGCCTTTCGGCAGGAGGACAGGCTGACCGCCCCGCTGAGCCCACAGCTGTGCAAATATCCACATCCATGGGGCAGCCTGGCCTGCTGCCTGTGCTGCTTGCCCTGCCCACCCAGCACTGTACTGGTGGGTCGCATGAAGGTGGCTCTGCAGACTCACCAGGTCCTGCAGGACATTGCTAAGGAGGCGTTTCAAAGGCTCATCCAGAACTGGCACTCTGGGTCTGGTAACAGGAAAATAGGAAATAACAAGTGACAAAGATTAATGCTGGAAAGTAAGAGGATTTTACACAAGAGAAACATGAGGCCTCGCTTGCATCGTCCATACTCAGGGCCGAAATATTACTATTCCCAAGCCCTCTGAATCCTGCCCAGTGCTAGGTTCCCCACACCCAGAAATGTTCTTTTCTTAGCCCAAATCTTAAAAAAAGGTCAACTGTTCCCCTCTGAGCCCAGCAGCTGGATCACCAACAGCACCAAGGTGTCCCACTGCCACAAGTCCCACCTGATTCATACCTCACATAGGTGTTTATGTCAACAGTCTTGCAGTTCAGAGCATTCTGGTGAGCTGTCCACGTGTCCTGGACCAGCATGGTCACATCTACCTCCACCTGCTTGCAGAGCGGCTGGCCCGGCACACTGTCCAGGGGAAGCACAGCAGGCAGCTCAGGACATTTGCTGACCATCTACTTTCCAAAGAGATGGTGACCGCCCGCCCCAAGCCATGCCCCTGATGGACACGCCCTACCTGCTCTCTACCAGCAGCTGGGTGTTGAAGTCCACCTGGTGCCCAAAGCCCGGCAGGGAGTGCAGACTGATTTTGGGGAGGGTGTTGTTCACAATTCTCAGTCTGGATGGTTGAAATAAGGAAAAGGCAGTGAACAGCACATTTGCACAGCCCTTGTCCCTCAGCCCCCAGCACGGCAGCCATGCTCTTGGGGTCCTGCCCACCTGGGTCATCAGGGACCCCCGCCTGCTCCATCAGGAGCAGCTTGTGGCACATAAAAGGCACAGGCAGAAAATCCCAGCAGATGAAGCCCTGTTTATGAGCCTGCCCCAAGAGGGGAGGGAGGGGGCTCTGTGTGTGCAGGCTCCAGAACAGGATCTCCTTTCCCTGGCATGGCTCAGACACAGTGGGCTGCTCAGGAACACCATCTCCCACTCTCACTCACCCCATGAGATCTTCACCATTTCTACCAAGAAGGCTGCCAACAAGACCGTTTTTGCCAAGGAGACCATTTTTGCCAATGAGAAGCTCAAGGACGGTGTCAAGGAGAGTATCAACAAGACCATCTTTGCCAAGGAGACCATCAATGACACCACCTTTGCCAAGGAGACCACCGAGGACACCATCCTTGTCAAGCAGACCACCAACTACACCATCTTTGCCAAGGAGACCACCTAGGAGACAATCTCCACCAAGGAGACCATCTCCACCAAGGAGACCACCTAGGAGACCATCTCCACCAAGGAGGCCACCAACAGCTCCATCTTTGCCAAGAAGGCCTCCAACAACTCCATCTTTTCCAAGGAGACTGCCAACAGCACCGTCTTTGCCCAGGAGACCTCCAACAACTCCGTCTTTCCCAAGGAGACTGCCAACAGCACCGTCTTTGCCCAGGAGACCTCCAACAACTCCATCTTTTCCAAGGAGACTGCCGACAGGACCATCTTTTCCAAGGAGACTGCCAACAGCACCGTCTTTGCCCAGGAGACCTCCAACAACTCCATCTTTTCCAAGGAGACTGCCTACAGGACCATCTTTTCCAAGGAGACTGCCAATAGCACCGTCTTTGCCCAGGAGACCTCCAACAACTCCATCTTTTCCAAGGAGACTGCCTACAGGACCATCTTTTCCAAGGAGACTGCCAACAGCACCGTCTTTGCCCAGGAGACCTCCAACAACTCCATCTTTTCCAAGGAGACTGCCGACAGGACCATCTTTTCCAAGGAGACTGCCAACAGCACCGTCTTTGCCCAGGAGACCTCCAACAACTCCGTCTTTTCCAAGGAGACCACCAAGCAGATTGCCACCAAGGAGACCATCCTGAGATCTCTGGGGAAGACCTTTGGCTGGTGAATCTCTCATACCTGAAGAACAGGATGAGAGGTCACTGTGAGCTACGTGGACTCAGCACACAAGCCAGCCTGGCTCTTCCTTCCCCTCCCCTGTCCCTCTTCATACAAATGAGGTGGTGGCACCAGCCACTGTAAAGTATCTGAAGTGCCATCTCCAAAGTGCTGTATAAATGCAAATTACCAGCATTGCCACTACTGCTGGGCAGATCTGGACCAGCTTCTGATTTTCTGAGCATGGTCAAGAGACAAAAGAGCAGAACTGCTCTCAAAAGAAGGATAAATCCTGTCTCTTACATACACTTACCATTCATATCTCCTCTGTCAACCAAGGACAGGAGTCCAAGTCCTTGTGAAGGGACCAGCAGGCTGTTGAGGAGGACAACAGTCCAAAACACCGACATCCTCAGTCCTGATAACTGTGGGAAGTGACTGCCATGAGAGCAGTGCTGGGAGAGTGAGCACCGGTCCATGGAGGGAGGAAAGAGGAGGAGGGAGGAAGGAAAAAGGACAAATGGCTGTCAGGGAAGACAAGATCAGGGAGGAGGCTGCTGGCACCTCTACTGCCTACTCATCACACTGGTGATGATGGACAGTAATCCTCCTGGTGGCACTTTCCTGCAGGAGAAACCAGAATGTCAACACCAGTTACTCCAAAGACCGATGGCCACAGCAGCCATGGGGAAAGTGAGTGGTTGTTGGGATGTTCCTGCTGCGACCCCCTCAGTGCTGGTGAGTAATGGTATGACTTAGCTGTGTGATCTGGGGTACATCCATTCTGGATGGAAATTTCTCTAAGAAACAAATCCTGCATCCTGCATTATGGGAAAATATGACATTTCTGACAACACGATTGTCTCTAGAAGTAAAGCAATATCTCCACAGTACAAATGCACTGGAGAGCACCTCCAGTTTGAATGTCATGATTTCTGCACAAACATCAGAATCTGAGGCTTCCCTCTGCGTGGAAATACCTGATAGAATTGTAAGAAAGAGAAAGTAAACTTTAACATTTCAGTGTCATTGAAATATTTCTGTGGGACCTACAACTTGAAGTAGCTTCTTTTTGTTTTTTAAAGAACCAAAATGAACTTCATTGCTCCAAATCTATCTAAATGTAAATAACTCATCAAAAAGGGATCAAAACATGTGTGAGAGGTCTAATTTGCCTTAGCTAGAAATCTATTGCAGATAATAGAGCTATACCAAAGATAATTTAAGTGATAATTGTTTATGAAAACCCTGAAATACCCTTTCTTCGGCAAGGACTGCAATCCAATGAACATGCACATCTCTGCTGGAGAAACTCACACTGAAAGGCACCATTTACTTCTTGGAGGATAATTCAGGCAGGCAGCAGGCAAGAATAACAATTTTTGTTAAAAGGCCACCACTCCCAAAGCAACACTGAGAGTTTGCAGAGACAGAAGCAAGGAACACACTTACTGAGGAATAAATTTGCTCTTACCTGACCAAGCTCTGTCTCCAGCTGATGTCCCTGTCTTCTGAAGATCACCGGGATCCAGGATCTTCATATATAGAGCTTTACAGAAGGAAAAAGGCAGGTGATGTCATTTGGGATATCCAGAATAATTGGTGGGGAGCAAAACAAACAAGGTCTTGTTTCTGGTGACTTCCACTGCAAATATTTCCTTGGAGATATTAGGAGTTAGGTAAATCATTGAGCAATGACCTGTAGGCGCAGACTCAGCCAGCTCCGGGTGCCTGGTTTGGAACATCATCCTTTCAGCCTGTCAAGATGCAGACGTGGCTGAGATGTCATGCCCTGATAAAATACCTTTCTTTTTCTTTTCTTTTCTTATTTTTTTTCCAAATAAAATTGATGTTCTGACTGAAAAATGTATCAAAACACTGGCCATCCGTGGCTGTTCATACTTCTGCAGTTCTCAGGGCTGCAGTACTGAGCAGTAAGCCCATGTGTGGGGATGTGTCATCTGTTATGATAAATGAAGGGCCAGGCAGCACCTTTTCCAGTGTAAAGACAGACTGTGGAGATAGTAAAATAGCCAGGTATTCCCTGTCCAGGCCAGCAGGACATGCTCAGCATTCCCATCCAACTTGCCTACAGCCTGATCGGATGTCACGGCCTAACAGATACCCTGAGCTGACAGACTCTTTGGAGAGACACCATCCAACTGGAAAATGCTGCCCTTATCTAACTGGTGTGGAATTGCTTCCAAGTCCATCACCTCTGCTCGGAGTGCTCCAGAGGGCTGGAGATGGGATGTGCTTTAACAGGAAGATACTGTTAGGAGGCTGATGCCATTGACCTGGAAGTTCCCAGGCCAGAGTTTGTTGGTTTGTGGTATTTTTGAAGTCCTGGAAGGATTGTTGATCCCATTGTGGGCACACCTTCCTATCATACCGCCCCATGCAACAGATGTGCTGCAGCTGCCCAGGGTCTTCTGCCTCCTCCCTGCAGCTCTGTCCAGGCCCCTGCCCTGATTGCTGCCCAGGAGACACAAAGATAATACAGTTTCCCTGCCCCAAAGAGCAGCAGCTCTTTGGGGCAGGGAAAAGAAACCTTCTTCCATAGGCCCCGGACCAAACACGGTCCCCGTGCATGGAGCACATCCCAACAAGCACAGCAAAAGCTGCCTGTGCTGGAGGGAGAATGCACCAGCCCAGGGGACTGGGGTGAACTCTTTGCTCCCAGATGTCCTCATTGACAACAGGAGTGAATAGTGATGGCTGCTCCCCAGCCCTGCTGAAAAATAATCCCAAAAAATTGCTTGCTCAGTGTTAATACTTTCTGTAAACTTGGAAATAAATATTTCCAGCAGATGAGCCAGCTTTGGACACACATTATTTCCAGCTTTGAAAAAATACCTTAATTAAAGGCCAAGGAAGGGGTGGCAAAGATGTCAAAGCACTGAAGGAGTTGACACTCTCCTTGCAACCTGATCAGCCAGGACCTCCAGAGCACAAAGCCCGGCTGTCATGATGAGATCATGACCTTCGATAAGATGGACGAGGGTGTTAACAAGATGGTATTAAGTTATCATCCATCGTGAATCGCTTCATACTCATGGGAGCCACTGTCCAAAACCTGAATTACCATGAAGACAGCCCCGATACTGGTCAGTGCACAGGGAAGGGGCAGGGTGGCACCTCTGGGAATAGCTCCTGTGCAGTGACCTTTCAGGCATGACAGCAACCTGGCCTCTCCCCAGCGGCTGCTGAATGCAGAGGTCTCTGACCATTGGATATTTTGAAAAAAACAAAGCAGATTCCCATAAAGAGAATGAAGCTGTGATGTCCAGGTCTCGCTAAAGTGACTTTCAAAGCCCCAAGAACACAAAGCCAAATCACTGAGCGAGGACAGAAACACGGAGCAAACCAGAACGGATTTGGTCAAAGGGAGAAGAATAGGACTGGTGTGAACAGACAGGTTCAATTCTCTATTCTTGGATCACCTGAAATGGAGCTGTCAGGCAGAGACTAAGGGGCACGTATCCCTGAGAAGAATCGGAGGCCTTGATGGTAGCAGGAGGTCAGCAGGCTCCAGTCAGTGCAGCCTGGGGAAATGTCATAGCCGTCGCTGGAAAATGAGGTAGATCTGCTCTGCTCTCCCATTGATGGCAACATTCAGACATGGCCTGTCTGCCTGAGGAAACCCAGGTTTGCCCTGCCATCCTTCTGGAACCACTGAGAGACTGGTACATCCCTGCTGCTGAGGGATCAGGGCTGCTGGGTCTGCGTAGGGCTCCAGGGGACAGCGCTGGACAAGGCTGCACATCCACCCCAGGTCACCAGCACCAGTGACATGATAGTGTGGCTCAGCAGAGGGGCTGTTTCACAAAGAATTAACTAGGTGCTCTGTGAGATCCCCACTCTCAAATTCTCTAGGAAAGCAGTGGACAGGTATTTGGATTCATTTTTTTGCTCTGATCAGAGGATTGAAACTCAAACCATTTAATTTGTTTGTTAGCTCACAAAAGAACAATAAGGACAATTTGACCCATGTTTGCAGTGACATGAAGAGAGGCATCACAAGCCCCAGTTTTCATGGGGAGCTGGTTTTACAGCTCCTTCCTCACTGTTGAGAACTCCCAAGGAGAATGAGTCCTTACACGTGATGCAGAACAAATCCCTGTGGAGAACAGACGGGGTTCTCGGAGCCCGCCTCCCCAGCAGGTTTTCCTGGGGGTAAAACACAACAGTCTTTCCAAAAATATCCTCCATTCAGTGCCAGGTTCCTGTCACCAGGAAAGATGTTCAAATCATGTCAATGAAGTCAGGATCGAAGCTGTTTATTGACTTACTAATGACAAGAAATTATCCAGGAGTCAGTGACTTACACACTCAGGATCAATACCAGTGAAGCAGCTGATAAATCCCAACACCAGCCCAAACCTAACTCCTTCTGAGGTCCTAAACCCCGGGCACAGTCCCCACCCCTCACAGCACGTGCACCCGGGAGCAGGGGGTCACTTTCTTGCACCCCTGACTTGTGGGAGGTGTGGATGCAAATGTGATTTATTTAGGGATCAGCTCCTTCAGGACATGGCCTCTGCCCAGCCATGCCCAGCTGGCTCTGGCAGTGCATGGCAGGACAGTCTCGCTGTGGGGTCATGAGGTCATTTTATCTCAGCTTGTGGAATCAAACTCTTGGAAAGCCAAAGAAAGGAAGAAACACCCCAGGAAGCCCAGCACCCTGCTGCTCCCTCCCCCACCCATTCCCACTGACTCCTGGCCACAGTGGGGATTGGGGATTGCAGCCACAGAGTCCCCATCCTCAGGTCTCAGTGACAGGTATGTCCAGCACCAGTGTGTTCTGTGGATTTAACAGCAAAAAGCACCTAGGTGGGATTTAACAGCTGATTCTGTGCTTGGGTGTGATGGACTGATGGCACAAAGTCTTGGGGTGACCCAGGGTATGGCAAAGCCACCATGGCAGCGTCCCTACCTTGCCCCCACTGATGCTGTGGGTGCTGCCCAGCAGGTCGGACAGGATCCCTGCACACAGCACCCCTGAAATGAGTAGGAGACACTGTCAGAGACATCTCAGCCATGGTGAGCACTGCCAGCATCTCCAGCATTTCCCTGCTTACCAAAGGATTTTGGGAATACTCAGAGGGAAAATTAACAGGGTGGGAATTCTCGGGTTTGTGTAATTTAGTTTAGTCTCTGCTTTTGGCATACTTCCCACGAGTTAAATAGATAAATGGATGCAGCAAGGTGGGGGATTTTACTGCCATTTCAGCTGGTTTTAGGTGTGGTTAAGGGAGATGTGTTGATTTTTGGAGACTTCAGAAAGCTTGTGATAGCAAGGGGGTTTGATTCTGAGGACAGGAGCAATGTTCAAAGAGGCTTCAGAGAAGCTGTCTGCATCCTTTGCAGTGGCTCTGTCCATGCAGATCCCTCCTGCCTCCGAAGGACTGGGCAGACAGAACCCAACTGGAGGCACTGCCCAACACTTCCCCCCTCCAGCTCCACTGCAATGGAAGGGGCCAGCAAGTGACTGTCCTAAAGAGTCCCTGACAGTCCTGGGGACAGGAGGAATGTGCCAGGTATCCCACCCCACAGGTGCCACACCAGGGAGAGTTACTGGTGGCCAAAACACCCCCACGAATGCACATGGTACATTGGGAGCAGGGATCACTTCTGAGCATTTGTGCCCGTGGGAAAATTGTTTAGGAGGCTGATTCATCATTTGTTATTCCTTGAAATGTAATTCCTTGAAACGTTATTCCTTGAAATAACATTTTCATTTTCAGGATTAACTCCGGTTTTTCTGTGGGTTTTTTTAAATGAATCTGGTATTGATAACGAAAGCAGCTGGAGAGGTTGTGAGGGGAAAATTCCTGGTACAGTGTTACGCAAACTGAGATTCCCAGCAGCAATCCCAGCTTGATGCAGACCCCTGGTTCACACCAAACATCCCCAGCGGGGAGGAAGCCAAGGCCACATGAGATAGACGCAGGGAAGGAGAACTCAGCATCCTGCTCACCCTCAGCAAACTCCTCACCCCAGTCTTGGCCTCCAGAACCCCCCTTGCTCTCTGGAAGTCACCTTCCAGAGAGGGGCTGCTTCCCACACAGAGAATTTTCTCTGCCTTGAACCAGGACAACTTCATCTCTCCAGGTTTTAGGTCAGCTGGATTATGTCATGGTGACCCTCGTCTATTTTTAACCCACTGTCAGAATAAGCTGTAAAAAACTCGGGCAGAGACAAAGGAGGTTCTGTGTGACAGTGCAGGAGTGAGAGGCAGCGTGTGCCCTCTCGCACTCAGAGGGACTGTCCCTCTGCTGTGCTGGCACCGGAGAGCAGCAGCCACGTTACAGTCACAGAGCGAGGGAGAGCCACAACTTTTCTTCCGAAACATCCAACTCTGCCTCCAGATTGCTGTGCTGCAAGGGGAAAGGAGGAGCAAAAGGGAGTCCCCACCAGGATCCTAGTCCCCCCCGAGTTCTCCATGCCCATAGGACACCGCACACAGACATATTCCTAACCAACATCCCTGTCTGCTGCCCCACATCTCCCATTTTTCTTAGATGTTCCAGGATTTGCATTTGGATCAGGTGCTGGGTGCTTTGCTCTGCAATGAAATGGAGCAACAAACTCCACAGGAAACACTGAGCTGAGGGGAAATCAACACCTCTGAAAAAACGGATTTCAGGAATGTCACCACTCCAAGACCCAGTGGCAGCCAGCAGCACCCACCTTCAGATCCAGCTCTATGGAAGTTGCACTGATCGGCAGCGGGGTTCAGCAAAGGGTGAACCAGAAATCCCCAGAGGGATTTCGGCTGCATGGAAGCAAAGAAGGATAACTAACCAGAAGTTACCAGATCTGCACTTTGCCCTTTGACAGGGGAAGGGAAGGAGATGGATGGATGGATGAATGGATGGATGGATGGATGGATGGATGGATGGATGGATGGATGGATGGGTGGATGCCAACTTACAAATCGTGGTGGTGAATTTTGCATTCACAAGGCTGAGCACTGCATCCACAGCTGCACACAGCTGTAGGGTGAGAAGAAAGGTGTGAGAGAACCTTGCACAGACACTTCTGGTGGGAGCAGAGCTTTGAGGCTGCCAGACCAGTGCAGAACCCACCCACAAACACTGGGAGCCTCCACTGTTGGTTACACAGATCAGGGCTTGCTTCAGTTTCTCTGTCCCTGGCTGAATTGGGTTATTCTGGATTAAACATGCCTTAAGATGAGCCAAGAGCAGGGCCAGAGCCCCACAGGTATCTGACTAAGAAGGACTGACTTTATGACATGTTAGGGGGCTGCAAGTTGCCCTTTGACAAGGCTTTGGGAACCAGGTGCTCAACCCCAAGGACAGCTCTGTCCGTGCATCACATCCCTACCCGCCAGGCTGGGACAAGGAGACTTCCAGCAGCACCAGTGCATTTGCTGCATAAACCCAGGAATGGCTGGAAATGCTCCTTTTCGCCAGTCTGAAAGCTCCTTTGTGTGGCAAAACTGTGAAACCTGTTACGGTGCACTGAGAAAAAGGAGGAGGCAGAGGAGGAGGCGGAGGAGGAAAAGGAGAAGGAGATGATCTCTGGGAAACAAGGATGGGAGGAGGATGGGACTTACCAGAGCTGGCAGCACTTTGTGAAGGGTGCTGTGAAGGACCCTGCTCATGACTTGGACCGCACGCTGGGCAGGGAGAACACGTCACCCTCAGAGCCCTCGTGCACACAGCAATAATTATTTATTGAAGATCAAAAGGGGGGAAGTCACGCACTAAAGAAACTGATCTGGTACGGATTAGGGCAAAATATGCCTCATGTCTAATAAAATCTGTTTTCTGTCTTTGCAAATCTTTTCTCAAGAATGCCATCTTCTGGTTTTAAAGGAAGCTGAAGGTTTTCATCCCTAAAAGAAGCTCTGACGGTCTGGGAGTACAAAACAGACAAATGTGCACATTGCATGGAATAGCACAACTAGGGCTGGCCTGAATTTATCCATAAAACCCTTGTTTACGTAACAAAAAGAGAAAAAAGAACTGCAAAAAGTATTTGTGTGCTGCAGAAATCCAAACCTGAAGACTGAAACACCTGACAGTGCTCTTACCTGTCCCTTAGGAATTGTCAATCCCAGCACACCAGCCATGTGTCCTTTGGGACTTACCTGATGGGGGGTTGGTTCTAGCACTGACAAAGGTGATATGGGAGTTCCTGGGGCTGAACCTGAGGGTGCCCGTGGTGTCCTGCCCCAGCTGCCCTCTGACTATCAGGTTTGCAACCAGAGCAATTTCCATGTTTCCTTCTGTAAAGCTGCTCAGAGCAAAGTTTGGTCAGCACAGGATAAACCCCAGGGATGAGCGAGTCCCCCAGATCCCCCAGCCGTACTCTCTGTGGGCACTGGCTCCCATTCACCTTTTCCCAGTGATGCTCATTTGGACTAAGCCATGAAGAACCCCAAGCCAGGGGAGAGCACCAGAGAGATCACCAGGGAACAGAATCTTTTCACCTTCAGCCTGAAGGGAAGACGCAGGAAAAGAGCTGGGTAAAGAGGAACAGTCAGATCCAGATGTGCGGGATTTGCAGCTTACAGCAAAGTCACCTCTCACTGATATTCTCACTACCTTTTTTCTTCCTCTTCTTGTTCAAACTTTTTATTTAGAACTACTTTTACATGTAGAAACATGTTTCTTCCTAACGAAAAATCACACAGTCTAATTTTGAAAAAATCAGGAAAAAACTGCTTTGGCATCCAGACATTTCTATAGCCCCATCCAGCATGGATCTGGGGGATGGAGGGCCAGCCCTGATCCCCCAGAAATTTGGGGTTTTCATCAAGACATCATGGACTAAAGCTGGGCCCCCTCACACTGCAGAGCTATGACACCTGCCCCAGACGGTGCTGAGGCAGGAGCTGATGCACTTTGTTGCCTTTAAGTTACGGTTTCTCTGTGTGTTTGTAGACACAGCCAAGCAGAAAATCACCAGCTTTAATATCCCACTTGTTAGCAGGGAGTGATTCGTGGCTGCCTCCAGGCTGACACTTCCCAACCTCCCACTTTTATTTGCTCGTCCCCGGTTCCGGGCTCGCAGTGCAAGGCTGTGGCTCATCACTCACCCTGAGATGCCTTTCATGGGTTTGGTGTTGGGCTTTTTGCTCATGCCTTCCTCTGCCATTTTCTGCAGAACACCACTCCCACTTAGAGCAGCTGAGCCTGCTGGAGAATTTGCAGAATATGAGTTCAGCACAGACCCCCCAGAGAGGAGCCTGTGCCAGAGGGTGAGGGGTTGCAGCGCTCCCACTGTACTGTATGAAACATCTCTATTAACATATTCCATCCCAACACACCCAGGAGCCCTGCTGATCTTCTGGAGAGGGGTAAGGAACAGTCAGGCTCTAAAACCTGACTGAGAAAGAGGAGAACTGAAAGAATTAAAGGGCTGGGTGATACTCTTGCATGAGTTAACCCTCAGGGTTTCCAATGTCCCCCAATACAAATAATTTCACTGATAAATCTTAAAGTCTGGGTAAATTCTCAGTCTCGGATTCCATTCGAATGAGAGCTCACAGCCAACAGGGACTTGTGCACCAAGTCTGAAGGAAAAACCTGATCTGCTTAATTACATGGTACAGACAGAAGTGGGAGCAGGGAGAAACCTAAGATGGGCAGTGATGAATTCTGCTCTTGGAGCCACACGTGTCATTGTGACTATTGGATGAGCAGCTCCCACTCCCCAAAGGCTCATGGGGTTGTGCAAACACTGGGGGAGGACGTGGGCTCAGCTGGGAGATAACACAGTGAAAACTGTGATAACCTCAATAATATTCTTACTGATTTCAGGCAGGGTTGGAGTGAGGGTGAGAAGAACATTCAGCTGCCAAGAGAATGGGGTCCTTAGCCCAACCCTGTCCTAACTCCACCATGGGAGATCCATCCATCCCACCAGACTGCAAATGGGCTGCACAGAACTCTCCTCCAGGCTGCTGCTGTCCCTGTGGCTGGCCCTTAGACTTGTGGCCACCACTGTCCCAACCCGTCCCCTCCTGGGTGCCCCACCCAACAGGACCCAGCTCTGGGAGCTCAGCCTGGTGAGGTAATACAGCACAAAGTAATTTATTTCCTCTCTTCATTTCTGTATAAAACTTGTCATGAGGTTTAATCCGTCATTACCTCCCTCCCAGAGCTGTGCTCAGTGGCCCGCTGCTAAGCCCAGACAAGGAGATTTACATCTTATCTAACAGGAGTGTAAGATTTATGGATAACTCCCGACAAGGAGCACATCATGCCAGAAAGACACTTTTGTGCTAGTAACTTGATCAGTCATTATGCTGTGAGTTGACATCTAATTAAGCCTCCACAGGCATCATCAGGTCCAGAACAGCTCTTCAGGAGGAGAAAATCCACCTCTAAGCACCAGGGTGGCAGCTTATCCCCAACCCTTGCACTTCTGGAAGAGATAATAACGCTCCCCAGAAAATCCCCAATCTCAGGGAGAGCTGCCAATATCACCTGCACTGGAAAAAGGAATCGCAGGGGCAAATTCCCAGCTGCTGCTCTAAAACACAGCAAAGACTCATTTCTTAGAGACTTTTCTAGGCTGCATCCTTGTCCCTACCAAAGTCAGATCCCACAAAACACCTCCCATGGCTGCAGGGGACTCATCTGAGGGTTACAACCTTCTCAATGGATTTACTTTTCTGAACACATTTCTTGCCTCCCAATGGGCTGCCTACATCAGTATGGAAGCGTAAATCCTGCTCTCCCTTGGCAGGCTGCTCGATCTTCATATTTTCTCTTGACACTGCTTCCAGGATGCCTTCGATGGAAATGCACAGCGTGGCTGGAATGCTGCTTTTCTTGGCATTTCCCTGTCATGCTGAGCAGGAAAGCAACACAGTGCTGGGGAGAGCCAAGGGCTTTGAATGTGTCAAGATGCACCTGGAACCAGCGCCCGGCACCTCACGTCACTGACACACAAAGGACAATGGCTGCTGCCCAGGCTGCAGGTGTTTCAACAAGCCCTGAACACCTCACCCCACTGCCAAGGCAGCCAGACCAAAAGGGGCAACTCAACCCTCTCTGGGAGACTGGTCATGCCTCAAAGCAGAGGTCACAAGTATTGGGGAGGGATGGGGGGAAGTCAGAACGCAGAGGGGAACTGGTGTGGCCAGGGAGGGTGTGTGTATATGGTGTTTGCAGGGGGTCCATGCTCTGTCCTCCAGGCCAAAAGGAAGCCAGGAGAATACGATGGACATCAAGCACAGGAAGGAGGGGAGCTCTTATTCCCTCCCATGAATGCTTTCACTGCTTGTAGAGACATTGCCAAAGAGAGGGGATGTCACCCACCATTTTTCAGCCAGTTGTAATAAATACTGCCAGTGGCTTCTTGTTGGGAATGGGTTAAAGAAAGGAAGGGATTATTGCACATGGGCTATTTCATACCTTCTGTCTGGTCTAAAACTCACTGAACCCAATAGAAACACGTTACCTTCAACAGACTTACCCAGGCCTGATGGAAAAGGAGAACATCCTGAATAAATTGCCAGGATCTCCTTCAGGTCATGTGCTGATCTCATCCCTTCTGGTCTGAGCTGCCCAGCTGGGAGAGTGACACAAACCACAGCAGCCTCTTGTAGAATCCTGGAATAGTCTGGGTTGTGGGGGACCTGAAAGCTCATTTCATTTCAACCCCCTGCCATGGGCAGGGACACCTTCCTCTAGACCAGGTTGTTCCAAGTCCCATCCACCCTGATCTTGAACACTTCCAGGGATGGAGCAGCCACAGCTTCTCTGGGCAACCTGTGCCAGGGCCTCACCACCCTCACAGGGAAGAATTTTTTCCTGATCTCTAACATAACCCTGCACTCTGTCAGTTTAAGGCCATTTCCCCTTGCCCTGTCTTTCCATGCCTTTGTCACAAGTCCCTCTCCAATTCTCTTGGAGCCCCTTTAGGCACTCGAAGGGGCTCTAAGGTCTCCCTGGAGCCTTCTCTTCTCCAGGCTGAACAACCCCAGCTCTCAGTGTGTCCATAGCAGAGGTGGACTTGGAGGTGCTGTCCCTGTGGTGTTCAGAAGAAAGGGTGGCTGCAGAGCAAAGAAACCCACCTGTTTGCTTTCTAACAATGTTTGATTTCTTGGCACCCTCCACCCAGAGGCCTTTCTTTGTGCTCCTCAGGAACACCACAGTGAAGACAAGCTGCCCCAGCACCTGCTGTTCAATCCCTCACCTCGCCAGGTCAACGGCCAAAGTAATCAAGTCTATAGGGAAACAATAAACATGATACAGAAAACAAAGCGTCCCCCCAGTATCCTGGTTCCCAGCCCTCTTTGCCAATTCCTGCCCCATCAGCTTTGATTGGGAGGATATATAAAACCAGCAGAATTTCTTGGTGTGGCCACGGCAAGACACAGACTGAGTCAGAAGAATGGGAAGACCAGCCAGGAGAGGTAAAGATGCTTTGCAAACTGAATAGCTTGATACGGGCATTGCTCCTACTTACTGTTGTGTGTCTCCATAAGGGTCAGCACTCACCAGAAGTGATGCTTTCTGCAAAGACTGAGATAAATATGTATGTTTTCTGCAGGTTAAACTTTCTGAATTACTTGTTTTTGTAATGTTGTAAGAGCATTAAAGACATTGTAAACAATTCCCAAATGTTTTTCGGAGACAGATAACACTTTCACCTTTTCATTTGATTTTGTAACTCCTCCATAACTTCCATTCCTTCCTCTATTAATTTTAACTTCTGTTTATTTGCTGTTTTTATACCAGTTGTGGCCATTCTGTGCTCCTCAGCAAGTGAGAAATTGCTGCAGGCACTGTTCTAGCTCACAGGATTGCAGAGGCTCTTCAAGGCTGAGCCTTCTGTCAGTGCTTTTAAGACACCACATGAGAGCTGTGGGTCGTTACTGCACCAAAGCTGACAAGCTCCCCACCACAGCCTCAGGCAAGGAGCAGATCTGTGGCTCTGTGCCTCAGTGGCCAGGCAAGGGCCATGCTGTTCTGACCAGGCTGCTGGGGATGCCCTCTTCCTCCTCCTCTTCCTCTTCTTTCTCCTCCTCCTCCTCCAGGCGCTGGCATGGCAATGCTCTGCACCCTGAGCATCTTCCTGAGCCTCCTGGTCCCAGCTCACACCACCAGGTCACCCGACTGTGGCGGCATCCTCACCCCCTCTGGACTGAGATACCGTAAGTGCAGACCCACATCTCCCACGCCAGCAGCAGGGAGGGGAGGCAGGGACATCTTCCACTCCAGTGGTGAAACACCAAATGCTGGCACCAGAATCCTGTGCCACTACTCAACTCACCTGCTTTACTCCCTGCCTGTTGCTAGCAGCAGGGGGTTAGTAAGGGATGCAAATGGGTTTCAGCCTGTCCATCAGGACACAAGCCCCAGAGGCTCCCATAAAACATC
This sequence comes from Corvus moneduloides, assembly GCF_009650955.1. Lineage (NCBI taxonomy): Eukaryota > Metazoa > Chordata > Aves > Passeriformes > Corvidae > Corvus > Corvus moneduloides. The sequence continues at coordinate 7,381,773 of NC_045492.1, forward strand.
TGCCCTGTTTTGCAGTTGCTGAAGTTTCAAAGCCACATGCAGAGTCGGTCCTCAGGCACGACTTCATGGCCCCGCCAGCCCCAGACCCGTCTCCCATCTCCCCAAGCAGGTGAGTTGCCCTCTCTTGCCCAGGCTTGCTGCCATATCCCTGGTTCACACTGGTGTTTGAATATTGTCACAAAAGGCACTTTACCAGTGAGGGAAAGATCCTCCTGGAGACCAGGAGGTTTAGAAATGAGCTCCTGGCTCCTTCTTTGAGGCCCAAGAGTAGCAGAACCCATGCTGCCCTCAGGGTGTGAATTTTATCTGTGCAGTTCTTGTGAACTTTTGGGGGTTCTCAGGGACTGCGTATCAGTCTGTGTTGGTCTCCCAACACCTTCCTTTCTGCTCCAGCAGGAACCAAATTATCTCTGTCAAAGTTGACAAGTTTTCCCTGACCCTGATCCCTGACACCGGGATGCGGCTGAGCATCGAGGTGGACCTTGGCACCACATCTGCCCCGTGAGTGCTGGGGCTGCAGGGCTGGAACCAGCCCAAGCTCAAGGCTGGAGTGACAAAGCACCTCCAGGAGCAAGGACAGCCTGGGGGGAGTGTGGCCAGGAGCACCCCCCAGCTCCGGCCTCTTCCTCTCCTCATCACAGCTCAACCACCAAGGAGATGAGACTGTCCATCCTGGCAGACCTCCATGTGGACATGAACCCCGAAGGAAACCTGGAGTTGGTGACCTCTGACTGCAAACCCACCCTGGAGGAGGTGCAGAGCACTGAGGGGGTCACTGAGGACAGGTCAGCCCCGCAGTTTTCCTCCTTGTGGGATTTGGGTAACAGGTGAAAGAAGAAACTGAGGCACAAGTGTTTCTAGGCTGGAAGGTGATTGGATTGAGACTTGCTCACTGCCCTCAAAGCTCAGCACTAAAACTTTACCTTCATGGGAGGAACTTTCCTCTACTTTTGGGGTGGTTTCCCCATTTTAAGAGAGTTTCAGTCTGTCACAAAGGAGCAGTACTTTTAGAGTTGTGCAGCTGGAATGCTTTTAATGCAAGTCCAGTGGCAATTCTCTGGTGGTTTGGGATTCTGAAGAGTAATCATAGCTTAACAGATGATAGAAAACAATGGTAATTCTGTCTCTGGATGCCTTTTGGGTCAGATAAAAGACACTCACCCACCTTTGGCTGATCTGGTTCTCTCCTAACTTCTGTTCTGTTGTTTTCACCCAGCAAGTCCTCAGGATCGGACGTGGACAAGCAAATCAACGTTGAAAAAGTAAGATAAAGTTTGTAAAGGCATGAGACAGCGTTGTACAGGCCTGTAAGAATTAGAGCACTTTATGGTGCTATTCCCCCACAGCTCTGTGCTCACTGGACACTGCCATCATCCCCTGGCTCCTGCTGTCAGCAGATGGCAACACCCACCTCAGAGGCATTCCAGGGAAACTCAATGCCGGCAAACCCCCATGTCCATCTATCACCTCTCTTTTTGTTCTTTATTCCATAGATTTGCCTGGAAGTCTCCAAACTGCTGCTCTTTCCAAACGAACGGCTGATGTCTCTGGCAGGTGGGCAGTTGGCTTTCAGTCTCATTATGGACTGAGGGTTTCAAGGATCATTTTGGAGCAGGTTAATGAGGTGGGATAAATTCCTACCCTGCAGCAGCAGAGGCCCTGCTGCCATCATCTCCCCGGGGACTTGCTCCCTCTGCCCAGCTCTTTCCCTGTCTTTTTCACTCAGGAAACCCAGACACTTCCTGGAGCCAATCCCCTGTCACTGCTTCCCTCCTCTTACTGAGCATCCCTCTGCTCCATTTGCAGCTCCATTCCCCATCACACCGAGCTGCCAGGTCCAGTACCTGCCCCTGGCTGCCCCCATGTACTCTGAGCAGGGAATCATCATCTCTTTGCAAGTAAGTCCTTACTTTTCATCTCTCACAGCCCAGCTCCAGTTCTTGGAAGAGCTGCTTCCTCACAGTGCTACTGAGACACCTGAAACTCCTTTTCTCCTTGCCTGTGTCCCTGCAGACAACTTTCCAAGTGGCAGGGACGGTGATCCCCCTGCCAGTCAGCCCTGTGCCTTTCAGCATGCCCGAGCCAGTGAGCTCCAGCCCTTCCCACCTCATCTTGGCTTTCTCCGAGCACTTCTACACCAGCTTATTCTCCGCATTGGAAGAGTCTGGAGCCCTCAATGTGAGCCTCCTGGTAAGTGGAACAAGGCAGGAAGAAAGGAGTGGGAGATACACACTTGGAGGGACAGCCCTGCCCCAGAAATAACTTGGAGGAGCCACATGCCCTGCACAGAAATGAGAGTGTGTCCAAGCACCTGCAGGAGTCACAGCCCCTCAGCCCCAAGCTCTTAAAAATATTCCTGGTCTAATGGTGCATGGAGAATTTGCCGTGAGGAGTCACCTGCACACTCCTCCTGGCATGGGCTGGTGTGAGGAGGGCTTCTGCACGTACCCAGGGGTGGGATGGTGCTCTTCAGAGGGGCTGCATGACCACGCTGGACATGAGCCCTGGAGCAGCAGCCCTGGGCAACCCTTGGTCTGATCATGAGCTGTGCTTGGTGTTTCAGAGCTCGCTGACCACTGCCACCTTGGCTGAGAGGATCACTCAGGTGTGTTGCTGTGGCTGTGACCCCAAGAAGCACAGCCCCAGCTCAGGCAGTGTTCCCCACCTGCCCACCTCCCACCCTGGGGGTGCAGGGATGGCTGCCATGCCCAGAAACAACCCTGCTCCCTCGGCAGATGGGCTCCCTCTTCCAAGAGGACCTACCAGTGGTGCTTCAAGCCGTGACCCGGAGTTCACCTCACGTGGCACTGGAGGAAGACAAAGCAATCGTGAAGCTTTTCCTTACTGCCCAGATCGGAGCAGGATCATCCCTTTTCCAGAGCTTCCTGAGTGTGAATGTGGTGAGTGTGGAAGCACACCGAGCTTGGGAAGCGTGTGCTGCGAGTGTGTCCATGCTGCCCACGGGCACTGCCCCTTGCTCTGAGCCCTGGCCCCACTGCAGGGGCTGATTCAGCCTTTTTCCATCACAGTGCTCCCAGTCTCCAGCAGTGTTTGCCCACGTGGCATTGTGCAGGATGCAGGGAGCACTTTGCAGGAGGCAGCACATGGATGGGTTCATCATACCCCACTCTTCAAAGCTGAAGTGGGGCCAATTCCTCACTGATCCTGCCCTCTGTTCCCCTCACAGGATGTGACTGCCAGGCTCCACTTCAGTGTCGCCGACACGAGGATGATCATCTCTGTGGCAGCCGTAGAGTAATGAGCCCAGCTGCGGGAGCCCGAAGGGGACACGTCCCAGTCACAGCAGGGAAAGGACAGGCAAAGTGGTCTGGGGAGGCTTTTAGCTTTTAGAGTTTGGGCATTGCAGAGGTAGCTTCTTCCCAGGGAGACAGTGAAATTCCACAGACACGACTAGGGAGAAAAGTGGGAACTGCAGCTTCCACACTCCCACAAAGGCCCTGAGTCCAGACAGGGAGTTTGGGGAAACAGGAGAAACTGCTAATTACAGCTCAGCACCAGCAGCTCCTCTGCTGCTCTTTGTTTTCCAGGGATATCGAGCTCAGCCTGGCTGCCTCTGATGTGGGTCCTGTGCTGGTAGGTACCTCCAGCTGTGGCCACTCCTGGTACCATCCTCTAGGAGCCTGGTCCACCTCAGCTGCCCCAGCCATCCTGGGCAGTGGGTGCCAGCAGGGAAATATGGAAATACTGACTTTGGGTGCTTGCTGCACCCGGTGGAAGGGAGAGTTGGGTCCTTGTGGGATGGGAAGAGGTGCAGTGAGCATCAGGACGCTCTCACAGGTCTCTACCCCTCTCCTCATGCTTTAGCTCCACACCATGCATTCACCCTGACTTTCCCCCACAGGCTGCCTTGCTGGAGGAGTTGTTCCTGCCCACAGTCCGTGAGGAGGTGCCAGCCCAGATAAACGGTGAGGAGATGGGAGCTCTGCGGATGCTGCCATGTGGGATGATCAACATGGACCCAGACAGCACCCAGCTGGCAACTTCCCCTCTTTCTTTTTCTCAGTGGTCCTGAGACAAGGTGTTTTCCTGCCCCATATCGCCAGTTTCACTTACACCGATGTCAACATCACAATTCACAAGGTAAGAAATAAGACATTTAAATTGCTCCCTGCTGTGCTTGATTTAAAGGAAGCCTGGGAGCAATGCTAACCTCCCAGCATCAGAATGAATCAGAGCCTGATCATCCAGCCCTGGTAACCTGCAGAACCAAGTTCTGTTGCCTTAAATAGGCCCAGCTCCTCTTCAGCCCCATGGACACAGGCAGTGGTTGTGTCCAAAGGGCCGTGGGGGGTGGTGAAGCCCCGTGTGGGCTGATGGAGCCACACAGGCACCATGCTCAGTCCTCCTTCCTCCCTTCCTTGCTCAGGACTATGTCTTGATCCCCTGCAACCTCCATCTAGAGGCAAAGACTGGAGAGGCGAGCACCCGGGAGTGAAATCCAGTGTCTGGGGTAAAACAGTGGCAAAATCATTCCGCTGACTCTCACATCTCGCTCTGTGGTTTGTCACTGCTTGAAACGTTGAAGATCTTCTCTCTTGCCTTACTGAAACATCATGGTTTTATATTCTGGATAATAATGGTGTTGCACTAGCACCTTTCTCTTCCAGCCCTGCTCCTGGTAGTTTTGTTGTACAGAGGATGGATTGTAACAACGTTCCACGTTTTAATTAAACATTTCTCTTTAATTCCGCATTTGCTGGTGTGACTATTGACATTTTACCCCCCTCAACAATTTGTATCTAGAAACAGATGAATTTTGCCCATCATGTCCAGACCCTACATTTAATCAATTCCACTCATTTACAAGGATGCAAAACAGACTCGTGCCTCTGCAGAACGACACAACCCCTACAGAGAGATCTTTCATCTGCTTTTCCTCCATGTCTCGTGTTACTATGGGAACATTACAGCTGGTGTGTTTCCTGGGTCAGAAAGAGGAGGAGGGGAAGGAAATCAGTCTGCAGAATGGTTTCTAATTTTAGACCTGAAGGCAGTTATATTTTCAACACTTTGCTTCTGAGAAAGCTCATCACAGAGAAAATGCTGAATGAGAGGTGACTGCGCCGGCGCCGTGGTCACTGGCATTAGGATGCTCTTTCCTACTGATCAAACACATTTCCCAGTTGTTCAGGAATGTAAAAAGGGGATAAAACACCCACAACAGACACAGGCATCCAAAAGGGAAGGGTGGGTGGTAACAGAGCTCCAAAAGCTGCCCCAGTCACTCAATCACTGGGTGCTGCTGCATCTACCCCAGCCAGGGTGAACACGGGGCTTTGCTGATGCCCGGGAGGAGCATCCTCATCCCTGATCATGCAGCTCCTGCCTCAGCTCTGCCACGGTGATGCCTCACGTAACACCCCAGCCATGAAACCTTGTTAATTACATCCACATCTGCTTTCACTTGCTACAACTACACCCATCATTTCTGGCCTCTGAAGCTTCTGAAAAACACTTCAAAACCTTGTATTTCAAAGGCTCAGAAACAGGAAAGCAAACAAAACAAGCCAGGTTGATTTACTGCAAGGAGTAAAGAACCCTGAAGGTTTATGTGCCCAGAGTGGGGACCTGACTAATGATGTTAATGCCTGAGGTTGGCCATAGCAGGAACAGCTCCTAATAAAAGTTTCCTGGTAGAGCTGCAACCATTATTCTTTGACTAATATATGTTAAACCAGTTTCCCAAAAGGAATAAGTTACCGTAGTAAGAAGATGCATTTCTTTGACAGGGAATATTCTGGCTCCAAGCTTCACTGCATGACTCTGCCTCTCCAGCACAGGGCTGGAGTCTCAGGAGCTGCACCCTCAGCTGCCAGCCCCACCTGGGAATAGCCACAGGCTTAGAGCAGAGCTGGCTCATGCTGGAGAATGAGGGTCTTCTGCTTCTCACTCCAGTCACCCCATTTACTGAGACCCCCAGCACAGCCAGGGAAAAGGAATGCTGAAAAAATTGTTTGCATTAGCCCCTTTGACATGCCCAAAACCCAGCACTTTCCTGGGCAGTCCTGCAGGAAGAGCTGTCTGGTGACACCCAGCTTCCCTCACCACCGGCACATGGAGCAGCAGGCACCAGCCAGGTTGTTCAAATCCTGGAGCAGGGGGAGCAAGCCCCTTCTGCAGCCCCCATGAAAGAGCAGAGGGATGCAGCTTTTGCCAGGGTCATCACTGGAGCAAGAGCCAGAGAGCTCCAAGTCGCACGTGCAGCCAGGAGCACAGCCAGTCCCTGGCAAGCCCTCCTGCTGCTCACCCAGCTCAAGATTTCCCAGCCTGTCAGGGTACCAGTGTTAAAGGAACTTTCCTGAACAGGATTGTCCCAGCTCTTATGGGTTCTGGATTGCAGTTTCCTGCCTGCTCTGGATATGCTCCTGAAGCCACTAGAAATTTAGATGTACATGTTGGAGAAGGTTCAAGTAACACTGAGATGCTGCCCTTTCCTTTGGAAAAGGCTCCTCTACTGCTTCCCCCTCAGTCCCATGTGATGAGCAGCATGATGGAGGACAGACCCCAAGAGGAAAACCCTTTTCCAGGGGCACAAGATGGCTTTTCCATCTTCTGTGACCCTGGGCTTGCAGTTGTGCCAGTGCTCCATGCAGCAGCAAACTCTCATCACACGCTCTCGTCACACTGTTTTCTTTCTCAAGACAAGCAGAGGCCTGAGGCAGTGCCAGATCACAGAGCCTTCTATAATGTGCCAGAGAAATGAATGCCTCCCAGCAGAGCAGAATACACACAGAAGTGATGGCCAAACGGGAACGAAAAGAGGGCCTAAACTTTACTTACTATCCAGATGGAGTTTGCTAAGGAACCAGAACAAAACCTTGTATCAACACCGCCTGTTCTGCCAGCCTGTGGGCAAAAAGGATGGATGGAGACACCAAGTCCCTGCAGTGCAGGCGCCCTGAAGTGGCACAAAGCAGCTGCCAGCACAGGTTGCTGGGGCCACTCATCCTGTCCTGCAGGTAACAGGGTGCGTGGGCATGCTGGTGTCAGGGAACATGAGCAGTGGGATCTGAGCTCCCTGCTCCTGGCTCCTGAGCAGGTTCCAGTGCTCCACAGTGTTCACCCTTGCTGGCACCTCAGTTCACGGGGGTTCACCCAGCGATGGGGCTGTACCCAGCCTGCTGCTTCAGTGTGGCACCCTGTCACCACACAGGAGCATCACTTCTGCCCAAGGACAGGGCAAGGCCCGTGTCACCAGCAGCTGAACAGTCTCGAGGAACACAGTCCCACAGGCAGCATCAGCCTGCACCACGCTGGGAACCAAAGGAGCTGTTTATACTCACCAGGACACTCATCTTCAATGTTACCACGGACTTCAACTGACCCAAAGCCCTTCTGCTGGACACGAGGCGGGTCAGTCCATGTGGTGACAGTGTGTGACACCAGGTTTGTGTTTGGCACAGCTCAGGTGAGCTCTGGCCAGTTCACACAAAGAGGGACCCCAATGAGTCCAGTACCTTCTCTGCTGTGTTCAGTGATTCCTCTGCAGCATCTCACAGCGATGCTGGGAGCTCATGCACCAGCCACAGGTTTGGGCCCTGCAGATGCTGAACTATTCCTACCTTCAGGCAGAAATGCAGAGTGGAATATTTCCCCATCCCTCACCTGGTCGGTGCCAGACCACCACAATCTCTGGGGACACAAGGAGTAAAAAACATGCTCATAATAATGTCCAGTGCTGAGAAAAACAGATATTGGAGAGGCCATTTAAAACCTGAGATTCATATTTTTTTAACCCAGAATAATTCAGGCCTCTTAAAATCCAAAATACTGGGATTCTTGTCACTGTAACATGCAGAGACCAACCGGCTGTGACATCAGCCTAAGCAGACATGGCTCTGGCAGGCAGATGGGTGTACTCCAGAGCTATCAGACCTCTCAGTCCTCTGGGAAGGAAGTTTTCCCTCCAGATGCCATTAGGAAACGCTTCATGACCTTTGGAAATTCGATTTAATTTTGATTTCTGCTTGTGGATTAGCATTTGGTCAGCAGGTTATCAGGCCAGGAGGAGCCACTGAAAATTCAATTTTGTTTCTCAGGAAGTTCATGGGGAAGAGTTTTCAAACCCAAACCCAAAATATCAATTGTCACAAAGGAACAAGATCCCAGAGTGGAGGCAGGACAGAAGCTCTCCCTGAGAAGCATCAGAAACCAGAAGCTCATTCCAAGCACTAAAAAAGTAGGAATGTTTATTAAAAGAGTTACATGGCAAATGTATTCTGAGCTCCCGCTCAGCACCTCACACCTTCTGGACAAGGATGGGGAGATTCACTTCAAAAGCCACATGCAACAAGTTCACTTTTTCATTCTATCAGGAGGAGTTTCACCTCAGAAAAAATTTCCCAATTCCACTGCAGCACCACATGCAACTGCTGTAACTGTGACCCCAAAATCACACCAACTTCTCTAAATTAATATTTGTACACAGAGCTGACGGTCAGGTTTGGCTTACACAAGTGTCAAACTGTACTCACACAAGCCAATTCACTTTAAAATGTCTTAAATATTATCAAGAACCTTGAATCAAGTTTAGGGGAAAAAAAGCAGATAATGCTGGTCCTGGCATTCCATCCTCGCTGCTCTCTTCCTCTCTCTACCCCCACAGCCCTTTCCGTGCCTCAGGCTCCACAGCTCACACCAGAAACACCATCAGGCCCTGAAGGAGAGCAGGGAGAAACACAAACAATTATCTCCTGTCGAGGGTTGCTGGTTCACAACACACAGCAAAGAGAGAACTCTCCTGCAAAAGTCCTCATGTCCAGTTTGTAATAAGGAAGGCACAGAACCCTTTGGGAAGTGTTGGGGAATATCCCAGTTCCTCTGGACACCTCCAGGGTGAACATGGCTGGAACTTGGGGCAGTTCAAGACACTTTGAATGGTGCCACTGGAGAGGGCTTGCCTGAATCCCTGGATCCACATCAGAGCTGCTCCCACTGAGTTCTCCAGAAAGAAAAGAGGGCCTGGACAAGGAGCTGGGACCTACCCCAGGGCCTGAGCACTGCTCATGATGCACCTGGGTCCACACCATGTGTGGGCATCACATCCTCAGGCAGCATTCCCTGACCTGAGGGAGGTCAGATAGAGCAGCCCTTTTGGTCTTTCAGGGATTAAAATCTACAGCTCTTGCACACACAGCCACCACTGGCAGGGTCCTGTAAACAGCCCTGGTGCCCTACAGGAGGGAACAGCCCACCCGAGCACTCACCGTTTTTATCCGAAAATCCACATTCACTAAGGGAATGCGCAGCACCTTTGGCAGCGGGATCCCGATGCTCAGGGCACCTGCAGGGGACAGACAGGTCCTTACGTGCTGAGCCAGCTCACACCCTGTGACAGAGCTGCTCCAGGGAGGACACAGGGAGCAGAGCTTCTTGGGGCCATCACTGTGTGCTTGGCTTTCCTTGGGTTCTCCATCACTGACTGTTGCCAGAACTGGTGCTGGGGTGGGATGGGGCAAATATAAGGTTGGACTTTTAGCTACATCATCGAAATGGGGATTTCAGGGTTTTAATGGCTCCTACACTCCTAGTACATCTTCCAAACACACACATGAGACCCCCTCTCCCCTCCTTGTCCAGAACTCGAAGTGCTCCCAAAATTACAGCCATCCTGGTCACCTTACCATTGATCACAGGCAGGAATTTTTCCACAAGCAAACTGCTGCAGTGGGGCTTCAGGACGGAGATCTGAATCAGGGAAGGAACAACCACATGAGCAATGCTGCCTGGCCCATGACAGCAGCAAGCAGGACCCTTGGGATTGAAAATTGCTGCCCACTGACACAGCAAAAGAACAAACAGTCCCTCTTCTCTTTAAAGTGAATCTACTTTTCTTCTTCAATTTGTATTCAGTCCTTCCTTTAGACAAACTTCTGCCTTGTGATGTTCCTTCTGCAGCTCAATGTGAGCTTTGCCCAAGCAGAGGTGAATAAACAAACAGATTTCAGCTTTACATTTGCTTTATTAGAAATGGCAGAAGGGAAAAAAAAAAAAACAAACAGCAACAGAGGAATTGCTACAACCTACACCACAGAGCGGGTAACAGCTCTGACCATCGGCAGGGGTAATCCATCACAGCATCCCACACCACTGCCTGGCTCCATCCCTCCCTCCCCAAGAGCCACAGGGCATCATGCTTGGCTGCTCTCCCTGCCCAGTAAAGCCCAGACTGGTGTTAGAGACTTACATTACTGATGCCAACATCAGAAGACTCCAAGGAGAGGGAAGTGCTGCAGGGAAAGGAGGGCAAACTGCAGGTCAGACACAAGGCACCAGCCAGAGCTCACAGCCAGGCCCTGGCCACCTCCAAGCCCATGGGCAGGGACCCCTGTGAGGCATCACCCACAAAGGGACACCTGCATTGTAACACAAAAACCAGGGACTGGCACACTTGCAAGAGAGAAAACAGAGCAGGAATTAGCTTAACCTAATTTTAATTTGCTTGTCAACAATGCAGCACTGCAGCAGGGCACACAGAGCTCCTGGCTGCGCCTTCCCTCTCCCTGCCCAGATTATTCACTCTCAGGAAGGAGGCAGCTCTCCTCAGCTGAGAGCAGAGCTTCTGGAACCCTGTGGCAGCGGGGCTGGAACTGGATGATCTTTAAGATCCCTTCCAACCCAAACCATTCTGTGATTCTATGTAAAAGCACCCAGTCTGGATTTAAGGACCTGGTGAATTTGCTACAGCTCCTCATCCTATCACTGCAATCACACGACTATCCATATCTGAAATGGATGCTTTATTTCCACGTTCAATTTCTCTTTTCTACTTCTATTGAATCCTGTTATACCCTTGTCTATTGAATTAAAAGCCTTTTGACGCATTTCTATTCCCTATATCGCTGCATACAAGCTATGCCAATTTTGCTTCTAAATCCAGCTCTTTGACAAGCTAAATGGCCCAAAATCCTCAAACCTCCCGCTATAAGAAATGCTCTCCAATCTTTAATCATACCTTGACTGGCATTAATGACAGCACTTTCCTTTACTGCTTTATCATTCATGTCCAATATCAGGCATTTCGAACCACTGCCCAGGATCAAAGTCAAGCTGACGGTCTTAAAATTATTCAGGTTACCTCATTCCTCCTTGTTATAAAACTGACACTCTTTTCCCCCAGCCTCTTAAAACTTTCCAACTGCTGCAATCCTTCCTGAACTACCCCGTCCACCTCATGCCATCAGTCAGGTATGAAATTCTCACACCCAGGAGATGAAATGCCTGGTTTACAGACATGGAAAACATTTCAAGTCAGGGGGCCCCAGAGCCAACATTGCAGCACAGAGAATGTCCTCAGCTGTATGAGGGGACAGCTCACCTGCCCAGGGCCAGCTGCAGCACCAGCCTGCCCCCAACAATCGACACGCGGACGTTCAGAGCAAGGTCCTGCAAGCAGAGAGGGAGAGGCTCAGCACACAGAAACATCCCCATCCCAGCCACCACTCACCAGCTGGCTGCACGCTGTTCCCCTGGAGAAAACTCCATCCACACTTACGGCCTTCAGCAGCAGGAAGTTGAGGATGGATCCATCTAAGTGGTTACTGAACAGCTGAATCAGGACTGAAAGCTTGACGCTGGCTTTGTTTTCTTCCAAGAGGATGAGCGGGTTCCCTCTCAACGTCAGTTTGATGCTCAGAGGACTGGTCCCACGGCAGGTGGAGCACTGTGGGAATTGGGGACACATGGAGGTGGCTGCTGGCACCCCACACACCAGCCAGGCAGGGGACTGGCAATCCTCAGGCACACTCTCACAGCCCCATAGCTCCACAGGGCCTCCCCAAGGTCACACACACCTTGGACAAGCCAAATTTACAGAGCAAACAGGTCCAGCAGCACGGATCAGCTCTCCATGCTGAGGGCATAAGGGCCTAAGGAGAGGTGGACATAGAGGAGGCTGTGGGTGCCAGAGGGTGCCCAAGAAATGGGAGATACCAGACAGGGAAACAGGGGATATTTATCAGCTTTCTATGTCAATGGCTACAAGCTGTAGGAGATGACTTTCCCCTGTTCAGGGAGCAGGAGAAGGTTGGAACAGCCAATGGCACACAGGAGAGCGGGCGCTGGGCAGGGGCTGTGCAAACCCCCAGCCCCTACACCCACTCCCATCAGCTGGTCAGGCAGCAGGACAGGCTCAGGCCATGCTGGTGCAAGAGGAGGGGAGCAGAAGACTGGGGACCTTTAGCAGGGGCATGATGGCACATCCAGGTGTCTTCTGGAGAGGTTTACACAAACCCTCGTGCCAGAACAAGTTCCTCACCCCAGCAGGAGCGATGGTCCACACGGCTTCTTGCAGGCGGCTGGCACTGGAGAACTGTGGGGACAGAAGCACCAGCAGCCCCACTGAGCCCTTGAGCTGATTTCAACAACTCCCAGCCTTCCAGAGGCCCCCCATTACACAGCACCCTGAGCCTCCCACCCTCTCCATTGTTTCCCAGCTGTCTGGGTGATTCCAGGTAGTTGTTAAGGTGATAGTACCCAGCCATGGAAGGTGATGTCCCCCAGAGGATTTCAACACCTGCCAGTGTGTGGACCCCTAACATTTCCCATTGGAAGTAGAGATCAGAGGCACAGGAGATGCAAACACCCAGGGAACAGCACTGCAGACGTGCAGCGCCTCTTCTCAGTTGCATTTTGCAGACTCCTTGAAACGGAGCAGCGCCTGCAGGAGTCCACAGCACAACCAGTACCCAGCTGGTCCCAGCAGGTGTCCCTGGCAGTGTCCTTACAGACAAGAGCACATCTGGGCAGTGCAGGCACTGTTACAGCTTTCTGAGAAGAGCAGGAAGGAGGCAGTGCTGGGGTCGATCCTCTGCCAGCGAGCACACACATGCACACACCCAGGGACACGCACAAACAGCCCTTCCTGGGCAGACCCGAGGCCAGGCTGATGCCTGTTCCTTGTCACTTGCTCCGGCACGAAATACAGGCCCTGCTGCACTCACAACATCTGGCGTGCAGGGGAAGGTCTGTGGTGGCAGCTGGAGCAGGAGGGCCAGGACTGCATTGAGGAAGCTCTGGCGCATCACCAAGAGCAGGAGCCTGTCCATCAGAGGAGGCAAAGCGGAGGGGGATGAGTCGTGGGGAATGGTGCTGCCTCCCACCTGCTTCACCACACCCTGCAAAGAGAGGTAACACAGACATCAGTCCTCAAAGCCGCGAGGCATGTTCAGATCCTCACAGGAGTGCGGGGCCGGTGCCAGCCGAACAGCCCTCCCTCCTCTCCTCAGAGCTTTGGGAAAGCACCGGACTCACAGGGCAGACTCAGGGCAAGTTGGCATACAGAGCAGAAGAAGAAAAGCACACACAGTCGCTTAGTGGTGATTTGGATAAAGATCTAAGCACTTAGGAGCTTGCATTTCCAGGACAAGTCATTAGCCCAGCTCCTCGTGGGATTCTGCAGCTCCCACAGGATGAGGTGAGCACACTGAAAGGCAACACGCAGCCACGCTGCCAGGGTCCTGCTGCCCAGCATTAACTTACATCTAAATCCAGCCCGAGGAACTTGCCGGAGGTGTAGGGGATGCTGGCCAGCTGGTAGTGGATCGTTCCTGCTGTGCCAACTGGGATCACGGCTGCACACAGAGAAAGGATGGTTACAGCACCAGGAAATCAGCAGCAACACAACCTCCCCTGTCCCCAAAGGCCACCAGCCCCCGCACCCTCAAACAGGTCCAAGCATTCAGGCCTGAGAGGTGCTCGCTGCTACTCAAAAGGCTAGAAACATCCCCAAATTCAGCTTGGTGGGATCTGCCTTTAGGATACAGCACAAAAGAGCATCAAAGACAGTAAAAAAGATCCAAAGGTGATAAAAACGGAATAAGGAGGTAAGGGGGGGCCAAGGTGGGAGCAGTTCTCTTGGAATGCTGGGGTGTGAATTCCAGGCTCAACAACAGTCCTGCAGAAGTGTTGGACTTCTGTTGATGCACTGAGTGACTCGACATGGGAAATGGGACTTGCTCCCACTGTGGGAAACATGGGGAAGCAGTGCCTCGCCCTCCACAAGCAACGCACCATTGAGAGTGCTCAGGAGATGAATGTTCACCAGGTTCATCACAATATCGACAACAGGACAGAGCTGCAACACAAAGCAGAAATGCGACTGTCCAATCCCCCTCATCACCATCACCCACAGCCTGTCCAGACCCCCTCCTTTCCCCTCCAGGGAAAAAGTTGCATGGTACTAGGCACAGCTGGGATGCTGTGAAAGACTTGGGGCAGTGGAGCATCCCTGGAGCTGTGGGACCACACTGCAGGGGAATGTTTTGATCTGGGGAACGTCTGAGGCATCACCCCACAGGCAGCAGTCCCGTGGAGCTGCCAGGCTGCCCACAGACCCCCCCCAGCCCCATGGCACATGCCAGTGATGTGGGAGAGCAGCACAGAGAGATGGTACAGCTTGCTGTGAACTCATAAACCAGTTTTTTTCCCAAATCTCTGTGTTTCAGCTGTGAAAGGAGGGACAGTCCTCAGCCGTACCAAAGCAAGGCAGAGTCGCTGTCAGCTGGCGAAGCACCAGCTCATTCACTGACAGGGTGAGTAAGCTGGAAAGGAAAGAAAAAAAACTCCAAATCAGCACAAACAAAGCTCCAGGACAGGAGATAAAAAGATCTCCAGCCTTCATTTTACATTCTCCTACACCCTCAGTCTTCCCTTCAGGGCTAATGCTGCAGCTGATGCTCGACAGGGCACGGGCTGGAGATACAAAAGAGCCACTTACCCCGAGGGGAGAATTGGGCTCATTGCTGAGAATTACAGAATCATTAAGGTTGGAAAAGACATCTAAAATTGTCAAGTCCAACCATCAACTCTGCACCACCACCATGTTCACCACTAAACCATGTCCTCAAGTGCCATAGCTGCATTTTTTTTAGCACTGCCAGGGATGGTGGTCTCTACCACTCCCCTGGGCAGCTTGTTCCAATTGCTTGACAACCCTTTTCGTGAAGAAATTTTTCCTTCAGCTCTCAGGGAGCTTTCACTGCATGAAAGGAGTGAGCCTCTCACAGGTCTAACCTTGTGTTTGGTGTCTCCCTCTAGTATTTAAATCAGTGCTGTAGTTAAGGGAAGAGGGAGCTGTTAGGAAATATCTTCATGTTAGTTACTGGGAACAAACAATTTGCATCTGGAATAACAAGAGGAGAAATCTGCCGTGTGACATTTCCACGTTGCTGCTGAACAACTCGCTCAGGACGTGCAATGCCTGCAGCAGCACAGAGGCAGTTTTGTCCGATAATCAATATATTTCTGGACTGTTGAGTTGGCAAGACACAGACAGCAGGAATTCATAGGGCACCTGTTATTTATGCCCAAATTCTGCCTACAAATGTTTCTGAGGAACTGCCATGAAGCCAATTGTGTATATCTACACTCCCCTTGCCCCCCCCAGGAGTTTGCTTCCTGCAAACCATCACTTTATATCTGCTAAAAATTAAAACATGACCCCCAGAGCAGGTGAGTCATGTTCCTCTGTTCACTCACACAGCGTTTTTTCAAAGCAGCTGCTGCACTCATTGAAATGGTAATGCATAATGCAAAAATTAATTAGGAGAATTTCGATGAACTTGAAAAGTGAGTAATTCAAAAGCAATGGAAGAAAATATTTCCCATGATCATTTTACTGCTGTGTTCATCAATACATGAAGTCAGCAAATCCTTGCTGTCAAGAATTTAATAAGACTGAGCAAGAGATGGGACATTTGCATGGAATTACACACAACCACAGCAGTCAGAGGTAAACTCCACGTGCCCGGCATTCTCCTGGGACAGCAGCCAAAGGCAGAGTACACAACCAGGGAAAGTAATGGTCCTGTTTTCCTGGAATTCTCCCAGCCCTATTACTCCTACCCTTTGGAATATCAATTCTCTAGCTAAGTCTAGAGAAAGTGTGTTGGGAAATGTACCAAACCTCATGCTTCAGATCTTAAAATTTCCACAGGCAAACAGGGCAAATTAACCCTCATTCCACTGAAGCAATTGGCACTGGCAACAGGAAAGAAATTCCATCGCTGAGGCCTGGCTCTGTATCAGCTGAGCAACATCTGTGTCCTGGCCGACTGTCCATACTGTGGGATAAAGATGAGAGAATTGCACATTAACAGGAAACATAAATCCACAGGCACTTACCCAGAAAGGACCTTGATCTTCACAGCTCCAAGAATGCAGAGGCAGTCTTCAGTGACAACCTGGAACGTGCCAGATTCAAAATTCGTGCATTTAATGTTTGCAGTAATGTTCACCTCCACTAAGATATCAATGAGTTCTGAGAGCAGGCCAACCAAGCTGCAAAAAAGCAAACAGGATGATTCCATCTCTCAGCCTCTACCCAGAGAAACTCACCAAAGCCAGGAGAAACAGACTTCTCCTCCATCTTCTGCAGACCACTACCCATGCCACAAGCCATCTTTTGGTGTCTGTTTTGCTCTGTGACTTTATTACAGGTGAGAAACACCTCAAAACCCTTAAGAGATGCAAAATACGTCAGGATAGGGGTTTCCCTCAACATCCATCCTGAATCCCCCACTCACCAGTTGCCTCTGAGCTGCAGTTTTGCCCCGATGGTCAGCTGGACCCCGATCCCTGGCAGCAGCACCACCGACAGCTTGGGCACCTCGACCTTGATGAGGTGCAGGCTGTGAACAACAGCAAAGGCTGGCACAAATTAAAAACACCTTCCAGCAGCTGAGCAGCTGCACCCAGGGAGGAGCCTACAGCACCCACAGCACTCCAGCCATGTCCAGCTGAAGGCAAAACGGTAAGAGACAGCTGACTAAAAGAAGGCAGCCTAGAACCAGATTGGGGTGGAAGCTGACTTTGGAGAGCCATCTGCTTTTTCCCTCTGTGGTCCCTTTTCCCTCCCTCAGTGCCGTCAGGCATTAACAGCACCACCAGAGCTGTCATTCTGCACCTGCACCCATAACCTGCAGTGTCCCTTGCCACCCACACTGCTACCACACAGACAATATTATTCAGGTCAGAATTTCAGTACCACAATAAAACAAGGATAACAGCCCAGGCCAACCATGCCAGGGCAGCTCAGCTCGTCTTGTTCAGAATTGATGCTGAAGATGCACTCACAGCAAAGCACTTACTCCGTGATGCTGGTGGGAGAGTTCAGCTGACCCCCTTCACCCATGATGTTGGGAACCACGAGACCCTGCAGGTGCTGGTGGATGAGCCCATTATGAATTATGGCATCTGAGAGAACTGGAAAACATCAGTGTGTGAGGACCAGCACGGGCAGCAGTGACCTCTCCCCACTCAGGCAGATCCATCCTGGCACAGCAAAACCCCTCCACTCCCCAAAACTCCTCAGGGAGACGTCAGCTGTCTCCACACAGTCAAATCGCACAGGGATGGTATTTTACAGCTTTGGTGCACTAAACCAAAGCTGCCCTTGGTGAAGTAAACAGGAGAGGCAGCAGTGGAAAGCATCTCAGACTCCCAATTTGAATGTCACAGTTTGGCTTGTGCACTGCCAAGAACACCAGCGACCCCACTCAGAGGCTGGGCTTCCGCTCATAACTCATTTTCCCCTTGTCAAAGGGGTTTTGTTTGTTGATTTCTGCCTGTTTATTTTTGCTTTTGGTTTTTGGAGTTTTTTTAGTAGAAGCAACTTGAAACAAGCCTGAACATTGCAAATATTATCATGTCTGCTACTTCACAGCAGTGGTTTGTCAAATATCAGCTGCTCCAATATGGAAATGAGAAACTGAGACAAAAAGAGGAAATAACCCAGATTTAGCCCTGCAATTCTGTGTGGCTGCTTGGTGCTGAAACATGCCCCAGTTCTGGAGCAGAGATTTCCCTGACCCATGAATCTGGCGATGTTCTCAGGGGTTTTGAGCAAAGTCTGCAGCCCTGAGGAATTACGAAATAAAGGTGAAGACACTAAGGCATTTTTACTCCCCATCACAGTCCCACAGAGCTTTCAAAGCAAACACAACCTGTGCCTTTTTGTAGTTACCGTTCTGCATCGCCCGCGGGCTGACGGCACAGGACAGGCCAGACAAGACTTCCTGCGAGGGCGAGAGGAGGCCGCAGAAAAAGATGATTCCAAAAAGCTTCAAAACCATCATCTCCAGAAGGTTCCCCTGCTGGAAAGGGAGATGTCAGAGGGGACAGTGAGGCAAAATACTCTCAGAAGTGACCCCAGTGTCTCTACGGGGAAAGAAGTCAAGCAAGGAATCCCTCCTTTACTCTTTATCCGGATCAAAGGAGACTCTGCTCAAGGCCAGAGCAACAGGACCTTCCTCATGTCCACACACATGGACAGACTCCATGTGTGGGTCAATAAAAGCCCTTTCCTCATCCCTTGTTACTGGCCCAAAATGTTCACACAAAACGAGCCACACTTGACGTTTAAGTTATTTCTGTATCCCTGCAATGCACAGTTACAGGGGTTTTGGTGAGGGGCTTTGCCAAGGGAAGTGTCTGAGGGTTATCCTTGTTCCTTCTACCTGTCAAAAGCAATAAACTAAAGTACAAGTGATAAAAATGAGCTAGCTACAAGTTATAACTTAATAAATTCTAACATAAATTTAATTATGAAATGGCAGACATGGGGAGGTGATCAGGAGCTTGGTGTCCAGCACAATCTCCAACTAAAGCAGTCAAGCACTTCCAGAATGAGGACCCTGCCACTGCACCTGTCACCCTGCCACCACATCTGTCACCCTGCCACCACACAACCAGTGCACAGAGGGTGTTACCTGACTCAGCTGCAGCCAGCTGGGACGGGCTCTTGGTTCCACTCAGGCTCCTCTGGACTCCTTGAGACTCTGCGATGTCCCTTTTTTTCCCCACAGCTGAGATGAAAGCAGTGGCCCTTATATAAAAGCTGCAGCCAAACAGACACACCTTTTCCACTCAGCCTCCCTGGCCCACAAGCAGCCATCCCTCTGCTGCTTGTGAGCAACACCCAGCTGCCACCTCTCTTGATTTATACAAGGCAACGTCACCACTGACTTGACCCGCTGCCATTCCCCTCTGTGGCCTGCATCACTCAGATGGTGCTTTCCCCCCACCCCCAGTCTGTCATAAAAAGGATGCCCTGCAATGGTGGATCCAGTGGGGATCTCTATGCTTTGAGGAAAACAACATTTTTAGGAAATCATGAGAGTTACTGAAGCATCTAAACCTGGTGGAAGGCTGACGGGGCTGCCTGTACAGGGAGGCAGCACACAGAGCACAGGAATATGGGTTCAAGGAGACTTAGAGCAGGAAACTAACTATTTTTGCCAATCCCTGAGGAGGTGTGAGACTTAAAAGGCTCATTCCTGTTTCAAGTGCAGTCCTGGGAAAAGATTTCCTTGACAAAAAGCAATGTGGAAAAGTTGCAGAGATCTGATAAATGTCGGTTTCTTCATTGATTTCAGTTGGATCTGTAAAGTGTCACCAATCCACTGTAAAAAACAAATTTGTATTGAAATGCATAAAGCCAAAGATAAACATAATTTCGAATAAGCAACTCTTATGGTAGCTGAGCATTGGTACCAGCAACATGGATTTCAAAGGAAAGTCTCATCCTGCAGGAATGAGACTCTCACCCCTCAGCAGATGCCTTGGCTGGGCTTCACAGAAGTTTCCATTGTGCAGAGCCCCAGGAAGATCTTATCTGAGCACTTTGTTCAGGTCTGGTCACCCATGTTCAACTGGGATGGACTTGGCCAGAAACTGGGCAGCAAAGGGCTGCTGAGAGGGCTGGGGAGCCAGAGAGGGGCCGGTGTGCTCAGCCTCATGGAACATGGAGCAGCAGAGATACAACCATTCTCCGCAAACATGGGAGAGGAGAAGGAGAGGAGGGAGGGAGGCTCAGGGACAAGGTTGGCGCAGGAACAAACACAAGCAGATACACCCAGCCTGAATTTAGGAGAAAGCTGCTACCACCACAGTGAGTTTAGGGTTAGCAGTCCCCTGGGAATACAGAAAGCAACAAAAATATACTCAGGATGCTCTTCAGTACAGCACAAGGAGTGCTCTTGCAGCAGCAGTGAAGTGCTTGCACCGAGTCCCTCACCGTGTGCTGCCCTGGGCTCAGGCTCAATGGAGCAAACCTCTGCTTGTCACAGAAACTTGTTTTATTTAACACTCAACCTAGACTGCAGTTGATGTGCTGGTGACAGTCTAGTCACAAAATCAGGGGCTGGACTAGATGATCCTAACTGGCAACCTATCCATGCTGCTCCTTTTTGCTGCTTTCAAAGATCCAAATGCAGCAGGCTGAGCGGTCACCATGAACACACCCACAGTGAAGTGTTCACGAGCCTGCTCCAGCTGTGTACAGGCTGCAGGAATATCACTGCTGGCAAAAGCCAGTTGCTGAGCACAAACAAATGTGGATTTCCAGCTGGTTTCAGAGTGCCACTGTGTGTGCAATAAGCACCCGAGTCGCTGTGTACGTGCACATGCACAGCACAACCACACTCTCCCAAGGGATCCTCTCGTTATTCCACAGCAAGAGGCAGAGATTTGTGTCCATACACACACGTCCTGAACCACACCTGAACCACGGCAGTGACAGCAGCTCTGAGGAACACGGCCCATTTTACACACCCTGTCCATATTTCTTCTTGCTCTGTGACTTTTCCTCCTCAGTCATATCCCTTGCCTCCCCTCTCATGTGCCCATATTTCATCCTCTCCTTGCAGCAGTGATTTAGATATCACTTACCAGGAGGCTGGATGCAGTCCTGCAGTGACAGGGGAAGATATATTAAAATAAAGCATTGCAAGAAATTGTAGACGAGATTGTCTCAGCACAACTGCTGGAAAGCAGAAGGGTTCAAGGAAAGACCAACACCCGCAGAGAAGAAATGCTCCAGAGCAGCCTTTGGCATCCTGCACTGCCCCAAGCTTGGGGTTCTGCAAGAAGGCAGGTTAAACAGCAACAAGATCTTTAGAGGAGTAATATTAAAGTAATTAAATATAATAATTTATGAAATATGATTACATTAACTGATTTTTTTTTCTCTAATATTCAGAGCCATGGAAGTCTAGGGAAAACTTAGGAGAATTACACCATATAGGTCAAATTAAAATGCTGAGCAACACTGAAGATGAAATAAAATCAGAATTTTTGCACTACATTTTAATGACAGATGGTGGTTTTGAGGCATTCGAGAGGTTTGCGGGCTACAGGAGCACAACTTCTCTTCCCTGGCAAATAAAAAATAAAACTTAAAAAATGAAAAGAGTAACCTCATACTTAAAATTCTTTAATGGGCAAATAGTAACTCCTTATTAAGACTATACATAAACTGAATCCTCTCTCTGGAGGTGAAAAGCCTAAGTCTGGTGGCAGGACTTGCAGGCTGTGATGGAGCTGCTCTGTACACATGTTCAGCCTTTTCCCTCTCAGGGACACCTCCTAGGAGCCTGTGACTGTGTCCAAACAGATATCGTGAACATTAATGAACTGCTCAGCTCAAACATCGATGGAAAGTAACTCCCTGATGCCAACAAGAAGGCAGCAGCTCAGGGGGAAGGAGAAAGCCCTCGGGGAGGAAAATGACACAGCAAACTGCTGTGCTGGAATAGAAACTGGGAAACGGGCGAGGAGGAACAAAATAAGTTTTAAGCACTGACTGCAGCTGGGCTGTGAACTCCCAGCCTGGTCCCCAAAATGCTGAAGTTCAGGTGATGAATTGTTTACCCCACCCGGCATTTTACTGAGGAATACGGCAACACACTAGATCTGCACTGGGAGGAGGTTGGGCACCTCAGCCAGGGGCAGATCAGTCCACAGCCTGGAAAACAGGCAAACAGAAAAGTGCCACTCACTGCTCTGTTCCCTCTGCCTCAATGCGAGCCGGCTTGCTGAGGGGAGAATTCTTCCCACTCCTGTTGATGAAATTGCTCAGGGAAGTGGAAGGAAGGAGCTGTCTCTGAGCTCCCCAATGCAGTGTAACACACTGAGTTCAGCACCAGAAACACGGCATTAGTGCAGCACTGTCTCTGTAGAGTCACCTGTGTTCTGGTTGGTTTGGGATGGATGAATCCTCCCAGACTCAGGCTCCAAAACCAATTTCTAGCAACAGGATTTGCCAAAACATTAACTAGAGTCTCCTAGAAAGGAGATGGAAGGTTTTAGTAAGAACTGAAGGATTCAAACCCTCCTCAACTTTTGGGACTCGACTTGAGCCCAGGATTGATGGAAACCCACAATCCCCAGGGCCAGATTTACAGCTGGTTTAGCAGCTCCCATTGTCAGCAGCCCAGGAGGGCAGAGCAGCTTAATTAATACCCGTCACTCCTGCAGCACAGCCAACCTTGCCAAGCTCATGCTGACCCAGGGCTGCTGCTTCATGCACAAACCCCAGACCCATGGCAGGGTGTGCGTGGGCAGACGTCAGAGTCCTCCTTTCCAGATGTACCTGTGTCTGATCACTCAGCCGTGCAGTTTCCTACATGGGGAACTTGAGAAGCAGGAACATAATCTTGGGGAAGGGCCACAAAGAGAACCTGAGCAGGGAAGACAGGGAGAAGGACACAGAGGCGCGGGCAGCAGCTCCAAGGAGCTGCCTGTCAGGAGGAGGGAGAGCAGCAGCATTGATTTCTGGAAGCATCTGCAATGCCAAGCATAAACAGCAAAGCTGAGTAAAATCACTGCCATGAGATAAGCACAGATCGATGTCTCCAGGAATTTTATAGACAGGAAATTTTCTTCTTCTGAGACGCAGACGGAAGCAGGAGGAGCATAATGCTATCAGCCCCCCAAAAGGGACAAACTTCATTAGTCAGATGCAGTGCAGTGAGATAGAAAAGAAATGCACGGAAAAGTGTCACTCACTGGACACTCTGCAGTGCAAAAATGGAGGCAGTTCTGCAGACGTGTCTTCAGCCCTTGCCCAGAGCTCCAACAAAACACTGACAGCGGCACAGGCTGGAGGGCTCTCAGGGACACCCAGGGAAGCCTGGGCAGCCTTGGAAATCCCTTCTCAACTGCTTTGGGCAGGCACTGGCTTCACCAAGTTTGGCAATATTTTGTCAGTGTCTGTCACTGCAAAGACCAAGGTGCAGCCAAAGTGCTGCCCTGAGCACCTTTCTGGGTGGGTATTTTGTACCTGGACTTTCAGGTTTGGCCCATTCCAGGTTTCCCCGGGGCATCCTTTCTCAGGTGGCCCCACACAAGGCACACTTGGTGAGCAGAAGAGGTTGTGACCTTCCTGAAGGACTGCCAGGAGCCTCCAGTGATGGACCATGGGGCACACACCAGATGTCTGCCCCGTGTTAGGGGTGCACGGTCAGAGTCATCCCTGGGTTCGGCAGTAGCTGACCTACACCAGCATCTCTCCATCCCTCCCTTCCTGCTGCTGCCCAGCATGCCCCCAGCAGAGCCACGGTAGCCTGGGTTCCTCAGTGATGCAACGTGCACCTCAAAGTCAATTCCAGTTCCATGTTTTAAGCAAATGAATCCCTCTCCTGCTTTCTTCCCATCACTTCCAATCACTCGCACTGCGAGTGCTGTGAACGCCTCAATTCCTCCTCACTCTTCATTCTTCCAATTTATTTTTTGCCTTCCTCCCAGGCTAGAAAATGGATTTCTGTCCATTTTGTTGTCTCAGAAAGTGTTGGCACTGTGGTGCCAGCAAAGACTTTTTAAATAAAGACAGCTAATTCTATTTGACTGAAGGATAGTGACACAGACTCAAAGTCATGTTTCTGCCTTGCCTGAGGTTTGGGGAAGCTTTACTTTACAAAAAGGAAAGCGGTATTGAGTGAAATTGTCCTTGATCGTCTCCATTAATTCCCGGGAAGAATTAGCAGCAGCTTTATATTACATTCATACATCTTCTGGAAGTAAAGATTTCAGGCTTTCTGTCTTATTCACAGCTTTTAATAGAGACTTGACACGGTCTCTTCGGACACATCATCAGCACAGGTGGCAGAATTAGTGCCCTGCTTTGTCCAGATGCTCCTCAGGGGATAAATTACAGCCCTGCAGGCAGGCAGGGTTTGGAGTCAGCGTTATGGAAATAAATGCTTATATCCAGGAAGACACGGACTGCTCAAAAGAAATTGCAGCTGAAACCAGAGAGTGAGTTCATGTTAAACAAACCTTGCTGATGAGTTAATTAGCCTGACGAACACAGATGAAGTCTAACTCACCCAGGTGCCATTTCCCTTCCATCAGTTTGGTGATGGTGTGTCGATCCTGTCTCGGGGCAGAAGCATCGAAACAATCGATGTGGTTCCGAAAGGAGGAGACAAAGAGGCAATAAAGGACAAAGAGACATTAAAATCCCGAGCAGGCTGGAGGGCAAAGAACAGTGTCACACCTCCCGCGGGGCTCAGCATCCCAGTTCACACCTACAGCTGGTGCTGCTATTTGTGAGCACCCATCCCGTGTCCCATGCACCGAGGAGTCGCCACATATCCCACGCTTCCTCCCTGGGTCCCCATGCTTCCACACCGAAGAGCCATTCCAGTGCAAAAATGGGCGAGGAGCTCAGCTCCCGGAGAGGGAAAGCGGGGCCGGGAGTGAGGAGCAGCCCCAGCGCGCAGGGCAGGGGGTGCACGGGCCCAGAGCTAACCTGGGGAGAGGTTCTGCTCACGGGCTGGTGAAATACACCCACGTAGCGCGTAGCGCAGAGGAGCACCAAGGAGAGGCCGCGGGGAACACGCCGGGAGCAGGGAGAGCGACTCGGCGGACGCCCAGCGCGGGGCTGGAACCCGCGGGGCTCGAACCCGCGGCCCCCGGGGCTCAGGGGGGCTCCCTGGGGCTGTACCGCCCCCTGCTGGCGGCGAGCGGCCCCGCGGGGCGGGGAGCCGGACCACGGCCCGGGCAGGAACCGGGCAGGGACCCCCGACCGCCCCCGGTGACCAAGGGAAAGGGCGCACGGGGCAGGGCAGGGCGACAGGAGGGTGCTGGTGAAACGCTGGGGTTTTGGAGCTGGAACGGAAAATACACTGGTTTGAAGGTTCCGCAAAAAAGGGTTCATGGAGGGGATAAAGCTCCTTAAAGCAATTCCCAGTGCGGGCAGATCGATTCCTGTACGCCAAACGTAGTACAGACAAAATAGAGAGAGACCATTTAATTCCCCTTTCACTAAGAAGAGACATTTGATACCGATCTGACACAGGTAAGGAGCAAGATGCCAGCCCTGAGCATAGACGCAGCCCAGGGGCTTGGGGCAGGGCCAGGTACCTCACACTACAGCATCACAAATACACACTCAGAGTGATGGGGATGGACTTTTTAGCAGGGCCTGTTCCCTAACAGAGGGAAGATGTAGACTAGAGATAAGGATGAAGAATTTTACAATGAGGTTGGTAAGACACTGGCACAGGTTGGCGAGAGAAGCTGTGGCTGCCCCATCCCTGGAAGTGCCCAAGATCAGGATAGACAGGGCTTGAAGCAACCTTGTCTAGTGGAAGATGTCCCTGCCTATGGCAGGGGCATTGGACTAGATGACTTTGGAAGGTCCCTTTCAACCCAAACCGTTCCATGATTCTAAGTTACAAAAAAAAACGTGGCTCAAGGCTGATTTTCCGCAGACAGTAAAAGCAAAACTTTGATAGCACAGATTGATCTGTTAACAGCATCCATTAACACAGCAGAGCTCCTCACATGCACAAAGGGACACTCACTGGCACAGCCATGCCAAAGGTCCCGGCCACCCCACACTCTGTGGCAAAGAACCACGTGTCCTCCACCTGCACAGCAGCAAGGAAGATGTCATGGTTAAAAACTCACTGCAATACTAATTAAAACCAAAATAAGCTTTTACAGTTGCTTTTAGCATCCCATCACTGAGCAAGAAATACCCTTTGTAAACATTTGGGGGCACAGGTGCTTACAACTGGACTTTGTGCTTGACATCACCACATGCTCCACCAAGGTTTTTCAGCTGCATCACCCCGATACCCAAACACTGAATCACAGCGTGCAGCCCTCCAAACTGTCTTCAAAATGAAGAACAGGATTTTTCACGGCATCACCAGGATCTGGGAATTTCCAACAGCCTCTCCTGACTGCAGATGCTCAGACCGTAAATAATCACTACACGTTTTTGCTGCCACTGATATTTTCTCGCCCGAGGCAGCCACTTGCTGGCCTGCCTCCGAGATAAGGCTGAGGAGCTTCACAGGGTTTGGGCGCTTTGAGTGGAATCTTCTCAACATCAAAGTCCCAGGAGGGTTTTTAGTGAGGCTTTAGAACCAAGCTAAGGATTTTTAATGTGCCATACAGCACCCAGCATCAAAGGGACAGTGTCTGCAGAGGCCTGCTGTTAACAAAGTCACCGATAGCACAGGAATACGGCTGAACTAAACAGCTTTATCACCACTATTTTGAGCAACTTTTATGTACAGGAGATGAGCACTCCGGAGGTTTACTCAGAGCAGAGAATCTGAATAAAAAAACCTGACTCCCCTCTTTGCCATGTGAAATTAGTCAGATGGAAATGAGGAGCTGAGAATCTTTGAGCTTATGCCGTGCAGCTCAGTATAAATATTCTCATTGAATTATGACATTTTGCACGGAATCAAGGTCATCGGCAGCAGCTGGCAGGAGAGCTCTGCTCCTCCAGCCTTGCTATTTCAGGATGCAATTGGTTTTTCTCTCCCAGCAGAAGTTATTGTAAGCAGAGGCTTGCTGGGCTGTCAGGGGAGGGGTGTGTTCAGCACGCTCATGGGCAGCAGGAGCATTGCTGCACGTGAAATACGCTGCGTGTGAAACTCTGGTAACACCAACCAGCACCCTGCAAATCCCTCCCTCCTGCTGTTCATTTCTTCCCAGGAACGACGAGCATCCTGTCATTCACACCAAATTCCCCACGTGCCTCTGACACAGGGCCCTCCAGAACTAGTGGTGAAGAGGCTTGTGAGGAAACCCCAGGACTGAGGGGTGACCAAGTGACAGCGACAGTGAGGGCAGCACAGCACCTCCACGCCAGTGAAGGGCACAGGTTTGGCAGCCAAACACAGCTCACACACAGGAATCCAGCCCTGCTCCTGCACAGTGAGCTGGAACACTCTCAGAAACACAAGCTGTTTTCCTGGGAGCTGGAGCAAATACACGTTTTCCACCAGTTGCCTCTATTTTTTTAGAGAATAAGTAAGGTAAGCAAGGGCAAAGCAAAACCCTGTGGCAGAGCAGGGTCTAAGGCTCCCCTCTGCAGCATTCCACACCAAACAAAGGTGAAACACCTGCTGCCTCACCCAGGTGAGTGGGCATTAAGGAAATAACACAGCAAACACTGTGGCAGTGGCCATTTGTCCCGCTGCACTACAATGACAATTTCAGAACCACACGATTCTCACTTGTTTTTGCCAAGCCCTGATGCAAGGAGGAGATAAGACACCTTGAGACCTAATTTTTTAAAAATTTTTAAAGTAACGGTCTCCAGCATCTTTTCAGACCAGTAGGCACCGTCCCTACAGATGTTGTGGCCCCATTACTGAGCATGACACTGACTGCATTTGTGCAAAACAGCAGGTCTGAATTCAGAGGCTTTGGACAGCCGCTCCCCAGCCCTCCTGCTTGGCCAGCCCCAGATATCTGCTGTGCACCACAGCTGGGCGGTTGCAGGGCTCCTGGCTGCCACACAGCTGAGAAAATCAAACTAATATTATTAAGGTAATGCCAGCCCTGGGTGCCTCCACCAGCAATCAAAGCCACCTTCGGCTTCACCGACACACCATCACTTGTAAAAAGCTGAGCTGAAACAGTATTTCAGGGCTTGAATTGCTTCAAATCCCCCAGGAACAAGTGTCAGGGCTTTCAATAGCTATAGTGCTAATAATAAAACAGGGACCTCTTCCAGTATCACAGCACAAACAGTAGTTATTTCTCTCTCAAAGCTTTGATTCCTAAAACCTTTCTTACATTCAGCTTGACATCAAAACACCCATCTCATTCACTCAGGCTGTCACAGGAGAGTTGTGTGCTGCTGTTAGAATTAGCCCTGAGGTGAATTAAGAACAGTCTGTAATGATGTTCCACTACAGCAACTTTATTTCTACCAAACCAAGTAAATGAGCAATATTTTATCTGATGTGCCTTGGCTCAGCAGAGAACGGCAGCTGCTCCCCTTATGATTTATTGAATGGATGTTGTCTAAATAGCCAAAGCTGGTCTCTGAAGCCAGCCACAAAAACTCCCATTCCTAACAGCCCAGCAGAGATAGGAGAGGGATGTTCAAGTTCTGGATAGTGACAAGTTTGGACATGAACAATTTTATTTGCAATTTTTCCCCCATAAACAAAATGCACCAACAAGAAGTTGTATTAAAAAAAATAAAATCTATAAATATTGATGCTCAACAGCTGGCAGCAGATGCAGGGCACAGACAAAGTTCTTCCTGTACAGAAGTAACAGAGTCCAGCACAGACAGGGAGTTTTGGGTGTTCAAAATACTGCCAGCAGATGGGGATGGGGGAAAGGAAAGGTGGAGGGGTCAGGGAAAGATGGAACTTGGAATGTCTTTGGGAGTGGTACAGGCAACACATCCCAGCACCAACACCAACAAAGCAGCACTCTGGAGCTTTCGCCCGGCCTGGGTGTGTTTAATCAGCAATTCCACAGAGTATGGTGGGTATGGTGGGTCCCTGCACCCATCATCCCAGAGCAGCAGCCCCAGCACCACAGTGAGGTGAGCAGGAAGAGAAGGGAAATAAAGAAATCACAGGGGCACCCACCCTCTAGCAAGCAGGACTGCAGCAGACACAGCTGAAGTGGGATTTGGGGCTTCTGGAAGACTGGCAGGGGGAAATGGATGCTCACATCAGCGATTAAAATGTGGGATATTCTGCCAAAGGACATCTCCTAAGCCAAGAAGTTGATGAGATACAAAACAGGTCTGGACATTCACACGGACACCAAGGACACAGGGAAGCATTGCAGGAGCAGCAGCACATGTCGTGGATATCACACTTCATGGATATCACACCTCAGTGGGCTCCGACTCCCAGAGACTCTGACACCAGAACGGCGAGGGGAGGCAGGTGGGTGCTTTAACACGTGCTGCAAAGTGCTGGTACCTCTGCAGGGCCTGCCAGCAAGAGCTGCCTGCGAGGAGTGACAGTCCCGAGGGGTGGAGATGATCCATTTGGGGTGTTTTAATTCTTTTAAAGCCAGAGCAAAGGGAAAAGCTGATGAGGGCAGAGCAAAATCCTGACCAGGCAGCAAGTGCCCGGTATGGGCACTGCTGGGATTCGTGCCCTGAGAGAGGAAAACTGCCCCAATATTTATAGCCTGAGGAATGCCAAGCACTTCATTCCACACAGTAGCTGAATGTTTGCTCCAGGAGAAGAACTGGGAGCAGGGGTCTCCGGGGATGAGGGACTGAAGGGCCTCCAGACCGTACTGGGAAGACACCAGTCCCAGGAGTTCCCATCTGTGGAATTTCTGATTAAACGCCCCCAGGCTGGGGGAAAGCCCCAGAGTGCTGCTTTGTTTGTGTCAGTCAGCACCTCAGCCCAGTCTGATGAAACAGGGAAGCCTTGAGGGAAAACAGATTAAAACCTTCACCAAAAGCTCACAAAGGCTTGTCCTGATGCCAGTTCAAGTCCCTGTCAGCAGATTCCCAAACCAAAACAGCCTTTGATGCCAGCTGGGCACACATTCCCCACAATATTTCACTCCAAGGCTATAAAAACAACAACAAAAAGAATTTCTCTGATACTTTGCCCTTGACTAATGTGCACTTACTGAAATAAATAACCACCTGGTCTTGCCATTGAAGAACAGCACAAACATTGCCACAAGCAGATTATTGACCAGAAGTACAGAAGCCAAGTTATAAACAGCTTCATAATTCAATAAACAGAACTGTAAAGCATTTCCAAACAGACCATACAAACTTCACTATACCTGCCTCCAACAAAGGAAGTCAAATACCTATTTATGAATTCTAACTCCCTATTTTCTATGCCATTCAGCACAAAGAAGAAAAAGAATCAAGATAAAGAGAGGGCATATTTTAGCTGTACAGGATTTATCCATTCGATTTACATTTGAATCAATTATCCAGGCGAAGCTCGAACACTGCCAATGTGATTTAGGTGGCTGAACACACATCATAAATAGTGCAGCATTCAAGTCATATAATCCGTGCCTGCCGTTCCTGGATCGCTCCACAAGCAGGGAGAGTATCCCAACTCGCAGCGTGCCATTATTTCCGAGTAGGAGTGTGCTTTGCTACAGCTACAGCTCGGAGCAGAGTCTCTGAAACCTCTCAGACAAAGCCCTGGCTAACATCCAGCCCAGTGGATTAGGGATAAACCCCTGGAAGGCTGGGCCAAGCCCCCAGCTCGGACAGGACTGAGCAGGGCAGGGCAGGGCCCCACCTGGCTGGGCTGGACATTTGTCACTTAACGAGCACTGAGGTCATTGATGGCTCCTGGGGTGGGAGAGCCCCTCGATCCTGCTGTGCCCACAGCTAATGGCACAGAGCTGCCTCTTGCAGGTTGTGACAGCTCACCCTGCACCTCAGGATTCCCTTTTTCTGGCTGTAGTTGTGGCACACAATGCATCTCTCTGAGAAAAACAGATGAGAAAACTCAACTCATTTCACAATCACAGAGCGGAACCTCTCCTCTGCTCTTCTCCAGCAGAACGTTTCTATGCTGCAACAGAGTTTAGCTTTGTACAAACGCAAGAAAGGAGACAAAGAATTATGAAGCCATGTATCCCATTAGCATCCAAATGCAGCTGTGGAGGCAAGGGGTTTTTCTGAAGATAAGGTGTTTTTGAAACAGTACTAGGAGGAGGAAAAATTTCATTTATGAAACGCATTTTTCACAGACCTGAAATCCGCAGCGCATTATAAAACTGAATTTGTTGCTGTTGTTTTTATTTTACAGCATTAATCACTAAAGGCTTGCTTAGGTGGGCAGGAAAAATCCATCTCCCATTGTATTAACTTCACACAATTTAAGAAGCCTTTCAAGGGCCACATAAATGCAAGTAAACACTCCCAAGTCTGGCTGGTCCTGCACTGGCCGGGCACACAGATGCTGGAAGAACATCAGCTGGGCTTGTCAGACACTCCAGAGGTGGAGAGCACTTAAATCCTGGAGCTCCATCATCCACCACTTGATTTAAAGTCTGTAGGAAATGAGCTTTCCCAGAACACCATTTCCTGTGGGATGGAGAATGAGAGGCGATTCACCCTTTATCCCAGAGGATTACCTGTGCCCGGGGGGCAGCAAATACCCTTAGATCCTGAGGGATGGGATCTTTCCACCTTTGAGATTCTGTGAATTAACAAAGACCCCACATATTTGGCCTCCCCAGTCTCACATTAAGGTTTCACCAGAACAAGTGCACAGAGTGAAGGGAAGAGCCAGAAACTCTTCTGTATTTGCTAAAGCAGATGTGCAGTAACAACACAGAACTCCTACCCCAGTGACAACATACTGCTTTTAGTCAATTCCTAGTAAAATTATCTTGTTCCAGTGTGGAGGAACAGATGGATTTGCTACATCATCTGGAGATAAACAGACCCGGGTCAGGTGTAGGCAGAAACACACATCAGAGCTTTGGAATTTTACTGCTCACTCCCCCAGACAACCACATTTTCATACAATATACATAAACATTGCTTTGGCACATGAACAGCACAGCCTAAGAGCCAAACTGATGATTGTGTATGTGCGAGGTTCCTAAAGCCCAGCTTGACTTTTAGGAATCAACACAAATACAAAATCCAATTGCTCCAGCGAAGAACACACACTTCACTGCTCCAAAAGGGGGATTTAAAAAAAAAAAGCAGCCAAAACCAACCAGCCAAAAAAAAACAACCAAACCCTCTTGGCTTGTATAATTTCAATTTCGTATGAGGAGCAATCAGGGAAGAAAACGTCCCTGTGGACTTGCAATCGATTTCCAGAACAAAAGCTCCCATGGGATCTTGAAGGAGGTTCATCTGAAAAACAAAAGATGACCTTCTAGGCCAGTCACAAGAACACATCGCTGCAATCCTACCCCAGCAGGATGGGGACTTATGCGAGAAAGGCTTTGCACATCATTGCCACGTTAGCAGGAGCTGGTGTGAAAGCTGTTCTGGCATTGTCACAGCTTTGTCGCCCGCCTGCCCCAGCCTCTGGGAGCGGCTCTCACACAGCTGCTCGCAGAAAATGTGAGGAAACTGTTGGGAAACTTCAGCCTCACGACAGACACTGAGCTCGCACTTACCTCCCCAGGCATTTCAGAGCAGTAATTATGGGTGGCTTGGGCACACACATGCTTTCCCCTTTCTGAAATGCAATTACAGCTGCAGAGAAGCAGGAGATTTATGGAGGGAACACCAGAAGAATCAATATATCAGCCCAGGTGGAAGACGACCATGATTTTGAGCTGCTGCTGAACTACACTAAACCACCTAAATTAACTTAATTAGGTGTCAAAACAAGTTTACTTGATATATAAGAGATATTTGTTTTAAAAAACCTCTGAGTCCAGTTCAAAAAAGCAGGTTTGGCTCTCAATCAACATAGCTCCTCCGACCAAGTTTTAAAGACTGCAAGTACCATGAGACACAGACATTTTATAGCTCATCTCAAAGTTATATTTAGATAACAGGGATTCAGCAATTTACAGACAAAATCAAATCAGAAATATCAGCCAACTGATTCAAGAGAAAATAAGGAGGCAGTCTAGGTTGAAAGGTGACCTTTACATGCCTGAGCTTCAGTACTGCCACAATTAGCTGTCCACATATCTGGATGGTGACAGCCACTTCGGAAGATATTTTATGTATATAGGTGTGTATATATATAGATACATATATATATATGTATATATATAAAGAACTTACTCCATTCCCTCCTTCCTCCTTTTCCATAAGTTTTTCGCTTTAGGGCAACATTTCAGAACACAGTAACTTCTCCAAGCAATTAGTGACCACTCCCACCGCGGTGCGCTCAGTCCTGAAGCCGGTGACAGATGTGAGTGCAGCTGGAACAGGCACATTGCAAATGGGGTGCCCACAGCATTGCAGCCCATAACAAACACCCCGACAGATCAGGAAAGCACCAGGGCAGCTCCCCACCAGCATCATCAGGGCACAAGGACACCTGAAAAGAAGCATCATTTACAATTTCTATGGTACAGCAGCTCCTATGTCCAACGGAGAAGCAGCTGAAAACATGAGAATGTTATTGCATTCCAGGCTTGGGGATTTAAGCTTAAGTCAGGGAAAAAAACCAGGCCTAATTGTTTTGCTTTTAGAGGTGGCAGGGTCTCACCTGTGCTGTCACACGTGGTTTCAGAGAGGCTGTTATTCATTAGCAGCGCAGACAGAGCGGAGATCTCCTCCTGCTGCAGAGCTGGGGCACAGAGGGTGACGCGCTGCTCAAACACAGGCTGCTCAGGAGGGCTCGGGGTGTGACACACCTACAGCTCCCACAGGGATCCCCCTGATGCAGCCCCGGGCAGGTGACGTTCTCACAGCCAGGGAGACAAACCAGGGTCCTGCCCTGTTTCAGTGGAGGCTTTGCAAAAGGTGTCTCAGGAGCACACGCTCCATGGCTGCATCACGGAGCTGAGTGAGAAAAATCGCCCTTCTCCTCCTCATGGCTCCAGGGAATGTCATCAGAAACGAGCTGTGCCTTGGTTTGGAACTCAAACGGGATGTTGATGCTTAGCATGCTGCCACGCTTGCATCAACACTGCTGCAGACAAAACAAAACTTCTGTGGAACAAAACAAACCATTAGCAGACAAGAGCAATTAGAGAAATGAGAGAGCTAATCATCAGGCGACGACTGGAAGCCAATTCAGTGTTTTAAAGTGCTGCCTCAGGAGAGGGCAGCCTCAGCAAGCAGATGGACCCTGCTCCTCTGCCCTGAGCAGGGAGCACACAAAACCCACCAGGCTCTGTTTCAGGGCCCTCCTGGCCGGCCAAGGTCACAGCCAAAAGGCTGCTCCAATCCTTGCCCAGAGCCTGCTGCTGAGCCCAGGGTCTAGATCCAGGGAGACCCCAGCTGCCAGGGTGGGTTCCCCAAGGTGCCACAGCTGGATCCCAGCTTTCCTCTAGAATAACCCATCCACGATTTCAGGGACTGAAATAGTTTACAAGGCTGCTCTGAGTTGCTATTTGAAGTACACATTTAAGTAACATGAGTCTCTATTTTTACTCAACACACTCCAGTCATTATAAGGAACACTCCCTTAAGGAGGGAGAAAGCCAGAGGTCCTTCCCTGAGAAACCTACTCCAAAATCCAGCCCTGGCAGGCAGGAATTGCTCACAGAGCAGCCACTCAACAGACATTCCTTGTGTGCTTCATAAAACCCAACCCTCCGTGCTCCTCTGTGCAGGTGTTTCATTATGTGCTGTTACAGTTCTCAACTCCCCAAATCTTGAAGGAAAGATCATTATGTACAAAGCATCCATAATAATATAGTTATCATTATAGGATATTACAGACTTCATCCTGTTGCTTTACTCTTGCTCTAACAATGAGAAAAATGTCTTTAGTGCTGGGAAGAAGAGTGATAAGATCTGGATACAAACAGCCCCACAGCACAAAAGCTGAGGAACATAAAAAATCAGAAAAATGCCCTAAAATTCCAGAAAAAGTAGAATGCGCAGCCCATGAACTAATGCACCTTCCCAGAGGCACATTCTGGGCCCCTCTTCCTCCAAGCAAAGGCAGAGGTCACCTGCA
This sequence comes from Corvus moneduloides, assembly GCF_009650955.1. NCBI lineage: Eukaryota > Metazoa > Chordata > Aves > Passeriformes > Corvidae > Corvus > Corvus moneduloides. The sequence continues at coordinate 7,416,404 of NC_045492.1, forward strand.
GACCTCCCCAGCTGCACCACCAAGCCAAAGTCCTGCCCTCTCCCACTAGAATGAGCCAATAAACATGAATTAATAAAAACACCAAGGCACAGTACACAGCATTGTTCCACCACTGGTGTTTACCTTTGTGTTGAGCACAAGTAAAGCTCGGGCTTAGATTAGAAAAAGCAACATGAATTTCTTGTCAAAAGCATTTACAGGCATCCCTTTATTTCCTTACAACCATACAGACAACTCAGGCTCCCAGGGTGACACCTGCCCCCCAAAAGCTGCCCCTCTGTGCCTTGCTGAGAGAGCTGCTTCCCCTTCCCCTGCACTGCCCCTTTTTAAGCTGCAATCCAAGCCTTGCTGGTGCTCACAGAAATGATGGAGTGGAAGCTGACACATGTTTAAGCTTTCCTAATTGTCCCCTACGGTCTACTAAGTATAATTACCAAATAATGCCTGGGAACACAACTGCATCCTTGGCAATTAGGGTGACGGCACAGAAGGGCCACCAGCCCTCCCAGCACCTCCTGCTGCAGGTCCCTGGCCAGCCACATCATCCCAAAACCTCAGCATTCCACAGGTAGAACGGCACCCAACACTCCACCTTCCTTGAACCAGAGCAGCTGCTCGAGATTTTAGGCCATAAAAATAACAAACTGCCAGCATTGTAAGGATCAAGTGCTCAGAGGAAGGATGATGAGCCTGTACAAATGGTTTATTTGCACTTCACGCCCGCTGCTCCCCTGTACAAATGCATCTGGCCAGGTCTGTTCCCCACTGCCCTGAGTTTCACCTGTGGGTCTCATCCCTCAGATCCTGTGGCCCCATCCTGCTCCAGAGCCAGTGCCATGAGATGGAGCTGTGGCAGACAACCACCCTCAACAGCCACAATGCCACAGAACCAAAATGAAGCAGGGCACGAAGCCAGAGAGGACTGCAGAGGAGGTGTTTTAGCCACTGATAAAAATAACAGAGCTCGTGCAGCCTTTCCTCGCTCTCAGATCCCTGCTCTTTCCAGCAATCCTGTACCTGCCCTCAGCAGAATTCCTTCTCAGACAAGAGGCAGTGACATGTCTGCACAGTTCGTCAGCTCTGAGCAACCTGCTCAGCCAGTTCTAAATGAGTTTTGTTTTTAAATCATCTATTTTGGGAAATGTCTCTGCTTCCACTGGGAGGATGGAACACCCACACCAGGCACCTGAAAAACCTGCCAAGAGTGGGCAAGGCTACAGTGGCTCCTGCCCAATGGTGCTGGCATCCTGCAAGAGGTCTGCTGGTGATGGGGGCTCCAGAAACCTGCCCCACCTGCACCCTGGAGTCAGCAGCCAGGTCAGGGTACATTCACCAACAGCTGCAATTATTGTAAATGTGAAGATTGTCTATAAGTATTCCTGGTCAAAAATGGTAGTGTGAGATGACAAGAATTGCAGCATTTTCACAATGATTTTAATTGTATTTTGCCAGGCTGAAGTTAATTTTTATTTGCTATAGCTCAAAAATCTGTCTGCCTCTAAATTGAGGCAGTGAACTCAATCTGAACACAGATTTGCTTGCTCATGGGCACAGATCTTGCAACATCTTAGGAGATCAAAACCTAGAGGCCAAAATAAGTAACTCTATGGAAACAAAGCAATTAAAATTAAGCAGAGATAAATATTTATGTATTTATTTTCTTTTTAAAACCTCCTGTAAGGTCTGTCAGGAACCCTTAAGAGCCATGGGCTGCTCTGCCCCTGCCTCGCTTCAGCTCTTTCAGTGTCTGCACAAGCCCTGGACCTGCTGTCAGCTCAGCTGGGCTCCAGTCCTGCTCCTGAACTCCCACAACTGACCGAAGACTATGAGTGCTTAAGAATTAAACCATTTTGGTAGGAGCCAGGCATCCTCCCACATTTTCAAATAAGAATATACTGAGTACAAACAAATCACAAGTTAATTATAAACCCGGTCATAGCAGCTAAGAAAACACTGGAAGGTAAATATCTGCTCAGGTGAGATAATTCTGCCACAGAACCAATGTCCTACTCCACAAAAGGCCAGCTCCTATTAACAGGTGAGCATTCCATGGGGTTGTACCTGCCTCTCTTCCCAGGAGCTTCCACCCCCTGACATCACAGCTGCTGCTGGAGTAACGATAAGCCAGAGACTTTTTATACGCAAAATGTGAGATATGTTCTTCAAATGACCCTCCAGGAGCTCAGGAGCTCTGAAGGGATGAAATCCAACCACTGGCAATCTGCTGAACAGATAAAATTAAATTAATTAATTAAGATTTTCTCTAAGGACAAGCTCAACGATTTATGGGGGTTCTTGTCAGTTTACCCTTTGCAGCTTTAGGAAACAGCAAGAAAGTGATCTGCTGGGGGGAAAACAAATTTTAAAGAGCAAAAGGACGACTTTGATCGTTTCAGCAGTGGACAGCAATATCAAATGATTGTAGCTCACAGCAAATATTAGACCAAAAATATTAGATCTCCTCCTTCCTCCTCCATTGATGGAGCACAATCACAGCTTTCCTCAGTGCTGCTGCTGAGGATGGTCATGCCAGGATTTTGTTCACATGTCTTTTGTAAAATCACCTGGAAGGGAGGACACAGTGACTCATGTACTGTCTGCTCTCCTTCCTCTGTGCCCAGCGGGTGGGCTGAAGCACAGGACCAACACTTCCCACCTTTTGTACAGCTGCTGCTTCACTCCTCAGACTTTTCTGCCAGTTTTGCTCATTTTGTTTTTGTTACAACTTAAAATTTTAGCAGCAGCTCTCTGGGTCTTGAGCGAATCCGCTCTTATCTTGACATTTTCACCTTCTGCTGGTGAGGTTGTCTGCAAATGTCAGAAGCATCATCACATTCCTAAAGCTCCTACGCTTCGAATCACACCCCATGGACCATCACAGTCCTGCTTTTATCTGAAGTACATTCAACATGTTTGAAGTCTGACAGCACTTCTTGAGGGGCATTACTTCTTTTCAAGATTAAGCATAAGAGAATGTCATGCAAAGACAGATTCTGCAGCAACTTTACTGAGATATAAAATAACCAGAATTAGAAAGTTATACTGCTGTCCAAGCCAAGGCAGAGAGAGAAGCAAGGACACCAGGAGGTGATGCTTCCTCACATCTGAAAGAGTTTGTTGCTCTGGAGTAGGATTCATGGAGAAGCAGTCATAGTGCTGGGACAGTGAGCAGAGTTTGGATTGAGCCTGACTTGGCTCCAGCTCTTACCCAAAGCCCAGAACCACACCGGGCTATGCATTTTGGCCTGGGCAGTGTCTTCTCCTTTGCGCTTTTCATGGCAAGGAAAGCCAAGTCTCTGCAGAAGGAAAACAGGAAATGGGAGTCTGGTTGTGAGAGCCCACCCAGGACATGTTTGTCCCTGAGCACTTGCAGCTCACACAAAAACTTTCTGTTTCTTTTGAATACTTCTCATGGATTCCTCTGGATTCTCAGTAACTGTCTGAGCACTGGAAATAAGTCATGATTCATCATGAAAGCCTCTATTGTTTTTTTCTACTATTTTTCAGCATGCTGCATTTAATAGCACCCATTGGCTCCAAGAGCACTAAGAGAAGCAGCATCCACTACTAGAAGCACTCAGAGAAGTCGAATCACTTGTTTAGGGACATGTGTGGCAGGATGGCTGCAGTATGTCCATTGGAGTCAGCTTCTAGCAGCTCCACAGGGAACAGAACAGAGCCATCAGCTCAGCACAGAGTAAGCTCCACATCCAAGCAATATTCATTAAAATGCCAAGAAGATGAACTCCCCCCCTACTTCCCACAAAATCAACTGTTTGGGGAAATGTATGGCAAACAGCATGAAGCATTTGCAAACTACAGCCCCACTCAGGTGCTGGCAGTGCCTCTGGAAGCTGGAAGAGATTCTGAACATGTACATCAGAGCATTGAGTCATGATCACAGCTTTAATCTAAATTTGTTCAATTGATGTGGCAGATCTGTTCCACACCAAGCTGCCTACGTTTTGATGTGCAAGTGAATAGATTTAGTTCATGTTTCAGTCTTCTAGAAGTCAAAATATTTCTTAGAAACACGGCCCATTTAATTCTGCTTGTTCTTTGCTGCTGGAACACTATTAATATGCATGCTGCTTTTATTTGGATACCTTCCTATCACTCTTCAACTAATTTCTAGTGGGCACCTCTCCAAAACCATAATCCTCCACACAGGCAATTCACTTAAGAGTTGGGCTCAATGATCCTTGCAGGTCCAAATATTCTGTGATTCTGTAATACCTCTACAAACTTTTTTTGTGGTCCCAACCCAGAGAAGGCCAGAGACAGCCTGGACTGCAAAACAGTGATAAAGCATAACGTGGCAAAGATCATCTCCATGCGTTAATTAGCACTGATGAAAAACAAATTTAACATTTTTCAAATCCCTTAAGTGTAACTGGATGAGCTGGACAATGTGTAACTGGAGTGTCTGAATCAACCAAAGCTTCCATCAGAGCTGGTGATGCCACAGCCCAGTGAGGAAGGAGCAGGTACCTGTGCCATCACAGCTGGAGTGGTGTCACCACAGACCTGATCCCAGCAGGAGAGCAGCTCATGCTTCCAATGCTGGAAAACCTGCACCTTGCACAGCTCATTCAGTGTTAACAAAGGATGCCTTGGTATCCCTGACAGATCATGTGGCTGGGGCTCAGGTGAGCTATCCCCAGGAGGAGGGAGCATATCCAGATCCCATCAGCTGCACACCAATTCTTTATAAGGACTTCAGAGCTATTCATTAGACAAATCCACAAATGTGCAAAAAGAGCAAACCCATTACTGGCTCTTGCTGGAGACAGGCTGTGATAGCCATCAGACAGGTGCAGGAGCACGATAACTGGATTAGGAGACCCATAAATGCCGCTTGTTGGGATTGGAAGCTCTGTAACAATTTTAAAGGAGAAAGGAAACAATGCCTCAAGGCCATCCGTAGTGCCTGTGAGGAGGGAAAGGCCTTCAAAGCTCAGCACATACTGAAATCCTGGTCAGGCAGAGTCTAAATCATTATCTCCTTGCAGGCACACCGAGAAGGATTTCTCCTCTCACCCATGTCCCTCTCCCACCGGGAAGGTTGGGCAAGTGAATTTGCTCACTGTACGGGAACGAGCATCAACAACAGGACAGTGATCCAACAAAATCCTGCCAGGAATTATTTGCAGACAAAAGTGATCCATCAAGTACAGCCCAGGAAAAAACATATTACCATGCAACAAACATCGTGAGGCCAAAAAGACAAGAAATCAGGAGGTAGAAAAACTAATTGCATGAAGCCTGCTTAATTATTTTTAAGGTTTCAAGAGAAGCCTGACAGAATATAGGCTCAATAGAGCAGACATAGCAGAAATTCTATCAATCTTATCACAATTCTGCCCTCCTACTAGAGCAGTACAGCTATGAATGCTGACCAGCATCAACTGGCTGATTAAGACACAAATCTCTGTATTAGTAATAAAACAGCAAGTGCCAGAAATAATAGGCACTATGAGCATGTTCAGTTTCAGCTGCAGAATGGAGAAAAAAGAACTTTTATGGTGTCTTGCCAATAAATTCATCTCTGGGGAACCATCAAAACAGTGGATGCCTTTCTGTAAAGCAATCACTGATGGCCTATGAGCAGAGAAAATATCCAGCTCTGCATGACAATGACAGCAGGGCAGGAGCCACAGAGCAGATCCTCAGCAGAGCCTGTGTGGGACAGGCCCCTGTGTCTGACAGGCTGCATGGAGGAGAGGAATTCCAGGAAAAATAAAGAGGGCACAATAGGGAAAGTTAAAGAAAACCAGAGAATATTAAAGAGGAGAGGATGGATAAAAAGAAGGCAAGGCAAAGAAAGGAACAGATGAGAGGAAATTATAAAAATATCCAAACATTGAACCTCTGCAGTGGTCACAGACAAATTCCTGACCTAAGCAGGTTTAGACAGTGAAGCTCAATCAATTAGATCCACATCCAGGTAAAACAAGATTTCAGAAAATCAAGGGCCATTCCTGGCCTTCTTTCCATGCAAAACCAGTGCTACATGGAAGTGCTGTACAAATCCTTCACTCTGCTTCCAGAAGGAAAACCAGAGAAACCCAGCACAGAGCTGGTCCCTTCGCTCCTTTCTGAGGAATATGGGAGGAAGAGGAAATCTCCTTTTGCAGTGTGAGGCAGTAGAATTTTGGAAGCTGTTAAAAACTGCAAGGAGAAGGAAAGACGAAGATGCATGATCTCATAATCCATAGAGAAAAGGCAGCAGAGAAACAAGATTTGGAAAGGGTGGCTCAGGAGAAGGATGCACCACGTGCTCTTCCTGCAAGCAGGAAAAACTGGGAAGCAGAAGTCAAATGCAGCTGCTCTTCATACAGTCCCTTGGACAGCACAGCAGCCAGGCCTGGGCTCTGGTAATTCAGTGATTTACAACCTAAAATCAGAGTCCTAATAGAAAAATAACAGCCTGTCAGTGTAAGTGATGGTGCTTGCAGAAACCTGCCAGCCCCCTGGAGCAGCTGCTCACCACGACCTGCCAAGGAATGGGAATGACCAGGAGAAAACAGGCTGTTCTGCCAGGAGGGATGGGGATTTCTCTGGTTTACAGGTCCTGGACAACGCCCTGGGCAGGATGCTGAGAGACCCCCAGCAGTGCTCTCGAGATCAGCAGCACCTGGTACTCCAATGGAAGAAACACAGTTTCTGCTAAAAACAAGAATATCAGTGAAAAATGAGATGAATACTCTAAGCACAGGTGGAGAAGGAAGCACAGGGACAACTGATTAAAAACCAAGATCGAATTTTGCCTTTGAAAAGGGGCCAGGCAAGGAGCTCACACCTTACCCATGTACCAAAATGCCTGGAAATTAGTATCTCCCTGTACTAGAGAAAACTGCTTTGCAAACAAAAAACACATTTCTAAAAAGAGCCTCTTTTGACCTTTTCTCCATTCTCTTGCCATGGAGCACAAAGGAGGAGTGGCTGAGGAGCAGCTCTGGCCCTGCAGCACCCTCCCAGGCTTGCTCAGTTCCTAAAAAATCCCAAAACCAACCATGGTTTGAAGGGATCCAGGAGTACAGATTAACAGCAGCAACGGGGGCCCAAAGAAACAATTTAAACAGCCAAATTCTGAATATTTGTGAGTAGCCAAGAATTTGCAAGCCACTCATGGGCTGAAACTCCCCCATATGCGAAGCTTATGTGCAAATAACAAAACAAACACAAAAAATTCCGCAGAGATGACCCAGGTTAATCCCACCATATAATCCCATTTCCCAGCTCCTTCCCTGAAAGCCTTGCACGAATCCCAGGCTGGTCGAAGCACAAACCAAAGCCCAACATTACCACCTGGTGGAAATCCTCTTCTGCTACAGCCACAAGCAGAAAAATCATTAAATTCATTTAGCAGAGTAAAAGAAGCCGGGTTTGGACAGTGGCAGTGTTACACCAATGCTGAGCTCAGTCCTGCACACCAAGGGTCCCCCAGGGGCTGTGGGTTTAAAAAGGACGAGTTTGGCAGCGCAGAAAAACGACTTTTTCAGAGAGAAAGGCAACGAGCCACATGCAAAGCAGCCTCCACATGCCCACGTCACTTCCCTTGAGTCCATCTGTACAGATGCCAGAGAAGATGCACAAGAAGGATTTTTTAGTAAGATAAGGCAAAATTTACAGATAGATAAAGCATGACAGCCACAGAAAGCTCAACATTACCTTATCCACCAGCATCAAGCCCAGCCATTTAGGAGCTGAGGTGCCAGCAATCAGGATTTGGGACTCTTGGAAGCAGTGATTCAACATTCACATCTTTTGGTATTGCAAAATTGTTTGGACAGGCAAACCCCTGTTGCAGAGACCCCCAATTCCCGGGCACACATTGTTCAGCCTGCATTGCTGAACAGCAGAGCACAGCCCAAAGAGGGAAAACAGGGAGGAAGCAGCAAGGAAAACAGCACAAACAATACAGCTGTAGATAAAAAAGGTCAGGTATCTCTCAATTTTATGGCAGCCCAGATACAGAACCCTGTTTGGGCAGTTTCCAGCATCCTGAACAGCAACTATGGGGCTCTTTGCTGGATCTCATCAGTGTTTGGGAGCTGGTGGATGGCCGAAAACAGCACAGAAGGGGGATGGGAGAACACAGAGCCAGAGTGGGAAAAAGAGAGAAACGGGAATGAGATGCAAATAAAGAGAGACACAATCAAGGAGTGTGAACTAAAAAAAGAAAGAGGTGGGAAGAAAAGGAAAAGGGAAATTCAAACGGTGGGAAAGTTTGGTATGAGAACATTCTACTTGGAGGGGAGATAATGTTAAAATCCCAGCAGCATGGCCTGATTCCATTGTGCAGTGGAGAAACCCCAGACCCGAGGCAGAGACCTGTCCTGCAGGAGCCTGCCTGTGCGATTTTAATGGGAGGAAAGGAAGCACCACGGATCTTATCAGCGGCTGAACAGGACACAACAAGGCTGAGCTGAGGAATGAACTTTATCTGGTGGCACCAGTTCCCAAGGAATGCCTGCAAAAGAGGAAGGATCTCACAGAATGAAGTTGTGGTTGGAGCCTCAGTGTGTGTTGCTGTGAACGCCTTGCTTTCAGGGGAGGACGGGGAGGAGGGGCCATCTGGTTGAGTCTACTGCTTCTGCTTCCTCAGGAGAGTCCACTGGGACATAAACAGCATAGGGTGAGTCTGAGCGAAAGCAGAAAACAGGAGGGAATGGAGGGGACCGACTACTGAAGGTGGAGAAAGGAAAAACAGCATTAAAAGCCAAAGGGGAATAGAGGAGCCACAGCATTTCTGTGCATACAGAGGTTTGGGACAGATAGAAGCTGAAGGTGCATCCCTGGCACTGAAGAAAGGCCATGAGAGCAGCAACATTTCCCCAGGATTCCCCACTACACCCCAGGGAGCAGAGGTTGTGTGAGGAGCCGTGAGATTCCTGGGGCAGTGCCAGGACTGGGCAGAGCCCAGAGCCACAGAAGGATCACAACCCAGTCCCTGCTCTCCAGAGAGCTTGCCAAGGGTGCAGCCACCATCTCCCAGGGACACAGAACGTGCAGGAACATCAGCAGCAAAGTACAATTCCCATTTTGATATGGGAAGGTACAGGGCCAGGAGAGTGGTAGGAGTGCCACAGATCCACTGTTACCCATATTTACATTATGCCAGTATCTTATGAGCAATAAAAATATCCAAGGACAATTTTACAGACCAGATTCACAGCCCATTTGAGACACAGCCACAATAACAGTTTGCTACCCTGTCTTACAAGAGGCCTTCAAAGTCCAGCGCTCCTGGAGAGAATCTCTGAAAGATTGTCTCCTGACCAGAGATAAATGCATAGCTGGAAGCCCGGAAGAAAGCTACAAATGGCTGATAAACATAATTTCTGCCATTTTAGATATATTTAATTGTCTCCACATATCATTTAGCAGCAAATAGTAAAAAAATAAATAAACTTATAACCTGTAAAGCACAGGTGAGAAACGAGTGGTGACCTGAAATACTCCATGAGTAAGAAATTTGCTGACTTCCCAGGAGCTGCCAGCATCGCTTTACACCAGGAAATGCTCAGGGCACTGGTTACCCCCCCTCAGGGACCCTTTTCCCAGAAGGGAGGCACAGACTCCCAAAATTCCCAGTGTAAAGGAAGCATTTATGCCTTTGGAGCAGCATCCCACCCATAATCCAAGGCCGTGACACAGCTGTCCCTCCAGCAAAGGAGGAGATCCTGACACATTTGTTGTCACTGATATCAAAGAATTTGGTGCCAGGTCTGCAGAGGGAGATCCCATGACACAGGAGTAACACCACGGTGGCTTTGCACACCTCAGGCACCCACAGCCATTTCCACAGCATGCAGGGTACTGGATGTGCTGGTAACATCTCCAAATCACAATCCAACTGACAAAGGCAACATTCCTTTGACTTCCAAGAAAAGGACACTGTGCACAGCCCCAGAATAGGCAGAAATTTTTGTAAATATCACAGAATCACAGACTGGTTTGGGTTGGAAGGGACCTTAAACCTCACCTAGTTTCAACCCCCCTGCCATGGGCAGGGACACCTTCCACTATCCCAGGTTGCTCCAAACCCCATCCAACCTGGCCTTGAGCACTTCCAGGAATGCAGCAGCGACAGCTTCTCTAGGCAATAGCTCCACCCAGCAAACTGACATTGCTCAGACCCACATTTTTTTGTGCATTCCTTGATTAATGTCCCCAGGCTGCAGAGAAGAAACAGGTTGTTTTCAGAATTCAGGCAAAGGCTGCCACCATCTGCCTCTCTAGACGTCACTGCCACCTGAAGTGACAAACAGGCTTCCTCATGCCTCTGCTCTTGGCTGAGCTCTGTCCCAAAAGAGCTGCAAGTCAAACGTTTTTCAGTCACAGTAACCTTTAGAGACAAACTAGAAGTTCAAGAAAAACTCCACAAACATTGTTAGCTTGAAGCTCACTAATGCCAAAAAGGAAACAGGAATCAAGGGTCCAATCACACCTCTCCAGAATCCAACCTTGTGATCTTGTGCTCAGCCTAGAGCGTGTCACTCAGCCAGCAGGAACCTGAGTGAGGATGAGATGGTCCTGTTTAAACAGACCCTCCTAGGAAATTAATAAAAATTTGTTTGCTCTCCATCTCAGTTCCTAAAAGGCAGTGATACAAAGGAAAAATATTTCTCTCAGACATTTTCAACCATCAATCCATTACACACTCCCACCACCTTGTGACACTGCCTTGTCCCTGCTGTCTCAGCACCCAGGTGTGCAAACCCTGAAATCTCCTCGAAGGGTTCCACTCTGGATGGAGAAGAGAGAGGTGCAAGACCAAGGAAAAAGCTGGGAGTGGGATGAAGTAGGAGAGGGGATATCTCATATCATCATATTTCACCTCACTGAAGACCTCTATAATCCCTAAAGAATCAGAAATGTTTGGTTTTTGAAGCACAGAATCAAGAACGGAAGTGGAGGAACCTTGCAGCAGAGGGGGGATGCAATCCCACACCTGCCTGTGGTAGAGTTGGAATCTTTATCCTTCTGCTAAATGTCTATCAAACTTTTGCACTTTCCTTAGAAATTCATGCTCTACTCCTGCCCTGCCTTTATATTAGAAAGGGGGGCAAGTGTTTATTGTGGAATTTAATTCCAAGACTTATGTTATGGACAGAACCAGACTTTTTTTTGCAAGAGGCTCTTACAACTTTAGTCTGCTCCTCCAGCCTCGGTGCAGTCTCTCTCCAGGTTGGATTAACCTCAGTTCTTTCAATCTCCCTGAATAGGCCATTTTACCTCTAAATCCAGGCCCCATGAAGGAGAATAGCTGTCATAACTTATATCCTGATTTGCCTTTGTAACAGGCACAATCTTCTACATTCACAGTCTTATATACAATAGCCAAACCAGACTAGTTAAACCCAAAAGAGAAGTCATTTGAAGGAGTCATTTATCACCAAATCTATTACTTTATAAGAGACATTCCTACATGAGGAAGTGTTTTATTAAGCCAATTCCATCAGGGAGGATGCTCCTGTTTTCTATTTGATGGAGAAATGAATGCTTAAGGAGCAAATACTTTTCCAGGCAGCACAGAGAACCAGTTAAAGTGGAAGACAAATCCCAGCAGCTCTGGGTGCAGGGCCAGAAATTCCCTAGAGTCAACTTGGCTTTCCAACTTGGGATCCCTGCTTCTGAATTTGGGTTGCACATAGTCCAGACCCTTCCTGCAGGACAGACAGTGATGTCCTGTGCACAGCACCAAAGGGAGCAGAATTAATTACTGAGGTTCTGTAGTGCTGACAGGAGGAACTACAGAAGATGGCTATGAAAATAAACACTGCCTACCCCTGGTAACAAATGGTGCTCCTTTTCTTACTTTCTTTTTTCTTTTAATACATCAGGAAATTACTTTTGCAACTGCTACTCCTTCAGCTTCATCTTTCATCCCAGAGGACTGTGTCATTACCCAGGCTGTGAAGCATCACAGTCAATGTCAGCCTCATCAACGTCTCTATTGTTAATATTATCTATAATTTCTTTCATTGCCTGCAGAACCCATTCAAACCTGTGAAAACAAGCATTGCAAATTCAGACCTAGACTTAACCACATAATTCATAACTGAGGAAAAAAGATCATAAACATGGCAGGCTGTAATAGATGTATCAAAAGAGAACCCCAAAAGAACCCTGCAGCACACTTCCAGAATTTCCAAACCATTTATTAGAAGCCTGAATGGTGCAGTTCGTGGCCATTACACACCTAGACAGGTACGACAAACAGTTATTTTTAAATTGGCTATTTGGACAGGCTGCTTTCCAGTTTGCAGACATATCTGCAGTGATTTTGCACAGAGAACAAACCACTATGTAACTCTGAAGTATTAAACTTGCATTGTGATTACCACTTACTAATCAAAACTTTCCTAAATTGGTCAAAAGGGAATCACAGGTTGCAGCTGTTATCTTGCCTTACCTGCTGGAAGCCTCGAGCATGAATGCTATTGCCTTTAAATATTGAATGTTTGAAGGAGGAAGCGAAGGAACATTTTTCATAAGAAGCATATCATAAATTAGGAGGAGAGGAAATTTGTTTCATCAAGTATTTCCAGAGATGTTTCCCAGCCAGTTGGTTGTTTACTGTAAGTGATCAGAAATAGTATCTTCCTCTTGTTGAGCACGAGAGGTATCTGTGAAAGGCAGTCACTGACCTCTGAGAGTTTCCTTGACTAAAAACCACTCTGATTCCTGAATGGATCACGTGGAGCTTTGACAGCACATGGAATCTCATCACTATATCCTGCAGAAAGGGAGGAATAGGGGCAGTACAGTAAATGTACTGAAAACAGCTTCTAGTTGTGCCAGGGGAGGTTTAGGTTGGATATTAGGGGGAATTTCTTCCCTGACAGGGTGGTCGGGCACTGGCACAGGTGGCTCAGGGCAGTGGTGGAGTCCGCATCCCTGGAGGGACTTAAAAACCATGTGGATGTGGCACTTAGGGACATAGTTTAGTGGTGGCCTTGGCAGTGCTGGAGGGACAATCGGACTCAAAGATCCTGGAGGGCTTTTCCAACCCAAACGATTCAGTGATTTTTACAAGGTCAACTCTTTCTGACACTCTCTCTGAGGAACGGCCTCTGCTTGCAAAGCTTTACCACCCCTGGCAACCCCTCACAGCTCCTGCCAGCGTGAAGATGCTCTACACAGATCAGCCTTACCTGAAACATAAGGAAACCAGTTACCACCAGCTCTTCGTGTCCTACCTTGCAGCAGTGTCAGAGGGAGATGGTTGTCACTTCCTGTGGTGCCACTCACCCTTGCAGCAGCACATTCCATCTGTTCCCACCTCCCTGCGCATCCGCAGCTCACAGGGAGACAGCTCCAGGGTGGTTGCCCCACCTCCCACCCTGCTCTGGGGCTTCATCCTCACCCTAACAGCCACTGCCACAAACCTCTCTGGCCATTTCCCTCCCCACTCTCCCAGAAAGCCCTTCCTTGAGAGAAAAGCCAAGATTAAACACAGGTTTATATTCAGGTCTTGGAAACGGACCCACCTCCACCATCCCTCATTTTAATCTCATCTGCTCATCACTCCATAAATATCAACCTGCAGAGCTTTGGACATGTTGAGATTTATATCCATGCTGTCCCCTGAGATTTAATGCCTCCTGAATGTCCATTCATCCTTATGCATCCCCTGGGGACAAAATCAAAGTCAGAGAAGATTGACAGGCAACCATTTTATGAAACATTTTCAAGAGGCAAATGTCTGCAAAACATCTGTTGGACTTGAAAACAAAAATTACACCAGTTTCTGTGTCCTACAGCTCTGACAGGTCAGACAAAACCATTTTTTATATATAAATGTATATATACATTTATATATAAATAATATAAATGTATATAACATAGCTATATATATTTAATATTATTGTATGTTGTCATGCTGTTTCAATATTTACATATTGTTTAAATAAATACTTATACATATAATAATATATATCAAAGTTAAATATATATTATTTAAAGGCCACAGTTCACAAAGCCAGCCAGCTGTGTTGAAAAAGAGAAGAGTCATTTTTACAGAGAGTGGCCTTTGCCTCCTCAAAGCTGAGGTTGCCTTCTGAAAACTTCCTTTTTGGTCTTACAAGTTTTGGTTTAGTTTTAATTTGTTCCTTCTCTATCAAAAAGAAAAGGGAAACAAACATTTTTTTGGAAGATAAAGACTGTCTTATGGACAGTTTAAGTCTGCACAGCCTCAAAAAGACCATTTTCTTCCAGAGAGCCTGATTCTTCAGCTTAACAGGTGTTACTCAAAAGAGAAACCCCATTTGTTTTCCCTTTCTTTCCCTGGACTTTGCCCATATCAAACCCAGCTCCCTTCCTGCAGCACAGCAGGAGCCCACCGAGCTGCCCAGTGCCTGTGCACCCATCCCTTCTCTTCAGCCACACAACAGTGCACTCCTCCTTCCCTTCCTCAGGGCTGGTTCCCCACACCAGACGCCTTTGCAGTTTTCCCTGTACCACTTCACAGCGTGATTTTGTTCTTACGCATTTATCCCCTTCCTCTATCACTGCAACCTTCTCAAATTGCTACTCCCACACTCTCCCACCACGTTCTCTGGTCATACATTTCACATCCTTCCTTCCACTCACTCCAGGCCCACTAACTCTCCAAACAGGATTTCTGTGAGGAACCAACAGCCACAGCCACATCTCACCCCAAGTGATCTCATCTACCAGGTCATCCAGGTCTCCTTCCTGCAGATCATGCTTTGGATTTGCTCCCTGCATTCCGAGCACCACCAGAGCAGTGCTGCGCTCCCTCCACCCACTGCCATTTCACATCCCAATTAACCAAAGTGGTTATTATGAATCTGTAATGGCTCCATCTCGCCTCACTCTCTCTGCATTACAAGATCAGTAATTCCTCAGCTATCCTGACACAAATTCCCTCTCCTCTGCCAGTAACCTGCAATAACAGCCCACATTATTATCCCCTTTTTCTTGTACTAGTACCGGATTAGAGGCACAGGGTGTGCACCACCAGACTGGCCTGAAATCTATGGTACAACCCTTTGAGTTTACACAACAATTTAAAAAAATACCTTTCCCTTGTGAGCAGCAGATTGCAGCCTTATCCTTGACAAGATGCCCTCAACTCCCACCCCTGAGCCTGTTCCTGTGAAAGGACATTCCACCGCGCAGCCTACGAGATGACTGAGTGCTCAAGCAGCCACATAAAACCATGATATGATATGACAAGAAGAAAGTTTCTGGCCTTTATTTGAAGGCTTTTACCAGTTACAGTAAGAATTGTCATTGCAAACCAGGAATTTTTAAAAAAATGAATAATAAAAGTTAAAAAAAACATCCACGAGTCCACCTGCAAGTAAGACATGTTGGTACACAAAGGAGACATGAGCTTTTGCTTCTTCCATTCTGTTTGTTTTTCAAAGAACTGACAGAACTAAGATACTAGGAAAGGTTGGATGCTATCAGAATCATTCCAACAGCTGAGCATTTAACAGCAGATACTGTACCAGGGTAACAGAGTAGCTATGTTAAGTCTATGGGTTTGAGTTGAGCTTATTGTAATTTGCTTCCCAAAAAGGACATTAAAAACCAGATTATGCCAAGATGATATAATGGAGCCGTAAGTTGGCTACACGAGTTTGTCCCCATTCTATCTATAACTCATCTTGGTAGCAAAGAAGTGATGTAAGCACCTGGAAATCTGAGCAGTGTGTGACTGACCAGATTGCCACAGCAATTCAGCTTTACAATGCACGTCCACCATGACCACACATCCATCGGCCTCCCAAGGCACACCAGCAGGAATTCTGACCCAGCCTTCTCTTAGCAGGAAAGGCCATTTACTTGCTTTGACCAAAATCAACCCATCTGATGACCTGTTGCTTCCCAGTTCCACACATGCAATCCTCTTGGAAAGAGACTTGAAGCAACCAGGTCCCAGTGCACAACTTCGACTTCCCAAAAGTCATCTGCACCTTCCTGCACACATCCTGCTGCCACCTTTTGCTTTGAGTTGCTGGAAAAATGGAATATTTAGAGTCGAAAAAAATATGCTTCCGACTTCAAAGCAAGGAAGTAATGGGAAAGAAGATTTTATGTGCATCAAACCCCGGGTCTACGTCCATGCTTCTGCAGTCCAGCCCCAGCTGTGCCACACCAGCAGGCAGTGCCAGCAGTGCCTGTTATCCACAGTAAGGCACCCACAGAGCCCTCAGGGGCAGGGAGGGTGTTCCCCAGCACGGGAGCAGCCCTGCAGGGATCACTTCCCATTCCAAGCTCAGATACATCCCATGAGCACTTCTCTGCAGATGCTGGTCTGTGCACACAGCTGTGACAGGAACATTTGAGCTCATCTAAGAAACGCAGTTCAAATCAAACACAACAACTCAGTTTACAGTCAGTCTGCTCACAGAGCCTGCTGACAGAAACAATTTACATCTCGCTTGCTTGTAACTCATAACCAGTGTTTTAGAAGTTTCAAAACACATTAAACACACGTAAAATCATGTGACAGCATTCCTGTAACACATCCCTGTTCCCACACCAAGAGGAGGAGGAGGAAGTCAACACCACACTCACATCCCATTGACTTGTGGGAGGGAAAATAAAATAAAAAAACCCAAAACAATAAAACTGTTTGCGCCAGCACACTCCAAAGTTCCAAGACTACTGCTACTGAGGTTAGCAATGCCTGGGGCTGGGGAATGGAAGCTGAAATTCCAGGTCCTGCAAGCTTCACCATGAAACTACCACGGGCTTCAGCTCTGCCTAATCGTATCTGAAAGCATGAGAGACTCCAGCAGACATGACACTCTTGAAATACAGAACTTTATTTAGAAACTGCTTAAAATAGAAAAACCCTGTCAAGAAAAATCCAAGTCAAATATGATTTCTCAGGAATATGGAGTTTTAGGGCAACAAAAGTCTAAAAGGCCACAAGAGAAATAGCACCACTGCAATTTTAAACAATGGCTAGATACTTGCATTTTTGGCATTCACTGAATTTGGGTTTTTCTCTGAACTTCACAAAGATTCATGCACTACACAATTACCATAAAATGCTCTCCTACACACATTTTAGGACAAGCTACCACCAGAAACAAATGAATACAAGCACAACAGGACTGATCAATCTCAGTAGTGAAGGGGGGTCAGAAGTCTTGCAGGATCTTGCCAAACACAACAGTAATGAGGGGCATGATAGCAAAAAAGGACAGTTAAGGAAAGTATTTTAAATATTAATATTTAAGTTAGTCTCAGTACTGTATTTTCTGCAATAACATTAGCTCTGTTAGCCAGCATCTTTTAGTTTTTACCCCAGAAGAATACTGAACTGGCAAGTGTTATTACTAATATGCCCTGGTTCAAAGGGAGGGGGGAGGGAAGAAGGCAGACAGAAAAATATCATCCTCATATGCTCAATTCACTTTCATTCCAAGCCAGTTGCACAGTGCAAGTCCTGCTACAACTATTGGGCGTGATCAGCATTCCTTGGGATGGGAAAAGGGAAAAGTGAGAGAACAGAAGGGATTCCAACAGGAATGAAAATAAACAGAACAAATAAAAACAAGAGCCAGGAAGGAAAATCACTTCTGAAGGACATTTTAGGCAGTAAGACTGTGTGCCCTTTGCTTTGTTTTGCTTTTCTTACAGAAAACACAGTACGTTTTGGCAAAGCCACAATGCCACAGAAAAAGGCTTCAGTACTCTTCAAGGTAATTTATGTGTCTCAGCTGTTCATACTCCCTCTAATCTTGTGACAGGCAACGTTAAGGCCCATTTCATCGAGAACTAATCACTTAGTAAGCAGCTTTACATAGGAATGGAGTTTTGTTTTAATAGCCCCTTTTGAGCACTTGCTGACACAGTGAGACTGCCACGCAAGGCCTCTCGGACAGCAGTGAATGGAGTTAAACAAACGTCTACCCCAATATGAAGCACATAAAATCTCCCATCACATTACTTCAATTTGGCATATGGAAGCATATTTTAAATACTCTTAAGGCATTTATTAT
Organism: Corvus moneduloides; assembly: GCF_009650955.1. Classification (NCBI taxonomy): domain Eukaryota; kingdom Metazoa; phylum Chordata; class Aves; order Passeriformes; family Corvidae; genus Corvus; species Corvus moneduloides. The sequence goes on from NC_045492.1 coordinate 7,434,403, forward strand.
AATTTCTGTTCTGCGATTTCACATTAACTCAATCTTTCTGTGAGTCAGAGTCTTTAATTTCTCTACTGCACACCGCCTTAGATACAAAAAGAGTCTTCCCACAAACCAGTGTTTTACCAGCAAACCATTCTGCAACGAGTTCCAAATATTCAGCCTCTTGCTCCCTAAATATACCACCTCGATGTGAATACTGCTCTGCTACAGCGTGAGAAAGAGCTCCTAACTCAAACCCACTGTAAAAGTGAAACTTCCGCAAAGTGCACTTTAAGAAGAGGTACTTTTTGCTTATGAAAAGAAACCAGTGAGTCCTCTAAGAATAAAGTGGAGTATTTTACAGTTAAGCACATGATCTGGGGCAAAGAATTCTGATGTTGCTGCTCTGCTGGTACAGTATGTGGTCTGTTAATACTCTTCTTGTTCCTCCTGCGGTGCTCCTTCGTCAGGTATCACAAAGCCTTCCTGAAGGGGAAGAAAACAAGTGCTTTAATGAAAATCTGATGTCAAACCAGTTCCTGGCTCTCTTTTTTTTACCTCTGTAGGCTTTTTTTTTCCCCCTCTTACTTCAGGTAAGACACCCTTAAGTCACTGTTTACAGTGTCAAGATGTATTACCAGAAGTATTTTCCTCATCTTTGATCTATTTGTTACATACTACTCATGAAAGGTCTACCTTGTTTGCTGCCTGACTATAATTAAGTTATCTGCTCCTTTATTACAGGAAAAAGCCAGGCTATAAACCTCATGGAGAAAAAAAAAAAGTAGAGCTAGAGGGAGCCCTGGAAAACAAACCAGCTTCCAATTTCAAGGGCAGGGAAGAACTGTGCAACCCAATTTATAACAGATTACTTACATCTGTGGCATAAAGAATTTCCACAATCCTCTGCAACACTGGATCATTCTCCCCTTCATTCTCCTGGCAGATCAATTCAATGTTCCTCAATTTGCCAAAGTAGAAGTCTCTCTCCTTCTCCAGATCTTCAACAGTAAGTTTCAATACATTGATCTGCCAAGGGGCATCAATAATAATTTATCCACCAGAGACAGAATTCAGTAGGATCTATGCAAAAGGGGCACCCCAAAAGTTCTCAGAAGGGTGTTGATATGCAAAGCACTTCAGCAGTAACCAAGATATGGGGGGAGGGGGGACTGTGAGAGGAGGCAAAGGGCCATCTCTCAAATTTTAATATTACTGCCACGAGAAACATCCAGTCCAACCCACACAAATCCACTTGGAAAGACTAAAGGCTGATTCCATGAAGTAGGTAAAGCACTGACTGCCTGCAGCTCTCTCTGCTCACACATTCTTTCACGACAACTCTCCTGCTGACAGCAGGTTCAGTTGTGTTGCACTCCGGATTTCAGTGAAGGAGCAGCTGCTCATAGTTCCATTGGAATGCTGTGAGAGCTGCAACACAGCTGTGGGAATACTTACAAACCCTGCTATGTGTGACACAGCCCACGCTGGGGTGAAATGTCTGGGCACTTGTGCGCTACAGGAGGGGTTTTGCTTCCATCAGGAGAGCAAGACCATTATAACGAAGGGTTCCAATTAAGTGATTTTAAATGAGCTGATTCAGGTAGTTTTCTTCCATCTGCCTGACCCAGACATTCTGTGGTATTGGAAAAACAAACCTGCACATAACTCTTATCAAGCAGAGGTCAGTCACAGGGCTGTCCTGTACACACCTGCTCAATCAATCCTGCCGATTCATCGTCTCCTCCACCCTTTTTGCCCATCCCAGGCCCAGCTTTGGGACCTGCTGGGGTCCTCTGTGCAACGATGGGCCTCTGTGGGGCTGCAAGATCAATTCACCAATTAATTCAAATTAATTCTCCCTCCTATAAAGGTACTATCCCCCCTCCAAACATGCTTAGGCATGAAAGAGTTTGAAGATGTGTCCCTTCCTTGACTCCATGTAACATGTCCTTTCTTTTTGGCACGCTTGGCACCAATCCTTGCCATTTTCTCTTTTAGAGAACACTATTCTTTCTGTAGCCTCCAGACACCTGGGTACTAGAGCAGCCTCAGTGTTTGAACCTGGCATCTCTGAAACAAGATGCAAAATACTATAATCCCATACACTGATTTTAAATAGCAACCCAGTCTCCATTTCCCCAGAGTTTCTCATGATCTAGATAATCTTTTAACTATTTTCTCTACCTGCACTGCCAGTACCGAGAGATTTCCTGGTTTTGTTCACAACTGGGGTAACAAGGTTTGGTGCTATTGTGTCTTGGCCTTGTCGAGCAGCAACAGGATCATACTCCTTCCCGTCATAGTTTGCATCAAAAAATTTTTTGAACCACTGAACAAATTCAAAGTTGTCTTGAAATTTTCCTTTCACTAGTTTGTCCACGGGAATTATCTGAAGCGGAGGGGAAAAAAAAAAAAAAAAATAGTCAGACTCATATTAAGGGTAAAGAACCTCTATGGGTTTTTATATAAAGTTTTAAAGTTAATGCACTCAGAAGATATGGAAATTTAATTCTTGTCCAGTCTAGGGAAAATCCCCCTTGACCACAGCTATGTCAAATAACAGGATTTTTGTAATTATTGGAATGAAAAACAAATCATGCTTTGCCTTTAAGGGTCCAAATAATTTTAAATAATTCTGCAGCAAAGCATCTGCTAGACCAAGCTTACAGACAAAACTTCTTCCTGTTCATGTGAAGCCGGCTGTGATGAATCCGAACTGATGACCAACTCCACAGCCTGCCAACACCAGAACTGCTACAAGAGCTACACATAACTGTTATACCAGACCCCAGCTTCTCTGGGATGAGGTGTGTAACTAGAGATTATTAAAAAGATGCAGAAAATAGTGAAGTTTTGTTTGTAAGAAAATTTTTTTTCATAAGGACCATATTCCAAATGATCATTTTGCATTTGGAAGCCAGGCTGGTTGTCCAGATGGGCTGTGTGGACAGACTGCACAAGCCACTGTCCCCAAGCAGAGATTGACTCTGTTGGAGCTGCCAGCCATGGAATGAGACGTCTTCTTAAAGAAGGAAAAAAGCTTCAACACTGAATGTTCTGCATCCTACCAAACATGCTATCTGTAACTATTACCTGAATAAACCCCCCTTCCATCAGCAGAACTGTCATTCCATCTAAACAAGCTTTTTCACAATTTCATTTTCACTAGTTAAAAATCACGTATTTTAATATCTGGAGGCATTTAAAAGCCATGTAGATGTGGCACTTGGGGATATGATTTAGTGGTGGGCTTGGCAGTGCTGAGGAAACAGTTGGAGTTGATGGTCTCAGAAAGGTTTTCCAACCTTAACAATTACATAATTCTATACACTTGTAAAGAGGAATTTAGAATCCTTAGAACTATCAGAGCAGGAGGTTACAGGAACATACCTCCTACAAAGATGGTCCAAAGAGGAAGCTCAAGAAAACCTGATCTCACAGAAATTTCAATATTATTTTGTGCCACATAAGTTGCACAGAATTAAAAGGGTAACATTCATCTCATCATTAAGAATTGGAAACCTGACCTTGGCTGGAGTAAAGCAAAATGTGTCCTAACTGATCTGAGGATCCCAAGGCAAACCAAAACAAAAAGTTTTGAGATTTACAAACCAAAATCAAACTCTGTTCCCAGATTTATTCCATTCTAAATCCGAAAGCTCATCCCATCTACATTAACATTAAAAGCAGAGAGTCAGTTATTGCCCAGCTTACTTTGTCAACACCCATTCGTTTAAAACCTGCTTGTAGAACCTTGAAGTTTTGAATGTACTCATGTTCCAATTTTGCTTGAAACTTCACTTTCTTGAGTGCTACAGAACCTGGGAAGAGCATGTCCATGAACTGGCAGTATGCAGCACCTGCCAAAACGAAAAGAACACAAATCCTGGGATGAATTAAGTCAGCTCAGCTCACTAACCTTCATGAGTTTCTTTCCAGTCAGGTCAGCAAACTGACCTGACTCACTCCTTCGTCACACAAGCCCTTTAAAGGCAACAAAGGCAAGAAAACGGGAATCTTCAGGCTCCTTTTCAGTGCAGCATGGCCATAAATAAGCTTAAAGGAGCTGGAGAACCAAACTTCTGGGCTCATGACTTGAACTCTTATGAATAAGAACAAACCTGCCTCCATAATTCCAAGAGGAAAAAAAAAACCTAATGAAAAACCTGACTTTCTTTTCTTCATGGATATCAGTACAGATCTGAGATGTTACATGTGTCTAACAGGCACATAATCTCTTAACAATACTAATAGAACTAAATCAGAAAAAGCATTGTTTTAAAAATCATATTTAACCATTACTGAAATAGTAATACATTTACCTCCTACAAACAGGACCTATACACAATTCAAGGTGCTCTCCAAGATAAGAGGCCAATTAAGCTGAATTATATTTAAAGCAGGCCTTAATCAAATAACCAAAAAAAGATAAGTGTTTCTTCCTATTAATTTTAAATCCTTCATGTCCTCCAATTCAGCACTTGCTGTAGTAAGAGGAAAAGAGAGATTCAGTTCTGCCACAGAGGAAAACCACCTCCATATTTGTAGACTATACATACACAGTAAAAAAAAAACCTATTTTTTAAACTAGATCCTCACTCTGCAGTGCTGATACACAACTATGTGCCACTGAAAGCACAAGCACAACATTCAGAGCATTATTCCCACACCAACACGAATGAATTAAGGAGTAATGGGAACCCTAACCTAAACCATCTAACAGCTACACAACAAACTTTTGGGAGCTATCTGAAGGCCAAGAAGGAATATAGAAGAGCATTGCCCTAAACGACTCTGTTCATCTCAACCACATCCTATAACTGCTCACTCTCTATTAAGATACTTTGCAGGCGCTCCCACTTTCACCTGCTACCAGAAGACTGATGTCATGCACTGGTGCAAATTAAAAATAAAAACAACAAACCAACTCTTGCTGTTGCTCTCCACTGTGTCTCAGTTCACTTGCTGCAGACCTCCAATCCCAACTCAAACACAGAGGACTTGCCAGAAACCAGGGTTTGCTCACTACTGGCAGTCGGAGCGATAAGCGTGATAAAAACAGAGGGATCACAGCTAAGTCAAAGGGCAGCTTTTGTGCATTTATGCAACCTCAAACTGCTGCTGTCACTGCTGCCCTTGCCAAAGACAGCAAAACAAGCTTGGGAACTCCTGCTTCCACAGGACTATGACAGCAAAAGCCACTTCATCCCTGCTGAGGCACAAAGCATTATTGCAGATGCAGAAAAGGAATGTTACTCAGGACATACCACATCAACAGCTCTCAGTCTTTTCCCAAAAACACATGAGCTGAAATTCTGCAGAGCCAGTACTAAATATCCTCACTTCAACACAGAGCTCTCACAGCATTCAAGACTCACACCAATCCCATGCAAATCAATCCTGCATACGAAAGGGTTTAACCTGCCTGAGAGCAGACAGTGCTTATCACGTCACTTCCTCCTGTGGTCCTAGGTCTTTAGTTCCCTCACCCTTACAGTTTTTGTCCATCATTTCACTAGACAAAAGCCACTACAAATACCTCTCAAATGTCTATTGCGAGTCCCTTGCTTCTCTGTCATCTTTGGGATTGTTTCTTCTATAGACTCAGCCACAGCCTGTGTTGACAGTCTAAGACTCACTTTTAATTTATTCCTCCTTTTATTCCACCTCCAATTTCCCCATCTCTCCTTCCATGAGCAACACTTTATCTTAAAGTCACTGTATGAGCCACACTTCCACTTTTTACCGAGCGCCTGTTGTAGTTATCCAAATTATCTTGTACCCAGGCTGCATTCTTAGCCTTGGGTTTTTTCAGCTCTTATTCCACAGACTATTATCTTTTATCCGTTCTTACAAGCCTCCTCCTCCCACACACTCCTCCCTATGATGACACTTGACTCCATTTCTGTACCACAGTCACTTCCCTTTTCCTGACTACGACTGTACATGAGACTCATCTGTGCTGAAGTCGGTTTAAGCCCAGGTAAGCTGGGCTGACATAGACTGGACATGCTCCAGGACCAAGAGGAGTTGTAAAGTCCTGCAGATGACCCCACGAGTCACTGCTTTGCCTTCCTCACACTCCAATACTCTTCCAGAACAAATCACAATTGTTTTTGCTAGTTACACTTGTAACACTTACCTATCCATGCAGACTAAACGCTTAATTCCTCATGGGAAAACACCCTCTTCCTCAAAGGCTTTTTTTCACATTAACACCCATTCCTTATAGCATCTATGCTGTAGTGAGTCATGAGAACGTGCCTTTTCATTACACCGACATAATTAACAACCACTTCAATAACACTCTGACCATAACTGGATCATAACACTGACCACGAATCTGTTCACACCAGGAACTAAGCCAGGAACACAGCTACAGCAGGGCAGCACAGAGGGTGCAGCTGCACCTCTAGAGAACCAGGGTGCACACCCCACGTGGAACTGCCCTCGGGGTGAACCCCCTTACCTGAGCACAGCTGTTCAATCTTGGTCAGCGTCAGCTGCAGAGACTCATTGATCCACGCCAGCATGTCATGTCGGCTCAAGTTATCGCTGGTCACTGAAGTAGAATACACATTCACTGCCATTTTCTGAAAGACAGAACCAGAGGTGTGAGTGCCACAGACGCCAGGCTGCGGTGGAGCCGCTTCCTTTTGAGCCTTCCCGACCCATCAGCAAATGAATCGCGACGCAACTGCGGGCTGCCAACAGCTGGGAGGACCCTCCCGCACCACGACTGCAAAGGGCTCGGCTTGGGGACTTCTGACGAAAAATTAGCACCGAGGCGCTCACGTGGGAGCCGCTGAAAGGAATCACGGCTGCGGCAAGTTACCCATCCCTCTCCCCCGCGCCACCAGGAACGGCTGAAACACTTCCTGCCCGGCCACGGTATCTCCGGGGATCAATACCGAGCACCCGGTCCCCGCCCAGCCCCGCCGGCACAAAGCGGAGCCGCCGGTGCAGCTGCTGCCGGGCAGGGCCGTCCGCACCGCGGGCGGGGCTCGGCCCGCTCTCCCACCCCCCCCCACTCCTCACCACCCTCCGCCGGCCCCTTCATCCCGCCACCCCCGGTCCCCGCCGCACCTCCGCCCGCCGAGGGGCGCGGCCCGGCCCTGCAGGCCTCGCGTCGGTCCCCTCACGGCGGCGGCGCCCCGCCGGGCCGCTCCCCGAGCCCGGGGCCCTCCCCGCTCCCGCCCGGCGGCCCCGTCGCGGCCTCGGCCCGGTACCTGCGCCGCACTCGCCCCGTCGGCCCCGCGTTCAAACCGGCCCCGCCCGCCCTGACCGGGACCGCGTCACGCGCTCGCTGCGCGCCTGCGTCACGCGCACGTCACGGCCCGCGCGCGGAGCGCCGCGCGCCGGCACGGGGCGGGGGCCGGTTGCCAGGGGGCGGGGCGAGCCGCTGCGTTGCTACGGGGATGCCACGCCCACCCCGCCCGCGGGCTCGCCCGCCATTGGCCGAGCCGCTGGCCCCGCCCACACCGGGGGTCCCGCGTGCCCGGGGGCTCGCGCAGGGCTCGGGCCCGGGCGTGCGACGGGAGCGCTCCGGCCGCGGCCACCGCGACAGCCCGGCCCCGGCCCCGGCCCCCGGCACTGCCCGGCCCCGGCCCCGACCCCCGGCACAGCCCGGCCCCGGCCCCGGCCCCCGGCACTGCCCGGCCCCGGCCCCGACCCCCGGCACTGCCCGGCCCCGGCCCCGACCCCCGGCACAGCCCGGCCTTGGCCCCGACCCCGGCACAGCCCGGCCCCGGCCCCGGCCCCAACCCCCGGCACTGCCCGGCCCCGGCCCCGGCCCCGGCCCCGACCCCCGGCACAGCCCCGCCCCGGCCCCCGCCCCGACCCCCGGCACAGCCCAGCCCTGGCCCCGGCCCCGACCCCCGGCACAGCCCAGCCCTGGCCCCGGCCCCGGCACAGCCCGGCCCTGGCCCCGACCCCCGGCACAGCCCGGCCCTGAGCCCCCGGGACGGCCGGAAACAGACCCCCGGCACAACCCGACCCTGCACGGCTCCACCTCTCCTGGTACACCAGCACCGACCACTTTGGTGGCACTGGTGTCATCTCAGCGGCAGCAGGAAAGGGGCAGCTCAGCTCCCTGGCTGTGCCCTTCCTCCCAGTGTGAACCCCCTTTATTTACCCAATAAGACTGTCCAGCCATACAGAAATACTCATTTTTAATCAGTCATGATAAATGGTAAACTGTCGACATATTTTTTCCCACATGGAAAACCAGTGAAATGTGGACACGGCAGAGTTGTGAGTTCCCACATTCCAGATACAAAAAATGTGAAATGTGTTAAAAAGACATACATTTCTCTCATTTTTAAAAGATCATATAAAAACCCGCAACATGTTCAACATTAAAAATCCTTAACCTAAAAAATAGCACCAGGGAGAGTTAGAAACCTTTTAAAAGTATTACAAAGGAATTTCTGAGATCCCCCTCCCTTAACAACATGTTATAAACTCATAATAAACGGCAGCTCTTACAGGGAAAAACATTTCAAGGAAGACTTGTCTACTACAATTCTCATCAAGTGAGCTTAATGCCAAGACAATTCTCATTCCTCTTTTATCTTTGTTTACTTTCCCCAAGTCCTTTTTTTTCCCTCATCTATTTGTTTTCCTTTTGATTAGATAGGAAAGGATGTGAGATCTGGAGTATAAGATCAGGGATGCCGTGGGTGGAGTGGAGGGCACGTGTTCACCCAGTTTGGAAAAATCAAACCCATCAGACTGGAGGATGGCTGTCACCCTGAGCCCCTGCACCGGATGGTTGTTCACCCTCAGGCCCCATGCTGGGCTCCAAACAGGGACTGCAAGGACCTGGGATGAGGAATTAGTGTTGTGGCTGGGATCCAGCTGGAGATAAAGATCACAGATTGGTGAGGGGTCCAAAAGCAGCTGGTGCAGCACTGGTGATGCCAAGGCTTCCTAAACACCTCCAGCACGCACAGAACCCACTCTGCCATCTTCCCAGTCCAGGGGCTGGTGACAAGAGGGTGCCACATGTCCCCAAGCACTTGTCCAGCATTGGAGGTGCCAGCAGTGACATGGACCAGCCTGACTGGCTTTCTCCAGAGTTTTCTTAACTAAGGCGCATGGCTTGAACAAGTCACAGAGAATGAACCCCAAGGACTTCTCTCTAAAGAGTAATGTCCAGGTTAAAACAGGAAAAAAAGCCTTTAAACTACCTGGGCTTCCCTTGCAGTCCATTTCCAAGCACAGCCTTGGACTGGATATCAAGAGAAGATGGTCCTCAGAGCTGGAGAGGAAAACTGCACACAAGGGTGGAAAATGGGAGCTGCTGTCCTCCACCACCAGGACAGGGGTGCCAGAGAGGTAGAAGGAGCTGGGAGAGAAGCTCTTCCCAGTGATGCTGTCCAGCACCTCGCAAGACAGCAAGGCAGCCTGGCATCGACGGGGTGGAGGGTTGGCCCATGGTTTGAACCCAAATAATTTTGAGAAGGCGTCCAAGGGCTCTTCCAGAGCCAGGTGACAGGTGAACAGCAGAGGTAGGGGAGGACAGAGGAACCAAGGGGGGAGTCGTTTCAGTGCATTGAAATGTGCATTGGAATTCAGAATCCCCAGAGACGCCTGCTGGAACAGTAGCCCAGTGGCTACGGAAAACCTGGTGGAAATGGACACAGGCACCTGCACCTTCCCAGTGGCCACAGGCTCAACATGCCCTGGACTTCATGGACAGCATGATAATCACTCTGGCAAAGCTGGGGAGTAGAGGAAGGCAATCAAAAGTGAGCACAGTGGTGGCCAAGGAGCTCCCAGTTTGGGGTTACAGCCCCAGGACACCCCAGGGAGCTGCCAGGCTGGGGCTGGGCACACAAGCACCAGCAGCATCCCACCTCTGTGCACAGGGATGCACAGGGAGATGGGAACACAGGAGAGGAGAGGTACAGCCCCTGCCTGCAGACCCCCAAGACCCCCCAGCAGTGACAGTGCTTTCCTGCCTCACTGTCCCATTCCCCCTGCACACAGCATGAGATGGGCACAGGAAAGAGCAGTGCTGCACTCCTGGTCCCTGCACCCCGCAAGGGTCGGGTGGGATTTTCCCTGGAAGGAACGCCCTGCCACCACTGCTCGGGTTCAGGACATCCTGCATGACATTTGGGGGGCTGAGATTTGAGGGTGCCATTGACCACTACCCTGTCCTTCCTGCTGACCATACCACATTCGTTTGGGAAATGGATGCTCCAAGAACATTTTCCTTTACAGACCCTGGAGCCCAAATCCTCCCTGCTCCAGTTGCTGTGTAAGCTTTCAAACCATTCAGCAGGATTTTAAAATGTAAGGAAAGGTTTTAGATGCTTTAAAAAGTAGTGAATATTTGTAAACTACAACCAAACATATAAAACAATATTTCTTTAGTTCTAGCTAGAAAAGTAATTCTATCACCTCACAGTTCAGTTTCAGCTACATTCAGGTCTAGGAATCTCCACATTCTTATGTAATGCCTTAAAGCAGCAGTAGACATTAAAACAACAAAATTAAATTTTATCCAAAAAAAAAAAACCCACCAAAAAAACAAAAAAGATTTGGTTTCTGTATGATCCTGTGTTCAGTGTGTAACCTGAGCAGGGTCCCTTACACCTGCTGCTACGGTTTGGGGGTTTTTGGCAGTTACTTCAAGAGATTTTGTTTGTTAAGGAAAAGCATTAATTCACTGTAGTTCAGGTTTGCCTGCAGCTCTCCAGCTGCCCACACACTGGCTGCTCAGCAAGTGGTGACTTCCCAGCTCCAGGCTAAACCAGAACAGTTAATGCTCTGGAGGAGACTCCCCGCCTCATCAGTGATGCATAGAGCTTCGTGTGTTGCGTAATTAAAGCTTTGTCCATCATTTCCTACGTATCACTGTTAGTCCCTTTAAAGAAGTTACCCTGCCAGGTTCTTTGGTTACAGACATTCCAGGCTGCCGTCCCGCGGCACGTGGCCGGGGAGGGAGGGGGCCGTGGCAGTCCAGTGGCCGTGCCCGTCCCTCTCCCGCCACAGCAGCGGTGCTGTGCATCTTTACCAGAGAGACGAGGGATGCTCCGTTTGCTATTCACAGGCAAAGTAATCCTTGAGTGGGGAGAAGAGGTGCCGGATGACAGGGACACTCCACGATCCCCCCAGCAGCTTCTGGCGAGCCCCGCGGCTCATGTTGGAGACATCCGTGTAGGGGAGAGGGAAGCCAAAGATCCTGCAGAGCAGAGGCAGGAGGGGATGGGTGAGGCAGAGCAGGGGCAGGAACCCCTTTCCCTGGGCAGCACCGCTCCCAGGCCACTCAAAGACAATGAGCATCGGGAGTCTCCTACTCCCGGATGGAAGGGGATTCAGCTCTCCAGCACGATTGGAGCCCCACACAACCTGAGCAGTGTCACTGTTCTGGATGGGGCCAGGCTGTGCCTGCCCGCCATCCCCAGTGTCCCCCACCCAGTAGGATTTCCTGGCAAGGCTCCTGAAGGAGCCCTGTGCCTGGGCATCCCACCTGCCTCTGCTCAGCAGCACCTCTGCAAGCATCGCCCAGGGCTGCTCCATGGAAATAGGACTGAGTAGCTCTGGGTAGCTCTGAGTCATGGGCTGGGCCCTTCCCTTACAATCAGATGAAAGTCCAAGAGCCCGTTTCACATGACAAAGGCTTGAAATTGTTATTTTACTTTCAAATGCCTTTAGCTCAGTGTTAACTCCAACAAATACTGGCAATTTAAATATAAGCAAGCAAAACTATTTAACCCCAGTCTTGTGTTTACTGGCCAGAAGGTGCAAAAACTTCAGGTTTTGTCACACGTACTTGGTGTGCAGGACTGCTTGTAATTGGATTTATCTACTCCCAGTCCTTATGTTGTGTTTTGCCATGAATTCAGGGTGCTACGGGGTGTGAAGTTTGAAGCAGGGTGCACTCATGCTTTGCAACAGCAGCTGCTGGCTGTACTGCGAGCTCCCCCACACCAGCACAGCCACAGTGTCCCCTCAGTTCCCCTCCAGAAACCCACAACCATGGCACTGACCAGGGCACAGCACTGCCATATGGCACCCCCACATCAGCCTGGGCCTTATCCCAAAGCCAGTCCACATGTGCACCCCCAGCCAGAGCCACCACACAGCATCCTGAGCAAGCCCCATCACTCCTCCCTCCAAAAACTTCAGGGCCAGGGCAGGGGATGCTGCTACACTTCTCCCCCGCAGTCTCATCATTGCTCATTAGTAAGTGCATTAATTATCATGTGCACATCACTGCAGGGAAGCTGCCCCTTGCGGGAGCTGCGGCTTCTCACTCCCAGGAGCTGGGCTTAGAGCCAGGGAGACAAAAAAAAACATGAACAAGCACTACAAAACAAACCAAAACTACCGTGAGAGATCCGAGGACAGCAGACTGATTGATTACCTGTCCATCCCAGGGAGGTTGCCCCAGAAGTAACGAGCTCGGTGGGCAGCTGATATCTTGATTGCATCAATCATAACTGGGTTACACTGGGGGCCAAAAAGAGGGGAAATAAAAGTTAGGGGAAATGTTGGCTTGGTTCTCTCCTGCATGGTCAGTCCTTCACACTGCCCTGCAGGGACCTAAAGTCTTCAGAAAATCCTCAAAAAAATGTAGCCTCCACAAACCCTGTTTCATACCAGGGCACTGCTACATGAGCTCCCAGGTCATGGCCATGACCAGCAGCTATTGACCCTCATGGGGTGCTCAGCGCTGGTTCCCCTGGACCAGGATCAGGACTGTCAGCCTTCAATGGTGATTTTACACCAATGGTCCCTGCTGACTCACAACCCATCCTGGCTACCACAGAGTTAAAACCCCTTCCCAGTCCCTGACCCCCCTCTCCCTAGAAATAACAGGCATTGCTGGGAACAGATGCTTTCTGCAAGGCAGCAAAACCCCTCCCCCAGAGGACTAGTGCTTGGGTTTGACCTGATGAAAGCCAGAGGGAAGGATCCAGAGCCAAGACTAAACTTGATTCCTTGGCATGTGCACCAGGCAGGGGGTTTTCCAGCGTCAGGAAACCATAGCCAGACCCTCACACTCAGCACACCCTGCACAGCCCAGCAAGTGTCACCTGCTCTAACGCCTTTCCCACAGCTGTCAGCAATCCCTACCTCTAGAAACCGGGAAATGTCCCTCTTGTCATTGATCCTCATGGCCACCACATTCTCAAACATCCAGAAGAAGGGCCGCTCCTCGCCTGCCTTGGGACGAGCGTAGTTGAGCAGGTGGTAGAACTCAAAGAACAGCCTCCCGGTTCCTTCTGCAAGGAAAAAGCCAAGCAGCAGGTTGGGACCAGCTGGGGCACGGGGTGTGGGGCTGGGGGTCCTGGCTGCCCTCCCCACCAAGATGGGTATGGATACAGCCCATCACCAATACAGCCTGGGGCTGAACCACTTCCCGGGGCTCTAAGGTGGCCCCACGACCCAGGAACATCCCAAGGTATGCAGCCTGGCAGAGGCAAAGCAGCCTTACCAAACAGCGCCTTCCTGGCTGGATTGACAAGGGAGACATCGTCACAGGGGCTTCCACCGATCACTAGGTCAAAAGGACCCCACTCCTCAATCTACAAAGAGAAAATCCAGACCATTAGGAGATGCCACAGAAGCAGGTCTCTCCTCCCCAGTGGGGCAGGGGACAAGCTTGTCCCAGAGCTGGTGGCATGAGACCCATGCCCCCATGGTGCCATGTCCTTCAGGCTCTCACAGAAGCAGAGCTCACATTTCTCTTGGTTATGTTCCTGACATCGTGCACGTAGGTGATGTTGCCCTCAGGCCGCACGGTGCCTGCGGCCATGGGGTTCTCACAGATCTCTGAGGCAATGTACTTCTCCACTTGGATGCCCAAGTCCTTCAGCACCGTGTACCCTGCCAATGGACAGAGGTCTGAGGTCGCACTGCTCTCTTTAGCCTCCAAGTCTCCTTCGTCAGCACCGCTCGATGTGGCTGCTCCTGGATGTCCTATGTGGGCGTAGTCAAACAGCACTTCAAGGTGAGTAAACTTTTATTTGACCCATTCCTCCAGGCAGGTTTGCTCCCAGAAAGCAGAATGCCAGAGCTGAGTGAACTGAGCCAAACCAGTTGCCCTCAGGCACTTCAGAGTATAAGTTACTGGTGTCCCCACAGCTCTGGCTTCTCAGGGGAACCAGCCACCCGAGATCACACTTGGCACAGCAGGAACACCTCTGTCAGCAAAAACTCCCATGCTCTCCCCTCCACCCTTCACTCCATCCTTCCCTCCTCCACCACCCTGTCCAGCAGGAAAGGGAGACCCTGCCCTCAACCCCCTTCTGATGGGGATCTCCCTGCTTTCACCCCCTCCTCTCCACCAAGCTTTTAGAGACAGGCTTGTGGCCATGGAATGATTCGTCCCCAATGCCCAGTGCTAGGAGCTGCCCAGCAGTGCTTCCCTACTGCCTCACCTGTTGCCACCCCATCGAACAACGAGAGCACTCGAATTGGTCTCCTCTTCGCTGGAGGAACTGTTGGGTAGATTTTGGGTGCAGCCTGCAATGGAGAGAGCCATGAAGCCCCAGCCCTGGCAGTGCTGCATTGCCCCATAAGGCTCTGAATGCAGCACCTCCACCTTCAGGAGAGCATCTGCAGCACCAAGAGCCTGGCACCCTTGGAAAGGGTGGATGAACAAGACCAAGGCAGAGGGAAGAGGAATTCCAGGTCATCCGCCCTGCCCTCGGTGACCCTCTCCCCCACATCCCAGCACATCAGGCTCCCTGCCCACAGCCCTTACATATTCCTGTCCCTTGTCGCTGGTAAAGAAGTCCTGCAGGCGGGCGTTCCAGTCCTGCCGGCGCTGCAGCACACCGTGGCTCTGCTGGGGCTGGCACATGTAGCAGTTCCAGGGCTCCTGCTCTTTAACTTTGGCCGATGTCCCTCGCCTCACCAGCACCTCCAGACACTCCACACAGAAGCACCTGCCCAAACCACAACAGCTCATGCTCATCACTCCAGCAACCCCTCTGGGTCACCCCAGCTTCTCCTGGAGTTTCCCCTGCCATGCACCAGAACCCCCACCATTTTACAGGATATTTTTCCAGGCAGTACCCTGGTTTTTAGGGCTGCTTACACAAGCTGGAGACCAAGGCATGGGTGAATCCCCTGCCAACTTCCACAGGGCTTATTCAGGTGATACCTGGCTCGGTAAGGACAGGTAGGCTGTGTTGGGATGTGCTGCATGGCAGCCAGCTGGGGAGAAGCACAGCCCCTGCCCAGGCTTATGGAGGACCCTGCTTCCTGCAGCTCCCTGGGAGTGATGCCAGGCCCTCAGCCCCAGAAGCAGAGACATGGGGCTCACCTGCAGCAGCTGGTGTTGCTGCAAAGCAGCAGCTCCTTGCCTGCACAGCAGACGGTGCAGTAGGACTGGTACCCATCTTCGTCATACATGTAGAAGTACTCCAGGAATCTATCCTAGCAAAAGGACATTCAGGAGAAAACAAGGACAGGGGATCAGGAGCCATGCACAGAGGGTGAAGAGAGAACACAGCTTTGCTCCATTCCCAGTACACGCCAAGATCTTGGAGATGCATATCCTTAGTGTTTCAAGGTGGTGATGACATGCTGAGGGACAGCCCCATGGGGGACACAGCATGGCCATGGCACAGCCACCCCCTGTCCCAGCAGCACTGGCTGCACCCCAGCCCCATCCTCTGGCCCCAGGCTCCTGCTCAGCCCCAGCACAGCAGCACTTACCCTGCACGTCTGGCAGAGGCCCCCCTTGAACAGTGGGTGGAAGGTGGCTGGGTTCCTCCTCCCGCAGGACAAACAGCTGTCTGTGGGACAGAGAGAGCTGCGCTCACCCAGGGCAGGGACCCCTTACACCCCACCACAGGCTGCAGAGGCTGGAACCTCCCCTTGGAACTGTGTCTGGATAAAGCCTGCCCTCAGAACTGCATCCAAATGGGGCCTGCTCTTGGAACCGCATCTGGATGTGGCTATGGCTCCCCATGGAGGATCCGCAGAGCACCCTGTCCCCCTCAGCACCCTGCACTCACAGCACTTCTCCCTGCTACGTGGTACAGTTGAAAAGGGACCCACGACCCTTGCTGAGCACCCCCAGCACCTCACATCTCTTCCCAGGAGAGACAGGGCCAGTGATTACCTTCCAACTTCCCGCTGTTGTTCGTAACTTCAGAAACCATTTGCTCTTTATAAAATTGAAAAGAAAAAAAAAAAGAAAAATACTTATCATTCCTTTTGTAACAAACTGCACTCTGCTTACAGCTGCCTTATTTCTTGCACTAGAACTGCTACAGCTTTGCTGAGAGATTTTGGTGCAAAACCCACATCCTTTCACTGATGGAGATACTAGAGCTCAGCATAGCAGCACATGGTCATGCTCCAAGCTGAGCTGCTAGTGGGGCCCAGCCCATGTCTTGCAGTTGAGTTTGCTGGTGTCTTGTAAGGCACTAAACCACAAGAGTTTTTGCCTTCAGAAACCAGGCTCATAGTCCCTGGAAAGAGCCAAACCTTTCCCAGAATGGTTTCCCAGTGCTCTCAGGCTGCATGACCCAGGCCAAGCCCCTCCCCAGCTCTCTCTGTTGGTTACCTCGGGTCCGGTCCTCTTCCACACGCTGCTCCTTGCTGTTGTTGCAGGGGTAGGTCTTCAGCCTCTTGGTGGGGGGATATTGTTCAAGGGGCACCACCTCCTCTGTCCCATTCCTCAGCACCCCATTCTCTGCAAGGAAAAGGCAGCTCCCTAAGGACAAGCCTCCAGCCTCAAATCTACCCCAGGGCACCTCCTGCCAAGCCCTGCCAGGTCTCACCCCAGCCACAGCAGGACCCTTCCTGGCCACCCGTGTCCCCACACATGGCACAAGGCTCAGCCAGGTCTGATTTCCATGGGTTAAGGGCTTGAAGGGTGTTTTGCTCCAGCTTTTTGCAACGCCGCTGTGGGGGTCCCAGTGAGAAGCCCCAGGACCACCTTGGGACTGGACTGGCATGGCCACTGCACAGAGTGAGCGGGCTCAGCTGGGGCCAGCCCCCAGTGGCCACTGCCCATGCCAGCCCCCCGCCAGCCCCCCACCAGCCCCCACCCAGCTGATGCCACCACCTCACCTGAGCCTTTGGGTGGCCGCAGTCCCTTGAGCCCCAGGGGTTTGAAACCAGTGATTGCCCAGTCGATCATGGGCTTCAGCTGCTCCTCCAGTGACTCCCTGGGGCCAGTTGTAAACGTCTTCCCCGACCGGCTCCGGGCAACCTGATGAGGATGGACAGCAGGGGACAGGGTGGTCTCTGTCAGAGGAGCAGCCACAGCCTGCCAGGGCCACAGGCCCAGGCCCCCTCCCCATCCAACACACAAAGACACACACACACACAGGTGTGCAGGGCTTGGTGGCCCCAGGACAGTGGCAGCTGACAGATTCCCGCTCTGGGTGTGCCCTTGGCTGCACTCCAGTGCCTCCATCCCTGCAACGAGTCCATCTGTCCTCCACCAGCCTGCCCTAATGGAGCCAGAAGCAGGGACAGCCCAGCCCCAGCTCTTGCCCAGATTCTGCTCCCTGGCAAGTGGCAGGCAGAAAAGGCAGCAGAGGTGCCTGTGGGTCTGTAGCCCCATATGCTGACATGTCCCATATGCTGACATGTCCCATATGCCAATATGCCCTTGGATGGGCATTGGATTCACAAGTGCTCAGCACCATCCCTGACTTTAAAGAGCACCCGGCAGTGACCCAGGACACCTCTGGCTAGCCTGGCACTGCCCTGCTGCCATGATGCTGCCACATCCAAGCCCTCGCAGGGCTTGGGGTTCTGGAGCAGTGAGACCCTGGAGCAGCAGCAGCTACCCCTAAAGCCTCAGGATAAGCAGAGTTTGGCCTCATGGCTGCACTTGGAAATAATCACAGCAGAGAAAGAAGGGTTTTCCCGTATCCCATCCCACTGGCCCCTCCAGCCCAGCTGGTTCAGCTGGCACCTCACCCACCCACCCACCCTGGTGGTTACCTCCAGGGCGTGGTAAATGGCACGGCGGTAGGACACTAGCTTGTTGAACGTGGAGGAATTGAAATGCTGCCTAAAGGCCATCAGTCCCACCAGTTTGTCTGCAGAAACCTGGGAGAGAGCACCAAGATCTCACCAGTGGGATGGCAAAGCCCTGCTCAGCCATATCCCCCCGGCACTGTGGCCATGTGAGGAGGCCCAGTGGAAGCTTTGCCAAGAGCAGCAGTGTGACAAGGACGGGTGGGTTGCACCCTCTGCCGGCACTGCTGGCGTGACACCAACACGGCACTTCCTCCCTCCTGCCTGCAGCATGGGAGGGGTTGGATATCCTGGTTGGGTATTAGGAAAAGGTTCATGGTTGGGCACTAGAACAGGCTCCCCAGGGCAGTGGTCACGGCACCAGCCTGCCAGAGCTCAAGGAGTGTTTGGGTGACACTCCTGGGCATATGGTGGGATTTTAGGGTTGTCCTGTGCAGGGAAGGAGTGTGACTCGATGATCTTTGTGGGTCCCTTCCAGCTCAGGATACTCTGATTCTGTGAGGGTGATGGGGCTCTGAGGGGACATCCCTCCCCAGGCAGGGGGTGACAGGGGAAGCCCTGGAGTGTGGACAAAACCCTGTGAAGTGGCCAGGCAGATGTCCCCATGTCTGGATGCTGTCACCAACCTACAGAGGCCAGTCATTAGTTACAGACACCAGAGCCATGAGAACCTGCCAGGGCCTGGCTATGCTGAGCACTGGGAGGGAAGGCCTGAGAGGCTGCAGGAGCACATACACACCCCCCAGCCAGCCTCAGGAGTGGGGCAGAAACGTGCAAGGGAGGGTGTTTTGGGCTGGGCAGCAGCCTTACCTCGGAGAACTTCCCGTCTCCAAACCACTGCACCCACCGCATGCCCGAGACCGCCTGGCGCTTGGCCGTGGCTCTGTGGGAGACGACAATTGCAGGCCACCAGGAAAAACCTTTGATCTTTCCCCAGACGAGCTCCCCAATTCCAAATTCCTTCCCATCCTGAAAACGAAAGACAGCAGATCAGCCAAAAGTACAAACGACTCCCCATTTTGTCTGGGCAGTGGTGCAGGAGAGCTCTGGAGCACAGGGGACAGCCCTGGTGTGTCTCCACGTGTGTCACACGTGTGGAGCTTTGTGCAGTGATCTACAAAAGCTGCATGCCCTCCCTCAAACACAGGGCCAACCCCCCTACGGCAACACTGGATCCCAGCCCTGATCCATGCTGAAGCTTGGTGGGGAGGCCTGTGTGTGCCAGCCCCACGCTGAGCCCGTGCCTGGCACATGGCGTGGTGCATGCTCCGTCCTGCACAGCCCTCCTGGCACGGGGCCCCATGCGTGTCCACTCCTGCCTGCCCTCCCAGGGTCTCTGCAAACAGCGGGAAGCCTCGCACCAAGGTTGTTCGCTGGGTGCCCTGAGCAGACGAGGCTCCTCCTTGGAACAGGGCAGGCCCTTCACAGGGCTCACACCTCAGCCTGTGTGGCTGCACCCCAGGGAGAGGATACCCACCCACCCTCCTCTTGTTCCCACTGGGTAGAGCAGGAAATGGGGCAGAACGAAAACAGAAGAAAAAAGAAGAGCCAAGAATTTTGGTGTGACCCGTCACAGGCCATGCTGGGTGCTGTGCAGAGCAAGGCACCTCACACAGAGCAAAGTCACCTCTCTGCCTGCAGAGCCCTCCTTCCCAGCTTTGTTCTGCAATTAGGTACTTAATTATGCAGCAAGATGCAATTGCCCAATTCCTGCAAGTCTGGGGCCCTGCCCTGCGGCCCGCAGGCACCGAATCCCGCTCTGCAGCCCCAGCAGCTTCGGTTCTCTCCAGCATCCCCGACAGAAATGTTTTCTGCACATGCAACTGCCTGTCTCAGCAGGGCACGGCACACGCCACACGCATGCGTGTCTCGGGGGCTCATGTGTGGCACCAGTGGCAGCTTGGCGGTGCTGGTCCCAAAGCATTCAAGCCTGATGAATGAGCACAGCCTGGCACCATCACACCCCAAAGCATTCAGGGAAGGGTGGGCAGGAGAAATAGCACTGAGGTTGTTTTGGGACAAGTCACAGAGATTCATCCTCGCCCCACACCATCCTGGGTGCAGGAACAGAGTTCAGCCCCTCTGTACCTGGTATTCCAGCGCCGTGCCCATGTCTCTGCTCTCTGACTCCTCGGCCCCCAGCTCAGCAGAGCCGTTCTGCCCCTCCTGGGAGCTGCTACCAGAGAGTGTGCTGCTGCTGCGGGATGAGTCCTGGGAGTCCTCCTCCGTCAGGTCGATGGTCACCGGTGTGGACATGGCTGAGCGACGCCTGGAGCTCTGCATGGCAGAGGGAGAGGAGTGTGAGTGCAGCAGGGAGAGGGGCAGGGGGAGCAGAGACCTGCCCCGCATCATCCCCCATCCCCTCATCACCCCCAGCCCTGTGCCATCCCCCAGCCCTGCAGTCGGGATCGGAGAGGGGGAGCCAGGGAGTGAGGGCACCACTGCAGCCATGAATAGAGAGGAGAGTCCTTAAAAGGGGCATCTGCAGAACTGCTCTGCTTTTACTTGCCAGACCCAGAGCAAATGGTGCACCACTGCCCCATCCCATTTTCCTGTCCCAAATCCACCCCAGGGTGCTCAACGCACCCAGTTCATAGCAGGGGCAAGAAACAGCACATAAACACACCCCCTTCACAGGGGAAACTGAGGCACAGGGAGGCTGCGCCATCTCTGAAGACACTTGACCAGGGCACAGCAGCAGTGCAGGTCTCTGCAGCCCCAGGGAAGCCCCCAGGAAGCCCTGGCCCTGCCAGACCCTCACCCTCACGGGAGTTGGCAGGTCCCTGAGAGTCTCCACACTGCGTGGTGGTTCCTTGATCCTCATCTCGTGCCGGGTCCGCCCTGCCTGGAACATGAGGCAGAGGGTGGGCTTCTGCCTGAAGCTGCTCTCCCACCCAACACTGCCCCAGGGTTGCACCTGCTACCAGAACGGAGGGGTGCCATGGCATGGGTGCCCTCCTCACGTGGGGACACGGACAGGCTGTGCCTCATGGGGCTGAGCACCCTGGGCAGTGCCCTGGGGAAGGTAAGAGGAGGCAGACGGATGCTGGAGGCACCTTGTGCTGAGCCCCTTTGGGCAACTTTCTGCTCCACAGCATCTCTGCAAGTCTCAGGAGCCCCATTGCTGCAGCCCACTGCACCCAGCATGACAGAGAGAGCAGGATCCATAGCTGGGAGGACTGGGACGCCAGGAGAACCACAGACCCTGGCAGAGCACCTGTCCCAGGTACGGACCCACTTACACACCCTGGATGCTCTCACACTCCCATGGGTGCTCTTTCCCACAGCTGGCCCTGCAGCAGCACCCAGGGCAGCTTTTCCCTGGTGGTCACAGTTACAGCCCAGCCCAGACTTGTTTCCTGCACCCAGCATAACAGAAGTTCAAAATTAAATGAGATTTTGCAGTTAAAAGCCCCCAGACTAAACATAGTGGGAAAGATGAATTTTCACCCACTGGATTTATGGCTCTTTCTTTTGGAAGCTGCCTCATCTCAGGCAGATCTCCAACCTTGGGTTTTATTTCTAACTCAAAACAGTAAAGCCAGAAGGCAAAAATGCCTCCAGACCCTGGAGGTTTGTCAACCTAGTCAACAAAAGAGGGTGGGTGAAACTGGGGTCCAGCCCCAGAGCAGCTAAAAGCAGCCCACCCCACGAGTGGGAGGCAGGAGATGCTTCAGTCCATCAATACAGCTAAGACTTCTAAAGAAAATATCAGCATAATAATTATTAGGCTGCTGCAACATGTAATGGGCATTGCTGCATCCCACACCACCCCCTCCTGCTGCTGTGGTATCATCAGAAGCAGGAATTTAAAAATTAAAATTATTACACTGGTGAGTATTGCATCCATCACTGGACTGTTCCCCTGGCACTGAGCGCAAGAGAAGCCCAGAGGGAAAGAAATGAGGATCCTGGCACTGGATGTCCCTCACAGACAGCCCCCAAAAAGCACCCTCAGTGTTCACTTACCTTCTGCGCCGGCGTCAGACTGAGCGGCCAGGCCAGCTCCTCCTTGGAGAGGTCTCCATTGCTGTCCTTCTTCAGGGGAAGCAGCTTCAGGCCCCTGGGATCTGTGCAGGGACAAGACAGAGCAGCCTCAGGCTCTGCTGTGCCCCTGCTTGCCCCAGCCTCCCACTGCTCTCAGCAGCACAATTTGGAGATACCAAAACCTCATCTCGGGGAAACATGGCTGGGAGAAGAGACAAGTGGTGTCTCTTCACCCCATTGTGGCACCACTGGCACTACAGCCCCAGATCACCCACCTGTCCCCAAAACTGGGAGGGAGTAGTAGCAGGCATGGGGACTTTCTTATCAATTCCTTTGTTCCTGAAAGCTCAGAGGCACAAAGAGGCCACCTGCCAGCTATTCAGGGCTTGTCACTGGGTTATTTAAAGCAGGACCTTGTGAACCCAAGAGGTAGGATTTGGGAACCCTGACTGGAGAATCCCAGGAGCAGTGACACAGTCCCTCAGGTCAGTGGCACCCCTCAGGCTGGTGGGTCTCCCCTGGCTTTCCTCACTCCATGGGGGTTAAACTATTGAGGGGCAGAGCCAGCATCTCAGTGTGGCACCCATTTCCACAACCATACCATGGCCTGAATGAGCTACTGGATCACAGAAATCCAGTGGGGTCATGGAAGGACTCTGGCCACAGCCACAGGGCTTCATCCCCCAGGAAGGCCCTGGGACAGAGGCTGTAAGACCCCCAACCCTGTGCATCCTTGCACATCCTGGGAGCACTCTGGGCACAGCGTGGTGACCCTCACCTGGAGTGCTGGGCTTCCCATTCGCCTCCAGTACAACGCCAGGTGCATTGTCCCCGTTGATGAGGATCAGCTTTGCCCTACAGTCTCCTTCATCCTGCCCGTGGCTCTTGTCCTTTTTCATGGTCGCCTGTAGAAGCCAGAATGGAAAGGAAATTCAGCTGTGCAAGAAGCCCCAGGGAGGGCAAAACAGACAGAGTGAGCTCCTCGAGCCAGCCTCAACTTCATGCCCTTAGCAGAGAGGTCTGACTGGAGACTCATCTAAAGGTCCCAGGAGATAAAGGGCACTTGCAACTTGCACATAACCTCCACGCAAATGTAGTCGCCCTAAAGATCAACCATCTCCATCTAACAGAGGTCCCAGATGCACTTATCCTTAGGGAACACCAGGTTTTTCCCCAACATCTGTATGCTGTGGAAGGCTCCTGGCTCGGATGCCAAGCCCCAGCTCACTCTGACAGACCCAGTCTGGAGGGCACTTGCACTTCCCGGCCACCCTGTAGAAACCAGGTGACAGCTCACCCCAGGCGACAGCCCACGCCTGGGGCACCAGCCTCCCTGTGTTCCAGCTGCCCAGCACGCCCAGAGGTGGGTGGGCTGTTCCTGCAGCAGTAGGACAGGCAGGCAGCCCGCCATGGGGGGGCAAAGTCCTGGAGCCTGCGTTAAACTGTCCCAGAGGGAGAAAACTCTTCCTGCCCCCCGCTCTTGGCCCCAGCTCCCCCGCCCCAGGGTGAAGGGACAGAGCAGGGGGCTGTGCCGCAGCACCCCAGCCCCTGCCCTCATGTCCCCCCCACAGAGCTGGGGCTTGCCTTGCCTGCTGCCTTCCCTTCGGTGCCCTCCCTGGATCCTGTTTTCCAAACTGGAAGCTCCCGTCTCTCCCAGAGGCACCCAGACACCATGAACGACGCTGCCTCATTGCTGGGCTATGAGTCTGTGCTGCAACTTGCCCCTTCGGCAGCACAGTCATTTTAGCAGCACGTAACTCAAGAGCTGAGGAGCTTGCAGGGCTTTGCCCACCTACAGCCCTGTTAGGAAGCCAAAGCAACACCCCCCTCAGCCCCAGAGAGACCCCAGCTCCAGCCCACCGCCCCTTCTGTGTCACTCTTGCTCTCCATCGCCTCCAACCACTGCCCTAACAATTGAGATTTCTGTTTTGAAATCATCTGTCAGCACCTCTGGCAAACAAAGACCAGTTGGAGTTTGATGTTTTGGATGCAGAGGGCAGAGTTAAAAACCTGGTAACACTCAAACACAAAGGAAAAGAGGTGTGCAGCACCCACCTCCACAGGCAGAGACCCTGATGCACATCCTGCCTCCCCTCTCGACAAAGGGAGGAGAGGAATGGCACCAGACACTGCATAACCCCCCACAGCTGTGTGTGCAGAAATCCCACTGCTGCAGCACATCTGCTCCCAGACCCAGCAAACAATTCCTGGGAGCTGCCCAGACTCGCTGCCTGCCCCCGGCCCAGGCGGATGGTCCCACATAGCCCCGGCTGCTCCGGGATGCAGCAATCCACCACAGAGCAGCACAGCCAGGCCAGGGTCAGCTCCTCCTGGCCTGCTCCCCCTCCCCAGCCCACAATGCTGCAGAGCAGCAGCAGCCATGACTGACAGTAATGCTGCCACCAAAACCAGCAAAACTCACCAAAAACAGTGAATCTCCCTTGGGAATTCCAACAGGGAGGTGTAAGACATGCTGCTCTCCCAGCATGATGGTGATCTGGCCCAGAGGGCACAAGGAGATGGAGCAGCATGAGGAAGGTAAGATTCAGGGAGGACAGGAGCAGGCAAGGCCACTTCCCAGCCTTCCCAAACATCTGCACCCACAAAATTCCACTGGGACCCTCAGAGGCCCTCTGCATTCGTTCCTTTGCCAGGGACCTGAGTCCAGGAAGTTCAAACTTGCACCTCAAAATCGTTTTTCCTTTCTCAGCCCCAGGACTGCCTCATGTCCAGCACACCAGGCAAGGGTGTCCTGCCAGCCCAGCACTAGGGAGGTGCAGGGGTAAGGTGACACAGCAGCCAGGTCTCGCCAGGGACACAGCCAGGACTGAGCACCCAAGCTCAGCTTTGCCACGTGCTTTTATTCCAGTTATAAAGTGGGAAAAAAAGGGTTATCCCTTTGGAAAGAACTGCTCCCTGGCAGAGCACGGACCCGCAGGTCACAGCTCTGCGGGTCCGAGGCACAGGCCACATGCCTTGCCGTGAGCACAGGCACATCACCTCCCTGCTTGATCCGTGCCCTTCTCCAGCTGCACCGCCCAGGATCTCCCGAGGACATCCCGTCACCATCCTCTGATGGGAAAGGGAACAGCACACCACGGCCTAAACTGCTCGTTAAAAGTCTCTCTTTCCCAAAATCCCACACCTATGCAGCAGGACTGCGATTCCCATCCCTTCTCCTGCTGTTTGCACCAAGTGCTGAAGCCACACGAGCCCATCCTGCTGCCCACTGACCACCCAGGGTCCGTGCAGGAGCCACATCCTCGCGAGCTCACCCCCTCCTGCTCGGGAGGAAGGCTCGGTTCTTTGTCCTTGCCTCCCCTCGCAGAAACACACCAACATGTGCACTCAGGGCATTAAGAAAATAATAAGAAACAGAGCACTGCCCTCACACGTGCTGGCTCACGGGAGACCAGCCCTGCAGTGTTTGCATTGCCCAGCGCCCTGCAAACACACCGGGTGCTCCACAGTCATGCGCTCCAGACGAGAACCCATGAGGAGGAAAATAATGCACAATTCCAGCTCCATTGCCGAAAGCTCCCCAGCAGCCCAGCACCAGCAGCAGCCCCGGCACTGCCTGGTGACAAGGACATGCCCTGCAGCCAAATCCCACCGAGGAGACAATGAACCCGCTGACTCCACAGCCCGCCCTCATTTTGCAATACCAGTTTCTTTAAGATTTGCCAAACTGGTTAAAGACCATGCCATAGTATTAACTGCTTATAGAGAGTTCTGGTGCCTGCCTGGCCACGCTTGCCAGCCACCCTGGAGCGGGCAGAGCAGGCAGAGTGGGCAGGATGGCTGGGCTCACCTGGCAGAGAGGGCAGGGTGGGCAGGGCTCACCTGGCCTGGCCATGCTCTGGACTGGACCCCTGCCCCTGCTCCCGGGGCTGCTCCGCCAGCCTGGCCCAGGCTGGTTTCAGTTTTCCTTGCGGGGAAAACAGGCCGCCCTGTTATCAGGTGCATGTCCCCAGGAGGTGGGGAGGTTTCGGACTTTGCCTCCAGACAGGGGCATGCATATCAAAAGGCTGGAGAGAAGCTTTACCCACGGCTGGGATGGAGCCATCGCCCAAGCCCTGTTTGAATAACAAAAAGAAATAAAGGACCCTAATGGCCGGGCTGGCTCTGGGCTGTGGTGCACACTAATGGCCTTTAAGTCTCCCCAAACCGAACATTTCCCTCTAATCCTGGGAAGAAAGGAGTTGCTGGGTTGGCAGTTCCGTAAGAAAGGCGCCGATTTCGCAGATGTGCTCGTTGGGAAGGGCAGGGGGCGAAGGGCAGGCTCCCCCTGCCCGCTTCCTGTGCCTGGCCTCTCCGCTCTCCCGCTCCGGCACTTCCCTCCATTTCCCTCGGTTTCCTCCTGCCCCGCTCCGCTCCCCCCGCAGCCCTCGGCGCCCACCCGGGCTCTCCCCGCTGTCTCTCAGCAAAGCTGGGTTAAAGAAAAGAAACAAAACACAAACCGGCCCCTCCTCTCCCAGTGCAGACCAGGCTGGAGACGTCTCCCGGACAGCCACCATCCCCGCCAACCGCTGCTCCAGCTGCTCCGGGCTCTTTACCATGTTCATCCCGGTGGGATCCCGCCGGGCCGAGCCCCTCCGGCGTGGGGCAGGGGCTGCCTGCGGGCAGGAGCTGGGGGCTGTGAGCAGGGCTGGAGGCTTTGGGGGCTGTGGCGCACAGGTGAGTCCCGCTCAGCGGTGGCGGGTCTTCTGCCCGGAGTCTTCACCGTTTCATCTTCCCCCTGCACAAGAGGACGTAAAGATGACAATGACACCTCGCTGCCCCCATGGCCCCCTGCCCAGCCCCGTACAGCCCCAGAGGTGGGACTGGGATACCCAGGGCTCAGTTCTCGTCAGTTGATTAAAAATTAGGAAACTGGAAACTGAGGCAGAAAAGCAGAGTCCTGCTCAGGGCAGCACGCTCCAGCCACCCCCTCCTTGCCCTGTCCCGTTCTGAGGGAGGTCGGTGCAGGACCACCGCTCGCCCCAGGACCACCCGCCCGCCCAGGGGTCCCCCCACCGCTCTCCTTTCCCGGCTTCCCGGGACTTGCGCCCCACACTGGGGCCACTCCGAAGAGTTCATTCCTCCTTCTCCGATGATCTCCTCTCCCTGGAGGCACCCCCCGGGCTCGGCAGGAGGCGGATGCCAGCAGAGCCCTCCGGTCGATACCTGCTCCGGACACCCCGTCCCTCCGGCCCAGCCCCGGGGAGCCTTCGCGCCCGAGGCGCCGCCGGGAGCCTCTTTTCCTGCCAACAGAGAGGGAAGATGCGCTGTCAGATTCCCGACCGAGAACAGAAAACAAAGGTGTTCGGCCCGGGCAGCAGCGCCACCGTGTCCCCGTACCCCCGGCAGCTCCCCACGGTGCCCCCGGCCTGGAGGCGGCGCTGCCCGGGACGACGGAGCCGGCCAGGGGGACCCCGGCCCCCCCGAGCCACCCCCCGCCCCGCAGCCATCACTCGCCGTATCAGCGAGGGGACCCTCCCGCCGCAGTCGCTGGCTCAGCCCTGGCCCGGCCCCGCGGGTCGCGGGGGGTCCCGCACCGGCGCCGCCGTGACAGTCCCGGGACGCGCCCCCGGGAAACTCCGCAAGTTGCAACGGGACCGGAGGGGTGGGCGGGACCAGGGGGACTTAGGGGACCATGCCCGAGGCTGTGGGAGCACCGATTCCCCCAACACGCCCCAGAGCCGAGCGCCGGCAACAAGTGGCGGCGGGGCCCGCCAGCCCCTGGCCCCTGCCCGAGTCCCCGGGGCGAAGCCACGAGTCCCCGGTTACCGGGCACCGGGGCCGCCAGACCGGCCGGGGCGCTCCCGTCGCCGCGCTCCGGTGCGCCCCGTGCCGCCTTCCCCTCCCGCCTCATTGTCCCCCGCCGCCGCCGCGGACAACAAAGCCGCCCACGAGGATGTGCCACGGCTCCGGCTCGGACCCTCCGGTCCTCCCGGTCCAGCGCTCACCTGCGCCGCGGCGGGACGCGCCGTCCAGCGGGGCCGCGCCGCCGCTCGCCGCTGCCCGCGCCCCGACCGGCCCCCGACAGCCCCGCGCTCCGGTTACATGGCGCTTTAACCCTGCCCGTGCTGGGCAGCCCCTCCTCCTCCTCCTCCTCCTTCGCCGCCCCATGGCGGGGGAGGGGAGCGCGGGGCCTGCACCGCCACCGCACCCGCCAGGCCCCCCAAGACCATCGGGCGCGCAGCCCTCGGGGTCCCGCATTGCCCCAGGGTCCGCATCCCCTGGGGCGCCGCATCCTCCCCCGCCGCGACTCCGCACCCCCCGGTGTCCCAGTGTGCCCCATCCACTGCCCCACATCGCCCGGGACCACCACCTAGCGCCCCACATACCCCTGGCCTCGGTTCCCCGCATACCCTCTCCGGTGCCCTGCATCACCTCCGCGGGGCTCAGCATCCCTCTCCGGGGGCTCCACATTCCTCTGATGTCTCACGCCCTCCCGGGGCTCCCCACCCCCTGGTACCCGCCGGCGTCCCGGTGTCGCCTCCACTGCCCAGCATCCCCCAGGGTTCATCATTTCTCCGGGGCTCGGCCCTCGGAGTCCCACGCAGCTCAATCCCCGAGGCAGAGGAGACTCCCGGGGAACCCCGGGGCCGGCCAGAGCCCTCGCCCACCGAGCCACCACTCTGCCCACCGACTTCCCCACACAGCCCCATGCAGCACAACCCCGCGCAGCGCAGCGTGAGCAGACAAAGCCTCACAAGTTTTACACTCAGTTTTTGTTTGTTCTTTCCCTTTCCCGTCCAGAGGCGAGACATTTGCAGGGCTGCGCCGGGGCCAGGGACACAGCCCGCGCCTCTCCTGCCCCAGACAAAGCATCCGGAGTCCACGTGGGGTATAATCTTCCCTGCTCGCTTGTTATTACTTCTAGATTCAGCAGGAAAGTGTGTAACAGTAAGAAAAGGAATATGATTATCCTGGTGTGATAGAAATGAGCTTTCAAGGTCAGGAGGAAAACTTAGTTAGCCGAAGTGAGTGAAATCTGCAGGACCAGCCCCAGGCCTGTATGGCAGGTTCCCCCAAACCACACCTCCATCCCTGCAGAACACAAGCATGGAAAATTTGGCAGAAAACGTAAAAAATGCTCTGCAAGTGAAAAAGAGGAGCTGAGAAATCTGCTCTGAATAAGGCCTTGGAGACACTGGACATCACCATTCAAATAAACATGCACCACATAAACCTAAAGCCAATTCACAGCTCGGGCGAGTAGATTAAAACAAGCAAATAGATTTTACTGCCATTTGTTTTTCCAGATTTAGGAAAGGGAAATGTTTTTGAGAGCTGTGCTCATGAGAGTTTCCAGGGCACTGTGAGGGTGGAATCAGCCCTTCCAGCATCCACGGGTTCCTCTCCCTTTCTACGGAAACCTTCCTGCTGCTGTTGGCCTCGCTGACCTGCCATCAATCTCCCGCCAGCCGAAACGCCCTCTTTCCCTCTCTGCCCCTCAGTTATCATTTAATTCAGGAGAGCAAGGCTGTGCAAACTGCTTGTGGGAAAGGTCTGGTACCAGACAAAGCAGCTCTGGCAGACGGTGAGCCAAAGCTTGATCATTTTCCTATCTCTGCTACACACACCACAGAGAGATGCTAAGAGTTTATTACCTAACAATCAAGAGAATTTGTATGTCATTTCACAGGAAACAAGTTACCTCTACAGAGGATTTTATATCCAGGCTCCTGCCACCCATTCCAGTTACCTCCACCAGGCTCTCAGCAGCTCCTGTTGAGCCTGGGCTGGCAACAGAAGCCTCTGTCAAGAGTACCAAGGCAGCTCCCTCACTGCTTCCCACCAGCCCTGTGGTTTTCCAGCACAGACCAGTGATGGGACATGGCTCTGTGGGCAAAGCTCCTGCACTCCATAGCTGGAGCAGCTGCAAGGAGCAGGCAGCATGGCTGGGGCTCATGTGAGCAGGAAGGGAGAAGTGGGGGGTCCCTCGCCACCCCTGGGCATAGTCAGCATGTCCTCTGCATGCCATGCCACAGACACATCCCTCCCCATGATGGAGGAACTCCCATCGGCAGCAAGGCTGGGCTGCCCAGCTTCTGCAAAAAGTCATTCCAGCAAGAACCATCCTGCCATCTGGCTGTGCTCCTTTGGCTGGCTGGCATCTCAAATTCATGGAGCCAGTGACCGACTAGCTGAAGGAGCCATTTCCGGTCACTATCAGTCAGGACTGGCAACAGCCATTCACATCAGAAGTGACTAATTTTTCACATGCTTCCCAGCAAACATGCCAGATCTTCCACACATAACTCCTCACTCCCAAGCCTGAATCCTCCTCTTCACTGAAGGCTGCTCAGACAGCGCCTTCTCTGAAGTGAACCTGGGGTATGGCACCAGGCCCAGCTCCTCTCTGTCCACCCAGTTCTCCCACTTAAAATTTCTTCCTACAATTCTCCTTAGTCACCCTGGCCAGGCAAGCCAATGGCACTCCCTGCCCAGAGCTCTGGTCTGGCTGCCACCACCTCCCATCTCTTGCTTTGCACCCAAGGGTTTGAGCTGGGACCTATTCCATGTGTCACAGGAGCGTTCCTGGAGATGCTCCTCAAATAAAGTGATTGAGCAAATATGTGTCATTACCTACAGCTGTCAGCAGTGTAACCTCGTCACCTCCGGATCTTGTGGGTCCCAGATTCCCACATCCCAGTAACGGCTGAGCACTTGTTTAGTCTTCTTGCAGGTAGGGAGGAGCACCAGCACCATTAAATCACCTTGGACAGTTGCAAGCTGGGGCTGGGAGGAACTTCTCCTTTCGCCGAAGTCGGCAGAGATGCTCCTGCTGTGTTCAGGCTTTGGGGTCCCCATGTCGATGTACAGACAGCTCAGTGGCTCTTTCCCAGCTCACAGCAATATCATTCTCCCTGCACAGCATTCTTCACTGCAAGACCCCATCAGAGCACGTCCCACAGGATGTCTCCTCCTCTTCCATTGGTATCTTCATGGTCTGAGCCCTCACCCCAGCCCTGAGCTGGCTGCCTGCCTCTCCACCAGCTCCACCAGTGCTGCTCCATCACAGCTCTCAGCAACCAGCCACTCCTCACCACAGCTCCCTGGAGCAGGTCTCCTGTCCCTGGCACCTCTCCTGAGTCCGGGGAGAGCTGTGCCACTCAGCAGGGCTCTGGCTGCTGAAGCAAGGTCTGTTCCCGCTGTGGGAGAGCCTCATCCTGCTGCCACATGTGGGAATACAGCCCCAGCCTGCCTTACAGCTGGGCTGGCTTTTCCCATATGGGGGGAATTGCTGTTTACACAGAGATAGGAAATGTTATCCCTCCTACAAGAAGTTTCTAACCATTCCTGTGGGCTGGCCAGGCCCACATGATACAAACCTCTAATAAAAATAAGGTTAAAAATAAGTGTCATCCGTGTAACCAGAACATCTAGAAAGTCTGCAGCTACCCGACTGCAAACTTCAAACGCCAAGGCACACAAAGAATAATGTTCAATGCCTCTCTAACAAAGCTGGCCACAAAATCCTCTTTTTCCTAGAAAACAGGATACGCCTGCTACAGCCTAATCTGAAGTGGCGAGGCCTCCCCAAACCACCCTCCTAAGCACATATACGTTTATGGAGAGGAACGCTGCTCCCAGGGGGTGGCTGCCAGCAGAGCCCTCTCCCTCCATGCCAGGTCCAGAGCTGCTCCTGCCTACCCCAGTCAGGGATTATGGTCCCTGCTCAGGAGCAGAGGAGCCGCTGGAGAGAGGGAGGGTTTTGCCTGTGGCTGCAAGGCAGGAGTGTGCCAGAGCCCAGCAGTAGAGCTCCCAGCCCCACTCCACCTTTGCACGCAAGGCTGGCAGCCAGTTGCTCCTGCAGCAGTGTCTGCCTGGGACCAAAGGCTGAGGAGTGTGATGGGGAGAGGAAGGGGCATTAAACTGCAGAAGAAACTGAAATCCTGGTCTCAAAGATCTCATTTACCCAGGGGGACAGAACTAACTCCTCCAAAGTTTCAGCTGGGCAGCTGGGAGGAGTCACAGCATCCCTCAGACTGTGTCCAGAGGTGTTCTCTGAGTGCTTCCAGACCAAGGCAGAAACTGCAGGTGGGCAGAACACCCAGAGAGGAGGGGGGCTCAGACCAGCTGGGTGAAAGCCCCCCTGGCTTCTTTGCACACTCTTACTTTTTCCAGGCATTTCTCAGGCTGGCAAGGGCAGGCAGTGTTCCCCACTTCATCTGCAAGGGTGACCTGGGACCAACTTCAAAAGCCTGGGAGAGCTTGGCATAGATAATGGCATGAGAGAACAGGATGGGGACACCCCAGGATTTTATCTCTTGGGAATACATAATAAGCACTCTTCCCCGGGTAACACTGTCGAAGTGCTGAGAAAGATTTTCAAGTTTGACTGTGAAATGAAGCTGAAAAATGCATCTCAAGTAGGGCACATGGATCCTCTGCTCAATTTGGAGAGCACCATTTTCAGACTTTTTCTGTGCTTCTGTGCGTCCCCATGGCTTTTTTGCCGCTGCTTCTGCTTTGGTATTTATGGTGAACAAGGGCGCATACCTGCAACTCCAAACTGCTGCCCTTGGCCCGTCCTCAGCTCTGATGAGTCCATCAGCGACGCGTTCTGCATGAGAATGGCCTGGCGGGAGCACCCATGGGCTGATGGCTGCCTGCACCCCTACGGCAGCCCTGGGGCTCTGCCCGGGACGCTGGGCACCATACCCCGCCAGGCACCCCCATAACTACGGCCATCACCCTGCAACCTTCTCTTTTATTCGAGTAAATCCTTCTTGATTTGAGAACTGGGTAAGTTCTGGCAGCGCAGAGCCGCCCGTGCCATAGCGGGTTGGTGGCACTCGCATGCCACACCGCCGCCAGCTCATATCCCAGGAGGAAGGACCACCGAATTTCCTGGTGATTGTTTGAACAGGATGTTGTGATCACGTACCTCAGCCGAGACTCTTCTTCTTGGATCCCGCCACTCAACTTTCCTCAAGAATTTGGTTTGCTGCCTGAGAAATTGTTTAACAGCGTTGGCGTCACCGTCCTACCGTACCGCCGGCGTGCTCGCACACGCGCGCACACAGACCGCCCTTAATTAGCTCCTAAAGCATCACCCTGGGAAGACACAGGGAAGGAAAGATCCGCCACAGACTGCTCCTGCACGGCTGACCCCGGCTACAAACCGGGCCGAAAGCTGACTCTTGCCTGGTTTCAGGTTTTCAGACAGTACAGGGGGAAATGTGGTGGTTGTGAAAATGTGCGATAATTAACTCTAACTACTAATTTACATTTAGGAAAAATTGCATAGGGCGGAGTGCAGCATTTTAAAGCCAGAGAGGAATTCTATGTTCACACATACTGGAATCCAGTGGTACCCACTGCATCCCTCTCCCTGAAGGAGTTTGAGTTCAGACTAACTCATTTTTAAACGCAAGGATTTCCCATGGTTCCCATGGCTGACTTGGCCGGTTCACCACAGAAACGGATACATTGTTCCAGTATGAAAAATCTCTACCTTGTTTAAACGTGTCCTATATATTTAGGATCAAATCCTGCAAGTACCTTCACATGCAATTTTTTCACCCCAAAAATCGAGGTGCACAGTCCCGCCTTGGGTCTATGAAACAGAAACCTTGCCAGCTACCCAGGGAGGTAGAGGGGGAAGAAAAGGAAGTTGGAAGCTATTTCCAGCCAGACCACCAGTAAATATCTCTTAACTCCCCATCATTAGTGGTACTTAGCTGCTTATCTCCTTGTTTATAAACCACTGCTGGGATAGTCTCACAATGAAAGCATTATAAAATGTCCTATATTCTCATTTGCAATTGCACGTGTCAATAATAAACCAGGAGACTTGTGGGCTGTCGAGGTTTTACCTTCCTCAAAGGTTTTTACACACTGTCCTCTGGCCCGACAGACAGAGAACACCTTCCCTGATAAAATGGATCAGACACGTTCACACTTGATAGTGGAATCCTGGAGAGCTCCCGCTCCTGCTGTGAAATAGCCATTTAAGGCAGGGGAGTCTTTCAGGATGGGATCAGTTCCATTGTCCTCTGAGGGAATAAATCCAGTTTCAATACTCTTGGACCAAGGCCTTCGTCCCAAGACCAAACAGAAAGGAGAATGTGTAACAGGGCATGAGAAGGCAATTCCTCTGCCTTCTTACAACACATCTTTGAGTCTATGAGACCTCCTGCATATGGATTATGGCGAGAATGGAGCTGAAATCTCCCTATGGAACCCTGACCCATGGACATCTGGGCACTTTCTGTCCATAGGCTGGCTCATCCCAGGGCTGCTGCTTCCTTGCCCAACATCTGTCCACTCCACAGACCCCAGCCCTGGGATGTAGGCTGCTCGTCCCTGGGCCACCCATCACCCCGAGCTGGGCAGCGAGCAGCGCTGGGAGCAGCAGTCAGAGACAGAAAAGCACACCAAAGTTTCGGTTCCCAAGTGGAATTTTCAGGGGAGGAAAAAAACCAAAAAAAACCTCAACCGAACAAAAAAAAGGAAAAAACCCAATACTCACCTTACAAACCATGTTTTTAAGCAATTTTTTAAAGTTTTTGTACAGTAAAAAAATCTCACAATACTCAGCTGCCAGGCAGCTCTCCAGCCCGGTGGCCCCCGGCCCCACCGACCCCCGGCCCCGCTGTGGGTGCTCGGGCTGCGGGAGCCAAGGGGCCACCCCGGGGTGCTCCCTGGGCCGGACGGGCCCCCCGGGTGCCCTCAGCGCGATCCGGGGCCGCGGCGGTGCGGAAAGTGCGGCCGCCAATGCTCAGGCTGAGGCTGAGGCGGCGGCGGGGCCGGGCCGGGCCGGGCCGGGCGGGCGGAGTCGCCGCCGCCGTCATGGGGCTGCTCAACTTCACCCGCGACCCGGTGCCGGAGGCGGTGAGCGGCGACATGCACAACCTCAACCAGCTCAGCGCCCAGGTGCGCCGGGACAGGGACAGGGACAGGGACGGGCGGGTTCGGCGGCGGGGACGGCCCCGGACACGGAACCGGCGGGGCGGCGGCTCCGGGGCAGCGGCGGCCGTGCGGGGCGGGCCGGCACCGGGAGCTGGAGCCGGCCGGCAGCACAGCCCCGGAGCAGTCCCGGGTGTGCTGGTCCCACCGGGTCTCCAGGCACACGTGCCCGGGTGCCTGCTGGGCCCGGTGCCCGAGGCAGGGCGGGTAGCGTGACCCGTGCCCGGCGGTACAGCCCCGATCCAGCCGGGAGAGCCCCGCGCACGCCGGAACTGTTTGAAGGATGTTTATAGAATCATGGAATGCCAGAGCTGTTTCAGCTGGAAGGGACCTTAAACACCATCTAGTTCCACTTTCCTGCCAAGGGTAGGGACACTGATGGAGTTCCTGGTTGAGGGCTCAGGTCGTGCCTCGTGGGCAGTGGGGTCTTGTCAAGCACTGGGGTTTCTGGTGGGACCAGACAGTGTTTGGATTGTGATTCCCACTCCAGATTCCCATCCTGCACTTCCTCCCTCCAGCTGAATGGTCCCGGTCGTTGGTACCATCTGCCTCCCGGTCGCTGACACACCGGGTGTGCAGCTTGGACTGAAGTTGGTGGAAATGCTGAGGCTTTTCCAGCCCAGCTTGCCAGGACTGAGGATATCAGCCCAGTAACAGCCCGGTGCCATCTCTGTTACATGGCCGAGGACGAGGGCAGGTCAGGATCTGCAGCCACAAAGCAGCCAATACCACTTTGGGCCATACCCAGAAGGTCACAGCCAGCGCTGGTGCTGGTGCCAGCAGAGGAGGGTGCTGGTAGCGCTCTGCCACTCGGGCAGCCTCTCCATTCCTGCCTGCCAGCTGCACACCCAGAACGCTGAAAGCAGCAACTAGACCCTTAACCAGTTCTCTTCCCTTCCCGAGTTGGTCTGGTTACCCCATAGGTTTTGTGAAACGTGAGACTGGATGTTCACAACTTTTCCCACTCGCAGTTTTTGGATTGCACAAGATAGAACAGCAGCTTCTGATTAGCCACAAGTCACAAAAGCCCTGTGCAGTGCCAGCTACCAGCTGCACAGACCCCTTGAGAGGCTCTGAAAAGCATCCTGAGCCAATCCCCTCCACAGGCATCACATATTGCCAAGAACAGGGCACCAGCACAGGTCCAGCTCTGGGACCAGTGTGCTGGAGGCGTATGGAGCTTTGTCAAGGGGGTACATCTCCACCTAATCGTGGGGCTGGTGAGGTGCTGATGTCCAAGTCTTAACACTGTCCTGTTTCTTCACAGCAATTCTCGGCGCTGACTGAAGTGCTTTTCCGCTTTCTGACAGAGCCCAAGGAGGTAAGGCAGAACTGGAGAGATGTGTGAGTGCAGCTCTGGTCAGAAACTGAGAAAAAATTGTGTTACTGCTCTTTCTCTTGAGCAGGTAGAAAGGTTTCTGACTCAGCTCTCAGACTTTGCCACCATGAATAAAATCAGCTTGGGCCCCCTGAAAAACATTGTCAAAAGTATTCTTCTGGTACCCAACGGTAAGTGATGTATTTGCATATGCTACCCTGAGGCCAAACTGTCCCAGCCATTCCTGCAGGGCTTGGTTTGCACAATAAGTGTTAATGGTAGCTAATACAGTGCTTAGCACTTAAGAAGCAAAACTTCCCCTATTTGGTGACTCTGTATTCTTTATACCCTGCCTGCATGCACATTTCACAAGCTTAAGTAAACTCCCTTAAATATCTGTGCATTAAATGCAGCACAAGCAGTGTGACAACAGTGCTTGGTTTAAGCAGTGCCTGTAAATCCCTTTTGCCAGACCAGGGCAGCCTCCTGTTGGCACCGAGTCTCTGCAGGAACTTCCACCCCAGTGACCCAGTGCTGGAATTCCTCCAAGGACAAGCGCTGTTGGAGACAAATAAGACCGTGCACACCCGTTTGGGGTGGGCTGGGGACCGGTGCAGTTCTAGGCCATGTGAAGGAGACAGCTGACCTTGCAGTCTGGTTCTAGAGAAGCACTTAACGTGTCCAGCTCTTTCTCATTCATAAACAGTGAGGAAGAGGTTTGGGGGGATTCCACTGGAATACCCCAGACTCCAGCACTTTATAGGATTACTGTGATGTTGTGGCTGCCGTTTGACATGGTAATGTATCAAACTCTCCACGGCACATTCATCCCATTGATCCTTCTTGTTATTAATAGTCCCTTGCTATTACCCTTCAGCCCTGGCTTCCCTGTAGCTTCCTTCACAGCCCGGATCCTGAGCACAGCTGTTTTCTGAATTTGTTTTAAACTTGTTCTACTGCTTCAAGCCGCTTTTCCTATCCAGGAGTACAATAATTTTATTTCCTATGAGGATTTAATGAGGAATTTGCATTTTTTCCCATCCTGATTCAGGCCTTGGTGCCCTCATCTTGTCGTTCCTGTGCTCTGGATTCAATCCCGTTGTAACTTTTCCTCAGCTCTGAGATGCCACAGACGATATCCGAACAGATCACAGCAGATAACTTTACCTCTGTGCTACACAGCCGGAAAGCCACGTGGGGCTGGCAGTCTCCTTGAATTTATGAGATGCCTGCTCTTGGCTTCAGAGATCAGAATCCTTGTAAAGGTCCCTGTGCTGCCTGGGCCCCAGAACAAAGGGGGAAGGCGCAGCGGGGGAAAGTGTTATGTGCACACGTTCACACCCATCATCCCAAACACAGCAGGTAGGTCAAATTAGCAGCCCGCCAGCCTTAACAGTTCTCCTTTAACAAGCAAAGCGGCTACAGGAGAGAAAGCAGCAGCTTCAAAACATAACCGCTGCCGCTGTTCCCATGGATACCTGCAATGGGATCTCGCCCTCTCCCAGGCACTCCCAGAGCCCGGACTTTTAAAGCGCCGGGCATCTGCAGAGATACTGGCGGACACGACTGGGTTTCCGATCTCCGAGGAGCTGTGGTTTGCTTCAAAACACAGCTCAGAAACAGAGGCTTTCCATCGCCGGGTCCCGTCCCTACCTCTATGTGACTCAGTAGAGATTAGTTTGACTGAGTAAAAAGTGATTTTTTTCTTCTTCTTCTTTGTGGTGTTTGTTCAGGTGCCCTAAAGAGGAATTTGTCTTCAGAACAAGTCAGAGCAGATTTTATTGCTCTAGGTAGGTCATGTGCTTTCCACTAAATAAAAGATAATTAATATTTATCACATATAGTAATCTCATGTGGTTTCCCCCCACAGGCCTCAGTGAAGAGAAAGCCAGTTATTTTGCAGAACAGGTATTTATATATTTTTGCTTGTTTCTAAGCTAACAAAATGTCAGTTCTGTGAGTGGGAACTCATAAAACCCCACTGTGCTCCTGAGCTATGTCGGCACTTTGGGTTATTTTCTTCAAAACCAGCGTGGGATTTTGAACTGAAGATCCTCAGAGAACTAATAAGGAGCAGTTTGTCTGATGATACCTCTGGTTTGCCAGGGCCTCTCTCCCATCAGTGTCACAATTCCTGCACTGCTGTGTGGCTTTCATGTGATGTTTTTGTGCTTCCCATGCTTTGAGCCCCGAGGTCATGCAGTTACACGAACACATGGCTTTTTGCACAGATATTGTTACACTGAACCAGTGCTAAAACAAAACCAGTGAGTTTCATATACAGAAGTGACAGGGCAGATGGAAATCCTAGCAGGACTCAAATACCTCTGAAAGCCCTCCTGACCACATTAGTTCTGTCTTTACTCTGGGCTTCAGCCATCCTCTGCCTTCGTTCCGACTCTTGTTGAAGTTTTAGGTACAAACAGAGGCCTCTCTGAATTAATTGCTGGTGTGTCTTTTGCTCTTGTAGTGGAAGGTGAATTCCCCCACCCTAACACGCCTGGCTTTGGGTCAGACACTGATGATTAACCAGCTGATAGATATGGAGTGGAAGTTTGGAGGTAATAGAGCTACAACATAAACTGGAGGGGTTGGGAAACCCAGCAGCAGATCTTGGCTAAATAACGTTTTATTTCACTGCTTAACTAACAGATTATCTGCCTTCTCTTCTTTCTGACTCACAGTGACTGCTGGGAGCAGTGAGCTGGAAAAAGTGGGAAGTATCTTCTTACAGGTAAATCTCCCACATCACAGAGTTCAGCTTGTAGTGCAGTTGAGGAACAAGCTCCAGCCAGGCATGTGGGAAGCACTGGCTGTGAGGGGAAGGAGAGGGAAGCTGGGTCTCATAGGAACGGGCTCTGTGACTGCACCTTCAGTCTCCAAGTGCTGCTGCCAGCAGAGAGCAGACACGCTGCTGTTTGTTTCTCCTCTGAAGACATGAGGTATCACAGAAACGTGGCCCATTCTGAAAAGCTGTTCAAAAAGTTCAGGTTAGCAAAGGTCAGCCATCTTGGGGAGGGAGGGAAAGTGGGATCAAGGACTTCCAGAGATCTTCCCAATGCCCAGGGAATCTGTTCCTACAGTGACACTTCTTAAAAAGCCTGTCAGATATGTGTGTGCTGTGCAGCAGTCAAACTCACAGCGGACTCCTGCTCTGCTGTCCTCTCCTGGTGCTTAGATACAGGTCTCTGAACTAAAATACCTCTGCTTTTCCTTTTCCCAAGCTGAAGCTGGTGATTAAAAAAGGGAGCCAATTGGAAAACGTGTATGTTGGTGAGTTAACAGTTCTGGACAAGAGGGAAGCACGGGAAAGCTGCAGTTTGGAGCTCCAAGTGTTGCTGGGGGTGGGGGCAGAACCAGGGTGGGGTCACTGCAAAAGCATCACTGTGGCTACTTCTGCCCCGGCCTCTCCATGGCTGCAGCTGCTCCTGCCACAGGCACTCTGGAAATGTTTAGGAACACTGACTTTTGGGCATCTTCACATCTGTGCCTCAGTAAACACAGATCTGCCACGGAGCATTGCAGAGCAGCAAGGCAGAGGAGGAAAGTAAGTGATTCCCAAGCATGGAGTGCTCTTGGGAGATCCCATCCCAGGGGAGATCCCAGCCTGGCTAGCATAAGGAACCAGCTGCTGGGAATCACAGTGGCGAATACTCCCCAGCTTAGGTGAACATGAGTTGCTCCATGGTAGCACCAGAACAGCTTTGCCAATGTTGGAAGTGTAACCTGAAATCTAAGACTTGATGCCTCTTTTTTTTTCTGCAGAGTTAACTTTGCCCCAGTTCTACAGTTTTCTGCATGAAATGGAACGGGTCAAAACCAGCCTGGAAAGCTTCAGCTGAAACTGCACAGACCTGAGCCGACATCTGTCCGGGATGTTTAATTCCTCCTCATGGGCCTGCAGATCTGCTCTTTCCCAGCTGACTCTTCACACTCTGATAAGAGGAGACAAGCTGTGCAATGAGCAGTGGTGTCATGGCCCAGCAGGACCCATCAATCCTTTAGAACCTGAAACTTGGGCTAAGTTTCAGCTTTTTCAAAGCATCTACAAGTTCACTCATCTCTCTTTTTTTTTACTATACTATTATGAGAAACTGTGGTCAGAAGTAATGTGGATACCTTTACTAAAATAGCAAAGAAATAAACCCATTCCCATCCTACTCCATTTGTATCAGAATTTGATTTTGTGAGAAAAAAGAGAAACAGGAGCAAAGAATAATTTTGAAACTTGGAAGAATTAAGCAGAGAGGACGAGGAAAGCAAGGAGAGCATCTAACCTGGGGAATCACTTAGTGCTCCTTTCAAGCCTCTCCCTTCTCTTGTATTAAGAAACATGTTGATTAGCTTCTTCCCAATTGTGCCTCATTATGGAAAAGTATCTCAGTGGTAGGTGATTTTAAATCTTAAACAACCAAACATCTGCCTCTGTGCACAGGGGGAGGACATCTCGGGGGGTGACAAGCTAAATCTCATTTGGATGTGCTGCTCTTTAATCTGCAGCCTGTGTGACATGGCACAGTCAGACCCAGCCTGTTTCCCAGTGGACATATGTCCAAACCCCATGAAGTGCCATTAGCTTGACTCTTTGAGGGTGAGGATGAGCTTCATCAGGAAGCAGAGGGGTGCTCCGACCCACCCGGGGCAGTGGGTGATGTTACAGTCACTGAAGTTCCTCTCGTGTCCAGACTGTTGTCCAGCAGCCTGAGCTGGCTGGAGCCTCTCCCACAGCACAGGGATGAAGGAAGCTCCTTTTGCAGGGCATGTCCCAAGGCACCTCTGTGTCCCTCTCACACTCAGCAGTTCCACTGAAGGGAATAAACCACATTAACAGGGAATATCCTAGTCAGATACTCTCTTTCCAGCCTCCACCTGAAGGGGTTCACTGTCCCAGGGTATCCTGCCACTCTGCTGTGGGGCTCCCTGCACCAGCAGCTGCTTCCAGTTAAACCTGTCCCAAACAGACCATTTCTATGAGAAAAGCATCACAGAGCTCCCTGCAACTCACAGCTCCACCCGTGGGTTTCCAGCTGCAGCAAACCCAGCATTGAGTGTCCCTGCACTGCATTTTCTGTGGTGCTGCAGGAGTGACTGGGAATGACAGCGGGCACAGGCTGAGCCATATATTTGGGAAATGGGGAATCCTGCTGGCAAACCCGGGAATGGATTTATTTAGTTTCCCACATATCAGATCAGTCACAAGCATTTCAAGCTTTGTCACATAATTAGTGTAAAAATGAAAAAAAAAACCCAAAACCTCTGAAATAATGTTCTACAGAATATTCTGCTTCCTTTCGGGTGGCAGGAAAAGCTATTTCAGGGAGGAAGAAGCAGTCCAAAAGGCTGCTGCTTTCTCAAGACAAAAGCAATTTTTTTTGCTTTACGTTTTCTGCTGCCTGTCCCCATTATTTCTCCTCACCCTCCCAGTGCCAGGGCGGCACCACTCAGCCCTATCCGGTTACGTCGGGAGGTGGCCACGGCGCTGCGGAGAAGATGCCAGGCTCGGTTGTGGGTCAGGAATCCGCCGTCCCCCCGCGCTCCTCCCCCTGCCCGGTTGGGATTAAGCCGCTCGGGGCTGACGCACGCCGAGCCCGCTGACCCCGAGTGCAGGGGTCACCTCCATGCTGCTCCGCGGTCCCCACGGGCAGCTCTGATGGGCGGCATTTGCGCTGCGGCGTGACCTTGCTGCTGCCACAGCGCTCCCGGGGACCGCCAGCGCCCTTTCATCCCACGCGCTTGGCTGTGCATGAGCCGAGCTGGCAGCCCCTGGGGAAGGGGTGGAGGGGGGTGCCCGCTCTGGCGGCACCAGCACGGGGTGACGCCAACCACGAGGGAATCGGGTCACCCTCCCAATGCTGCTGGCCAGGAGCGAGGACGGCTCTGGGATGCAGCGTGGCAGCCATGCACAGCACGGCCCGGCCTCGCCGCCGGCACAGGGCGTGATGGCCAATGTCCAGACCCCTGCGCCAGGGCCTGGCAGGCAGCGGGCACAGCTGGCACAGCTGGCACAGCTGTGAGCCGGGACCGAGCCATGGTGGGAGGGAAAGAGCGGCCGCGGTGCCCGTTTTGCCCGGGTTTCCGGGCGGCCCCGCGGTGCTCGTGTGCGCGGCCCCTTCCGCCTGCCCGTCAAGCCCAGCCAGCCGAGAGCTAATCTCGGCGGGACAACGGGCGCAGGGGAAACAGGGGCCTCTCACCAGCCTGGGGTGCAGCTAACCGTACTCCTGCAGCCGTTTGCCTCCCCAAGGTCTTTCCCGGCACATTTCCTCTGGGGCGGCTGTGCCACGGCCCCCCCATCCGTGTCCCTGCTGCATGGGGACACGTGGGCCCTCCCGGCTGCAGCGGGGGCAGGGGCAGCTCGGCCATGCCAAAGCCACACACAGTCACCCCCCCCTGCATGCTCAGATGCTTGTACAGCCTCTCTCGCAGCTCTGCGGACTCTCTGCTGCCTCAGGGGCTGCCTTATCACACCCCGGGCTGCCAGGCAGTGTCTCCTGAGTGCAGGGGAGATGGCAGAGTGGCCCCAAGAGCCAGGCTGCAGTGCGGACCCTGTGCTCCCAGGCATCGCCCCGCTCATCCCCGCCAGCTCCAGCAGTGCAGCAGAGAACAGGGGCTGAACTCTGGGGTCTGTCAGTTCCCAGCATGGATTCAACACTGTTTTGATTCTCAACCATGTCAGATGCTAATGACCAAGGGAACTGGGATGTTCTCAGATGAAGCATCATCTCTGCACTGGGAATGCCAATGCTGCTCCCTTCACATGT
This sequence comes from Corvus moneduloides, assembly GCF_009650955.1. Taxonomy (NCBI): domain Eukaryota; kingdom Metazoa; phylum Chordata; class Aves; order Passeriformes; family Corvidae; genus Corvus; species Corvus moneduloides. Next base: position 7,477,318 of record NC_045492.1, read on the forward strand.
GAAGGAACCCTCCAAACCCTGAGAACAAAAGCCTCTGCTCAGAGGGAGCAGAGCAGATGTGGGTTCCACTCGTGCCTGCGAGCCCATGGGCAGGCAGGGAAGGAAGGAATTGGGGCTCCTCACTGCTGGCTCTGCCTGACCTTGAGCAGGTCGTGTGGGAACTGACAGAGCTCCTCTGGGACATCCTGGTTTCCACAGATCTCACCAGGAGCCACTCCATGCCGAGGGCTTTCAGCTTGGTCTCCATCCCTGTCCCATTTGCAAAATAGGGTGACAAATCTCGGGGCTGGCCAACAGCTGGGAGGGAGCCATGGCAGGTGAGACAAGCCAGGGAGCAGAAATGGCAGGTAAGGGCCCCAAGGCAGCTGGAGCCCAGCCCAGTGCTGAAGACAATCCTGACCTTCCTCACCCCACATGCCATCCTTTTCCCCAATTCCTCCAGGTTTTGGGGTGATGCAGCACCCAGCAAAATCACCAGCTGTGAACTGCAGCTCCCCAGATTGCTCTGTCTGCCTGGGAACAGCAGCCCTGAGCACGCTGGAGGGCCCCAGGGCAGCACCACCACCCTGCTGTGTCACATGAATCCTTGGGGAGAGGGACACACAGGGGCTGTGTGAGGCTCCCTGGGGTTCCCATGGTGCTTGCTGTCTCCTCACCAGAGCAGACAGGCGAGGGTGGCACCATGCTGGAGCTGAGGATACACTCCCAGGGACGAGCCCTCAGCCTGCCTTGGGACAGGATTCTGCACCCACTCTGCTTGGAACAGGGGGAGGGCATCCCACCCTGCCTGCAAAACCGAGCTGCTGCCTCCCATTCTTGCAGGAGGTGGGGAAAAAGACCGGTGGTGTCCAAGGCAGTGGAAATATTCCTAGCATGTCGTCTGCTCCTAAGCCTTGCCATCTCTCTAGGCAGTTCTTTGTCCGAGCACACTGGGAACAATTGGGGTTGCTCAGCCAGACCGCAGGCTGTCGATCAGCAGAGGGAATGAATGCTCCGGCATACGGAACCCATCTTCTCCCACAGCAAGGGGAGGTGCCCACCAGAAACCAGCCTGTGGCACAACAGCACAGGCAGAAACAATGCCCGGGCACCCGCGCCACTGCCAGCCCCGGGAAGGGGGGAGGGTGCTCCTCAGCCCATCCAAGGAACAACCAAGTGGGAGGGGGGTGGCTGGGCATCCCCAGGCCCCATGTGGCACGGTTGGCACAGCCATGGTGACAAGGTCCCAGTGTGATCCTGCACTGCAGGTGGCTGAGGAGGAAGAGCTGAGTCTTGGGGATCAGAGAGGAGCCCCCAAGCTGTGGGATCGGGGCTTGGCCAGCCCCTCTCAGCACCCAGTGCCTTCGGGGAGTCCTATCCAGGGCTGATGGCATTTGCTCCCTTGCAGACACAGCTTCACAAAGGATGCCAGGCCTTGCAGTGACAAACCCATCCTGGTCCCAAGAGCCTGATCCAGCTTCTCCTCTCCACGACACCCTGAGCAGCCACGGGCTGGTGCTTGGCGGGGGGAGCACCCACCAGCCTCCCGCTGAGGCAGCTCAGCCCATTTCCCAGCACTCGGCTCGAGTTTATAGGGCTGCTCTGTCCCAGGGGCATCGCTGTCACCGCTAACGAGGTTACCCCAGACCAGGCACCGACAGAGAGGGAAAGCAGGGTTAACCCTTGTGCCACTGACACATCCCACAGCACTGGGCAAGAGCTCTTAACAAGCTGCAGTGGTGGTGGGCAGCTGTGAAACACCAGGTGAGGATCCCCGTGCCATTCCTATGCCAGCCCTTGCACCACAGCATCCTTCCTCTTGGAGCAGCCCCATATCCGTGAGTGCAGCACCAAGCCCTGAGGCCACACCTTGCACCCGGTGCCCACGGCAGCAGCACAGAAAGGACAGCGCACATCCCCATGGCGTCCGCATCCCTCAGCTTTGTTTCACATCGACAGCTGGGATGTGGATAAGGAGCAGGATGCAGCCAGGGCGCAGGCAGCAGACGTTGGGTGGCCGAGGCTGTTGCTGCCCACAGGGACACAGCACCGCTCACATTCCTGCGGGAAAATGTGAAGGCTGCAAGCAAGGTCAAGGGCCCTTCCCTTGCTGGGACTCGGCGTCAGACCAACACCAGGGTGGCCCAACCCGCCGTCCCGGGGGGCTGGGGACTGTCCCTGCACGCTCACCCCACAACCCCCCATCTGCAGGGCTGGCTGGGACACGGGTGGGTGCTGGCCGCGCTCCCCAGGGACCGCCAACGCGGGCAGCCCCGTCCGCCCGGCTCAGCAGCCCCGCGGGGCGGGGATTGGGGTGGGGTCCCCAGGCAGGGCCCCTTCGTTTCCACCCCCGCTGCTGAGACCCGGCGAACTCACGGCAGTGCCGGGCGGGGCCCCCCCGCCCCGCCCCCGCTGCGGTGCGCGGCGCGGGGCAGCAGAGGGCGCCAGAGCACCGCGCAGGGCCCCGCGCCCCCCGCCGCTCCCCGCACCCACCCGGCTCCCACCCCCCATCCCTCCCCGCACCCACCCCGATCCCACCCTCCGGACACCCCCATCCCTCCCCGCACCCACCCCGTTCCACCCTCCGGACACCCCGCCCCGCGCCCTCCATTCTCCGGGCTTCGTTCCCGCATCCACCACTCCCGTCCCCCGCCCTCTCTCCCCGGGGCATCCTGCCCGCCCTCCTCCAGGATATCTCCCTGCATCCTCAATCCCCGGGCATCCCTCCCTCCCTCCCCCGTCCCCTTTCCTCGACGCATTCCTCTCCCTCATCCCTTCCTCAGCCCCAATCCGCCTCCTGGCCCCACGGACCCTCCCTCCCCGCACCCGGCAGGCAGCCCCCCGACCTCGACCCCCCGCCTCCCACCGCCAGCAACACCATCTCCCCCGCAGTTCCCACAAGCGCTTTCCCAGCCGGCAGCCCCGGAGCCACACTTTTTCTCGCCCATCCCAAAGCCGGGTGTCACCCCCAGATACCTCCCGGACAGACCATCCCACCCCAGCCCCCCCGGACTGCCCCTGCAGCAGCCCCGGCCCCGAGCACCGGCTCCCACCGCCCCCGGCAAAGCCCCTCAAGCTGGCTCAGCTCAGGGTTGGGGGCAGCAGCCCCTGGATTTATTCAAAAGCAATAAAACTGAGCCCAAGTGTCCCTGTTCCGTTCTGTCACCCACGGCTGGTACTGGAGTGAGCCTCTGTCCCACCCCACACACGCTGTGCTGTGCAGGGTCAGGCAGTTCTTCAGTCGGGCTGGCTTTGATAAGAGCAGATTAAAAATAATCATAACAATAACGAGGAGATCCGTCACCTCTCTAGGGGCCAGCTCACGGCGCCTGCTCCCAGCCAGGCAGGCTGGGACGTTCAGCCTCCACTACTGAGGAATTAGCTGTATTTATGCATTTATCGATGTGTAGCCCCCCCTTCCCCCACACACACCCCCCCCGGGGGATGCCGGAGGGTGCCTGTCCCACTGCAGGTGGCCTCAGCAGGGCTGGGATCCAGGGAGGCAGCAGGAGCACAGGATGGAGCCCCCCTGGGTGCAGAGAAACCCGGTCTCAGGCAGAGCCCCACGTGCTGGCCCAGCTGCGTGGGGTGGGACTTGGGGGGAGCCGGAGCCCCCCTCCCCGGGCTGCGGGCGTGGAGCAGTTCGACAGAGCCCCGTCAGAGCAGATGAAGGAGAGGGGGAGCACCCACCTTTCCACCAGTTTTTCTACTTGCTCCATCTCACATATAGCGAATTCTGAGCACACAATGCAGTTATTGAATAAAATTATGCTTTTTTTAGTACTTGTATGCATGTGGTTTTTAAGGCTCTGTCTAGAAACCAACCTCTGAGCCAGGAGCAGAGAGACCGGAGGGGAAAGCCAGGCCAGCTCTGGACAGTTGTGGGACACAGAGATGCAAGTGCAGCACTGCCGACCGTAGCAGCTGGCAGGTGACACATCCAGCCCATGCAGGTGACGCGCCCATCACTCCTTCCACTCCAGGAAGAAGGAGAAAGCACTCCTGGCTGGGGCAGGGATCATTAGGGAGACTGGCCACCGCAGCCAGCCCGGGGCTGCCTCTCCTCTCCCCCCCCCCGTCACTGTCTCCGTCCCCCGTGGTGCCAGCTCTGTCCCCCTCCCGCGGAGCTCTGCCTGTGCCTGCGAGGACGAGTCCTGCCTCCCCTCCACCATCTCGCTCTCCCTCCAGGCAGCGGAGCCGAGGCGCTGCCAGCTCCATCTGCACAGTGCAGCGAGCACCGGGCCAAGGGGCAGGACCCACAATCACATTTCCTTGGAGCACATTGTGCTCCCGCCTTGCCGAGGGTGTTGGAAATGGGTGGCTGTAATAATGGCGCCGTGAATAACCACAGCTCACTTACTGTGGCCTCCAAGCTCACTGTGCTCCAGCTCCAGCCTCATCCCCTCCCAAGGCTGTTCCCTGCCATGATGTGCCCTGGTTTCCAACCTGCCTTATAACCTCCTGCCTTGGCCCAGGTATCTGCAATCCCCACACCCACTCACGAGCTCCCATCAGCGCTTCCCTCATTGCAGCTAGTTTGGCTTTGACCTGTGTTCCCCTCCCAGCAGGACCCCCATGGACTGGGGACACAAAATCCTCAAACAGGGGCTCTGTTGCCCTGTGACAGGCAGTGCAGCACAAAGAGCTCATGGAGCTTTTATTGCTGCTGATCTTGCGCAGCTCCCCCAGACCTGCCTGGAGCAGAGCCTGCCCTTGGAGCCAGCGTTCTGCAAACAGCAGCCCCAGGGCCCTCCCCAGGGCCAGGGCGCAGCTCCCCACTCCCGCGGCAGCCCGGCCACAGGGCAGCAGGTTCTCCTCTGCCACCAAACCTGGCTGTGGCTGCGCTGGTGCCATCTGTTCGTCAGGCACAGTCCCGTGTCACGCTGTGATGTGGGAGCCATGCCAAAGCTCCCGGACCCTGCTGGAGCACCCGCGCTGGAACCGGGCTCTGAGTGCCGCGACCGATGCGATTTGCAGCCCTGGTGAAAAGATGAGGGCACAGATGCCAGCGGCGTTTCCCGGCTCTGGAGATGAGCCGTGTCAGGTGGGGCTGCGGGTGCTGGGGTTGTGGGGGCAGCTTGGGGGGGTGCCAGGGCTCAGGTGGGGGGCATCTCGCCAGACCACCCCCCAGCTGGGGAGATGGGTGCCTTGTGTGCTCCCAGCAAGGACACAGTAGTTGCAGGGCTGGAGTGACACTGGGAAGCCTCGGGCTGGGCTCTGTCCCGCTCTGCTTGCTCGGGAATGAAAGGATTTGTCAACGGGGAGCTGATGAGTCCCGCGGGCAGGCAGCTCGCCCTCCTCCCAGCACCCCCTGTCCAGCAGGTGGGCTCCTGACGGCATGCGGCCATTGCAGGCACCCCGAGCAGGCTGCCCTCGAGTGCCGATTGCACCAGAGGGTCTGAACCCACTGTCCCACCAAAGCCCCTAGTGTGGGGGCCCTGACCCCACCGGCCGGACAACACAGCGGCTCTGGAGGCTCTGACCCTCTAAGGTGTTTCTGCAGGATGCTCAGTGTGACCCGGGCAGTGCTTGGCACACGGAGCAGCCACATGCGGCGGAGACAGGAATATGCTTTCACCAGGAGAACAAGAAGAGCCTCTGATGGCTGCCATGTCCCTTGTAAACACCAACTTTGAGAGCATCAAATTACAGCCGCTGCCTCGGCTCCAAACAAGATGGTAATCGGGAGCACGGAGGCACCCTGCCTGCATCCTGCCTGCACAGCGGGGAGCACCGGGAGCCTGGTGGCACCGCAGAGGCCATGACACCCTCTCCTGCACTGCAGGACTGCCGGGGCTCGCTGCGCCCCGACCCCGCACAGCACAGCGACCCAGCGCGCCCCGGGCGAACGGGAGCTCCCCGCCCCCGGCCCTGGCGGAACCGCTGCTCGTTTATCCCCGAGTGCGTGCGCAGGGTCCCCGTGGCAGGGAACACAGCGCGGTTCGGTGCAGCCCCGTTGGGGCACACCACTGCCCGTCCCCGCAGCCGTGGGCGTGCGGGGGGAATGGCTCCCACCGAGGGCTGGGTGAACTGACCCCCGTGGTCCCGGGCCCGCCGTGCTGCTGCCGTCCTCGGCGTCCCGGCTCGGGAGATGCTCGGTCCCACGGCCGCTCCCCGAGTCTCCCTGCAGCAAGGCCGGTGTCCGGGCTGCAGCCGCCGCCCCAAGGAGAGCTCGGGGAGGGCACAGCCGGGCAGGGCCAGTCCCGGGGCCGCAGCTGGCGGGATTGGAGGCAGCTGCCCGCAGCGCGGGCCCCCCCCCCTCCCCGCTGCCCGTGGCCCCCCCTTCCTCGGGCAGGAGCCGCTCCGGCCGCTCCCTGCTGAGCGGTCCGGGCTGCGGGGAGGGAGCAGCCCCCGCTCCCTCCTCCTCGGTCCCGGCCGCGGACAGGACCGAGCGGTTTCCCCCCCCGCCGCCGCCTCGCCGGTCCCGCACAGCGCAGGGACACCGGGACTGGCCGCTCCCCGCCGCGGGGCTCTGCTGCTCCCCCCGCCGCGGGGGCTCCACGCTCGGCCGGGCCGGGGTGAGCGGTGCCGGCGGGGACACGCGGGACCGCGGCTGCGCCCACGCTGCGGCAGCTGGCGGGGGGCGGCGGGGATCAGCTGCGGCCGGGGATCAGCTGTGCCCCGCGCCGCCCCGCCGGGGCCCCCTCGCTCCCTGGGGAGCGGCCCCGGGCCCCCCCGCACCGCCCGCCCTGCCCGCCCTACCTGCCCGCCGCCCCCCCGGCCCTCCCCGGGGCGGCTGGCGGCCGCCCAGCCCGGAGCTGCCCTGCTCCCTCCTCCTCTCCTACTTCTCCTCCTCCCGCGGGCACAGCCCTGTCTAATCCCACGGGTGTCAAATCCACGCTGCGGCTTTGGCCGTGGCGGGGCCGGAGCGGATCCGATGGGGCCGGTGGGGAGGACGAGGGAGGAAGGCGCGGGATGCTCCGGCGGGGGCACCCGGCCGAGCCCCCCCTCCCGCACACCGCAGCCATGGCAACGGCGATGGGCTGTCCCAGCCCGGCCGCAGCGCAGTGAAGGCGAGAGGGACGCAGGGAGGGAAGGAGCCGCCGGGCGATTCCTGAGGGGCTGGCACACACACAGCCGCTGGAAGCGACCGGAGCCAATCCCCCGGCTCCCTTTGTGATGCTTCCTGACACAGATTCCCTCTCCATGGCTGACTTTGCAAGTTTCCCCATCCTCTTCCCCTCCTCGCGCCGTTCGTTTTCATGCGACTAAATTATACACGAGAGGAGGGACATGCTGGAAATTCTGGTGACAAAATAGAAATGAGCAGATTTGCGCAGGCGGCTGCAGCCCGGCCGCCTCCGGGACTCCTGCGAGCCAAGAGGGACCGGACCTAGTCCCAGGGCAGCAGCATTAAAGCCCGTGAATTTTGAAATCACCAAGGAAAAGGCTTTTCCTGCGGCAGCAGAGAAGTGCGGGCGTGTAGAGCAGGATCGCGGTGGGTGCCGGGACCGCGGCCCCTCCACGCACAGCGGCTGCTGTCCCAGCACACAGCACCCTCGGGGACGGCAGGCGACGCATTCACTTCCCCGGAGAAATGTCTTGTTTGGGAGCCAGTAAAAAATATGCAAATCTGGGAGGGCTGGGCCTCAGCCTCCGAGCAGCCTTTCTCCCCTGCCTCCCCTTCCTCCCCATCCCAGAGCTCTGTGGGGCGAGCTGAGCCCTGGGCAACAGAGGGAAGGGAAAGGCAGAGCAGGGGGAGCGCGGGGGCGGCAGGCGGCAGTGGGATGGAGATTTGGTGTGTCACGGAGCAGGACGGGGAGATGTGCGCGGGATAGCGGCTCCTCCAGACCGCGGGCATGCGGAGAAGGCTCCTGCTCCCGCAAGCCGGGGTGGGTGGAGCATGCTGTCACTTTTTGGTACTGGGCAAGCCCGGCATCGCTGTCGCAGGATTGCTGCCTGTGCAATGAGTCAGGAGCAGCGCTGCCACGTTTTCCTCCTACAGGCAGCGTCCCGTGGCGGGTCGGTCGTGCTCCGCACCGGGACGCGCCCGCACACGCGGTGCTGCTTCAGCTCCGGCGCCACGTGGGTGGGTGAATCTCCGGCAGCGACTCTCCGGGGAAACCCCTCTGTTGGGAAGGATGAGGACACCGACCTGCAGCTCGGACGAGATGTGGAGCGCCTGGCTCAGGCAGGGATCCCACGGGACACGGGCATATTCCTGTGCCTGCGTCCCACCTCCTCTGCCAGACAATGAAACACTGCCCTCCTTCCCAAGTCGCAGCAGAACAAATAAAGCAAGCGCCATATGGTGCCAAGACACGTTGGAAATGGGGCCAAGCCCAGGAGGTAGGGGAGGTGGCAAGCCTCCATCCCCACACCAGTCCCCATCGCCAGCTCCAAGCCAGGGCTGTCCTTGGGGGAGCCCTGTGCCCGCTCCTCCTCCTTCCCCCCGCAGCCACTGCCCCGCTGCCAGGCACAGCTTTGCATTTCAGCCGTGGCTTTGCCTGCAGTCCTGGGGGAGCACAGAAACCAAAGCTGTCCCCGAGAGCACTTTTTCCTCTAAGGGCTGGCCCAGGGACACAGGTGTCCCCCGCTGGACTGACACTGGGGCGTTGTCAGGAGATAATGCCCTGTACCCTGTCACGGGACAGGGCATCCAGCTACCTCTCCCCCAGAATTACAACAGGAGTGGGCACCACAGACAGCTTGTCCCCTAAAGCCCCTGCAGCTCAGGGGCTGAAGGAGAAGCCTTGCAGCTGCTCCAGGCCACCACAAGATACAGGACCCCACTGCAAGAAGAAAGTGGCAGTTTCTGCCTGTCACAGCAATCCTCCTGCCTGGATCCTCCCACAGCCCTGCAGCTCCTGGATACCCTGTGTGTTTTCAGGCGAGTCACCTCCAAGCACAGGCACCCAGCAGTGAGGTACCTCCCAGAGGACTTGGGCACCCTACGGCAGGGCTTTCAGAGGTGCTGAGCGCCTGCAATTCCCTGCAGCCTGCTCTGTGGAGCAGAGCACATCCCTCTGAGAACCCAGCCTGCCCAAGGCCCGACTCAGGACAGCAGATCTCGGAGCTTCCTTGGGGGCAGGATATGATGAGCTCCTGGGGAAAGAGCCCCACACACTCTAACAGACCTTCTGCATGTGTGGCAAGCAGATGCCAGCCTCGTCTGTGCCTGGAAGCCACGTCACAGAACTCATGTGGCACCTACCCACCTGCCACCCCCATTCACCCCATTCCCTGTGCAAGGGCCTCCAAAACGGAAGCACCTGGCTCTGTCCTCCAGGTTGAATCAAAGTGAGAATCTCTTGGAGGTTTTGTAGCCACAGGGCTCAACTCTCCCACTGCAAATGTGAGCAGATCATTTGCACCTGAGTCACAGAGATGAGAATCAAGTAAGTTGTGCAAGCAAAGGACTTTGTTGAATCATACACAAAAATGTTGGGATGATAAGGATCAGACAGGACCCAGGAGTAGCCCACAGATCTCTCCATCTCTGCGCCATCCTCCTTCCTACTTTAAAGAGGCAGCACTGCCTGATGGAGTGTCTCATAACCTGGCTCCATCCCTCCCTATCTATGCTCCCATGACCTGGCTTCATCTTCCCTCCCCTACCTACAGAGCCTCTGAGAATGCTCCACACCAGTGAGTGCTTGATAGCTGCTCTTCAGATCCAAAGCACTGTGTGAAAATACTATTTTTTATTGACAGTGTTACAGGTAATGAGAAAAGCAAGAGGCAGCCTTGTCCTGCACAGCCTACCTGGATTCCTGTGGAGCGAAAGTGGACGTGGCAGAGGGTCCCAGCTCTGGTGCTGTTTGCTGACCAGTGGCTGTGGAGGTCTGCCCTCATCCTGGTCCCAGCTCCACTTGGGCTTCTTACCCACCACGTGTTGATAAACAGAAAAAAATGTACAATGGCTGCATTGAAGTTCCCAGTTAAACAGAACAGCAGTGGCTGCTCAGAGGGGGAACTTCTGCATATCTTTTGCTCTGTTAATTCAGAGGTGGGACTTGCTGAAACAGGGACAATCCACAGGGAAAGATCTGGATTTTTGAACACCCCTGGGGTGACATCTCAGGCAGGGTTAAATGCCAGCAGGCAAAAGAACAGCAGCAACCCCAGGAGCAAAGGGGATACGGGTATTTTTGGGCAAGCTGACTGCTAGGAGCAGGGGAAGGTGTTACTGGGAGGTGTGGGGCTAGGGCATCCCATGTTCCAGCACATGCAGCTGCAAGGCGAGGCCGGGGATCCTAGGTGCATCACCAGGTACTGACTGGCAGTGGGCCCCACGAGAGGCCGGGATCCTGTCTGGATCACCAGGCAGCAACTGGCAGCAGGCTCTGCTGGAGACTGAGGATCCAGCACTGGCACCGCAGCCACACACACAGGACAGTGCCCGGCTGCTGCAGGGTGAGCAGAGGGCACAGCTGAACCCAGCAAGTCACCGAGCTGCAGGCAGCACAGCACAGGCAGGGAGAGCAGGAAGGAAGCCCAGGCAGGGAGCACAACAGGGGAACACAGGCAGGGTGTGCAGGCAGGGAAGGGAACGCAGGCAACAGTGCTGGCAGCAGCAGCAGCCTACCTAGGGGAGAACCAGGGAAAGCCTTGGGTCCACGCTGTGACCCAGGACCTTGCTGCTTCCCAAGCCCCTGATGGCGTGGCAGTCCCGGGGGTCTGCAGCCTGGTTTGTGCTGAGTTGGCAGGGTCCTGCTCAGCAGCAGCCAGGTGGGATCCTGTGCCTGGAGGAGACACGGCAGGATCAGCCCAGAGCAATCTGTTCGGCTAGAAGTGGGTGGTAAATTAACGGCAATGGAAGAACGACTCCCCGGTAGCTCCAAAGTGGGGCGTCAGCAACGAGCCGAGCTCTAACGAGCCTCGAGAAGGCTGGAGCCCTCCGTGCCATTTCATCTCTGCTGCTCTGCGTCGGATTTCCCAGGAGCCCTGCAGCCTCGGCCACATTAATTATGCAAATGAAAAGGTGATGCCAACTCACCATCTCTCGGTAGGGTCCTTGCGAGTGAAGCTGGGCCCGAGCACCGGCCGCTGCCCTGGCTGGGGCAGGGAGGGTCCGGGAGCACACCAGGCAGGATGGATGTTTGCAATAATTATCCAGTCATCCCCTTCAAGTGTACTGCAGCCATAGCAACAGACAGATGTTCTGTCCCAGCCAGAGTCCGCATCGAGCTGGGGAGGGAAGCACAAAAATTAACCCATTCAGCCCTAGGATGGCACAGAATCCACTCTATTCTGGGACCAGCCCACACTTGGACATCCCTGAGGAAATCAGGCAAAAACCCAATCACACTGTCCCCAGATTAATCCAGGAGAAATTGCCCCAGTGCTTCCTTGGCCACTGTCTGACGCAGAAAGTTGAATGAGAATCAGTAGCATCCCATGGGATGGGGTCTGGCTCTGGGAGGGCTCTGCTGTCTCCTGTCCCACATGGAAGTAGCTTGGCTGAAGCTCAGCATCTCCTAGGGGTGATGTTGCAGGTGAGGTTTTCCAGCTCTGCTGGTACCCAGCCTTTGGAGAGGGATGGATGGCACTGGGAACTTGCTCAGGGACGGCCATGAGCAGCTCTGCTACCAACACCCACATCGTGCCCTCAGCACAGCCCCTGCTGGGCACCCAGCTAGGCAGGAGGGGATGGATGAGCCACATGAACCAGTGTCCACTTCTGAGTTAACAGCTGGGTCAAAGCCTTTAAAGTATTCGGAAGTGGGATGCAGCCAGACCAAGGAATAGCTGGCATTTCGTTATCCTGCTGCTGTACAAGTTCCCAGGATTCAGCCTGAGTCCATTAAATCTCACCCAGAAATATTGACACAGGGGGTCTTGTGCCCCCCAACACACCAAAAATGTAAACCCAGCTTTTCCTGGGGCCTGCTGAGCAGGCAGCACTCCCCAGGCACAAGGTGTCTTCTCCACCCGCCAGGAATTCCTTCCAGCATTGGCATTTAAATGTTGTAAGCTAAAGGCCAGACCCCCATGGACTGCACAGTTCCCTTCTGGAAGGATCAGAGCTGCCCACCCCAGCTCTCCCCTCCTGTGCCAACTGTGCCCAGGGGTCCTGCAGAAGCAGCAGGGTTCCTCAGAAAGCAGAGCAATCCCCTGACCTCAGAGCAGGCTCATTGGAAAGCCCCATCCAGATGTTTGCAGCTGCAGGTGCTGCTGGAGTGTACCCATGGTGAGGATTTCAAAGGAGGGCGAAGGGGCTGGGTAGGACAGCCTGAGTAGATGTGCCTGGAATAACAGATCATGCCTGGAAAAATGGAGAGGACCTTTCTCTGGACTGGTAGAGGAACACAGACCCCCCCAGCACAGAACCAGACAACCATGGAATCACAGAACTGCAAAGGATGGAAAAGACCTCTAAGATCATCGAGTCCAACTGTTAACCCAACACAACTGTGAGAGGTCACAGGAATAGTCTTTCTTCTTAAACTGTAAGACTATTTTTGGTACATATTCCTTCCCTCTTGTCCTCTGCCACACAGACAATGAGCTCTCCAGCTTGCAGAGGGCACCCCAGCTCCTCCCGGCTGCTCCCGGCGCGCCTGCTGACAGCTTGTGCCGCCTTAGCACAGCCTAGCCTGGAAATCTGTGGTCTCCCGGTTGGGTTTTTTTTCCCCTTCTTTCTCCTGAAGAGAAAAAGCAGGGAAGGGTGAATTTGCTGGTCTTGAAACTGAGGGAGACGTGGCATCATGTGCAGTCACAGAGGATGTGGGCAGGTGCCATCAGCCTTCCCCACGCAGCTCTGGGAATGGAGCTCAGCCCTGCTCTGCAGCTCCCTGGCTGTTCCTGCCCGGGCTCCCACACAGCTCTGGCAGCTGCTGGGTATTTCGGTTCTTCCCCACAGCGCCAGGCTACCCCACTCCTTCTGTGGCTCTTCCCCCAAGCACATCAATCCAGTGGCCACGTGGTTTGATTCCCAGCCCACTGAAGACACGCTGGAGACAGAATAAGAAGGTGGGAAAAATGTCTATTAAATCCCCTCTTAATTTGTGACTCCGGCTGCTCTGCTTCTCTTAGTCCCAGGCCTCTTCCAAGCAGAAGCCTCACCAAATGATGCTTGGTGCTGTGATATGGACAGCAATCCAAGAGGCTCCAGAAGGAATTCACACTCCTTGCTGACTTCCCTGAGCTGCTTTGACTTATTATCTGACCTGGATCTAAATTGAGTTTTGATTAAAGTCAAGAGTAATTCTACTTGGGAAAACCTCATTGTTTAGGCTCAGAGTTACCAAAAGCTACAGGAGAATTAAATCTGATTTCTCACTTTGGGGACAGAGACCCCGATGGGACCCCTGACAGTGCCCAGTGCCTGCTGCGAGAGGCAGCCACGCTGGGCCATGTCGCCCAGAACCTGACCAAGCTCCTTTTTGCCGCCACCAGGTTCTCTTCCCAATTCTTCTCTGAGGCACTCCTGTAGACCCTGGTGGCTCCAATGCTTGGTCAGCAACTCCTCATGTCAGACACAGGGTTATCCGTGATCTGTTCATTCTTTCTCATCTTATCCCAAGGTGGTGCCAGGGTTTAGCCCATGTCCCTCCCTTGTGTCTATCTCCAGTTGTCCACAAACATGTCTTTTCTCAGCATCCATTTCTCAGAGATCAGGGAGCTGAGTCATCTCTGTAAGACACTCTCCTCTCTCCTGAACAATTCAGCAAACTCTCTCTGCACTAGTTTCAGGCTAAATTCTCTCAGTGTGGCTCACCAGAACCAGCCCGAAGCGTCGCCAGAGCCCTCATACTTCTCTATTCATCCCTTGAAATGAATCTCCGAAGACTTGGAATCATTCCCCTTTTCCATTCTGCTGGTGGATCACAACTACCCAGATGGTGGATCACAAGTCTCCCCTTGGTGGATCACAGGTCTCTCCATGGATCACAGGTCTCCCACCCAGCCTCGGGCAGGTGAACATCTCAGATGCAGACTGAGAGAGACACACAGGCTCTCTTTGTGTTTTATTGGAAGAATAAGGCAGTTCCAGCGAGCAATTAATCTCATTCCCTAGGGAGTGTTCAGAGGATGGGGATGAATGGTTTCTGTAGGTGCTCATTGTCTCACGCTGACTGTAGAGACAGTTGAGACACGCAGGTACCACTGGCTGTCCGGCTGGGAATGTAAAGTTACAAGAGCCAAACATCATCCCTAGTGATCCCATAAGTACCTCAACATTCTCTGTCCCTCCCCAAGGAAGCACTCCTGGATGCCAGCAGAAGGGATGGTTATTAACTCCTGAGTTCACTTTGTGTTGCTTAGCACCAAACAATGCCTATGGGTGGGTTGGCTGCTCCCGTGCCCACCCCTCTGTCTGGCTCTGATCCCACCCAACAACACTCGGGGGCAGTTGGTAAACAGTTCCAGTTTTGGCTCTACTCGAGTGCAATGGTCAGCAGATGCTGACCAACAAGACCAGATGTTCAAGGCCAAGTTGGACAGAGCTTGGAGCAACCTGGTCTAGAGGAAGGTGCCCCTGTCCAGGGCAGGGGGGTTGGTACAAGATGGTCTTTAAGGTCCCTTCCAACCCGAACCATTCTACGTTTCTATGATCTCTGGAGTATTTGATGGGATGTCTCTGGCAGCATGGCAGGATTTCTTCCCATCCTGTATGTTGTTCAGACCTCAGTATGTCCCAACTGCTTTGCCCTGTGCATGTCCAATCCCTGGTCCAGCTGAGCACTTTTGTCAGAGGACCAAAAATTTCTTTAGAACAAGACACAACTTGTAGGAAATTAGAAAGGCACCTCAAAGAGGAAAGAGCAGCAGAGTGATCAGATAAAACCCAAATCCAACCTTTTTTTCAATACAGTATAAATAGCAATGGACCTGGAGTCACCGCATTTGTCTATAAAAAAGCCATCAGCAGACACCCTGTGCTGAACACACCCAGTACATGACAGCCTGAACCAACAGCTGAAGGTCCAGTGCCACCAAACAATTTCACTTTCCTTTTTCCCTACCTTTAAGGACAAGAGTGCCTCAACATCATGCATTCTAATCTGGAGTGTCATGAGATTGCTCATGCAGTGCAAGTTAAACCCTCATTGAATCCATGCTGGATTGGACCTAAAATATTGATATGAACCTTTAGGCCAAGTGTGAAGGGTCTGCCCAGAATCCTCACTCAGAGGACATCAGTTCTTGGTGTGACTGGCCTTGCATTCACAAACTGGGGAAACTCATGTCCATGCTCACCAGAGAGGGACCTTCTGTGTTGCTTTGTAGGTGGACCCCAAACCTTCCAATGGTTGGGCTGAGGTAGGAGAAGACTTCTGCCCCTGCCTATGGTGCTGCAAGAGGACATTCCCTTTGCACTGGCTCCTCAGTAGCTCAACTGCAAGGTGGGGAATTCAGTGGTGACCTCAGCGAGGGAGTCTGATCATGGTGAAAAACGCAGCATCACTCCTGGGTGGAGCAACTCCTCAGCAGAAGCAAAATGTTCTTTTACTCCCTTCTTTGCTCAACATCTCCTCCAAAGTGGCCGGACTCCAGAAATGGGATCTACTCTGGCTCTCCTGGACATCCAGAGGTCTCCACCTCTCTCACAATGCTGATTCACCAAATTCTCATAGGATCCCCCATAGGGTCCTCCGTGCCAGCCAGCTCTGAAAAACAGCTCAGCCTGTCACTGCTTTGTTTGCGACAAGTGTATGCCCAGGGACTGGAGCAAGCTGAGAGCTGAGCCTGACTTTATCCACCAAGGTGTTGCAAGACAGTTACCCACTGAACCCAAATTCTGCAGAACACCCTTTTCTTTTCTGCCATTTCCATCCACTCACTGCTCCTCACAACCATCCCCAGAAAAAGCCATGCTTCCATGGCTGGCTGAGGCTTCAGAGGATGTCCATCCTGTTTGTAGCGGTCATCAGAAATACTGCAGCAGCACGCCAGTGAGTTCCTGTAGGCATCCTGTACAACATGCCTTGGGGTGAAATTCCACAACAGGGAAGATCCTCTGTGTCCCCAAGTCCCTCTCCAATGGCGTCATGTTGGGCCCAGAGCAAACGGCACGGTGACACTGAGAATGTTTTGAGAGCTGTCCACATATCCAGTGGGATAGGGAGGGTCGACATGATCTACAGTGGCATGTTGCAATAAGCAATGCCAATGCTCCAGTGTCACAGACATCCCCTGGTTTCACCATACCCCCTCTGGCATGGCTAACCCATGGCTCAGCTCCTGCAGCATTCCATTCCCACCTCAAGATCTTTTGGATGGGCACCATGTGACTGGCACAGGGCAAGGGACAGTGAACAAAACTGCCCTTCAGCCATCAAGCACCCTCACCTTCCCCCGTCTCCAGCCTTGGCGTGAGGCACTGCTGCTGGCTGTGCCCTGGCTGCTCCGATGCCACACCCAGCATCTCCAGCACTGCCCTCACAACTCCTTGACACATCAAATTCCTCTTCCAGGTTCCCACAGTCTCCTGGCTCCTGCACCTACATCCTCATGCCAGCTGTACCACTGCTGACCATGCAGGCAGCCCTCGTATGGTCCCCTACTGTGCCCCCGACTTGGGATGGAGCAAGTGTGTGGCACCGCTGGGTGGGCATGAAGCTCACGTGGCACTGGTGGACAGAGCAGGAGCACATGCATGGCACTGTTGAATGGACATGGAGCACATACGTGGCCCCAATGGGCAGACTGCATGCATGCATGGCATTAATTGGACAGGCAGAAAACACACATATGGCACTGATGGATAGACTGGGAGCATGCAGGTCACTGACAGGGAGCACAGGTAAGGGACCGATGGACAGATGGAGCACACATGTGGCACTCATGGACAGACTGGGATCACATGCGTGGCAGTGATGGACTGACAAGGAACGTCTGGTGGCACCAACAGACAGACCAGAAGCAGAAACATGGCACTGTTGGGTGAGCATGGAGCACACATGTGGCAATAACAGACAGACCAGGAGCACATATGTGGCATTGATGGACAGTCAGAGAGCACATATGACACCAACAGACAGGAGAAGAGCACACACGTGACACTGCTGAGTGGGCATGGAACATGCATATGGCACTGATGGACAGACCAGGAGCACACGTATGGCACTGACGGACAAGCAGCACATGCGTGGGACCAAGGAACAGACCGGGAGCATATGTGTGGCACCGGTGGGAAGACCAGGAGCACGCGCGTGGCACTGCCGAGTGGGCATGGAGCACACATGTGACACCGATGGACAGACCGGGAGCACGCGTGTGGCACCACCAGCATCTCGGCACATGCGTGTGAGCGCCGGGCAGAGCCCGAGCCGCAGCCGCCAGCCGGGACGGGCCGCCCCATCTCACCCCCCCGGGGCCCGCCGTGGCCGCCCTCGCCTCCGCCCCTTCGGGGCCGGAGCAGCGGGACCGCGTCCCGACCCCCCCCGCTCGCCCCGCAGCGGTGGCGCTCGGTCCCGCCGCGGGACAGCCGCGGCTGCGGGGCGCGAGGCGGATGCAGAGGGCGGGGGAGCGGAGCGAGGCACCGGGGCCGGGGTCCGGCCTTTGTCTCCCGCTCCAGGGGCCGGCAGGACCTCCGCTGCCCCGGGGCCGGGCTTGGGGCGGGGTGCGGCTCTCCCGGTCCGGCGGGACAAGCCGCAGCCGCTCCGGTCAACCGAGGGCGCTGCGGGGCGATCCCGGTCCTCGCGGAGGGTGGAGGACCCCCCCTCTTCACCTTCCCACCGCCGCTCCCGCTGCCCCCGCGGCTCCTCCCCGGCTCTGCGGCGGCTCGGCAGGTGCCCGCCTCCGCCCCCGCCGGCCCGTCCCGCCGCACACGTGCGCCCGCGCCCCGCCGGCCCTTTGTCTGGGACCGGCACCGGGACCCGCGCCCACCGACACCCCCTGCCCCGCCTCGGCCGCTCGCCCCCCCGCTCCGCTACCCCGCTCCCCGGCCGTACGGGGCCGTATGGCCGGGGAGCAGGGAAGCGGGGGGGGAAGGGGCGGCCCAGCCAGGGGAGCGCATCCCACCGGAGCCGGGGCGGGGGGAGCAGCTGCCCCGGGGCCGGGGGTTGAAGTGGGGGGGGGGGGGACCCGTCGGTGGCGGCGAGGCCGCTCTAACAGGTGGGATCCCGCTGAGAGGAGGAGGCGGCCGGAGGGGGGCGGAGGAGGCAGGGACGGGCGGGCGGGCGGGCGGGCGGAGGGAGGGAGGGAGGGGGACGAGCCGGAGCCGCCTGTGATCCTGTGACAGGAGCGGCTGCTGCTGCTGCTGGCGCCGCCGGTGCCTCCCTCCGGTCGCTGTCCGAGCCCCGGTGCTCCCCCCCTTCCCCGTTACAGAGGCCGCCACCCCTCCTGCGCCTCTTGCTCCCCGCTCCATCCCGCCCGTCGCCCCCGCAGCCCGTCCCGGGAGCGCCGCTGCCCCTCCGCCCGCTCCGGGACAGGGCGCGGGGCCGGGCGCCGCCGCTGCTGCTGCTACCGCCGCCGTTACCGCCGCCGCCGCCGGTCGGGCGATGCCGAAGCCGCCGTTACTGCTGCGGGGGAGCCGCCCCGGGGACAGCGAGCTGGGGCGGCAGTTCCGGGACTGGTGCCTGCGCACCTACGGGGACTCGGCCAAAACCAAGACGGTGACCCGGAGCAAGTACCAGCGCATCGCCGAGGTGCTGCAGGGGGGAACCGGCTCTGGCGGCGGCTCCGGCGGGGGGGAGAAAGGCAAGTTCCAGTTCTGGGTCCGGTCCAAGGGCTTCCGCCTGGGAAACGGCACCAGGGAGGCGACGAAGATGGGTCAAGTGGTGGTATATGTGCCGGTGAAAACGGGAACGGTTAGTGCGCTCCGTGCCCCGGGGGCTCTGTGTCTGTCTGCCTGCCTGTCCGTGTCTGTTTGTCCTCCCCGGGGGTGCGGGCGGGGAGGGGGGGGGGAATTGCCCGGGGCGGGGGCGGGCACCCCCGGGGCCCTGGTCCCCTCCACCGCTGCGCCGGCCCTGTCCCGTCAGCACCGGGCGGCCCAGCCCCGCCGGCCGCCGGGAGCGCGCATGCCCCATGCGGGGCGCGACGCGGGGCCCGGCCGCTCCCGCAGCCCCCGCCGCTCCCGGGGCAGCCGCCGCGCCCCAGCCGCCCCGACCCGCCCGGGATGCGGATGGGGAGAGGCGCCCGCCCGGAGCCTCGCACCTTCCGCCGCCCCCCCGATCCCCATCCCCGTCCCCGTCCCATCCGGTGCTGCCGCCTTCCCCGGGCGCTGCCGGCGCGGGGGAGGTGGGGGGGGCGGCGGTGCCCCCGCGCCCGCCGCCGTGCACCTGCCCCCGCGGGGGGGCCGCGCCGCCGCCCGGTGCGGGCCCCGCCGCCCCCCCGCCCTGTCCGATCACGTTCGCCCGGCATTTCCCATCCGCCCCACGGCCGGGGACAGGGCTGCAGTCAAGGGCAGCGGGCGGCGGGGAGGGGGCGCCGGCACCCCCCGCCCCCCCGCGCCGCCGCCGCGCCCTGCCCGCCCCGCCGCCGCGCCGTGCCGAGCGGAGCGGAGAAGAGCGGAGCGGAGCGGGGCGAGTCTTGCCGAGCCGAGTGGAGCGGGGCGAGCCCGGCCGCCGCGCTGAGCCCGGCCCCGGCGTCCCGCGGCGCTGCCCGCCCGGCGCGGCCGCCGCAGCCGGTGCCCCGGGGGGTGCGGGCAGCGGCAGAGCCCGGATTAGGGCAGCCCCCCCGCCCGCTCGCGGGCCGCTGTCCCGGGAACTCCCCCGCCGGAGCCTCATTGTTCGGCGCCCGGCCGGGCCGGGGAGCGGGGCACCGGCCGCCGCCTCCCTCCCTCCTCCCGCCGCCGCCCGGGGCTGCCCCGCCGCCCCATTGTTCCCGTCCCGAGCGTGTCCCGCTCCCCGGCGCGGGGGGAAACGCGCAACTTTGGCGGCCCCGGCCCCGCGCAGGGAGCGCCCGGCGGGGCTGCCCCGACCCCGGCCCCGCGCCCCCCGCCATCCCCCGCGCCCCTCTCCGCCCCGCCAGGACCGCGGGCACCGGAGGGCTCTGGCAGGGATTTTTTTCCCCCTGTCCCTCCCCGCCTCTCCCGCTGCTGCTGCTGCTGCTGCCGCTGCTCTGAAGGGTGCAGTGTTTTCTGTGCACACAGACTCCAGCATTGATGTGGCTGGAGGATGCTTCCATTGAGGGCAGCCCATCTGTGGCAAATGCTTCTAAACGCACTATTTACCTCCCATCTGGTCCGCCTGATTATTGGGGGGAGGGGGAAGGGTCATTATTTCTCCCTCTCACTTCGTGGTGCTCAGAGGCTCCTTTCTTTCTCCCCTCTCAGCCCCCCTCCCCCATGCCATGCCCCAAAAAAATTCTTTGCGATTTTTTTTTTTTTTTTTTGAGACCTCTTAGCAGCCCTCCTCTATCACTCCCCCTGTGCCAGGAGCCCCGGAGGAGGGCGGATTAGGAGCTGTACCCCCTTTCACAGACCCAGCACTCCCTCCCGGGTCCTCTCCATCCAGTCAGCGACTCTATCCCAGATCTTCCAAATGCTGCAGAGTCATGGTACCCCAGAGAGGCCGAGCCAGACTCCCTCGACCCCGCTGCTCGCTAGACGCCCCCTCCCCTTTGTCCGGGAGGAAGTCCCGAGGGTCAGCGGCTCAACCAGGCCGGTGCAAGCCCGCATATTCCCAAAGGGCCTCTGCACAGATGAAGTTTCAGCGAGGAGCATGCCTAGGCCCCCGCATCTTCCCTGGCAGAGTCCCTGCAGGCTACAGACAGGCGTTACACCCAGGCTCCCCTAAACCAGCAAACACAAGCAGATATATCCTGGGGGACAACCGAATTTTCCAAGGGGCAATACAGCTTATTTCCCAGTGCTTAGATGCCTGCCAGATGTTAGGACTGGGAGCACTTTGCAGAGCCACTGGCTGTAGGGAGAGCAGTCATCACAGTCCCCCAAACCTTCCAAAGTGGGGTCTGTAGAAGTTGTTGCCTCCTGTTCCTTTGGTCCTGGTCTCCCTGGCCCCACTGTGCCATTCCCTGGCAGGAATCCCATGGACCATTTCAGATGGGTGCAGTTGGGAGTTTGGCTTTGCCAGAACCGGCTCTCAAATTTAGAGATAACTTGTCAGGGATTTTCTTCAGCTCCTTGTAATTCGGTGCTCTCCTCATCCTTGGTGGTTTGGGTTGGGTTTGGGATGTATTTCGTTGCTCTCAGGCACACAGTCAAATAATTCATGAATCTGATCTGAGGCTTTTGCTGGACAGTAACGCCTGGATTCTGGTTTAATGTCTGTTCAGCTGCTTTTCCCAAATACTTCTGGAGCAGTGTTTCGGTTGCTTTTCCCTGGCTGTGCTCCTCAGCAATCTGATCCGGCTCGTCCTGTCCGCTCGCCCTTCCCCGAGCACATCTGCGGGCGAGCACCGTTCTGGGGATGTCCCCCGCTGCAGGCACAGGCGGAGCCCCCACCCCGGGTGCAGTGAGGGGGTGGTGGGGGGTGCGTCCTGCGCTGCTCTCACCGCAGGTCGCCACAGGAAATCTGAGGGACCGGGAGGGAAAACTGGAAAAGAGGTGGTAAAGAGCATGTAGAGGGCAGCAGTGGGGATAAGATTTCCTTTCCCTGACAGGGCTGGAGCCACTCCTCCTCTGTAAAATAATAATAATAATGATAATCCCAACCCCCCAAAATAATCACGCCCCCCCCAGCAAGCCAGCAGAGCTGTTCCTTTTGGCTTGTGCACCCTGAGCTGGTTTGTGTATTTTCTGCACATCTGTAGTGAAAAATTAATTAACATGTGGTTATTATTTTCTCTCCTGAGTAACTTTCCCTTGCCCTCCTCCAGGCCTCTCATCAGAACAGGCCTAATCAGATTTGGGTGGCTTGAGAGCGGGGACTGTGCACTGAGAAGGGGGCATCTGCCTTAGGTGGTGGTCAGAGCAGATGGTGGTCTTCTCAAAGAATGCACTGGGAATAGGAACAGCAGTGCGGACGGATGTCTGGCACAGAGACTGTTCACATTTCTTTTTCCCAGATGAACGTCCCAAAGATGCTGGACATTTAACACATACAATTAAAAAAGCCCTACACAGATAAACACAGGCGGTTTAGCGGCGTAGGACATTGTTGCCTGACAGCCCTATTCACACACAGGCTGGACGCTGCATCTTTTAGGTCAGAGTGCTGGAAAAAAATACATTTAGGCTGTAGTGAAGAGGAGGAGGAGGAGGGTATCTTTGTGTGCTACTGCAGCACAGACAATGGATACAGCCCAAAGTGCCCAGATCTGCCCTTCTTTCCCATGGCTGACACACACTAAGGTGTGAACCCCCTCATTATCCGTGGGCTGGACCGAATCCTGGCACTGGATGGGCAGCACTCATCCTTCTCCCCAGCTTTGCTAAGAACTGTGGGAGAATTTGTCCATGACAAGGTGCTAAGATGCAGTTCATTATAATCTCATGTCCCTCTTGTCTTAAGCATTTAGCATCATTTAGACAGTCTTTCCAGACAAACGTGGAGTGAGATGGAGCCACAGTGCAGGGAAATGGACAGCGCTCGGTGACAACCGGCGGAGCAGATGGCTGTGGCCGGAGCAGCGGGTGTGCAGGGGAGGGTTCTCCTCAGACTTCGGCTCGGGCGTTAGCTGCTCTCTAAATCGATGCTGTACTTGGCCGTGTGTGGTGGGAGCTTGTCACAACTCTGGCGCGGCGGCCAGGACAGATTCGTGCTGGCAGGCCGTGATGCAGGCTGGGGGGCTGCGGGATGAGCAGGGGAAGCCTGCCGTCAGCCAGCCCTTCAGGGGCTGTGCGGAGCCGAGGGGACCAGGCAGGCTCTGCAGCACTGCCCACGTTTGATTCTGCTTTGCTGCTCTCTCCCCGTCCCCCGCAGCGCTGACACGAGGCTCTGGGGCTCTGTAGGCATCGCTAACAGGATGAGGGCATTGCTCGAGTGGGTTGCTGCTGTTGTACAGGTACAGCTCACCTGTGCCAGCTCCCCCGGAACCAGATGTTCAAAATTATTTCACGATTGTGCCTGGTGAAACTCACCCAAGGAACGGTGCTGGGGTGGGGGAAGCACTGGAAATACAATTGGTGAGTCCAAAATGCAAAATGGATGGAGGCTTTCTCTGACAGCAGGAAAACTATCCCACAGGACAGTGGATAAATATCACAGTACAGCCTATCCCTAAACTCATTTTAGCTACAGAGACAGGGAGTGTTGTGCTGTGAAAGCTGCGGTGCCAGGCCGTGGGACAGCACAGCACAGTGGCAGAATGCCGGAGCAGAGGAGCCGGGCATGTCAGAAAGATGCTGCTCCAACAGCTAATAGAGGCTACATTTTTCCTGATACAAGTACCCTTCAATGCCCATATTCAGTGCCCCAAAAAGCTGCACATCTATAACCTCTAAGAACATCAGTCAACAGAAGGTTTTCACGGCGTGAATAACCACTCAGACTTTCTGGGGACTTCAAGTGATAAAAAAAATAAATCAAGACCGTTCAGAAGAGTCTTAGACAAGGCAGATGGGCCTGAGGGTATTATCTGAGAAATTGTCTATTACTCCCGTTGCACCAGCCTTACTTAGAGCACGCAGAGCTTTCACCTGCGGAGAGATCCCACCCTGAGCACATGGGGCAGCATCAGCTTTTCCAACGAGTGGAACCAGTGGCCGGTTTACATTTAAAGGTGCCCTTAGGAGACTGGAACAATTCTGGCCTGGGTGTGTGGTCCCATTCAACCCCATCTAAAGAAAATCTTCCGCATTAGCATCCCCTCCAGATTCAGCTCCAAGTTTGCACAACATCAGTTACAGATTTTACATCTGAAGCTGCTCATGGTAAGAGTCAAAGAGAGCAGTGACACCCAATCCCCTGGGCCCAAGAGCTGGCTTAGGCTCACCAGGCAGTAGCTGAAACCTTGGCAAGGTGAATTTAAAGAGCTCTGATGATCCGCAGTCACGCAGACTGGCAGAATGAAGTTCCTCACTGAGCTGGGAGCTCAGGAGATCTGGCAGCAAAGCCCACTTGCAGCTCCTGCTCACTCCCACCCCTTCAGGAGAGCCCGCTGAAGCCACTTCTAAGGATAAGGGGGAAACCAGCATCTCATTCAGTCCTTGCTTTATGTCTGCCAAGCCTACAAGCCTGATTACAGGCAGTCCCACTGTGGTCATTAGTACCATGTCCCAGCTCCAGAGATCCCACCATCCCAGCCACCCTCATCCTTGGGTGCTGGCTTTGGTCACCAGCACTCGTGAGACCTGGAGCCCCATCAGCAAAGGTTCCAGTTCCCAATACATGTCTGACCAAACAGGTTCTGAAAAACTAACTCTGCCATCTACACCGCACATCCTACACGATTCCAGAAACAGGCATGGCATTGCTGATCCGAGAGGAGAAGTATTGTTTGGATAACATTTATCCAAAAGTTATCTCTTTGACCCACAATTGTTTTCGTATTTGTTGTTCTCAGAGGGTGTCACTCTGAGGAAGGTCCAAAAGCAAACAACCAAAGCACAGCTCTGCCAGGCCTTGGTCAATGAGGCTGAAATGGGAAGAACCCCAGGCCGTTGTTCCCACACTCCAGGTTATGTCCCACCTTTGCACAGGAAGAGGATCCAAGCACTCAGGGCCGAGTTAATGAGGAGCAGAGAGGACTGGCTGTAAGGACAGTACATGGCTGTTCTCAGCTCTCCTCGTGGGCCATGGCTCAGAAGGGCTTGCTCTGACCACGGACAGAAGGGGGAATTTGGTCACTGACTAAAGTCTGCAGGAGAGCCCAGAGAGGCAGACACAGTCCTTTCAGTGAGAACTTTCTCAGGACCATTCTCAGCAGTAATCTCCTGCTGACACAACTTGTTCAGTTTTGGTTTTACCATTATTTTAGGCTTGATATGAGCAGTCTGTGAACTTATGCTGTGGACAAGCAAATGGCAGGGAAAGCCCAGGGCTGTGGAGGAGCGTTGGTGGAGTGTCCATGCACCCGGCCTGGCCAGCATGGATGCTCTGGCATTGCCATGACAGAGGGATGCATATTCATATCTCTTTCTTTAGTGCAAATTATTAATTATCTTTCCCTGATCTCATATCAGCTGTGTCCACCTCTAAAGAATCGCATTGAGAATGGGCCAGAGCCACCCCTGAGCTTAAGTGTCTGGT
Source organism: Corvus moneduloides (assembly GCF_009650955.1). NCBI lineage: Eukaryota > Metazoa > Chordata > Aves > Passeriformes > Corvidae > Corvus > Corvus moneduloides. The sequence continues at coordinate 7,502,283 of NC_045492.1, forward strand.
TTAATTAGCTGATTGTAGCAAGGGCAGGTACCTGTTGGCCAAAATCATTGTCTTTGTTGGAAAGCTACTGACTTCCACTTTTATGGCTGGTGCCAAAGAATTGCAATTTATTTGAGGAGAAATAATTGCAGACAGTCTGTGCAGTGTGTGGGAGCAGAGAGCAGAGCAGAGGTTTGGGTAACAGTGTCCATGTCTGAGGTCAAGGGAGCAGCCTCTGGAAGTGGAGGGGAGGCTGGTTGTGTCTTCCTGGCGTGGTGCAGGGCCCTTCATGGAGTGACAGCCAGGAAGACAATGCTGTGTGAGTGGTTTCTCTGTCCTTGCTCTGCTTTGGCTTGGCAGCCCCAGAGGATGTATTTCCCTTCCAACAGACGGGCAAAGGCAATGCTGGTGGCTCTGATGGATTTGCTCCTCATCAAGTGGGAGGGAGTGCTCTGGAAAAGACAGGGTCACTCAGTCTCTGTGGCTCAAGTCTCGGCTTTCCAGTTGGTAGTGGGTTGCTTTTATGGATGTCTCTGGGCTAAGAATTCAGACTCACCAGGCATCCCCCCAAAAAGAGGAGACTAAAGTTTGGGACTTCTCTCCTGGCTTGCATTTGAAGGAGGGATCTCAAAGCAAATACCGAGTCATCTGCTCATCCACTCTGTGGTGACATCCAAAACCTTCTGGGTGTTGGTGCTGCAGGTACCACCCACACTGGCTCCCAGGTGCTGCAGGGTGTTCCAGTTTGCAGTCTCACAGCACTGGGACAAGCAGCCAGTCCAGGGAAGCTGGTCCCTTGGGCATGCTTTTGGGTTTGCCGTTCCCATCCTCAGTTTGAACGCTGGTCGTGTGGCTCCCAGAGCTGGGAGGAGGCCTGCCTGCTCCCGCTCACCTGCGCCGGGCGTTTGGATCCGGCAGAAAGCCCTTGAGCTGGTGACAAAGGTCTGGATGTGGGCTGGAAAGTACAGTCCTGTCTCTTAGCAACTGGTTCCTACCTCTGAGCTCTCGGAGCCGTGTGTGGGACAGAGAGCATCAGTCACGCTCCCGCTGCCGCAGCAGCGACGCGCCGAGGAGGGGATGGGGGGATCAGACCGACTCCAGCCACCGCCGAGGCGCTTAAAGAAGCTCAGGCATTTCTAGCACAAGCAGTCATCTGTGAGCCCAATCAAAGCTCCGGTTTAATTGCTTTCCTCGTGCCCTTCTCTGCCCGGCCAGCGAGCGCCGATTGGCTGCGGCAGCGGTGCCTGCCGGCACCCAGAGCCTGCTCCCCACCGCGCTAGGGTGGGGACGGCGGAGGGAGGAGGAAGAGAGAGGACCGTGTATTTCTAAAAAAATTCGGCGTCCTCAGGTCCTCCCCTGAACTCCTCCGCAGGGCACCTGGGAATCCCCGTCCTCTCAGGGGCATTTGCATGGCTGTTTTCCCTCTCAGGGCTTGTTCTGCTGCTTCACCCTCGTGTTTCCTCTCCCAGCCCAAAGCAGCTCCTCTCTGCTGAGCGTTTCTCAGGGGCTTCCTTGCCAAGCACTGTTTCATAAACATTTTCACGAATCCTCTGCTTTGTCCTCCTAATTAACCATCCAATTGGCCCCCAATGGAGCCTTCACCTCTCCTGTGAAGATCCTGCTCGCACAGATTATAACCTGTCAGCTGCCAATTTATTCCTCACACAGAGGGCAGGTTGTATTAATTGTCTGCCTTCCCTACCCCGCTTGCTTTGCCACCCCCCTTTCCTCTGCTCCCAAAAGCATCCCTGTTTGGAGACACAGACTCACAAAAGACCAAGGCCAGATGTGAGGGCAATCCATATGCTGCATGTGTCCAGCCTGCAGTGATGTGGCACTGAAACCACATGTGATGGGATGAAGTGTCACACCTTGGAGAGGGATCTCTGTGGATAGATTACCACGACGGAGTGTTTAAGACCATGCTTGACTTCTGCTCCCCCCACGTGTAGTCTCAGTTAAGAGCTCAAAAAAATTCCACTTGGTCATCCCAGGTTAACGGGAAATCATTCCTGGGCTTATCTACAAGTCCAAGTTTGGCTTTTGGAAGGGTTGGGGTCCACCTACAGTGGTTATGATGGAAATGAATCAGAATACAGAGGGGGTTTACCTGAATGCAAGGGGAGAACAAACAGATTTCCATCTGTGTCTGTCCCCTGTGGCCCCTGCCCTGACTCCCTGTATAGGACCCTCCAGCCTTGCAGAGCCAGAGCCCAGGATAAATACAAGTGCCTGCTCTCACTGAGGGCAGTGGACATATGTTTTCCTGGGTTCCCATGTCGGGAAAGGGTGTGATGGAGTCCAGCATGACCCGTATGGTTCCATAACGTCCCCATTTCTTGAACCCAGCGTGGGCTCGCGGGGAGCAGATGCGGTGGTCCTTGGCTGTGGCAATTGGTGTTTCCAGGCTCTGGCATCAGGGCCTGGCTGTGCTGAAGCCACTGTGGTGTGGTGCAGCTCAATCCCTGCTGTGCCCTGACCTGAAGAAGAGCCTGGTTTGAAAGGGAGGGGCAGGGCGTGCAGGCCTTTTTACCCCCCTCCAACATCCGCTGAGCTGTCAGCATTTCCCTAGAGGCCCATCTCGCTGTTCCTGTGGGAGTCTCCGACAGTGGCCCACATACTGGTAACTGCCAGGGCACAGGGAGCTGGCACCGGGATGCCACACATCCAGGGCTCAGCCTCTCAGCCCTGCCTGACCTTGATTCACTGTAGCATCATTTGTAACTGATTTTACATAATTTTTCTTACCACTGACAAGCTGAACTTCTGCCGCTGCTCCGTATCTCCTCCTCCTCAGTTTCATTTTGACATCACTGTGTTCTCACTGTAGGTGTGATGATGTCACCTGGCTGCCCTGATGGGTCTATTCCTAGGCATAGAGGGGTCACCTTGCTGTGACAGGTCGTTTCATCACTTGTTACAGTGCCTTGGCCCCCTCTGACTCAAAGGATTTTGCTTTGTGGGTGATATTTATTAGATTAGTGCTCAGTGCTGGGCAGATTGCTCATGGTGATAAGTTACTTCAAGGAAGAGCCACCTCTAGACATGTTCTGAGTTTGTGTTACAGCTACATGTTTTCAATATTCTTTAGATTCCTAGTTTTATATTTTTTTCAGGATGCTATGGAATATAAAACATTTCTGCTTGCAAAGGCAGTTTACCATTTCCCCCCCGTTTTTCCATTCTGGTAGCATTCTCCCCCAAATCACCTAAACCAAGATTCAAATGACATTAAGAAATTGCTGCCCACCTTTGCAGATATATTTTAAAAAATACCCAAACTCCTATTTTAGAATCATAGAATCCTAGAAGGGTTTGGGTGGAAATGGACCTTAAAGATCATCTTGTTCCAACCTTTCACTAGACACCTTTCTCTAGACCAGGTTGCTCCAAGCCCAGTCCAACCTGACCTTGAGCACTTTCAGGTACAGAGCATCCACAGTTTCTCTGTGCAAACCCTGCCTGTTTCAAAATAGTAAGAAATACTGCAACATGATAATAATCCCCAGATAATAATGCTCGTGATCTCTTCCCTGTTGGCACCCACAGCGTGGCGCTTCTCCCGCACAGGTCCCGCACACCTCAGAGAGGAGTGTGATGCTCACCAGCTGACTGGGAGTGGGAAGTCCACAGCCCCAGGGAGCAATTTCCCTGGAAGGTCAGTCGGGTGCTCCACTCACGAGGCTGCAGGAACCATTCTCACCAAACCCAAGTGAAACAGTGCTCCAACAGCAGCTCAGGCTGCACCACGGCACCCAGTATTTTGTCATCCCTGAAAGAGCCGGCTCCCCCTCGCTCCTGGCCAGCAGGTGCAGGGTCACATTTATTGGGGATCACTGCGCTTGCCTCTGCCTGCCAGATCCAGCTGCTCCTGTGGCTTCCCCGCCAGCGCACAGCCCGGTGCTGGCAGGGAGGCAGCTCTGCTCTCTTGCGCCGTGCAAAATGTCCTCTGCCTCCCAGGCAGAGCCGGCATCCAAGGAGCCTCTAAGCAGGCATCCGAGCAAGAATCTCTTCCTGCTGGGCTTCCCCTCTGTCCTTCAGGCAGCCCTGGGATGGGTGGCAGCCCTGGGATGGGTGGCAGCCCTGGGATGGATGACAGCCCCATCCCCAGCTGCCCACCAGACCCCGAGCACACCAACCTCCCCTCTGCACCCTGCACCTGGGCCGTCTCCACAGCTGGAGGCAGGGCTGCCATTTCCAGGCCCGCCCCTCCCAGGCTGCTGTGTTTTCATTCCCAGGCCTGGGAGCCAGGAGAGGAATAAGCCGAGGTCAGAGCAAAGGCCTGGACCCATCCCCATGGCTCAGCTGCGGCGGCTGAAAGAGCAGCTCGCTCTGAAGAGGTGCCTGTGCCCTGTGAAAGACACACACCTCAGCTGTGTTTGCCAGCTAAAAATAAAGCACCCGGCTCCCCTCATGAGGAAGTATTTACTTTGGGAAAAAAAAAAAAAGTATTGTGTACAGTTCTGGGTAGAGAAACAATGTGAATGCCCCCAGTCCTGGCCTGAGTCAGCACAGAGTGTCAGGAAAATGATTTCTTCTTGTGCCTCAGTTTCCCCAGGAGAAATGAACCCTCCTGGGCTAGAGGGATGCTCAGCTGCTCAGCAGGGCTGGGGCTGTTTTCACTGCAGTGAGTAGAGCTGGAGCTCTAAGGGCAGGATGGGGCTTTGTGTTTGCTTGGTGCAACAAGGCACAACACAAAATGCTCAGCACAGGGAAACACCATCAGCATTTTAGCAACTGCTTTTCTCCCCTTTTTCAACCAGAAATGATCAGAAAAATTTCCGAGCGAAATATTTCCAAGAGAAAAAAGAGCAAAATCTGTCAGTCAGAGCATTTCCCGTCGTCTTCTTGTGGGTTCTTTTATTATGAGCAATACAGCTGATACTGTTTTCAGCCCAGTGTCTCCCCGGTGTCTATTTCTAAGGCACACACTGTGCCCATGACATGAGGGGCAAGAGGAAGAGGGAAGTTCGAGGAATCTAGCTTCTCTTTCTCCTCGCAGCATTAGCAGAGGGAGCCTGCTGTGGTTTAACATATCCCCCGCAAAAGCTGCTTTCATCCTACACCTAAATACCATGAGGAGTGAACTTCCTAAAGCCCCGGAGAAGTCTAAATATAGAAGCCAATCAAGGGCTGACTTCCCAGAGATGAGAAGTACCAAGAACAGTTTCTTGATCAAAAGTTGTAAGAGTCCATATTGAAATAAAACGTCTGTTTTGGTGCTGAAGCCTGTGCAGGAGAAGTAGTTGCAGAGGTGGGCTGTGTGCTGGTGGTGGCCACAGCACTGGCACGGGTGGACACTGGGAGGCCACAGGCTGCTCAGGGGGATGGACTTGAGGAATCACAGTGTTCAGAGGAAATTGTTGCCTGTGAGGGTGGCAAGGCACTGGCACAGGCTGCCCAGAGAAGCTGTGGCTGTCCCATCACTGGAAGCGTTCCAGGCCAGATTGGATGGGGCTTGGAGAAATCTGGTCTAGTGGAAGGTGTCCCTGCCCATGGCAGAGAGATTGGAACGAGATGGTTTTTAAGATCACTTCCAATCCAAACCATTCCATGTTTCTGTGATCTCTGGAGCACTTGATGGGATGTCTCTAGCATTGTGGCAGGATTACATCCCATCCTGTATGTCACAGTTTCTGATCCCACTAGGTCCCAATTGCTTTGTCCTGTGCACATGCACTCCCTGGTCCAGCTGAGCATTTTTGTCAGAAGACCAAAATTTCCCTTAGAACAAATACAACTTGTAGAAAATTAGAAAGGCACTTCAGAGAGGAAAGAGCAGCAGAGTGCTCAGACAAAACCCAAACCCCCCTTTTGCTCATCTCAAAAAAGGGATCTTCCTTTGTGCAGCCATAGGAACCACCCAGGGCTGGCAGAAAGGGCGAGGGATGGATGAGTGCCACAGGAATGGCACTGCTGCTGGTGTGGGCTGGGGAACCCATGGTCACACCATGGGGTCATTCCAGTGTGGGACAGGAAAACTCTGCTCCTGACCTGGCTGGGGACAGTGGCTGTGTCCCACAGCCAGCAGCAGCTGAAGCACAGGCAGAGAGAACGACGTGGCCTGTCTGTGTGTACAAGGGAGGTGACCTTGAGGGACAGCTCGATACGGCTGGCCCCAAACCTCCAGCTCGGCTGTCCCAGGGATGAGGGTGACAGTGGCCCTTCCAGACAGCAGCAGGAAATTAGAGTTTAACGTGTGACTCTGTACTGGGGCGGGGAGATGCTGTGGTTGGGAGATACAGAAGGGAACGCTTTCATGTGGGAAGTGCAAGGAGAGGCGAGGGCAGAGGGTCTGCTCCCGGGCAGAGAGCAGAACGCAGCCATTATCAGGCAAGGCTCTGCTGGCAGGAAGCGGCTTTTGACTCACAGGAAGCTGAATTCGGCTGGTATCAGCCCCTCGCGCAAGGGCCAGGGCAGTGTTTTATCTGCTGGTGAGCACAGCAGATGGGGGAGCAGTCGGCACTCCCTCCCATCCCACTCCTGCTCCAGCAGTCCCAGTCTGATGGCCCTCCAGCTTAACCCCCTTGGAAAAGGGATGCTTCCCTGCGGAGCCGTGAAGCGGGGTAGCTTCCTGGGCTCCAGAAGAGCTGCCAGTCCCACTGGAGAAGGCAGATATTGCCCTGCCAGCCAGTGCAAGGGCAGAGCCAAGACCCTCCACGCTGCTGAGCCCAGAACAGGCAGTTCCTCTGGCAACATCTACCCCAGTCAGTCTGAAGAGGAGCTGGGAGCATGCAGGCTTTGGAGAGCTCAGGTTAAATGCTCCCAGATTCTCGCAAACCCAAGTCCAAGTTGGGGAAGGGCTTGCAGGGTTAAGAAGTCCTGTGCATGAAGCCTGCTGTCATCCCTTGGCCTCCCTGGAGCTGCCTGGGTTGGGAGTCTGGTTTCGCTGGGGTGGTGGCAGCTTGCCGGGGCTTGGGGTGGAGGTCACCGCGGGCAGCATGGACTGGATCAGGTGGCAGCTGCTGGCCGTAGATCTGCCCCACAGAAAACAGGGTTAGCTCATCAGTGCTGCACTTCGGCTGTGAAAACCTCCCATTATGGTAGTTTTCACACCCAGGCCAGGCTGCTGAGGAATGGCCACAGGGGCTGGTGGAGACACAGCAGGTTGCTGAGAGCAGAGGGAGCTGGGCGGGTGGAGAAGGCTGGTCATGGAGATGTGTGGGTGCTGCTGCCAGGCTCCAAGGCAGGACAGGGCTGTGTAGGAGCGATGGCAGGGCTGTGTGGGAGCATGGCAGGACTGTGTGGGAGCATGGCAGGACTTTGTGGGAGCATGGCAGGGCTTTGGGAGCATGGCAGGGCTGTGGGAGCCATGGCAGAACTATGGGGGCATGGCAGAGCTATGGGAGCATGGCAGAGCTGTGGAGCCATGGCAGAGCTGTGGGAGCCATGGCAGGGCTATGGGAGCCATGGCAGGGCTATGGGAGCCACGGCAGGGCTGTGGGAGCCACGGCAGAACTATGGGAGCATGGCAGAGCTATGGGAGCATGGCAGGGCTATGGGAGCCATGGCAGAACTATGGGAGCCACGGCAGAGCTGTGGGAGCCATGGCAGGGCTGTGGGAGCCATGGCAGGGCTGTGGGAGCCATGGCAGAGCTGTGGGAGCCATGGCAGGGCTGTGGGAGCCATGGCAGGGCTGTGGGAGCCACGGCAGAGCTGTGGGAGCCATGGCAGGGCTGCGGGAGCCATGGCAGGGCTGCGGGAGCCATGGCAGGGCTGCAGTGGAGCCATGGCAGGGCTGTGGGAGCTTGGCAGGTCCGTGAGGGAGCCATGGCAGATCCCTGGGGAAACCGTGGCAGGTCCGTGTGGGAGCCTGACAGGGCTGTGGGAGCCAGGGCAGGTCCCTGTGGGGCTGCGGCGGGGCTGTGGGAGCACGGTAGGGCTGCAGTGGGGCTCGGGAGGTGGGCAGAGCTCCGGCGGGATGGCGGTGCCTGGGGGTGGTAGGAGCCCGCCCCGGACTCTGCCCCTGCCCGCGCGTCCCAGGCTCGGCGAGGTGCGGGACCGGCCACAGCGGGGCCCCGCCGCCGCCGGTGCCTGCCCCGGGCCGGTCCGCGCCGGGCGGGGCGCGGCGGGCGCGGGGGCAGCGGGCGCGGGGCGGCGGCGGCGGGCCCGGGGGAGCGGATTACCGCCGGTTGCCGTGGTTACCCGCTACCTGCCGGCGGGCCCCAGCCCGGCCCGGGCGGGGGGGGCTCGCCCGGCCCTGCCTCCCTCCTCGCCGCGGCAGATGTCACCCCGCGCCGCCACTCGGGGCTGCCCGGGCGCTCCCCGTCCCCTCCCGCCGCACCGCCCCCGTCCCGGGCCGGGCGGAGGCCGAGCGTGCCCGGGGCGGCTGCCGAGAACAAAGGTGCCGGGGCTCGGCGCTGGCAGCGCCATGGTCGGTCCCCGGCCCTGGGAAGCGCTGCCCGGCCCGTGCCGCAGCCGGGACAGCGCTGCCTGAAATGGCTGTCGCCGCCCGGGGCCGGGCACGAGAGGGGACCTCGGCCCTCAGAGGCACCTCCCGACGCTGATTCGCGGGTGCTGGAGGTGGCCGGGGTCGGAGGGATGGAGCAGGGACAGAGGAGATGCAGGGGCAGCGAGGCCCAGGAGGGTGGTCCCAGGGCAGAGGGTCCCCGGGGGTACGGGCGCTGAGAGATGTGGAACTAGAGGAGATGGGGAAGACAAAGGACACTGGGGAGGAAAAAGACCTGATGGAGAAGAGGAGGTGAGAGGAGAGAGTGCTCACAGCTCTGGGAAGGTGGGGAGGACGAGAGGAAAGGGAGGGTAAGAACTGTGGGGCACGGTACACGGGGACAGAGGAGAGACTGGGAAGGGGGAGAGACAGACCGGTGCTGGGCAAATATAGGGGAAAGGAGGATGACTGGAATGTGGCAAAGGGACTCCTCAGCGCCTGAAATGCCACTCATTTCCAAGCACCTATGTCAGGGCTGAGCTTTGCTCCTGAAATCTTTTACTCCTTGTGGGGCAGGTGACTTCTAATAAAGCCCCAGCACCAGGACAGGGTAAAAGCATCCCTTCTTCCCATTCTCCTTCCCAACTGAATTTTTATTGCTATTTAAACCTGAGGGGTTTTAAGCCTTTCTGAGATATTATGGGCTCTGACTCATGCCTTGAATACTGGTGAGCAATGCTGGGTGTGGAAGGAGGAACCCGAGGGGCGTGGGCCCCTCAGAGAGGTACTCTACAGCACACGTGTCCTCTTAAATCCTAGGTCAACATTTGGGTATATTGCCAGATATAAACCTCCCTAATCCCGGAGGCACTGACTTGATACAGCTTCTTATGCCCAGTGGCTTTGATACTGCTTGCATCTCACCTGCTTACCGAAGCTAAATAATCATCACGGGAAGAGCAGTCACAAGGCTGAGGAGGGGATGGAGAGACGCAAGGAGTCAGGGGAGGATCGCTGCAGGGAGTGGGATGCTGAGGAGGCAGCTCCGGCATCCGGCATCCAGCCGGGGTGGAGAGGAAAGCGCTGCTGGGTGTGCAGGGAGGCTGTAGCAATGCCCAGACCCTGAGGTTACCTTCACTGCATTCCTTCTGAAACCGGGGAGGAAACAGGGACCTGCTGGCCGTGCAGGGAGGAGGATATTAGCCGGTTGGAAACTGATTTGCATACACGGTTGGTTACAGCCTTAATTTTGAGGGCTCTGCTTGTTAGATCTGACTGTGCTTTTCCCCTGCTGCATTTTCCTTTGTCCTGTTTCTGTAATTATCCTCATTTCAACCCTGCTCTGAGGATTATTGGTCAGTAGGAAGCCTCCTAATGCCCGCTCCTCCTTGGCAGGGGAATACCCATGCCCTCGATTAAACTGAAACTCTCTGAACAGTGACAGAAGAAATTAGATCTATATTCCTCAAAGACACTCCCTGGGGCGAAGTTTCCCGACCCCCACCACGCAGCGCTGCCACCCTGCCCCTTGTGTTCGCTCTCAATATTCTCTTTGTTACAGCCACCTTCAGACCCGGCTTGGGGCTCCCCGGGGAGGGCAGAGGTGGTTTGTGTTGGAAAATCCTCGTGCCCGTGTCCCGGGTGAGCTCAGCGACCGTCCCGCTGCAGCCTGTGCCCAGGACAGGCAGTCTCTGTTCCGAAATTGGGGTGAGGAGCCAACCCTAATAGGCAGCACCGTACATTAAATGACTGCTCCTCTGAGATGTTGGGTAGCTTTAGCAGAAGGTGGGCCCACAAAGTGATTGATTTTTGAGAGGCTCTTGACTGGTGGCTTAAAGAACAGCATTTATTCAATCTATAGACTGTGTAAGATACACAGAGCCCAACCAAGGACAACACAAACGCAGGTTAGGAGACTGGGTGTTCCCTTTACGTGCAGACCCCTGCCAGACCCTGCCCACAGCTCCCAGCCAGCCTCTGCCTGCCCTCAGGGATGTGTGAATGCACGTGAAAAAGATAGTTTGCAGGTCATTTAGAAGTGCAGGTTGCTGCTTAGCAGCCTGGTGGGTACTCACTGGATAACATCCATGCATTCCCTTTGGAAAGGAGGCCTTAAAGGGATGTTTATATATATATATATATATATATATATATATATAAAATATTTTTGAATTATTTTTTTGTCTATGCAAAAATGGCATTTTTTCAAGGAGCAAGCTAAGTGACCTCCCAAAGCCTGGCCCTTTCTCAGTCCCCCTTGCCATTACAGTAGCCAGTGACCACCTCCCACTAACCCTTCCTGCCCTGGTGCTTTGTGCCGAGTGCCGATAGCAGCTGCCGGGTCCCAGAGGCTGCCTCCCCTTCCCACGGCATACCCTGCCAGTGTGAGCTGACACCGTTGGTGCCAGTCAGCTCGGAGGAGCACTGCTCCCCACGCTTCCCACTCCCATCAGTCTGTCACCACTGTCGTGTGGCAGAATTACTGCCTCCTGCTCTCCAGCACATCCGAACACACAAAGAGCTGTGCTGCTGCTGCCAGCGCTCAGCTGCTCTGCGTCTGTGAGAGGGAGGGAGCCTTGGAAAGGTCAGCGCAGGGAAGGAGGGGATGCTGGCTCCTTCCTTTAGGGGCTGTATCCTGGCATCACAGTGAAACCTTGTCCTGCTGGCTGATCCATGTCCACGGGGACTGCAGCCAGCGAGAGTACCTTACATCTCAGGGCTTCCCAGGATGGTTTAGCACCATGTGCAGGTCCAAAGAGCTTCCCCTGCCTGTTCCCCACCTAGCAAAACCACCCCACACTATGGAAATTGAATTTCTTGATCAGTTAAGACTCCACTCTGGACTCTTCCCTTGTTTTTATTCCTGGCCCAATTTCACTGCCAGCTTTAGCAGCACAACAGCAGCAGCCGCCAGTGCCCTGGCTACAGCAGGATCCTCCCTGAAGCGATGTTTAATTTATCCCCCACATCCCCCGTGCCCAAGGCAGCCCGAGGCAGGAGCACCGCCACTCTGCCCCCTCCAACCGCATTACCCCCGGGCCGATCTCGTCACCCCTGTCACCCATCGCTGACACTAACTCAACTTGCCTGCGCTGTTGTAGGGGGCAGATGGACTGTCGGAGCCCGAGGGCATCTCTCTGAAACGCGTGGCTGTGGTGGAAGATTTCTTTGACATCATCTACTCGATGCATGTGGAAAGCTCGTCGGAGCCGGGCAAAGCACCCAAACATGCCGGGCAGAAGAAAACCTACCGAGCGGTGAGAGTCCCCCCGTGCCCCGGGCAGGGAGGGCACTGGAGCGGAGGGGCTGCGGGAGGGAGAGTCCCTCGGGAATGGGGATGACAGGGCAGGTAGAAGCAGAGCCACTGACGGGAGGCAGAGGCGAGGCAGAGCCCAGTGTGCCTGTGCGGAGAGGCGTGAGGAAGGAGGGGTTTAGAGGCAGAGCAGCTGTGCTCGGGGAATCCGGGCTGCAGCGGCAGCACAGCGCGGCTGCTGGGAGAGGAGAGAGCAAGGGAATCATACAAAGGCACTGTGCATGTCTGAAGGGAAAAGGAAGAGAAATCCTCAGTATTAGTGATGGACGAGAGAATGTTTGTCCGGTGCCTTGCATGCTCCAGGTCATCTGCCTCCCTGTCTCCCTCAGCCAGAGGCAAATGTCTCGCGTGGGGCCTTGAAGGTCAGGAGCAGCAGAAAGGGGGACTGGGGCATGGCCGTGGCCTTCCCCTCCTCTCCAGCCCATCCTGGGTTTCCTCAGTTACAAAATGGAGGTAGGCACCAAGCAAAGTCTTGTCTTGGCTCTATGGATGCCAAGAACCAGCTCTATCCACCCTGAAACACCACTCTAGTTAGGTCAGGAATAATTTAGCTTGAAGTGCGCTTCTCCAGGGAGCTTGCTGTTTCTCTTGACTCTGCACAGCCCTTCGATGCAAACATTTGGGCTCTCCTTTTACAAGAAGAGCTGAATTCACTGTCCAAAACCAAGCTACTCCCTTGAATCCCACAGCCCTAAGGACCAGGTCGCTTAGAGACAGGAGTGGCTTGCTGGCAGCTCATCTCTCTGGTGTATACAATGTCTCAGAGAGGTCTGTGCAGGCTGCCCTTGTCTCTGTGATGATGCCTGAGGTTCTGCACAGCTCAGTGTGCTGCCAGAGTCAGCACAGGGTTGGAGTCTGTCCTGCCTGCCTATGTCCGTGCTCCATCCACACTGTGGTGCTGGCAGTGCTGGTGAGGCAGCCCAGTGCCCTGCAGCCTCCCACATATGGTGGGAGTCCCCAGGGAGCAGGGCTGTGCACACAGAGCTCATAGCATCGCTCCCTGCCCTGAGCACTCGAGTCCTGCCTGTGGCAGAGCATGGGGCCAGGGCACACACTGACCCTCCCTGGCTGGGGGCAAGCGACCTCTCTATGGTCCAGGGGGGGCAGCCCCACCAGCATGACCACAATTCAAAAACTTTCTGCTCATTTCCCCAGCAGACCACTCCGACCCTCCCCTAATTCCTTCAATTCATCTCTCTGGAGGACTAATCTGTGCCCTGCACAGCCCCAGGGGAGCAGGCTGGATCCGTCTGTTTTCCCAGGCCTGCTCACAGCAGTCAGAGAGCTTCACGCTCCACCCCTCATCTCCCTCTTGAGCTGAGATCATCACATTAGCAGCGTGTATCCCCTCCTGACCTGGCAGGACGCTGCTGGCTGGGCTGCCCAGCCTCGCTCTTGCCCTCACTCCTGCCCTTGCTCCCCGGAGCGCCTTTGTAGCCTGAGCTGGAAGGTGAAATGGTGCAGAGCACGCGCCACGCCTGGCACGGGTGCACAAAGGGACGCTGCTGGGTGGCCAGTTGGGAGGCTCCAGGGTCCTCTGCCTCCTTCTCCCTGCTCCCTTTCCCCACCGCTTCTGATTAGAGACACTGGAGAGTTTGCCCTTGTCCATGACCTCCGGAGGGAGGCAATCAGAAAGGGAGTTTGGATGGGAGATAACTCATCAAGGAAGCAGTCTGCTCTGCAGAGCGTCAAATCAGCTGAGAAATAACAACTGTATCACTAAAATTAGCTGAACATTTGCAGCAGAGACTGTGGGCTTGCTGGAGCAAAAGAGGCAGGGAGATGGCTGAGCCCGGTGGGCAGCACGCGAGGAGGGTTCCCTGCCTGTGCCACCATACCACGGCTGCCACCAGCAATTTCCAGGCCCCTCATTCCAGCGTTTCTGCGGGAATCCCTTGTGCTTGTGCATCGATAAATATCCCACAGAGGCGAAGACTGAGCTGGCATCCGCTCGGCCACAACAGAGCTCGCTGGGGCTGCAGCTAAATAGGAGGAGAATCCCATGAGGACCAGGCACTGCAGCCTCCATTTGAGCGCTGGGACAAGGTCCCCGCCTGAACTTTCCACCCATCTGGCATTCTGTGCGTGTGGAAAGCCCGGGCTCTGCTGCCGCGCAGTGGAGATGGATGCGGCTCCCTCCCACCGCAGCGGCCGGGCACGGCGCTGCCTCAGCCGTGATCCTGCAAAGCCACTGCCCCTGCCCCGCTGCTCTGCTTCTAGAACAACACCCCCCGCAGGGTGGAAAAATGCTTGGAATTTAGGTATTTCTGTATTTAACGTGGATTTATATAATTTAGGTATTATTTGTTAACTACATAAGGTAGGAGGACGATGCCCACCGGGCAGAGGAGGGGTTCAGGACATCCTGGGCTGTCCTCCCAGCTCGGCCCCATCACCAGCCCTCACCCACGAGGTGTCTGATTGCAGCCCCACTTCCCGTCCTGAGCCCCACTTCTGCCGGGCTCACAGCCCCGAGGACTGGCACAAACAATTGAATTTCTGTCTGCTTTATGACCCCACTTGTAAGTGCTGTGACCCCTGTGGGGGTCACGGCCCCTGGTTTGGGAACCGCCGTGCTCGGACAAGTCACTTAGACCAAACAGGATGGGTGATTAAGCATAGGAACCAGCCCAAAGTAAGAGGTGGGCTCTCCACCTTTTAATGCCTTCCAATTAAGACCAGATGTCTTCCTGGATGATGTTTTAGGCAAACCACAGGCCACTGGGCTGCAGGAGAACCTGGGTGAAGTTTTGTGACTTGTGCTACACAGGTCAGACTCCAAGACTTGATGGTCTTTTATGGCCTTAAAGAAGTCTACATTAAAATTGACTCATTCCTTCTCCAAATAACCTAGTCTTGATCTTTAGAAATACCATAAAATTACCGCTGGCAGGAATTAATTACAATAACAGGACTCTGGGATTGCCAGGCACCTTCTGTGGGTGCTTAGGTCTGGATCTAGTGTTTAACTTGAAGCATCCAAGTTTTAAATATTTATCCTTAGCTTTTGCTCATCTGTAAAATACATATCCCACAAAGGTACAGGAGACTTAATTCACTACTGTTTGGAAAAATGTTTTCAATTCCCTAGATAAAATATGTCACAGAAGTGCAAAGTATTATTAACAGTAATTGATTGTCATTGTGGGAAAAAGTGACCTGCCCTTACAAAAGATTAATGGATTCTTCAGGTTACTGGTGTGATGGTAATTAACAATGCAAACAGAGCTGGTGAGGCCTTACTTTCGCATTTGATTCTTACACGTTCATAGCTTTGCTCTTCCCAGACTCCAAGGGGGAATGGGAGGGCGTTTCTGGGAAGGTGTGGCTATGCAGGGATACCAAAGGTCTGTTCATTTGTGTCTTGGTGCCTCTCTGGCACACCAGTTACCCTCCCAAAGTGTTCCCCCACCAACAGCTGCTCTGGAGGGAGGGATTTAGGACTGGAGGGAATAACATGTGGCTACGAGCTGTGCCCGTGGTCCCCACGCTCTCTGCCCCTTTCTCCCTCTCCCAGGACATACAGCTGTCTGTTGTTTCCCCAGATTGCAGAGACCTATGCTTTCCTCCCGAGAGAGGCTGTGACCAGGTTCCTGATGAGCTGCACCGAGTGCCAGAAGAGGATGCATTTTAACTCCAACGGCCTGGAGCCCAAAGGTAAAGGCGAGTGACTTCTGCCAGCAGAGCTGACACTGCATTTTGTACCAGCACAGTGCCACTGACAGCTGCCAGATACTGTCCTGCCCAGGAGATACATATTAACCTAAAGGTTTTCCTAACCTGGACTGTTTTTCATCTTAGAGCCAAGCTGAAATAATTGCTTCTTTCAGCTTAGGGAGCAGAAGCAGCCTGGCCTTCTTTCAGAGCTTCCCCAGTGCCATCCAAAACATGGGTCAAAAATACCACAGATATGGCTGCAATCAGCCCATGATCATGTGTGGGTGGAAACTTCAATGTCTAAAAAAAAAACCATAAAGTTTTTCCCTGGAACTAGTAATATTGTATTGAAAGACACAGAATATGTCTGAATAGCTGAAGTTTCTGATAAAGAAGCAATTTACACTGATTAATAGATAAGCATGTGATCCTGAGTTTGATAATGGTAAATGTTTTGGCAATCACAGTTACACTGTGCCTGTGTACACACACACAATTAGTGTGGCCACTGAGGTGGTTGACTCGTTACAGTTCGTTTGTAGACAGGTCCAATCTGCAGCTCCTTAGGTCTAAGAGAGAGCAGGAGTGGGAAGAAGATGGGACCAGGTTCTCTTCCAGGTTAAATGTTTGTCTGGTTTTTTTCTGAATTACAAACTTGTTTTCGTGATCAAGTGCAAAGAATCAAAATGATGTTGGTTTCCCCCATTAAAATTGCTTCTTAAAAAAAAACCTAAGCAAACTGCAGGGAGTTGGTCTGTTTCAAAAGTGTCAAGGCAAACTGGCTCATTTGGCATCTCTTACCAAGAAGGGAAGCAGAATTTAAGAAACAAAAGGCCCAACAATAGAGAATTTCTAGTATTAGATTGCCAACTGTTTACTGCTGAGAGCAGAGCTGTGGACATCCCAGAGGTTTGGTGTAAGTGGATTACATGCCATCTATCCAAAGGTAGTGACTGAAATGCTTTATACTCATTACATTTCTTAAAAACTCTCAAAAACTCTCCCAAATAACTCCATGTGAATTCTATTAGTTGAAGCTCCATTACTACAGCCCTTCCCACTCTGCCAGCTAAGGGCCTGATCCCTCTTTCCAATTACATCAAGAAAAGTTCTGGCCTTTGGCCTTGCTGGGAGCAAACCTGGCCTTCACACTGATTGCACTGCATCCATCACGGGTGACGTTCCAAGCTCTGCAGCTGCAGCAGCCAGCTCAGTGGATGAGAAGGGTGATGGGATGAGTCAGGCCAACAGGGATGTCACTTGTTGGCTTCACCCACACCAGGACACCTTCCTAAATGCCTGGCAGTAGCCGAGCTGCCAGTTCCAGAGCTTGGAATCCTGTTTCAGGAGGCAGCTGATGAAAAGGGTTGTTGTTCCTTCACAGATTCACAGACTGGTTTGGTTTGGAAGGAACCTTAAAGTCCATCTCATTCCAACTCCCTGCTGTGGGCAGGGACACCTTCAATTAGATCAGGTTGCTCAAAGCCCTGTCCAACCTGGTCTTCCTTCAGGGGCTTCCACCCACCCACCATCCTGCATCTCCCGTGCCTCTCCCAGAAACACACACCCATCCCAGTTCAGAGGCAGCTCCAGGAACACCCGGTTCTGGATATCCCCTGCAGTGTGGTCCTAGCTGTGGGAACCATGATCAGGGTTAACATCCATCTGTCCTGAATAAATTTATAAATTAATATCAATTATTGATTATTTTCATAAAGCTTCTCCCCTTAGCAGTTCTCTTAAAAATAAATCAATCAGGAATACAAAGGATCCCACAGGTAAAAAGTCTTACTTACCCTCCAGGAATGAAAGGACAGAAGTGCTTCTTTGCCTGAATTGCACCTAAATAGTGACTAAGTACATGTGAAAATGCATTGAGTAGATTAGATAAGGTTACTTTTACTGGGGAAGGGTGTCTGATTTCACTAACACATATTCAGGAATTTATCAGGAGCAAATCACCTAAAGAAACCACTGGGGTCATAGAAGAATTACTGAGGTGTATGCACATGCATACACACATACAAGCATATACAGGTAAAGTTTAACTCAGTAAGATGACAAAATTTGAGTAATTTCCATCTCTTCCTACTTCTCTGGTATGTGAACAAATCTGAGCACATTTAATTTGTGATCACAAAAATCCCTAATTAAACATATCTGACATCAAACCCTGCAGGGCACCCACATCATTCATAAAAGCAAATTGTCTTGCTTGTGGGAAAGTTTGAACATCACTGGACTTCACTGGGATCTCTTTACAGTGTTATCAAATTAGGAGTAATTCCAGTGGAGTGATAAAAATGTGGAGCTGGGATCAAAACCACTTCTGCTTATTCCATCTGTGTGTCCACCATGTGGGGCATGTGATAGAGATAACTGAAAAATGAGCTAAAGGATTCCAGGAGCTTCCTCTTGTGACATAGGATGTGAGGGTTGTTCCCGTGGAGCCCCCCAGGCCTTTTAAAACAAAGGTTTTCTTTCTTTTCCAGATAACTTAGAGAAAAAAAAAAAAAAAAGGTTTGGTTTCTTGGGCTCAAACCCTTATGTGTTGCAGTTGCCTGAATTCACAGTGAATATGTGGCCTCTAATGGGATTGTTCCAAATTTACATCAGGATGGTTTCAGGCAGAATCTAAGCACTAAAAGATCACTTACCCCCCTCTTCCTCCCGTCTGAAGTTGCTGAGCTGCTCCTGTTCAGCTTCATTCATCTCTGCAGCGCTGAGCAGTGGAGCGGGGAATGGCAGGAGAGCAACTTATCATCCTCAGAGATCTGAAACACTCACCTCATCCATGCCTGTGCTTCAGGAGAGAGCAGCTCTATCTGTGTAACTCTTAGCAAATGCTTTCCTCAACTCTTAGGGACTCAGCCAGCTGGGGAAGGTGGCAGGTTTTGTTTCTTTGGAAAGCTCCCCTTGCACTGGGATTTTGGCATCTTTTCATCACAGCACAGCATCCTTGCACAGCAGAATAAGGGTTTATTTGGGGTGTTTAATATATAGAGACAGAAGTGCTCCTAATCTGTAGGTCAAAGCATGACAGAGACTGCTGACATACAGCCATGAGAAAAGATGGAGGAATCAGTTTACAAGGTTCCTAAAAGCTTTGGACCTTCATATTTGGGCAAGTTGATGGCTTGAATGGCACTAGCCACCCTTCCCTGCACCCACAGGCAGGAATGCTCCATCTCCCCAGGAATGGACTAGATGAACCTGGGAAAAAAGCACTGTATTTCCGTGGACCCTATCAATGACTTGACAGAGAATGTTTGCAAAAATCTTTGTGATGTTTAAGTCAATTACAGACAGTTTTGGAGTAAGGTAATTTCTTAATCAGACATGATAGATGTGGTGTTTCCAGAGGTGTGGAGCATCTTCAGGTCTGCTGAGTTTCGACAGGATTTTTTGACACTCAGCATTTCTGAGAAGCAGGCCCATTAGAATTGGGTTGATGGCTTTTCTGAGGTGCTGTAAAACATTTGGAGAAGGCTCTTTTTCAAGGGATTCTGTCACACGTGCCTGTGAAACCAGTGACCCCATAAAATGCAAGCCAGCCAGGGAGATTCAGAACCAGGAATGGAAACCTCCCAGCATCATTTCACCTTCAGCTCCTGGGAATCCTTCTTCCCCTGTTGTTGCTTAAGCTCCCTGTCTAGTGGATACCACACATCTCTTCAGCATGTGCTGGAAGGCTGGATTAATTCTCCAAATTCTCAGATTCTCTTGCATCTGCCTGTGCTGACGGCAAAGAAATCTTGCTTGTAGCCATCAGCCATCCCTGTGAACAACGGCAGCTTTCCTCTTGGACAAACCCACTGCATGACCCTGCAAATTCAGTGTTAGATCATTCCAGCAGCCTTCATGTTCTATGTCCTGCAGGATCCACAGTGGTGGTGGCAGAGCTGACAAATCTTTGAGAATTCAGAGTAATCACTGAGAATTTGCATCGTGGGGACTCTTGGCCTGGCCAGACAGAGCAATTTGCAGGAGCATCCAAACCTGGAGCCATCTCTAGAGCTCATGTGATGTAGCCAGAGGAATCAACAGGAACAATTTAAATTAAAGATCTCTAAAATTAAGTTTGTGTTTTAATGAGGATGTTAAAAATAATTTTCATCACCAGATAGAGATACTTAATACGTTGCCTTAATGTTAACTCCTACCTGAGGGAATCCCAGCAAAATTGGCAAGACTTTGCAATGCTGAAGCAAACTGCGAACAGATCCTTGTTCATCACCCCCTGCATAAATCCCATGTGCATGGAAGTGCTTCTGAGGCTTCAGCAAGACTCAGTTTCTTCTTCAAGTTTGGGGGACGCTGAAAAATTATACATTATGTGTTGGTTTTCTCACAGGTGACAGCAATGCTTGTTTTCTTTTTTTTTTTCCAAAGACAACATCTGTTCCTGTAATTATGTTCTTGGTGGGGTCATGTTCTTAGAGGAACCTTCTCTCAGTGGATGGCAGCTCTTTCCAGGGATTTGAAGTTCTCCTGAATACCCCTGTGTAACAGTTATGAGAACATACTGCAGGTCCCTCATCTAAGTAAAGCTTTTCCTCTGTTCTTCAGAGAGTGAGCCACCTTCCTCCTTGGTTTCTGGGATCATTGACTACAACATGCCCCTCACCTCGACTTACCTGAAGCAGATGAAGCTGCGGGTGATGAATTCACAGGAGCAGGTGAGTGACGCGCCGGGATCTGCCTGTGCCGAGGAGCTGAACAGAGCAACGGTGCCGGGCACATTGATTCTGGGAGGATATTTTTGGGAATGGCTGGTTTGTCCAAGCTGGTTGGGCTCTGACCAAGCACAGCAAGTGCTGGGGCATGGAAGTTGGGGGGCAGCGCATCCTGGATCTCCTGGCTCAGGGGAAGCAAACTGGGCTGCTTCAGAGGCGTGCCAGTGGAGAGAGGCAGAGGGGGGGTTGATTAAGTTATTGCTTCTAACAGTCCGCTTGGTCTTCAGACATACGGTTCTTCTAAAAAATTGTTTTAAAAATAAATATGGCAAGTGGTAATTTGTTTATCTCCCACTGATGTCTGGGAGCTTTAGCAGATGGGGTCTGAAGGCCAGACCTGGCTTTGGTTGCTCTGGGGCTCTCTTAAACTGCTCAGCAACATGAGGGGGTTCAGCTGCAGCCGCTCCGCTCCCACGTCAAAGTGGGACACGACACCGTTGTTTGGTGACAGTGTTAAGCCACTGGATTTTGCTTTGGGGATGTATGGGGCACCCTGCCACAGGATTATACCCAGGCTGTGCAATTTTCTGAAGTTCTGCAGCTGCAGAATTAGCTATGGGAACCTCTGTGCACCATGGAAACAGTCTATAAAAAGAAAAGTATGTTTTACTTGCTCCCCACAATCTGCACTGGAAGCCAGTGCTGGATTTTCTTTCCAGCACACTGAAACCTGAACCTGATTTCACACATTGCTGCCAGTGGCAAGATGTGACAGCATTTGCATGGTGCTGTGGTGGAAAACATTGCTGGGAGCCTGAGCACCCGATGGGGACTTTTCTCCAACAGCTTCCTGAAGGGATGTGGGTTAGAGCATCACTGCCAGGGTGTAAACTGCCAAGTGTGGGTTTGCTGGAGGGATACCGAGCTCCTCCATCACTTCTATTGTGAAACCTTCTTACTGGAGGACAAAATGGCATCTGGTGGGAAGCACTTCTGTATCTCAGAGCTTTTTCCTTTGCACTTGTTTGGCACTTGAGTGAGTTTCAGGATTTGTTTTAGGTTTTGAAAGGTGAAAGGCTGATGTGCCAGGTTTTGTGCTCATGATGGGTCGGGCAGTAGAACTGTGGACAATTTGGGGAGCAGCTGGGCTGAACTGGACTAGGCTGAACTGGGCTGGGGACATGGAGTGTGTGCCCCTTTGTGCCGTCTAATGGCTACTTTGAGACCACTTCTGGATAAATAGGCCAACATGTTCCAACCACCTTTGGATTGTGCAGTGTTTGCTGGATCTTGGTGCAGCTCCTGGCAGAGTGGCATGGTGTAGCAGATGCTGCAATGCTGTTCTTCCCCAAGGTCAGGGACTCAGGGGCCATGAAAGCGGGCTGTGCTTTTCAGCATTTGAGGTGGTTGTTTCAAGTTAGGTTTGCTGCATATAGAGGACTGAGTGGTTTGACTTGTCACTATTTATGCATTTTCAGCCAGTTCCTCTTGGCTCTGAAGCTGCTCAAGGGAAGTGTGCTACAAAGCTTCATTAAACTCCTGTACCCAGTTTCTACAGGTAGAAAACTGGCCTTGCAGTTTGATCTTATTCCCAGGATAAACAAACCACCCAGAAGCTGGCAGGTTTTAGTAGTGGATCTTGAGTTTTGGAGCTGCCTGCTTAGGGATGCTTGTTTTGAGAACTTTGGTTGGTAAATTAGAGTTTATACCCTGAATTTTGGTGCAGCAGTTTGCACTGGAACTGTCACTAGATCGATACAAAGTGCTGCTAGCACGAATACTCCTGAAGCTTGCAGGGATTGGAATAGAAGCGTATGTCATGCGGGAACAAAAAGGGACCAGCTGAGGGAACCAGCAGTTGTTGGTTTAGATCATAAATCAAATGGTTTGATGTTATTCCCTGCCTCTAAAGTTTTCCTTCTCCCGTGCTCCTGCTGTTACATTGCAGCGCAGCTTTCGAAGCTTTTCAAGCCGTAGCAGCCAAGGGAAAAACCTGTTTGGAAGAAGTAAAATTTGCTGTTCGCTGTGTTACTGAAACTGATTCCTGAGAGCAAAATAACAAAAGATCAGTGCTATTGCTCAGACTTCTGAAGCATTAAAACTTTCCATCATGACAAAAGTCTGGAGAGGATTCAGATGGTTGGACTTGCTGGATTTGAGTGCTGTCCCTTCTGACATGGGACATTCCCCAGCTTCCCCTGGGGAATCAATAGAATTATTTAGGTTGAAAAGATCTTCAAGATCACTGAGTCCAACCGCTCCCCCAGCACTGCCAAGCCCACCACTAAACCATGTCCCCAAGTGCTACATCTGCACGGCTTAAATCCCTCCTGGGATGGTGGGCAGCCTGTTCCAGGGCTGGAAAACTCCTTTGGTGAAGAAATTTTTCCTAATATCCAACCTAAACCTCCTTTGGTGCAACTTGAGTGAAAACAAGTGCCACACTCCTGAGACAGCTGTGGCTGGACCTGGAGCTGCTAATACTGACGCTACCTGAAGAAAATGTGTGTAATAATGCCAATAACAGGGGTCAGTTCCCTCCACAAGCATTCCCCTGATAATTTTATTCTTCTTCATACTTTGCACTGGAAAGGCAACAGTGCCATCCTTTATTCCTGGAGGAACCTGGCAGTCTGTGTGGAGCATAGCCCATGGAACATAGGCTGTGTGACACAGGCTGCAGCTCTCCCTTCCCCAGGCTTTGGGTTAGGGTTGCACAGTTCAGGTGTTGCAGCTTTTGGAGTTCCAGGTGTTTGCCAACTGAAGGAGCCCTCTAAAGACAGTAGAAATAATTCTGACTTTTACGCAAATGCAAAACAGGCAGAAAATACAACCTGCTTTTAAAATTTGCACTACACAGATACCCCCTGCAAGGTTTTTATCTACCAGCATGTCCAGGCTGCTCTTGCTGAGCACTGCCATCGTGCTACTTTGCTGCCTTCCTCTCACTAACATTTGATGGTGTTAATAGAAATAAATTAAGCAATGGACTCGTGTTTCCCTTGGCTTTGGCCAAAAGCAATTATTTGTATGCAGCAGCACCAGGAGAAACTCGCTTCACTTGGGGTAACAATGAGTGAATTTATGCCAAAGTGGCCTTTTAACTTCATTATTCAGGGGAAAAAAAGAAAGTGCTTGTAAGTGTAATCTATTAGTGCTGCTAAGCACATCAGTATTAGGGCACCAGTGTCTCCAGAAGGAAGCACAGCCAGAAGAACCTTAAAGAAAGCATTTTATCTCTGCTTAGGGACAAAAAACTGTCAGAAGAGAAGCTCTTTACATGGTTGCTCACAAAATGAAGAGTTGCCACAGAATATATTTCTGTATCTTTATTGGAGTCAGAACATCTGTTCTGGCACAGCAGAAAACAGCAGAGACCCGTGTTGTTTATATTGGGTTCAGTAGGACATGCAGGTTCTTCTGGAGTGGGAATCTTCCTTTATCCCCATTTTTTACCAGTTCTCACATGTGTAATCAGGCCCCTTACCCTTTCCAGAGTGCTGAATACCATTTCATGGTATCTACCAAGGCATTAAAGCATCTCTGGACTGCTGACCTTCCCAATCTAGCAGCAAAAAGGAATGAAAAGAAGATATTTGATATTTATCTATAATGATCCACCTCATTATCAAATGCTAAATATTAGCATTTTTAAATGATTGGTTATTCTACTGCGGTCATTTTTCAGACAGTCTTTTCTGTGTTACTCAACCTCAGCTTTGGATTTATTTTTTATGCTGCTGTTGGGCAGGGTTTCCACTGGTGACAGGAGGAATAGAAAGACTTTAAGAGGACAAATCCCACCACTGAAATTCCACCTTCTCTCTCTCTCTGCTCCAGAGTTGTTGCTGCTACCTTGGCAGAAACAGTCCAGGGCCGAGTAACCAGGTTTAAATGATACAGAAACATTTTCAAAGATTGCTTCAGTGGCTGCTGGCAGAAGGTCACGCAATCAGTGAATGGCAGGAGCTGCTCTTGGATGGGAAATAAGAAGAGTGTTCTTCTTGTTGCTATGGCTTTGCTGCACTGACTTGTAAGTGTTTGAGAGGGACAGAGCCTTGTCCTGCACCATCACACATTTCATCCATCCAGTAATTTCCTTGTAAGCCTGGAGTGTGTGATGGTGCATGGATGTGAGATGGTTTTCAGAACTCTATTTCAAGCAGTGTTTTAGCTCAGAAAGATGGATAATCCTGGAAGGGGGGCTCAGGGGCTTAAATCTCACTGATGTACGTGGGGTTGGTCTTGTCTGGTGCTGGTGAGGATCAAGCCTCTGCAGGATTCGAGAGCTCACGGAGCCTCATGACCAGAGGCTGGTTGGCAATGTGAATTCCTCCTCCTTCCACTCTCCTTCTTCCCTGGTCTACATTACTGTGCTTGCTCACTTCAGTGTCTCAGAGGCTCTGAGAGCAGCTAAGATGCATCTTCCCCTGGCAGCTCACTTGCTTCCTTCTGTTTTGGAGCCATCTCCAGGCGGTCCTGGGGGTGCAGAAGGCAGGGAGGGGAGCCTGCAGCCACAGAGGAGGGCACACTGGGTTTTTATGTTCAGTCTGTAAGTTCAGTAGTGAGAACTGCAGACATCTCATTTCACATAGTCCAGAGACCAGGAGGCAGAGCTGGCAGCTGCTGGGCGAGCCCTGGGACCTGGGTTTAGCTGTCTGAGTATTTCATGAAGGCATCCTGAAGAAAAGCCGTGTGTATTGACAGAGGTGAAGAAGGCAGAAGCAGGCAGTACTTGAAAGGAAGTGGGATGATGTGTTTGCATCACATGAGGATGATAAGGTACTTCCCAGTCCACTAAAGAGGGTGTTAAACATCTCCGGGAATAAATACCTCTAGATCAACTTGACGAGATAACTCTCATCCAAGAGGCTTTGTCTTGGTTTGAGAAGATCTTTGTTTCCTGCTGCTAATTTTTACGTCGTTTTTGAGCACTAGAGAAGTTGCCTAAACGCACCTTTAGGCACAGAAGGGACCACTGGCCGGAGGCACAGGGAGACACCGAGTTAGAAACAGATTTCCTCGCTGCTCGGCGGGCTCGGCAGCACAGCCCTCTAGTGGGGACAGAGCTTCTGCCGCCGGGAGCCGGCTTTGCCTGGGAAACCTCGTATCTGCTCTTAACGACAGAGTTAGTCCAGGCAAAGCCAGGTCCAGCTGTCACACCAGCGTTCTTTACTGGCAAAGATGCTTTAGCAAAACTTTCATCCTTGGCCTAATGGCTCACGAGATGCAGAAGGTCAGATGACCAATCCATTTAGCCGGGTTTCACCCTGGTGTGAATGGGTTGCTTTCAGTGAAGAGCAGCTCATTTTTGTTACTGGGAATTAACTCTGACGTTCCCACCTAGTAAGAACTTTATTTCCAGTGTGGATCTGTCAGTACTTTTCCCAGTGTTCCAGGTGAGCTCTGTGTTTGTTCAGTGTGATGTGTGCTGTGAGCAAACTGTGGGAATGACGTGGGCTGGCTGGGGTCGGTCCTGCCACTGCAGCTCTTGTCTTCAAGTGAGAAGTGATGCCAAGGCTCTGACTCTTTGCTGTTTTGGGGCTAATCATGCTATTTTCTAATAAGAAAGGAGGTGGCACTGCCTGTTCCCAGTGGTGCTGGGGACAATTCACCCCCCTGAACTACTCAGGTGTATTTAGTTGCTGCATGTGACAGCTCCAGTCCGTTCTCGTTCCCCACTCTCTCTTCACTTCCCTGTGGTGTTGTACAGCTCAACTACGGTCCTGAAGGAGTGGCTGGGGGATGTTTAGAATTTTCTCTGGCTCTTGGTGGAGCTGTGGTTGTCATGCAGATCCACCCACGGGGAACTGGGACTGATCACTCTCCACCACACACACCTATCCTGGTGCCCGTTATCTGGTCTCAGAAGCCTGCTAGAGCCAAGCTGCATGAGCTTGTGTCTGGGAACACTGAATAAGTAGGGCCAGAAGCCACACTACCTCTCTTTAACTCCTCATTTCTTCCCAGTACACTCCCTGTTTGGTAAGGAGAGCTGCTGCCCATTCCCTTGTGTGTTAACCAGCATCAAAGGCAGCTGTTCCCAGTAGAACTGGAAACAAGGCTTTGGTTCAGGGCCTGTAAAGTGGGGCTGGGAGATATTTCCCCCTATAAAGGGGAAAAAGTAAAGATGTCAACCTCAAAGTGATGAAAACACTATTGCAACATCCGCGGAGTGGATCTCATGGATCCAGTTGCATCTGTCCTGTTCCTGTGGAAAGCTGTGCATGGTGGACTGTTCTGCATCATCTCAAAGCTCAGGTGCTGACGTGCTGTACATTGACTTTGATCAAGTCACACAAATGGTTGTTTCTTAATTGCCTTCTCCCTTTAAAAAGGGGATAATACCTTAGAGAGACTTCTGAGGTCTTGCTCACTAATAAAGCTCTTCAAGAGCTTGGATGGCAACTACTTTGAGAGCGCAAACTGTTATTAATGATTTCCGTTGTTACAGAAGATGAAGCTGTGTGGTTCAGCTTTTTAACCTTGAATTGTGTGCTTGCTTTTGTTTCCGCTGCTGTTCAACCTGTGTGGGCAGGTTTGCACCTTGTCTGCTTGCACAGACCCCCTCAGACCTACACCAGGAGCCGTGTGTGTGCAGAAGGAGCTGAGGAGTCAGTTTTACTCACAAGGATGGATTCTGAATTGTGTGGAATGGCTTGAGAATGGCCAAAAATGGGTTTAGTGAGGGTTCTGTTTGTGGTTACTCAATTCTGATTTGGGGGGCCAAGAGATAAGCTCTGAGGGTCATCCTCACTGAACAGAGCGGTGCAGACATCACTACCAGGGCTGTTGATTTGGGCTGTGGAAAGGAATGTTAGGGGATCTTTCACCGTCACGGACCTGTCCCTTCAAACACCCATTTGTACTCCAGAAGAAGATAATTCTATCCACAGAAACAACTCCTTTCCTGCTTCTGTATTTGGCAGTGACTGGTGTACCCTGTGAAGTACAGAGCTGTATTTCCTTTCCTTCTCTTGGTCTTGGCTCCTGGGAGAAAAAAAACCCTTTTATTCATACCCATGCCAGATGCTAACTACTGCTGCTTCTAAGGAAGGAGTGACCAGGATGAAGTGGGAATACAGCCCTCAGCCCACAAGGAACCTGGTCTATAATGAAATTTCCCAAATCTTTACCCTCCTTTTTTCCCCCTGACTCTGCTCTGGATGGCAGATAAGGTACAGTGTTGATAAAAGCTGTGTCTACTCCTCATGCCATGCCCTCCTTTGGTCCCTCCAGCCTGAGGTTTCCTTACGGCCCTCACCCCCGAGAGATTCGCATTTCACTGCTTATTCCTCAGCAGAGTTTGATGGTCACGGAGGATCCAATGCAGGAGGTCCCGTTTGTTATTTAACCTACTTTTCAGAGGCACAAGAACATCAAGTGACTTGCACAAGGTCGTCCATGAGTCAGTGACTCCTCTGGCGTGATGGCCAGAGCCTGCAGTCCCTGCTCCCGCCACTAGATCCCTGTGCCCACAATCCACAGCACCACAACCATTCAATTAAGCTCCTGCAGCGCCTTAAATGTCGTTTATTCCTGGGTTTGACAGCAGCCCTGGTATTCTTGTGGAGCCTTGCCTTAGGAAATGACAACAGATGAGGTCAGGTCGTCGTTAGCGATGCCCTTGGAAGCATCACTGCATGGTGCTCGGGCAGGCTCTGTGGTGTGGGTGCTGTCACGGCCGGGACATGGCTCTTCCCAGGACCTGCAGCCCAGCTCTGGTGGCATCCAGCAGGACCCTGCTGGACCAACACAGTCGGACAGGGAGCCCCAGGCTCTCTGCATGGGCAGATCTGTGTCCATGTGAAAGGGCTGGCAGGTACCAGAGGTAATGAACACATTGTGAGGAGAGAGGGAAGGAAGCGACTTATAAATAATATATTTGATGTATATTATATATATGATATAGTAACAGCAGCACTGGTTCGTTACGGTGTGCTTTTTTTTAATGTGTAGTCATGTAAGGCACTTACCCCCGTTCCTGACAACTCGATAAATGATTATTACCAATTCTATATCTAATTGCCAGTTATTTCCCCCTAGACAATTTGAATCCGAAAAATACCCACTAGAAAGGCGCTTGGTGGGCAGTTTCCCAGAGCTTCCCTGGCTGTTTCTGGAGGCAGCCCCTCTTCCGCTGGTGAGCCCCACTTCTGCCAGCCTCGTGACCCCGTGCGCTGGCACAAACAATTGCATTTCTGTCGGGCTCATGA
Organism: Corvus moneduloides; assembly: GCF_009650955.1. NCBI lineage: Eukaryota > Metazoa > Chordata > Aves > Passeriformes > Corvidae > Corvus > Corvus moneduloides. Next base: position 7,530,513 of record NC_045492.1, read on the forward strand.
CCCCACTTGTAACAGCGGTGACCCCCCTTGGGGTCAGGACCCCTCTCCTGCACAGGGAACAACTCCTGCCTAGCAGCTCTTGCTGAATGGCTCTTCCTCCCTCACTCCCTGTGTGGACCTGGCTGTTCCACACTAAGTTTGCCGATGTGAAATTTAGGTTAATCCATTTCCAAAGTGGATTAAGCTAACCCACACAAAGGCACTTAGTATAAAATAAGAGTGTCCACATGGTGAGGCAGCACAGAATAGTGCCTGTGCTTCAAACTCACATCCTGATGGGTTTGTGTCCTCTGCAAGCTCACCAAACGGAGGGGCAGGCACTTCGGTCCCAGGGGATGTGCTTTCCCAAATGGCTTTAAGCCGGTCTAGCTTGAAGCCAAAGGAAGTGCAAGGAGTAAACAAAGCCCAGCAATGGGAAGGGGTTAAAGCCCGCTCTGCTGAGGTTCTCGGCGAGGCTCCTGTTCACCTTAAATGGTCAGGATTTTATTTTAGCTTCAGGGAGGAGCAGCAGTCATGGAGCTGGAAGGGAGCACGGAGAAGGCCCTGTGGCTGGGGTCTCACAGCCTGCTGCCCTCCCAGCCATCCGCTTCCTGCGGAAGGCCCCCAGGGCTCCGCTCTCGCCTTTCCGCCCCTGGCTCCATGATCAGCCTGGAGGAGAGGGAAATGTAGTACTGAGTGATGCCCATTTTCACCTCTGGTCTCAGATCTTCCTGAGCCACCCTCTTCCCTTGCACGCTTCCCTGGCAGTGAGCTGGTTGACGCTGGAACAGATAACATCATAATTGGACATCCACACTAACAAGCCATAAACCCAAACCTGGCAGTTCCCATCCTGGCTCTGGCACCGTTTCTGGCACCAGCCTACTGCAGGCTCCACACCGAACCGCTACACTTGGTTTATTTCATAAACCATTTCCTTTGTACCATTAAACAGTGAAACATGAGGTGGGCTGGGGAGGGGGATGCTGCAATGTTGGCGCCCATCACTGCGATGGGGATCACTATCCCATCACGGTGATCCCAAACTAGGACAGAGGTCATTGACCCACTGCCCTCGGAGCCCAGCCTGGGAGTGGGTACCAGCCTGGGGGATGCCGGGACCTCCAGCGCTGCCCTGCCAGAGCTGGGGCACAGCATCCCCATCCTCCCGGGGATCTGGCAGCCGGTGCCCTGCCCAGAGCTGTGCTGGGCAAGCTGCTGGTTTTCTAGCAGCCCTGCTCCAGCGTTCCGAGGCTGCGGCGGTGGGTGATGGTGCTGCCGGCAGCGCGGGGTCCTTCTGCTCCCGCGGAGCGAGGGAGAATCATCGGGAACAAAAGGATTCGGCTCCGCGGCACCCACCGCGCGGGGAAGGGGCTGCGGGACCCACCGCGCCCGGGGCTCGCTGCACGGGCCCCGCACTTGCACCCGCGCACGGGCGGACCCAGGGACAGAGCTCCCGGGGCCGTACCGAGCCGGGCGGACAGAGGGTCCCCGGGCCGGTCCGTGACGGGCGGCAGCCCCCGGTGCTGTGCTGAGCGGAGGGTCCCCGGATCGGCTGCAGCCCCCCGGGCCGTGCGGAGCGGAGGATGCCCGGGCGGGTAGCGGCCCTCCCGGCCGATCCGAACCGATCCGTACCGTGCCCCGGCCGCGCATTCTCGCGCTCTCCAGCAGGCGCCCGGCCCTGGACATTGTCTCCTCCCGGGGAAGGGCCCTCCCGGCCCTCCACAATGTGCTCTTCCAGGCGCAGCTCCGCGCCCCCCGCCGCGCCCGGCCCGGTGCGCCCGCCCCCCGCGGCCCCGCTCCCCTTCCCCCGCCGCCCCCGCCCCCTCCGCCCGCGGCCGGGCCCCGCTCGCCCCCCTCCGCCTCCCCGCCCCCCCCCCGGGAGCCGGGAGTGACGCGCTCCGCAGCGCCGGCCCCTCTCCCCGGGCAGCAGCTGGCTGTCAGCCTCTCCGGAGCGCCGCCAGCCCGGGCCCCCTCCCTCCGTCCCTCCGTCCCTCCGCCCCGCGCTCCCCGCCGCGCCGCCGGGCTGGCGCAGGCCGGCAGGCCCCGGGCTCCGCTCCAGGTAGGCGCCCGCCCGCGGAGGGCTCCGGTACCGGCCCTGGGGCGGCGGGCGGGGGGGGATGCGCGGGGGCTCCACGCGGCCGCGGCGCTGCGGGGCTGGGGAGGAGGGGGGGGGGGCCACCGGCGGGAGGGGCGGGGCGGGGCGGGGGGGGGCGGCGGCCGCGGGGCCCGGCCCCAACTCCGGGGGGAGCGGCCGCCCCGCGGCCCCGGGAAGTTGCGGGTCGCCCGCCCGGCTGCCCGGCGGCGGTGGGGGGAGGGCGGCGCGTCCTTCCCCGTGCCCGGCGCGGCTCCCCCGCGCCCGGAAGAGCACAAAAGCGCCGAAGAAAGTGGGAGGAGGCGGCGGCGGGAGTGCTCTGTCCCTGGCCATCCCCGGGCACCGGCCCCAGCCATCCCCGGGCACCGGCCCCGCGCCGCCATCACCACCAGCCCCGGCCCCGGGCGGGGATTGTGCTGGAAATAGCCGCCTCCCTGGAGGTAAAGCCCTACTTACGTGTCAATCCTCGCCGCACGCTGAGCCCCGCACACGCGCGGGCAGGGCTCCATCGCGGGTGTATCTATTTACCTGCGGGCGGGGGTAGGACGGGGACGGGGACTCTCGCCCGGCGCCTCGCACCTCGCTGCTGCGGGGACACACGCGTGGGAACCGCGTCCCACCGGGGTCCCGTGGCCGTCGGGGAGGGTGGGGACACGGGAACCCCCGGCCGCTCAGCCCGCAGCGCTGCTCCTCTTGGCCACCGCCTCCAAAACCGGCTCCGGCCCCCCCCGACACTCGCTTCCCGGTGCTGGGGGAAGAGCAAAGTGCCCTTTCACACCGCGCGGTATCAGGCACCGTCCCCACCTCGCATGGAAAAGCAAACGCCTGCGAGCAAGTTCAGGTGCGGGGGAGGCAGGTGCGGGGCTCCAGGGTGGTGGTGGGAGTCGTGCAGCCCGGTCCCCCCTGCCCCGCGTTCAGCACCTCCCCGCTGAACAGCAGGAATGGGGCAGCGGCTCCGGGAAGGGGCTGCGGGGCCGCCCCCCGCCCTGGCAGCTCCCCGCGCCTCGGGGCTGTGGGAATGCTCGGGGGGTTCCCAGAAGAAGAGCTCTTAGAGAAGGGGGAGGGGGAGAAGGGGATGAGCTTCCCTTCCTCTTCCATTTGCCGTTTGCCGTTTAAATTAACTGTTTTTCCCATTTTCGGGAACTAACAAATTTCTCGGGTTTTGTCGGGTCCCGTAGAAATCAGCAGAAATCGCGGTAAATAAGGACGTAAGTGACGTGACAAAGAGCGCCGGGGATGTTCTCTTTGGTGTGGGAATTGTACACACGAGTAGGCAGCGCAGTCACAGCTCACCGCCGCCACAGCCCGCGTACACCCGTGTGCTGTGAGGCTTCTCGGGTCTTTGAAGCGATGACCACCACAGTATTTGTGGCTGCAGTACCAATCTTTGACCCGGAGTGTTTTATCTTCCATTAGTAAGCCTTTCTCTGTGCTGAACTGGTTAAGTTAGGGTCAAATCTGGTTCAATACCTTCTTGGCATGCTCAGAGGGCTGGGTTTAAACAGTGGCTGAGATGAGGCTGCCTTCCTGAGAGCTCGTCCCTGCACGCCGCTGTCGTGGGTCACAGCGCAAGGTGCTGTGCCCTGGCCAGGTTTGGCAGGTCTGGGGGCTGCCTGTGCCGGGCAGGTCATGCACGGCACCGGCGTGGCAGTGGAGCAGCTCTGGGGGCTGGCAGTCACGCGTTGCCTTTTGTTGATTCTAAAAACACGGCTGGTTCTGGTGGGAAGCTGAGCGTGGCTGTGTGCTGGGGAGGTTGCACGGCACACAGCCTCGGTTCCTGCTCCGCGGAAGGAAATCCCATCGGGATAGTAGGCTGTGGCGTGAAAGGACATGTTTTAAAATAAAAGGACTTAAAGAGAGAAAATAAACCGTCCTGAGACTCGGAGCTTGGAATATTAAACGTGAGGTACAGCATGTAAATGACTGGAGAGAGATTGCAAGGCAGTCCCCGAGAAACTGAGCCTGGCTGTAAAATAAGCAGGTTACTGATAGTCTTGCATATATTTACGAGGTTATAAGAGTAGCTCCCCCCCCGCCCTGCTCCAGCCCGTGGTGTGGGAGGTTGTTCTCCAGGAAGAAGAGCTTTGGTGAAGAGATGTTGTCTAGCAATTACAGCCTTGCAGTCCGGAGGGCTTGATTGGGTTCCTCGATCTGCCAGAGGCTCGCTGTGTTCTTGGACCAGCCAGGGTGGCTGTCAGTACCCGGGGTTTTCAGCTCTATAATAGGAGGAGTAGTTTTCTAACTCGGAGCGAAGTTGGGAAGCTCAGCGGATGCTTGCAGGCACAGTGCTTGAAGATCGTGAATGGAAAGTGGGACAGAAATGTGGAGTGTGAGCCCTGCACATGTGAGTGTCTGCCTCTGCTGTGTAGAAAATATTGGCTGTAAATGTCTGTAGAGCAGCTGCGAATGTTGTAGATAAGGAGAGAAGCAAGGATTTTGTTTTCCAAACCCTGAGCAGTGCCGGGAGCCCTGCTCCGATGTTTGGGTGTGCCCTGTGAGTGCAGGAGCAGGATCCGACTTCCCCTTGCAGAGAGGAGCTCTGCTGCCTGACCCTTGATCGCTCAGTCCCTTGAACAGTGGAAACAAAGCGATGGGACTTTACTGCGGGGTGAGGAGATCTCTCCGGAGAGCTGGGAAAGGCAGGAAGGAGGAGGGCGGCAGCAGCAGTGCTGAGGTTCAGGGTTTGGCTCTGGGCTGGCTGCTTGGGGTGCCAGTGGCACTTCCATCTGTGCCATGAGTGGTGTGGAACTAGGGAAAAGGCAGCAGGTCCTGAGACAGGCACTGGTAATGGATTGCATTCTGTTTTCTAATGAAAGTTTCATTTGAAGTTTGTTTACAGGAAAGAAGAAATTAGCAGAGAGAATTCTCCTGAGAACCCAGAGAGGAAAAAGAATGAGCTGCCTGACTTGCAAGCCAAAAGAGGGTGGAAGGGTAGATTAGATTTACCGTATTGCTCCGAGTCGTGGCTGTTGCTGCTGTTGAGAAATGCTTCCTTGTTTGGCTGGACGGGGAGCCCACTGCAAGGCTCAGCCTTCAGCCAGGTTACTGGCCTCCAGGGAGATTCAGAGCTCCCACCCGGCCAGAAATTTTGATCCTGCTCTGGTGTCCTGTGCTTTGAGGCTGGATTTGTGCTGTGCTGCTCTCCCTCTGCCCGTGGGCTGTGGCTGGGCAGCTGGTGCTCTGGACGCTGCTGCTGGGGCCTCCTGTCCCTGGGATTGTCCCTGGTATGAGGAGGCAGTGCCAGCAGTTCACGGGCAGCACTTGGAGGTCACAATGCTCAGCCTTTGGTCTCCGAGGGGTGTCCTGAGGCGGGAGTTTGCTGGTGGCCTCTGGTGTCCCAACAGGCAGTGAGGAATGCAGCCAAGGGCTAGTGCAGGATGCCAGAGCTGGAGTGATGGGGATGGCCAGAGCCACACTTGAGGCTGGGGCTTTTTTCTTTCTTTAATAAAGAGGCACAAAGATGTAAGGAGTTCCTGGGGCACTGTGCTGTGGGCAGAGTCGGGTGGTCGCCCAGACCCAGCAGGCAGTGGATGCTCTCTCCCCTGTTCCCACTGCCAGGAAGGGTTCTCCTGCTGCCACCTGTATGTTTGGCTTTGCATTCCCTTGGGGTGGGCTGTGCAGTGGGAGCTGTGAGATGCCAGGAATTTCATCCTGTTGGCATTTTGGCCAAGAGTGTTAGTGCTGGAAAGCAGAAAGTTCTGGCGGGAAAGCAGGGGGTGACTTTCTGCTGGTGGCTGAGTCCTGGACTGGTGAATGTGTGACAGCCTTGTTTAACTTGAGTCATTTATAGCTTATCAGTTTCTGGTTTGATAGCCAGAGTATTTCTAATAATAGGCGAATGTTATTGCGCCTCGAGAGAATTGTACACATTTATAAAGCACTTTACATCGCATGTGCATGTGAGGCATCCTTCGTGTCACTGCTTCTCCCCCATGCGTGAGTGCACGGAGAACGCGATGCCTCCCAGGCTGTGGTTTGGGTGCTGAGGCTGGATGTCCTCTGCAGCTGAGCCTGAACAACCTGAAAACATCATGGGTTGCTCCCAGGGCTCCTCCTCCTCACCGGACAGGTGAGCGACTGTGGGCAGCAAGGACCTTGGCATTTGCATTTGTCTCTTAAGCCTGACAGTAATCTTGAGTAAGCCTTGTGAAGAAGGCCAGATATTAGGGTGGCTGCTTCCCTGCAAATGCTTACAATAAAGAGACTATTTATAGTTTGCAACAGGGAGACCTTTGCAGTTCTGTTCCTATACGTACAAGATGGAGTTTCTGGAGAGGCAGGGTTGCGTTGTGGCTGGTGTGGCAGTCGAGCTGTGCTGAGCCAGGGATGCTGTGCCTGTTCTACCTTCTGCCCTCCTGCTCAACTCCACCTGGGCACAGGGGGGCTGCACCTGGCAGGTCTGGGGTCAGGGTATCCCCGTGGGGGACACACACGGGGCTGCTGAGCCCTGTCTGTCTGTCCATCAGTCCGTCCCTTGGTGCGTGCAGGGTTTCACAAGCCGTAAATTCCAGGAAACTCCCTGGGAGGCACATGGAGGGAGCGGGCTGGGGGGTGGCGCAAGGCCTGAGCCAGCAGATGTGTCTGCAGGGACGAAGAGCTGGGAGGAAAAACACAAACCTGTCTTTAAAGACATTTGTTTGTTCACAATAAAAACTATCAGCCAGCGGCAGCCAGACAGGTCCGTTTTTATGAGCCGCAGGCGTAGGTTGGAGGGGTGCTGCCAATTACTGCTTACACGGAAAGGGAGCGGGGATTGTATTTTATCTCAGGACCAGGGGGAGGGAAAAAAAATAAGAGCAGAGAGGTTTACAAGCCTTTGAAATGTTTCAATCAAAGGAAAGCAGAGTTGAAAGCGGTTCTGGAAACATTTTTGGTGTTCCCCTGCACCCCAGGGCTGTCGGTGCCCCTGGCTTTGGGAGGGGAGCAGAGAGAGGAAGGCAGATAAAGGGATCACCAGCAGGACCGTGTCCATATGGGAACACGTATCTGCTTCCTCCCAAGCTTTGCGCTGGGAGAGTTCAGCCTGGGGAGGTCCCGCAGCCCCTCCTCTCATTCAGGATCTCAGTGCTGCCTTTATGATGATGGTTTTGAAATCCTGTGGCTGACCTTTCCGGCGCTGGAAGCGATCCAAGGGCTGTGTCTCGAAGTACTGTAAAGGTTAGTGAGAAGGGAGAGAGGGAGAGAGAAAATGTCCTTTCAGCTGCAGAAGTGGGAGAGAGGAATGTCATCTATGCCATCGTCGGGGAGCAGGCGGCTGGCTGGGGTCCCTGGCTTGAGCTGGGGTGTCCTTGCCTCACTGGGGACCTGACTCCCCCAGCCCCTTCCCAAGGTGTGTGCTGTCATTTTTAATCAGGGTACAGAGGCAATATTCCTCTGGAGAGGTCTGGAGGATCCTCTGTAGCATCAGGCAGTGCAGATCTTTGGGGATTCATACCTGTGTTCAGATATGCCCCAGAAGCTGCTCCTGCTGCTGCCAGTCCTCTGGTGATTCCTCGTGTAGCAGACGATTTGATTTCAGAAAAGTCCAAGTTGTTACATGGAGCCGTTTCTCGCCTGTCCTCAGCTCTCCCATGTCGCTGCCTTGCCAAGAGCACGCTGGGGTGGATGGAGATTAAAGGGTAAACTCCAGGGCTCAGCCATCCGCTCCTACAGGATGTGAGCTCTTTCTAATTGTCCTCAATTAGAGACAGTGCCATTGCTCAGGCAAGTCTTCAGGCAGGAAGCAGAGCCCTGGTCCCCACTGGGGCAGCCACCTCTCCCTGCACAGGGAAGGGCTGCTCACCGTGGCCTTGGGAAGCCCAAGGGGCCAGCAAGGCTTCTTAGGGCGGGGGAAAGGAGCTGCCCACGCAATTGTTTTTAGGAAGGAGTGTGGTGAGGAGATGTTAAAGCCAGAGAAAGGAGGAAAGGAAATAGCTCCATAAGTTAACCCTTTCCTGCTTGCCTCCAGGATGAGACGTCGGTGAGCAGCGAGGACTTTGATATGAACGACTCCACATGGATCTCAGCTGACCAGCACCTGAACTCCAGCCTGAGCCCCAGCCAGGACGAGAGCATGCGCAGCCCGCAGAACCTGCACGGCCACGAGGACGGTGAGTGCCCCGACGGGCGGGAAGAGCCCCACGCCTCTGCCACAGGATGTTTTTGTGACTTATTAAACATTAACCAGTCCTTTCTGATCAGGTGTCCCACCTGTGGGATGGATTTCATATCAGCTCAGCACCGGCTTCCAGTCCTTCCCGTTTAGCCTCTGGGGTTCCTGCTCAGCTGGGCCCTGTCCAGCTCAGAGCTGATGGTCCTTGTTCCTGGAGCTGTCTCCCAGCTCCTCCAGAAAGAGGTCATTAAATCCACTTCTAAGGGGGGGACTTAGTTCCCCAAGTCTTCTTCCCAGGTGATGAGGAGAGCACTGTTAGTCCTGAACACAGGGAGGATGCCAAGGCTTTGCAGCACAGTCACAGCTTTCTGTGCTTGGAAAGCTGCACCTTTGACAGGTCTTGCATCCCCTGGGCAAGAAATTGTGAATAATCTGCAGCAGCCACAGCGATGTTGTGCGGGGTGAACGAGGGCAGCCGGTTGGGAGGGCTGAAAGCAGCACACATGGGCTGGGTGGGAGGAAGAGTTTTGTGAAGAGAGGTGGTGTGTTACGTCTATGAAACATGCAAGTTGAAAATAAAAGAGCAAGTAAATAAGTGGTAGAAGTACAAGTTCAGGTCAGAGTTCGTTGCCGTGATGCTTGGGAGGATTTGGTGGTTGGACTGTTACTGGCTTTTGCTCAAGAGGTTGAATCCCTCATTGTCCCAGCCTGGCTGCTGCTGGCAGTGCAGGAAGGAGCAGAGGAATTTGACGAACAACTCAGGCTGGGTTGGTCCTGCTTTAAGAAAGGGGACTGGAAAACCACCCCCAAGGAAAGGAAAGGCTTTTGTGCTGGCACATCTCCCTGGGGTGGCTTTTAGCTGGTGGTGTGGCCAGTGGCAGGGATGGTAGAGATAGCAAGAGGGACACTGCTCTCTTCAGACCCAGGGACAGCAGGGACACAGCTGTCTTCAGTCCAGTGACATGTGGGGCTTCAGTTTCCATTGCAGATGTGCAGTTTTGGGAAACTGCTGGTTTTCCGTAGCCAGCCCCAGCCCCAGAGCCAGGCAGCCTTGGTGAGGATGTGAAACCTGCCTGCGTGGCACCGCGTCCCAGCGGTGGGATGGGCACGGGCACTTCTGCTTGCCCAGGGCCCCAGGGGGGCTGTGTCTCAGCAGGAGGAAGAGTGTTTTGGTGGTGACACAGTTGCTCCCATAGAAGCTTTTGGCTCTTCAGGACTAGGCTGCAGCCTCCACCCCAACAAGCCCAACCTCTCATCCCTGCAGCCTGACTGGGTCTCTTTGTACCCCCTGAACTTTGCCATTCTCCCATTGGGACATTTCAGGCTTGTGACTTATCCCTCACCACTGAATTCCCAAGTCTCATTTACAATCTAGAATGACACAGTTTTGATCCCTTCGCTGAACACTATTATTCAACAGGACAGTAATTTAATAAGGGACTCACACATTTAGGCAAATCAAGATGTTCTCACTAAATCTAAATCCTCTTTCTCTCTGCGCCCTCTTAGGAATTGCTTGCAATTTTTCATGCCCTGTGGTTTTCCTTCAGAAGCAGGCCTCCTCTTTGGGGTTCTTCTTGGCTCCTTTAATTTCTTCTGTAAGGTTCAGTGATGAGAAATAAAGCAGAAATAGTCCCGTAGGAATGAAAGTGTCCCTGGTGTCAGCATCGGCTGAACTGGGTAGACTTTGGTGAATCAGAAGTGATGGTGTCAAAAAAATAAGCAAGCCAAGCCCAGGGTGACAAATGAGACCCATACAGAAAAAGCCAGGAATTGCGATTTTCACCAGGCTGTCACACTTCAGAAGCATTTTATGGACTGAGGTTTTCTGCCTGTGGTGAATGTCCATGATCTCTATCAGAGCTCTTAAATACAGACTAATGCTGTCTCATGTCAGTCCCTCTGCCAAACCAGTGCTCCCACCCAGGAATGGAGCATACACGAGAGCACGAAGGGAAGAAGGACAGTGGAGCAACCCAGGAAGGCAGTGAGTGGTTAAAGGAGAGGAACACAGAGCAGAGAAGGAGCATGGAGCAGAGAAGGAGCATGGAGCAGAGAAGGAGCATGTTATGAGAGGAAAAGCAGATTACTGCTGTGGGGAAGGGAACGTGCACAATCAAAGTGTTGACCACTCTTCAGTTTCCTCTTCTCTTGACCTATGAAAGCTCTTTTTTTTTTGGAAACAAATGTGTTTTCCGGGTTCACACAAGCTTGGTAAGGCTGTGCAAAAAATGTGAGTAACCAGCCCACATGAGGTGTGTGGCCTCCTTGGAGCCCAGCTGGCCAAGCTGCTGGCACAGTGTGCCTGCACTGGGGCAGCCCAAGTACTCCCAAGCTGGAAGTTTGTCCACATCTCCTGTGCTCAGTTGTCCCCTGTGCCCTGCAGAAGTCCTGCAGAGCTCCAGCTAGTGCTGCAGTGAGCCCCACACATCCCCTGCAGCCAGGCTGGGCTCAACTCTGGGCCTTCTGGCGCTGCAGAGGGATCTGGTTGCACACCACGTCCTTCAGTTGGGAGCTTGTTCAGGACTGGATACTCCCTGCCTTCTGGAAAACCTTTTGAGTTACTAAATTGGTCCTGCCTGCTGCTGTTTGACGGGTGTGATGCTTGGAGTGTGTCTTCACTGAAAGGCTTGCTAAAGTATAAAGTTTTGATGAAGAGTTGCGTAGTAGGAGAGCAGTATCGTCTGACACGCTTGTTAAAAAAGTCTTGTTTAAAGGACCAAAGCACCAGCTCCAGGTCTTTTCAAGGTCTGGGAGTGGCAAGTGTTCTCCTGTGGCATAGAGCAGAGTGGTTTGAAATCCAGAGAGGCGGGAGAGCAGGGAGTTGTCATCCCATGCTTTGATAAACAGGTACCTGCTAAATCTTCAGAGGCCTAAAAAGCAGCTGGGGCAAAAGCCAACACCTTCTTTGTCCTGGGTGCCCAGAGGCCTTGGGCTGTGCTACAACCAGTGTCAGGCCTGGAACTGCAGGGAGAGCAAAATACACCTAAAGGCTTGGGTGGGTCATGGATAGAGCAGGCACTGTCAGGAGAGCCGGGGTTGCTGCTGTGTCAGTGGGCACACGGTGGGACATAGGACACACCGGCCAGCCCTGAGCAGTGACACTGGACACACACACTCGTTCCTTCCATTTTCCTTTGTTACTCATCCTGCGGGCCCCAGCACGGAAAACGTGAAGCTCCCGGCTACATCCCTTCCCAGTCGGATGTTGCTCACAGCGTACGTGCCCGCAGGAAGCCGCCGGCTGCCCAAAGCGACAGCAAGATCAACACAAACTCTGGTGCTGAAGCGAAGCTATTGTGCCGGACATCCTGGAGGGACACATTTGTGGGAGCCAGCACACATCGGGAGCAAATGCTGCACCGTCCCGCTGTCTGTGCCCCTCTCCATTCCTGAAGGCATCCCATGCCCAGTCCAGCTAAGTGCAGGTCCCAGGCCCTGGCGCTGTGTTGCTGTGGCTGTTTGAACTGGACTCTGTCCGTCTTCAGAGCCTGTCCACTTCCACAAGCGAGCACTGCACTGCAAACCTCCGACTTTGGTCTGGTGTGTGGGGTTGAGTGGGGTATCCCACCACAGGGGTGCTGGGGTATTCCACCCCAGGCCTGCTGTGACTTGCTGGCGAGTGCAGTGCCCTTGAAAGTAAAGCAGGAGTCAGACCCCAGACCTCAGTGTGTGACATGGCAAAGTGCTTGAACTCATATAGAAGAGCCTCTGTCTTGCCCACTAATAGGATTTGCCTTGCCTTGTCCCTGGCTGTATATCCTGCTCCATTGCCCAGGAGCAGTGCTCAGCCCACAGGCAGGGCTTGCTGCTCCCCAGCCTCCTTTGAAAAGCAAAGAAAACTCCTGGTTTGCTTACCCTGTATGGGGAACATGGGCTTGCTTCATGGCACCATGTTGGACTGATCCCCTTCCGCTGAGATCCCCACGTGCCGTCCTCGCTTGACTGGCAGTGTCCCTGCTGAATCTGTTCTGCCCAGAGCAGCAGTGGCTAATCCAGACCTTGGAGAAAGGACTTTCTTAACCTACTTAACTGTGAAGGCACACGCTTCTTGGGGGCATCCCTTGAGGCAGCTGGCTGGGGAGGCTTCTGGGTGTTGGGGACGTTCCTCAGGAGTGCTACAAGGAGGGACCTCAAGGACATGTGGGCAAGCATTATTTCCAGATTCTGTCCCAGGGGCTTGTAAGGCCTGTCACTCCTCTGGACACCTTGCCCTGGGATGTCAGGGATGGCATAGGGCTGTCCCCAGCACAGCAGTCTCTCTGCTGGTATGGCATGTGTCCCACAGCTCTGGGTCACACTGCTGGCACTTGATGAGATGCCCACGGTGTGCTGCACATCACCAGCTACCCTAGACCACCAGCCTAGCAGAGCTTTCTGGGGAGGAGCAGCCTCTTGCCAAGGGCTGACCAAAAGCCAGGCTCTGTCCCCAAGTGATGTCCCCCCAAGTCCACAGCTGCATCTCTGACAGCTGGCACCCAGCCGTGGGGCAGTGGTGCTCATCTCGCTGTGCCCTCACAGGGTCACGGCTGCAGCATTGGTGTCACACAGCTCCCAGGGCTTTCCTCAGCCAGCCCAGCTCTGCTCCAGGTGAACACAAACACCCTTTGTAAGCCACAGGGGGAGCCCAGCAGACTATGGGCAGCTGTCTGATGGCTGGCTAGTGCAGGAGGTGGCCTGTGAGCCCCGAGACACTTGCTTAGCCGAGGCTGCAAAATCCTCACTGTTTTCAGGACTTCTTGCGCCAGTGTTGAATTTTGGCCCCCTAAAGCCTGAGCTCTAAACAAGACTAGGACCAGCAGCCAGGCCTTACTACAGCTGGACGCAACCTTGTTTTCCTTAGGGATATATTTCCTCTTTCTCCAGGGTGTCCCCACACCATGCTGGCACCACAGCAGGAGTCAACAAACATGTCCCTGCCTCGCCTGAGCGGTCTGGGCTGGTGACTCCATTCCCATCCCTTCCAGGGGCACATCTGCTCCTCCCGAGCAAAGGCCCTGGTCTGTGATAAACACCTTCCTTGCGGTGTCCTTTGAAGGTTTTCCTCCCCTGCAGCCAAGCTGAGGAGTGCAGCAGGGACGCTGTGAGGCTGTGGTGGCTTTCCCAGCCTGGTACACTGAGCTCGGCTCCAGCTCTCTCATGGCTGGTGCAGGCACTGCCGAGTCAGTCAGTTTGTCCTGCTGGTGCACGGAGCAAAGTTTTGGGGGTCTGTTCCTTGATCTGGAGCAGAGATGATCACCAGGCTATGGACAGCCAGCACTACCTCTGTCCCTCCCTTCCTCCCCAAACTGAGTACCCCCAACCAAAGGGGGGTGAGTGGGGACAGCAGGGTGAGCCCTGCAGTGCTCAGGGACAGTCCCTAAAGGATTGGGGGTGCACAGCAGTGTCTCTTTGGTGGTAGGTCTGTGCTGCAGGCACCAGCTCGGCATGAATCCGGCCCAAACCCACCAAACCCGTTTGTTTGGCATGGGGAGAGGCAGTGCCCAGGCAGCATGGGGCCACGGCGTGTCCCCTCCCTGCGGCAGGATCCAGGTGGCTGCCAGTGGCACAAGGAGAGGCTTGGTCTGTGCCACCTCCTTCCTCAATGTAGAGCAAGGGCCAGCTCCTGGCTCAGCATTCCTTGAGCTGCAAGGTGGCTGGAGGAGCGGCAGTGGGAGGAAAGGGACAGTGGTTGGGAGGAGAATGGAAAACCGAGGGACAGAGTGTTTGTGACAAGGCTGCTCTGTGCAGCAGGACCTGATGAGCTTTGGTGCATGAGAAAATGTCCAGCACGGGGCTGGCGCGGTGAGATCCCGGTGCCGGAGGGAGCTGCTCCCTCGGGCTGGGCAGTGGAGCTGGGGGGAGACGGCACTGGGGGGCACCTTTCATGGCAAGGGACAGGGAGGCGGCGGCACAGCGCTGCCTTGTCCGGCCAAGCTCTCCCTGCAGACGCGCATTGTGTCCGGCCGTGCCAGATGTGTGGCTCATCGAGGGCTCTGGTCGAGGCAGGGACCCAGGAAGGGAGTGTGGAGGGTGGACACGTTGTCTGGGACATAACGAGGTTTGCGTTGGCGAAGGAAGACAGGAAATAGAGCATCTTAACTGGAACCTGGCCAGCCCCAGTGCACTGCGACCCTCAGCCCCGTTGCTTTTTTCTTTCTTATGCATCTTGGAGGAAAATGCTGGGCAGGACCTGGAGAAAATGGGCTCCATGCTCTGACTGCCTGAGCGGTGTGGGGCCAGGGCCTCTCCTGCCACTCACCACCAGTCATGGGTGTGGGAGCCCTGCAGTGCTGCTCCCTTGCCCCTGGTGAGTGTGGCACAAACACCCAGCAGCGGCCCCCCCATGGGGCCCCCATTCCCACTCGGTCTCTCTAATTTGTATTAAGTATCCCTTCCTCGCAGGCTTTCCTCCTCCCCTTCTTCGCCCTTCTCATCTCTTTTGTGAGTGAATAATTTATGGCACTTTTCATCTTCCTGGCTGTTGTTCCAGGCGGGCAGCGGTGGGATGCTCTGTGCCCTCCTGACAGCCACTCCCAGGCTGGGTGTGCAGCTCCATCCTTTTCCGGTGCCACGGCAGGCTGGAAATGGGACAGACCCACCCAGGAGCCACAGGGAGACTCAGGTGTGGCAGAACTACTGCCATTGCCCATGGAGGCAAAGCAGGCAGGGCCATGGCTGGTGGATCCATGACGGTCTGTGGGGCACCAAGGGTCATTGATGGGACCCAGCGTGGCTGTGACACCCACAACTGCCCAGGCAGGTGGGCAGCAGCCGAGGGAGGGCTGCCCCAAGGCCAGCCAAGGGTCCCATGGCAGTGGGATGTGGGCAGAGCCGGGTGGACCCTGGCCCACTGCGTGGTGCGGGGCTGTGGCGAGGTTTCCGTGGGCCGCTGGCTCTTACATAAGCTCATTGTTTCCTGAGTCAAAAGAGGTTTTGTCTCCGCTCTGGAGATGTGACAGGAGGAGGAACAATTTGCCCCATTCATCTTTAACTCTGCTCTGGAGAGTGGTGCGGTGGCCTGCGCCGGCGGAGACGTTAAACCCAACCACTTCCCCGCCGTAAAATCTCCTGGGGAGCAGGTGTTGGAAATCGCCCCTTCCCCTCCTGATCTCCTCAAATCCAGCGCCACAGAAATCAAGGATAATCCAGCAGCCTCTTCAAAATGAAAACGCTGAGCCCTGATTAATTCATTTAATAAGTGACTGATCCCCTCCTCCCCCAGCACCGCAGCCCAAGAAGCCATTTTACTTCTTGCTCTCCTGGCCTGATGCCGGGGAGATGCCGGGGCTGCAGCAGAGGCACAAGGCTGGTCCCCCACAGCCACCTCTCCAGCCTCACCACGTGTCTTGTCATGGTCTGGCCTCTGCAGAGGGGACGAAGAGGGCAGCACTCCATGGACCTCAGGGCCAGCTGCCTCTGTTGGGCTCTCCAGCCTCATCAGTCTCTCCCGCACGGTGCCAGGGTCTGCTCCACCTCCATCCAGCCCGCTGGAGCCCCAGCTCGAGGGGATTAAACGGGAGAACGAGATAGTCCCGTTTTCCAACCGAAAGATCAAACCGGTTAGAAGTGACATTGTTTTTGCAGTTCCATCTGCTTCAATTAGGGCACGGGGGTGGAGCAGGGGGGCTCCCAATTATCCTCATTAGAGGGGCTCCTCGTGCAGCCAAGCTCCAGCCGCGAGCAGGGAGCTCACCAGGCTCGTGCTGGTTGATAATGAATATATTCATGGCTGCACAGCCTGGCCTTGCTCGCCTGCTGCTGCTGGAGCCCTGCTCCTGACATGTGCTTTGGGCCCTGCTGGGAGATGCAGAAAACCTCTCCAAGCTCCGGAGCTTGGTGGGTTTTGCCGAAATGGAGTGTGGTCAACACAGCCCCACCACAGCTCAGAGTCCTGACACAGCTGCCAAATCAACACAGGAGCCTACATCTGGTCCTAGCACCCAAGGTGGGAGCGCTTCTTCTCCCTCTCCCCCAGGTCCCACTTTGCTGTGGGGTGCCCCAGCTCCTTTCAAGAATGGCTGTGGGCTGGAGATACCCTAGTGAAGCTGACCATCCCCATCCCCATCCCCATACCTGTCTCATCCATCCCAAAAAGGAGACTGCAGCTCCCTCCTGACCATTTTCAAGCTGGCTGAGGCTATTCCCACTCACCAATTTGAATTTGTGGCCATTTCTCTGCTCACAATACTGAGATTAACCCACCACTTTGTGTGCGGAGCTTCTGGGAGAGCCTAACACGTAAAAATACAGAAATAAGAAAATATCTGTAGCTCATGGGTTTAAAAACCTCATTATTTATGTACATCCATCCTTGTATAAACTAAATGGTTCTTTTAGTAGGTGCTGGCCGCTGATACTAGATTCCCATTTCATTTTCTTATCCTACCTGGCAGGTTCCTAGAGACATCTTCCTCTTTGTTCACAATATCTTTTGCCTGTAGCAAACCCAGGGTTCGTAAATGCAGCAGCATCCGGTGGAAACCTGATGTGCAGCTGCTGCTGTGTGTGTTTTGTGTGACACAAAAGAAAACCTGAGACATGGAGAAATTGGGGCGGTCCAGGTGTCTCCCCCAGGATCCTGTCCGGTGTCAGCAGCCAGTGCAGGACTGTCACCGCCTACAGGAATGGGGGGCCAGAGTTGGGGGCTGTGAGGAGGGTGGAGGTGGATGGACAAGGGCAGAGTGGGATGTCCAGGGTGGAGTGGGGGTACTTAAGGCAGATTGGGGGTGTCTGGGATAGGTTGGGGGTGCTCACAGCAGGTTGGGGATGCTCACAGCAGGTTGGGGATGCTTTCATCCCTGCAGGGGTGCCCAGAGGAGGTTGGGGATGTCCAGGGCAGGTTTGGGGATGTGCAGGACAGGTTGGGAATGCTCAGGGCACTTACACATCCTTCTCCGAGGTGACGCCTCTCTTGGTGCCCTTGCCTGGCAGGGGTTTTGTGCCATGGTGGGCCCCCAGCCTTGCTGGTGCAGGCGGCCATGCCAGGGGCTGCCGAGGAGCTGAGGGAGGAGGTCCCCACCATCATCCTGGTCACAGCGCCGATTGGCCCTGTGCTGTTGCTGTGGCTGTGCCCGGGCCGATGGCAGGGCCTGGCCTGCAGCTTGTGCCTCTGTGCACGGGAATAATTCTCCTTAATCCTTCCGAGAGGCATCGCTGGATGAGACTGGAGCCTCCCTCTGGGAGCCCCATCTCCCCTGGCGCAGAGAACAGTGCTGGGGGAGGGACAGCCGCCATCCTGGGCAGGGAGGCCTGTGTGCCCCCGGCCACCTGCCTGCTCCTGCTGGAGCCACAGCCAAGCCAGCATTGCTCCTGCACCCGTGCCGAGGGACAGCAGAACCCTGGGGGGCTCAGCACCAGACCAGTGCCCTGGGCCAGGAGGGGTGTGGGGGCAGGAGGTGGCAGTGTCCCAACATCCTGCCTCTCCAGATGCAGCAGAAGCCTGTGGACATGGTCTGGGATGCAGCCACTCACTGCAGCCCCACCATTGCAACACTGGGACAGGAGACCAGAGCTTGTTTTGGGGAGGTGGCTTGGAGGGTTCCCCTGGATAAGTGCTGGCTGCTGAGCCCCTCTGGAGCCCCGCACTCCCTGGCACACAGAGCTGGTTGGGACCAAGGGCTTTTGCCAGGACCCAGCCCAGTGGTGGGACGGGTGATGCCTGCCACGGGCTCGGAGCACCCGGCACATAAACACCACCCCGGGGATTAGGTCAGCTCTGGTCATCACTCAGACGAGTAAGTGGATCAGCGCAAGGGAAAGGAGGGGGAGGGAGCTCTGCTGAGCAGGGAGCTCCAATGGGGACCTTTTAATTTAGGGGCTCATGGGGCCAGGAGCCGCCTTGGCGCAGGCGCGAGGCTGGGCAGCGAGCGCTGGCGCCCGTGGCGGGGCGGCTGGGGACACACTGCGGCAGCTGGCCCCACAGTCAGCTTGGATGCCCGAGTGTGCTCAAGTGTGTTTATTTTAAGGGATACAAAGTCCTGGGCCGCGGCAGGGTCACCGCAGCACTCGCCCAGCCTCACAGGAAAGTTTCCCGCAGGTGCTGGCAGGGGGAGGAGGAGGAGGAGGAGGAGGAGGAGGAGGGTGGATGGCAGCACTATCCCGCCGCCCTGCACCCGCACACCTTTGGACCTGGCGCCCATGTGCCAGGAGCCACCGGCGCGGGGCTGCGGCCGCCCCACAGCCCCGGCCCATTGTCCCGCGGTGGCCGGGCCGGGCGCGGGGACAGCCATCTGCTCGTCGCTGCCGACAGCTTCTTTGTTCAGCGCCCGGCGCACGCTGGCTCAGGAAGCGGCTCCCACGTGCTTCGCCCTTTCCCTCTCGCGGAGGCACCTAATGAAATAAAGGATTTACTGCGGCGAGGGGGAGGGAAGGGAACAGGCTGAGCAGTTTGAAATGTCGTGCCTGGCCCCAGGGCTGGGCTCCCTGGCCAGGTGCGGGCAGGGTGGGTGCAGGCAGTGCCGGGCTCTCTGCTGCTGCTGGGCTGTTCTTTGGGAGCCGCTGTGGTGGGAGCAGGCACAGGCAGGGGGATGGTGCCAGGGCCTGGGGTGTGAATGCAACCAAGAAAGATCTGTGCACTGGGTGTGCGTGGCACCACCACTGCCAGGGCCCTGACCTGTTTGTGTGGTGGTGAAGGGCCACGGATATGCTGTAGGGATGGCTCTAGGGCATGTGGAAACCGGGAACAGCAGTGCCCATGTAGGGTGTAAGTCACTTGGGCTTTGAGTGAGGCAGGAAGGACATCGTGCAGCCTGTCCCCTCCCTGCAGCAGCATGCCAAGGAGGGCCCTTGCTGGGTGGTGTGCCAGCTGTGAGCAGAACTCCTAATGGTGCTTCCAGCACCATGGATTCAGGGTTTTCCCACCCAAGTGAGCCTGTCTTCATGGGTCATCCCCGTGACCCAGCACTCTGCGCAGCTGCATATCCCTGAACCACCAGTGCTGGAACTTGTCGCTTCCCACCGCACCCAGCCCCAAACTGGGCCAGGAGGACGGCAGGGGACCTGGCAGGGAGAGGCAGTGCCCCTTTCTCCTCCCTGCAATGCAAACAGAAACCGAAAAGGACCAAATTCCAAAGTTCTTATTCAAGCCCAGGCACCATGGCCGAGGGTGGAGGCACAGGGACTGTCACCTGCAGAGGGATGGGTGGCTCGGGCATGGGGCACAGCAGCACCTGGCGGGCTTTGAGGGATGAGGGAGTGGATCCCTGTGACGATGCCTTGCAGGCGTGGACACCAGCATCTGTACTTCCATCTGCTTCATCCCAGACCCCAGAGCACAGCAGTGCCAGCCTGGCTCCCAGTGGCAGCTCAGCCACCAAGTGAGCCCAGAGCAGCTTTGGGAAGGTGGTTCGTAGGGTGCCAAGGGGGTGACCACACATCCTTCTTTGCAGATGACTCCTCGTCAGAGAGCTGCAGTGGGAATGGCTCCTCCACCCTGAACCCCTCCACCTCCAGCAGCACGCAGGGCGACAGCGCCTTCCCCGAAATGAACGGCAATGGCACCGCAGCCCCCATGGACTTCACCGCCTCCGCCGACGACCAGCCCATCAACCTGTGCGACAAGCTCACGCCTGCCCACGTCACCCCTTCCTACCAGTCTGACAGCTGCAGTGCCGACGGGCTGCGCAGCAGGGTCAAGTACGCGGTGAAGACCACGGCAGAGGTACGGCCCAGGATGGTCTGGGTGAACCAGGGCCATCCCCACACCCCAGCTGCCCCAGAGCTGGGCGCTGCAGTGGGCTCACCTCACCACTGACCGGCTATGCCACGGCCACCATGTGAGGAGGAGCTCACTTCTGCTGGGTCAGGCAATGTTTCCCAGAGGATCAGGCAGAGCCGTGGCCCCAACCAGCCAAAGCTGCCATTGGGCCATCAGGCTATCACAGGTTCACTGAGGCCACCATGTTCCCCCCAGCCCAAAGCAGGCAGGAGGTGACACGCAGGGGAGCCTGACCATGGGTTCATCTCCCTGGGTTGCAGGGGGGCCTTTGGGAGAGGGAGCAGATGCAGTGAGACAAGGAGAAAGGGCAGGTGCATGAGGTAGGAGCTGCTGGTGGTAATCCCTGTCTCCCCTCAGTCCCCCCCATACAGCTCTGGCAGCTACGACTCCATCAAGACAGAGGTGAGCGGCTGCCCCGAGGACCTGACGGTCGGCAGGGCCCCCACGGCCGACGAAGATGATGATGACCACGATGACCATGAAGACAACGATAAGATTAATGACTCGGAGGGGATGGACCCAGAGAGGCTAAAGGCCTTCAATGTAAGGAGAGTTCCATGGGGAGGGTGAGCCTGACTGCCTTCCGTGTCAGGGTTCCACCACCTGTCTTCTCATTTGCAGATGTTCGTGCGCCTTTTCGTGGACGAGAACCTGGACCGGATGGTTCCCATCTCCAAGCAGCCCAAGGAGAAGATCCAGGCCATCATCGAGTCCTGCAGCCGGCAGTTCCCCGAGTTCCAGGAGCGGGCGCGCAAGCGCATCCGCACCTACCTCAAGTCCTGCCGCCGTATGAAGAAGAACGGGATGGAGATGGTGAGTGGCTGTTCCAGTTCCTGTTGTCCCAGCACCCAGGGCAGCACATCTCTGAGCATCCTCTCTGCTTGTGTCCCTGCAGACCAGGCCCACGCCGCCTCACCTGACCTCGGCCATGGCGGAGAACATCCTGGCTGCTGCCTGCGAGAGCGAAACGCGGAAAGCAGCCAAGAGGATGCGGCTGGAGATCTACCAGACCTCCCAGGTACGGTGCTGGCAGTTGCAGGTGGGCGAGGGACAGAACTGGCAGTGTCCTATGGTGGGGTCAAAAGTCTTTTTAAAAGTCTGAGGGGCTGCAGAACGGAACCCCATGGTGTGTCCTGAGACTCAGGCCAGTGGGGATGGGAATGCTGGTTTGGACTGGCCACACTGCAGCCACAGGTCACCAGGCATCCCTGCACTGTCCATCCTGCTGGCTGCAGAGGAGAGCCAGGCTCCTCGCTGGAGTAAGTCTGTGTTTCCCCTGTGCAGGACGAACCGATCGCTCTAGACAAGCAGCACTCCAGAGACTCCACAGCCATCACCCACTCCTCCTACTCACTGCCAGCGTCATCTTACTCCCAAGACCCGGTCTACATCAATGGAAGCCTGAACTACAGCTACCGTGGCTACGGGTCCTTGGGGGGCAGCCTGCAGCCCCCCGCCTCCCTCCAGACAGGCAACCACAGTAACGGTAAGTGGCAGCGCCAGGGGCACAGGGAGCCCACCCTGCCATGCCCGGGCAGTGCCCCAGGGGCTTCTGGCATCCCCCCTTGTGGAGCTGAGCTGGTTGCTGGAGGGGAGGCAGGGGCTGCTCCCACAGCTCCCACAGAGTCCAGTCGTGGCAGCATCTCTCCCACCACTGCACAGAGCTGCTCCAAAATCCCCTCTTGTCCCTTCTGTCTGGTGGCTCTGCTCACATCATCAGCAGGTGGTTAATTGTTGAACTGCACTTGGAAGGACGGTTTGGGTGGTACTGGTGGAGGGAAGGAGTGTCACTTAAAAAAAAAGGAGAATATGTACCAGATTCTCTGTTAATTATTAACAGGGGCGGGTGCCTATCACTGCCCTGATCTCCTGCTGGTATGAGCCGTTCTGCTCTCAGGGATATGGACAGGGTGGGGGGCACAGCCAGCTCCTGCCACAGCTCAGGAGGGCTCTGAGGGGCTGGGGACTGCCTGGGAACAGTTGAGAAAACAGAACTGATGCTGCAGGGTGGAAGGGCAGAAGGAGAGCATAGGCAGAGCTTGAGGTTAGGAGCAAGTGAACAGAGCAGAGTGTCCTGGGCCTGAGCAGGGCACACAGGAAGGCTCCAAGGTACCTGGTGACTCGCCCACCCCTGGGGCAAGAGGCATAGGATGAGACCAAGTGTTCCCTCTGGCTCTGTCCTGCAGCAGTGGTGGCAGGAGGGGCTGGATCCCTTGCCAGTCCTTGTCCAGTCCTTCCACAATCCCCTGGTTGCCGTGGCCTGTCCTGGTGCCCTCTCTCTGGGCTCCAGCCCCAGCCCACCCCGACGGGAGCCAGGATTTGGAAGGATGTGATTTCCGGAGGCCTGAGAGATGCCTGTCTGGGATTAACTCTTATCATCCCTTCCTAATGCTTCTTAACCCTGAATAAAGATCCCGTCCCAGCCTCCAGCTGCTGAGACCTAATCCTCACAGCAATGGTTCCTCCCCAGAGCAGCACAGGCAGCCGGCCCCCCACTGCCAGGCACCCTCCTTTGGCCCCTCCACGTGAGACAGTGAACATGCAGGAAGGTCCCTGAGCAGCCCCAGGAGGAGCAATCAGGCCCTGGGTGCACAGCAGCCAGCAGCACCTCGCCTTCTTTCTTTCTAGGGGATTTTTAAACCTCTGTTTTGCAGTTCTCTTTTTCCCAAGCTCTTGCCCAGTCCTTTAGAGGGAAGAGCACTCTTGCAAGGAGCTGCGTCTTCTCCTCCCTCTGAGCAGAGGCCCGCAGGGCTTTGCTGCCCAGAAGTGTCTTCACCCTCCATCCCCCACCTCAGGCAATTCTTGGTCAGGCCCACATCCCTGCTCCCAGCTCCTTCCCCCTTGGTGAGCCGGGAAACAGGCTCAGGCTCAGTTTACTGCTGCCTTTTCTGTCCAGTGAAATTGCTTTCGCATGAGAGCCTCCTCCTCCTTCTTCTCCTCCTCCTTCTTTTCCTCCTCCTCCCCCGCTTTGAAGCTCTGGTTCTCCTGGCATGGAACACTTCTGCTGGTGCTGCTCCTCCCGCAGCTCCAGCATTGCTTTCCTTGGATGCTTTCCATTCCTCCCGGGGTGATGAGCTCCCCTCCCTGCTACCATCACCAGTGGCACCCACCTGGACTTGGGGGCAGCTGAACTCTCCCATCCCGGTTTGCAAACAGCCACAACACCGGTCCTTGCTCGGTGTCCCACGGCTGTGTCAGGCCACCCAGCAGGAGCTCAGCCATCCCAAAGCATCACCAACTGCTCCATTCGCCTGCAACACTTCAGCTCACAGCCCAGGGATTAGTTCAGTGTCTTCTCTCCTTCCCTCCGGGCTGCAGCCTCACCAGCCTCCTCTCCCTGACTACTGTCACATCTCTAGTACATCTCTTGGCTCTTCTCTCCTCATTTCCAGTTGATTGTGTGGTTCTTGCTCTTTGTTTTGCTTCTCTTACTTAGTCCAACATGAAGCTAGGTCTGGTTTTTCCCCTACCTTTACCTGCTGGGGTCACTCATCAAGATAAACCAGGGAAGCACAGCCCATGTGGGATGTTACTCCCCATATGCAGAGGGAAAACCAGAACCTGGAAGGTGATTTTGATGGGGCAGGTGCCCTCAGGAGCTGGCTTAGCTCCCAGCAGACCTTCTCTTCACAGAGCTGTGGGCCTGGCTGCAGGATGGGATTTCTGTCACGATGGCTCTGAGACCTCTTTATAGAATCGCAGAATTGTTTGGGTCGGAAGGAACTGTAAAGCTGAGTTCATTCCAACCCCCTACCACAGGCAGGGACACTTTCCACTAGAGCAGATTGCTCCAAGCCCTCTCCAACCTGGCCTTGAACACTTCCAGGGATGGGGCAGCCACATCTTCTCTGGGCAACCTGTGCCAGGGCCGTACCACCTCACAGGGAAGAATTTCATCCCAATATCCAATCTAAGCTTGCCCTTTGTGAGGTTGAAACTGTTGCCCCTTGTTCTGTCACTCCATGCCAATGTCCAAAGTCCCTCTCCAGCTCTCTTGGAGCCCCTTTAGGTGGTGGAAGGGGCTCTCAAGTCTCCCCAGAGGCTTCTCTTCTCCAGGCTGAACAACCCAAATTCCCTCAGCCTGTCCCCCTAGGAGAGGTGCTCCAGCCTTTGGAGCATCTCTGTGGGCTCCTCTGGACCTGTGTTCCTGTTGCAGAGGCACTGAGTGGCTGCTCTGATATCTGGGAGCGGGAGCTCCTCACCTTATCTGGGCACTGTGGGGATCTTCCAAGTGGTGCAGAGGTCTGGAATCACAACAGGATGAGCATGGCAAAGGTTGCCGTGCCTGAGCTTCCCTCTCACTTTTTCTTGGCAGGTCCGACTGATCTCAGCATGAAAGGTGGGGCCTCCAGCACAGCCCCCTCCAACAGCACCAGCCGGGGCATGCAGGCGGCCCAGCTCAGCCCCACAGAGATCAGCGCCGTGCGGCAGCTCATCGCCGGATACCGGGAGTCGGCGGCATTCCTGCTCCGCTCTGCAGACGAACTGGAAAACCTCATTTTACAGCAGAACTGACTCCCTGTGTCTGCATCGCTCCTCGGTCGAGAAGACAATTTATACCTGCTAGAAAGAGGCTCCTGGCGGTGTCCTGCTCAGGACCACCATCGTCCTCCCGCCACGCGGTGGGCACATGTAGTTTTAGAAGGTGGGATCCAAAAGACCTGTTCTCTTTTACACTCCAAGCACCTGGGACTTCAGGCACAAGGACACGTTTTGGAATCGTACCAACACCAGTGCCTCCGGCTGACCAGAAGCCAACCCTGCAGCTTGGAAGGATGTGGGACTTTGAAGGGCAGAAGGGAGCCTGGGGAGGTTTGGGGCTGCAGATGTATTTAGAATAACCTTTGTGGACCCAAATGTTAGATTCCCATCCGCGGATAATTTCCAAGTCTTAGGTGAGCTGAATCACATATTTATTGAGAAATGGACCCTCCTCTCCCCTTAGTAATTTATTTTTCTGAAAATGGATTCTTTTGAGTTTGTACAGATTGCCAGTTTTTTGTCTGTCTGATCAGAAGGAATTTATTCCTGTGAAATAACACATTCCATATCACTACACTACTAATTTCCAGGCAGCTCTGCCTGTTTCTCTGGTGAAGCCTTGTCCCACAAGGAGCAAGTTTGCCATCCAGCCCTTGACATCGAGGCTGCTCAGCCTCCAGTGAGCGTAGTTGGGAGCTGAACAGCAGCACAAGCGTCCTGCTTAGGCCTTTGTTCTAAGGGGTCCCGTAGCAGCAGTGGGGTCTGAACCTCCCGCAGAGACTTGGCAAGCTCAGCAGACCTCCGGCTGGAAGGACACCTCGCACTCATTAAAGTCATTGCAGATAAGAGAAGGAAGGAGGAAAGGAAGGAGATACCTGAGAAACACTGTCTTGTGGTCACCATCCGTACTCTACCTCACACTCCATTGTGGGCTTCTTCCAGGACTGGCCGCGCCAGTCCTGGGGGACGGTGAGTGTTGCAGACATGGGGATCGTGCCGAGGAGGCTGGAACCTCCGGCTGGAGTCCTGCTGTGCCCGGCCGTGCGCTCCGCTCCGTCCGCAGCCAGCCCCGGGGTAGCACCGGAGAGGAACCGCCCGGGCCCCACGGGTGTGTGAGGCAGGGTGGCCCCAGGGCTCACCCCGAAGGTGAGCTGGAGTGGTGACCGCCTGTTTCTGCAGGAGAGACGGGCAGCATTGAGCAGCAGAACTGACAAAGTCCTCTCCGGGGGCCAGGATCCTTCCCCCTCCCTGCTCACAGTCCTGGAACAAGCCCACAGTTCCCAAAGTGTGGAAGAACCGTAGTCCGATGACCATTCTGCCCTGTTTCCACCCCCCCAACGATGCACTTCGTTTTGCTCAGTGCAATACCTACTGCCAGTGCTGCTAACCCAGGGACCTCGCTCCGGCCAGGGGTGCTGAGCCCAGCCCAGCAATGCAACGTGCTCTGGAGCTGTGCAGAGACCGGCGAGGGTCCCGCTGCTCCCCGCCCCCCGCAGCCCCCCCACTTGGCTGAAGTCCACACCATGAGATAGAAATTCGATAAGTGTAAAGCTGTTTTGTAGGTAGAAACTTTCTCAGTTTGGAGCCAGCTTTTATCTTATTTTTTAGCCACTCAGAGCCAGCGGCCAGGGGCTGCTGCTCCAGGGGCCAACGCTGGTGGCACAGGCTTGAGCAGCCTTGGTCTGGCCAGGAGCAGGCCCGGGAAGTTCCCCTGTACCCTCTGTACCCCATGATGCTCCACACACTGGAAAGAGAAGCAAAACTACCCTGGTCTTAGAACAGAAAAAGCTGCTGGCTCCTGAGGCCAGATGTGCCTGGCCCCACAGCAGAAGGGACCAAGCGTTGCATTGACTGTTTTCCCCAAACCTTAAACTTTCCGTAGCATTTGGAGAAAAGGGACCCAGCCCCTGGCCGCGGGGTGCAGCTGAGGGGTCAGTGCAGAGACGAGGTGGTGGCTCTTAGACCTGAGCCGGTGCTGGAACCGGGAGCATCGTGGCCACACCCATCCCCTCCTGCCCGCAGCAGCGGAGCACGGGGAGGGGGCCCCGGGGACGCCAGCCCCCAGCCAGGGCTCAGACTTAACATTTTCCCCAGCACTTCACAAGCCTGCTTGGTTTGTCCACTGCATCCTCCCATACTTGGAATTTATGTAAATATTTATTTTTGTGTGAATACCATGAAGTAACAAACCTTTGACAAAATCTGTAACTGCAGCCATTTGTGAAAGTCTTACCGTTCAGGCAGGAGAGGCAGAGACAATCGCTGTCCCGGGATTCTCCCTCTCCGTGGTCTCCCACCCACACCGGTGCCTCTCTCCTCGGCAGAGGCAGCGGAACCTTTAGCCATAAGTTTGCCATCAGTTTGTACTGAAACAGAGGTAACCCGGGGGCACACGGACAGACCACCAACAGCCACAGTTGGGTTAAGTTTTATTTATCCAAGTCATTCCCGATCACCTCTGAACCTGTCTCGGCACATGTGGAAGTTCAGGAGCTCTCACACGTGGTCAAACTGCTGTAGAGGACACCGAGGCTGCGTTGCGCAGGAGGGTGCCCACCACCGCCCTGTCCCAGCACCTGATGTTTGTAGCCTGCAGCTGAATGGTACAGACTCAGATTCCCAAAGCCCTGGTGACAGCCACATCTGGGACAAGTTATGAAACAAACGGGATTGACTCCGAATTTCTGTCAGGGATCTTTTTTCTTCTTCTTTTTTTTTTTTTTCCTTTTTTTATTCTGTGAGCCACAGCGTTCTGGTTCCTTTGGCATGAGCTCCACAGACATCTCCGTGCTCTGCAGCTGCTCCGTGCTCCACCGTGGCTCCCTGTGCTCCAGGACTGTTCACAGCCACATTCCTGCGCTCTCACTGGGCAGGACGGGGTCAGGAATTGCTAGTCCGTGTTCTCAACAAGAAGGAACAAGCAGGAGCAGAATACACTGGCTTTCCAGATATCTGAGAGGTGGAAGGAGAATGCTGGGTTAGCAAATGGTCTGGATGGTCTTGGGTTTGGTTAAGAAAAGCTGATCACTGGTCGAAAAAAGAGATTTTTTTTTTTTAATTTAATTTTATTTCAACACACCCATCCTGCCCTGGACATGCAGTTCCCATGACGCTGTTTCTCTATGGGAGAGCGTTCCCGGGGTTGTGAGCAGACGTAACTTGTACCTCCCTGATCCCAAGGGCCACTTCACTCCCGGAGAGGCCGTCGGATTTAGTACCAGTTCATGAAAAAAAAAAATGCTGCTTTGAACTCAGAGGGTTAATATACTTTTGATTTGTAATTTTTTGTAAAACTTTTTACAAGGTAGCATAGTATTTCACCAGACACCAACTACAATCCGTCCATGGTCTGATTTTTATATAATTTAGTGGTGCTTTAGAAACTTTTGTTCGGTTGTTTCGGAGCTGTACAGCTCAGTTCTTCGCCTGTATCTACCTAAGACCAATGTGAACCTTTGTATTTTTGCTCCTAATTTTGGACTCAGTGAAAGTGTACTGTTTACATGTACAGAACTCCCGACCCCGTGTGTTCTGCCAGACCTGCTGTTGAAGAGGAAGCTGCCCCTCACCCAGTTCGTCTGCTTAACCCAGCCACAGCCTCACCCACCCACCAACACGCACCCGCCCCGAGGGACGCCCCACCAAACCCAGACACCCTTTAAGCAATTTTGGGTTTTGCACAAGCTGTTGTATTCTTTTTCCCTGGTAGTTGCACGGATCGGCTGCAATTCCAATCGGGAGCTGATCCGGAGCTCTGAAGCACCAGGTCTGGGCAGTGCTGCTGCCTCCCCATCCTCCTCCTCCTCCTCCTCCTGCTCCCACATGGGCGGGAAGGCGGCGCTGCCCGTAGGATCCAACTGATGTAGGGGAGCAGCGGAGGGAGCAGGGGGAAAACACTCCTGAGCAGAATTGGGAATACTTTAGGGAAGGGGTGAGCTCGCCCAAGCCGGCCGCTGGCTTGGGGTGGAGGGTGGGAGCGCGGTCCTGCGGGAGGCTCCCAACGAGGCAGAAGAGGCTCTTTGGGAAGCTGGTGCTTTCCCGAGGGCTCAGAGAGAAAGTGTATGGCACTTAATCCAGCTTCTAAGGTGACACTTTATTGCTTAATCAATTGATTCCTTTGGAAATGATATTTTTGCAGATAGGCACCTATGCAACTTCATGTGGCTCTTAAGCAGATGAGCACTTCCTCCTCAACGAGCTTGATAAGAGTTATTTGTGTTATATACTGTGGATTTTTCCAGTAAATGTGGCTTAATATTTTAATTCTTAGAATGTGTGTCTATTATATATGTGATGCAACTTAATTCTGTTCTGTTTGTGGAATGATTAGCACAGGCCAACTCCCTGTCCCCTCACTTAACAAAGACCAATGAGCTGTTAATCGAGCTGTTATCTCCATGGTATTACTTGCTAAATGCACTGATTTCATAAGTATGTGGAATCCTTTTTTTTTTTCTTTTGAATCTGTATATCATATATAAGACTGAATCTACTTAATAAACACTGTATAACAAAAAGGGCTTTCTCCTCCACTGTCGAGCCCCGCTGGGTGCTGCTGGCCCCAGCGCTGCCCCTCGCCCCAGCCCCTGTGCGAGAGGTCGGTGCCATCAGTCACCAGAGCGGGATCTAAATTTAGGTGTTTAAAGGAAGTAAAAAAACCAAAACATCTCTCAGTCCTGTTGACATAAGCTGTGCTTTCCATTCCGTAACAGACAGCATGGGTACCAGAGAGAGCAGTGGCAGCACTCACAAAGGGGGCAAGGCACCAGTTTTATGCTTAACTTATATTTTGACAAAATTAATTTTGTGAAGTGTCTGGTTTTTGTGAGAAAAAAAAAGAAAAAAAAAAAAAGTTTTCATTGAAGTTTGTGCGAAGTTCTCCCTCATGGAAAATACTGATTTTTCGTTATCAGCTTTATTCACTAAGTATAATAAACCTTTGCATCCATAAATGTTCCTCTTCAAGCGCTGTATAGATACCATCTCCTGGTTTGACCGTCCGGAGACCCGGAGGGTCCAAAGGGTTTGCAGCTCCCATGGAAACGCAGCTGCCCAGGGGTGTGGGGGTGCCGGCTGGCCAGGCGGATGGGCTGCCCCTTCCTGGGATTTGCTGCGGCTGCAGCTGGGACCGAGGCCAGGAGGACCCACCTGAGTGTTCGTGCTTGTAAACGATCACCTGGGACAGCACATCCCAAATGGAGCATCCGCAGAATTCATTAATGTCTGGCAGCACAGCACTGGTGGCCCTGTGTCCCTGACACCGTCGGGTCTATGACCGAGCCTCGGGCTGAGCTTTGGTTCCAGATTTCCAAGGGAGCAAGGAAGAGGGCTGCAAGCCACGGGGAGAAGCAGTGCCGGGCCCCACCAGCTGCAAACCAGTTGGCATCACCTGCTAAGGCCTCCACAGCCCCGTGGCCGGACTGACTCAGGATGTCCCCATGCCTGCAGATGGCCCTGCCGAGCACGGCAGAGCCAGAGCCAAACAGCAGCTGGGCTGGGAGAGAGAAAATCTGTTACTTGGCACACAAATATCACAGAGAGGGAAAAAAAAGAAAAAAAGGGTACTTGCTCTTTGTGAAATTCTGATGTTAATGGGTTTTACTCTTGAGACCCCCAAGCTCCCTTGTTCCAGAGGTAGCTAATCCTGATGCCATCACCCCACATCCCAATAAAACAGGGAAGGATTAATTACTGCATGTTAAAGCTTGGCTAAGTAACAACTCATTTTTTGCATTCCCCTTATTCAGTTTACTTAGATTATCCAGGTATCTTTAACTACACTGTGTGCAGCCTGCCAGAGTCAGAACATCAATGAACCACCAAAAACCACAAAAGCCTTTTTTCTCCCCAAAAAGCTGGTGCCAGACCATCCACTGCCCCAGCCCTGGCTCCCTGTATGAGGCCATCGCTGCTGTTCTGCGCTGTGGAATGCCAGGAAGTCTTGGCACTCCCACAGCCCCAGGCAGGAGATCCCTGCTCACCGTTCAGAATGTCCACGCAGTGAGAACCCAGGCACATAACATCACAATCCATCTTATTTCCTTACTGCCTAGAAAAGAGAAAGGACTTGGCCATAAAGTCAGTTTTCAAGTAGCTTCAATAAACTGTAATTGGTATCACATTTACGCTCTTGAGAAACATTTTTAGATCCATTTATTCAACAATGAGGGCAGTAACAGCAGGACCTGCCCTGACTGGGAAGAGTCTCAGTGCTGCTCTCACAGGCATCACCCCAGCAGGGCAGGGATTCCCTGTGACTGTGGGGAGCTCCTGCAGTGTCCCACTACCCCCCTGTGGCTCTCAGTCTTCAGGGCGTCCCTTCCCCAAGAGCCACACGGCACCTCTGCAGGAGCTGCACCATCTTCAGTGCTCTCCAAGTGCATAAAACCAGATTTAACAAAGCCAAGCAGCAACACAGCCCCTCCCCTTGGTGAGCAGAGCAGAACTCTGGAACTGCTGCAGTTAAAAGAGAGGAAAGGAAAAGCCACATTGCCTTAGAAAGGAAGAGGAGTTCAGAAAAAGGACTGAAACCACACAAGCAGATTTTACAGTGTTTATTTTTCCAATAGCACAAGGGACAGACACGAGCAGGCCCCCCCGAGGGCTCTGCCCCCCAGACCAGTCCGAGCTGAACACTGCAGTGGCCCCCCAGGAGGCAGAGGCAGCCCCCTGCTCCGCTCCCCATCTTTGGTAAGCAGGTTCCACACCTCCGCTCGCCGCCACTGGCACCGCAGCCCTGCCCAGGGCGGGGTGCTGCTGCACCGGGCTCTCTCATTCCCATGGGATGAGGCTGGTGGATGCATTGAAGATGAAACCATCTCAGGGACTGAATTTCTTGCACCCCTCACGATTGTGGCTGAAAGAGGAACTTGCACGGCTGAAAAAAAGTGCATGGTGAAGGGAGGTAGGATGGAGCTGGAAAAGGGACGAGAATAAACAAAATGAAAATAAACCCCCTAAAATTCTTGTTACTGCCCGCTTGAATAAACCAGCGGCTTCTCCTCCTCACTGAAGCAATTAACTCTTGATTAGGAATTGCTCCAAAGAGAAAGAGAATTGCAGTTTTGCTCTCCCTCTCTGGACGCACACAGATGTTTATTCACCTCCCTGCAGTGCAGGTACAGCCATGCCCTGGGAGCTCAGGTGCAGCAACAACTGGCAGGAGCTTAAATGAGCAACTGGGAGTGAGCTTGGCTCAGAAAATCCCACCTCGACATCCTTGAGCCTGCATAGCACAGTCCACCCGGGCACCACAGGCACAGGGAGGCTGTCGGAACTCAGACCCCAGTGTGGTGAGCCTCACGTCAGGCAAGACAGAATACAGTGGCTCTGACAATAACTAACACCACTTTAATGCAATACTGCTGTAGAGCCTGGTAGTCCAAGGAAAAAAAAAGGAGACCCCTTTATGCTCTATGTACATTACATCCATTTACAGTTGGCCAGTACTGTGTACAACATATAAATATATGATCAAACAGATGCAGAGAGGATACTTACAGGAGCCAAATAATTCACTTTATACATCCAAGAACGAAAGTATAAAAAAAAAGAAAAAAAAAAAAAGGAAAGAACACTGCTTTAAATGTTAGGTGATGGTCACACAGATGCACAGCTCGATGCTCGCAGGTGCTCAGCTGCTTTGAGGTTTCAGGTCCTCACCACAGAGCTGCAGTGCAGAGCTCACTGCCCCGACCACTGAGCTCCAGGGAACCTCCAGCGTTCCACAGCAGTTTGTGGAAGTTGGCCAAAGGAGGCAGAAACAGCCACTGGGCCAGTTCAACCGGGAACAGTTCCCCAGCCACACAGCTTCCTCCAGGCCAGCAGAAGGCATTTGCTTGGCACTTGCCCCGAATTTTTTTTCCTCTTCTTGCATCCTCCACGTGGGCTCCATGTGGCACATGGTGGGCTGTACACGGCTCCACAACCCTGGAGAGCACGTCCCTGGGCACCAACATCCTGTTGTAGCATCCAAAGACCACACGGAACCATCCCTGCAGGGCAGCTCTCTGCTTACACTCACTGCACAGCAGCACTTCCCACACAAACTGGGAATGGAGATGGCAAAAGGGGAGAGTGGAAGACTGTAGGGCCTCACCTTGTGCAGCCCTGAAATAGCAAACACCATCTTCCAGTTCCTTTGGATGTAAGGATTTCCTCCACAGAAGGTCCAGGGATTGCCACAGCGAACCGCCTCTCCCCCCGGCATCGGCCTCAGCGCGGTACCAGAGCACAGCTGGAATTTCCACGATAGCAGGAAGCAGCAAGATCGCTCCCGTGGGGCACAGCCCACCCAGACCGGGGTGTCCCCGTCAGCAGGAACAGGCTCTGCACTGTCGATCTCCATGGGAAGGCAGCTCAACGTTCCTCACCAAAAAAAAGTGTAACAGCGTTTCTACTATGAACAGAGAGTACTTTGTGTACTTTGTGTACAGGCGTTAGGATCAGTCGTTATCAAAATACACACACTGAATATACAACCTGTCCCATGGCCATAATTTATTATCTCACCACAAGGCACAATACACAGAGCTTAGAGGGTCCTATACAGTCGTCGTGGCAGAAGGCGCCGCAGCCTTTGCACATGATCATGGCTTTGAGGCTGCACGAGCACTGGAACGAGATCTCGTCGACGCTGCTGCTGTCAGCAAACATCTGCACAGCCAGGGCCGTGTTCCGGCTCGCAGCAAAGTTCGCTTTGTGGGTGAGCTGCACCACGCTCCCAGCAAGGCCTCGGGGGAAAGCTGGAGTGTTGGATGAATAATTAAAGCTGGTGGAATTAAGCTGCAGCTTTGAAAGCTTCCCATAAAATGCTTGCTTGATATTGAGCTGAGAGGGGATGGACGAAGGCTCCAAAGGGTGACTCTGTCCTTTTCCCGGATCCCTTGAAAACTTAAAGAAGGGCCAGTCCATGACCAGTGGCTCTCTCTGCGTGTGCCCGGCCAGTTCTGTGGGCTGCTGGGCTGAACCCCCCCGGTTCTCCACATTACTCTTGGCTGGGCTGCCACACACCAGCCCCTTCTCATTTCTGATCCCTCCTGGGGTGCTGCTGTGCTGCTTTGAAGTCCATTCCTCCCTAGCAGCTGGGATTCCTTCTCCCAATGCACAGCCCTTGTCCAAGGGAATCTGTTTGCTGGGGGACAAGGTTCCCATGGCTGAACCGTGATCCAAAGCCCTCGAGTGATGCAGTCTCACACTGGGGTTGGAAGGAAAACCAGAACCAAAGAGCTTTTTGCCTTGAACCCCACCATAGTTTTTATTGACCAATGCACCTCCTGTCTGGTTTGGTCCAAGAGAAGTTACAGCTGGAGATAAAAACCGAGGCTCTGCAGAGGCATTCAGCTTCTCTGGGCTTTTACTTGCCATGACACTCTCTAATGGGTTGTGCTGTGGCATCCGGTGGACCTTGGGCAACTCCTTCTGCTCCTCAAAGCTACAGGAAGAAAATGTTCTTTCCCGAGGGTCCACATCTTCAGGCTTTGGAGAGGCACTTGCCACATTTGCCAGTTGGTCTTGGCAACTTAAAGTCGAGCCAACTTTGGAATGTTTTTCTGGGACAGCCTGATCCTCTGCACCCTCTGCTCTAGGCAATGCTGCCGCTGGTACACACGTTTTTTCCTGGGGATCTATGGAAGATCTCAGTGAGTGAACATCATCACTCCTGCTTTGGGCACTCATCTTTATTCCTACATCTGGAGAAGATTCTTTGCCAAAATAGTGACTGCTGCCTCTGTCCAGTTGCAGGGAGAGGCTTTCTGACTGTTTCTCCAGCACTGGCTGTGCAATTTCCAGCTTGATGTTGACGTGAGACACTGGGAGAACTTCCTCCAGTGGAAGCTTCCCCTTCAGCAGCTGCATCACCAAAGGGTTGTTGGTCTCAATGGAGGACATGGGCCGAGCAGAGCCGGCCGGACGCTCGGCTTTCTGGGGTCCCCACCTCTGAGGTGGGGGTGCAACCAAGTCCCCAGAACAGGCTGGACTCTCTGTCTCCACAGAGAATTTTGACCTAATCCCATTGCGCTTCTCACTGCTGCTGTGACAGGAAGAGCCTTTCCCAGCCACCTCCCTACAGCTGACACTTCTGAAACACATCTCCACCTCCACATTCTCATCAGCCATGTCCCCTTCCCAGTCAGAAGCAGTGTCTGTTGTTTCACTGTACGTACTCTGTATTTCTTCATCTCCACTTCTCTTCAACTCCTGCGTCTCTCCCAGGGGCTGATGTGCGTTTTCTGGTTCGGTTCTGGGGCACCTCTGCCTTGGCTGCAGTTTTTCAGAGGTATCAATCCTATTCTGAGAAATACAGTCACCATGCACGGAGGGCTGCACTAGAGCCTCTGTATTTTGTTCCTCATTGCTCAGTTTGCCATCGCTGCCTTTCCCTGCCTGCAGCTGTGCAGTGTCACCCGCCGCAGGGATCACTTTCTTCACTCCAGCAGTCACCGTTTTGGAGGTATTACTATCAGCAACACATTTTTCCAGAAATGTTTTGGAGCTGTTATATCTAAAACCAGACACCTTCTCTGGATCATGGTGTTCTGTGCCACCTGATGACAATTCTGGTGGAAAAGAACAACTGGAGGAATTTTGCTTTACATCAGAAGGATAATCCAGCTGTATGGTGGGAGCACCAACATCTCCAAGTTCCACCACACCCTTGTCTCCCGTGGGACTGACCCCAGCTCCCTGCCCCCCAGAACATGGCAGACTGGTCACCACAGGAACCACACATCCCAGCTTTGTGCTCTCCTGTGATGCAGCACAAGATGGGAGTTTGGTCCTTTGGTCACGGAGGAGCTGCTCAGGACTCGCCTCCTGCCTCTCAGGAGTCGCATTGTCCAAGGATGATGCAGTCAGAGCACCACAGAACAGCCTCCTAGGTGACCCATCAGCAGGCTGAGTGTCCCCTGACCCTGTGGCACAGCCCGGAATGCCACTCCTTTCGCTTTTTGAGGAAGAGTGATCTTGTCTGGAAGAGAGGCAGGAATTCACGTTGGCTTCCTCAGCAGCCTCTTCGGAGCCAGCCTTCCCACCGCTCAGATGAACAGACGGCTGTAGTTGTGCTCGCTGTAGATCTGATGCACGTTTTCCATGAGCTCTCTTGGATCTCCTGTGCTGGGAACGGCCGCTGGATTCTCTTCCACCGCCTCCTTCATCGGTGCTTCTCCCCCCACCGGGGCCGCCCCCTCCTCCAATGGCGGCGGTGGCGGCTTCGCGCTGGGCTCGGGCTTGCAGAGCACGGGCCTTAATGTCTGCGAGGGTCCGGGCCCCGGGGCGGCCCCGGCCGGAGGACTCCGTGCTGGGGATGATCCGGGGGCAGATCTGGTAAGTGGGCTGACCTTTAACCACCCAGGGTGGTTTAATACGTGAAAGTTGAATCTGAAAGAAAGGGAAATGCGGTAAGTTCTAACACTGACCATGTCCAGCGAAATGCGTTTTACTGGCAAGTGCTCGTCACAATTCTTAGCACAAAAATTCAACAAAAATTCCAACTTAGAAACTAATTTGGGCAGAGAAGCAGCATGGTCCCACAACCTCTGCTCTGTGATCTGTAAAGCTCAGTTCACACTAATATTGTTTTACCAGAGCCTGCAGGCAAATATGAAATAAATTGTTTATATTCATGTCTTCAGAGATCAAACTGGTCTCCTCTACATCAGGATGACTGCCCTGAAGCTACCAAAATGGGTATCCTGGTCAAAATGGGAAAAGTCAGGAGGAACACTGAGATTCTGTCTGCAAGGAAAGGAACTGAGAAACTACACAGGACAAAGAACACAATTTCAAGGTCTTTTGCAGTAAGTCAGCTCATTTCAGGCAGTGTTTTCTGTATCCACAGAAATGCAAATGAAGGGAGTAAGTCAAGGTTACCCTGTGCTCTTGTGCAAAGACCTTGGGATGATTTTCCATTCTCTGCCTGTCTAAACACGACAGCCAACTGTGGCAGTCAGAGGCACTTCACCAGCTCTACCAATGAAACCCTTTGACTCCTTCACTTAAGATGGCAACACCTGACATTTTAATAATGTTTTGATACTACTGAGCACGGCAGCCCTGAGACACAGCAGATCTAAAGCTCTTTCTTACCCGGATGGGTGGGACTTTGGGCTCCTCTTTAGTAGGCTGTGGCTTTTCTGGGTGAACACTTTCAATTGTGTTACGAAAGGACTGACGATCTTCAAGCCGGGGCTTCTTTTCGGGGAAGGATGCGGAGGCAGCCTCCTCAAAGCTTTTCCTCTTCTGCTCCTTGGACTCCTGAGCAGAGTTCTCCTGGGGCAAACTGGGAATTCTGCTGGCAGCTGCCAATGATGGATCTTCTGATTTGCTGTTTGATTTGGAAGTCTCTGGAGAGAGGTGCAGCTCGCTACTCTCTGCCTTCAATCCTGCAGCCGAGGGGCTGCTCAGATCGTCTTTCTTCAGGTCTGTCTCAGGCTTTGGCTCTTTATGAAGAGAGGGATCTGGCCCTACGGGAGCAGGCTCTTTGGGAGCCTCCGTGTGCTCGGGTTCCCGCAGTCTGTACAGGCTCCTCCTGGCCCGGCACCGCAGGTCAGCCCGGGAGCGTTTCCGGAAGCGCCCGTCCCTCTGGCGCGTGGTCGGCCCGCGCGGCAGCCTCGCTTCTCCTTTAACAGACAGCTCTGTCCTGTTCTCAGCATCCTCCTGCACCGAATTCTGCGCCTGGGATTCTTCCTGGGTCAAGCCCAACCTTTAAGGCAAACACAAAAGCCAGCTAAAAGCTAAAGCTCACCCCAATCTCAGTGTTACTGAATAGCACCAACACGGGCAGAGAGTCATCAAAGCCTCATTAACTCACCCTGCAAGGGGAGAACCCACACATCCCACATTGCTATCACATGGAATGAGAAAAAATCCCTAAAGATTTGTGATGCAAAACACTATCAACTTTTCTTGGAAGCAAAAGAGATGGGCTACAAAATTCTGCTGAACCCAGCCAATTCCACTAAGGATTTTCCCAGACCAGCACCTGGAACGATTCACCCCACAACCTGTGTTTTTCAAGGAGCTTACGCTGCATCTGCTCAGGTATCCACAAACAGAAACACACTCTGCCAACTGCATAAACATGGCTAAAACAGTACAGACATGGTAAAATTTCTCACTTTTGTCCATAGTAGTCCTCAAAGAACTTCTCTTTCCATTGCTCCACTCTCTTTTCCTTTTCCATCTCCTGCCGGATTCGAACTTGCATCTCATGGGTGAATTCACCTACATGGAAGCAAGAGACTGGAATTCAGTTCCAAACAAAACTCATTCTGCAAATGCAACCTCTAGTGTTTGAACAGTACAGCAGCTGCATATTTGAAAGACAGACCTGCTGTTAACACCCTGCTTCCCATCCTGCCTCTGGATCCAGGTGCTACCTGTGGCTCCAGAAAAAATGGTGTTTTCACAGACAGGCCACCATTTAAGGAAAAATAAGTCTGGCACTACTTTACACCTTCACCACTTAATTCTGAAGGTCCCATGGCACCAGAAGAAATCATATCTTTGATTTTAAAGGGAAAAAAAAAAAAAAAAAAGTTGGGTGCAACACAGATAGATATGCAACAAAGTTGGACTAAGTTCCTGCTCATTAACTGTAAAAGCAAACCCAAAAATCCTACAAAATGAGCACCTATTTCCCAGGCACTCAGGAAAGCAAAGCCACTCACCGTCAGCGAGCCGCTCCCTCCAGCTCTGTGCAGCGTGGGTGAAGAACTCGTTGTTCAGAGCGCTGCTGCTGAGGCGCATCAGCCCGTCAGCCCCCACCTAGCAGGACAGACCCAGGACAAACAGAACTCACCTGCTCCAGCTGTTCCACACTGAAGAGGTAATCAGGGAAGGGAAAACACCCGAGTGCTTGTACCTGTCTATCAACTTCAGGCAGGAGGTAAAGCAGCTGCTGCTGGAAGTGTGATGGAAGCGCATTAAAGGTCCTGGAGTTGATCAGCGCTCGCAGGTTTGTGTTGACAAGGATGGAGCCTGGGGTTTCAAAGTCAATATCCTCACCCCTGTTCCGTTTCATCTGCCCTGGAGTTTAAGGACAGGCAAATAAAATTAACATTGTTGTATAGAAGTATTTCAGCATTATGGGCTGAAATTTATGTCAAACTACAACAGCAAAAGGAGCTAGGGAGATGAGAAAGACTGCAGGACTCTCCAACACAGTAATTAACAGACACACATCTGGAATTCTGACAAGAGGTCACAGTTCAGCCATATTCAGGTACAATTCACAATGCTGCTCTTCAGACCAGGCAAACTTTTAAACAATTGTATCACTAACACTCAAGATGGAAAGCCTGGCTTGTGACCCCAGGTCATCAAATGCCTCCTGGTGCTCTTCTCAGATACACCTGGACTTCATCATCACCAGTTATCCTTCTGCCTTTAACCAGGAGCACGTACCTGCCGTGGGCTTTCGGATGCCCCTCAGCAGCTGTGGAGGATCCCTGTTTATCTCTGTCCTACTGCGCAGGCTGGTTTTGCACAGGGCCAAGGAGCTGCTGCTGCTGCTGGATGTGCTGCTGCTCTCCCCATCAGCGTGCCTTCCTGTGAAGCCTAAAAGCAAAACAAGTTCATAAAAATATGCAAAGAACAGTCAAAGCCCAACTGGGAGAGTGGTTTAACATACAGGAATTCTCCGTTAGTAACAAATCTGTTATTATAGGGTATTGCCCAGGTACCAACTATGTTGAGTGAGTTAAGCATACACACAGTGCAGCGTCACTCAGTCTCAGCAGGTGTTACAGAAATCCTCAGGCAAACACAGATGACTGGGGACTGACTGAGAGAGATCTGTGATGTCACTAGGATCCCCCCAAAGCCATGCTCACCCGAGGCAGACTCCATGTGTGCCCCATTTACTTTCAGTGGGGTTAACACCACCCGTGGCAGCATCACACCTGTCTTTTTCTTCTGTTTGGATGTCTGCAGACCAGAGAGAAACCAAAAACAAAACAAAGGAATGAAGGCATTATGGAAGGGTATAATAATATTCTAAGCAGCATGTTCCTCAGTTAAAGAGCTACCTGGCTCCTCCTAGGTGAATCTTCAGGCAACACTACATTTAGGACTAGCAGAGAATTCAAAATTGCCTTCCCATACATGATCCCTCCCCAGTCTGCCACTTCTTGCCCAAGGAGACAGCCTCGTAACTCTCTCTGAGGCACTTGTGCACAAATAATCCCTGTCATACCACTCCAGCAGTAATGAAAGCTCCCCTTGAGAGGCTTCACCCTTCCCATTAGTCCCACTTTTTCCTACCTGGGAAGCGGTTCTGTAACTCTCCCTGGTAGCAGGTCCCTTGCTCTGAGACTCAGTGGAACACGAGGCATTAGAAGAAGTTTCATCAAGAGACACTGAAAGAGATGGGCTCTCAGTCAGACACAGAAGTAGGTCCTGGAGTTTAAGGTTAATGTCACCAGACACTTACCATCATTGTCACCACTCACAGTGCTGGCTTCGTTGGACCCACAGCTTTCTGCATCTGCTGTGTCCTCCAGCTCCTCCCCTTCTGGCACTGACAGGTTCCGGGACCACTGCAAGGCATCTTTCTAGAGGGGAAACAGAACTGGGGTGGCTACAGCCCTCCCTCCCAAACCTACACCAATGGGAGCAGACAGTTAACTTTAACCTATACATACTTGAACCTAAATTTTTTTCCCTATTTTAATCCTTGATGCAGAAAGGCGTTTTAAAGTATATTTGGGCTCATAGTGGAACAGAAGTCACCTAAACGAAGAACACTTAATAGCCCCCTCCTAGACAAGTAATACATCTCCAAAATACCAGGTTAATAATAAATAATTTAATAAGAAGGTTCATAATACGTCACAATTTTCTGCAAGCAATGAGTTCCTATTAAAGAGAAGCATCTCACTATGAAAGAATAAGTAACATCAGAGTGGCTAAACACTAAGATAGCAAGCTTAGGAGATGTATTTCCTACTTGTACAATATAAGCCATTTCAATGCCATCTATTTTCAGCAAAATGTGTCAATTCAACAAGATTTTCTAACAGCAGACAAATGATGGAAATGAAATAGCTGGGATCTATCAAGTTGATATTTATCAGGGAATCCAACAGCACAAAACAATGCAAAAGAAAAGCCCAAGACCAGAAACATTTTCAATACTTAACATTACTGGAACAATAAAATTAAAAAAAAGTATTCCAGAGAGATTTCAAGATCTGAGGAAAATACTGATGCTAAATAACATGGAATGTAGTGGAACACAGATCAAGCAGCAAGAAGAATGAATATACATTTTCCTATCAAGATTTTACTTGTCGCTACAAGCTCTTGGACCAATTCCTTGGTTGGCTCTTTTCCCTGGTGGCTGGCAGCAAGAGAGTGCATGGGTCTGTTCTGATGAGCAGCCACCTGAGCTGGACACCAGGCACTGCAGTAAGAGGATTCATCTTGCTTGTGCAATTCAAGAAATAACAGTTAGGGTTTTTTTAAGGAATTTATCATAGATGGCTGAATATAGCTGAAAGGTACAAGCTCCACGCAAATAATGAATTCCAGACCCTCTCTCACATGATGATCTCACTGCTCGTGATGCTCAGTGATAGAGTAACACTCAGTCCTGCACAAGGAGCAGAACTCACCCCTAAGCCCTCAGCTGGGAGCAGAGCTCAGCATTTACCTTCAGTGTGAAAAGGCTGATGCGTCCAGGCAGTTTGTAAAAGAGCCCATCCCCTCCCCGGGAATTGGAGTGGAGCATGGCATTGAGGCAGGCCAGGGGAGACGTGCCACTGCAACAGAGAAAGGAAGAAAGGAGATAGCTTAAGAAATGGATTATCAAAAAAACAGCCTGAAAGATCTGGTTAAATGGGCATCCTTTAGCTGATCAGGGGAACAGAGGTGATGCCATTAACTTTATGGGACAGGCACTTCAGTCGGAACAGTGTCACTGATTTCATTTTGACCTGTACATCCGCCTTGCACATCACAGCGAACAGGAAACATGAGACCAATTTTAAAGCTACCCTCGTCTGTTTTCAGACATTTCTAACTTTTATTACCTGTTTCCTCCCCTTCTGTCCTGGAAACCTTCAGTGTTGGATTGATTTTACAAAACCCCCAGATTTATTCAGCAGTAGAAAGACGTAAGCAAACTGTACACACGTGTGTTACTGCAATGTCTCCCTGATATGTCACAGACCAAACTGCTTGAGCAAAGCTCAATACAAAGGCTCTGATGTTCTCATTTGTTAAGTCCTACATAACTCCCTGGTTAAAGCCCCATCCTACGCTCACACTGATGGAACTGCTGTGCCACGTAATATGGTGTTTTCCAGTAAGTCCCACATGTACAGTAAGAAAGTTGTCTGGAAGACACATTACAGCACTATCGACTGCATTCTTAGTAAAAGTGAAACTGAAAACTGGACTGAGATAAAATATTTCAAAGAAAATCATTCTGAAATCAAAAACATAGCACAATTTCAGTTTCCACCCTGTATGTGTTTGGGTTTTGGACATTTCTTCACATGTCACAGTGACAGGAAAAGTTACCCTGTATCACTTCTAGATCATGTGAACAAAATTTCCAGCCTTCTGTCCTGTTAGACAGTGCTTTCCCCTCTGTGTTTACCAGACACTCCAAGCACACTCACCAGCCACAGAGCTCTCTTAAAATGGCAAAGTAAGTAATTTTCCCCGAAACAAGAAAAAAACCAAGCGGTTAAAACTCTGCCAGGAGCTAAACTCAGCATGGTGCTGGCTCCTGGGAATGTCAGTGCCCCGTATGGAACACAGCCCTCCCAGGAGAGCAGTGTGACCCCCAAACCAGGGAGCCCCACCTCAGGATTGATTCAGAAGGAAAAACATCTCAAGGCACTGAGCTATTTCCTTCAGGAAATGGAGTTTCAGGAAGAGCTTCTATACAAGCACCAGCAAAGCCTG
This sequence comes from Corvus moneduloides, assembly GCF_009650955.1. Taxonomy (NCBI): domain Eukaryota; kingdom Metazoa; phylum Chordata; class Aves; order Passeriformes; family Corvidae; genus Corvus; species Corvus moneduloides. The sequence goes on from NC_045492.1 coordinate 7,572,774, forward strand.
CTGCACGTTTGGCCGGGCAGGCTCACTGCCTTTATTCTGCGAACAATCACGCTCTGAAGAAGACAATCTTTTCTTAAAGCAGAGAATTAATGACATGGGAAGGAAAAGCAGATATCCCAAGGGAAACCACCGACCTTTAAAGGAATGAGTTGGCTTTGTGGGATTTAACATGACACATGTTCCAAAGTCTGGTCTTTACTTAAACGCTGTGACAGGTCACTTGTAAAAACTGGGAAAGCACAGGATAATTTATGTGTGTGAAGAGCCCTGATATTATCTCTGGCAGGGGACAGCCTGCGCACAGAAATCTTCAACTGCCTGCTTAGGTAACAGGATTTATGTGAGAGAGTTGTAGAAGAGTGATTAAAGCAAAGCTCTATGAAGGTCCTCATTAAAATCTGTCTGAATTCTACTCAGAGCTGTGACCCTACTGCCCACATCCAAACCAGAGAAGATCTCAGCAAGCATCACCAAATCATGAAATAGTTTGGGTTGGAAGGGACCTTAAAGACCATCTTGTTCCAAACCCCCTGCCATGGGCAGGGACACCTTCCACCAGATCAGGTTGAACCAAGCAATGTCCAGCCTGGCCTTGGAAACTTCCAAGGATGGAGTAGCCACAGCTTCTCTGGACACTCTGTGCCATTATCTCACCATCCGCACAGGGAAGAATTTCTTTCTTATATCCAATCTAAATCTATCCTCCTTCACCTTAAGGCCATTGTCCCTTGTCCTATCACTACATGCCCCTGTGAAAAGTCCCTCTCCAGCCTTCTTGTAAGCCCATGGAAGGTGGGTGTTCCAACAGTTCCAAATCCGATGCAGCAGCACACACCAGCCTCATGCCTCTCCAAACAACAGCAGGTCCCACACCCAACACCTTCGTACATGTCACAGATTTTGACTATTCAAAACACCCCAGCTGTTTCCTGATTTCACACAAACAAGGTGCAAAAACGAGCTAACATTTAGGTCCCAGAAGAAATCAGTTTGCCTTCCGTAGTTAGGTAAAGTACAGGTTCAGGAAATGCACACACCACAGTGAAAAACCGTCCACAGAAACAAAGGGAGGGAGAAGCAAGACTAGAAACAGTCCTTGCATCTGGATTTCCCAAAGTCCATCCCTGGACAGCAGCTTTTCGTGTCTCTGGTAGTCAAACTTCCTTTTTATTTTTTGCCAGGTAGCAGTAACTGAGGCATTTGACTATCACAGTTACCCACTTTCTTTGAGCTGCAAGACACTCTGTATTTCTACTACTGTCATGGAAACAGAGGGAAGCTCACAGGAACTTAACCAAGGAAAGCAGTCTCCCACTTCTGCCCTTTCCAAGGCTCTGCATCAGGTTCTTTTCCACATGAAACCCACTCTGCAATGGGCGTGTTGGGCATCTCCTCCCTATAATGTCAAGAGCCACAACCATGTGATGTGAGCTGTGCCCTCCTGGTGCTCAAGAAACTGAGCATAAGCCAGTGACATGAAAAAGCCTGTCTCTTCTAAAACATAATGTCTGCTCTAGAAATGAAGCATCAGAGGAGATAAAATTTAAACTGTTCTCAAACTCAGGTCACAACAGCAGAAACTGCTAGGAGCTACTTATGTGAGAACTGTGTGAGTGACTGGTAAGTACAGCACAATGCAGGGGCCTGATCTGCAAGAAGCATTTATTTCACAATAGATGGATGAAGGGACTCTGTAAATTATCAAAAAATCCAAGAACATCTTCCAGTTATTATCAGAGAAAAAAAACCCTCACAATCTGTATATAAATGTCTGTACTGTCATCTCAAATTACTAGGCTGAGAAGAGAAAAAGGGAAGCAAAGTGGGCTGGGGATGAGGCAGAACTGTATGAAGCAACACCAGCCTTCATACACTGCCTCCCCCATGCTCCACACTGGTTTAGACAAAATCATCAATACTAACCTCATTTCCTTTAGACCTTCAGCCTCTATGACCTGCAGAATCTGTTTTGGGGTCATAGGAGCATCTGAGTAATTTTCCAGCACCTGAAAAGACAGAAAGACATTACAGCATTGGCTTCTGCATTCCCAAAACTCCTGCATCAGCTGTGGCCCAGAACCAATAATGTGCCTCTTCGAACCTGCTTCACCTGCAAAGACACACAGTAAAATTTCAGCCTACCTCAAGATCCTGGTGAACATGGATCAAAGCCACAAAAGGCTTTACCTTCATCTCTTCCCTAATTAACCAAAATACAAACATGGAGGAGAAAAAGCAGCAGAATTTGGCCTTGACCCCAGTGGAAGCTTTACCAGACTTCACTATACATTAGATGGAGCTGCTGCCATATCAACCTTCCAAACTGAACAGTGGTTAGTGACCTCTAACGATGTAAAACCTTCTCCTACCTCTCCACAAAGCATCCAGTATTTTTTTGTCACTAAAAGTATTACTGTGCAGCCATACAATCCAATAGTGTACCTTCTTCAGATTACTGCATTCATTTTATCTTCACTCCACCCCAGGAAGGGAATCACAAGTTAAGAGTCATAATTCATGTCAGAGAAGGACAGAATTCAGAAAAGGACAAAATAACAGTAAAGGATTTGGAAAAAAAATCTGGCTAGAAACTTAAGAGTGCTTGCCTTTGACATAAAATGAAGAAAATCAGATATTAAAAGGCAATACAAAAAATAACAATGCATCCTTTCATATATTATATCAATAATAGAATTTTCACTTATAAATGAAGAAGTAAAGAGGTTATTACTTTATTTTTTTCAAAGCCTGTGCAACTTACTGCTCCAAAATGGCTGGAAGCAAGAACTCAAGGATTCAAAGAGAGGACCGGACATTTCTGTGGATAAGAAGATTATCCACATAAACAGGAAACAATGAGCAAAAATAAGCAGCAGTAGATGTAAACCACGCAGTTTCTTTGGGAGCAGATTACCCTACAGCTGCCGACCATGCGCCAGCTCCTGCGCCTTCCCCGGCAGCAGACAGTGCTGCTCTTGGAATGCAAAGGCACCCAGCTCCACAGACCTGGGGCCACGAGCAAAAAGAGGGTGAGACAGGCACAGGCCATGGCCTGGAACAGGCATGGAAAGCAGCAACAGGAATTCACTCAGGAACTTTTTGATCATAACCGTGGTCTAAACTGCCCCAGCATTGTGGCCACACAATGCACAGCCCTGGTGTCTTTGTCCCCACACTTTAAAGTCAGCAACACGGTGCTGTCTCTCAGTCTGACTTGTGTGGGAAGCCAGAGGAAGGACCCAGATGCCCCATTTCCATCAGCAAAATCTAGAAGTGAGTCACTGCAGCAGCCACGCCAAACGGACATGTGCAAAGTCATCCCAAAGCTGTGCAGGGCAACGTTTGCACCTCAAACCATCTCCACCCTCCACAAGTAATGAAAAACCCAACTGCAATTCTGCACTTCAACTGTATGTTGTGATAAGGCCAGGTTGGATGGGGCTTGGAGCAGCCTGGACTAGTGGAAGCTGTCCCTGCACGTGGCAGGGGGCTGGAACGAGATGATCTTTAAGGTCCTTCCAATCTAAATCTTGATTCTACAAAAGGAATTTCTTAAATCATATCCACCCAACAGGTATTTTGCAGATGCTTGAAGCTCACAAGCTTCTGCGAATAAGATAAGAACCTCATGGGGAAGGGAATTCAAGAACTAACTAGAGTTAAAACCCAATGAAAACATGAAGAGTGTAGAGAAAAATCAAAGCAAGTGATGAGCCATATTCAGAGAGAGTAAACTAATTAAATTCCATACAGCCCCATCACACTTTTTCCTCTCTCCATAGGTTGTGAGGTCTCCATGCCTCCCTCCTGAGCTGTCACCCCATCACTCAAAGGCTGCAGACAGCTGACACAGGGAAACTCATTGCCCCTGAGCCCAGTGAGATCCGCAAAATACAACACGTCTGTTCCAAAAAATCAGGGAATTATTCAAACCTCTCTCCAGTGACAGACACAGCAAGTGAAGTATGTGGCCTAAAACTGAGCACAAAGGAGCATTTACATACAGATAAAAGAATCTACGCTCAGGGGAACAATTTCCAATCAAGAGCTGTATTAAGTGTACAGAGCACTGAATGGAAGAACTGGGGGAGAGAAGATCCTGCAAGCTTTAGACACCAAACCCCAGTCTCCAGCACTGCCCCTTCTATCCCTCTCCAACCTGACACTCCCAGCACCACATCAGCCTTACAGCTACAACTTCAACACTGGCTATTCCTTACCCCCAAAACAGAATTTTCCCTCCTCCACTATTTATAGCACTGATAGCTGAGGGTTCCTGTGCCCCTAATCATGGAAGTTTACATCACTTCCTCAATTTACTGGTCAACTAGCTCTGACAGCACTTGTGGGATCCTGCCATGGCTTTTGGGCATCCAGATGAATCTTTAAAGGTTTGTTTTATGGAACATGCAGAGTTTTGGCTCTGTAGGAGGAGCAACACTGAAGAACACTTTTGCCTGTGACTCTCAGAAACATTGAGAGGAATACAAAATACACAGCACACGTCAGAGAGGGAAATTAAAAGCATTTTGACAGAGAGCATGTGTAAGACCAGTGTGAAATAAAGATCTATTTTTAGTGGATTTACAATCAGTCCTGCAAGCTGGAAGTGCAGCTACGCAACTCTAGGTCTCTCTAAGTGGATAATCTAGTATGAGATGGTTCTATTTCTGGTTCATCAATGGCTCTAAGATGCTGTTGAGGCTTAGGCATCTCATGCACCACTGTGCCTGAGGTCCTGGCCAAAAGACAGGTGAGAAGAACTGTGTGAAGAGATGCCTTCCCCATCACACGAGGATGATGAGGTGTATTAGGAGACTGCTTTAGAGTCACAGTCACATGGGCTGCTTTGGGCAGCCTATAAATACTGATTTTTTTCACCTGTCGGAGCCCAGGATGTTTGAATGAGCTGACTTTGTGCAAGGCCACATAGCACAGCCTCTGCCCCCAGGGTCACCTACCAGGAAAGCATCCCTGCCACCTGCAGTGACACACCTGGTTCACAGAACACGGATCCCAAGGAGAAATGCAGGATGGAGAAGGAGACCAGCAGACTCCTGCAGTGAAGTTCCACAGTGGCTGCCTTATGCCCTTCTCCAGTTTTTCAAGCAAAGCCACATGGGTCTAAAATATTATCATTTACACACAAAAGATGATGCAAGTTGCTGGAAGTCAGATGCTTGTCTGATTAGGTTTCTTCCTGGCAAGCAGTAAGAAAACACTCCAATAGCCAAAAAAAATCTTACTCAGAAGCACCAAGACTTATCCTGAACATCCTCAGTACGAGACATGAGCTTCACTGGACTCACCCACACTGCTCCTTCTAAATGTTTACATGCTTCAGTGCATAACCTGGGCTGGCAAAACCAAAACAAACACACACAACAGACAAAACAAGGAAACAAGCCACACTCAAGCCCTGTAAATCCATTTCTACATAAGTCCATGGGCTACACAGGAGGAACACATGTATCCTCACGAGTTGTACACCACTGACACAGCTACAGGGAGAAAACGCAGGATCCGTTCACATCCAGGCAGCTGGATCATCCCTTACTTCATCCCTGCACTGCTGTACCTGTGTCACTGGGTCACCAGGAGAGAACCAGCTCCTTCCACCCAAATGCCAAACAGCCAGCCTAGACACCTCGGCACGCAGCCCTTAAACCAAACCTCTGACTAGCTCACTGACAGACACTGAAGTTATTCTTCTTTTTAGATTTCCTACTTCATAACTGGGGTTCAAGACAGATCCAGCTTCACAGAGGGAAGTCACCTTCCTCCCACTGCAACGGTCCAATGACAATGGCATTCCCACAGACACCACCAGAGCAGAGCCAGGCTTGGAAGTTGAAGCCATCAACAAGGAGATTTTTTAAGACAAAAGGACTAAGACATCTCCATGGCCATATCTCCTAAACCCAAAAGTGACCAAATACGGGCTGATTCAGGGTTGTTCAGTCTAGCTGCTGCTCCGGCAGCCCGACACACGCCACCGGCCCTCGGGCGCTGCCGGCGCACAGAAGGAATCCGTACCCTCGGTAATTAAACCGGAAACTTTTGACAGCGGCCGTGCCCTCTCCGGAGGCTCCGGTTCCTCCCATGGAGCTTTAAATCATTTGAAAGGAAGAGAATGAGCGGGACCGTTCCCGCAGCCCTGCCCGGCACGCACTGAACCGCTGCGGGACGGCACCTCCCGTGTCCCATCCCGGGACCCGCTGCAGCCCCGCCCGGCGGGAGGCGGCCGAGGCCGCTGGGACCCCCGGCGGGCGGGCAGCTCGCCACCGAGGGCCGGGGGCCGCGCTCGCACCGTCCCGGAGCGCATCTCGTTCCCACCGGGCTGAGGAAGAAAAACAACCGTGCAGGAGACCCCGACCACAGCGGCCGGTGGGGGAACCGCGGGAAGCCGCGGGACCGGGCGGGGAACGGGCAACATCGCCCGCGCCCTCCAGGCGGCCCCGGCCCCCGCTTTTACCCCCTCAAAAGCGATGGCGGCGCCGCCGGCCCCGTTACTCGGGGAGGGGCCGGACGCGGCGGGGAGGCCCTGGGGCACGGCGGAGTCCCCGCGCCCCCTCCCTGGACGCCCCCCCGGCCTCACCAGGCGGGCGGCCTCGGCCCACGTGCGCTCCTTCTTCCTCCTCTGCTTCATCTCCTTCATCCTCCTCCTCCTCCTCCTCCTCCTCCTCCCGCGCGGGCGGGCGCGGCGGGCGCGGACCGTTGGGCGCGCGGGCGGCAGGCGGGCGGCGGCGACCGGGGCGGGGTGGACGCGGCGGGCGCGGCGGGCGGGGCGCGAGGCGGGGGCGGCTCCGGGCGCTACGGGAGGCGGCGGCGGCGGCGGCGGCTCGGGCCCGGCATAACAACGGGGTCAAAGGGCCGGGAGCGGGGCGGGGCGGCGGGGCCCGGCGACGGTGGCCGCGGCGGGACACGGAGGGACCGGAGGGGAGGGGCCGGAGGGGCGGGCCTAGGGCTGGTTTGAAGGAAAACAAACCGCAAAGACCGCCGGGAGTTGTAGTCCCCATGCGCAACCCCAACGCAGCCGCGCTCCGACTCGGGGACTACAAGTCCCGGCGGGCGCCGCGCCGCATGGCGGGAGAGGCCGCTGGCGCCGCATGGCCGCGGCGGGGAAGCGGCACCGCCCGGGCCGGGGGCGGCTGCGGGACCGAGCTAGAGCAGAGCGTTCGAGGCTGAGCCGCTGCGGCTGTTCGTGTTCCAACATCCCGGTTATCACAGAATCATTTAGGCTGGAAAAGACCTTTGAGATCAGCGACTCCAACCTATGACCCAACACCACAATGTCCACCAGACCAGGGCACTGAGCGCCACGTCCGGTCTTTCCTTAAACACCTCCGCAGTGCATGCCAGTATCTAAAGACCCTTTATGTTAAGAAATTCTTCCTGATGTCCAAACTGAATCTCCCCTGACACAGTTTAACACTGTGCCCTCTTGTCGCCGGTCGGCAGAAGAGCTCGACCCCCATCTGGCTCCAACCTCCTTTCACAGAGTTGTAGAGGGTAATAAGGTCACCCTGGAGCCTCTTTTTCTCCAGGGTAAACACTCCCAGCTCCTCCGGCCGCTCCTCACAGGACATGTGCTACAGACACTTCCCCACCTTCGTTTCCCTTCTCTGGACATACTCCTCCGTTATGCCCTGAGGTTCTTTCTCCCCACGGTGCCGGAAAAAGACTGGTTTAAATCGGCACCACCCGTTGCCGTAGCAAGCAATGAAGCACCGAGGCCGGGGGCCCACCCTGGACTGGGATCCAGGCGCGGTTTCACCAGCATTTCTGGTTCCCACGGTGCCACATGCCAGGCATCAGCACCTTCTACTCGTATTTTTTATATATATATATATTTATATACACACACTTTACAATACTCATCGCAGTTCTACTCATATTTACATTTTCCCACTTACTTTGCACAGACACTTCTTTTTTTTAATTGAAGAAAAATAAGACGAGGCTTTATAAAACATGAAGTCACCGAGCCCTGCCCCAAAGTAACAATGAAAACCACACGTTTTGATAGATGCAATAAATCTTATTGACTTTATTACACGTTGTATTTTAGGATCACTTTACATTCCTAGACAAAAGAGATGATACAAATAAATATAAGCTGTAAAACTATGGACAGAACTATGGACAGGTTCTTTTTCTACAGATCACCTAAGAGAAGGCGCAGGTGGGTGTATCTCCAAGGAGCTGAGAGTTGTCATCGACAGCTGTGCCCATAGAAGGATCCTGGGTCACCTCTTCAAAAAGAAAGGGGGCTGGAGAAGGCAGTAAGCACCTGGACCCCAGAGAGTCAACCCCCCGCTGCACAGTGCAGCAGGCAGGACCAGTGTTCTCATTTCAGTTCCATCTCCGTAGCTAATTATGGCTTTTGCAGGTTCTCTTTTCCAATCTGTCTTTGAACACAGCAGGAACAGACCCCCAGGAATTACACTGAACTGTTTAAAGACTGGTGCACATTGCCCAGCACAGACAGGAGAGAGGACAGGTCCAGGTACACAGGTGCCTCATTGAAACTCCAGCGCTGCGTGTTCAGCGAGGGCAGACTCACACACCTAAAACTGACTGAACACTGCCTGCTCTGATCTGTATAAGGCACCGGCGCAGCCCCAGGTGCTCTGGCAGAGGTATGTGTTTTAGAAGATTCAAGCAGCATGCAAATATTTTTTAAAAGGCGCTAGACCTAAGTTAAGGATTTAACAAAGTGCTTTAATTCCTATGCTTCAGTGTCTTGGGGCGCTTGCTCCCACTGGCCGACTCCTGCTCCATGCCACTTTTTCAAAAAAAAGATCCCATTATACAGATCAGAGCAAAGACAATTATGTTGAATGTTAAACATTCCTAAGAAGAAAAGGTGACGGCGCATGGCTGTCCCAGGGCCTCTTCCAGGACTCCAGCTGGATTTCCTGCCTTTGGTTAACCAGCAGGAAGCCCAGATGGTTCAGATAACACCAGAAAAGGGCAAACTCGGCAGGAATGTTTCTTAAAAGCTTCAAACCAGAGCTCAGGATGTTTTGTACAGCTTAAGACAATGTATCTTAATATCAGTGCTACTGAGCATCTGGTGAGGGTTAAGTCCATTGGAATGAGAATCCAAAAGCTTCTGTAACAGGCCGAGATTGCCCATGAACACACTGACCAAATCTCCACCCAAAGCCCCAATTTACATACAATGACTAAATATGCAGATTTTTTCTTTTCCACTCTACTGAGTTTCTTTCACCTTGCTAATGAATTTCTACAGAGTTAAAAGCAGAGCCTTTCTGACACCAGCTGGCTCATCAACATGAAAACAGGTTTGCACTGCAGAGTTCCACGGTACCAGCCCTGCCACGAGGGCAGTTTCCAGCATATGAGTTTAATATAGACTAGAATTCCCTATGGAATAGTAGCAACTGAGGAAGAGTGTGCACATGTGCAGACATGGATGTGTCTGTGTATGCATTATTCACAAAAAACATGTGTACTTAGGTATGTACATAGACGTGGTTATCTACTGTGCTGCTATTGCAGGGTTTTAAACATTTCCCCCCACCCCACCCCCCTTGTTTAATTTCAAGTCTCTGAGCACTTAAACCATACAATCATCTTTTAAAATGTCCTAGTACAGAAGATTATGTGCTGGAGAGAAAGAGGGAGGAGAGGGAAGAGAAGTTGATGTTATATTATGCAACAAGAGCCAGTTAAAAGGCTCTCTGGACATAAACAGTGCTTTGTAAAAATGAAGATTACGCTGGGTTTCCACGTTCAGGTTGAAAGAAATTGGTCATATGCCTGCTCTCTCAATTAAAAGCAAATCCTTCCTTCCTCCACCAAAACTAATATATATATGTGTGCATATATGTGTATACATACATTAACCCTGTGGCCCAGGAAAGCACCCATGGATTGCAGCAGCCCAGTTGGTGTTCAAGGGGCCCACCTGGCTCACCTGGGCACCGTGCCTGCAGGATGCACAAGTGAGCTGTGCTGAGTACTCAGTTCCTCCTGCTCAGGGGGTCAGTAGAAAGGAGTTCTCCAGCCTGGGTGAAGTCACTCTGTGGACAATTAACGAGCACAAGGCAGAGTCCACACATCAGAGCATTTCTACAACCAGGCAAGTCCTCACACACTCACATGTGTCAGTCTGGAGGAAGTCATCAGTGAGGGAAACAGGTAAAAACGTTCACAGGATGACAGCCAAGAGCAACCAGGAAAAATAACATCCCAAGTCTCAATATACAGTGAACTAAAACTTATGAATGAGCTGTGGGACACTAGACAGGGACACCTTACTCTGTCCTTAGCCTGGAGTTCACCTCCCTCTACCCTGCTACACGAGCCTGCTTTAGTCATAGGGCAGCTTTGCAAGGAGACTGTCAAAAGCAGGACCTCTTCCTCCCTTGTTTTCGAAGTAAAACCCCTGGAATTAACACCAGCTTCCACCACCAGCCTTGGTTAGGTGGCTCTGAGTGGACTGGGAGGTGCAGAGAGAAAGCTGCTTAACATGGAACAGGTGAGGCACAAGAGGCACTGAATGCTGAACCTCCTTAGACACCAAGAGAAGGGACCAAACTCCCAGGAGTACACTCAAAGGCAGCTCCAAGTTCCAGTTCTCTGCCCAGCTGAGAGTCTGAGCCTGGCAGGGAGAGCTCTGAGCTAATGCTATGTCTTCCATCAACAGTAGGAGGCATGAGAAAATGGCCATATGCCATTAAAGATGTCATATGGAGACTGGTTTTAAATGCCAGGGGTAAAGATGGAGGCAAGAGAGAGGAGGAAAGCTGTGGAGCTGACACTGGCGTGCAGAGGTGTTCTTTGACAAGGTGGTTCCTGTTGGTAGGGGTGAGGTCTGTAGGTCAGCTTAGAGGAGCTCTCACTTATGCCTGTAAACAAAGAAAGGACTTCAGATTCTACTGCTTCCTTTCTGGAGACCACAGAGTTGTTTTCAAGACCCTTTTCTGTCCTACAGCCCTATGGGGAGGCACAGCTGTGTGGTGGTGAGGACACGCTGGCCACTGCCATCCTGCCTGTTCAGACCAATGCCTGTACCCCAGGTGATGATGCCAGTCTCTCAAGCAGGAAGAGGAAGAACCATGCACCTTGTCAAGTTTGAACAGATCCTCTGCTTTTTAGCCTCTTTTGGTTCTCACTGTGGACCTGGAGATTGGTGGTTCTGCTGAGATGACTTCCAACTCTGTCTTCTTAGTGCCCAACAGCCAAAAAGCCTCGTGCAGCAGAAGGACTGGTGCAGGAGGAGGACGGTGATGCTGTGAGGTGATCCCCATGCTTCCCATTGCTCCTAACACACTGTAACGTACCTCATGCATTTTTGATTTCCTAACTAAAATCCATTTCCCACAGAGGCCAAATGCTGAGTTGCAAGCACAGATCTTCCCATGGCTCAGTGCCCCTGGACTGGCCCGAGTCAGTTAAACAGCAACAAGGCCATCTCCAGGGAAAGGGGCTGGAGGCTGGCCAGGAGCTCTCTCTGCAGGTTTGTCCTTGTCTCTGCTCCCAGAAGGTAAAGGCTGTTCCCTCCCTGGAGAGGAGTTGCTGGTTTTATTTTGGAACCAGCCCTCGTGACTGTGGGTAGAGCTGAGAACTGGGGGTGCCTGATCCTGATGAGGATGCCGCCGATTTCCTTCCAGTTTTTGGTCTGAGGAAGCAAAAATTAAAATATAAACAAGAAAAGCTCTGACAATGTCACCTGTTACTTTCCACAATTAATCTTCAAAAAGCTGATTTTTTTACTGGAGTTTTTCTCTAATAAACAGTTTCAGCTTTTTTTCTGTCCTATGTCCTACACCCTGAAAGAAGGTTGTGGGGAGGTGGGGGTTGGCCTCTTCTCTAAGTAACAAGTTGACAGACCAAGGTAAAACAGCCTCAAGTCCTACAAGGGGAGGTTTAGGCTCAATATTAGGAAAAATTTCCTCACTGCAAGAGTGGTTGAGCCCTGGCACAGGTTGGTCAGGGCAGTGGTGGAATCTCCATCCCTGGAAGTGTTCAAAAAATGAGAAGTTGTGATAAGGTTTAGTGGCATGGTGGGATTTGGTTGAAGGCTGGGCTCAAATCTTAAAAGTCTTTTCCAACCTTAATGACTCTATGGTTCTATGTTCCTTTCTTTCTCTGCTTATCTACAAAGCTCAGCTTCACTTCACTGATGAGAAGTGCTGACCAACAGCAACTGCACTTGCACCTCTCCTGTGGGCCAGTCTGCTCAGGGAAGGTCTAACTCACCTGGGTTTTGATTTTTTATTTGAAGTGCTCTCAAAGGTTGAGGCGTCCACTTGAATCTCATCTTCTTCCTGCAGAGCTGCTTCCAGAGCTGCCTGAACCTTGGGAGCGATGGCTGGGCCTTCATAGTTCCTTGTTGTTCGGCTGGGCCCGTCCAGTTCCAGTAACACGATGTTCTCTGCCTGAGATAGGAAAAGCACAATCAAAGTCTCCATGTTTTCATACTAACTGCTACTTTTCCCTCCAGAAACTTAATCTCAAGTACTTTATAAATGTATGCAGGACACTACAAATTTACATCTCAAAGAAGAACACACAATCCCCTCTGGAATTCACATTCCCCTGATCAGGAGGTTGAAGAGACAAAGGTTCAACCACATGTGGGCTTACCCTGTACCGAGCCTCTGTATGACTCATCATGGACGTCCTGGCGTGTTGGCTCAGGGGCCTTTTGTACCCCACAGCAGATACTGGTCTTTTCATCATCTGCTGGTTACTAGACGAAAACAGAGACTCAGTCTGTTATACCCTAAAACCAAAGGCTCCTCTTGGAGTTTATGAGCTACAACATCTGCAAATTCCATGCAGAAATCTGTTTCAACACAGCAGAAACCACCCAAGCTGCATTTGTAGGAGCAGGAAAGAAATATGATAGGAATGCACTGCTATTTTAATGGTGAATGCACTATTACATATGTTTTACATATAATTATTGGGTTTGTTTATTAGAAAAATCATAATCTTCCAAGAATTCTCCTAACTGTACATTTCTGTTTTACAGCACCTATTAAGAGGAACAAATTGTTTTGGTTTATTTTATTATGCATCAAGAAGCTGTGAACTCTAAAGGGCCAGTTTAAATCCCCAATTCAATCCCTCTTTTGTTCTTGACAGCTAGAGGGTTTCCCGTGACCTGTAATTCCATCCCGAGAAAAGAGCAGAAGTACACTCACTCCAGACGGGTTATGGGATGTAGTTTCCAGTTGTCTTCCTCTTCATCAAGGAATGATCTGTTCATGATCTTATTCTTTTCTTCCAAGGGAATAAAGTTTTCAATAATCAGGTGCCTACATGCAACCACAGAAATGAGAGATATACAAGAGACATAATTAGTACATGACTTTCCTCACTGCTCCTCTCCCACTGATGTAATACAACCCTGGAAAAGGAGGAATGGTTTAGTTTTCTCGTGTTTAAATCTTATTCCACAAGTACGTGCAAGGCAGTCCCTCCACTCCCCACCCCGAGACACCCTCTCTGTTACAGTTAATAGCAGGCAATGAAGTGATGGGACTTACTTTAGCTTTAGTTCCCTGGTGAGTTCATTCTGGGTCTGCTCCATTTCCTGGCGCCCCTTGATGTGCTCTTCTTGGAGATCATGGATCTCTGCCTTCACAGCTTGCAGCTTGGAAAATAACTGGAGCACACAACAAGAGCCAAAATCTGTCACTTGCCAATGCTCCTCTCACTTTCACACACAAGTTGATTTTATTCCCAGCCTGGTAGACAGGGAATCATTTTCTTTTTACCTTTTTGAGTTTTTTGGTCTTTATGTCCACCTCTTGCTGCAGAGAACTATAGGTCTCCTTCAGCTCTAGTGTTTCCTCGTCCCGACTTTCCATCTGTTGCTGGATTTCTCGCTCCCGACGTTTCTGAAGAATGTGACAAGATGGCATTAAAGACCACAATTACCTTGTCACCTCCAGTTGACACACATGATACCAATGCTCAGGATGGGTTTCCTTCCCTGCCTTCCAGTTCTTCCTATCTCTTGCCATAGAAATACCAGAAGCATTAACTCTTATTTGTCCTTATTTTGCAATTAAAATCAGACAGTGTGAACAAGACTCAAGCTTCAACTAAAGGAACAAAATGCCATTTTTAGGTTATTTTTTTCTTTCCTTTTTATCAGTTCGTACTGGTTACTGTATTTAAGAATCACCAACAGAATTTGCATAGCAGAAAATGAACTTTTAGCGCAGAGTAAAGACCCCTCTCTTGAGCTAAAGGCCAAACTGGTACTCTGAGATGTCTTAGAAATATTTCTTCACTTACAAACAGCTCCAATCAAGATAGGAAGCAAATCTTTACCATGAAGAGCTGGAATAAAACTGTGATAAACCTTCTTTACATACTTCAAATAATGACTAATCTGACACAAGCCCTTCCCCCTTCTTTTCAATAAATGATTGCCATTAAACCAATTTTAGGGTTAACCCTGGAAAATTTTTCTGGTAATTTCCCCAACATAATGTTTTACAAAAGTTCCGCAGCAAGGCCTTTTATACAAAATAACAAATCTCCTTCCTTGTACCTGTTCTGCAATTTCCTGTCGTTTCTGTTCCAGGATTTTCTGCTGTTCATTTGTGTGATCCACAATATTTTTCCCTCCCACCAGCAGCTTGCTTTCCATTGTCTGAAAGGAAAAACCAGGGTCAGAAGTTTCTCTCAGTGACCACAGAAGGTAACTTTCTCTCCTATGGATACAACTTCTTCAGGGCAGCTCCCTCATTTAACCTTCTCTTTCAAGGCAGCTGCTACAAGAATCCCTATTTCTTAAAATTCCTATAAAACTGTGGGATTAATGCAACAGTAACTTGTTTAGAATAAAGTCCCCACTGCAATGTGTGGCAAAGCTGGAGAACCAAAATGTGTGCTCCCCTGTAAAGAACTTGTTAATGATCTGTGACAGAACGAAACTTTTCCTGTGCCACAGCTTGTGAAAAGATGTATTGTCTTTTATCGTGCCAATTGCTTAAGATCAGCACATAAGAACAATGAAACAACTCATGAACATTGAAACATGTAATTAATAGTGGACATTTCAGCTTCTGGCTAGAAATAGTTTATTTTAAAATCTTCCAAACGAAACACAAATCACTGTCCTGGAAACTTCCTGTGAAATATCTTTCCAAATTGGGAAACTCTTTATTTTCCCCACAGCTTAAACAAACTGCTTTCAAAGAGTATGACAAGGAAGAATTCTACCTTGATTTTTGCACTCAGCATCTCTGTTGCTTCCTTCTCTCGCTTCAGGTCCTCCATTTTCTTTTCCTTTTCTTTCAGCAGCCTCATCTTTTCTTCTGCTACCAAGCTGTGATCCTCGACTATAGCTTTCTTCTCAATCTCCAGCTTTTCTTGTTGCTCCCTCCAATAATCGTCTTTGTCATCTCCTTCATCCTCACCCTCTTCAGTGTCCTCCTCCTCTTCCCCACCCTCCCTTCTCCTTTCTCTCCTCTTTCTTTTGCCAATAGACCGTTTTTCCAATTGTGCCTTGAGCCGAGCAATCTCTTCCTGGAATTCCCGCAGCAGAGCCTCCTTAGGATCCTCGTTCACTTGTGGCTTATTCTTGATGTTTTTGGCACGGTTGGCATATCTCAGTGTGGTCAGTGTCTCCTCTACATTGTAAGAGGCAGGGCCTATATTGGCCACCATCACAGTTTTGGCGTTGCCACCTAATGAGTCCTGAAGTAGCCTGGTCAGCTTGGAGTCCCGGTATGGAATGTGCGTGCTTTTGCCATCTACCAGTGCAGAGATAACGTTGCCCAAAGCTGAGAGGGAGAGATTGATTTTAGTGGCTTCCTTCAGCCTTTCCCCCTGTGCCCCGGTCTTTGCTTGCCGCTCGCTGCCTGCCAGGTCGACCAGGTTGAGCTTCCCAACACGGATGTGGTTCTCTCCATCCAGTCCCAACTCGCTGCACTCGATAGTGATCTGGAAAATGGCGTGAGATCGAGAGCTGTGCTCGTTCATGTTGGTGGCACCAACGGAGCGGTTCTGGTTTCCCAAATTCATGATGTGCTCTATCTCTTTGACACTTTTCGTAACAATGGTGGTCAAATCCTTAACAAAAACCCCCGTGTCTGGTCTCTCCTTCAACTCCAGCCGCTTGGACTGATCCTTTGATAACAAGTCTCTGATTTCTTCTTGGTAAATTTCCAAATAAGACGCTCTAACTAAGTATTGCTGATTTTGAGATCTAGAGATGTGGGTGAAGATGTGGTCGAATGAATTGGGGATGACCCCTCTCTTTTCAGGATCACCACGCACCCCTTCCATCGTATACGTTTTCCCTGTCCCAGTCTGCCCATAGGCAAAGATTGTCCCATTAAACCCTTGCAGAACAGAGTCCACGAGAGGTCTGAAGGTCTCATCGTAGAGTTCGACCTGTTTGGAATTCCAGTCATACACAGCATCAAAGGTGAAAGTTTTAGGCAGTTCATGAGATGATCCCCGTGGATTCTTCACTGAGACCTGCCCTAACTTGACATCCACATTGACAACTTTTTCATAGGAAGCGGTTTTCTCTTTGCTGTTCATGGGCCGGCAGCGCACGACCACCCGCACGGACTCGGAGCTCTTTGACTTAGACATGACAGCAGGGCTGCGGCTGGTGCGATCCGACTGATGGATGATCCCGTGCTAGAAACCTGGAACAAAAACAAAGCAGGAATGTCTGAAGGCAGTTTACTGCAAGGACAACTTTCCACAAAGCCAAAGACTTGCTTCATTGATTTGAGCAGCATTTTGCATTCATTAAGCTGCAAGGGATTTTGAAGAACTAAAATAACGTACAACATGAAACCCCTGTAAAGGCCTGAACTGAGACAGAATTATTTTACCAAAGGCTGTGCATCAAATGGTATCATTTTTACAAGCTCTGCTGCAAAAATTCATCATTGAATCACATCTTTACAGTTGGTAAAGATCCTTTTCTTGACCCTCAAAAATAATAATAAGCCTTTTTAAACTATTTATAAAAAGAATACTTTGCTTTTTTTTTTTTTTTTTGCAGTCAGGCCTTTTGTTTTAAATCTCCCAGTTTGAAAATCTAGTACAGCCTTGCTCTCTCTGGAGCACAAGTCTGCTATTACCATTTCTTTTGGCAATACACTTTTATCAGGATTCCCCACAAAAGCCAGCCCTGCTCAACTACACTGACCTACTGACATCACTCCTGCTCTGGTGTTCCAACTGCATCAGGTTTACAGGACTCACCATCAACCTAAACTCACATTGCATAAACCCAGATCACAGATCCAAGCCGTTCATGACTCTGGGTAGACAGAAGAACACACTGGTGCATCCTCCAGTCATCAGCAAGATGAGCTGCCACTGAAAATGGAGCAAAAAGCCTGTGTTCCTGCTAAAGCAGTCACTGCTAAAGCCTACACAGCAGATCTCAATGGCACAGCTTGGGGAATGCCATGTGGCTTCTAATAACGCTTTTTATTTCCAAAATATCTTCCAAGAAGAGCCCTGAGGTCCTTCTGCCAGCTGGAACTAAGTGTAAAACTAATACACACAGGGAGTCCAAGGTAGTGCTGGCACATGTTCAGGTGTGGCCTCCTTGGGATGTGTTCACTGTTCCCTTCCCAGCTGGATCAGCAGGAAACAGGGATTTTTGTCTAATTGTTTTTTACTCGATAATTGCATGGATCAGGAGAGCTTCTCCAACAAGGTGGCAGAGAACTTCAGGACCAGAGCTAGTGGATGGGAAAGGAAGCACAATTCTAGCCCAACATACAGACAGTCAGACTGGAAAAAGTAAAACAGAAGTAGCAGATAAATATGGTTAAAAATTGTACAAAAACCTCAGTACGGCCTTGGGAATTTCCTTGGGTCTGCAGGGGGAAACTCTTTGCTTCTCATTCTTTCCATAAAAGCATTGAACTGGACAGTCATTCAGAATTCACTCTACACCCTGCACAGTGAGTTTAAACTGCTACAGGAATTTTGGGTAGCTACTGAATGAAACCACTTCCCTCCTAACTGACAGCTCCAGATAAAGGTGACCTTCCTGTCTGACCCACAGCAAACACGAATTCTGGAGCATGAACACAGAAAGACTAAGTGAAACGAGGACAAATCTTGGCAGAATCACAAAAAACAACCCTCCCTCTTCTCATCCTGAGGACTTGTATACATTAATACACGCATGTCCTTCCACAGCTCCCAGAGACATTCCTGTAATTCAAGTTCACAAGAGACAATTTTCTGACAAGGTCACATGACAACCACTGTGTCACGTATCTGCATGTTCACACTGGCAAATACTCGAATTAGGCACAAGTTCTGACAAGGAGAGCATGGATTTATTTTATATATTGAATATCTAAAATACCATTCTGATGAGAAGTGTCACTTTTGTAAGCAACTATGACAAATATTAAATGATCAGAGTTCAGTTAGTCTTGCCAGACATACACCTTGAACAAAAATTATGTTGCACATTTGCTGCTCATCTGGGTGTACCTCCTCACCATCAGCTTTTAAAACCTTTCCCCACTTCACTTGCAAGTCTCTTTTTATAGTCACAAACAACTGATTTTACCCCTGATTTGGGCTATTTTCATAACAACCCATCACGAATCATCTCCAATTATTTTAGCTACTGCGGTGAAGTTTACTGGAAGCATAACAAATTATGGTTCTTCTCAGATTTATCCAAGTGTGTAACTGGAAAATAAAACCAATTAGTTAGCAGTGTTTGTATTCCCCAGAAACTCCAGGGCAATGTTTGAGCTGCCAGAGTGGCTGGACATGAATGGCAGGAAAGCTGGGAATGCTGCCGTGCCATCCACTCTTCTCCATCAAAGATGGGAATTTTTTTATGAAATTACTTCAGCCTGAAGTGACCTGGGCCAGGTCCCTACAAGTCAAGGTTGAGATGGAGGCACTTGCAAATGTGCCCCTGGTGACCAAGAGGGAAGGATGGGCAGAAACTGAAGCATTTTCATTTATTTCAGTCAACACAAGGTTGCGCCTGAAAAAATGACCAATGCCACAACCTGAATGCAAACTGAGGCAACCACTTTTCCTCAGAAACTTCCAGGGTTGGGAGGGGCTGTCTTGGACAGCAGTGTCCCAGGCATTGTGCTCACCCCCGCCACCTGCCCTGACAGGTGATGTCCTGAGGCCGCTCTGCTTCCTGCCTTAAGCTTAAACATCTCTGAAAGATTTTCTCAGAACTGCCCAAACCCTTCCCTTGCGTCTCTGCACATCCCGAGGTACCACTCGAAACATTCCATTGCTTCTTGCCATTCAAATCTTTCAAATATTTGTGGTTTCGTAATGTCACGGTTGAATTGTGTCTTTCCGTCCTTCCCAAGCCAAACCACCCTTTGTGCTGCTGTTCTCCTCTCGCCTCCCTGCCAAACGCTCCGCAGGCCGGGCAGGACATCCCCGTGCCACCTGTGCCACGGTGTGCCCTGATTTCACTCAGCGTCTGGGGTCACTTGTGGTCACCGCTATCGCCTCAGCGCGGCACCCCACGGGTGTTCCTTCCCCCGGGGAGCCGGGACCGCGGGCTCGTTCCCGGATTCACCCGAGCATCCCCCGCCGCCCTCGCGGCTGCGACACCGGGCGCTGCAGGGAAGGGGGCCCGGGGACAGCGGAGCGCGCTCGTGGAGAGGGGGAAGGACCGCGAGGGAGAAGGACCGGGAGCGGGGGACACCCACGCGAACGAGGCCACCCGGCCGCGGCATCGCCCCCGCAGCCCGGCCGCGGGCGGGTCCCGCCGCCTCCCGCGCTCGCTGTCCCGGCCGCCCCACCGCGGTCCGGGCCGTGCCCACGCGAGGCACCGGGGGCGGCCGGGGGGGCAGCGGGCTGTCACCGGCCCGCGGCGCGTCGGCCCGGGGGCTTGGGGATGCTCGGGGCGGGGTGCGGGCGCGACGCGGGGCCGGGCCGGACTCACCTGCGCCGTCACCATGGAGCCGCTCGGGCGCTCCTCCCGCGGCCCCGGAAGCGGCGCGGCCGCTCCGCCCGCCCGTGACGCGCTTCCCTGGCAACGGGCGCGCCCGCCCCGCGCCGCCGCTCCCGGATGGAGCCGGGACAAAGGGGCCCCGCCGCGCCCCGCACCGGGCGCCCCGCACCCCGCCAACGCCGAAAGTGCCGGGTTTTGCGCCAGGCGGGCGCGTCCCGCCGCTCTGGCGCACCCAGACTGGGAATATTTCCCAGGCTCCAAAGCTCGGGAATGTTTCCAAGGAGAAAAAGACCACCATAAAGAAAAGACATTTAAAGAGTTAAATCCCCTTAACTAGAGCTGTCTGGAGCGAAGCAGTGCAGTCCAGCTCTGGTACCAGAGACTCCTGCAGTGGAGGAAGGAATGTCGGTGCACTATGAGTGAATACAAAATCAAGTTTTTATTAGTACAAAAAATACCTTTTTTTAAAAAAAAAAAAACCAAAAACAAACACCCCACCCGAATATTTTGTTTTAATACTTGGTCTTCCCAACAGGTGGGGGAACAGCTTCCCCAGCAAAGGCAAGGCAGCCCCAAGGGCATCACCCAAGATCAGTAAACTGTATGACACAAGGAGGTTCAAAGTCCTCAAAAGCCTGAGTCCCAAAGGCACCAAATCTGATGTATTTTCCCCCAAATCCCATGATTTTTGCAGCACTGAGGAAACAAGACATGAGTTTTTGCCACCCTGACACCAGGGGGACCTTCTCATTTAGCTCTCTTTACTCACTCCCCTAAGCCTTCAAACTCCTTCAGAGCTCAGAAACGTTTCAAGGAGGAAAAGACCACCATAAAAAGAGACATTTGGAGTTAACCACTCATAACAGCCTTGCCTGGACTGCAGCAGTGCACTGGAGGCAGCAGTTCTGATACCATAGACTTACCCAAGCGGCATTTTTGAAAAATGAACAGTTCTGTACTCAGTCTTTGGACCAGAAAATGAAGTCACAGAAGCACCAAAAGGCATTGGTCGAGTTGAGTCTCACCACATTGGGATCATCAGTGTTACCAGCATCAAACCGTACCAGGCCAAACAGAGGGGTTCGGGCTGCTGCTTCCCCATCAATGAGTAATTTTCCAGAGTTACCTACACTGGGAGCTGCCCCAGCCAAGGGTAATGCTCTCACAGGGGTTCTTTTATAAAGTACAAAACCAAACAAAACCCACTACCATAGACACAGGTATGACATACCCAACCCTACTACAGCTACTGTAATAATCTTGGCTCAAAGTTTCTCTCCTAACAAAAACCTCACTGACATCAACAGCTACAAAGCTATGAGCCCTCAATCTCCAGCTCTGGACTGGCTGTGACAGATGTCCTCTCATGTCCCTGCACACCCGTTGCCCCAGGTTGATGCAGAGAGGCTGAACAGGCAGCTGCCATGTCACACTGTGTCCCACTGCACTCTTCCAGCACCACCACAGAGATCCAGGGCCCCACAGCACTGAGTATGGAATCTCTTTGGACAGGAGAAGGGACACGGAGGCACTGTGGTGACACAGGTCTGGTAAGACAACAGTGGTCCTTGATAAAACCCAGAGCTTTTTCAGTCCTGAGCTTCACCTTGCACACCATTTCCAGGGAACCTGATATGCCTGACAAAACTGTTGCACTTAAAAAGAAGCAATTATGGTCAGTTTTGGACACAAAGCTTCAAAACTTCTCCAGGTGAGAGTTAAGAATTAACAGAGAAAGAAAAGAGGAGGAAATCTGAGCAGCTGCTTCATCATGATTGCTGGTGAATCCCAAGTAGTGAGAATGGAGAGCTGTAAAAGCTACATCTTAAAGAACTATATATAGTTTATAGTTTCCTATAAACTACATTATTTAAAATTTCTATCTGAGCTCACATTGGAAACACAGGAGACATCAGACAGAACAGTCTGGAAGGGACTGTGAGGAGCATTGGAGGGCAGGAGCTCTCCCACAGCCCAGCAATGACTGCCCACAGGGAATGCTGCAGCACCAAGGACCCAGCTCAGAGCCCTGGAACCACGAAGCCTCTTCCTCCTTTGGTCAGAACTCGTCCCGCAGCCTCGGTGGGTGGTCCATGCCAAAAAACGAGGAGGGTTTCCCATGGACATCCCGCTCTCTTTTCACAAAGGCAGTGAAGGAAGAGACACAGTTCCCGATGAAGTGGTCGGACTGGCCAAGAATGTACAGATCAATCTGAGGCACTTCTGGCTGCAAGCTGACAACCTTGAACTGCAGAGAAACGAGGAGAGCAGATGGATCCAGTCAGCTATTATCAGAATCCAATGTCTTGGCATAATATTAGAAATGGAATACACAAGAGAAAGAGAGTGAATTTAGTCTTTATCTGCCTTATAACTCATTTATTATTAGATCAATGTCAGAGCATTTCTGAAAATCACTTAGGTTTATTTAATTTAAGCCCTTTTTATGGAAATATTTACTACCATGTCAGATAATGCTCTTCAACCTCCCGGAAAAAAAAAAAAAGTTTTACAGGATAATTTTTATTGCTCAAAGTGAATTTTAGCCAAATTCACTTTGAGATGCCAATATTTGGCTGTGAATAACCTATTCCACAACTGCCTGCCTCCTGTCTGTGACAGCCTCAGGCCAGAATCCAAGGGAGGTTTTTATCAAAGCACTCCTGCCAGAAGAGGTTTCTGGAAGACTCACCTTTTTCTGGAAGAACTGTTGTATTTCCGTTGTGTAGGGCTCAGAATCGGTAGCAATATAAACAGATTTAGCTTCAGTCTTTGCCACCCAGAGCTTGAGAGCCCGTTTGATCTCTCTGAGGTCTGGCAGGCACATGTCCATGGTGAGAGGCACTGCAGCACTCCGGTCGTAGCCCACACACTGTGGTGAAGCCATGAAGTGCGGCCCAGCCGTCCCGTCCTTTAACATGTTGCAGGCATTTTTCTATTGGAAGAGGGAAAGAGAATCACAGAATCATCAATGTTGAAGACCTCTAAGATCATCAAGTCCAAACTTTGAACAGATACCCCATGCCCACTAAACCTTATCAGAAAGCACCACATCTACTTGTGTTCTGGGTGCTTCCAGGAATGGCAATTCCACCACAGCCCTGGGCAGGCTGAGCCAGTGCTCAATCACTCTTTCAGTGAAGAATTTTTCCCTAATATCCAACCTGAACCTCCCCTGCTGCAACCTGAGGCCATTTCCCCTTGTCCTGTCACTGGGAGAAGAGGCTGAACCCCACCTCGCCACAACCTTTTTTCATTTTCAAAGTACCACATTCGAGTGAGAAAACACCACCACATCCCCCCACCTCTGCCTGTCTGAAAGAATCCCAGCAGCACTGCTAACACACAGGGAGCTCCTGAGTGCCAGCAGGGATCAGGTGGCTCTCCCAGAATAGCTCCTTTCTGTGCAGCTTTGTCCACATCCCACTGTCACCAGCCTACAGCCACTGCCGTACCCAGTCCGAGCCGATCCTCAGGTGAATGCCGACGTAGGGCCGGACAAGCAGAGACTGGATGTAGGCTTCTCCCTTCTTCACCATTGCATCAGACCACTCCATGTACTTCTGCAGGGGCCGGTGCTCCTCCAGGACAGGAAATTGGGCTGGAGCTCCAGGTAAGGCAAGGACAGGGTGCTCAGAGGGTGGAAACCTATGGAAAACCAAACCCCAGCAGTCTGAAACATGACCTAACCTGCACAAAGACTGCTGTGAAGGTTGGAGTGGAAACCAGTAACACCCTCAAATATGCAGCATTTATCACTCCAAATTTAGATAATTTTAGCTGTTTTGCCATCTGAACTGAAGAAATGTCAGGGACTGTATTTTACCTCAGACCTTTTATCTGACAGACGAAAAGAGAAGAACCTCATACACGCAGTAAGGAGCTACCAACCAGTGAGATGTTACATTTTCACCCCAGACTAGAGCAATTCTGTCACCCAAACTTACTGAAAACCACTAAAGTCACTTGTAGCTCTGAAAACACGAGGTAACCAGCAAAATACAGTTCATAATCACCAACTGACCAACCAAATTCTTTTTGACGATTAATTACATATTTAATCAATAAATACTTTAGTTAAATATTCCTGGCTCAGAAGTCAATCAGCCTGACAGAGTTCATACCTAAAGTAATGCCCACAGGAAGGGCTCAGCGAATACTTAATGGAAAAAGCATTCATATTTTTAATTATATTACTAACTAACCACTTCAATTTCTCCCCCAAAATGTAAACTCACAATACACTGTCACAGCTGCTTTCACAACTGACTCTAAATGCCCACAGTGACCTGCCAGCACTTTTCCATCTTCTTGCTACCTTTGGATCCAGTGGTCCTTGTATGCAGGACTGAAGGAAATTCCCTTGAAGAGCTCAGACTTATCAAAATCCACTTGGAACTGATCCCAGAAGGGACCAAACGGATTTCCATCCTGCAAAGAAAAGACAAGTGTTCATTCAGTGCATACACGGAGCCTGAAAGACGATCTAGCAAGATCCTGGGGTGCAAAGCAGGAGTCTGTTCCAGGAGGGAAGCAGTTGGAATACAAGCCTGTTTGACACACCAGCTCCACAGGAAGGAGACAGGGAAATACATTAAGGGAAGTTCACTGAGAAGGTTGCAAAGGTTGTCTTAAAGAACAAGGACACCACAGCTTCCAAACTTGTAGTTAGAGAGGTTGCTTTAACACCAGCTGGAAAACTACCACAGCTGGGAAACAAAGAGCAGGAGATAAACTACAGTCACCATCAAATCTGAAGTGACAATATCTACTTGCACAGACTGTATTCCCAATCCCCAAGCACTTGTGGACAAAAGCAACTGATGAAGGCGCAGCAGCCACTCCACAAGTGGTGAAAGCAATGCCACACAGACCGATTTGCAGTGGGCAACTCCTAAATTTGCAAATCAATGGCGACCTGAATGAGTCAGTCGTAGCCTTTGGAATTAAGCCGTGCCCGCGGGGCTGGGGAGGAACTCACCTTCATGGGACATGTGCTTTTGTCCGCGCTTCTCTGGGCAGCAGCCTCGAAGCAATAAGCCACTCTCCTGCCGGGCGGCCAGTGCCGGGGCGCCAGATGCTCCATGAATTCCTCCAGGCTGATCACGCGGTGGTACCGCCGGAGCGGCTCCAGCCTGAAGTGCTCCGAGTAGGGGACGTGCAGCTGTGGGGAAACAGAGCCCCTGAGCCGGGGGTACCCTCACCCGGGGCCCGCAGCTCATCCCCGGAGAGGTCCGAGCCCTGCCCGCCGCGCCCCCGCTCCCTCCCCGCGCCCGCCGGGGGCTCACGTTGGTGTAGGGCGGGCGGTGGTGCCGGTACTCGATCCAGGGCGGCACGGCCAGGGTCCGGTTGAGGGCGCGGGCGAAGGCCAGGGCTCCCAGGAAGTGCTCAGCTTGGTTACCGAAGCGGCCTGCGAGAGACGGGGCTCAGGCGGGGACCGCGCCGGGGATGGACCGGGCACGGACCGGGGGATGCGCCGGGACATGGACCGGGGACTGCAGCGGGGGACGGACCGCGGACCTCGCCGGGGGATGAAACGGGGTCTGCACCAGGGTCTGCAACGGGAACCACACCGGGGCACGCGCCGGGGGTCGCACCGGGGGATGCAACCGGGAGATGCACAGGGGACCCGCACCGGGAGAGCCTCACCCATGCAGGGACAGTAGAGCAGGTAACCGGCCTCGTCCCAGGCGGGCGCCACGCCGCCTCCCGCCGCCATCACCGGGAGGAGCAGGAGGAGTACGAGGAGCACCGGGACCGGTGGCACCGCCATGGCGACTCGGCGGCGGCCAAAGCCCGACGCCACCATCCCATCATGCCCCGCGGCGCGCCGCTCTGGCGGCCACCACCGAGGTGTGACGTCACTCCCACAAGGCCCCGCGCAATGGCGCCGCCGGGGCCGGGACCGGAGCCGCGCTTGGCGCGGCCCGGGGGAACGGGGTGAGCGCGGGGGGGCGAGGGAGGGGGGCGGCACCGCAGGGAGGGGCGGTGGCACGGCCGTACCCTCCCCTCGGTGGCGGGGTTCTCTCAGGGGACAGGGGGGCGTGTGAGGAGGAGGAGGAGGATGCGGGGCGGAGGGGGGGGGGCGTAGGCCGGGCCCGCCTCCCTCCCCTCCGGGCTGTGGGGCGGGGGTGGGATGTGTGGTCCCGCTCCACCGGGGTTGCATTATCCACGGAGCGCTCCCGGGGGTGGGGATCTCCCAGTTGGCTTCCGAGGCAAACAGTGGAGGTGCCGGAGTGGGGGAGCGAGTTACCCGGAGGGCAGTTCGCGGCCACCCCCCGGCACCTCCGCCGTTCGCAAGGCGGTTGCAACAGCACCTCTGAATTCCCTAAAATTCCAGTGTGATCGTTTATCCACCTTACTGTTAAAGACATCAAAATCCAAACTCTTGTCTTCTTCCAGGTAGCTTTGAAACTGGCCCAGATGGCCGGGCTTTTTTGGAGGGAAAGGAGCAGTTCCCTGGTGAAAGTGGCGGAGACTCCCGGGACACCGGCACAGCTCTGGAGCAAGAGGTAGAGACCACTCATATTTTCTGGGACATATTTCATGGAGAGGTGAAATACTCATGGTTTTAGCACCCAGAAAGACAGACTGCTCTGAACCACAGGCCTCCTGCACCCTGAGGGGTCAGAGCAGCTGTCACATCACGCTGATTTGTCCCAAAGTGGCACCTCAGCAGTTCTGGTCCTTTATTGTTCTGCTCTGACCACAGAGATTCAGCCTGCACAAAACCAAGTTTTGTTCTTGACAGGCATTCCCAAACCTCACAGTGACATGTTTTCTTGGAGTGATCCCATTTCCCAGTGTTTTCCACCCTGAGGGAGCCATCCATGATATTGGGGGTGATGGTGTAGTCACAGTAATTGTTATTTCAGCTCTTCATAACGTTCCTTCAGCACTTGCCGGGGGTTGGTTTGTTCCCTCACAGTTGCACATCCTGCCCACAACTCACGCTCATGTTGATGTGCAGCAGGAAGTTCCTCCTCTGAAGCAATCATGGAGTGAGAAAGAGCTTGAGGGTTTGATGCTATTTTAAGAAGAGTTTCTCAGGCAGCCAAATTGAGTGAAAGAGATCGGTTTTATTTCAGCTGACCGTTTACCAGTCGAGCTGGCACTAGAACCTATAAAAATGTTGTACTTCACCAACACACAACTCAAGAACAACCTGCTAAGAGAGATTAATGTTGAACCTCGTCAACATGAAAGCCAGAAGAGCTTACAGGTGGTGTATTTTGTTGAACAGGAAACAGTTTGAGCTTCCATTATTAATGGATGAGAGTGTCAAAGAAAAAAAAAAAGAGTTAAAAATTGCTCATTACAGTAGAAAACTTGCTAATCCAGAGAGGCAGACTCTGCCTCACAATCGAAAAGTGAAAATACAATGAGTAATCCCACTCTGAAGAGCAGCAGCATTCGTTGCCTTCCAGAAAAAGGTGTGATATTGACGATAATTGTGAGTTTTCTTCCTCAGCCCTGTTCAGCCACATGTGGGGGTTCAGGTCAGTTTGCTTTGGAGATGGTCTTGCCCAGCGTACCAGATTGGTAGCAGAAAAGATGGGAAAAGAAAGTACAAGAGAACCTTGGTTTCTCTGAGAATCTCTAGGAGGGAATTCCATGTAAGCAGAGACCAAAAGCAAGTGAGAATATGAAAAAATGGGATGAGAAGTGATCCACAAAACACACAGTGAAAGGAATTGAGAGCTTTTAAATAGACACCTTTCGATGATCTTTCAGGAGAAAGTACATCCAACAGGTAACACTGGCTCTTAATAGTTGCAAAAAATGTAATTCAGAAAAAGTTTAACATAATTTTATTCAGGTAACGGTTAAGGGGATAAAGACAAAAAAATGTTGCGGAGATTGGAGTTCCCCATGTCTGGGAACACGCATCTTCAAATGGTCATTGGGTGCACGGGTGAAGGATGCAGTGTCTTAACGCCAGCCTTCTGTGATTTCAGATGAAGAAGTTTTGCTATTAAAGCAGTTTGGTCACAGGGGGCTCCAACAGAAAACTGCACTGGGACAACATCACAGCGAGACGCCCACAGGGTCGAGTTCTGCTTGACATGGCCATGTTCTACTAGACCTGCCATGACGGCATTTTTTCCCAGTGTTCCCAACTGGATTCAAGATGCAAAGCAGGAGGAGGAAGAGACAGGCTGGAAATTAGTCCCCAGACCAAGAGGTGAAGAGACTGAAAGTCAGGGAAAATGCCAGTGTGAACTATCGGAGCCCTCCTTCCCTCACGTGGACAAGCTGAGAACTCACACACTTTCCCATTCGGAGCAGAGGCCCTACAACTGCCCCCAGCTGCACTGTGGCAAGGCCTTTGCTTCCAAGTACAAGCTCTATAGGTAGGTATCTGCAAGTGCCTCTGCCCAGCAGTGCCAGGAGAGAGAGGAAACCCCCTCCCTCGTGTGTCTTTGGTTGAGTTTCTGAGAAGCTGGAGGAGGGGAAATGCCCTTTTACCTTGTGAAGCAGTTGAGTCCCAGACATTACCATACTTGGCATCTCTTAAGGCACCTTCCAGAGAACTTCAGCTAATGCTTTATCCTGAGCTCAGGCTGTTTTTTGTTTCACTGAGGAGGAAATAGAAACAGAAATTGAAGTTCACAGATTAAAAAACAGAATGAAAAGCAAGAATAGCATTTACATTCCTAAGTCCTGCCTCTAACCACAGGGGTAATTCCATGGCAGCTGTTGCTCCAGTATGGAGAAGTAGAGTTCCCATTTATGTAGTGAAGTACAACACAAACTAATTAAACAGTGATGACTGAGAACTTGAAATCAGATGAACCACATTGTAGGAGAGTGTGAGATACCAAGGTGAAATCAGAGCACAGTGGCTGTCAGCAGACTTGGCCACAGCCTGACCCTCCTGATGAACTGAAGTTTTCTCACCTAATGTCACAAACTAGGGAGGTTTTCTTTGCTAACTTCCCTTTGGCAGCCTCAGCAGAGAGCAGGAGCTGAGGAGAGACAGCTGCTGGGACAGACTGTACATTTTGCCTGAAGCATTGTGTTCCTCTGCACCTTGTTTAGTGGAGGTAAAATGCCACCTGAGATTTTTGTGCCATAAAGTGTAGGACACAAGGAGAATTTTGGAAAACTAGCATGTGTTCCCTCAGGGGCTGGATGTTTGTCTGACCTTTCCTGCTTTTCTCCACTAAGGCATATGGCCACGCACTCTGCTCAGAAGCCTCACCAGTGCATGTACTGCGAGAAGATGTTTCACCGGAAGGATCACCTTCGGAATCACCTGCAGACCCACGATCCCAACAAGGAGGCCCTGCACTGTCCCGAGTGCGGCAAGAACTACAACACCAAACTGGGCTTCAGGCGACACCTGGCCATGCATGCGGCTGCCAGCGGTGACCTCAGCTGCAAGGTGTGCCTCCAGACCTTTGAGAGCACCCAGGTCCTGCTGGAGCACCTCAAAGCTCACTCCAGGCGGGCTTCCGGTGGGGCGAAGGAAAAGAAGCATCCGTGTGACCACTGCGATCGGCGCTTCTACACCCGGAAAGACGTGCGGAGACACTTGGTAGTGCACACGGGGCGGAAGGACTTCTTGTGCCAGTACTGTGCTCAGAGGTTTGGGAGGAAAGACCACCTGACCAGGCACATGAAGAAAAGCCACTCCCAGGAACTGCTGAAGATTAAGACGGAGCCAGTGGATATGTTGGGTCTGCTCAGCTGCAGCTCCTCTGTGGCAGTGAAGGAAGAGCTGAGTCCTGTCCTGTGTATGGCATCCAGAGACATGATGGGCGGTAAGAGCTTCCCTGGCATGCTGCCTGTGGGCATGTACAGCACACATCTCCAAACCATGCCAAGCTCAGGGATGCCCCATTCTTTGGTTCCTAATTCTCTTCCAATGGGAATGAGCTATCCTCTGGAGTCTTCTTCTCCCATCTCCTCCCCACCGCAACCTCCTCCAAAGTATCAGCTTGGATCTACCTCATATTTGCCTGAGAAACTACCCAAAGTAGAGGTGGACAGCTTTTTGTCAGACTTCCCTGGCAGCCTGTCTCTCTCATCTGGTGATCCTCAGTCCTCTTCACCTCAGCCACCTGCCCTGGATGAGGCTTTGCTTTCCAAGAGCCCTGCTAACCTCTCAGAGGCTCTCTGTGCTGCTAACATGGACTTCTCTCATCTTCTTGGCTTCCTCCCCCTAAATCTTCCTCCTTGCAATCCACCTGTCTCATCGGGGGGATTGGTCATGGGCTACTCGCAGGGGGAGGCGCAGCCACTGCTCACCACTTTGCAACATCAACCTCAAGAGTCTCCCGGAGCCGGGGCCTCGCTGAACTTTGGGCCCCTTCATTCGTTGCCCCCCGTCTTCACCTCCAGCTTGAGCACAACCACGCTGCCACGGTTCCACCAGGCATTCCAATAAGCTGGAAATAGCACTGGAGAACAGATCTTTCGGTCACCCTTTTGTGGAGAGCCTTAAAAACGCACAACTCTTCCTTCCTTGGGGGTGTGAAAGCTCTGGCAGAGCTGGGTCAGACAGGAGGTTTCTGATCTCAGAGGGAGCACTTGTAGACTGGAACAGCTGATACCCCGTGCAAGTCCCAGTCCTGTACAGTGGAAAGATTTCAGCTGATAGACTGGATATATTTTATCTAATTTTTGATCTGTGAATCAGGAGCCGCGCTTAGCACTGACCTTCCCTGAGAATGCTGGAGCTATGTTCCTCTCTGGGAAAGGACTGTCCCTCAGAAGGAGTTGAGACTCTTTCATCCTGGGCTAAACTTTTGAAGAGTCCAGCTTCCATTTCATGTTACCACACTGCAATTCTGGCAAACCAGCCAGCACTTCCACATGGAGAAGAAGTCAGGATACCGCTCTGTATGAAGCCAATGGGGAAGAGGCTGTCCTTCCCTGCTACCTCTCATCCCATCACCCAACACAGCTTACTCCACATCAGTGTTAAGCAACAAGCCCGTTTACATAGTGAATTCAGCATCACCTCTTCGGAGCCATTAGGATAAACTCATTATGGTGAACATTGTTTACACAACACAAATCTGTTTCTGCCATTGCAAAAATAGGAGGCACCAGAATACACTGGGTTCATCTCTGGTGTAGCTAGAACACTGTTTACACAACGAAGTCAGGTTGCACTGATTTCTCTTCACTTATCATGTTCTTCCCCCATGGGGAAATACATTGCTTTTGGACCACTTCAGCCTCTGCCCCTGTAGGCAGCAGCTTCCTGCCTTTTCCTGCTGGCTATCCCGAGTGAAGGGGATGGAGCAGCTCTCACAGCTTAGCTTGGTGTGCGGTGTATGGACAGAGCCCTTTTCAATATCTCCCCCATGCAAACAGATCTGGAAACCAAAGCACGTGAGAGAACTGGGTAAGGAGCTCGGGACATCGAGCACTGGTGTACCAGGTGTGGGTGAGAACAGGCTGCAGGCCCTGCTCCATAGGTTCCCTTGGGTTGTGGAACAGAGTATGAGTTTCTGGGTCTTGGGGTTTTTTAACCACAGCCATTCATTGAGGTCAGCACCCTTTTTGGCTTATCCAGGAAGCAGTCTCAAAGGTGTATTTTAACCTCAATGGTGGTAACATCCGAGAATCAAAGAAAAATTGGTCCCAGCTTCATATACACTCTGTCAGTGTATTAGAAGCATTCCCCCAACACCAATAGTTCTAACAGATGCTGAGGTTTGGGGCCTGCAGTCAACTTTTCACTTTTTGGTTCCACTGGCCTTTTTTGTTCTCTCCTCCTCAAGCCTTGCCTCCTGAAGTTAAAGTCCTGCTTCCCTTGCTCCCTGCCCTACCTCTTAAACTCTTCCATGGGCTGTCTACCTACCAGGGCAGAAGGGTTATACTGGGAAGTGGCAGCCAGCTGCTGGTGTCATTTAGCACCTGTATTGTCTCCTGCTCCTGTGTTCCTGGGCACTTACACTGCAGATGAGGACATATGGGTGTCACTCACTCTGCATTGGTGCATGTTTATGACTATGGACAGGCAGATCTTCATACCTCAGCATAGAGGAACCATTGTAGGCCAATATAAACCAGGAAATGTGTCAATATTGTTCTCCATAATTCTAGGAAATGCAAAACCTACCTCTACTCTGTTATCTCAGCTCCTTGGGCAAAGCCAGATACTGTCCTCCCTCATCTCCCCAGAGCACATCCACCTCAGTTGATGCAGATTCCTTCCTGCTGAGCCATGATCCCACCGTGTGACATCAGCTGTCCCTCTTTTGGTCACAGGCTTGTCCCCCTTCCATTTTACTCCAGAATTTTATTTTTAATTTAGCTTAGTAATTCTTCCCAGAATGACTCTTTAGCAATCCATTGATTCTCCAGAACATAGATCGGTTGTTTTAGGTTAGCCAGCAATGCTGCAAATAAGACTTTTGTATCAAAATGTAATATAAGATTTATTTACCTCAGCAATATCCTGTGGCAATGATCTCCCTGAGTTGAATGCAGTACTTTTTCCTTTTCTCCACTGGAAAATGTTGCCTTTCCAAGTCCAACGAGTGCCTTCTTGTTCTCTAACCTAGCAAAGGTAAACAGGGCATTGCAGCCAGTCTGTTTATCAGCATTGAATACCTCAGGCCTGTCTCCTATTGCTTTGCTCTTTGCAAATTAAAGAGTTTCACACTGTTATCAATTATATGCAAGCCTTATCCCTGTCTTCAGTTGAGAGGATTATTATTTTTTGAGAAATAAATGGTCAGAACTGATGACTCACTGCCAGTGAGGATTATCAGATTTATGCAATGCCATCACACACCTTCTCCCACTGCGGAACATTCAGCTTTCTTGCTTCCTGCCTGCATTGTACTCTGAACAGATGTCATCACTGGAATTCCTTTAGCAGTGGTAGCTAAACTTAGAGCCAGACATCTTTTTCCTACCAGTAGTCTGTCAAAGAATAAATGGAATTCATTTTGCTATGATTTGCACGTGTGATTTGCTTTCCACAGCTACTTTAGCAAGCAGAACTGCAATAACCTTTGTCAGTACAAGGAAAATCTAACCCAGCAAAGGCAGCTGGGTCAGAGACAGCATTGGAGCTGATTCCAGGTGTTTGCACAGGAAAATGGATTCAAAGTTCCTCTACCACAACGGTTTTTAATCTGAAAGTATTTTATCAGTCAGTCTAAAACTAATGAGACTAATTCCATTTGAAATAGCAAGTGTGCAATTCACAGAACAAATTATGGTGAACAACTTTTACCTGTTCATAAGAAAAAACTTTGAGCATCCAAGCTTACAGCACTTGGGAATTCCAGTCCATTAGGACATGTGCACCAAGCTGTTAGGCAAGTCAGTGGAAGTCAGCCAAGCTCCTGCTCATGCAGCTGGAGGTAAGGGACAAGGGTAACCTTGGCATGCTGAGGGGGATTGCTGCAGCCCAGCCTACAGTCTGTTCTGTGGTGTATGTGCAGGGCTGTGGCAGCCACTGTGCTGCTTATGTGATATAAAAAAAAATCATCCCAGAAAGAGTTTGGTTTTGATTTTTGTTTTGGACCACAAGTTTGGGGCTGCAGGTCCAGGACACAGCTGTGAGTCAGCCAGGCAGAGCCCAGCAAACCATCCCACTGTGATCCCTCTGTTCCTGGCACACCTGTATCAGGAAGATGGCATCAGATCAAGCCCAAGGGCAGCAACTACAGCACATAATTGGTCAGGAGGGTTTAGTTAAATAAAGGAATATTTTAAATTGGCTGGCTTGGGGGGTGTCCAAAGCAATAGGAACAGTGCAGTCAACTAAGATATAAACCCAGAGACCTCCAGTCAGCAAAAGGACAGGACATGATCTTGCCAGCCCTTATAAATCAGACCCTGGACTCTCAGAAAGCCAGGGACTTAATGTCCCCCTAGAAATACGAACTAACAAATAGCCAAGCCAAGCCACTCCCTGGCAGCAGAGGGTTAACTCTTGCCCATCCTTCCAGGCTTAGATTGCCAGAACCCTGTGAAAGGCTGAAGATCTTTTTTCCCCTGGGATTACAGCTCACTCCAAATCCATTTGTAGGAAGGAACAACATGTTACCTTGCATTTGCTTCCACTGAATTTCCTGACAGAATACCCACACACCACGTTGTGACAGGTCCCATCCTCTGTCTCACAGCGTTGCTGCTCTTTAGCCTCAGTGTTGAAAAACGGTGTCACTTCAACTGGAATCCTTTTTTCGCCTCTGGTAGATTGATGATTTCAGTACTTTTGTTGAGCTCAGCTCTTTGTTCTTTAATTCCTTCCTTGCTGACAGGTGAATAGCAGCTGCTGGGAAGATTTCCTGCAGTTCACTGAAAAAAATCCCCTTTTCCGTTCTCTACCATTGCACCACCTTTGCTCTCTGGACAGAACAACACCACAGAGGCATTTTCTGCTGCCTGCAATTAAAATTTCCACAAATAAATCTTCAAAGATGTGCTTCCCATCACCCTACCTTCTTGCTTATCCTCTAATCCCAGTTAGTCAGGCTGACCGAATTCTCCCTCAGGTGCCTATTTTTAGTTAATTGCCTGCTCAAGCCCTGGAGCTATTCTGCCACTGAACAGTGAAGTGGATGAATGGCTCAAACAGAACCACTTCAAGTTTTCATCCTCACCCAAAACTTGTGTCTTTTCCATAACTTATTTCTTGTCTTTTTCCCAGTTCCCAGAGATGGGAGTTGCCATCTGAAGCTCTGATTCCCATCCTGGCCGACCCCTGTGTGGTAGGAGAAGGTGGTTTGGTTTAGCCTGGTCTGCTGGATCTGGGAAGCCCAGGTTCTTTTCACCCCAATCCCCAGCTCTGGCACCTCTCACCCTTTCCATGCCTGTTTACCTGTAGTGCCACAGCCATACTGAGCCTCTCTTGGAAAGCAGGTGGAAGCTGCCAGGGAGATGCCATTCCCACTGATCCAGCTGCCTTACAGGACCACTGTTCCTATTCCCCACCACCTCTCGGGTTCTGTTATCCCTGCTGCACAATCCAGGCACACTCACATTAGGCTCACCTCTAGCTATTCCCAGTGATAGACTTACTTCCTTCTAGTGACTAACTGGGATCCTCTAGGAATCCTAGACGTTTCAGCTATTCTTGTGACTGCAGGTAAGGAGTTTTCTCCCAGAGTACAGTCTGCAATCTCTGCCTGGAGCCAGCTCTCATCTTCCCACAGGCCAAACACCACTAAATGCTTCAGACTGGCATGCAAACAGGTGGAGCAAAAATAGAACTGGTGATCAGAAATGAGACCAGAAAACAGATCACATTCTGCTTCTCACAAATCCACACCAGGAGATGAGCTTGGCTTTCCTGTTCAAAGTACATTTTATTTCCATGTGCACAGGTGGGCTGCAGGAGGAGCCTGAAGCACCTTCCTTGCTCCTGTGGTTGAAGCCAGGTCTGCGTGGTTCTTTCCACCAATGCCTAAATACCAGCATGGAAATAAGAGCATACATGACACAGAGGGAGCTTCTCTGTATCAGATCACAGTGACAAGGAAGTTAAAAGCATTGCAAAAGATAACCAGGGAATTTGGAATTAATTTTATTACTATAAATAGGTCAGCTCTTCAGTCGGGGGAAGAATCCTCAACATTGAAGTGTCTCGTTACAAAGCAACCATCCCTCACTTCCACAGCTCTCTTCACCTTCAGTCTCACCCTCTGTTCACAAACTGTGTCCATGTTTCAAACTACTGTGCAAGGGGATAACCAGCTCTAGCATGGAATGTACTGAGTGGACTGGGGACAGCTCCAAGGCCTGCAGGACAGGGACAGCCTCCAGCACCTGGCACAGGCCAGGCCGGCTGAGTGTCCAGGTGAACAGGCCAGGGACCTGCCTGCAGCCCTTCTCCCTCTGTAGTCAGTGTCTTGCACCTGAAGGTAACAACACATGAGCTGTGCTCAGAGCCCTCAGCAGCACAAGCCACTTCAGGGTGCCACACACGGGTGCAGGAGCCTGCATACTCCAGCACATCCCCGAATTTCTGCTAGAAACCTCTCTGGAGTTTGAGTTCTCCTCACCCTACTGAGTGCCTCAGCCTTGATACTTTGTGGAGCTTTCCTACTTTAGTGATTCCTGATATCTAGGAGCAATTTTTAGAAAGATTGTTTTGTAACATTTGAACCAGTGTTTTCCTTAAACAAGGATATTGAAGAACACAGAGCTGTCTGCTGATGTACTCTTGAGACCTGGGTGGGTACAAGAAGGACAAAAAGGAACCTGTGGAACCCCTGGGAGCAGCCAAACTCTGAAACTGCTGTTGGAAGAAAAGCTAGTGAGTGGCCTTTGCAGGCACAAGTCATGCCTCTCCCAGAACCCTCTCCCAGCACAAGCTCTGCCATCTCCCACAGGAGCCAGTAAACATTCCATTGGAAGGTGAAGGGTTTGGGATTAGCCATGGGAGGGGGTGGGAAAGCCACAGTGTCCCTCCCTGGGGCTGCCATTCACGCTGTCCCTTCTTGAGCTGGTTCTGGACAGGCCCTGTGCCTGACCTCCCTGCCTGCAGCTACAGCTGCCAAAGCCAGAAACTTTCCATTGTTAAAGCTCAACTGGTTTTCTAAAAACAAACTTTCTAGCACTTTTATACAGAGTGAATAACCTCTTGTAATGGAGTATTTTGAGGGCTGTAAACAAGGTTTTTAAATTGTAATTAAGTGCCATTAGGAAATGTATGGTTCATCACTAAAATTAGCTCTTGCAAAATGAAGTTCAAATTGAAAGCATCTTTTATAATGAAGTTGTTTATTAAAAGCATTTGGATGATCTACCCCGGGTGTCTTCATGGGGGGGAGTTGGGAGTTTTGGTTGGATTAAGACAAGATAGAAGCATAAGGCAGGTCAAAGACACAGTTCCCTACATGAAGTCACTGAGGTTTTTAAATTTCTTCCAAGCAAAGAATTAGACCCACAAGAAAAAGACCCAGCACCCCACAGGGGAGGCAGCCACAGCAGACACCATTATCCCCTGTCAAGGAGAATAATGTTTGTTAGACAGAAAGTTCTGGTCACTTGGTTTCGCTAAAATTTCCAGCTCATGTGGCAGCATTTCCGACAAGTCCAGCCCACTCCCCCCTCCCAAATAACCCCAACATCCTCTGCTCCCCACAGGCAGGAGAACCAGGACCAAACCTCAGCTTTAAGCTACAACTGGCTGCAGGCACCAGCAGCATTTGAAGATGAAACAGGGCAAAGCACACGGTGCCCTCTTGGGATTCTCCTTCAGAACATGGATTAAAAGCTGACAGCCATGATCAGTGTTAGGTGCTTGTCTAAGAATGATCTAGTTTTCAGTTCTAGTTTTCATTCCTAATTCAGCCACCATTAAAACGTGCCCTTTCCTCAGCAGCTTTCCCCTGGAGCTGAGGGCTGTGGCAGGACATGAATACACTTATCTGCCAAAAACGAGAAATAAGTTCAGCATGGATTGTCCTGGTGGTGGAGCTGAAGCTTCCTTTGCCTTTTTAAACAGAGAAGGGATTATTCTGATGATTTCTGAGTTTTGATTCAAGCATTTGCCAGCTCTGGTCTCACTCACAGACACTCAGCAGCCCCCAACACTGGACCCCGTTGCCTGGGGGAATCACATCCATTGCTCTGCTGGACAAACCCTCTCAGGAAAGGGGAATTCACTTTCCCTCCCTCAGGCAGCATTCCAGCAGATGCTCACTGATCTCCTGCCACTCACCCGCCAGCAGAAACACAAGCTCTGGGAAGCCATGGAGCTGGAAGCCAACGCTGAGGGCTCAGCTTCCGCAGCAGCAGCGCTGCTCCAACTCTCGCTCGGAGGAAGGAATGGCAGCTCCCTTCGGAGGTGTCTTCTCCCCTCTGCTGCTCTATAGCACCGTGTATCTGCCCAACACTGCCATCCAGCTGTTCTGCTGCTCTGCCCATCAGTGCCACACGTCAAACAACGTATCACACAAGAGACAAGTTGCTCAAGTGATCTTACCCAGCAGCACAGCATCAGCAGATCCAAATGCCTCAACTGGTGGCATAATTATAATATATGGCAGCATTCAGGGCATGGCACACTGGGAGAAACTTACATTTATCAGGAGAAAAACACTACAAAGAAAACCAGAGTATTCCAAGCTCTGCTTCTGGCTGAAGCCACACATCACAGACCACATGGGTGTCACACAGGCCAAGTGTTACAAAAAGAAATTCTCCAGAAGTGGCTTAGGAGAACCCAAGAGAGCAGAATGACAGGACAATGGCAGATTTATTTACAATAGGACACAAAGAATACATACATTAATTAAAAATTACAAAGAATACAGAGAAAACACTTCAGGGAAGGGAGAGAAATCAATGCTGGCTGAGCCTCTCCACTGGGGTAGGGGCAGAAGGAAAACAGAAGAAAAAAAATCAACGAAAATCTCAGAGAGGGACCTCAAATCAGAACTGACACAGGACTCCACAGCACAGTTGGCTCAGACATCCCCTGCTCCCTTTTTCCATCCATGATTCCTGGCTGATTAGAATTTGGCATGATGGGCAGGGCCGACAGAAAGGGACACAGGCCCTTGCATGGACCTGGTGGAAACTTACGGCAGTTAGGGTTAAAAAGGGCCCCAAAGCCCTTCCTGGGAGCAGGGAGGGCTTTGGACAGTTTTGGGTTGGAATGATGTGACCTGTGGCAGCTGGCCATTGGAAGACCTTACTCCAAGAAAAAATTTCATAAATCTCACTAAAAAAACCTCTTCTTTGTAGTCCTGGCTGAATCCAGTGAGCCTGCGGATGGAGGGAGCCTTCACTGCAATGCGGAACCTTTTTACTAATAAACATCACTGAAGTGACCCAAATAAAAAAAACCACCACAACCCAACTTCAACCTCTTTTAAAAAGAGTTTCCCACGGGCAGAATCAGGCATCAAGCCATGGGAAAAGAAGAGCCTGTGTCAGCTATCCTGGAGAGCTTGGACTGTTTTTTGTGAAGAACAAAATACAGCTTTGGGGTGTACACTTTTCCTGTTCCCTGGAGGTAGAGAATTTCAGAGGAGCAGAGAGCAGCAAGGGCAGCCAGAGCACAGGGCCAGCGGCGAGAGAGCCCCGCTCCCAGCCATGGGACAGCTCACGGGGCCACCTGCCTGTGCCAGCCCCTTCAGCTTGGCCTGCACAGCCCTTGGGCAGCTCGGGCCCAACACTGCCTCAGATTACTTGGCACTAAGGCCACGGCACCGCAGCCATCTCCCACAGGCTCTGCAGGATCCCAGTGGCATTCCCAGGAAGGAGCCTGTCCCGTTTCCTCACTCATCCAGAGCAGAGCTATTGACAGAACAAACCCTTGTAGTTACCTCGCGCATCCTTCCAGTCCTGCACTGCAGCACAACCATGTCACTTCCACCAGCACATCGTGTCCTGCCTTCTGAAGGAGAGGCAATCCCACCCTCCTGCAGCGGCCTGTGCTGTCCGAGGCTGGAGGGAGGGAGAAGCGATGCCAAAGGTTGCAGTTCTCAAGCTCTCTCAGGGTGAAATTGCACTTCCCAGGCTCTGAATGGCACCTCCAGCAAATTGTAAACAAGCCGAAGCCGGGACTTCGGTGATCAGAGTGCACCAGACTCCCGCTGGGTGAGCCTTTAGGCTCCGGTTATTCTGCCATAGTCAAGCTCCCTCTTCTGTGCAGACACGAAGGCAGGAGAAAAACCCAGTCTGATACTTGTCTGAAGAGTCTCCCTGAATCCTAGAGCACCCCAGGGGCTGGAAGAAAACGTTTTCACAAGTGTTTCCACTGCTGTCTCAAATCCGTTCATCATCAACATAAAAAAAAGGATGGATTAGCAAAAAGGGGGTTTACTTATACAGAGGGATATTTCTCTGCTAAAAAACTCCCTCAAATATGGAACAGGATAATAAAATGTAAGGTATCTACAGACCCCTTTTCCCCGCAGAAGTAGCCCAGAATCCATGTACACTGTGCCAAAGTTACATTCCAAATCGAGGAGTTAATTATTTCTCTTGTGACTCTCCCACTGGATTTTTGTTTCCTTTAAAAAGAGCTGGGAGAAGATGTCCCTGTCCCTCCCGGGAGGACACATGTTCAGAGGTGTCTGATTCCTGCTGGGGGGGATTCCAGCTTCAGTCGATTTTCACGGCGGCGTAGATCTTCCGCACGAACATGTAGGCTGCGTAGAAGCCGATGGTGCCCGTCAGGAGCCAGAAGGACAGGACCATGAGGGCAGTGTAGCCAAAGTACAATAAGGAGGGAATGAACTCAACAATATCCAGCTGAAATAGAAGAGGAGGAAAAAAAATCAGCAAAATAATGCACAGAGACAACAAACCAACCAGTGCCCTCTGCAAGGGGAGCTCTGGCAAAGGGAGGAAAACTTTCATTTTTGTCCAGCTGAAGGGAGATCCTGTTCGAGGTGGGGTCAGGGAATTCTGCTCTGCACAAGTCCTACACCCTCCTCTCCTGTCTGGAAGGGCTGTCAGCACTGCTGTGGGCTGGCACGGGCAGACTGGGACTCAGCAAGCCCACCATTTCCTTTCCCAAATCCCACAGTCACCCCCAAAAACATGGCATTTTCACCCAGGAGGAATACCTTGTTCACAAAGTAGAAGACAGCATAGATCAGCACGTAGAAGGCAGATCCTCCGGACACCAGGAAGGTCCTCCACCACCAGCGGTAATCCTGACAAGATAAAGAGCCTCATTATCCCCTGGGGCACTGCCTCAGGGAAGCTGTGACCATTCCAGGACAGGGAGAACACCACCCACCATCTTCCTTCAAATGAAATCCACAAATTGGGGCGGGGGGACTTTTTTGTCACAGAAGTGTTTCCAAACCAAGAGATGCGAAGCTGACAGTGAAGCAAAGGCAGGTCAGGCTCAAAGCACACTGCCGACAGACATGGCTCACCTCCGGCCCTGAATTTTCTTTTGTATGTGGATGAAATGGAACAGTTTGGGAACAGCTCAAAACACCCTGTGCCCAGCAGAATTCCTGGTATGAAACCACAGTTCCCAGCCTGATAGATAATCAAAGAGCTTTAATTCCCTTTCGAGCGAAGAGACGCTGGGGACAATCACACCCGTGAAGCTGGGCCACACTAATCTTCACTGAGCAGCAGCAATAACGTGACCTGTGCTTTCCCAGGAGCAAGTACCCTGAGCTACCCAAACTACAAACATGGAAGTCTCACCTCAGCACAGAGCTGGAAGTACACCATGACAATGCTGATCTGGGAGCAGGATACCACCAGAATTATAAACACCAGGAAGAGGAAGCCAAAAAGGTAATAGAACTGGTTCTCCCAGATTGCCTGAAACAAACACACAGCAGGAATTTGTTTCTGTGCTACTGTGATCAATCACTGAACGTGGGACTAACTTCTGGCAGCCAGCCAGGGGAAAATAATGAGCCCCTCAGCCCCATGTAGATGAAACCACCAATCTAATGCATTTCACAGTGTCACTTCAGAGGATTCAGGCTGCAAAAATGTGCACAAGGACAGCTCTCAGGTAGCTTGTTCATTCCCCTGCATCTCCCAAGCAATGGAACAGCAAATTCTTCCCCATCCATACAAAGTGAAAAATGGGCAGCAGCTGGAACAGTGACTGTCTCAAGACCAGGATCCCTCCTGGATGTCACGTTACAGTAAATTTCATCTTTACCACAATCCTTCAAACCACCAGGAGAGTCCCATAGCTCTCTCTGGAAACTACCAAATGGCCTGGAAGAAACCAGCTATCCCCTTTTAGAGAGTACAGGAATAGGAGACTGCTCCAGTGGCAGCCCCCTCCCTTTCAAAAGCTTTGGCATGAAAGGAATCCTATTGAGGAGGAAAGTGGATTAAATGCTTACACTGAAAATGAAGAACAGTTCGATGAACATGGCTCCGAAAGGCAGGATACCAGCCATGAGGATCCTACAGAGCAGAAAGAAAAACCATAAGCAGCACAATATAACTGTCTGGACATTAAACATTCCTTGTTAAAGGAATTAAAACCACACAGAACATTCCAAGCAAAGGCTCTGCATTTCCAGATTACTAAATTCACAGGCAATGACACAGTTCCTCCCACTGCTGAGCACATACCACAGCTACAAGTACCCCTCATACCACATCCAAATTATCAGTGTTGTCTCAAGGAACCCCATCTGCCATCTGTTCATGTTCAGGGAGCAGCAGGTGACATTCAGCAACCCAAGGGGACTGAGGGGAGGGGGTTTAACTCACCATATTTCCCAGACACTCATCACTCACCCCACAAATTTGTTCATATACCACCTCTGCTCCGGGATCTGCCTGGGAATCTGATTTGTCCGTACAGGATTGTCATACGGCTGCTTGCGAAATCCAAAGTAGTAACCCAGGTAGACCAAGGGCAAGGAGATCCCAAACCACATGCAGAGCAAGGCCACCATGGTAGGGAAAGGCACCTGGAATCACATCAAGAGCCACAGAAGTGAGGCTGACAGCTCACCTGCCCTGGGGACTGATGACATCGGCTAAGCCAGTCACCCACTTGGAAAGGTCTGGGAAGCCAAGTGAGTCCCTATCAGCCCAGTGACCCCCTCCCACCCAGAAGGCCCCAGACTGAAGGTGGCACCTACCGCACCAGAGGAGTGTTTCCCCCAGATGAAGCAGTTGAGGACAAAGCAGATGCCGAAGACGACGCCCGGGTACAGGGTTGCTGTCTGCAAGAGGAACCACTGCATAAGAGAAAGCACCTGACTCATCAGCCAGATGTTCGTCTGGAAGGAGTCCATCTCTGGGACAAGACACATGTGGAGGAAGTGTCCCTTCTGCTACAGAACAAGGACACAGAGGTGGAGAGGATCTTGGACAATCCTCTTTGCTCTAGTACATGCTCGGATGGTGCCTTTTCTGTACAGGTACAAGGACTCAACCCACAGCATACGTGCAGCACAGCCAGACTGTGTCCAGCTACCACAAACACCTGGAGCTTATCCACAGATCTTGCCATCAGCAAACCTGGATAAGCAGCACAGAACATCCAAGACTCACACAAAAAGCTCCCTTCTTCCATCGATGGCCTTTCAGAGTCCGGTATAAGCGGCCAGCAAAGAATCCACCAAAAACCCTGGACAGAAACAAGCCAAGACAACGAAAATGAGCTGTTGTTGCTGGGGAGAGGCTGGACAGCCCGGGGGGGGAAGCCGTGGAGGCACCTACCCCATGAACATGAAGAGGAAGCAGGCAGTTGTCATCAGCGCGCCCCGGCTCGAAGGCGACAGCATCCCCAGCATAGCAACAACTGCAGAGGGAAACAGGACAAGGAACAGCAGCTCTGAGAAATGTGTGCTGCAGCAGCTGAAGGACAGGGGCCTGTCCCATCTGCAGCCCACAGCTGCCTGAAATCTCTGCACAGGCCTGATTTCCTTCACAGCATAACGCATCCACAGCCTCCAGCACCGGCCAGAGAGGAAGGCACAGCTTCGATCCCAGCTACAGACCATGCTTCAGCCTCAGCTTCCCCAGGGATGGAAGCAGGTAGGTGCAGCTCAGCAGGCAAGGCACACCTGGGCAAAAATCTCCCAGCCCACTGTCAGCCAGGGCTCACAGCTTGGCAAAGGATATATAATCACGCAAAGCTGCCTTCAGCTGGGCAATGTCATCCAGCAGCTCTGCAATGCCGAGCCCAGGCCGATGGCAACAGGAAGCAGCTTCATGGGCCTCACTCCAGCTAAGGTGAGCACAGGGTGAAGTCAAACTTCCTTGAGCATCATTTGTGTTACAGCCACCCTGTACAACATGTGCCACTTACAGATGACAATCAGGATCATACAGAACAGCTGAATTCCAGAACCCAGGAGAGAGCTGAGGATCATAGGGTACTGTGGAGGCCTGAAGACATCTCCATGCACAAGTTTCCAACCAGATTCCTCCATGGTATCTTCCTATAGCAACAACAGAAAAAGGAGGTTATTTAGATGTGATATGCCAGTAGAAATTAAGGTCTTACCACAGCCAGCCTAAGAGGTTTTCTACTGAATTTTACACCACTCTAGCCAACAAACTTTTTTTCCCTTGGGCTAAAAACAGCTGAGACCTGAATTGTCAGTGCCAGGGTGCACATTGACAGAGCTGTCTGCAGTCACTGCTTAAGTCTGAAGACATCTGAACAGGTATGTGATTGCACAGACAGAAGAAGGTGTGTGACAGCACAACAGAACTGCCCCTCCCATGGCCAGGGCTCAAAGCAAAACAGGGGCAAGGGAAGAGACAATACACCCAAGTCTGCACACTAGATCCCTCCTGGTCTGTGCTTCCCTCCCTCTAATCCCAGCCC
Organism: Corvus moneduloides; assembly: GCF_009650955.1. Lineage (NCBI taxonomy): Eukaryota > Metazoa > Chordata > Aves > Passeriformes > Corvidae > Corvus > Corvus moneduloides. The sequence goes on from NC_045492.1 coordinate 7,616,930, forward strand.
CTGGGACAAACACATACAATGTCATCTTCCTTGTTGTAGTTGGCAATGTCCTTGCGCAGAGTCCGGATGATGATCATGCTGAGAATCCCTGAAAACAAGCACAAACTGGGTTCAGCTCAGAGGCTGCTACACGGCTGTGCTGCTCTCAGGCTGTGCAACTACTTGGCTCCCACCAACACACTGCTCTGGCTGGGAGAAGAGGTCTTGAGTCATCAGCAAAGACAGAAACAAAACCCCAAGGGTAGGGAAGGCACTATTCCAGCAGAAATGGGGCATTGTGGCTTTCTTGTGGGTTTTTTTACTCCCTCAATGACCCCAGCAGGAAAAAGGCTGGTAGCTGCCTGACCCTACGGGACACTGCTTGAACTGGGAGGCTTTAAACTGTTTTCCTGCCCCTTCTGACCAAGTTCAGATGGGGCCACATCCTCCTCAAGTCACCTGCAGCTAAGGCTTAAAGAAAATTCCCTGCAGATAATGGTAAAGCCTTCCTCTTCCCACACATCCACTCACCTGAAAGGAAAAAGACGACCACAACTGAGTTAATGATAGAAAACCAGTGGATCTGCACATCACTCATGGTCAGGTACGTGTCCCAGCGGGAAGCCCACTTAATGTCACTTTCCTAAAAGAACAGGAGAGTTCTTCTCACACCAGCACATTCCCAATGTCTTCCACAACTCCAGTGACAGACACTCGGAGCATCACTGCCAGCCAGCTCCCCAGTACTGCCTCACCTCCCAGTGCACAGAGTAGGTGAAGAGCAACTGGTTCTCTTTAGTAGGATCTATTTCCTGAGGGGCAGAGCCCGTGGCTTCAGGCAGGGTGCACATGCTCTTCTCATCAGCCTTCAAGTCTGTAAGAGAAAGCATGGCACAGGGTCAGCCCTTCCCTCAGGCACCACCTCTCCCATGGAGCATCACCCTGAGGGCATCAGGCTGCAGTAATTCCAGGTGGGAAAGCACTCGCTCACCCGCTCTGCAGTTTGCAAAACTATTCTCCTGACCAGCAGTGGAGCACCATTAACAAACTTTCAGGAAAGCTATGCACAGGGCTCTCCTAAATGGGAAGGATAAAAGCCAGAGGTTCTGAAGCCAAGGATCTAGACCATGAACAAATCCTCCATTCCACATTATATGGTGAGAAACAAGATCTCTGCAGCAGTGCCTGCTCTGCCAGAGGAGAACTGCATGGGGTGATGCACACCATGAGCAACTGCCCTTCTAGACACCCTTTTCCACTGGGCTCACTGAGGTAGGAGTGCTTTCCCCATACCATTATTTTTAAATTTCAATCCCCCAGAACAGTTCCAAACATCCTGTGTGTCCCTGGACTAGCACACAGTGTCCCAGTCAGGGAGATCTGCACCACAACAGCTAGAATGCCAGACATGCCTCATACCAGATGACACAGTGCAAAAAAAATCCAACCCCAAAACCTCAAAGTCAGATCTTTTTACAGGAATTGATTTTCCATGGATTGCAATTCATGGATATGTCTCTACTGTTGGTACTTCCTTAATAACAAAGCGGTTTATTATTCTTATAATTTAGACTCATTTCTGTGTCCTGTGAAGCAACAACTGGCACCCTGATACATCAGTGGCATCTGACTTTTGTCCCTACAGGAGATTCTTCCCCCCTCCTCAGGAGTCTCTTACCTTCTAGTTTAATGCTTTGGGGAATCACCTCAAAGCGCACCACCCTATAGGTGTGCTCCTGGCTCTCTTCCACATCCTCTCTGTGGTAGTAAAGGATGAAGGAGAGGTGGTTGTGCAGGTAGAACTGAAACAGTGACATAAAATAAAACATCAGCACCCCATGGGACACAGTGGCAAAGCTGAGAAGCAACAACTGCAGAAAACAGCTTCAGTGAGGGAAAACTAAAGACTCCAACACCAGAGATCAGCCAGCCTTGGGGGGCACAGTGCCTTTGCTCTGCTGAGGGGAAACCACTGCATGAGCCTGTCCAAAGTTACACAGTGAATAAAAGCAAGGACTCCTGGTTATTGTACCAGCAGTCCAGCACCCACCCTCTTCTTCCCACTAGAGACCCCTCTCTCATATTTCCACTGTTTATAAAACCTTTTGGTTGCATTCCCAGTTCTGATACTCTCTGGCAGACCTCTAACAGACACCCAGATCTCCTCCAGGCACTCTCACACAGCAGCTCAATTCTCTACCTTGTTACCGTCCATAAACCCAAGCCTATATCCGTGCTCGAACTGCACATCCTTCTCCTTCTTCTTCTCCTCTTCCTCACGATTGGAATAAAACTCCAGCCGTGTTGCCACAGGGAGGTTATCAGCAATGCTGAAAACACAGATTTCAGATCAAATTTGTCCACAGCACCAAATTCCCCCGGCACAAACCCATGCTCAAGGTGACTCACAGGTGGACGTAGTAATCCTCCCTGATGCGCTCGGCAATGAGCTTGCTCTGCTCCACTGTCAGGGTGACTGGCTTGTTGGGAAAGTTGCACAGAACTTCACATTTCTTCTCCACATTCATGGAAACCTGGAAAGGTGTATTTACAATTCGGTCCCCTCGAAGAACCTCACCTGGAAAACAGGAAAATACGGGCAGGGTTGGAGACTGCCAGGCTTCCTGCTGCTGATCCTGCTGCCAGGCACTGTGCAGCTGGAGGGACCACAGCAGGTCTCCTTTGCTACCCCAGGTGCAAGGATAAGACTGCAGGACAGTTTAGCTTCTTTGCTGGAAGTATCAAGCACTGCTTATGAAGCAGGTTACACGATCTCCTTCAGAACAAGCACTTCCTCTGTCCAACACACAGACACTGCCGTTTGCAGACAGCCAGCACGCAGTGAATCAGAGGAAGCAGGTTCTCACAGCTTAGCAGAAGTGACACTTGAAATTGCTTTTGCCCCTGTAAACACCCCCCCATACTGTCCGACAGGTACACACCGAGGTTCTCAGCCTTGTATGTGATCTCGCTGGGCCGGCAGAAGGGCAGTGAGTAGTACTCGTATGGCAGCTGGGTCCGGGAGCTCGTCAGCTTCACAGCCTGCAGGAAGAACAGAAGGATTATCCCCAGGAAAGAACCCCAGATAATTTCCTGTCCTCTCAGCACCATCCAGAAGTTGATGCTTACTTCAAGACACCTTTCATAAAGCTCACTTCCAGAAGATACTACTACTACTACTATTAAAAATAGTAACAGAGACAGATGTTCCTGAGAGACTTCCAGTAGCAATTCATTCACAGAGAAACACTCAGAGAACAAAGCATGGTGGTTTCACAAATTTATGTCTCAGTGGAGTCCTAAGAAACAACAAAGAGCTCAAAAGAGATTCAGGAGTCACATTTCATACAAGATTTCCTCAAACAAAAATTCATATCCCACTGGACCTAGAGGTCTGGCCTCCAGTGCCATGAAGAGTTCAGCAATTTTAATCTCTGCAAGGAAAGCCAGAGAGCCATCAGTCTGGGAAGACAAGGTGACCAACCACAAACATTCCTGGAGAGTTTCCACAAATCACAGGGTACAAAGGAAGTGCAGAGACACACCACAACAGCCAAGGCCACAGTTTTTCAGTTGCTCTGAAAAACAGAAGTGTTTTGTAACACAGCCAAGCTTGTTTATTGGAAGAGTGCTGGCAAATACACTGACTTGCCTAAGCACTTGAGGAAGCATTTGGCTCCTGAAATCCCTTTGAGAACAGCCATTCCAAAACCGTCTTCTTCTGGGAAGCTTACTGTAGCCACAGGCAAGTCTCATTTGCTTAAAAATAGCCTACGTCTGGCAGCCTGTGGCCAAAGAGAAAACTGTGCTGTGCTTCACTTGGGAGCAGCCAACCTCAGCAGCCCCGAGGGTGCTGGATTTGCTGAGACAGAGGTCACAGCTTTAGAAAAATAAATGAAATGGGCTATAAATCACTGATGTCTGAAAGCAAAGCCTGGCTTCCTCATGGATAGGTGCAGCAGCTCGTCATTGAGTAACGCTGCACAGGAACAGCTCCCAGCAAGGCCGGGCTGAAAGATCTGCAAGGCTCGAGGACAAACACCTCCACTCGGGAAGAGCTTCTTGTGGATTTCCCTGGAGACACAACTTGAGCAAACTGGGTATTGAGAAGGTCTGACTCAGACCTTATTCCACCATTCTCTTTCCACCCAAAGGCACACTCTGTGTAAGCACTTTTAGAGTCAGTATAATGCTGGAGAAATTAAATTCACTTCAAAGCCACAGTGAGAAAGGGACCTTTTCCCCAAACAGAGCAACATCTTGAGGACTTTGGTGCAACTGCTGAAGGAATTTGGTAGAAGAGATCAGGGGCAAGAAAAGGAATCACACTGGGACCCAAATGTTGTGAAACGGAGGAAATATCTGAACACAAAATTTCAGCAACAGGATCCCCAAATTTAACTTTCCAGCCCCTCTTAGCTGCTATGGTATAAAAAAGAAAAAAACCCAAAAGACGAAAAACCCCCAAACCAGACAGACTAACAGCACTGAGTTCATCCTACCTTTATTTCTACAGGATCATTGCGGTGGAAGTTGATAGGAGCCACCCCAGGTACATAGAACGAGTTTGTGCTGTGTAGGAACAACAGCAAGCCCAGCACATATCTCAGCCTTTCCTGCAAAAAGGAGAAGAAACAGTAAAACACAACAGAAACACTGGAACAACATTAGAGATGGGCAACAACACGGGAAATGTTCATCCCAGACATTAGAAAGGCTAGGCAGTCAGGTGATTAAACAGAAATTAAATTCACAAAAGCTGTTCTTAGCTTTGTTTTGTGACCCTTGATGCCTTGAGAGGCCTCCTAGAAACAGAGACTAGACGGGAGTAAGGGAATAAAAGTAGGTATTTCTTTGAAAGGCCTTCAAAGGTACCCCCTGGGGCCAGGGGCTATTGCCAAGATGGACCCCAAGATGGACAACAGGTCACGAGTTCTTCACCCTTTTATAGGTTTGGTTCATTTGCATAGCAGGGTTAATTCTCCAATTAAAGCTTCAGTTTTCTGCACAGCTTACCCCCCCCTCCCCTTAGCAGCTCTTTGGTTTATACTTTTGGCCTAGGACAGTCTTGGTGTCCTTGGAAAGCAGGCCCACAGAGGCTCTGTTATGTGTACCTAGCATGAGAGAGCAGAAATTAACAGACTACAAGAAACTTCAGAGTCACACATCAAGCAGTACAGAATTTGAAAAATATAAAGGTTAAAACCTAAGGCATCACCCTCATCAAGTCACTTTCCACTCTGGGCATCTCTGCCTCTTCATCTGCAATTAGGAAAACTTTGGCTTTGCCCAACCACAAGAAAAATGCAATTTTTATTTGCACCATGGGGCATTGAGCATGGGGCATTGAGCAGGCCATCACTTTACTTTTCTGCTCCCCCTGATGTGAGCTCCCTGTGTTAGCAAACTCCAGGGGTTAGTAGAGAAGAGGGCTGTAGCCCTGGCACTGGATGTGTGCCAGCTCTGCACGGCAGCAGTTACCCCGGAGCTGATTACAGATGGATGCTCACAGGCCACTACCTGCAGAAGAGTAGTTATTGTGGGGTCAGGTGTGACACCAGCGACTGCACCCAAAAGGACAGTCACATCACCACTCCCTCCTGCTCCACTCTGCTTTCCTCACCCCTCCAGGCCACAACACAGCTCAGTAACATGGCAAAAACTTTCTCACCCCTTTTTTAGTGAGCACGGTGACAAGTCAAGCTGGAAGGTTCAGTCAACTCCATGAGGGCTCTAGGAGAACCCAGATCCCACAAAGCAGCAGCAAATCCTTCATTTAACACACCTTGCTGCTTCCTCAGCCCCTCCCTGTTACCTCAGGTAACCCAGCTCGAGCATGGGCAGGAAGGCTGTGAAATGAAAATCGAGCTTTAAAGAGCATTAGCCAGCAGCAGCTTGCCTGCATTAGGACATCAGCTCTGGTATAATCTCACAGCATTACTAACTCCTAAACTCCCAGCACGTATGGCACCACTGGAAAACCACACAAAACCTGGAGCTTTGTTTGGGACAACTCTTGAGCTAATGCTGCAGACATAAGAAACCAAATCCCCACTGCCCCTGTGCGTCCTCAGCACAGTCAGTCAGTCTGATATAGCACCAGGGGGAACACTCCACAGGCCAGGTGTGGACAAACAGCAGCTCTATCATGGGGATCCTTCCTCAGGTTGGGGTAAAAAAAAAATTTAAATCTGTGTTTATTGCCCCCACACCCCTTCCTCTTCATCACCTTCCTTCCATCTTACTCTAAGGCAAGGAAGGTATGTTTGGCCCAGACACCAGTGAGGGCCAACCAGAGCATCCAGAATTAGTGGAATTGAGCAGGATGAAAAAAAAAAAAAAGGCAGAAATATCACGGGGTTGAAAGTCTAAAATGTACTTAAGATGCAAATGCTAGGCACCTACAGAAAATGTTACTACTGAGTCATCAGATACATGTGGCTTCCAGTACCTGAAGGGAGCCTACAAGAAAAATTGAGAGAGACTATTTACAAGACCATGGGGTACAGAACAAGGAGGAATGGCTTTAAACTGACAGAGAATAGGGTTAGATTGGATATTAGGAAGGAGTTGTTCCCTATGAGGGTGGTGAGGCCATGGCACAGGGTGCCCAGAGAAGCTGTGGCTGCCCCATCCCTGGAAGTGTTGCAGGCCAGGTTGGATGGAGCTTGGAACAACCTGGGATAGTGGAAGGTGTCCCTGCCTATGGCAGTGGGGTGGAACAAGATGAGCTCCAAGGACCCTGCCAACCCAAACCATTCTGTGATCTTTTTTTGCTTACAAAGGGGATTTTCAGATCTATTCTAGGCACAGCCAAATACACTTGGAGCATGCATAAAGCTCCAGCTTGGAAACACTCTTGTTAAAACAGCCTGACCTTCAATACTGATCTGCCCTGAGACAACATGGAGCTTATTTTCTGTGCTACACTAAATTTTGCCTTCCCAATTTTTAAAGGGAGTGCTCAGTGACTCTCCACTGAGTAGGAAAAGGTCTTCCTGACAGGTGAAGTATTGGAAGGAATCTGCATTCTTGTCCCACACTGCACCCCAGAGCAGCCAGCAACCTGTAGCCCTTATCTCATTTGTCACTGAAGTGACAGACCTACACAATGTTACTCAAAAACCAAAACCACACCAGTGCCACCCTTGCCCCAGCGGGCTGGGAGGTGATAAGACCAGGACAGAACTTTGGCAGACACTCAGGAGACACATGAACATGCAGAAGATGAAATTTTTGATGACAATTTTGGCAGAAATTAGGCTGTCTTTGCATACAGATGACGATGACTCAGGCGGCACCAGGCAACAGGAAAGACAAGAGGGCGACTCTGTAAAGCCTTGCCAGGAAAGAACAGTTGGTAGCAAGAAATGGGGAAGCTGCTATGCAACAGGTGGGGGAGCTCTGGAAGTGAAGTATGAAGGAAATGCTCAGTGCAGGTTTTTGAGCTGGCAGAGCACAGGGAAGTTGAAGCCAGGGGCTTTTCTCATCAGGATCTTTGCTCTTGTACTGACAAATGTGCTTCATCTTCTCCAAACAAAGGCAGCAGCTTAGCAATGGCAACATGGACACCACCCAAAACATCCGTGTAACTCATGGGCCTGGCTAGGTGATCATCTCACCTGGGGGATGCCTGCAAGCTGAGTTCTCTTCTGTGCCAGGTCAGAACTTCTAGAAGGGAGCTCTGTTTTGGTTCAGTCACAGAGCTCTGGCAAGGCCCAGACTTCCAGCAAACAGGGCACACACCTTCACAGCCTTTTCCAATTATTTATATTTCAAAATACATGCACAAAACCCCCTCAGATGACAATCTTGCATCTGAGGTGCCAGGAAATCGTGTAATGGTGCAACAAGTAACACAACAAACATGCACAACCCCAGACTGAGAAAAACCCAGCTTCAAATAGGCAAAAATAGTTCAGATTGTCTAAGCCTGATTCTTTTCCTATATGCAGACATGCAGAGAGACCCCTTCTTAGGAGAATATGATCTAAATAAAAGAAGTAACTGCAGGAGCACAATCATCTATTCCTGTCCCTCAGATCGAAAGTTCACACACAAACTCTCTCCAAGAAGGCACTTCTGGATAATTATCACCAGTCTTGGGATTTGCAGACAACCCCAGGTTTATCCCATTCAGAAACACTTACAGCAACATTGCCCCTTTCTGTGAATTCACAGAAGGTGCACAAACCACACTGACGAAACAGAGGACTTGTTCACTAAGCCCCAGTCTGACCCAGCATGAAGAGGGCCTAAAACATCCAGTTATTACCACACTTGTCCTTTCCTACAGCTCGTGGTCCCTCCAGCTACCACTGCCAGAGTCTGAACTCCAAAATTTAAGGGAAAGGGGAAACAGCAGCTGTTCCCTGGGGCACTCCACAACAGCTCCAATGTGCTCCAGAGGCTCCATGGCCTGGCCATGTGCACCCAGGACATCCCTGCCCAAGTTACTGCCAACAACTTGAAGAAACCCTCAGCAGCAATTTCAAGCATCTGAATTGGGATGTTGCTGTACCAGAGCTGCTTTAGGTCTTAGGAGTTTCACAATCCACACAGGAACTGAAGAACAGAACACAGTATTTGTTCAAAGAGACGAAAAGGAATCAGGAAGTGACAGTGATGGATATCATGAATTGTCCCATCTCTTTTTGGCAGAGAAGGCCAACAGGGACATCAAACGGCCATAATCAAGAGCTGTTAACTTTCAAAGACAGCTTTGAAGAAAAACAGGGAGAACGACCTGTGCAGAGCCATTTGTCCAAATGGATTCACACAGCTCTCCTATTCCATTCCACTTACTCAAACTTTTTAATACGGTGACAGAAATGGAGGAAAGACATAACCCACTACTCTGTGGGAGGGGAAAAAACCCAACAAAGCTCTCTCACACATGCAACCTTCATTCTGCCCTCAGGCACCGTAACAGGACAAGAACAGTGCTAATGGCACCCTGATACTTGTCCCCTTTTCCAAGGGCTGCCTCCTTGGAGATCCTGACAACTGTTTGGATAAGCTCATCTTTATTACATCCCTGCCCTGCTCACCCTGCACTGGAGGAGCAGCCGAGAGCCCTTCGGAAGGAGACAAGTGCTGCATTCACATTGATTTCAGAGCTTCTCTGACACCAGGAGAGCTGCTGGCAGCCTTCTCTGCCCTTCACACAACAGAGAGCCACGAGGAAATTCCCAGTAGGACCATCCCCAGCTCTCAAAGCCAGCTGAGAGTTCCCTCCTCCCTGCCTGGGGGAAAGCCAGCAGGGTATGAAGATGCTTAAAGCAAATTAAAGGAAAGTCTCGGCTCTCCCAATCCCCTCCCAGCCTCTCAGTGAGTGACCTTACAGCCCAGCCAGCGACCTTTGTATCAGCACACATCCTTTATCCATACCGCTACTCCTGCAATGCATTGTCACAGAAATATCCTCCTAAGAAAGCAAGGAGGAAATCCGTTTTACTCCTACAAGACTTCAAGGCAGATAACAAATGTCTCAGCAACTCGTTTTCTCCTCTGTGAGGTAGCACTGATGCTCGCCTACCTTAGCAAATTCCCATCAGGAACACCTTCAGTTCTCCGACGATTCAAGGAATAATTGAATAGGAATAACAGGGATGCTGGGACGCGGGAAGGTGAAGCAGCTGCTCAAACCCGGACCCGACAATCACCACCAAACATTTGTGAAAACCACACACAGAGCAACAGCCTCTGTGCGAGGCGCCAGCACCGCTCCCCGGCTGACATCTCGGAAGGGAAGGCAAAAGGCGGTGCTGTGCTCCCTACAGCCCACACCGCTCCGAGCCCCCCGCCCGGCCCCTCCTGCCCAGCCAACGCCGTGAGCCGCAGAAACGGAGCCAATTTTGCTGCCGACGGAGCGCGGGGCAGGCGGGACAGGAACCCACTCGGCTCCGTTTGGCCCCTGGGCACCGAGCGGCGGCCCGACCTCTGCCCTCCACTGGTGACACCGCCGGGACACGCGGGACCGGGGAGCCTCCCCCGGCCAGGGGCCGGGCCCGCATCCCTCCCAGCGCGACCGGAGCCCCCGCACTGAGCCCCGCGCCGGGGCCGCCACCGGGCCGGGCCGAGGGGCAGCGGGCGGGACGCGGGGCCGGGCCAGGCCCCGCCGCACTCACCATCGCCGCCGACGCCGCCATCTTGGATCCACGTGTCGGCGCTGACGTTGCCGGAAGCGGCGCGCGGTTGGCTGCGGGGCCGATCGCCATGGCGACAGCGGCGGCCGGGCAGGACCCCGCCGGGCGGCCGCGCTCCGCGCTGCCGGGGCCGGGCCCAGCTTAGGCCCGGATCAGCCCAGCCCTTCTGCCGGGCGCGGTGAGGCGGGGGTCTCCGCTCCGATCCCCAGCGGCCCCGCGAAGCCGGCCGGGGAAGGGGCGGTCCGCGCCGCCATCTTTGCTGAGGGCAGCGGCCTTGGCATGGAGGGCGGGCACGAGGCCGCGGCCGCCATGTTTGGTGAGGGCGCCGAGGCGGTGGGGCCGGGAGGCTCCCGGGCCGTTCCGAACCTCCCGGTTCCTCCGGTCCCTGTGATCCCACCCCGGCGGTCCGCGGCCCGGCGGCTGCTCCGATGGCGGTGCGGGCCCGCCCGGCTCTGGAGCCCCCGTTCCGAGGGGCGCTGCAGGCCCAGCCTTGCCCCATTTGCGTCTCCCCCACCCGGGCTGCGGAGCAGCAGGAACGGCCAGGAGAGGAAAGGTTGATAAATACTTTATTCGTTCCAAAAAAAAGGTCCCAAAGCAGAAGCGACGGCGTTTACCTCTTGGTATCGAAAATATAATGCCAGGCCCCAGTCTCCCTGCTGTAAGAAGTACAGGGCTGTCTTTAAAAAGTAACTCTTTACACCTTTTCCCCAGATAACCAGTCAGGAAATACTAAAAATAAAGTGAGTGTGCAGGGAGCACCTGGCCCTTGCTGACACTGCAAATGCTGAGCAGACAACAAATCCTGTCCGTGAGCTTTGCCAATGGGGGAGACGGCTCCTTTTGCCATGGCTTTGGGCTCCAGAGGTTCCTCCCAAGGCTAGTGGAGGGGGATCCCTGCAGGGATGGCCTGGAACAGCACCGTGTCCATCTGCCCCTGCAGCACAGCCTCACGAAACCTGCGCTCTGCACAGGGGGTGCCATGAAAATACTGGGGAAGGAAACCCAGGAGGGAGAGAGGAGGACACGTGTCTCTGACACTCCACATCCAAACCCCAGGATCCTGTGCTGATGATGAGCCAATGGGCTGCATTGCAGCGTGCCCCATGGGAATCCTCTGGGATCAATCACACAGGGAGCACAGGCACTGCACGGCATTTCACCAAGGCCAGCATGCTAAAGCACCTACTTCTGCAGAACATCGTGATAAGATCTCAGAAGGATTAAAAAAATACTGATCTGGGTTTTTCCTTTGCAGCAAAAGCAGGCCCAGCCCTATCCCTGTCCCTCCTCCTGGGGCCTGGGCCTCCATTGTCCAGCCAACACTTCCCAGAGCCGCTGCCCTGCGGGCACTCAGGCTCCTGAGAAGGGCACAAGGTATGGCCACACGTCTCTTCTCCCTCCATCATGCGCTTTCTCCTGCGCTTCCTCCAGCCCAGCCACTCCGGGAAGGCTGTGGTTCCTGGGCCAGGCTGGCAGGGGAAGCAGGGCACACGTGGGACAGGGAGGAGCTGGCAGTGTCTGTCCCGAGCATCCTGTGCTACGGCTGCTGCTGGTACTGGCTCTCTGTCGCAGTAAAGAAATCCTCCAAAATGCTTTGTAGGTACTCAAAAGTGGGACGATCCTCAGGTTTGATCTTCCAGCACCTCATCATGACGTCGTACAGCTCCTCGGGACAGTTATCTGTGCGGGGCATCCGGTATCCATGCTCCAGCGCCCTGATCACCTCCACACTTGACATCCCTGGGAAAATGGTGTGAGACAGGTGAATATCACCTGGTTTATCACTGATTTCTTTAAAAGTCATAAAAACCTCAAACCCAAAACTTCTCACCCTTTGGGCAATGTCTCCAGGAAGGAAAAAGTGGTTAGAGAGGCTGGGAAGGGGAACTGCTCTTCCTGGTCAGGGAAACGTGGACAAAGGAGATGCTGGGTTATTGTAGGGTGGAGTTTTGTGTCCCACATCAGGTGGGGTTTATAATCACTTTGTATAAATTAAAGTTTCCATATGCTGAGTGACAAACCATTGCTTCCAATGAAAACAGGTCAGTGTGGGGGCAGAGCTGCTCCTCAGAACAGCCCTTTGTGCCACCCCAGATCCTTCATGGTCCATTTGTGGTAGCATTTACAGAGTAATTTCCCATTAAAAAATGTATCAAAGTAATCCTTAGTATAAAATACAGGATGCTCCCTGATGATAAGGATTTACAGGGTTTTCCCATGGAGCTGGAGGAACCCAGGTCACACAGATGTGGCCCAGAGGGTAGAATGTGTCTTTTGGAACCAGACTAGAGGAGGCATTTCAGCTCCTTACCTGGGTAGGGGATGCGTCCATAGGTAATGATCTCAGTCAGGAGGATCCCAAAGGACCAGACATCAGATTTTATGGTGAAAGATCCATAGTTGATGGCTTCTGGTGCAGTCCATTTAATGGGAAACTTGGCACCTGGACAAAGAGATCCAATGGGAAATGTGATCTTAACCCCAACTGCTTAGAAATGGGTGGTGAAATATGGGGAACAAGAAACAAACAGAAGAGGAACAAGTGAAGTGATGCAAATGAGAGGAGCTTGCCTCTGCCTCTGTACCCAGCACGTCCCTCCTGGGGTCGGGACCACCATGGTGGCAAGTGGCTCTAAGGGAATCCCCCAGCCCTTCACCCCCAGCACCTTCCCGGGCCGTGTACTCAGTGTCCTCGATGACCCTGGCCAGCCCGAAGTCTGCAATCTTGCACACCAGCACTGCTGACACCAGGATGTTGGCGGCTCTCAGGTCTCTGTGGATGTAGTTCCTCTTCTCAATAAAAGCCATTCCCTCTGCAATCTGCCACAGGGGAACAAGGCACATGCAAAGAGGCTGCTTGAAATAACACACACCCCCTCAGCACCAAAGAAGTCAACTGCTTCTGAAAAGGGTGAAAGGAGGCTGAGCCACAGCAGGAGATGGATGTCCCATCCCTGCAAGTGTTCAAGATCAGGTTGGACAGGGCTTGGAGCAACCTGGTCTAGTGAAAAGTGTCTCTGCCCATGGCAGGGGGGTTGGAATAAGAGGAGCTTTAAGGTTCCTCCTAACCCAAACCATTCTGTGACTTTCCTGCATGGAAACTGCTCTCTGAGCAAGGAATCCCTTGCAGAAGGTCAGGGTTTGGGTGACCAGCCCAACATGACACCTTTAAGCTGCTGTGTGAGAAAGGCCATGAGAACTGACAGCTGAGGAGCTCATGTGATCACCAGAGAATGTCTGTGAGTGTTTTCAGCGCAAGGTTTCATCCACAGCCATGAGGATGTGGAGAGAAGCAAATCATTCTCTGCTCAGGGAAGATGTGAGACGAGTCTCCAAATACTCCCAAAATGGCTCACTGCAATTGCTGCAGCGAGGGTCAGCATTCCAGAGCTTCCTCAGCCAGAGCAGAAAAGCATAAGGGAAGATGCCTGGGTTCTTCCAGACTAGTTTCTGAAGAATCACCTCTGCCTGCAGACAGGATGGCTGTGATGGCCCCTGACAATCCCCCCTCACCACTCTGTCTTCTGAAGTCTCTGCACTCAGTGCTGTGTGTGCGGCTCTCAGCCCTGATCAGGCAGAGGTGACCTGGTGCGTGCACAACCAAACCCCAAAGTTGTGCTGTTACCCCATGCCTGGATGTGACCAGAATCCAGAATGCAAAGGGGCTGGAGCAGCCAGAGGGGAGACCCCCCCCATCCCCATCGCCCCCACACAAGCTGGCCGGGGTGAGGTGCAGCTCTCAGAGAGCTTTCCCCACTAAATACAGAAGTAGCCAGGCAGCGCAAGAGTGGAAGGATCATTTCCATGACCACAGGTGCATTTCTGCCCACAGTGACTCAGCCCCAGTACAAATGTCAGGCTGCTGCCTGCCCGTGACAGCCCTTCAGCCTTTGCTCCCCAGTGCTTCTCTGAGCAGCCCCTCAGAGATGTGGGCCGAGCCAGCTTTGGCACGAGCCAGCTTACTGAGAACAGATGGTGTGCAGGAGTGCACAGCTCCACATATCCACAGACCCCAGCACAGCCAGCTCCAGCAGCCAGTGACCTGGTCTAAGCCCACGGGGTCTGGGCTCCCATCCTGACTTTCCTGTTGCTCAGGTGCCTCTGTGAAATATTTGAGCTCAGCTCAAAGGGTCCCTGGGTTCAGCCCTCACCCAAGGGCACTGGAGAAGCAGCAGGGACTCAGTGGTTGTGCAAATGCTTGCACATGGAGTGAGATAAAAGTTTAACAGCCCGTTCCACTGTACTCAAAATCAGCTCCTGAAAATATCCCCAAAATAATTATCACTGAGTCCTCCTGCCTCTCCAGCCACCTTCCCCTGCCCGTGACAGCCCTCTGGCGACTTTATTGAACCACAGCCCTCCTGTAGGCATTCCCCTGGGGAAACACAGTCTGCTATGCTCCCTCCAGGGGACTGGGAACCATGCCTAGCTCAGCCTCTCAGGCATTGGGAGCACACAGGATCATGCTGCAGGATTCCTGTTAAACCCACAGGGCTTCACACCACCGTGGCACTGCCCCAAAGCTGGGGATGGGGTGGGATGGGGTAGGTGTGTGGCTGTGCTGGCTTTGTGGGGCTTTGGCCAAGTTTACGGGTAAGGTTTGCAGGTAACTGTCACAGCACCAGCAAATTAGAAATGATAATTATCAATATCAATAGTTATCAATTATAGAAATTGATAACTTTGCCCTGGGTTTGGTTGGACCACACCAACCAGCACCAGCACATCCCAGAGAAAAGACTGTGCAAATGTGAGCTGTGTAAACAAGCCCCATCCTCATCCCTGCTTTCTCCACAAAGCGCAGTGGCCCTGTGGGCTGCAAGGGCTGCAGGAACCATGGCAGACATAGAAATCATAGATTTTCCAGCCCCTCAGAAGGAGCAGCCTGGCCAGTCCTCTCCTAGACTCTGTGCAGCTCTGCTGCGCGCTGCTCAGGTGCAGGTGGGCTGGCTGAGTGCTGCAGATACCAGCGTGGTGAGGGGGAAGCTGCCACTTCTCCTTTCCCACACCCCTGCTCCTGCAAGGTCAGCAAGATGGGGATGGTGAGCACGCAGTGGCTGCCTGCAGGAAAACCTCACTGCACCCCCAGCACTGTTCAGACCAGACTTCTGACTGGCCCTGCACAAGCCCCAGGTAAGTTTCCAGGGTCCTCACTCACCCTTTTCAGGGGCACAAGGGGACTCGGAGCCAGGGAAGATCTGCTCCTTCCTCACCTGGGCAGAGAAGTCAATCAGCTTCGGGAGCGGCAGCTTGTTCCCCTCATCACTCTTCAGGAAATCCAGCAAGCTCCCTGCAGACAGGGCAAGGTGCCAGGGCTGATGGTTTAACTGGAGCCTGCACCCACCCTTAGGGTGGCACAGGGTCCCAAGGAGCCAAGCAGGACAAGGGGACTCTGGAAACTCTCTTAATCCCCCATCCTGCTCCCATGGATCGGGCCGAGGGGAGAGCACCTCTGCAGGCTCCCTCCTGCCCTGTGGAGTGCTTGTACTCATCTGTCCCCTCTTGGGGGTCCCTCCTCTCCCAGTGCTGTCACCACATCCCCCCTCCCAGCACCCTGCCCCAGAGCACTGACACGCTGTGGCAAGGAGACAGAACTGCTCCCAGAGTCCTGGGAGCTGGTGCAGAGCCCACAGCCAAGCCTGGGGATGTGGAAGGGGTTGATCCTGCATCACCCCAGGGCACCTGGGTGCTGCCACTTGGCCTGGCCCACAGACATCACTCAGGGATGTGGATGGCACCTTTCTCCATGAATTCAGTGATGATGAAGATGGGCTCCTCTCTGGTGACCACTGCATGCAGCTTTACCAGCTTGTCGTGCTGCAGCGTCTTCATCAGGTTTGCCTCCTCCAGGAAGGCTTCCACGGACATGCTGCCTGGCTTCATAGTCTTCACCGCCACCTTGGTGTGCTTGTTGTAGGTAGCTGGGGATGGCACAACAGACCATCACCAGGCTGCCCTGAGAACACTGGGCTTTGGAGACAAAGTCTCAGTCCTGCAGACAGAACTGCTGTGGGAAGTTTGGAGACCACACATAGCCCCAGGCTGTCCCCACATGCGCAGCCCCAACCAGCCCCTGCATTAAGGCAGGGCCACCTCCATGTTTCTCTGCTTCTCTCCCACACTTCTCTCCCTCCTTGCCTTTTCCATTCCACCATCCCTTCACCTTCTCTCCCATCCCTCACCCTTACTCCTTCACCATCACCTTCATCATCCTCCCAACCATCTCCCCCTCACTCTCACCCATCCACACTTCTCCAAACTGCCCGGCTCCCAGCTTCCTCTCCAGGCTCAGTGACTCTCGAGGGATCTCCCAGGCATCCTTCTCCCAGGGCTTCTGTGGTTTGGGTACACGGCAGGGGTGGGTGAGCTTCTGGCACAGCCCGTCACTCTGACCTGAGGAGAGCATCCAGGGCCATCAGCCAGCCTGTCTCACTGGCCACACTGTGCTTCAAGGGAAGTTCTGGGCACTGTGAGTGTTCAGGGACACCAACACCACAGCTGTGACAGCCAGTGGGCCAGCCATGGCAACGGGAAAAGTCACTGCATGTTGCAGTCAGAGCCACAGCAGGAGCCCAAGGGTGATGGGCAGGAGCCCCTCAGCCTCTACACCCTCAGCTGCCCGGTGGCTGCTTGGCTCAGGACATTTGGGAAGGGGAGCTGGGCACCCCAGGGCTCACCTTTGTAGTACTGGACCAGCTCCTGCAGCGTGTTGAAGTTGTTTCGTGGGGAGATGTAGAAGCCACCACTGTCCAGAGTCCGGATCTTGTAATGCTTCACCGCCCCGCCCCGCAGCTCGTCCCCATCCCGCACTGACAGCGAGTAAGACCCTGGGCAGGGAAGGGTGAGCTGGCAGCTCCCATGGGAGCACATTCCTGCTGCACCTGGCCATCCTGGTGCTCCTGGCACACACAGAGCCATCACCCAGCAGAGCCAGCTGCACCCATCCCACTGTGCTGCCACCACCCCTTCAGTTCCAGGTCAGCTACGCCTGCACCCCAAACACCCAAAAGCAGCCTGAAAGGAACACATTCCCCTATCCCTGCCATGGGGTTTGGACATGTGGCAGCACCAAAGGCTATTGCAGGGGCACTTCCAGCGAGAGCATGGGCCCCCCAGTCAGTCCCTCCCTGCAGCACAGCAGATCCCCAGGGCTGGGGAGCTGGGTAGGGAGCTCCTCTTCCAGGCAAAGGTGGATGAGGGAAGCCCCTTGGGCAGCTGTTCCCCATCACGGCGCTGCGGTCACCCCTCCACACCTTTCGTCGTCTCACTGTCCCTTATCATGAAGGACCCAATCATGTTCCCAGGGCCGAGGAGATGCCGCTCTGCATCCTTCCGGCTGATGTCCTTGAAAAACCACCTGCAGCAGAACCAAATGAACCAAGGAATGCTGGTGTGGGGCAGGGCTGGGGGCAGGATGTGAGGCAGGAGCAGGGACAGCACTGGTGGGGAAGTGTGGGACAGCATGGGGCCAGGATCTGACACAGAGAGATGGACTCACTCCTCTGTCTCCAGCGAGTTGGCTCGAGCAACATAGTTGCTGGGGATGAAGCCTTCACATCCTGTCACCAGTGACCGTGCTTGCCACCACTCCCCTGAGCTGTGACAGAAATGGCATTGGGTTGGCTCATGGCACCTGGACCTGGGCACCAGCAGCTCCCCCTGGGCAAATTCCAGAAGAAATTCCCAACAGGGCCACACAAGCCATCAGGAGACCCTGGATGGGGGTCTGCCAGCAGCACTTACTTCTCCAGGACCTTCATCCGCTCCCCCTTCTGGAAGCTGAGGTCCCCAGCATTCATCGCCTCGTAGTCGTAGAGTGCCAGCACCACGCTGTCCCCCAGGCCTGCAGGAGGGAGCTCCCTGGGCACCCCTCCCCATGCTGGGATGGGATGCCCAGCCACTCCTGCCATGAACACTGGCCAGGACCCCCACAGTACCCAGCACCTCTATCTTCATCGTGTCACATCTGGCCCTTCAGGGGAGCCCAGAGCTCCCATCCCACCAGGACTGGCAGTGTTCCGCCCTCGGTCAGAGAGGATCCAGCCATGCTGCCCCCACACAATTCCACCCCCTGCACCCACTTGCAGCCCCCTTGTACCTACCATCCTCAGGCAGGGTCACAGCCATGCTGGGGACATTATTCTGGAAAGTGCAACAGAACCACAGAGTGATGTCACAGGTGGCACAGACCCGTTTCCCACCAGGGGTCTTGGCCCCGACAGCAGTGGCAGGGGCACAAGGGCACCTGAGGAGCAGCACCAGCACCACCTGACACAACAACCCACCCAGCACCAGCATCTTCACCCCCTCCCAACACCTTCCTTTTTCTCTCCCTTTCTCCATAATTCCTGGATTCCCATCAAGTCCACTCTGTGCTTTATCTCAGTGTGGCCTGGGCTCCCACTCCATAGCCAAGTCCCTGCCCTGGTGCATGGGCACTACTGGTGCCCTCAGCTGGCTCCACTCTCAGTGCTGGTAGCACTGCTGAGGAGAGGGGCTGAGCCCCCCGTGACGGCTCAGCCCTGAAACCCCTCATCACTCACCCGCCTGTTGGTGGCTGTGGGGTCCCTCACATAGTGGCCCTGCTGGATGGTGGGGCCAGGATCAGGGGCAGGGTCAGTTTTTATCATCTTCTCCTGGACACCAGCTTCCTTTGACCTCACGCAACCCATGCTGCAACCAGGGAAGGGGAAGTGAGGCCATTGCGACAGAGGTGAAAGCCCCGCTTCAACCCCAGTCCAGCCCTGTTCCCATCAGCTCCCACCCAGCATAGGGCCCCAATGCCCACCCGGCTGCTCTGCTGTGACAGAGAAAACTTTTCTCCCTCCACAGCTTCAGGGTACTGGGGTGCCCAGTGACATGCCAGAGGAAAAGGGATCTCCTGGAGATGTCACAGGAGCAGAATTTTGGGCAGATGAGCAGCTGCCATGGAGCAGCTTCCCAGCCCTTCTGGGATCCAGGACAGGGTGCAGGCACTGGGCACCATGGCAGCAGAGAGCCAAACTCAGCATCTTCTGCAAAGACGGGCCCTCATCATGGTGAGCTCTGCTGCAGCTCAGGGGTCCCCCCATAGCACCCCCGTGCCTGTGGCCCCCCATCACCACAGGTCACCACTCCCCACTGTGCTCCCCTGCTCTCTGCTGGGTGGGAGCTGCCCCAAACAGCCAGTCCAGGGCAAAGACGAATGCTCAACTTTCTCCAGCTCCCCAAGAAACCCAGTGGGAAAAAAAGGCTGCAAGAAGCAAGAGTGGGAAACCCCTTGCAAATGCACTTCCCTTGGCCAGGGAGACCTGGGTGCAGAGAAAGGAGAAGGTGCTGGTGGTGACAGTGAAGGAGGAAGCTCAGGGCTGAGCCCTCGATATGCACAGCACAGCTCTTGAGGGACATTGCTGTCACCTCCACAACACCCCATGATCACTCCTTTTCTTTCCCTGCGTGCCAAAGCCTGGCTCAGCCTTGCTCCCAAGGGCAGAGCAGGAGCAGCCGTGGCAGCCACGACAGCTCATTCCCCTCACTGGAGACACCCTGGGCACAGGCTCGGGACTGTGCCAGATCCATCCTGGCGAACCCACATGGTGCCCTGCTTAAACTCAGATGTGGCTCACACCATCACCACTTCAGGTATTTGCTGTGCCCGTCCCACACTGGCTCAGGGCATCCAGCCCTACAAAACACAAACACCCCGGGCGGTCCAAGGGTCATTCCCACTGGCTCCTGCGGCATAGCTGGCATTCCTGATGTGTCCCACCCCGGAGAGCCAGGTCCCAGGGCTCATGCGGTATCCCCAGTCAGGAGGACCAGGTTGGATGAGGGTGCACATCGCTCCCGGAGCACGGCTGCCTGCAGCCCTCTGCCCTTGCTGCCCCGTGCCCTCGGTCCCCGACAGACCCTGCAAAGCCACCCGCAGGGACCCCCTCGTCGGGGCTACACCGTGCCCAACCGGGGCTGCACCGGGACCCGTGGGACTCCCGGCCATCGTCCCATCCCGGTCACCCCGGGTCCGCCGCTCTGAGCGCGACCGGCGCGGGGTCGGACCCACCGGGCTGCCCGGGACCGGCTGCGGCGCTCCCCCGCCGCCCTCGGGGCTCCGCGCACGGCTCCGCTCCCGGAGCTCCCACCTTCGCTGCCGTCCTGGGCACGTCCCCGTCGCGGGTCCCTCTCCCAGTCCCCGTCGCGGAACCCGGGCTGCCGCCGCCGCTCCGCTCTGCCCGGCTGCTCTCCCGCCGCCTGCCCGGTACGGCCCCGCCCCCGACTCTGACGGTGCCTTCTGTGCCGGGCTGGGAGCGGAGACCACCACCCACGAGCCGCACCCGCAGGGAAACCCCAGCCCTGCGTGACACCACTGCTCTTAGGGACCCCCGACGGGTGCCAGAGCCTGTCTGTCCATCCGCTGCCCCCGGGACACAGGACAGGTCTGGATCCCGCACCCCGGGCAGCCCCCAGGATGTTTCCTCGCCCGGTGCAGGGCCACGGAGGGTGGGGGGCACACGGCGTCAGCCTGGGTCTCTGTCCCCAGGAAGGAGAAAAGAAAGCCCTGAGCATCCCGTGGTGGGGTGCAGGACATGGAGGGGGGTGCAGGACACAGTGGGTGCATGGGGCTGGCTTTGTGAAGCACAGCTCAGAGAGGTCCGGCTATCCCTGGGCTTTTTTGTGTCCCTGCTGGCGCTGGTATTCCCGTGCCAAAGCTTCTCTCGGCGCCCTACCCAGCCCCACGGTGTTCCAGCCTTTCTTCTGGATAGCCCAGACAACCCCTGAATTCGGGATGGAGGCAGCATGAGCAAGGGGACCGACGGCTCTGTGTGATCCTGACCATGGGCTGCTTGGGCTCAGGGTGTCAGAGGAAGCAGCCAGAGCTGCTCCTCATGAGGGTTTGCATATGTAAATTTTTTAGGAGAAAAAATAAGCTGCTCTGGTAGCCCCAGCGTCTGCTGATCACACACCACCCTGGGGCTGCAGCGCCGTCCCGCAGTCCCCACCAAGGGACATTGGCCAGGGGATGTTGGCTCGGGGCCATCAGCCAAGGGCCATCAGCTGCGGGATATTGGCTGGGGTACAGTGGCCAGGGGACATCAGCTGAGGTCCATCGGGCAGCGGGGAGCACGGCCCTGTCCCTCGGCGGCGGAGGGGCTGCAGGGCGGGACTGCAGGAAGCCGGGTCCCGGGGCAGGAACTTCCTTTTGTGAAACACCCGCAGCCCGCGGCCGGACGAGTGTCGCACAGGCGTCGCAGGCAGCAGCAGCCCAGCTGCGGCCACCAGCCCTTTCCTCTCCCAGCACGCTCTTGCTGACCCCTTCCATTGCTCTGAGCATCTCCTGGAGCCAGCCAGGAACAGCCGGCAGCACCCTGACACTGGTAGTGACCTCCATGTGACACTGGAACGGGAGGTGTCCAGCCCAGCCCAGCCCAGCCCAGCAGCCCCCCACCCCAGCTCACCCCCACACCGCAGCAGCCCCTGCACCATGACAGGGCCTTTCCCAGGGAAAAACCTGCTCTGCTCCCAGCCCCAGCATTTAATTGAAATCTGCAGAAATTACAGCACATGTGTCTCCCCCACGGCCATGGCTGCCCTGTAATTCCAACAGCCTTGACAAGAGCTGACAGGGCAGTGCAGAGGCCTGTCCCCTCCCACGGTGACAAATGCACCCTCCCTAGTGCTGGGGCAGAGCTGGGCACCTGCTGAATCTGGTCCTGGAGGTGCAGCACCACATCAGTGAGCAGGGAGGGGACAGCTGGGTTTTGGCACTGGCTCACAGGTAGTTGTCCTCTTCCTCCTCCTCCTCCTCCTCCTCATCCCGTGCCAGCGCCTCAATGTCGTGGGTGATGTCGGTGATCATGCGATTGAAGGACTCGGACTCGGAGCGCAGGGACCAGCTGTCATAGCTGCGCACGGCCGAGGCTGACGTGTTGCTCATGCTGCGCTTGATGCGGCCAAAGCTGTCAGTGAGGATCCCGCCCTCCCGGATCCCGATGCTCTCCAGGAAGGTCTCAAAGTAGCCGATGTCTTGGTCAGGGATGAAGGGCCTCATTCCTGTCATAGGCACAGTAAACCTCGGAAGCATTGGGGTGCAATGCCAGCCCCACTGGCTGCTGGCAGGAGGTTTGTCCCATCCTGTCCCCACTAAGCAACGGGGTCCTGACATCCCCTGAAGCACACCCAGCACCAGCACCATGTCCCCAAGGGACACACAGACATCACCAGGGTGACACGGGTTGGCTGCAGACACTCACCCAGGAGGAGGAACTTCCTGCGGTCCCCGTAGAGGCGCAGGAGCTCGGTGCAGTATTCCTGCACCGGCGTCCCCAGCCGGTACTCACGGAGCAGGATGGCAAACTGCTGGATCTCCTGCGGTGACAGCTTGTTGCGCAGCTGTGGTGACACGGGGACAGGTTGGTCTAGGGGCCACTGGCAGCACACAGCTCACAGCCCACCACCCTGTGTCCCACTGCTGTTCTCTGGTGCAGGGGGCCTAGACCTGCCTGCTGCCCCCTGCCCCAGCTGCTGGCATTGCTGGCCTGCTGCTTGTCCCCGTGCCTGTCCCTGTGCCCTCACCGTCACCATGTAGTCCTGCAGTTGCTCCAGGCCCGCACCACTCTGGTCACTGCCACTGCAAGCGGTAGCCAGGCTGTGGTGGGAGCGGTGGAAGGAGGGTGAGGAGGTGCCGCTGTAATACGCTTCAAAGGTCTCGTGGGAGCCATTGCTGTGGGAGGACACGGGTCAGTGGGTCCCTGTACCCCTCGTGGGCCCAGCTGCCCCCACCCACTGCACAGCATCCACCATCAGGTAGGGCTGGGGCATCACTGCAGCTGGGACTGGCACCCACCCAAAGGCAGGGGCACCCACCCAGGGGCAGGGGTATCCCACACGGGTCCAGTGGCACCCATGCCAGTCCAGGGCACCCTGGAGGAGGCAGACTCACAAGGAGCTGCAGCAGCTGTAGTCAGCATCGTAGCCGTATGTCCCATCTGTGCGGCAGCTCTCACCTGGGGAGGGAGAGCTGAGATCTCTTAGCAAACTCCCCACGATGTGTCCACGTACCCCCACCTCTCAGCCCCATGCTGTGCCCATGCACCCCCACCCATCAGCCCCATGCCACCCCGCTTGGTGTTCCTGCTCCTGTCCCCAGCCACTCACTCCTGCTGGAGAGCCAGGGCCGTGTGGGCGTGGAGGTGTAGTGGTACCCGGCGCGGTCCACACACTCGATGCTCTGGTCGCCGTAGATGATCTGGAACACCTGGCAGATGAGCGCACAGGACTCCTCGCCAGCATCCTGCAGCGGGAAGGAAGGAGGACAGTGAGTGCCGGCGGGTGGGCAAGCGGGCAGTGGGTGGCACACACCGGGACCGCTCACCCTGTTGGGCACGGCGAGGATAATGAGGTTGGAGTAAGCGTCGGGGCAGGGCTCCTGGGGGTCCAGGGGGTTGCTGCCGGCGTGCCGCCGCTCCCAGCTGCCGAAGCCGGTGCCGCGCTCCCAGCTGCCGCCGGCGGTGCCGGCCCGCCGCCGCTCCCAGCTGCCGCCGCACGGCTGCCGCCGCTCCCAGCTGCCCGAGGGCCGCCCGCGCTGCCGCCGCTCCCAGCTGCCGCCCCGCCGCCGCTCCAGGCTGCCGCCCTGCCGGCCCTCCTGCCCGCCCCGCGCCGCCCGCCAGTCCAGGCTGCAGATCGTGTGCCGCCGCTCCATCGGGCCCCCGAGCCGGCCCTCCGGCCACGAGCCCCCCGCACGTTTCTCTGCGGGAAACGCCTCCGGCACGCCGGCCGGGGCCGCCTCGGGGTGCGCTCCGGCGGGGACCGGGTCCACTCCCAGGCCTGAGGGGGGCGGGGATAGGCAGGGCGTCAGGGCGGGGGGCTGCGCTGCCCACCCTGCCTGGCCCCCAGCCCCTGTCCTGGCCTCCCTGTCCCACCAGCCCAGCGGGATGCAGAGAGATGGCGGTGTGGGGTGAGGATGTGGGAGCCTCCGTGGTTTGGGGGCACCCCTCCGGGACTCAGTATGTGGGAGAGGATGGGACACGCCAAGACAAGGGCAACGCGGGATTTTGTGCTCAGACCGTGCTGCCGCCCTGATAGGCTCTGACACCCATCACCCGCCGTGCTCCAGCCCCCCGTGCCCAGGGGACGCCGACCACTCGGCTGGGGGCCCCCGGCCGGACCCCCGCACCGGTTTTGAGGATGAGGAGGTGCAGGGCATCGTCGCGCAGGTAGGAGGCCGCTGCGATCTCGTGTGTAGGGATTCGCAGGATCAGCTCCTCGTTGTCGCGCCAGGTGAGCAGGAGGCAGCGCGCCGAGAGGCTGAGGATGCTGTCCTGCTCTGGCGTCGTCTGCAGCGGCAGCTCCTTCAGCTGCTGCATGGACAGAGTGCAGGGCGGGGGGGTCGTGGGGCACCCGGCAGTGTGGGGTACCCAGTGCCCACCCTCTGGGGAGTGGGGACCCCTCTTACCCTGGCCGTGTCCAGCAGCTGCAGCACCTCATCCCGGCTGGAGGGGTTCAGGGAGGATGTCACCCATGTTAGATGACCTAAAAACTGTGGGGGGAAAAATCCAGTGCAACTTGGGGAGGCTGGGGCATGCACCCTCTCCCCCCCCTTCCCCATGGCCCCAAGGTCAGGACACATCTCCCTGGGGTTCAAGGAGCCCTGCAGTTAGGGGGTCCTCCCTGCACTGCCAGCACACCCTCCTCCTCCCTGGGTGTTTGCCTGGGCAGGGAGGAGACCCGGACCCTTCTGGTCACTGTGTGTAGCTCTCAGCATGGTGTGGTGGCCTCATATCCCCACCCCAAGCAGGAAGTGACCTCGGGCACCTCTGGGGATCCCTTTACCTTCACCTCCTTTTCCACATAGTCGTGCAGCAGGATCTGGGGGTCGATCAGGTAGTCGGGGGGGTAGAGGGGCACGGAGTGCAGCGGGCGCCGATAGACACTGCTGCGGAGTGCTGCCCTCCGCGCAGCCTTCGGGAAAACCAGACGCTTGATGGGCGACACGAAGCCCTGGCAAGGGAACGGGCACGGGGAGGGGTCAGCACCGCGCACCCAAACCTGGCCCCCACACGCGGGGTCCGTGGCACCCAGCACCTGGGGGAGCGGGGGGGGGGGGACAGCTGAGCACCTCTCTGCTGGCTCTTTCCACTATTTGGGTGGCCCCACTGCGCTGTGGGGGGGGTGCAGGGCCTCCCAAACTTGTGCATCTCACCCGCTCCCACCCTCCTGCCAGCCCTCCGGACGCCGCCCCCAGCCCCGCGCACCTTCTTGCCCTTCTTGGCCTCGCTGTCCATGGCAGGACGCGGTGCTGTGGCCGCCCCCACTGCCTCGCTCGGCGCCGCGGCGCTTTCCTGTGTCGGAAACTCCACCAGGATAGCTGGGATGTGAGTTCCTGCCTCTCCTGGGGGGTGCTGGGACTGGGCCGGGCCGGGCCGGGCTGGGCTGGGCTGGGCTGGGCTGGGCTGGCACTGGGACTGGGACTGGGTCGGCACTGGGATTGGGATAAGGGCTGAGCTGTTATTTGGGCAGAAGGAGGGGCTGAAGTTGGCTGGGGTGGGACTGGGGCAGGGACTTGGACTGGTGCTGGTGCTGGAACTGGGGCTGGGGTTGACACTTGGACCAAGACTGGGGCTGGGATTTGGGCAGACTGGTTTTGAAGTGGGCTGAGAAGGGACTGGAGCAGGTGCTGGGACCAGAGCAGGTGCTGGTGGTCCCTGCAGGACTCCACTTCGGAGCAGCCCCTGCCCCTCACTGCAGGGCTCTTTCCTGGGGCTGGGGCTGGTTCTGCTTCCCTGTGACCCCACATCAGCCCCATCCTCAGGGGGCATCTCTGGGGGCTCCCAGCCTTCGCTGCCCACATCCTGTCCTGCTCACAGGGGGTCCTGGCACTGGGAACGGCCCCGGCACTGGGAAGAGCACTGGCAGGACCCCACATATCTGCACCCAGCACCCCGTCCGCACAGCTGCCCATGGGGCCAAAACCCACTGTGGGTCTGGGGGTCGGCCAGGGATCGGGGCCCCCAGCAGGGAGGAGATTGGCCCGGCAGTGGCCATGTCCGGCAGCTTCCTCCCCGGGATGCTGCATCCTGCCTGTGCACCCCTTCCCTGCCGGCCACCACACCAGGGCCACTGGCACCAGCCAGGACCACCAACACCAGGCAGGTAGCGCTGCTACAGCCATCCTGCTCTGTTAATGACATCCCCGAGCACCCCGGGACAGAGAGGAATCATCCTGCCCTGCTTTGGAGCCCCAGCCGTGAGCTGGAGGTGCCGACAAAGACAGAATCCCACAGGCAGGGCTTATTGAAATGAATTTAATATCTCATGTTGCAGCAAAATTAAAAATATACAAAAAGTTTGTGGTATACAAAAAAGTCTCGGGACGGACCCCGGCCTCCTGCTCGCCCCCGCCCACGCCGAGGGTCCCAGAGAAGAAGGTGGCACACAGAGTATTTACAGTACGTGACAGCAGCCGCCGGGTCCCAGCGCTGGGGGATCCAGGGATGTGGCTGAGACCCCGCGGCAGCCCCTGCCAGAACGAACTTCCCTCACTCCCTGAAGCTGGAGCAGCCCTGCTGCAGCCCTGGGTGACAACCCCAGGGACCAGAACCCCACCCCCCCATCCCCAGTGGGAGCTCGAGCACCCCTGGAGCTGTGCCCATCCTGGCCCCCGGTCATGCCCCCTTGTCGTCCCAGGGAGCAGGCGCTGCCGTCCCGGTGCTGCCGCTGGCAGCAGGGCGCTGGGTTTGGCTGCCCCTGTGGCACAGGCTGGGTGGAGGGCAGGGGGGGTGGCCCGGGGCAGGAGCGAGACTGAGGGCTCCCCCCCAAACCCCACACGTGGCCAGACTCCTCTTCCCAGAGCAACCCAGGGATGAGGGTACCGTGGCTTGAGTGCATAGAAAAGTGTCCCTCTGACCCACCCGTGTGGCCCTGGCGTCCCCACACAAACCCCGGCATGAAGAGCATGGCGGGTGCAGGTCACCCCAAATGGCGTCTGTGCCCTGGGATGAACAGGGAGAGGGGCTGGGGCAGGGGGAGCCCAGAGGGGCTGCCCCGTGCTGGCACAGTCCCCATGTGGCCCATCCCCAGATCCTCCGTGAGCCGGACCAGTGAGGAGCTGCCACCACCTGGGCACTGTACAGGGGCTGCGGTGACACTGCTCGACGCCTGCAGCGGTGAGCCCCCGGACCAGCCTGGCACCCCTGGCTGCTGCCCCCCCCCTTCCCTGAGGAAAAGAGACCTCGCCCCAGAGCCGCCCCACGCCCGGGGCTGCCCCAGCACGACCAGCACACACCGCCGGGGGCTGCCCGTGACGGCGGTGAGGGAAGGGCGCGGGTGGCGGGGGCCCAGCCCTCTGCCCAGCCCCTGCCACGCTCTGCACCCTCCTCCTAACGGGTTTCCAAAGCTTCCAGTTAGCACCAGTTAGCACCAGTGACCCCAGCGATGGCCAGCCCAGCCTGCTGTCACCCCAGCTACCAAGAAATGAGAAACAAAAGCAACGTGATGCCACCGCCACCACACACCCACCCACCCCGGCCGTGTTGCAGGGCCGGGCACCCACACTGGCCCTCAGGGACCCCACATCCCAACCATTCCCAGGTGCAGCTCGCCCATCCCACCCCTCCCATCCTCTAGTGCCTCACACGGTGCCCCATGGCACAGAGGGGCTCTCAGTGCTGCCCACGCTCCCCAGCCCGGGCAGGGCTTGGCACTGTGGCTCGGGGCAGCCAGAGGCCGGGACCCTGTGGAGCCAAGGTGGGGGCACAGGGGATGCGGGGAAGGCACAGGGGCCGCGGGTGCAGGGGCAAGGGGCTGGAGCAGCACAAGGCTGGGGGGTCCAACAGCTCCCCTGCCCTGCAAACCCCTGCCAGCCCCTGCACACTGACACACACACACACATGCACACAACCCCCTCGGGACAGTCCCGGCTTGGGGGCACAGGGTACATTCAGCACAGCCCCTCCTAGGGGGCCAACGGATCCGGGCAGGACCAGGGACACATTCAAACCCGGAGCCCAAGCAGCCCCACTCCTCTGGGGAGGCAGGAGCAGGCGGGGGCAGGCGGGGCAGGACAGGGACAGGCACGGGAGAGGCAGGGGGGACACAGGGTGAGGTCAGGGGAGGCATGGTCCCAGCTCAGGTTTATACTGGGGAGCTGGAGGGGGCTGATGCTGATGAAGGAGTGAATGGAAATGCTCCTGGATGGGAAGTGATGCCAACCCAGGAGAGGAGAACGGCTGGGGGTGAATCCCACTTTGGGGAATCCGGGGAATGCTGGCGGCCCCACACACACCCTTCAGTGGTGCCAGCCAGGCCCTGCCACCCCCGGCCCCAGCGGAGGTAGAAAATGTCACACAAAATGTCACCATTCAGGTGAAAACAAACCCGATGAGATGAAGCAGTTCCTGTGGGGATGGGGGGGAGGATGGGGTGCAGCCATCCTGGCCACAGCTGGGGACCCAGCTCAGAACCAGGGGTGCAGGGTTTGAGCCCACCCACGAGGGCCCCCCCAGGCCAGGGTCTACTCCCCACAGGATAGTGGAGACCCCATGGAGTTGGAGACATGGCTCAACCCTGAGCCAGGGGGACTGAGGATGGATATGAAGGGGCTCACTTAGGGTTGGTGTGGCAGAGTGTGGGGGAAGTCAGACACATTGGGGGGGACTGGATGGACCCCGGCTGTCCCTGCCCCAGCTCTCTGGGGGTGACAAGCTCCATGCACACCCCAGTGCAGCCATGTTCCATCCTCACGGCTCTGCCGTGGCACAGGAACCTGTGTTCCCATGTGCTGCCCACTGTGCCCCACCGTGCCCCACCGTGCCCCTGGCAGCTGCCAGCCCCCATCCCAGGGTGCCCCCGGTGCCCATCCTGCACCACTGTTAAGGGCCACAGCACCCACCGCCTGGGCTCAGGCACCGGTGAGGTATTTTGGCAAGGACGAGCCCTGGAGGGCGTGGGGGCGGCCGCCGTCGGGTGGGACGGGTGTGGGCTGCGAGAAGGCAGCGCGGGGAGGGGATAGCACCAAGAGACCTCCCCGGCCACCGCCCGCGGGGCGCTTGGCATGGCGACACGGCAGCGCCGGCAAACCCGACGGAAGGCAAACAGCTGCAGAGACGCAGGGTGGCCTGGGCGGCACCGGGGCTCCCGCCGCAGCCTCACGCTCCCCAACCTACACGGTGGTCTCATACTCCAGCACCTCCTGCGGGGCGCCGGGGGTGCGGTACTGCAGGCGTGGGGTGGTGGGCGACGCGTACTCCAGCGCCAGGATGGTCTTCCGCAGGCGCCGGTCGATGAAGTGGGCATCCCAGGCCGGGTACTTCTTCCTGGGCAGGTCAATGCGGATGACGGGCCCCTCTGTCCGCGGGGCGCGGGCGGCCGGCGCCGGCGGGGCACAGGGTCTCACCTGGAAGACAGGCACGCAGCTGTCCCGCTCCCCCGGCGCCCCCTCCCGCTCCCCCCCTGTAGTCCGCGGCAGCGAGCGGGGGGGGCTGGTGACGGCTTCCACGGGGGACCCCGGCACTGGGGGAGGCTCCTGCCGGAAGATGCAGCCCACAGAGCGGTGGCTGAAGATGGGGCCATTGGGGTGCAAGAGGCAGTAGTAGATGAACATGAAGAAGATGCCGAGGGCGAAGCTGGAGCTAACCACGCAGACGAGGATTAAGGCGTCGAAGTCGGAGGTGGTCCTGCGGTCGTAGTACAGGAACCAGAGGATGGTGAGGGCGGCGTTCTCCGACAGCGTGATGATGTAGTAGATGCACATGCGGTAGCGGCTCCGGCCCTCCTTGACGTTGAACCAGCAGAAGATGTAGATGATGCCCACCACCATGTTGTAGATGATCTCCTCCCACTTGGACATGCAGAAATCCGTCTCGCCCTGGATGATCCAGAAGGTCATGATGCACCAGTGGGTGACGATGAAGATGCCGAAGTAGAGCTGGAACACGGAGGCGAAGAGGGCAAAGGCGATGGCACGAGCAGCGATGGTGAAGAGGTGCCAGAGGATCTGCACCACGGCGCCCTTGTAGGACATGGGCATCTTGTCCTCCCGCGAGTCCCGCAGCACCTTCTGGTAGGACGCGATCATCCAGGCCAGTGAGACCAGCGAGGCCGAGGCCGAGAGTCCTGCAGGGAGCGGCCATGAGAGCCCATGGAAGCCAGGGACCCCCCTCCCACCACCCTGTCCCCTGTGAGGGCTGTCCCTTACCCTGCAGAGGCTCGATGCTGTTCTGCTGCACCATGATGCTGAGCTGCAGCACGAGCTGGGGCGCGCTCTTGAGGAAGGCCTCCAGCAGCCGCAGCATGCTGATGTCTGCGCTCTCAAACATCATCCGCCAGTAGAAGTGGCGGCGGCGGTGCTCGGCCTGCCACCGGCTCTGCAGCCCCAGGTACAGCGTGCGGAGGTACCTGTGCGAGGCAGGGGAAGGGTGAGATGAGCCCACGCTGCCAGGTGAGCTCAGCCCGCTATACCCACACCAGGAATGCCCTGTGACTGCTGCCAACCTGTTCCTGCTGATTTGGGACCGTGGAAAGCTGCCTAGGCTAGGGTGCCCGGGGATACAGGGCAGCAGCAATGGTGAACACAGCCCTGTTCCATGCTAGGGCTCCAATTTGGGAAGGGGCAGCTTGTGCAAAGCCAGCTCAGCACCCCAGAGCCCCAGGCCATCACCCCGCTGCCCACCCAGCCCTACAGTACCTACCCACCCATCACCTCAATCCTTAACCCCTCATGCAGGGTCTGGCTTCCCCCAGCTGAGGATCCACAGCTCCACTCTCCAGCCACCCAAGGATTCAGGGTGCCCCAACCCAGCACCACATCCAGCTACTTCTCAAAAGGGATCTTTTGGTCCCAGTTGGCACAGAGCCCATCCTGCTTCTTCCTGCCCCAGCCAGGATGGAGGCACCAGCTGGTTGTGCCATGCTGCCCGCGGGAAGCTCCCGGCACTCATGCCGGTGTTGCCTGGGCTCTTGGCAGGGCTGCGGGCACAGCCACATGCTGGCCCCGGCCATCTGGTCATCGGCCGGGGGTCAGCGGAGGTGTGTGTCGCACCGACGCACGCCTGGCTGAGTCACCGCCACCAGGGACCCTCCCCACGGCATCGGGCCAGATCCGGCACCGCAGGAGGGGACGCAGGCCTGGCCAGGCAGGGCATCCCCGGGCAGCCCTGCCTGCACCACGGCCAGGGCTCTGCTGGCAAGGAGGAGAAGGGAGCCGGATGAGGAAGAAAACAGGTGCAGCAGGAGGACGTCAGGCCATAGATTCCTCCCAGTGAATAAAATCCTCTGGCAGAGCAACGGCTTCTCCATCAGCTCCAGAATGTGCTGCCAGACAACTCCATCAGCCCAGAGCATGGGAGAAAGCCTGATCGCAGCACTTTCAGCTCATCCGTCAGCAGGAGGAGGCAGGAGCCAGCCCTGCTCCCACTGCAGGGACAGCCAAGTGCTCCCACCCCAGGGCTGCACAGCCTGGAGAGCACAGTGAGGGCCATCAGCTGGGGCCACCGAGCCCTCAGGACACCCTGCAGCCATCTGCTCTACCCTGCCAGCCCCACTCCCAGCCCTCACTGTCTTCTCTGTGCTGGTGTCAAAGTGACGTGTTAACCTCCACCTCGGGGGCAGCACCTAATTTTAGCCTTTGCTGCAGCCTGTCCCTCACTGCTCGGGGAGAGGAGAGGCTGTGGCCACCCAGTTCTGCATCCCAGTGCCACCTGCTCACGGCAACCAGGTCAGCACTGCCATTGTGGCACCACCACAGCCACTGCCCCTCAGAAGGGCCCAGTGTAGGACTTTCCTCGCTGGTGGGGAGCAAACCAGTGAGCAGCCCAGGGGTAGAAGGTACAGCATAGGGGGAAACATTTGGGGAAGTGATGTAGAGCCCTGGCTGCTGTAGGGCGTCACTGCTGTCCCAGGGTGCCCATGCCTGAACCAGGCTTGGGAACCGGTGACCTCATCCTGTCCTTGTAATTAGTCTTGATAATTGGGCTCATCAGCACTGTGATCCCACTGTCCATGTCGCAGAGCAGCCCCTGCACACACACTACAGAGCCCCCAGCCCTGCGTCCTGCACCGTTCAACAAGTGACCCGTGGCCTCCCCAGCTTTCAGCAAGGGCACAATGATCCCTCTGTCTCTCCACCATCTCCATAGGTCTCATTAAAATGAGATTTCATCTCCCATCAACTCGCCCGAATGAAATGTTGATTCTTATTTGTTCTGCATTTGATCATCCCGTGGTGTTTCAGCCCAGTGAGCGATCCTGGCACTGCCAGCGCAGCGGGCGCTCCCCAGCCCTGCGCCGTGGCAGCTGCACGGGAAACACAGAATCAATCACTTGAAAAAAAATCATTTAATTTTCAAAAAAACTGATGATGAGGCAGAAACCGACAGCGAGAGCTCTCAGGGCTAATTGCTCCCTCCTTTGTATTGCAAAGAGTGATCCAACAAAAACCCTGCAGCAGGAACTTGGTGGCTTGGGTGGGCATTGCTTTTGTCAGAGCCCCACTACAGCCAGATTTATCACCAGTGTCACCATTTGCCCCCAACTCCCAAATACTGAGCCCAGTTTTCAGGTGTTGGAAAAAATGAACGAGGAGAAAAGCCCAACACTGGTTACAAGCAAATCTGCTAATCATCATCCTCAGATGGAAAAGAACAAGGGACCCTCTGGTCCCAGAGTGAGCAATAGGAAGTGTGATTTTCCTACAAGATAATTTGGGATCTCATCCCTTAATCCTGTATTTAAACAAGGAGAAAATTGCTTCTCTGTTACAGCCATTTTAATCCCTCACACATCCTACCAAGCCAGGTCATGAGGGAGAGCTGCACATGTGCCCATGTCACCTCACTCACTGTGTCCCACTCCCCAAGGTGTCCTGGGTACTTGGGGTGGATGGAAGTACCTGAGGGCACTTGTGCTCAGGGAAAGGCTTGGTCTGGCCCTAAAAACCCCTTGTCCTGTGCACCAGGGCCAGGTGGGGACCCCCAGAACCGGGTCCTGCAGCAGGACAAGCTGATACCCCAAAGCTGGGTGCTCCCAGGGCTGGGAGGGATCCTCTCCCACACAGACAGAGCAAAGCTCCAGGGAGCAGAGTGGTGGGCAAATCTGCAGGTCCCAGCTCTGCCATCCCTCATGAGCCCACCCAGGATGTCCTTGCCCTCCTGGTCTGCCAGCAGACTGGCACCAGGACTGAGGGGTGGCACTGGGTCCCCAGTCCAGCAGATGATGGGGTACACAAGCTGATGGGGGCTTTCAGGAAGAGAGGGAACCAGAGGTTTGGCCCCAGTGATCCCAGGCAGCCAAACCACATGTGAACCTGGGCTAACACAGGCACAGACAGGGCTGTCCCCAGCCCAATGGGACCTGCAGCACACCCTGGCCAGCTGCCAGCCCACAGAGGTGGCAGGGGACCCTGACATGCTTCTGGGCAGGAGGCACACTGGCATGCGCAGCACCCCTGCCCTGCAGAGCTGCTTTGGTGAAGAATCTGGGGACTTTGTGAGTGGATAACAATTCCTGAGCTGCAAAACCATCCAAGCATGGCCCACAAGCACAGTGGTGGTGTGGGACCAGCTGGGGACAGGCCCATGCTGCTGCTGCTTACACAGGCACATGGTCATGGCACCAGCAGCATCTCCAGAGACCACCCATGATGGAGTCTGTGCATGTGCACCATGAACATACCAATGACAACTAACTTCAACAGCTTTAATTAGGGATAACCACAGAGCCAGTGCTCAGAGCTGCTTTTGCAGGTGGGAAGCAGCTCTTTTTTTAGGATTGGGGGTCTTTATCACAGGTGGGGCTCAGGGCTGTGCAGTGAGGTTGGTAGAGGTGAGATCTGCAGAGGTGAGGAAGGAGGCAGGTAAATCAGGAAGGGGGAGATGTTTGGCAAGGGGCACAGTGCTCTGACCAGGGAAAATCCTTTCTTTCACCTGCAGCATTTATCCAACACCTCTAACTGCCACATCCTCCTGTACCGGATCCAACCCCACTAATGGGTTTAACAAACTGCATTTAACTGGTCACCCGGACTAATCCCAAATCCAGAGATTAGAAAGAGCCTCAGCTGCTGCTTGAGACCAACATGTCCTGGAGGGTGAGTGCTGAGAGTTACCGCTTTAATTGGCTTAGGAGTCTCCACGGCGCAGCCGATCCGAGAGCGGGATTGACACTCCCAGGAGCAAAGCCCCCGGCTGCGGCTCAGCTCCAGCTTGGGCCGGGATCAGGTGTGTCCGGCTCACGCCAGCTCCAGGCAGGGCCAGAGAGCTCCTGTCCTCTCCCTCACCAGCTCCCCTCGCACACTGAAGCACGTTTTACACCCACCCTGCAGCCAGAGTACCCCGAGAGTGGCCTCGTTGTCAGGGGGATGGGGGAGGGCAGGTATGTTGGCAGGTGTGCTGGGCACGGCAGACACTGCACTGTCAAACAAAGTTAAACACCCCGGAGCATCCCAGAAGGAGCAGCAGAGGAATGAACAAGCAGACACCAACAGGGATCGACCGAAGAGCCTCTACTACAGCACTCAGGAGGGGAAACAGGATGGAAACCCGAGCCGGGAGTGCTGCCGGCTCCACGCATTGTTCCGGGAATTTGCCATTGTCTGACCTCCCGGCACCAGCTCCTCGAGAGCCGCTCTGTGCCAGCGCCCGGCTCTTCCCCAGCGCCTGGGGTTGGAGCTGGGAGGGCATGGTGCTGGGTGCACGGCACAGAGGAGGAAGGTGCCACGAAAGCATCACCTTGGGCATCTGGGGAGTCTGCAGAGAGGCAGATGAAGGGCCTTGAGCTGCCCCAGCCGGTCTGCCTGCTGCTTGCCCTGCCCACACCACCAGCCTGTCCCCAGGACTGGGATGGGGCAGCGGCAGAGCCTGAACAGGCTGGGGACCACCAGCGCCTCCTTGCCCACCACCCCACAAATACAGCGAGATCAGGACAAGAGCCTCGAGGTGTTCAGGGCCCAGCATAAACACTTCACACCCCCAGGACCACACTGCCATGGCCAGGCAGGTCCCCAGCAGGCCCAGCACCACCTGGCAGCACGGATGGCAGGGCTGTGGCACCGAGCTGGGCTGCAGCTCCTCACCCACACCCACAGCTCCTACCCACAGCTGGGGGCTCTTCCCCACCACCCATCCTGCTGGGGCTGCAGAGAGATTGATCCTTGTGCTTTCCACAGCTGCCTGGGCCCCTGCTTCACCTCTCCATCCCCACCCACTTCCCTCATGCCCTGCCAACCCCTCCTGAGGTCTCCGTGGTGTTATCCCCACCCATGTCCCTGCTGCACTGTGCCGCTCCCTCCAG
The DNA here is from genome assembly GCF_009650955.1 of Corvus moneduloides. Classification (NCBI taxonomy): domain Eukaryota; kingdom Metazoa; phylum Chordata; class Aves; order Passeriformes; family Corvidae; genus Corvus; species Corvus moneduloides. Next base: position 7,652,314 of record NC_045492.1, read on the forward strand.
GCCCCGCCTGGCTCCATGACCCCCATGTCCCCCCTCCCCCTGTACCTCCAGACCTGCCCGAGCTGCAGCAGGTGGATCAGGCCCTGCAGCAGCCCCATCCAAGCCCCCTGGACCCTAACCCCCAGGTACCCTCGTACCTCCAGACCTGCCCCAGCTTCAGCAGGTGTGTCAATCCCAGAAGCATCCCCATCCCCATCCCCTAGCACCCCTATCACCTCGATACCTCCATGCCCTCTACCCACACACCCCCTGTACTCCCATACCTTCCCATACAGTCAGACCTGCCCCAGCTGCAGCAGGTGAATCAGGCCCTGCAGCCACCCCATCCCCCTTGCACCCCCACCCCTCAGGCACCCCCACGCCCCAGGTACCCCCGTACCTCCAGACCTGCCCCAGCTGCAGCAGGTGGATCAGGCCCTGCAGCAGCCAGACGCAGAGGCGGCAGCAGCCGCGGGGGCCGCTGTCCTTGGTGCCGCCGCCGCTGTCCTTGGTGCTGGCGGCGAAGTCGTAGACGAACCACCTGAGGCTGAGCATCTGCACCACGAGCGAGGGCAGCAGCACGAACAGCAGCGTCAGCCCGAACCACCACCGCTGCCCCCGCACGTAGTAATGGGCCGCCAGCCACAGGTCCGAGGCACCGTCCGCGAAGCAGACGAGGAGCGCGCAGAACACCCAGCACCCGTCCCGCAGCCGGTACCGCCGCGCCGGGGGCTCCGCGCCCGCCTCCCGCCGCCCGCCACTGCCCTCGGGGCTCTCCAGCAGCACGGCCGGGCCGCCGCCGCCGCCGTCCGACTTCGCGGCCATGTTGTCGGGGGAAAGGAGGAGAAAGGAGGGAGCGGGAGAGACTTCCGGAGGGATGGAGCCCGCCCCGGCAGCGCCCGCCCCCGCCGGCCTCGCCCCGCGCCCGCCGACACCGGTTCCCCCCCCGGCCGGCGCCGGGAGCCCCCGGCGGGTCCCGCCGCTCCCCCGCCGGAAGGGGCAGCCGCCCCCCCCGCCGGCGCCGCGGGGTCCCGGAGGAGCGCTCGGTGCCGCTGGGCGCCGCCCCGCGCCGGGAAGGGCAACCGGCCCCTCCCCCGACCGGCCCCCACCCCCCGGGTCCCCGCCGGCAAGGACCGCCCGGACCCGCCGAGCACCGCACGGTGCCAGTGGGGACCACCCTGCACCCCACCCCGGTCCCGGCGGAACCACGTTGTCCGTGCTGTCCGACCACCCCTTCCCAGCCCACCGAGGACCGGAGCTTCCCGAGAAGCTCCTGGGCGGCCCCGCGGCCCCCCAGCCCCGAGGCTCAGCCCAAGCAAGACCCTGCCAGTGGGTCTAGGCTTGGCCTGGGCCAAGGAGATGTGAGCCCCCCAAGGTTCGGGTGGGTGGAGGTGTGGGTGCCTGTTCTCCCCTTGGGCTGAGACAGGACCACAGACCACCAGAATCCTGCCCGACGCAGCCAGAGAGGGTCCCAGCCGGGACTGGCTGGGCTGGACCTGAGCCCTGCTTTGGAGGGAGAGTCCTAGAATCATCATAGAATGGTTTGGGTTAGAAGGGACCTCAAAAATCATTTGTGCCAACCCCTTCCCACAGGCAGGGACATCTCCCAATAGACCAGGTTGCTCGAAGAAGGTGTATCCTCTTTAAAAAGACCAAAGATGGGGTTTTGTAGCAGGCTTTTGTTGTTCCTGAAATGAAACTCGTGAAAGAGTTACATGTTGCTCGTGAAAATAAGTTACACGTTATTTATCAGCCTTGGGAACGTCCCTGAAAGCGAAGTACCAAGGCCACTGGAGTCTGGCTGCACAGGAGCCCTGATGCTGAGCTGCTCCTCAGCTCTGCCACAACACCCCTCCTCCGCTTGTTGCCCGTGCGAATTTGGACACAATGTGTCTGGCAGAGCGAGGGGCTGTACCCCCGGGACGTGTGCTCGCACGGGGAGCAGCTCTGTGCCGGCATCCCTGGCACTGCTGGGAGGGAAAGGGCTGCGAGGGAAAGGGCTTTCTCTCCTTTGTGGTGGGTCTCCAGGGAGGGTGACTGCATACAGGCACTGCCTCCTGAAAGCAGCCCCAGCCCCCAGCCCACGGGGCCGGGCTCTGGCTCTGCGGCTCAGCCCCGGGGCTCGGCCTGGTGCATCTGCCTGCGGAGGAGCCTGGCTGGAGCCTGGCCCGTGGTCAGCACACTGTGGCACACAGGGGGAGCGTGTTTGATCCCGGGAAACACGGCCAACTTCCAAATTCTGCCTTGCAGGGCGGCCAGAGGGATCAGCACAAACCGGGGGTGGGGTAAACCTGGATTCCTGGGACACAATCCGGGGGGTGAAGGTGTTACTCAGCACAAGGGAGTGGCCGGGCCCTCGGCGAGGCTCTCCCCGTGCTGCATGTATTAGCATCAATAATGAAACGCCTCACCTTGAGATGCTCCTGACAGATCCCCTCCACAAATGCCTGCCTGGGAGAGGGGATGCTCCTAGCATCCCAAAGCCCGAAGAAAGCAGCCTTTCATCAACAACCAGGCAGGGCAGTGCCCCTTCCAAGGATGGGATCCACTGGCCAGAGCCCGTCTCAACACCTGGCCATCCAGACCTCTTTGGGCTTGGTCCCTGGTCAGTCTCTGTCTTGGCTGGGTGATGGAGCAGAGACCACGTTGCCATGACGGTGGGCACACCGCCAGGGAGAGGGGACTTGGAAATCAGGGAGACAGACCCACCTTTCTCCCCTGACCCTGAAACATCCCCTCTGAAGCAGCAGTTAAAGATCCACAGCCTGAGAACATGGAGACCGTGGTTTGAAGTCTGATTTATCTTAACAACAGGCCCCAGCAGCCACATGAAAGGAGAAGAGAGAAAAAAACCTTATAAACATCCCCGAAGCTTCCTGTGCAGCTGCCAGCAGGCAGGGAGGGTTTCTGGCTGCATACAGAAAAGGGCTGCAAGGAAGAAAAAGGAGCATGATGAAACCAAACCTGCTCTTTGCACAAAACACACAGCAAAGCAAAGCAGCTCCCGGCAGCGGACGGGTGGCTGCTCCCTCTGACTGCGCAGTTCCCAGGGGAACTGGTCCAAATGGACCTCTGGTTCCAGTCTGAATCCAGCTTCCAAGCAGAATGTCTGCCCTTGGCGCTGGCTCCAGGAGGAGAAATCCACGATGATTTGTGGCTGGCTCAGAGCTTGGCTGGGGAGAGGCCGCAGAGTGCAGCACCAGCCACTTCTCACTGCCCTGTTTTCCAGATGCCCATGGCTTTGTGATCCCTCAGCTGCAGCTTCCCCCATGCCTGTGCTGAGCTGGGCCCCACCTTCCAGGGAGAGCAGCCCCCGCCCTTCCATACAGCCCAACATTCCTGGCAAAACCCTGCCTTCATTGCACTGTCATTGGCAACCCCAGAGTCACTGCTTCCTTCCACTGATGCCAGGACACAGTCAGCCTGCTCCCATCCCTGTTCCCATCCCCATTCCCATCTCATCCCATCCCCATCACCATCCCTATTCCCATCCCCATCCCCAGCCCCATTCCCAGCCCCATCCCCATCCCTCCTGCCCAGACTCTGAAAGCCCTCTCGGCATCCTGCTTTTTCAGATCTCCAGCCAGCTGCTCCCACTGTCAAATGAGCATTTCCCAGCATTGGCATCCAGCCCCAATCCCAGTACATTTTCTGGTTGATGTCAGGAAGGAATCTAACCCGAGTGCAGATCATTCCCAGCCCTTGCTCCCACTGCCCCCCTGAAGCCACTGTACTTCATTCAGTGCTGCTGCAGACAGAGATCTCTGTTAACTGAAACAAATGACCTTATGGGATTAGGGCCAGTAATCTTCCAATCTGGGTAATCTCCCTTAAGGGATTATTTGCCCATGGAGGTGTGGTGACCACCAGCCAGCCACTGCCTTGCTCCCTCCATCCCTGTCCCCTGAGGTCCCCATCTCCAGCAGCCCAGAGGGGCCACAGCACTGGGGTCACCACCTTTGGGGAGCTCCTTGTCTAATGAGTCTCATGAAGTGCATGTGCCAGGGCCCCCAAGTGCTGGGGCTCCTCCTTTCCCCTGGCCCCTGTTTGCTGCCTCAGGCAGGTCATTGGGGCTCCCTCTCTTCAAAGCACTGATCCAAGACAGACCAGAGGTCCCTCCAGCATCAGGGAATCAGCAGCTGAGTGGCACAGCCAGGGTGGCAGAGATTGCCAGCTGGGGACAGGGCTGTATTTGGAAACCTGAGATGCTCTTTCAGGGCTCTGTCCAGAGTAGGGACATGGGACATGAAAATCCGTGTGTGGATTCCCTCGGTGGGCTCCAGGGGCCCCTTTCCCACTGCAGAGCGCACACGGTGAGGATCTGCCAGTCCTCATCATCAGTGCTGGCTCTCCCTGCATCTCCCACACCCCATCTTTCCAGCTCTTCTTTCTCATGGCTGGGTGGGGCAGAGAGAAAGGGATTAAAAGCATTTTGAGGTGTAATATATTTCCCTTCCTGCAGGCAGGGTCGTTCAGGGCAGCAGATGGATGTGGTGCCCTGCCAGAGTATTCCCGGGACCAGCCCCTGCCTGACACAGACTGGGGGGCACCGGGGCTGGTTGAGGGTGAGTCAAGCTGCCGGGACCACAATTGGCTCCACTCCCTGGGGATGGCAGGTTCTGGACGCTGAGCTACAGATGAGCCACCAGCTGCACGAAAGGAAACCTGAGCTCATTGCCCCGCACTTTGAGTGCCCTTTATTGCCTTCTGGGATGAAAAAAGGACAGAGAGGCCACCTGATGCTCCAAGGACCCAGCTGCCAACAGCGGTACCGTGCTGGGAAGCAGCGAGGAAGAGCAGACAGACGGTGGTGCTGGGGGGGAGGGGAAGGGCTGTGACAAGTTATAAATAATTCACACACAAGGGGACCAGGCAAGACAGGGGCTCTCAGCCCCCTGTCCCTCCGGGCTGTGACGAGCGGGGTGGGTTGGGCCCCGGCTGAGGGGTCAGGACCCCTACTCTGGGGCTCAGCGGCTCATGGCCACACCGAACCCTCCATCCTTTTGCCGGCCGGAGAGTCCCGTGGGGATAGAGGCATCCCGGAGCCAATCCCGGGATCGCTAGTCCGCACCAGGGACGAGATCCTAGGCTGGCGCCGGCCCGGCGGGCACCTCCCTCCCAGCCCACGGCCACTCACGGCCCCTCTCGCGACCCCGGCCACGCGTGTTCGCAGCCCCGGTCGGTCCCCGCCGCTCCGCCCTCACCGGGGCCGCCGCGACCCCGCGGTCCCCGAACCGGGGAGCGCTCCCGGCAGTGGCCGCGAGAGGGCGCGCTGCCCCCGGGCCCTCCCGCCGCGGAACCCTCCTGCGCGGCTGCGGCTGTGGCCCGGAGCCGAACGGCAGCGGACCCGGACCGGACCCGGTGGAGGCCCTGGTGCCGGCCCCGCTCGGCCCCGCCATGGCCCGGGACCCGGCCTTCGTGCTGCGCTACCTGGCCGAGGTGGAGGAGCTGGCCGAGGACGTGCTGGCGGCACGGCAGCAGGTACGACCCCTCCCCGGCGGGCCTCCCCCGCCCCGCTCTGTCCCGCTGCCGGTAGCCCCGAGCCGCGGCCGCTCCTGCCTCTCTCGCTCCCGTTGCAGATCGTGGACCTGGACGTGAAGCGGAACCGGAACCGCGAGGCCCTGCGGGCGCTGCAAAAGGACCCGGAGCCCGACGGTGAGGCCGGGCTGGCTGCGCCCACCGTGACCTCGTGGCCGCGGGTCGGGGAGCGGCTCCGCTGACAGCCCCTTCCCTTCCCTTCCCTTCCTTTCCCTTCCCTTCCCTTCCTTTCCTTTCCCTTCCCTTCCCTTCCCTTCCCTTCCCTTCCCTTCCCTTCCCTTCCCTTCCCTTCCCTTCCCTTCCCTTCCCTTCCCTTCCCTTCCCTTCCCTTCCCTTCCCTTCCCTTCCCTTCCCTTCCCTTCCCTTCCCTTCCCTTCCCTTCCCTCCTCTCCCCCAGAAAAGGCCATGGTTTGCTTCGGGAGCATGTTCATCGAGTTGCCGAAGGCGAAGACCCGGGAGATGCTGCTGCAGGGTGAGGTCACCCCGAGGATTCTGTGTAGCTATAAGCGTTTTAATAAGCACCGTAATTAACAAGATGTTGGCTAAATTAAAGGAGTTCTGCCCAGGGATGGGCTTTGAGGTGCCCAATACCTCTCGAGAGGCTGATTCTGGCCCGTGCTGTGCCCTGGGAAGCACATGTGGAAGCTGCTCGGCCCCACGGGTGGTGGAGGGCAGGGTGGGACCCTCCCGGGAAATTGAGCCTTCATCCCAGAGCCCACCACAGTCCTCCTCACTCCCGCCTCTCTTCCAGACCAGGAAGAGCTGGATGAAGAGATAAACAACCTCCGGAAAGAGCTGCGTGTGAAGGTCAACCGGCTCTATGAAGCTCAAGGTAAACGCTCCCACTCTGGACCTTGCTCAGTGCCTGGGAGCCCACTCGTGCATCAGAAGGCTCCAGAAATTCCTTAGTTCCGTGTGCTTCTGCAGCCTCTTTTCCACCAGTTTTGCGTGTCCCAGCAGCATTGTCTGTCTCTGTGTGGAGCTATCCCCCACCCCTAAACCCCCTCTGACATTGTGCTAGGGTGACCCCACTTTGGCTTCCAGGGCTGTCCCTGCCCTCCCCACAGCCCCTCTCAAGTTTAGCATGAAGTGCTTCACTTCTTTTGTGGCAAAATCCTGATTTTTTCCAATGTCTTCTCTCAGGTAAACCTGAGCTGAAGGGGTTTAACCTGAATCCCATGTCTGCCGAGGAAATGAAGCTCATCAACCGCATCCTGGAGGGCTGAGGTGGCCATGCCCATTGTCACAGCGTGTTTGGCTGTCACTGTGGGCTCATGCTTCAGTAGCCACAGTCCTTGGGATTTACAGGACATTGGTGTGTCCAGAGCCCACCCAGGTGAGGGCCCTGGGAATCGTTTTGCTCCTTAGTTACAACACTGCAGTTTCTTTGGATCACAAACCCTTTCCTGCTCTGTGCTGGAACTCAGGTGGCAGAACCATGCTGGATACAGCGCTGGGCAAAGGCCCATGGCTGGGGTGCAAGTGGGATCATTAAAATCGGAGCAGTGGGACATTCCTGACTCCATGTGTATGTTCCTTGTTGGGGGTTTATATGAGCTCTTCTGGGGTTTGGCTTCAGAGCTGGTCCTTTGTCACGTTGGGAACAGGAGTAGGAGGGATTGGGAATCCTCCACATGCCTGAAGCACAGAAGAGGAGTTGTGCACACCCGTTGCACTCAAACAAAGCAAAGCTGTACATCTGAGGCATGTCAGGAATCTCTTAGGATGTGTAGGGAGGGGCAGGAGGCAGCATCTTTTTAGTCTCGATGGGAAAACATGTTCCACTGTTGGAAGGCAAGAGACGACAGAAATGAGGCTTTCAGGACTAGATGAAGGGATAAAACTTGGGTATATTTTAAACAGCCTGAGGAGAGCTGAGCAGGAATAGTCACTGACTTTGTCTTGTAGTAAAAGGACAATTGATGTAACCAGCAGTAGTTTCTGCAAAGGTTTTAAAATTTCATGTTTTCTGCACTCCCCCCTTTGAATGTGCTCCCCCAATTGCTTAACTTAGTCAAGAGCATAAGATTTAAAAAAATAGTGATAATTAGTACAGGACTACAGTGAGTTTGATTTTTTTCTCCGTACAGGGAAGTGTCTGGGTCTAGCCAAGCCCTTAATTTTTTGAACTTCTCTAGAGATATTTCTGGATAGAGTTTAAGAATTGTAAACATGACTGTTGTCCTTTCTCCAACCCTGAGGTTGCTCACCTGTTCTGCCAAATCTTGCAAGAGTAACAGAGCTGGGCCTGGTCCCTGGGCTTGGTCCCTTGCTCTCTTTCCTTTTCCCCAGCCATGAGAACTTCAAACACAGCACCACCATTTCCCTGGCTCCCTGACCACCTTCCAACTTAGCAAGGCCTTCTCCTGCCCTGGCCAGTTCTAAACACGCTTCAAATTACACAGAGTTCCAAAAAATACCCTGTATCAGACCCCTTAGTTCTGAGGTGTGATTTCTTTAAACCAAAAAGCCCAACTGCCATTGCTTGGTCTAACTTTTAAAATTCTGCTGCTGACACTACATACTCTAAATGTGTCTCTGTCCACTTCAGGCTTACATTTCAGATACACAGACTAAAAATAACTGACTTACTACCTAAACTGTCTTGCCTGGAGCTTTTTCAGAAGCTTGCTTGTCTCGTGGGAGCAAGAAGCAGCTCACAGTGCCACATCTCAGTGCTGGAGCTGCTCTTACATAACCCGTGTGGTGCAGCCAGTCCATGTCTCCATAATGTGATGGCAGGGTTATTTTTACAGTCTCATGGCAACAGGTTTTCTGCTCTGACATGTTTCCATAGTAGTAGCAGGAGGAGGATCAGGTGCCTGCCTGCCCTAAAAGCTTTGTTTTGCTGTGCAGAATGTGTTTAGCCCCTTTGTTTTCTCACACGGAACAGAACTAAGCTCTGCAGTGCAGAGGGCCAGCTGAGCAGCCAAGCATCCCTGTGTCAGCTGAAATACCTCATTCCAGCCCACTGCAGCTTCCAAACTGGGAAACTCTCAGAAGCAAGGGAGCCAGTGCCTTGTACTGAGCCTGTGGTATCCAGAGAGAAGTGGGAGCTGCTGCTGCCCAACACGAGGGGAGAGTGAACTTCATCCATGAGGGTCTCTCCCTCCAAGCTTGGGATCAGCACCACAGTTTCTGCTATGCAGAGAGATTCCTGAAAAGCTGCTTCAGTTGTTTCTTCACAGCAGCCACAATGAAAACATGAGCAGGCAAGTTACACATCACCTTCCTCTTCCTGCCTGTAGAGGCGAGGTGATGTTTCACTTTCAGGTGATGCTGTGCTCATGTGTTGCTTGTTAGAATCCACAGCCAGAGGTGATTGTAGACACACTGAGGTGTGCATGGCAAAAAGTACAATGTGTGTCAGCTTCTCCAAGCGTGGAGAATCCAAGCACTGCTTCCTATCAGTAAAATACACAACTAGCTTCAGGAAAGTGCCCAATAAGCAGTCACCACAGCGACTGCAGAGAGTCATTTTTGGAAAACATTTGGTCCTTTTGGTCTCCTAATCCCCTAATTGCTTGCACACTCTGGTGAGGATGTGTGCTCCCCTCCTGCGGACGTGCCGACAGCTTCAGGACTGAGCAGGGCACCTGCCGGCACTGGATGAGTTCTACACCTAAATGTGTGTTTGCTATGATGTTCTCATTCGCCAGAACACCCAGATCTCCCCCTCTGCTGACAGGCCTGTCATTCCAGACCAGGCCAAACCCTCCAACATGCTGTTCTTTCCCTGTCAGCCTACGGCATCAAACCCACGGACTGAAGTACCTGAGCAATGACAATTCCCCAGCTGCATGCGGGAATCAACTCCCAGACAACCAGGGACACAGCTGAACTGCTGAGAGCAGGGGACATCTCTCTGCTATTAATATCTGGGGTTAGCAGTTGTAAAGTCAATGACAAAATGCTGCAAAACCAGCTACTGGGAACACAGCACTCCAGCAGCAGCACGAGTGGGGGGCACAGTGCACAAGGACCTCTGACAGAGAGCTCTTGTGCAAGTCCTGGCTCCAACACAGGCTCCAGTCCTTTGGCAGCCCCATGCTGCCTTGTTTTCCCACTCTGGAGGGGCAACATGCTTCCTTACTTTGCTCTGCTGCTGGATATTCATCATTTAATCACTATGAAGGTTAGAGGATTACGATCAGTTGCCAATAAAATCATGAAACCAGACCATCCATCCCAAACACTCTAACAAAACCCTTCAGACAGTGATAAACATCTTCACCCCCCTGCTCTCCCTGTTCACAATGCAAAGTGGGTCTTTCAGAACATGAACTTGAGTTCAGAGTCTCCCTGGCAGCTGGCGGTGCGGAAGGTGAAGTGTTTACCTCCAGAACCCAGCTGAGGAGATATAACACTAAATTAGGGAGAAACAGGCAGTTTTGCCAATGGTTCATTAAGAAAAATGCCTGCCCACAAAATCATTACCCTGCTAGCAGGCAGGAGTGAGTGTGAAGCAATAGGAAATCCAACCCTAAATCTCTTTCCCATGTGCTGAGCCAAAGAACATTCTGAGCTTGTTGCAAAGTTTCTATTCCTGTTCTTGATGAAACTAAAGAAAAAAAAAAAATCCCTTTGGCTTCCAGAAAGAAAAGTGAAAAATAAAGTCATGCTGAAGCAGTAAGATTCACAGGATGAGCATTAACCCTTTTTAATTGCAGATGTGGGTGTCTGCAGAGAACAGGTTTCCAGCACGAGGACTTTCATTCCAATTCATTTCTTTCCTGGCTAACTGAAGTTACTCCAGCTCTTTCCCTGCAGCCTGCCTTAGCAGTAGTTTTGTTTGAGGCTGTGAATGGAGTAGACTGTGCACATTAGAGCTATCCCAGACCAGAATTGAGCTGAATTTATTTGCTCATTTGAAATAAAACTGTTCCCAGTGGCACCACGTGAAATATTGGGCTGAAGCTGACAGGACACAGTGCTGTAACAAGTAATACCAGTGACCAGTTAGAGCACCATCAACTTAAGTCACATCTAAGGGAACTGCCTTACCTATGGTTCTGCTTGCACTTTAATGACTAAGGCTGAAAGAATAATAATTGTATTGTTGCTTGTCATTTTTGTAGTAGTTTGCTGTTTCTGTTTCTCTCAACTCTTGTAATGACAAATCAGTTGTGTTCTCGGGTTCCTGCTGTTGCAATACTTGCATTGCAAATGTAGCAGATAAATTTCTGAGACTTTCAGCTGAATTTCCTGATAAGTATTTTTCACTTAACCAGGGAGAAAACCTGTGTTAAAAAACAGACAAACTAAAACAACGGAGTCAAATTCTGTTTTAAAGGGGCTTTTTGTTGTTGTTGTTTTAAATACCCTCAGTTCCAGGCCTGCATCTCAGTCAGTGCACCATGGAGCTGGTGATGTTCATTTCTGGCAGCCAAACCACTCTGGGGGGAGGTTTATCAGTGCTGATGGGGCACTGCTGTGGGATACTTAAGCAGGAGAGATGATCATAACCCTCCATCTCTGGCAAGTGCTCTGATGCTTGTGATTTGCTGGTACTTGGAGGGGAACATCTTCCAGAAATAGCCAAGTTGGCAGGGTTTCACAACACAGAGCTAGAGATCTGACAGAGTTATATGGTGCTGCTGCACCCAGCTGAAAAACTTGATACTCTGAGTAAAAGCAGCTGTGTCCTTCCAGGTAGCAGCTTCCTTCATGTAACCAGTTCACAGTACACCTCACCTGCAGCACCACACCAGCTCACTCTCAGCCTGCAAACCCCTACCTGCAAGGTGCAGAAGCATCACGAGACACCCCTGTCCCAGGGCCAGCAGCTGACTTGACACTGTAACCCGTTGTCTACTTAATAACACATTGAGGGCTTCAGATCCTGATGGGTTGCGATGTCACAGCCCAGGAGCTCAAAGTAGCGTTTGTCACTGCTAATCCCCTTCTGAACACTGGATGAAAGTGCTTGTCCATATCCATGAGAACCTCCACTGGCCCTGTCCCACACTTGGGAGTTGGGCGCTGTCCAGGCTGCTTGATCACCCACCTGCAGCCCTGAGACATCCAAACAATTACAGAAAGTCATTCCCAAAGGATGACCCCGCATTTAGTCCATGTGATTTGTTTTCAATCATAATCTCCACAGCCCATCAAGAATTCTGAGTAAAAGACCAGAGACCAGAAGGTTGGGGCCACCAACTGCACTCAGCAGTTAAATTCTCCAGGCTTAACTGCTCTACAGCTACAGAAGAAAACAGTCCCCAGGTCTCCATCAGAAGTTCCCCAGCAGCAATCGACATCCTCCCTGCTATCAGGGTGCTGCAAAGACTCTCCTTTCCCTACTGACAAGAGAGATTTATAGAAGGGAGCAGCCCATAAAATGGGAAGTTCAACACCATCCTCCATTATGCTCAAACACCATTCTCAGATTCATGAGGAATCTGACAACTTATTTAATTTTTTTTCCTTCCTCCCTCTCTCTCTCCTTCTTTCTCTGATCTTCCACCTCGAGGCAGCTTAACAGTGACAGCTGTGTGCAGCAATGCCAACCTTGCTGTCCCTCTGAGGTCTCAGAAGTGAAGGGCTAAGCTACATCTACCTCTCAGGAGTGCACTAACCAGAACATTATTGAGTTTAAAGCAAAAAAGATCCACCTTAGAGATGCACAAAGCAACATTAAAACAGAAGGCTGGCCCAGCCTTATGCCCAAAGCTGCCACCAAGGAAGAAGTCACCTGGCTGTGTGTCAGGAGAGGAGGCAGCACAGTTAAGTGGCTGTAGCACACGTGGCAGCTGGCAGGGTGAGGTCAGCTCACCTGCACCTGCCAGAGATCCCACAGCAAGCAGCCTGGAATAGCCTGCAGGCAGCGTGTCCCCCTTCCCGGGCCAGGATCAGTCAGGTGCAGGCTTTTGTGCTGCCACATTTGTGAGAGGAACATCTGGGATGAAATAAAGATCCAAGACAAACAGACACTGAACAAGCAAATATGCTATTCTCACTCTGACAGTCCTCTGTGCCCCAGCGACAATTATTTTCCCTGTCCGTCCCTAACTATTAACCCATTCTTCAGCCACCTGAGCTGAAGTCCAACACTGCATGATGCTGTCTGACCAAAAATAGTAAAAATCAGAAGTAATCAACAAGTAATGGAAAAGGAAAGAACAACTGCCCTGAGCTAGTGCTGCAGGTCAAGGTGAGGCAATGGCACAGGTTGCCCAGAGAAGCTGTGAATTCCCCGTTATGATAAACCTAAGTTTGCTTAGATAAATCAGCTGGGCCCTTCGATCTATTGTTTCCCAGATAACCCACATAGACAAAGTGTTACTGCATCAGATAAGGGAAAAGGCTGATAAGAAGCAGATCCTGCAGAGGCGGGGTAATGTTTTTTATCATACCCATTTCCTCCCTCTCTATAAGGCACAGCTGCATCTGACAGTGTAAAACCCCCCAAGGGAGGGATTGAGGCATTTCCCCTAAGACTGAACACGTATAACGCCTGGAAGTCTTAGTTGTGTGGGCTCCTAATGATGAACCATCATGACCATCATGCAGACCACAGACACTGAAATTGCAATGATCAAATCTCATCACTGGATCCGTGGGGGGTGATACCTTTCTTTCTTTCTTCCTTTCCCATACTTTTTCACTTCGTGTTATTTTTATATTTTAATAGAAAACAAGCCAAACAGCTGTATGCCTCCTTTTCTTTTAAATTAAAACAAACCTGCCTCATATATGTACATTAGTCACTCAGTGTCATTTCACTCTAATTCACCCCAAGGGATCTATTAACAAGAACCTCATTCACCACTCAAATGTGGGTTTTAACACCCATCCCTGGAAGTGCTCAAGGCCAGGTTGGATGGAGTTTGGAGCACGTGGTCTAGTGGAAGGTGTCCCTGCCCATGGCAGGGGGCTTGGAACAAGATCTTCATGTCACCATGTCTCCAAACCTCGGCGCACCCTCCCCCAAGGCAGCCTGCTGCACCTGCACTCTGGAAAGGCTTTTGATCATTCAGAGCGAGCATGAACTCTGCTGAACTTTCACAGAGAGAACTGATGGATTTTCCTGTCTCCTAAACCATCAAATTGAGGTGGCATACCTTTTGGGAAGATGTGTTAATCTAATGAAAGCTATCAAACTCAATCCAGCAGCAAGTGTGACACGTTGAAAATCAAATAGTTCTCTCCCATGAATCACCCTGTCCTTACATTCTGTGAACCCAAGGAAGAAGAAAGGCTGCCAAAATTCAACCGCTAACAGTAAAACTGGGAGTGACATTTCAGCTTTTTGCTGAGCTGATTTGTCAAAGTGACATTTCCAGTGATCTGGTAACACCAGTTTTCCAATGAAAAAGGACTGGAGAGAGACAGGGTGACAGCAGCAGAGATGGGCCAGCCGAGTCCTGTAGGTGTTTGCAGGAGTTGGAAGTGACAAGGTTCATCTGATGCATCTAATACCAAGCAGTAGAACTGCACAGCCCTTTTCTTACCCTGCTGGAATCATAGAAAATCCTGAGCTGAAAGGGACCTACAAGGATCAAAGTCCAACTCCTGGCCCTGTGCAGGACCACCCAAAGAATGTATAGTATAAATATATTATAAAACATGCATATATATATTATATATATATGATAATATAACTCAGTTGCTGCCTAGTGTTAGATGCACATGAGATTGGAAGTTTATATATAAATATGTACATGAAGTGTAAAAAATCAAATCCCAGAGAAAGTATCCAGCCATTTGGGAAAATCCATTGTAAAAACCATTATTGTTGCCCTGGAGAATGGTGAAGGAATGTTGCAGAAGGAGGGCATAGGAAAACAGACCAAGCCACTGGCAGAAGGAGAGGATGAAAAACGAGCAAAAGAATAAAATTCCTGTTGGATATTCCCAAAGAAAAGACTGTCATTCCCACCTTCTTCCAACAATTATATATTTCAGTTTTCAGAACATTCCCCCACCTTGTGACTTGCCAACCTACAGATGGAACAGCAGATTTAGTGGCTTTAACATTTGCATTTCCTGCAGTTTTCCAGAATTTCAGTGCAGAAGACCTGCATAACCAGATTCATCAGCTGTTCGTGTGCAAGCATGTTTATTTAAGGTTATGGGGGCAGGGAGATCCAACAAAAACCCCCTCATATTTGTGTTTGGAGGATTCCTGGAGGAAAGGCAGAGCAGGCAGCCTATGGGGAACTCCCACAGCACCAAAAAACAAACTCTGTCACATGCTTCCAGAAATATACGTAACGCAACATATGTTCTTGGGAATTTTAAGTCCCATTTTAAATTTGTGTATGTTACAGAAGAACTTAATTAAACAGGAAAGTCAAAAAAGATGTTGGGGAATTACGGCAAATGAGCAGAAAAATCCTGAAGACAGCCTAGGCTGCACATTGCATAAGAGGGGGTGAGGAGTGGCCCAGATAAGGCACCCAAGGAGCACAGCTCCCCAGGACACTGCTCCCCAGGCGCAGCTTCCTCCAGCCCCAGGCTGTGGCACTGGGCACATCCTGACCTACTATTGCCTCTGAGTGTGGGAGGGGGCAACCCGGGACATCACAACACAGGGCTGCTCCAGAACACAGACCAACAGAAAGACTAACGTGGAGTTTATTTTTACTTGCCTGCAAGTTTTGAGGTCAGCCACAATCTATTTAAGTTGTTGGTACAATTTCAGTAATCACAGGCTTTTCATATATCCTTATTTACTGTGTTCTGGCTATTTACCATGTTAATTGAGGTTGTGGGGCATAAAATCAGCTTAATATAAGGGGTTTGTTGCCAATTAACACGTTCCCATTTGTAGAGCTGCTATCCTCCTGGTTGTAATTCACGAGTTAGTTTGCGTAATTACCTCCCAGTCGCTTCTCACAAGGGTAAGACAAATCCTCCTGTCCCCAGCCTCCTCACCAGACCTGCTGCACAAAATAGAGGGACTGCTCACTCGCAGGGGTGTGTTTTTAATTATGCACCACAGCACAACACTTAGGATGTTAAATGGCTTGAATCCTCTGGCACTGGCAAGGCCTTTCTCAGTGTCACATGGTATTGTCATGATTTCTAAAGGAAACACAGTTTTTCCTTAATGCCCAGATCACTGGCTGAAGTGGAAGCTTTGACGTTCAGCACAGCTCCAGGCAGCTGAACAAACAGGCAGCAGGTTTGGGGGAACAAACCTGACTCAGAGCATAAGGCTGCTCTTCTCTACCTGCAGGGCAGAGAGAAGTTCATACCAACCAAATCCACCTCAACTTGAACTCCAGAATGGTAATGGATATCCCTTCCTGGAAGCGTTCAAGGCCAAACTGGACTGGGCTTTGAGCAACCTGGTCTAGTGGAAGGTGTCCTGGCCCATGGCAGGGGGGTGGAATGAGATAAACTTTAAGATCCCTTCCAACCCAAACCATTCCAGGATTCTGTGATAATGGATTCTCCCATAATCTTTTCAAATTCTCAGGATGGAATCCCACCCAGTAAGTTTACACCAGACTTGCACCAGCTGACATCTAACAGAATGGGATTGCCCTAAATCCAAGCAGATGTTTTCACAGCTCCGTCTTTGGGGGCTGCCCTAATGCTCATTAACCAGAAGCCCAATTAGCCACCTGCCCTGCACACACACACACACACACACACACACACACACACACACACACACACCTTCTTGCACACCTGCAGCTGAACTGAAAGTTTTCAGAGCATGAACTCAACCATAACCCCACAGCCAGAACCCCTGGGAGAACAGTCTGTTCCTCCACACAGAGCTCTGCACTTTATACCTTCACCACCGAGTTAACTTTGGCTCTGCAAATAAACTGAGCTGACTTTCAGCCGCTGAAATAAACTCTTACACAAGAAGCAGCGTTTCAATGGTACATGTTGATCAGGAACCTGGCCAGGAGCGCTGCTGCTCCATGTCACCTTCCTCTGCCCAATTCTTCCCGTGGGTTTCCTGCATATTTTCCTCTCCCTCTGAAGAATGAAGGCATTCATTCATCTCTCACTTTCTTTGGGAGAGCACACACTTACCAGTTTCATAACCCAAGTGATGCCAGGATTCTTGCAAAATTCTTCCACAAACAAATAGTACTCTGAAGGCATTTTGAGGGTCTTCAGAATAAAGGCACATTTTCTTGCCTCAGGCTTTCCCGCTTCCCTTTCTAACTGCTTCCGAAACCTCTTCAGATCCTTTGCTAAGCAGCTGTTCTGACTCAGCTGGGTAGAAAGAGAAATACAAGATTCAGCACAACAAATGCTCCCACAGTATGACTTGTTTTAATTGCCCTTGAGAAGCTTCTGGGGATCAACTGCACCACATATTCTGAGAGGAAAAATAAATAAATATGGATACCACTGAGACCTGCTTTTTCTTTGTGGACGAAGAGGATCAGTTTCAATTTTCTGTCTCTCTGCATGAGCACTGGGAGCTCGAACAGAGCAAATCTTACAATCCATGTTCTACCATTCTTACTGCAGCTTTCCTATGCAGCCAGCACCCCCCTCTCCAGGGGCAGACAACTGCTCACAGTGACCCTTGCAGCAGCTCAGCCACAGCACTCCTCAACCACCACTGGTCAACCCAGTGTTACGATCCACCTTCAACCTCCCTTCACAGAGTCACAGACTAGTTTGAGTTGGGAGGAACCTTAAAAGCTCATCCCGTTCCACCCCCCTTGCCATGGGCAGGGACAGCTTCCACTAGACCAGGCTGCTCAAATGTCACACCTGGTGAGGGCTAAGGCTCCCCAGTGGGATCACATCCCACTTAGCTGCTGTGCTGCAGGAGATATGGCCCAGGAGGGGAAAGGGCTGTAGGTGTTTATACATTGGAATGGGCTGCCCAGGCAGCTGGTGCAATCGCCCTCCCTGGAGGTGCTTAAGGAAAGACTGGAGTGGCACCCAGTATCCTGGTCGACAAGGTGGTGTTCAGTCATAGGTTGGACTCCATGATCTCAGAAGTCTTTTCCAACCGAATTAATTCTATTATACCTGCAGCATCTGAACCTGCCCATAAATACCAACCATACTCCCCATACACGGTGGGAGGGCTTGGGGGGTGGGAGGTCCTTGCCCTGCACATGGAGTGTATGGGGCTTAACATGCTGCGCCGGGGATGTGCAGGAGTTGGGATACAGAACCAGGAACCCGCCGGGAGCCCACCGGGAACCCTCCGGGCCGCGCTCGGAGCCGGGCCGGGCCGGGCCGCGACCCCCGCCCGCCTGTGAGGGCGGCCGGAGCACGCGCCCGTCCCCATGGCAACGGCGCGGCTGCGCGCCAGGGGGCGCTCTCGGCACCCGCACCCCCACACGGCTCCCCACAGCCCCCGGGCCGATCCCCCCGCCCTGTCCCGACTCCCCGGGACCCCCCGCCCTCACCCTCCCTGCGGGCTGGCGGGGACAGGCACTGGTGCGGAACCCCTCAGCCCTGGTCCTCGCTGGCGCTGCCCATCCTGCGGCTCTGCGGAGTCCTCAGGACGCTCCCGCAGCCCACCGGGCAGGGCAGGGATCCAGTGGCACCTGGCTGCAGGTGGGCACGGGAAGGGGTGGGCTTGGAGCGGGTAGGGCATGGGGAGGTGTGATGGAGGCAGGGATGGGCACGGAGCGGGCAGGGTGGGCGCGGTGCGAGCAGGGGTGGACACGCTGCGGGCAGGGCAGGGATAGGTATGGTGCATGCAGGGGTGGGCGTGCTGCCGGGGCGCTTCGCCGCGTGGGCGCACAGACCTTCCTTGATGGAGCAGGACAAAGGTTTTGTTCTTCTCCCAACAGTGCAGCCTTGTGCGGCCGCGGGCAGCGGCGACAGGCAGCAGCCAGCGCGGCCCCGTGCTCCCACGCCACGGCGCAGGGGGGGAGTTTCTCCTTCTTTGTCTGCTCCCGGCCAGGCAGCAGCCGGTGCGCGGCAGCGCCGGAGCAGCAGGGGAAGGGCCTCGGCAGGAGCCGCGGAGGACGGCGGCAGCGATCCCCTCTGGCCCGGCACAGCCACCGGCTCGGCCTCGCCGCTCTGGGAACGAGCAGCGATCCCGGGGGAGCCAAGCACTTGATGACGGGAACCCGACCAGGCAGCGGAGACGGCAGCTGCGGCCGGGGACGGGGAAGACGGCAGCATTGGGGACAAGGACACTCGCGCCCCGTCCCCACCCCCGGCGCCCGCCGTCGGCCATGGGGAACGGCATGAGCCAGGTAACGGGGAGCGCTGGGGCGGCTGCTCTGCAGTTCGGCCATGCCCGGGCGGCTCGTCCGGTGCCGGAGGTGGGAGACCCTTACCTGGCAGCTGCCTCTGCCGTGCCAAGCGGCGTTTCACCTGCCGGCACTGGATCCGGCACAGGGCTCGGCTCTCAGGCAGTTTGTTTATCTGCCGGCAGAGCAAACTGGAGGTGAAACAGGCAGGGACGCTGCGCTGGGACTCGTCCCGACAGCTGCTAGGGGGGTGTGGAGGGCAGGGGTCACAGCGAGTTCCTTCAAGGAAGGGGGGAACCTTTCCCAACACCTTTAATCCCAAGGAACTAGCGCCAAGCACACGCTGGGAGCCCTGTATGACCTCGAGTCTGCTGGTCTCGTATCCCGTGCTCAGCGGGCCTGAGCTGGGCATGGGGCTCAGCATCACGGGGCAGAGGGGATGGGCACTATTTTATTTATATGCTGCCCCGTTTTTTCCTCTGAGGATCGGGTCAGCAGGGTGCTGGGGACAGGCACATGCTGTTTATTCATGGTTCAGTGTCCTGCCCTTGGGAGCTGCCCTTGCTAACTAGTGCTCTCCCACCCGCTCCTCTCAGTGCCGCAGCTGTGAGTTAAAGGCCCCCCGTCGATAGGAAATTGATCTAAAATCGCAGGAATCACAAAAAAAAAAAAACCCTTCTTTAAGCTGTTCAATCGAGGGAAGCGTTTCCAAATGTGAGCAGTGAGACAAGTGTGAGTCCAGCTGTGCTGGTGAAAATCACCTCCGCCTGCCCAGGGCACCAAATATTGCTGCAGGGAGAAGCTGGTGGAGAACTGGCTGGATACAGGATTGAACTCACTGCCCAGGCAGTGAGTGAGGGAGAATATAAAATAGCTCTGGCTGAGAAGGTTTGCAAGGTGTCCTGCTTCTGCATCTGCAGTGCTGTTAACAGGGGCCTTGTCAAGTAATTATCTTTTCATCATGAGAAGTGGAATTTCCCAGGGGAAATGAGCTGAAAGCACGGTGTCCAGAGCAATCTGTGCCTGGACTGTGAGAAATGGGCTTCCTGCAGTGCAGAGTGAGGGGAGCAGAGCTTGGGGCTGGGAGGGGGATAACCACATCCCCTGCAAGCTTCTCTGTGCCTGTTGCTTTCCCGTCCCTCAGGCAGCAGGGCTTCCACGGGTCACGGGTATAGTCCAAGGCTGTACAAAGGTGTATGTGCAACTTGCTGAGCTCAGGTAATAAACCCCAACGAAAGATTTATTGATGATAAACAAGAGGAGCATAATAAAGCTGTGTCTGGCTCCCAGCACCCCTGAGAGTGCAGTGCCAGGTTGTTGCAGGTGCCGGGGCTACATCCAGCCCCACATCCTGGGTGCCAGTGCAGCAGCAGCCCTGGGAATGCACAGGTCCAGCTGCGCTGGCACCATTCCTGCCCTGGGGCTGGTGATGGTCATGTCAATGCCAGGACTTTGGCCCCTCCAACCAAGGTCACTGCTTCCCAGCGGGGGTCCCACAGTGGTACCACAGCACAAGGTCACTGCTCACACTGCCACTTTCCCTTGTGTCCCACAGATCCTTCCCGGCCTCTACCTTGGGAACTTTGTTGGTAAGTGGAACCCAGCTGCTGCAGAGATGTTCTCCAGCTGAGAAGTGGGGTTTGCTTGAGTTGGTGTCTCCCTGCCTGCAAACGCTGCCTGACATCCTGCCTGCACCCACCACCCTGCCTGCGCCTACTGCTCTGCCTGCACCCATGGCCTGCTCTGCTCTCTCACCCAGTTTGGGTTGGCAGTAGTGGGAGTGAAGGCACTGCGGGAAAAGCAAGGCAGAGACCCCCTGCCTTTGCATGGTTTCCTTATTTAACAGCTGCCCTGAGCTCTTGAGATACGTGGGGGAAAGGAACCAAGGAAGGAATATGGATCCTGTGCCAGGAGCAGAGGAGCTGGTGGTGCCACACGGATGCAAGGGAGCAGGACTGGGGCACTTCAGGGTGATGCTCCCCAGTTTTGCAGCTGTAGAAGATGCCAGAGGGGGCTGCCCACCCTCAGAAGGGAATTTCCCAGAGGCAGTCACCCCTTCTTACACCAAGTCACTACTTTAAGGGGTTTTCATTGTCAGGGGATAGTTAATGACCAAGTGTTGGCATCTGCCATGACAAACCAGCATTTATGAGTACTCCTGCCTCCTTGATGGCTCCTTTGTGAGCTTGGTTCCTTCTGTAAGTGCTGTGGAAATTTAAAACCACTGGTGTGAATTGTTAAGGAAATGTCACTGGAGTGGCAGCCCTGTCCTCCCAGTGCCCCATGGAGCACTTTGGGTTGGGCTGGGTGGGCTGTGGCTTGCTGGGAACGGAGGGACAAGGGCACCCAGCTGCCAGGTTCATCAGGGGGGTTCCTGTGACCAGCCTCTGCTGTGGGGCCTAGGCCTGATGCCATCCAAACATCCCTTATCACTCTGCCAGGCAATCCAGGGTGACAACAAGATTCTAGGCCTGCAACATTAAGCTCACAGAGACATTTTCTCCAACTGGAACCTTTTTCAGCCCTGGTAAGCCTTGATTCCAGTGTCACCCCTTGCTGTCACTGCCTTCCAAGGCAGATGGGAAAGTAGCGGGTGCTTTGTGAGTCCCCCAAGAGTCCCCATCCATCTCCCTCCCCATACAGAGCGCAGCTCCCCTGCAGGGCATTTCCCTTGAGACTCACTCCTATTAAAATTCACATCATGCCATTAGCACATCACGGGCTGGATTCCTGAGCCAAGGTTTTACACCGCGTGAAAGTTTAGAAATGCAAAAGAATGAGATGGGGAAATGTTTCCCCTCCTCTCTGGCTTCGTTTGCAGCATCTGCTGGTTGTGGCATGAAAGGGAGACACTCGGAAGCTGCTCAGCAAGACAAGCACGCTCCCCTCCCTGTGCAACAACTGCTGTGCTAGACCAGAGGCCAGGATCACAGCCAGAATGCTGAAGAATTGGTGAGAGGCAGGGCATTGCCCCAAACAGCCAAGGACACCCCGTTTCTGTCCACACAGCTGCAGAGAAGACTGCAAGTCACTGCCCAGGTGTTTTCTACAGAAAATTAGAGTTGATACAAATTGCTGCAACTCCACTTCAATAGTTCACAAGATAAAGCAGATCTCTCAGGCTGCAGCAAGTCCGGGTGCTACGTATGTGTCTGCTCAAGGAGGTGTGGGCAGGGCACAGGTCTCCTCCCAAGTGGGGACAAGTACAGGCAGGAGGGACACTGCCTGCTGATTCAGAGCGTTTCTGTGCGTTCAATCAGCATGAGCAGCAAGGACGAGGGATCAGGGAGAGGCCTCTGGTTTGGGATCATGGGATTGGCATTCCAGGTTTCCATGTTTGCCCATGTCTGCACTGCTGCATGTGGGGGTGGGATGCAGTTGATCTGCTGGAGCAAGGCTCTCTGTGCTGGCTGGCTGTAGAAGCAGGGTGGGAGCACTGTGGGAAGAGAAGGGTAGGAAATGAATACACGTTGATATCTAGTTTTATCCTTCAGATGCCAAAGACCTGGAGCAGCTAAGCCGGAACAAGATCACCCACATTGTTTCGATCCATGAATCCCCCCAGCCCTTGCTGAAGGTAGGGTCCTGCATCAGAAGTCACCGTGTAGATTCCTGCAGCTCCTTCCATGCTGCATCTTCCTTCCCCCTCTGAGCATCCCATGGCATGTACACCTCTCCTTGGTCACAGATCCCAGAGGAGCTGGGTGGCCCCCGGCATGGGAAACTGGCTGTCTTGTGGCTATAACCCGTCCTTGAACGCTGACAGGAAACAATTTCCAGCTCTCCAGACTCCTCTTGTTTCCCATCCCCTCCCACGAGTTGCTGGTCTCCCCTTGCCCTGCCCTTCACTCCAGGGAGAGGGTGGCCCCATCCCCATGCAGGGGGGTGCTGTGTGGGGGGAGCAAAACCCTGCAGGCAGCTGTGGGCGAGGAGCAAAGGCACTGCCAGCTCCACTCTGACCATGTATGACACCCTGGCTGCAGTGCCTGAGCTTCTCCCTCTTCCTATTCTGTCTTCCAGGACATTACCTACCTCCGCATCCCCCTGCCTGACACCCCTGAAGCCAACATGTGAGTACCCTGGGGTTGCTGGGGATGTGCGGGGAGGCAGGAGGGTGACCAGAGGTGAGGGCTCACAGCTTCTCAAGCCCTCAATGTGCTGCCTCCAGCTCCTCAAGCACAGCAACCTACAGGCTGGAGATGTGATGCCACAGTGCAGGGGACCACCTCTGGACCCCAACAGCATCCCTGTTCAGTGACTGCTGTGAGGGTATGAGCCCTGGGGTGAGGTGAGGGGCAGCCACTCTGCAGCACCCATGGAGAAGAGCAGCAAGCATCCCCCTGGGAAGTGTCTGGAGAGGGGAGAACACATAAAGGTTGTGGAGCCAGCTGAGGGCACAGGCATGGCTGGAGGCACGAGCAGCCGAGCAGCCGTCGTCCCACTGCCCCAGCATGAGTCACACAAGTCACAGGGCAGCCCTGTGCATCCCCAGCACAGTGTCCCCCTCTGTGTCCCCAGCACAGAATGAGCTGGCAAGTCCACCTTTCCTTGGGAGCAAACAGCACTGAGCTTCTCAGGTCTCAGCAGTGGCTGGCAGATCCCCTAAAACAACTCAAACATGCAGGGCTGCTCTGCCTGTAGCTAAAAATGCTGTTCCACCCCTGAAGTTCTTATTCTGTCTGGTTTATTTTTCCTGCTAGCAAGAGGCACTTCAAGGAATGCATCAGTTTTATCCACCAGTGTCGCCTGCATGGAGGGAACTGCCTTGTCCACTGGTAATGCTTCTTCCCCTGTCCCCATTGCTGTGTCCCCCCAGCTCAGCAGATACAGCCCCCAGCCCCTCACTTTAGCTGCAACCCCTGATCAGAGCCAGCCTGTGCCAGAGGGCTCTGTGCCAATAGATCCACCCAGGATCCACCCTTGGCTGCGGCTTGTGACTCAAATCCAGTGGGATTCAGGCAGTCCTGGAGCCGGGGCAGCTTTTTGCTGCAGCTGAGTGCGCGGGATGAGCGGGAGTTTGGGGCAGGCAGCCAGGCAGTGGCTGCTGTTCCCATTCCCTGGAGAGGAGTGGATATTTATAGGCACTGATGGCCAGGACCTTGGAAGGGCTCAGGCCTCTGGGAGAGCAAGTCCTTGGAAAAGAAGAACTGAAATATCTGAGGGAAAGGGGTGGAGGAAGAGGCAAGCATGGGGTCAGGGTGTGCCACTAACCCCAGCCCTTCTGCACTTTCCCTTGCCAGCCTTGCTGGCATCTCCCGCAGTACCACCGTGGTCGTTGCCTATGTCATGGTTGTCACGGAGCTGAGCTGCCAGGAGGTGCTGGATGCCATCCGAACCATCCGGCCCGTCGCCAACCCCAACCCCGGCTTCAGGCAGCAGCTGTCTGAGTTCGGTGGCAGTGCAGCCCGCAAGGTGGGACAAGCCTCTGCCACCTGTGCTCTGCTCCGTGGCTGAGCCTGCCATGGGTCTCAGAGCAAGGACAAGTCCTGAGGGGACTCAGTTTCTTCCCTGCTCCCCTTGTTGGCAGGCTTGGACCTGCCCTTGTAAACCAGCTCCTTATTTTACTTCTTGCTCCTTCCCCAGGTCCGCAGGCACCTGAAGCAGAGGTATGGGATGTCCCCTTTCAATGACGAGGAAGAAATAAAGGCCTTGCTGCCAGCAGGGAGAGAAGGAACATCCAGGACAGAGGGAGCTGTGCAAGGACTGGTCCCAAGAGCCAGAGACATGAGGAGCACAAGTCCCTTCCTGCTGCGGGTGAAGAGGACTTTCTCCTGCATCCCGGCTTGTCTGAAGTGACCCAAGTCAAGGGAGAGCAGTGAGAATCACCCAACAGCCTGGGAGAGAGGAAGGAGATGCAACAGAGTGGGACAGGGAGCAGTGGGCAGAAACCTGCACAAAGCCCAGCTCCTTCTTCTCTTCTGGGGTGGGAATGTGCCACCCTCTCTCTGGGCAGGTTTCATGGACACTGTTGGGCTTTGCAGCACATGCTGGGCTCATCCTCTTCACATCTGGTGTGCTGGGGATGTGGGTCTCTGCCCCTGGGTCACTGCGGGCTCCTTTTTGGGGCAGAACACGGAGTCTCTTCTGCCACAAGCCAGTACCCAGGTGTTGCCAGGTGTAGCACTTGGGTACCCACTGCATGGGCCTCAGGGTGCACGGGAGAACCAGTGCTCCCCTCAGAGCGGTTTTCCCACCAGCAGCACAAGCTCCCAGCATCCAGGTGGCTGGGGAGCAGCGACACAGCAGTGTACCAGCAGGTAATGCCACAGGCTCCCAGGCAAGGGTCCAGCTCCAGACTGGCCAAGCACAAGCCCTGAGCAAGCACTGTAGCTTTAGGAATCCATTGCAACCCATTCCCACCCATCCCAGGGCACAATCTGTAACAGGTGGGAACCAAGCATTTAACCTGGCCAGACCTCACTAGAGCAGAGCCTTAAGCCATTTTGCTTAAAGACTTTCTATGTCCCCCAGTAATAAACACCCTTCTCTGTGGTCTGACTCCCCTGTGATGGCCAGGTTGAAACGGGGGTGCCAAGGGGGAAGGTGCCAGCACGGGACAGGTCTGGAGCTGCTGCTGGCCGCTCTCTGGAGTGGGCTGGGGACACTGGCATGCCTGGACAGGGCTCACCCTCCTGCCTTGTGGGAAGGTGACAAGGGAGGCTGGAAATGTGAGTGGCAGGGCAGGGCTCTCTGGGGACAAGCTCTGCTCCAGGAGAGGTTGGGAGCAGCAGATGGGAGCTCACCTGGAACCTCTTTCACTGTAGCCTCTCCAATCACTGGATCCAGGAGCACCAGGTCCAGGAGACTGCTGGCTCCAGCTGCTGGGAGTACTGGGAGCCTGGCACCAGCCGAGTATCACAAGTCCCAGACCTGTCCCATTTGCACCTTTTCCTGGAGCAGAGTTCCAGGTGGGAAAGATTCTGAGGATGCCCAGCTGGGTCATCAGCATTGTCCCTGTTGGGACTCAGAGCATGTTTCTAGGGTCCCCCTCATCCCTGCCACCACTCTCCTAGGGGGAAGGGATCCCTCAGGAGACAAAGCTTCCAAGACCAGGGTTCCTTCCTGCTGCCAACATCTGCCTGCTGGGCTGGGTGCTGTCTTGGGGTGACCCAGGCAGACTGGGAGCTCCAGCCTCTCTGGGTAGATACTGAGCAAACTGAACAACCAGGGGTGCATCATCCTTCACTGCTCCTGCACCATCCACTGTGGGATCCCACTCTCCTCCCAGTTCCTTCCAGGGTGCTCTCCCCATGCCCTCGCCCCCACGCCAGGCTCTCCAGCACCCTTTGGCCCCCCAGCACCCAGCAGGGCGGTAGCCCCGCGGCCCAGGACCATGCACCCAGGATGGACACGTGCCCCATGCACAGCTGCACCCCCTCACACTGGGACACCCTATACCAAGGTGTTTACACCCAGGGATTCATTCCCCTGTTCCCACCATAAATCACACGGGGCCCTGGCCCCTCCAGCTCAGCTTCACAGCACAGCAAAATGTATTTATTTTGGCAGATCTGGTTGGCGCAGCTTGGAAAAACCCGGGCAAGGGCAGGGTTAGCTATGAGTTAATGTTTGACTCCTTTTGAAGCTCATTTTGGCATGAAAAGTTTAAGGGTTAGGCAGCTTCAGCTTCCCTGTGCAGGGAGAAGCGCGGTGAGGAATCCAGTGGGGAATCTGGCTCCTGAGTATCCTCACTGATGCCCGGGTAATCAGATCCCCCGGGTCCTGCGTCATCAGGCGGCCGCCACGCCACGTGAAATCCCCGGCCGGCCGATAAAACTTATCCTGCCAGGCTGGGGCTGACAAAGGAGCCGGCGGATGCGATTATCTCCCGGCCTTGGATGTAATCAGTGCAAGCCGCTGGGAGGCTGTGCAGTGACTCCTTGCCATCTCTCTGCTTCCCAAGGCAGAAAGGGCTGATGTGGATCCTCTGTTGGTCAGTCCCAGGCCCTTTTCCCAGAACGTGGCCCCACAGCTCGCCCAGATGGGGGGCACAGGGGGTGCCTGGGCTTCACTTCGCAACAAAGGGGTCCCGGACAGGCTCAGTAAGGAGAGAAAACCCCTGCCAGCTGGGCTCGTTCGTACACCCCGTGTGGCCCCATGTGCCCTCTGTGCCACGTGGCTGTTCCCTGTCCTCACATCCTCTGGGAAAGCCCAGGACTTGGCTCTCTGCCACTGATTATTCATTTGGAGACTTTGCAGCCCCAGCAGCTCTCAGGCACTTCACTTCTCCTCTCGGCGAGAGGTGACTTTCTCTGACTCAGAGCAGAAAAGGAGACCTGGGGGACTGCAAAAGGAGACTTGGGGGGCAGCAGCCAGGCAGAGGAGCTGGGTTTCCCTGCACAGCGACATGGGGCTCTGCAGCAGTGATGGAGGAACCAACACCAGTGTCACCTCAGGGTGGCCCAGTGACCCAGCCCCTGCCCTGCTGGGGGCCAGTAGGGAGCTGGTGCAGGATGTGTCAGGCTCTCATCCCGGTCCCGGCAGCCCTTGGCACAGCTCATCCGCCCTTCCCACCCGTTTCCCGTTCGACTCAGCACCAGAGCCCCACGAGGCAGATGTGAGCATTAGAGCAGAGGAGAGATTTGAGATATGAGGTATGGGGACATGTGACTGTACACACCACCCTGGAAACCCCGTGCTGTTCCCGCAGCTCCCCGCAGCTCCCCACACCCATGGAGTGAGCAGCTGGTCCCACGGGAGGACAAAGCCCCTGGGGCTGGGACATGTCCGGGTCCCCAAATCAGGAAGACAAGGGAGTAGGGTCCCTTGTTGCCTTTGGGGAGCGTGTGGGAGTCCTGACAGTTTTAGGGGAAGCTCTTGGGAGGGGTGCAGGAGAGTTCCGCGTGCCTTCTGGTACCTTGTCCCCTCTCCCGTTGATGCAATGTGCCTGCCCCTGTCCCGCGAGTGCAGGCTTCCTGTGTTAAGAAATACACTTCGTGCAGGTCTCTCGGTATGTAAATTATCAGTGCGAGCTGCACATTGTGTTCTGCACAGCAGGAAAAGGCTGGAGCCCCAGGCAAGAGCCGGGAATGGGCGCCCCCCCTTTGCCTAACAAAGGGCACGTCCCGGGGTGCGGGTCGATCACCCAGAGGCTCCGCAGGAGCCAATGAACAAAGGGAAGAGCCTAAAATCACCATTGGTGTACATGGGTGCGCACATTGTGAGGTTCTGAAACCTCGGGGATGCCTTTGCTGGGGGGTCCCTCCCGGAGGCACCAGCTCCGGCTGTTGCCAGTGCTGTAACCTTCAATTACGACATCACTTTTTCCTGAACACGGATGTCTGACGCTGCTGCGCGGGGAAAAGTGGAGCAGAAAAAAACCTTTAAGACCGTCCCCTCCGCCGTGGGGCAGCCAGAGCCGGCGGCATGGGCCAGGAAAGGGAAAGTGAAAGCCGGAGCCGCTTTCGGTTTCGCCGCCGGGCCGCGATGGCGGAGCCGGGGGCGCCCATGCGGCTGAAGGAGTGGCTGATCGCGCAGATCGACAGCGGCCAGTACCCGGGGCTGCGCTGGGAGAACCGGCACCGCACGCTCTTCCGCATCCCCTGGAAGCACGCAGCCAAGCAGGATTACCGGCAGCAGGAGGATGCTGCGCTCTTCAAGGTACCCTGGGCTCCCCACAGCCCCCACCCGGCCCTGGGAGCGCCCGTGGGACTGACCCCCGGGCTCCGTGTGCACTCCCGGGGCTCCCCATTGCCCTGGGCTCCCCACTGCCCTGGGCTCCCCACTGCCCAGCTCCGTGCGCACCCCGGAATTCCTCACCCAGCTCCGTGCAGCCGAGCTCCATGTGCACCTTACAGGGCACTCTGTGCGCAGCGCTAGGACTTGGCTCCATGCGCACCCCTGGGACACAGCGCCCAGCTCCGTGCACACTCCGGGGGCTCCCGGCTGCCCAGATCCGTGTGCTCCCCTGGACCCCGCGCCAGCCACTTTCCCGCAGCCCCCCAGGACACACAGCCCCCGTTCCCCACTGCCCCCTCAGCCCCGGTGAACTCTTGCTCCGGTGGACCCCCTTGGACAGCCGAGCCGGGGGCCAGGTTGTGGCAGCCCCCACAGCACAGGGCACCCTGTGTCCCTCAGGCTTGGGCCGTCTACAAGGGGAAGTACCACGAAGGGACGGACAAGGCTGACCCCTCCACCTGGAAGACGCGGCTGCGCTGCGCCCTAAACAAGAGCACCGACTTCCAGGAGGTGCCCGAGCGGAGCCAGCTGGACATCTCCGAGCCTTACAAGGTGTACCAGATCGTGACTGACAGAACCTGTGATGCAGGTATGTCCCTGCCGTCCCTCCTCCTGTGCCAGATGTGGGGTTGATACCTGAACCATGCCCGTACAAGCCCCATGCCCCACAGACATTACCCTTCCTCCCTGCTCCTCTTCCTCTCCGGGTGTCCCAGAAAGCCGGCTGTCTTCCCTGGGGCTGTTCCTGCCGTTTGCCAGGGGTTCATCCATTCTTTCTTGCTCTCTGCAGAGGACAGTGACACACAGTCCCCACGCAGTGAGGACCAGCAGGTGAGCCTGCCCTGTGCCATCCAGGCAGGGGAGAAGGTGGGACCCTCAAATCCCCCCCTCACCCATCAGCTGCTCCCCTGCTTGCACACTGCCTGCATCTGCCCCACGGGGCATTGGTGAGGGTCCCCTGTGCTACGCAGCTGCCAGACCCAGGCAGGGGACCTGCTGGTTCATGGTAGAGGCAGGAGCTGGCTCAGGATCCCCCACTGCCAGCTCAGCCCTCACCAAAGCTGCTCCTCCCCCCAGGGCAGCATCGTGGGGAGTCCAAAGAAGGAGGAAAGCCAGAAGGACGTGCTGGAGACTGCCCACGTGTCTCCACAGCCCCGGCTCTCTGCCCATCTGACTGAGCGAGGTGAGGAGGGTCCCTCTCAGTGGGATAAGGCTGGGGGCAGGGAGCACACACTTCTGCCAGGATCCTGCAGGGATTGAGGTAGGGGCTGACGACTCCCACCCTACCCCAGCAAAGCCATGCCCTTAGGGGATATAATGAGGCCCAATAATGAGCAAACACAGTGGGAAGTGCGGGCCCAGGGCCTTGGGCCAGGAGAGTGCCTGGGAGCCATTGGGGTAACTGCCCATGTCCTTTCGCCACCTCATCTCTGCCCTGGTCCAGGGTGCCTTGTGAGGGGAGTCTTCTATGGCTGGAACCCAACCCATGGCCAGCTTCTTCCTGGACCCCAGTCCTACCTCCCTGTGGAGGATGTCAACAATTCAGGTAGGAGCCACGCTGGCGGGCAGTGCCTTGGGTGGCTGCACCAAGCCAGACTGCCCATGAACTGACCTCCCCCTTGCCCCAGACTGCTGGCTCCACATCCGCCTGTACTACTGTGACGTGCTGGTGAAGGAGGTGACCACCCGCACGGCCGAGGGCTGCCGCATCACCACCAGCGCTGTGCCGGCCGACAGCGAGCACCTCTACGGCCCCTCCTGCATGGAGCAGATAAAGTTCCCTCCACCGCAGGTGCTCAGCGGCCATGGCCACGTGGCCTGCATGACCGACGTGCTGGAGCGACTCCTGCCTCACCTGGAGCGCGGGGTGCTGCTGTGGGTAGCACCTGAGGGGGTCTTCATGAAGCGCCAGTGCCAGGGCAGGGTGTACTGGAATGGGCCACTGGCCCCACACAAGAACTGGCCCAACAAGCTGGAGAGGGAGAAGACCTACAAGCTGCTGGACACACAGCAGTACATACAGCGTAAGTCCTGGGAGTCCCTGCTGCTCTCAGGAAGAGGGGCAGGTCCTGCCCTGGTGTGGCTGATGGGGGCTGTGGGGACCCCGTGTCCCCTGACAGGGTTGGTGTCTTGCAGAGGTGCGGGAGTACCTGAGCAACGGGCAGCTCATGCCCCAGTACCAGATCTACTTGTGCTTCGGGGAGGAATACCCCACCAGAGCTGGGCCCCCCTTCCAGAAGCTCATCATGGCTCACGTGAGTACCCACTGGGGCTGGCACCCCCGAGTACCCCCAAGCCAGGCATGGGGACCATTGCGATGTGGGGACACGGACCTGTGCCCATCCTCCATCATTCTGTGCCTCCACAGGTGGAGCCGGTGTTTGCACGGGAGCTCTTCCATCACGCCCAGCGCTTGAGGCCGACGCTGCTCTGCAACTCCCCCCAGCCCTGCGTCCCTGGCACCTCCAGCCACGTTCTCCATGTCCTCAAACAGCTCTGCCAGCCCTGAGCTGGGTGGGAGAAGAGAGCCCAGTTGCCATAAAGTCTCAGAGTGGGAGGCTCTGATCCCCGCGGCACCACTCCAACTGCATGTCCCGAGGCAGAGTGTGCAGGGTGCTCAGCGTGTGGGACCAGACAAGGATGGATGTTAGCTGGGGTGGGCAGATGCTGCTGCCCCTGTGATTGCTGTATTTATTCCCCAGGAGTCCCCCAGGTGGGATTTGTTTGCGTGCCTGTTCAGCAAGCTGGAGCAGACCTGGCTCTGTCCTTGCACCTTGTGCTGCCAGGACTCGCCATTAGCAAACCTTAGAAATAAAGGTTGTGTTTTCGTATCGGTGTTGGGGGCTGGCTCTGGTTTTGGGGGGCTGGTGCTGGTCCAAGCAGAGCACGGGTGGCTGGGGAAGCTGAGGGCCAGACAGAGCCTCATGTGGGCAAAGCCAGCTCAGCCCCAGCCACAGGGAAACAGCGTGAGACAACCCCCTGCCCCAGCGCTGGCTCCAGACCTGTCCTGCCCCTTGTCCCAGCCCCTTGGCAGGGGTGAAGGCAGCAGTGAGGTGCCCGTTAGCTGCTCTGCTGACCCAGCAACACAGAAGCCTGTCCTAAAGGCACTCACTACCTGTGCCTCAGTTTCCCCTCATGAGTGGTGTGATGGGGCTCCTGGGGCCCGTGCTGCGCCCAGAGTTTTGGGAACAATGCAGAGACCTGGCACAGGACAGAGCACAAGCCCAGGCTGGGAGCAGGGGCTGAGGCACTACGGTGAGCAGGGGGCAGGTGGGCATCTGAGGGCAGGCAGCACCCTCAGTCCTGCCAACATCCCTCACTCAGCCCCGCTCCAGCCCAGCCGGAGCCCAGCTGCACGCCGTGAGCAGGACAGGATGAGAACCAGGTCGTGGGAACCTTCCGTGGGAAAAGGGGCTGGGGGAGCCTGGGGCTGTGCCCGCCTCTGCCCTGGGGCTGCCGCGGCCGTGCCAACCCCGAGGCCACTGGCCGCTGGCCGCAGGCCTTGGCGGCGCATCCGTCCGTCTGTCCACAGGGACCAGTGCTGGACGGCAGAGCCCCGCTCCGCCCTGGGCGGCCCCTCAGAGGAGGGGCCCGCCGCCCCCTCTCCGGCCGGCGGGTTTTAACGGGCCGTGCTGGGGCCGTGCGGCAGAGCGGGATCAGCGGCAGCGCTGGAACGGCGGGGGCCGGCCGGGAGGATGCAGCCGGATCTCCCCGTCGGCGACGCGGCGCTGCGCAGCCCGCCGGCCCCTGAGCCGGCCGGCGGCGCCTTCCCCAGCGCCGAGGCCACCAAGCCACCTTACAGCTACATCGCCCTCATCACCATGGCCATCCAGAGCGCGCCCGAGCAGCGCATCACCCTCAGCGGCATCTACCGCTACATCATGGGCCGCTTCACCTTCTACCGTGAGAACAAGCAGGGCTGGCAGAACAGCATCCGCCACAACCTCTCCCTCAACGAGTGCTTCGTCAAAGTGCCCCGTGATGACAAGAAGCCGGGAAAGGGCAACTACTGGACCCTCGACCCTGACTGCTACAACATGTTTGAGAACGGCAGCTTCTTGCGGCGCCGCCGGCGCTTCACCAGGAAGAGGGGCCTCCGGGAGGCACCGGGCACTGAGGGAGACGAGGGGCGCGGGAAGACCCCCAGACAGCAGGCGCGAGGGCTGCCCGCTGCCCCGCTGCCTGAGGAGGGGAAGGCAGAGGGGGGCTACACCTCGCCGTCGGCCGCAGGACGCCTGCCGAGCCCTGCCTCTCTGTCTGAGGGTGCCGGGGTGCCGGGGTGTGCTGAGCCCTGTGCCCGGCGTCAGCCGCCCAAGGCCAGGCAGCCCTGCCTGTACCTGCCGGACATGCCACAGCCCAAGGGGCCGTTCTTCACACCCCCCGAGAGCCGCCCGCCCAAGGAGACTGTCTTCGGGGGGCTCCCGGCGGCGCTGCAGCTGCCCCGGCCAGGTCAGTACCCATTGCCCAGCGAGCGCCCGGCCCAGCACCAGCACCCTGCCTTGCTGCCCGCTCTGCTGCCCACCCAGCACAGGGACCCCCCGCAGGACTCGCCGGCTACCCCAGACACCCCCCCGGGGCAGCTGGAGGGCAAGGAGCTGGCTGCCCCTGGGTTGGGGCCATGTCAGCCATTCGGGCAGGTGCCACCTGCATTTCCTGGCAACCTCCTCGGCACGGGCAAGCCCCCCTCATCCTGCTTCCTGGCGGAAGAGGGCTACACGCAGCCCCACCTGCCCGTGTTCGGCTCCTTCAGCCGGCCGGGCCCCGAGGCGCTGGGCAGCAGCTACCAGTGCCGGGTGCAGGCGCTGAGCTTCTGCATGAAGGAGCGGCCCTGCAGCACAGCGCTGGAGCATCTCCTGGCTGCGGCGCCCCCGGCCCCTGCCGCCCCCCGCCAGCCACCCTTCGGGGCCATGGGGCCACGGGCAGGTGAACAGAAGGAGCCATGGGGGCCGGGGACCGCGATCCCGCTGCAGGGGGGTAATGGCTACCCCCTGGGGCTGCCCCCCTGCCTCTATCGGACACCCGGCATGTTCTTCTTCGAGTGAGGGACTACCCACCCTGGGACCACCCAGCACCCAATAAAACACATTCCCCAACGCTGCCTCTGTGGTCTCTGTGCCCCATTCGAAGTGGGCAGTGGGCAGGGGCAAGCTGGGGACCCTCAGCCCCAGCTCAGGTGCTGGCTGGGGGACACGTGTCCCCAGGGTGGCCTGGCACAGCCCACATCCCCACCAGTCCCTCTGTCAGTGATCACTGACTGGATGGTGAGGCCATGCGGGGACGGGGCATGGCCTGGGTCAGGGCACCTACACCCAACACAGGTCTTGTGTCCCTGGGAGATGCTGGGGACAAGGTCCTGCCACAATGTGGGCCAGGAGCCTCTGAAGCGCCATCCCATGGTAGTGCGAGGGAACTTTGTCCCTGGGGGTCAGGGGAATGTGCTGCAGCAGAAGTTATCCCGCAATGGAGCCCCACTGTCACCTCCCTGTGCCTGGGACCCCTCCAAGTTCCTGGCTTTGCACAGGGTGTCACACGTGGCACAAGTGGCACCAGCCTCAGTGTGTGGCCCTGCAAATGGACCCTGGAGGCATCGGGGGTTGTGGCACCGTGTGGAAGCTCTGCTATGGGGGGGGGGGGTGGGGGGGTGGAGGGGGAGTGGAGGGGGGGACAGACAGGGGACAGGGCTCCCTCCCCTCTCTGTCCTTGCTTGTGGCTGTGCCAGTGCCTGGCTGGGATTCCAACAAGTCCCTGCAGACTCCAAGACCAGGGCAGCCCCAAAGATGGGCTGTGCCAGGGGCTGCAGCTCTGATGGGAACAGCCAGGAAAGTGGATTCCTCCGACCTGAATCATGCAGGGTGGCTGCCAGTGAAGAGGCACCAGCTGAGTCACCAGTGTTGACACTGGGCTGGGCACAGGGACATGTCCCAACTGGCCAGGCTGGGAGACACTGGAGTGGTCAGGGTCCTCACACAGTCCTAGGATGGGACCTGGCCACCATCCCCTTCCTACACAGCACTGGGACACCCGAGTCAGCACCTCTGAGCACTGAAGTGGGGCCAGAGTGATGCTGGCAAAGTGGGGGGCTGTGCTCGTGCCCCCCATCCTGCCAACCCCAGGATGGGAGAGGGATCTCCCCAGGAGCAGCAATACCCAGGCCCCATGGCACAGCCAGCCCTAGGATAGACACAGGGCTCGCTGGGGCTCTCCATGCTGATGTGGGGACCAAATTTGTGTCAAAGTCCCCCCATCTCCCCAAGGCTAGCAGGACTCCAGTTTGGCCAGGGTCGGGGGTCTCTGCGGGGGCCGTGCTGGCACGGAGGGACACTGCCGTCACTCGGGGACCGGGAGCACCGCGGCCGCGTCAGCTCTGTTACCAGCCCCCAGACGGCTGCTGCTGGGCCATGGCTGTGTCCCAGCCCCGGGCAGGGCAGGGGGGGCCGCCCTTCATCATCGGGGGCCGCCACTCAGCCCCGGGCCTCTCTTTTCTCCCTTTTTTTTCCCTACCCAGTGGAAAACAATATTTGAGCGCCTACATCATGCTGGCGTCTCCGGAGCGGCCGGCGGCGAGAGCGGCTGACCTCAACCCCCTCCTTCGCACGGTCCCCGGGGGCGCGGGAGGAAGCAAACGCCGCAGCCATGCCCAGGGGCCGTCTGGTTCCCACGCAGCGTGGCCAGGCCCTTCGCCCGCCCCGGCTGGGAACACACGGCCCCGGCTGGGAACACACGGCCCCAGCCCCATGCTGTGCCCGATATGGGATCCCTGTGCTGGGAGCAGTGTGGCGCATCCCACTGTCCCCCAAACTGCAGCAGCTGCTGGGGATGGGGACTCCTGTCCTGCACAGCCTGCACTGCCCGGGGGTGCAGATCAGAGCCATGTGCTCTCCCAGCGCTCCCCTTTCCCACCCTCACCCCGACTGCCGGTCATGGACCCGCTGTTCTCCCAGCTCTGCCTCCTTCCTGGCTCACTCCCGGCTCGCTGTGGGTGGCCTGGCCCCCTGCCCGCTCGCCCGCTCCCATCCTGGGCTGTGCCGTGGCCGGGGCTGTGCTGCACCCAGTCATGGGGCGAACCTGCTGCTGCTGTCGGTGGTGCTGCCAGGTGCCAGTGCTGGAGGTCTGCCCACTCCCCTTCCCTCCCTGCACTGCCTGAGGGGCTCCTTGTTTCTGCAGGCAGGGTGGGTGCCACAGGAACAGGGTGCATGGGGAGTGTGTGCTGCTCCAGGCTCCGGGGATGGATGCTGAGGACACACGTGTGCACACCCAGACTGCCCTGTTCATCAGTGGGGGTGATGAGGACCCGGCACATAAGGCATGGAACTGGCTGCTGTGGCCTGTGCTGGACCAGGAGCAGCCCTGTCCATTGGCCCCAGTGGGACCTGTCCACTCCAAGCAGCTTCAGGGGCTCATGAGCCCTGTTGGCTGGGAACATAGGATGGGATCATGGCTACTTCCATGGGTGTCAGCCATGTGGCCCCACTCATTCAGCCCCAGTGTGTGTCTCTGTAGGGTCCCAGGGTAGGAAGGAGGAGGCTGGAGAAACCAAACCAGGCTGTGGGGTAGGGGTCCCCCACCCTGTGATGTGCTGGTGTCTGTCCATCCCTCTGCCTCAGATGTGCACACACAGGGCTGTGCTCAGGAACACATCCCCTACAGCAGCTCAGGGTGCCAGGAATGTCCGGGGCTGATGGTCCATCTGGAAGCCCCATGGCTACCCCGCAGCAGGGCCCTGCAGCCCCTGTGGCCGGCCGGGGCCAGGGCCGGGACCAGAGCAACGCGCGGCTCCTGGGGCCAGACAGGAAAGAGACGTCACTGCCATGGAGCGTAACTCAAACCAGATGGGGCTGCACTGGCGTCCAGGCCTGCGGGGTGGTCACCGACAGGAACCGGTCAAAGGCTGCCGGCAGGAAGCGGCTGGGAGGGACGCCTGCGGTGGGAGCCGGAGTCCAGGCTCTGGCAGCCTTAACCACTTCAGGGCCAGCCACAGCTCCCCTGGGCAAAGGGGTACCAGTACCCCCCAGCCCTTGCCTGGGCATCCCACCCCTATGGGCAGATGCTGAAGATGTGAGGACACCTCTGACTGCTGATCCATCCACCCATCCATCCAGTCGCCTCCCCTTCCCCCATCCCCCTGGGGTGCTCAGAGCTGTTGGGTGTGGAGACCAGAAACCCTTGGCACCATGCCTGCACAGCCCTGCCCAGGACGTACCAGGTGGTCCCTGTCCACAGCACAGGCTGGACCCATTCCCTCTACCACAGAGATGAGACGCTGCTTCCCATCCTCATCTCACTTATCCTGTGACTGTCGGGCCCCACAGGTGGCGGTAGGGCCTCCCCAGCCCCCCGTAGTGGCAGGTGTGGGCTGTGGCAGACCTGTACATTTATTTACAAGAAGGCGAGCGCTGTGGAAGGCTCCATTATGGGGCAGGGTCCCACCAGCCGTGGCTGCTGTCTGGTGGGGACAAGCCTAAAGCCCCTTCCCCTGCTGCAGCCAGCAGGGGTGAGGGGCAATGTCTCCCTGTGTCTCTCCTCAGTGTTTTTCCAGCAGGCACAGAGGGCACAGACAGCTCCAGAGCAAACACACAGCCTTGGCTTGGCGGGGCTCAGCCATGGCAAAAGCCAAAGCTGGAGGACCTCTTGCCAACCCCCCATCCCCTCCTGCAGTGGGCAAGGCTGGATGCTACAAATCCCCGGGGATGCCCATCCTCCGGCAGCACCGGGGAGGCCCAAGGGATGCAGGCAGAGAGGCCGGGGACGGGACAAGGCGCGAGAGCAGGAGCAGCACCCCCTCCCCAGTCCCAGCAGGTCCCGCGGAGCCCCCGCACAGGGCGGGGAGCTGGCGGCCGCGGCCGGAGCGGCGGAGCAGTTCCGGTGTGTTGGTGGTCGGGTGAGCGGTGCCGGCCGGAGCGGGGAGCGCGGGCCAGCTGCTCTGCATTAGCCCGCCTCGCTCATCGCGCTCTGCCGGGGACGGGTGAAGCAGAGGTTGTGTTTTTCCCCCGCTGGCAGAACCGAAGGGCAGGGAGGGCAGGAGGAACACAAAGCCTCCTTCTTTCCTCGTTGGCTCCCAGCTGGGGACGCCGCTGGAAGCGTGCTTGCTGCTTCCTCCCTTCCTGTGCGAACAGCAGCTCGGGGCCAGCTCCGCTCCCACATGCCCAGCTGGCCAGGAGGAGGTGCTTCAGCCCCGGCTCCGGTGCCAAGGTACCAGGGTGGGGGTCCGCGGTGCCCTCCAGCATCATCGCCGAGCCACAGAGCTGGGAAGGGAGGCTGGGCAGTGCAGGGGCCAGCGGCAGCGAAGGCAGGGCAGGGCTGCGGCATTTACAGGCAGAGAGGGCACATTTCGAATCCAAAAGCAGCAAGCACCAGGTGGCCGAGGCAGCGGGATCACACCGGAATGGCCTTCCTCCTCCCCGAGGGCACGGGAAGGAAGCGTGAGCAGAGCAGAGACGCTGCAGGTCGGGCATGACGCAGCCGGGCCAGGGCCAGAGATGAGATCAGAAACCTCCACTCCGGAGCAGCCTCACAGTCTGAGGAAATCCCGACGGGAGCGTCGGCTCCGTGGGAGTGAGGAGGGTTGGAGCCTCAAGAGCCCCAAGAACACTGCGAGCATCCCCAGCGGTGATGTGGTCCTGAGCGCAGTGATGCTGCCCGGCGCGGGACCAGCTCGGCAGAGCTGCTCCAGACTGGTGGGGGTCCCTCTCAAGTAGTTCCTTTCTGGCCTCGGCTCCCCTGGGAGCCCAGCTCAGATGCCCAGCGCTGTCAGGGACCCCGAGCTGGTGATCTTCCTGAAGCGGTTGGCAGCACACACCCCGATGAAATTTTTCTGTGAAGGGGAAGAGGAAAGGTGCTCATCCTCTGGCAAGGGCTGTGGCACTGGAGGTTGAGCCAGACCCTGCTCTGGGGCCTGACACTACTCCTGCCCCCAAAAGCTGTTCTTGGGATCGGCTCAGGAGTAACCACCACATGCTTGATGGGGGTCTTACCTCAGGGGCATCCATGCTCAAGAGTCCCCAGCCCTGTGTCCCAGCTGCAGCAGCACAGAGAGACAGAACATTCTCCATGCTCCAGATGCCATCCACCAGGACAGGCAGAGTCTGGCAGCCCCCTCCCAGCCCCCTCAGAAGCTGCTGACCCTCACGCCCATGCCAGCTTCCCGCACCTTCCAGCGCCGTCTCATGACGTATTTCTTGAGCAGCACTTGGGACTTGAGCCGCCGGTTGCAACGTTTGGCCTTTTCTGCCAGATTATTGAGCCAGGGATGCTGCAGGCACTGGTTAGCACTCATCCGAGCACTGGGGGTGAGAGGAGCCTGTGTCAACCCTGCTTGAGCCCCTCACCCCCAACCACCCCCTTCTCCAGCCACTCCAGAGCCCCAAAACCCCATAATCCTGCAGGGAGGAACCGGAGGGAAGCATGTGCTCAGGTACTGGTGGGGCTGGGCAGGACCCAAGGGGTCCAACACATCCTGCTTGGGACAGGTGTCCCTGGAGGGATGCAGGGCTCTGTTGGGGACAATCAGAGTCGGGCAGAGCCCCTGGGTTTCATTCAGTGCAGGACCCAGGGGATGCTGCATGTCTTGGTGAAGAGGCAGCACATGATACCCAGGGCCGCTCTGGGGATGCCCACCCCAGGACCCCATGGCCACTGCCAGCCTCACACCTCTTATCCTTGATGATGAGGTTTGAGACAAAGTCCTTGGCCTCATCGGAGACGCTCTCAAAGGTCTCCTCGTCGAAGTACCAGTTGGCAGCCAGGACGTTGTTGAGTGTCTCGGTGTCGTCATCACCCAAGAAGGGGGAGAGGCCGCTGAGCCTGGGGGTGCAGGGAGGTGAGGAGTCAGGTGCTCTCAGGCTGCGGCACCTCCCAGACCCCCTGGAAGAGAGCCAGTCTGGCCAGGGCTGCTCCAGGGATGTGTTGGCACTGTCCTGTGCTCCTGCCTGCAGCCAGCCTGAGCCTCTTCCTGCCCCCCAGCCCCTAACCTTCCATGGCCATCTCCCCATCCAGGACCCCCCACCTGCCACCAAGCAGGCAGGTGCTTGGGGACAGCCCTGCACCCAGGAGAGCTCTGTCCCAGCACCACAGCTCCCCAGCATGGCACTGGCAGCCCCTGCCCAGCCCTGACGTACAGCATGTAGGTGATGACGCCCATGCTCCACATGTCTGTGGAGTAGGAGACTTGCTCGTAGTTGACCACCTCAGGGGAGAGGAATTCAGGAGTTCCAAAGTTCACTTTCAGCTTCTCGTTGGGATTGTACCTGCAGCCGAGGGGGGTGCAAGTCAGCAGAAGGGGGACAGGCTGCTCCCCCAAACCACTGCCCCTCTTTCAGCAGATGCTGCCCTCCCCAGTTAGTCAGGGAGAGCCGTGGCCAAAGCAATGGCCTAGAGCAGGTCCTGGGGCTCCTGGTACCCAAAGGCACACAGAGATGAAGGGTGGAAGGGGAACAGGGACGAGGGACAGAGCTGAGGAAGAAAACCTCACCTTCGAGCCAGCCCAAAGTCGATGATCTTCACCATGTGCCCAGTGGCAGCGACGCAGAGGATGTTCTCAGGCTGTGGGGACAGGGTGACCATTGCCCCACCACTGAGAGAGGGTCCTGCAGCTGACCCGCACCAGAGCAGTGCTGACCCACGGGCACCCCTCCCACCGCTAGCCAGTGTCCTGCTGTCACCCTTGGCCCTGTCATTGTCCGCCCCAGCCCCGCACCTTGAGGTCGAGGTGGAGGACGCGCATGTGGTGCATGAAGCGGATGCCCTCGCAGATCTGCCGGACGAACACCATGCAGTCCACCTCCGTCAGGTGGTAGTCATCGTCGATGATCCGCTCAAAGAGCTCACCACCCTCCACACTGCATGGGGATGGACCATGGGGTCATTTTGGGGGGGGCTCCCTGCCCCAAGCCATCCTCCTGCAGAGTTCCCTGCCCTCCTGGGGACCCTGGCCCAGCTCCACCATGGAGATGCTGAGCAGAGCCAGGGTGGGATGCAGCATGTTGGGGTTGGACAGCCCCAAGGTAGGCACAGGTACTCACAATTCCATGAAGAGAATGATCTCCCGGGGCGTTTCGATGGCGTCGTAGAGCTGGATGAGGTTGTGGTGGTTCAGCTGGTTCATCACGTCGATCTCCAGCAGCACCATCTCCTGCAGAAGGAGCCCCAGGATGGTGTGGGGTGTCAGCCCTGGCTGTACCACTGGGACAGGCTGTGTCCCCACACCAGGGGGGCACACAGAGCATCACACTGCCCCCCCCGCCCAGTGCCATTCAGACCTTGTCCTTTGCTCCCTGCTTCCGGATCACTTTGGCTGCCAGCTTGAGCCCCGTCTCCTTCTCCGTGCACGTGTGAACTTCACCAAACTTGCCCCTGGCGAGGGAGGCAGGGAGAGGTGCCCATGCCATCAGCCACCCAGGCTGCTGGGGACCCTCACGCTGCACTGGGGTGCTGCTCTGCACTGGCTGAGGCACCCATCCTGCCCAAGGCACCCACCCATCATGACCAAAGGAGTCCCACTGACACAAAGCCACTGCCCAAGGCTGGAGGGCAGCTCAGGACAGGCCAGGGGAAGCACTAGGGCCCCTCCTTACCCCCCCAGGATGTCTTTGGAGCTGAGGCTGAACTGGGAGCTGACACTGGCGGAGCGCAGGGTGACGGTGCGATGTGCGAAGGGCGCTGGTGGCGGAGGGACATCGTCTGCCCAGAGAGAAAGGCTGAGGTGAGAAGGGAATCTGCTGTCCAGGGGACCCCACTCGTGGGTACCCCGGGCTGCCCTGGTGTGGGGTGAAGACAGGCACCCAGCCAAGCCTGTGGGTACAGGATGTGGCCAGGTATTGAGTGCTGGGCTGTGACCCAGGGGCTCCTGGCTGGGGCTGCACTGGAGGATGCAGCAACCCCTGAAGGGTCCCTTGCTACTGCCCACAGCATTGTCCTGCTGCACGGCACCAACCCTGTTCCATGGCACTCACCTCGCTCCATGGCACCCATCCTAATGCATGGCACCCACCTTACTTCATGACAGCCACCCCCACCATCCCACATCGCATTTATCCTTTCCAGGCCATGTCATTGTCCATCACCCTCTCCAGGCCAACCCCCCTCCATGCCACCACCTCCTGCCCACCCTTCCAGGACAGATCCCACTCACAGGGCACCCCATGCACCCATTCCTGCACCACCCTTTCCCAGGTGAGAGCAGGAGCTGGCCTCACAGGGATCCCCACAAGCACCCACTGCCCCCAAGCCCTGCCATCCCCACAAGGACAGTGGTGCAGGATATGAGGATGTGCTGTGCCCTGCCACCAGCCAGACAGTCACTGTCACTACCCAGCCTCCTCTTCCTCACAGTCAGTGTGGCCAGAGCAGGCCAGGAAGGGACACGACATATTTAGCCCTGTTTACAGTGAAAGGGGAGCTCGAAGGCCACCAGGCAGGTGACAAGCCAAGGACAGGAGCTGGCAGCATGGAGGGCAGTATGGGCAGCAGGCAGGGCCATGGGGTTCCCAGGCTGTCACTCCACAGAGGGTCCAGGGGGGTAAGGAAAAGGCAGGTAACTCATGGCCTTACCCAATATCCCAAAAGAGTCTTCCTTCCCAAAATCGGGGGTGAGGTAGGGGCTGGGGGGTGGCTTTGCCTCCATCAAAGATGGTTGCACCCCAGGTCCAGGCTGCTCCGCAACCCCAGCAGGATCTGGGGGCTGCCCTGTGGCACTGGGCAATGTCCTCTCCTGTGGGGTGCCAGGTGGCTCCAGAGGCTGCAGGTCCCCCAGGGCTGGTGGGCCAGAGCCAGGCTCTGTCGGACCCTCTTTTGGCTCCACCATCGTGATCTCCTCTGCTATTGTCTCCATTGCTGCCACCTCTGCCCAGGGCTGCTCCTCCCTGGAAGCAGGAGTGGGAGGTGAGCAGAGCCCAGCCAGCAGCTCCCAAGCCCAGCACCCAGGGACCCAGGGCTCCCTGGAGCAGCGAGGGGGATCCCCCCCATCCCAGGAGGGTGTGGGTACCTGTGGCAGGCAGCCGGGCAGCTCAGGCTCTGCAGCAGGACTGGGCGTGGGGGCTCGGGGATCGTTGGTGGCTGTCCCTCTGTCTCCTTGGACTCTCTCTCCCCTTCACCCTGACCCTTCACAGCAGCCATGGCTGCTGCCTCCATGGGCTCTGCAGCCCCATCCCCAGCCTCTGCTCCAGCTGTGGGAGGCTCCACCTCCGCAGCTTTTTCCCCTCCATCCCGAGCCTTTGCAGCCACTGAGACCTTCTCCTTTGTAGGATCTTTCCCTCCAGCTCCAGCCTTTGATGCAACTGTGGATTTTTCCACCTTTGCAGTTTTCTTCCCTCCATCCTGTACCTTTGCAGCTGCTGGGGACTTCTCCTTTGCAGGCTCTTTTTTGCCTCCACCTTGAGCCATTTTTGCAGCTGGTGTTTTCTCTGCCTTTGCTGCTGCCTTCTCTCCATCCTGAGCCTTGGCAGCATCTGGAGCTTTCTCCTTTGCAGGAATTATGGCTTTCTCCTTCACTGAAACTGGAGCTTTTTCCTTCACTGGAGCTGGAGACTTCTCCTTCGTGGGCTCCTTTTTGCCTCCATCTGGAGCCTTTTTAACTGCTGGGGTTTTTTCTGCCTTTACTACTTTATTCTCCCCACTCTGAGCCTTTGCAGCACCTGGGGCCTTCTCCTTTGCAGCAGCCGTGGTTTTCTCCTTTGCAGGCTTGGTATCAGCTGGGGCTTGTTCTGCCTTTGCATCTTGCTTCCTTTCATCCAGAGCTTTAGCAGTGGCTGGGACCTCCTGTTTTGCAACCACTGTGCCTTTCTCCTTTGCCGGTTCTCCTTTGCCTCCATCCTGAGCCTGAGCTTCAGCCAAGGCTGTCTCCTCAATAGGTTTTGCCTTCCCTCCTTCAGAGTTTGCTGCAGCCAGAGCCTTCTCCTTGGTGGGCTCTGCCTTTCCACCACTCTCAGCCCCTGACCCACCAGGGGCTTGCTCATTCTTGGGCTTGTCCTTTCCTTCATCCTGCGCCTCAGTTACAGCCAGGCCCTTCCCGTCCATGGGCTCCTCCTTCCCTTTCTCATGTTCTCCCACAGCTGGAGCCTTCTCCTCCCTGGGCTCATCCTTCCCTCCATCCTTAGCCTTTGCAGCAGCTGAAGCCTTTCCTCCTTTGAGCTCTTCTGCAGCCAGAGCTTTCTTCTTCCCAGGCTTATCTTTCTCATCCTTCCCTACACCCTGGGCCCCAGTGGCAGCTGGCACCTTCTCCCCGATGGATGCTGCCTGCCCTTCATCAGATACTGCCTGTCCTCCATCACGCTGCACAGCCGAAGCCTCCTCTCCCCGGACTGCTTCCCGTCCATCCTGGGGCTCTGGAGCAGCCAGAGCTGTCTCCTGCTCCGGCTCTGTCTTCCCTCCTCCAGCCTCTCCTGCAGCCTTCTCCTGCCCAGGCTCATCTGTCCTTCCGTCATGTGCCACGGTGGCAGCTGGCACTGTCCCCCCAGTGTCGGCACCATCCGCCGCTCCGCCCTGCTCCATGGGACGCTCCAGGCAGGAGGCGGCTGCCCTGCGGTGCTCCCGGTTCGGCGACGCTCCTGCGGGAGGGAAAGCAGCAGCTGAGGGCTCGCCGGAGCCGACGCCCTGCAGAGGGGACGGCAGGACTCGGGCAGTGGCTCTGCTCCTGCAGGGATGAGCTGCTGCCATCCAGCCGGGAGCTGTGCCCCCGC
This sequence comes from Corvus moneduloides, assembly GCF_009650955.1. Classification (NCBI taxonomy): domain Eukaryota; kingdom Metazoa; phylum Chordata; class Aves; order Passeriformes; family Corvidae; genus Corvus; species Corvus moneduloides. Next base: position 7,696,322 of record NC_045492.1, read on the forward strand.
CGCCCAGCCGGCGGCTCCCCGGCTGGTGGCACCGAGCCAGGGCCCCCACGTGGCCACCAGTCCCGGCACCGTCCCATTGTGCCCCGATATCTGCCCCGCGGTGACTGATCGATGGCCTGACCCCGGCACCTGTCACCGGGTGCCTGGGGCCTCCGACGTGCGAGCAGCCAGCGCGGCGCGGCCAGGGTGACAATTTAAGGCCACATCCCACCATGGCAGAGCAGGAGACACAGGCTCTGGCCCCGGGCTGGCAGTGGGGATCAGGAGAGGTGAGCGCTGCCGGCACAGCCCCACTACTGCTCCCCCTGAACCACACAGGAGGTCCAGCCATGCAGGCAAACCCCATCTGCTCAGGGGCCACACAGACCCCGCACCCAGCAGCCGCCTGCGCTGCTCGTCCCCCTGCCCAGGGGTAACCGGCTCTGCCAAGGGGACCTGTTGGTGCCCTGTACCTGCCTTGGACTTCAGCCCAGCACCTGATCCCCAAATCCCCGTTCTGCCCTGGGCTCCACTGCCCTCCTGTGCCTGGTCATCTTTCCTCACCCTGTCCCAAAACACTCCATTGTGCAGCCGTCCAGAGCGCAGGACAGCCCAGCCCCAGAATAAACCTAACAGCAACCATCCCAGTAACAGGGAAGTTGCTTGCTGGTCTACTGGAACAGGAGGTGCAGCAGAGCAGTGCCTGGGAGAGCATTCCCACATCCCACAGCTCAGCACAGGAAGCCCATGGGGATGGACGTGTTCTTCCCAGGGCTGGGGGCTCCACTATCCACAGGATCCCCCACCACCATGCCCCAAGTCAGAAGCCATGGAGACCCCCCCGGCCCCTTTACCTGGGTCTTGGTGCAGTGGGTGATCAGGGGGGCAGCATCCGCACTGTGGCAGCGCTGGAGGGAGCAGCCTCTTCTATCCCGGGTGTAACGGAGCCGGATTAGTGGGGCAGAGGAGGATCCTTTACAGCAGCGGGAGCCGGCCCGCTTCGCCTTTCCCAGCACCTGTTACTGCTGGAGCCCGTTCAAAGGACACGCCACTCTCGCCTGTCCCCCGTGGGCTGGGGACACTCAGAAAAGAGGCAGGGGACAGGGACGGACTTGCCTCCTGCTCCAGCACAGCACCACAGGGAGCGCTGGCACTGGACACAGTGGCACCCCAAAACCATCCCACTGGGGTGGCCTGGGTCAGCTGGACAGGGTCCAGGTAACTAAGGCCCTCCAAGGTGCCCACAAGTGACACAAGGTGGCCACTGGCCAACCCACGGGGATGGTGGCTGGGAGTAGCTGGTGATGGTGCTGGTCCCCCGTGCTGCTGAGCTGTGGCCAGCTCTGCCCACTGGCACTGGCCCTTTGGGAGAGCAGCTCCAAGGGACCCTGCGCTCTGTGGGTACGATGTGGCACCACTGGGCACTGCCACTGGGCCTTGATGAAGGTGACAGCAGCTGGGAAGTGGGCACTGGCCAATGGCTGCAGCCGCCCCTAGGAACCAGTTGAAAAACTTATTTTCTGCAAAATCAAGTGTTTTGGGAATCAGGGTAAGAAACAGAGGAGCTGGAGGCTCCAGAGGGGTTGGGCTGTGTGTATGGGTGCTGCACAGACATTGCCAGCTCCTTCTGTGTGTGGGTGCTGCACCCCAGGACACACTTCAGGCACTGCGCAGGGCTGGATCCTGGTGTGTGCTGGAGGAGCAGGGCTCTCCCCAGGGCTGGGCTGGCCGGGTGCCCCCAGGGAGGCTGAGGTTACCCTGGGCTCCTCCAGCCTCAGCCTCTGCCAGCTGCCAGCCTGGTCCTGCCTCCCAGCTCCCCATCCCACAGCCTCACAAAGCTCAGGTCCTGCCAGACACCAAACCTGGCTGCTTAAACCTTGCTTTGCTTTCTCCTCAGTTTAAACCTCACCTGTGGCAGGGCTGGAGGCTACAGCAGCAAAGGTGGTGGGGAGGCTGCCCTGGCCAGTGCCATCCCTGATGGAGCTGAGTCAATGCCACCAGCACAAGCAGCAGCAGCCCCCCAAGTGCAGTGCTCACTTTGCCTGCAGCACCTCTCAGGGGGACCAACACTGCCCAGGCAGTGCTGCTGCTCTGCATTGCCAAATCCCAGCTCCCAGTGAAGCACCAGCATGTGTGCCATGGCCTGGGTCAGACTTTGCCAGTGGTTCACATGTGACATCGAAAGTGAGACAAGCCAGGATGGGAGCACAGCTGTTCCCCTGTCCTTGAGGTACTGCTGTCCCACCTGTCCCTGCCCTGGCCTCAGGCACCCACCATCAACACCTCGATGCAAGAGCAACACTTGCTCAGCAGGACACAGCTGGGGAATCCTGAGCAGACACGGAGCTCTCTTGCTCCAGCCTTCACAGCTCGGATTTGTGGCTTCAGCAAGGCCAGCTCCTTTTCTAAAATCCATGGCAGGACTTGGAATGTGGTGAGGACCAGCAGGGATAATGCAGGAGCAGGCACACAGCTCCAACTCTCTGATGTGCTGATGCAGTTGAGTAGAAGCAGAGGTTGGAGCATCACCAGCATCCACAGCTCTTGGTGACGATGACACCCATGTGGCCCAGTCCTGGCACAGCCACGGCTCCTGTGATGAGTGGGAGTCCCCCACCTTGGCCTCTGGGAGGGCCACAGTCAGGAATAACTGGTCAGAAGCTGTGCCTGGCCAGCAGGGACTCTGCCCATCGACTGTCATCGCCAACATACACTTTTGGAATTGCCTCTCCCTTCCTCCAGCCAAGGGCTGCCAGGCACCTGGAGGCCACCAATGTCACTTCAGGCACAATCTGCCACCACTCCACGAGCTTTCAGATCTGCACCCTCCTGGCAAACCCCAGGTGGAAGCAGCATATCCATGCCCAGGCATGAGGCAGGAGCCATGCCCCACAGCCCCCTTGGTGCTGTTGGTGTGGTGGACACTGGGATAAAATTCTCCAAGGAGAGCAGGAGCAAGCACCTGGACACTAGCCAGCCTTCCTGGGATGCCTGCAATCTTCCACACTCCCTGGGAGCAAGGCTGGTCTGCACACAAATCCTTGAGACAAGGTGAGGAAGCAAAGCCCTGAGCGTGGGTACTGGGGAGCTATGGTTCTCCAAAGGCAGTGGGGGACCATGGTTTGGCATTATCACAGATAAAATTCATTTGTGGGCAGAGAGAAATAAGCTGAAATGAGACCTTTGGGAGGAAGGAAGTGTAGAATTGAAGGGCAGTATCTGTTGCACTTGGTCCAAAACCACACACCCCAAGGAGAAGCACAGTGCTCTGGGGCTCTGCAAACCAGCCACCACCCAGGTTTCTCAGCCTGGGCTTGGGTTTTTTTTTCCCTTCCCATTCAGGAACTTAAGCCAGAGCCTACATTGGCTGCAGCTGGGAAACAGCCTGTCCTGGCACTATCTGGCAGCTCCTCAAGCACGCTGTTCCCTGGCGACACCATTGTCACAACTGCGGCAGCACACTTTAACCTTTACGTTTACCCTGGGAAGGGAGGCTCTGCGGGGCCAAAGCCGGCCCATTCCCGGGAAACCCTACACCCCGGCTAAATCGAGCAGCAGAGCAGGCTGAACAACATCCCCACCTGAATCCCAGCCATGCTGCTGAAACACAAACCAGCCAGGCCGTCTGGCTTAACTGCTTCCATCAGTACCAGGGCTTCCACCGCGAGCTGCCATCGTGTCATGACAGGTGTCAGCAAGGTAATGGGGAAAGACACGGAAAAATCCCAACATCATCAAAAGAGCATCCAGAGCAATGTGAACACCAGCAGCAGCACCACCAGGGAGTACCAGGACCTGCCCAGGTCCAGGGGTCCTTGCCAGATTCAGGCCAGGTCACACAAGCAGCCACCAATGTTTCCCAGTGGAGACAGAAGGGAGAAACAAAGCTGTGATCTGAGGGCATCGTCAAGCCTTTTCATAAGAATTTATTCACCAGATAATTTGATCTTGCAATGCAACATGAAAGTCCAGGAAAACATTGTCTGCTTTTTAGTTCCAACTCTAGTCTGTGTTCAGATCAAATTATTTTGATAACAGATTGAGTACAGCTCAACTAGAAAGGGAGCAGAGGAAGATTTTGTACCCAGATCATCTCCCCTCACCTCCTCCCACTCCTTGCTCTCAAAGCATGCACATACTGGTGATGGGCTTTGAGTACTGGAAGATGAAAATGTTTCTGCAAAAGCCACACAAGGAGAATATAGATTTTACATCAGTTTCTCAACCTACCCTGACTCTAAAGGCAGGTGCTGGAACAGCACTCAGTTAAATCCCAGTCTCTTGCTCCCGGTCCTGTAATTTTATTCTCCCCAGCACTGGAAAAATCACTGACCACCAGTTCCCTGCTGAAGCCTTGGCCAAATCCCATCCTCTCCAACATCCAGCTCCTTCAGGACATGATTTTTATACACTTTGTACACAAGAACAGCTTTCCCACCATGACACCATTTCCCTCCTAATTAAGAGGACAGGTCCCACACCCCAGCCCGTGAGAACCTGGTGGGTGACTCCAAGCTCATACAAACACCCCAGGCCCTTGGAGGCCCAGCTGCCTGAGGTTCCTGCCCCTGTTTGCAGTGCATGGGGAATACAAGAGCGCATGTTTGGGGGAAGATGTAATGTCTTTCATTAGACCCAAATGATACCATTGGGGAAAAAATACTGCCAAGCTGTCAGGCACACAACCTCTTCCTCAAGGCAGAAGAGGCCATGTAGGGCCATCAGGGAAATCCAGCTGCTTCATCCTTCAGGGATCAGTGGCTGCTCCAGTTCCATGGCCTCATGATCCTGCTTGCCTTCACGTTCTTCAGCAGCTCATCATCATTCCAGCTTCCCCCTGACTCATCATAAATATTTGCTGCTCCTGCTGCCCACACGCTGCCTTCTCCAGAGCTGGCACTCGAGGAAAAAGGAAGGGCTCCCTGACAGCAGGTCTGAGGTTCTGTAATGTACTGGGTAGGGACCAGATCACAGGGAACAGCTCCACTGTGACAGAAATGGGGTTAAGGCAGACAGGTCACATGGATTTAGTTTTCAAGAAGAGGATGCTGACATGTCGCTTGTGCTCCAGCCACTCCTGCAAATTTTCACAACAGCAGTGACAGCAGTTTTTCTGGCTGTCCCGTAACTCTCAGCTCAGTGACACAGGGCTATCAGCAAAGCCAGAAAAACGTGGCTGAAGACAGACTGGGTCAAGCTTTTGGGCCAAGCTCTGCCACAACTACACAAAGATCCTCAAGAGAAGGGAAGGAAAAGCTGAAATTTGAGCAAAAAGGAGCCATATTCAAGCTCACCATTTCCAAGAATCCACACTGCCACAGGGTCATTCATCCTTTAGTGCCAACATACTTCCCCCCAAGCCTCTCATTCTCCAGTTCCTCAGTTACTAACTGCACAAAGTGGGGGTGGCTTTTCCTCTTTTAATCCCAGCACTAAAGTTTTAGGTTGATGCTCTTTGAAACACTCCCATAGAGACCCCAGCTGTTCTGCAATGACATCTCTTGAGCATCACACTTTTTAGGAGAATTCCTGCAGAAACATCATCCCTTGGCTACAATAAATATTCTTCTTGGAATTTAGGTCTCTAAGGACTTTCTTTCACTGTTACGTCTCTCAATCTAAGGGTAAAATAGCAATTGCTTGATGTACTTTGGCAAGAATGAGACAGCACCTCTAACCATCCCCTTAGCTGGAGTCTAACACCAAGTTTGAACTCTCTTTTTCACCCAAAAATCTGAACAAAAAGCTACACACTCTGGGAGTACTTCAACAGTATACAAATTCAGAAGAAATGAAATCAAATGTTTTTCATAACCACCAAACAAGAAAGTTTGTCCAGTTAGGACAAATTAATTCTCAGTTGCCCTTTTCCCCCTTCTCTTCTAAACAGCAGTACAGTAGCAAGCACCCCTGCTTACATGTGTTTCAGCAAGATATAAAGGTAAAAAAATCAGAGCACAATACTAAGTAAGAAATAATTATTAAAACTTTAATCTAGATGTGTCCACTCTTCACGATGCCAGCAGTTTTGTCCTCTAACACATTTGAGCACTTGGGCTATATTTAGCTCTGCTCACTGCCCAAACTGGCCAGAGATGCTGATGGCTCTGTAGCCAAAAGACCTGCACTGGCAGGAGCTGGGGCAGCAGCTTACAGCAGGTCACTTGCCAGATAAATGGTTCCCCAAATAGAATAACTTCAGCTATAAAACAGCAAGATGGTTTAATGCTCTAATAGACACAGAGAACTACTTTAAAGCGTGGGCAAGATTTATATTTGTGGTCATCTAAACATTAACAAGAAAGGCCAGACCCGCGCTACGCTGGCTTGAAGGAACCTCACATCACTTAACACAATTCAAGCTTAATGCAGACTAAAAGGCTAAAAAACAGACACTTGAAAATAGTCCTTAGTGTACAAACACAAGGCAGCTCTGCCAGATGCACACATCTGTGCGGTCAGCCTTTAATGAAAACTTTTCTGCAGGAAAGGGCTTCAGCCCACTAGCCAGAGACAGCGAGCAGATTAGGAGTTTTTATTTAGTTAGGTACACAATATCCATATGCAATATCAAAACTTAGTTTAGTCTCTAGAGAACACAGAGTCTGTATATGTAGCAAGGCCAGGAGGCACTGCTGGGATGTCATGGGCTCAGGTGGAGTTTAACTACTCAGTACAACAACAGAACCAAACATAAGAGTTCAGACTGAGCAGCCATGGAAAAACAACTGCTCCCTCTCTCCTACCTAGGGAATGGAGAGGGATGCTCCCTCCTGTTATCACATCATCAGCACCGGAATCTGTCTGAGAAGTTGGGAGACTTTGGCATAGTCAGTGGCTGATCGCTGGGCTTCACTTCCAGGCTGCGGTATTTGCGTATTGGGTTTGCCTTGTGAACCTGTGAAAAAATAAATATAAGCAAGGGCAAAACAAAGCAAATGGTTGCAGTTATGATGAAGCTGAAATTTGCAGGTGAGCTGTGGAGGAGGTGAAGGCAGGCATCTGCCTGAGACCACCACACCACCCTGGGCACTGGAGTGAGGGACTGGGAAAATGCACAGCACATGTTGGGGTTGTAGGTTTTACTGAGATCATTCTGCTTTGATAACTACACATATGCAGCTCCAAAACTCAGCCATCTCAGAACAGCTGCCTTCTTTGTTTACATAGTTTTGTAGGTTTGGTTTTTTTAAACCAGTTGTGAAGTTGGTGAGTCGTCAGTTTTGCAAAAGGGAACCGTGGAAAGGCAGTTTGAGCACAGCTCAACAGTGACACTAGCTCCTTAAGGATAATTCCCACATTCCTCTGGGTTACTTTACAACCCTTGCTCAGAAACAGCTCACTTACCATTTCTTGTCTTAGCTTAGCAATTTCTTCCTTTTCACGCTCCTCTTGTTGCTGCCTGATCTGCTCCTCATACCTCTCCCTTAAGGCTTCTGCGTCTGCCAATCGCTTTTCAAATTCTTGCCTTTCTTTTGCTCTTCTTTCTGTTGCCAGCTCAAAGCTTTCAGGAACTACAGAACCAGAAAGGCTCTCTAAGTTTAGAAATAGAGGAGATAACATTGGTTCAAAGACAGTCAGGTAAAGCAGAGCAGTACTAGTGTCAATGGAAGCCTCCCTTTGGAGAGCTTCCCCTTGGCAAGGGTGGTTAGGAGATACCTCCAGGCTTCAGGAAAAGAGAAAACTTTACTCCCAGACGTGAGCAGTGTTAATGCAGACGTCACCCCGTCATGGGTGTTCTCATGGGAGGGAGCAAGCACACAATTGTTAGTACAAACAAGGTTTTGGCTGGTTTTATGCCCTACAAATCTCAGCCTACCCAAGCAGTAGATGCCTTCATCTCATTAGAAACGGGAGGGAAAGAGTGACAGTGCTGCAGAAATGCCAGCTGTCTCTGCAGGGAGCTCCTCACATTCTCAGTACCCTTATCCTGAGCTGGCATACATCAATCATCTGCCAATTGCAGCAGAGCTGCTAAATACAGCTGCCATGCTAGAGCAGGACAGGGGGGTGGAGAGGAAATCCCCCTGCTCCCAAGGGACACAAGCTGTTAGGCAATTAGTTGATTAAATGCAAGGCACTATTGGCTGTGCTGATGAAGAAGAGGCAACAGCCAGAAAAAACATCACTTAATTGCATCATTTCTGAGCCCGTGTAGCAAGTGCTCATAACTCTACCTGATAACATCTTATGCTCCTTTTTGGGCACAAAAGGCTCCTGGTACATCACTGTGTTGGGACGAGCTTTAAAACAGGCTGCCTCCTTCTGCCTTTTCAAGTCTTCTTTAAGCTGCAAGAGGAAGAGAGCACATCAAGTGCCAGGCAGAAAGAGACCATCTCCCCGTGACCCAGACTCCAGCACTCCCTACACTGGAAAAGCCATGTTGACTTAGTCAAATCATTTCCATAGAAAATTTATTAAAGCCAAAAAGTGGTGTCACTTGTTTCCCAACAGTTTCTTTGCCAAAAATAGCCTGAAGAAAGTTTCAGGTGTCCACTGTAGACTTCTTGTGAGAAAAGCAGTATATTATTTATGTGTCAATATACTCCTGGAGATAGTCAGCAAAGGGATTCAGCTGCACAGAGCTGCTGCTTAGAAAACACCCACAGCTGCTCGTACAGTTGTGGTAAATCCCATCATTTACCACAAAGTGAGAAAAATAAAAAAAACCCCATTGACCAATCCTTAACCCACAGCCCAAGTCTCATGCCAAGTACAGAAAAAATCGTTGCTCAAACTCAGCTACTGATTCAGTTCAAGCAGGACACTTTCTGTAGTCAACCACAACCCCATCAGCTGCTTTAAGTCTGGTCATTCCTATTATCCTTTTCATCCTACCTGCTGTTTCCAGCTCTGGAGCTTGGCAGCTCCTCGTTCATCCACCTGCAGATGGAATGGCTCAGGCTGAGTTGGGGTTTTGACCTTCTTTTCTGGCAGTTTAACTTGGTCAAAGTAAGGCAGAGGCAGTGCTTTGAACTTTGGCACCTGAAATAAACAACTCAAAATATTTCTTGTCCTTTCCTTGGAAGTTTAATAGACAACAGCAAATCCTGCCACACTGTTTTTACTGAAGGAGTGGAATCCAAGGTAGCTTTTAATTCTTACCTCTTCCTTTTGTAGTTCTTCTATTTTTTTCTCTTTTTGTATTTGTCGCTCTCTGTCCCGGGCGTCGAAAGAGAAGGGGCAAACTTCCACGTGCCTCTGCTCTGGCATTTTGGGTTTGAAGGGCACTCCATAATGTGGCATAGGATTAGCTTTGATCACAGCCACCTCCTCTTTTTCCTACAGGGATATTAGCATTAGGATCTGATGTTTTACTTTTGTATAGGCTGCAATTCCTGCCAAGCAAAGCCACAAAGAGCTTTGAATGCACTCCTTTAATAAGGGGCACACAAACAGTGGACACTGCAAAAATTAGGAATCCAACAAGGATCAATTTACTGGCAGCCTGAACCACAGGCCCAGTTCTTCCTTTTTTGAAGCCACTCTCAATTCTAGTACTCATCCAAATTAGACTGTAATTATTTAATATCCTCTTGACAAGAAGGAAAGGAAGAAAGGTGTGAAGCTTTCAAAATCCTGCTCCCCACCTCAGAGAGAAGAAAGGTCATGTGCAATATCTGCCTTCAGTAACAGAATAGGGAAGGATGAGAAATCTAAGCAGTCCACTTCCCTCATTCATAGCAGCAACACCTCAGAAACCCTTATCAGCACCCTAGCATTTAAATTATTTTATTTTTAAAAATAATTCAGTTTCTGTAAAATGAGCAGCAATAACCAGATTGCTTGAAGTGAATGGCACAGGCAAAGGTAACCCTGGAGGAACTGCTCACAAGAGGGAAGGGGCTTCCAGCCCCAGAGCATCCCACCCACATCCAGAAGCATGGCAGGCACCACAGTGGGACCTGAGCCTGGCTCCAGCCTCATCACAATTGTTACCTTTTCTTCCTCTCTGCCAGACACACGGGTTCTGCTTTTCAAGGTGAAGGCTGGAGACTTGGGGACTGTAACAGGAAGTGCTTTCTTTTCTGGAACACCCTGTTCAGAAGAGCCAGCAAGGAGTTACCCAAGGCCAAGTGCCAAGAACACAGGACAGGAGAAACAACGTGACAGCACAGGACATAGCCATTGCAGTTCTTACCTAATGACAGACACTGTTTACTAAGATCATTAAACACATAATGCCACATAGCTACAAGCATTTTGAAGCTCATTGCCACTCCAGTTCCAAGCCTGGGTGTTATTAAACTTCTTACCACAACATCCTCCAGGATTTTTGTGGGACATGGCCTGGAATGGAATTCGAAGCGCTCCTCCTCCTGCTGCTTCTTACTCTCACGCTCCTGAATCCTTTTTTCTATTTCCAGCTGAAAGCCGATGGGTTGGGTGAGCTCCTTCACAGCAGGTTTCTTGGGCAGGAGCGGCCCACTCTCGAAGATTTTGTGATTGACTTCTCGTGCTTTGAATTTGTACCTATGCAGGAATAATAGAGACAGTCACCAATTGTACATTAGTGCACAGCTGTAGTTAGCAATTCCTCCTTTGCCTTTAAAACAGCAAGATTAATAAGCAAAATCTTACAGATTGTTTTCCTAGAAATCCAAACCTTTGCCTACAGGCAAATTTTGAAGTGCATGCAGGCTGCATTGCTATATTGGGTTTACTTTACTCATCAGAAGCTGTATTCAATCCAAGATCAGGTCTCCTAAAAGCACTTCCTTCAAAATTAATCGTTTATATTTCACTTCCCTACAATCAGAGCTAAAGAATTATGAACACCCTAAAGGAATATCAATGGTGTATGCTCATTCTTTTACACAAAAGGGTATTCCAGAGAAGTGATATTTTGGTATCTGTAAAATATTTCCAGTGTGGTACAGTCATCCCCTGGAGGACTAGAGTAAGCCTTTACTTACTGCTGAATTTTCTCTATCTCCTCCTCTTCTAACTCTGCAGCAGTTTTGCAGGTGACAGGTCTCAAGCGGTGCTTTGTTCGGAGCACTGGTGTTTTGGGGTGTGTGATCCGAGCCTTCACCGGCTTTCCTGAAACTGAGCCTACAAATTCAAGTCACAGAGACCAGCAGTTAATGGCAAGGCCTGCAACAAACACAGGCCATTTGCTCAGAGTAGTCAAAGCATCTCTTGCTCTACCACCACATCTGTGGACACAGCCAGGACCACTCACCTTCCTCAGATTTCCTGCTCCTCAAATGGTAACGAGGGGGTGTGCGTTTTTGGAATGCTTCTACCTGCTCAGCAAAGGACACATACTCTGTTGTGGCTTCTTCAAGTTTTCTTTTGTTTCCCTGGGACAGATTGAAAGGTTTGGGGACAGTGGGCCCCTTCGGCATTCGCACCTGGAGACAGGACACCACAGTCAGTATTGGCCAGGAGGCTTTGATGACATTTCCTATCCCCATGGATGCACAGTATTTGTCCCTTCCTCTCACTGCAAAGAAGTTAACACTTCACATTAAGCACAAGTGTTAACAGTCTGAACATGCACAAGTTATATTGGGAAACTGTATCGAGCAGATTAAAGCATGAAGTGGAATGACTGGAAGATCTGACACTAAAGGGCTCCTTTTTCCACAAGGTTTCTTTGGAGTCTTGTGGCAACACAGACACACAGGAAGTTTGCAGTCAGGTTTGCACAACACCTGCCTCTCCTGTGGTAACCTCTCTGTGGGTCATCAGCCCAAGCATCGCACAAGCAGCAGGGAGGTGATGGCAACAATCAGTGAGCTGAGTGCTGGCAACACTCTGGCTCTCACCGGAGAAGGGGGATGCTTCCTCAGTACTGCTGCAAAATCCAGCTCCTTGTACTCATTCCCAGGCTGGCTTTCCACATTCTGTTTAATTCTATTCTCCGTGCAGAAGTGGAAATCAATTGGCTTCGTTACTTGACCAGCAGGTCTCTTCATGGGTTGTCCTAGAAGAAAAGCACATGTAAGGACTGGAAGCCTCTTGGTGTGGGGTAGGATTCATGGAAATAAAAATAGCATTTAATTTCTAACAACTAGGTAAGGTTTTAAAGAACTCATCTTTAACTTTTCAAAACATAACATAACCCAAACACACCTGTTTCCAGGCAGTTTAGGGGCTGATCTACAGTAAAGAGCTCCTAATATTTATTGCAAAGTCTGGAATGCTTGTTTTCAAAGGTACTTGCACAGCTCTGTGCAGCACTCTCCAGCTGAACCCAGCACAGCTTCATTCTGCAATTCAGGCACAGCCCACCTGCTCCAGCAATAGCTGCTTTCAGATACTCCTCATTCTTCTTCCGCAGCTCCATAACCTCCTGCTGCAACTGCTGCATCTTTTCCAGCTCCTGCTCCTCTGTACTCTTCTGCTTGCTAGAACGTTTGGTCCTCCTGCAGAAGCACATTAGAAACTAAGATATGCCTTCCTGCTTCCCTGATTATTAGCATGATGTTAGTGCAAGGAACATGCTTATCTCCAACGTCACTGCAGGAGCATCACAGGTTGTAAAAACATCCTCTTTAGAACAGATCTGCTTGGGTTTTGTTTTTTCAAGGAATCTCACAGCTAGCTGCTATTCTGCAGACCCATTTGCTGTGTTCATTCTCAATCCGTTAGGAAGAACAACTTTTTCCTCAAAAGAAAAGCAAAAGCTTTCCTGTGCGCAGCTTCAGCTGGTGAAATGCATTTCATCCTAATACTGTTGCCTTGACACAGTGTTTACTAAACGTGATACCATCACATGCTAAGTTGAAGCTGAAAACACACAGCCAGGACTGTCACCTAAATCAACTGTGATTAGCAGACAAGTCACAAGAAAGCCACGTACTTCAACATTGTTGGCGTGGAGGGCATGGTCAGTTTGCTTTTCCCTCTCCCTGGGGAGAGGTCAGAATCCTGCAGGGGCTCTGTCTTTGTGGATGCTTCTGTCACCTTCTCTCTGCTGCCAGAACTAAGAAAACAAGTTGTTAGGGCAAACCCCTGGAATTAACTGTGTTCTAAGTAAATGACCACCTGCAGTTCTCACCACCATGCATAACCATCCCAACACCTGGTGAGGTCTAAGGTATGCCAGGCTGGCCTTACCTCACCCCAGGCCCAGGTATAGACCATCCAGCTTTCCCTGGTACTCCAAGGTTGCAGAAGGGAAGATTAATTACTGAGTTTTTGGAGAAGGGAGGTATACTGTAGATCATTGAGGTACAGTGGTGTTTCAAAGATCACACTTCAATTTCCTGACCTCAAGCTTATCACCATATGATACTTCAGCAGTTAAGTTAATTTGAGAAATATTTTAGCTGTGACTCTTTCATAGCTAATGACTGCCTGATGACTTCCTGATGGATAAGTTCAGACACATTTAAAGCTAACTGACAGACACTGAGTAAGGAGTAAGAAGGTGAAGAAGCCCATGCTTGTTTCATTCATATCTCTACCTCCAAACAGAGCAATTCCTTCAGCATTTACAGCCATTTCTTGTTTACGAAACCAGTATCAGCAACCAGTTCCAGCCACCACCCCCTAACCTTCCTGTAGGAACCTTCTCAGCCAGGTGGAAACCCTTTCCAAAGGAACAGTTGTATTCCTTTTCCCAGCTCTAAACAGAAGGACTTGGATGACATACATTCTCATTTTCTTCAAGGGTGGAACCTCTTCCTTATTATCCGAGGCATTAGCAATTCTCTCTGCTTTGATTCTGCCCGGCTGCTTGCGCTGCTGGGTTTTCCCCTGCTTTGTAGCCAGTCTCCTGCCCGCTCTAGAGTAGAACAGAAAGCAGAGGTCAGTTTTCCCACAGATCTGAGGAGACACCTGACCTGGATAACACTTTTTATGTCAGTGTATCCCCTAACTCCACCATACAAATTATGTTTAACACAACAATCCAAATGCAGCACGATTTATTAAAGTTTAACAACCCATAAACTAAATATTCTTTGCTATATATGAGCATGCAGAGCCCCTTGCATTCATATCCAGAGTGAGTTCTGCCCAAGTCAGGCAGATATAAACAAAGAAACTTTATAAGCCACCTCAGTTTCAGATATCCTCACATTCCAGAAGGTCCTGGTGCTGCCGAGTCTCATTTGACAAGTATGTGAGACACTGCATTACATTTCCACCCTGGAGACTGTCCCTCCAGCTTAGCCAGCAGATCAGGTGTCCTCATACACGATCTCCATACTGGAGAACTCCAGCCCCACAGGATGCCCCAAGAACAGCTAGAACTGCAGATCCTGAGAGCAAGGACCTGCTTAGTTACACCATCATCAATCATTGTACAAACTGAACACAAGTATTTCACCTCTGAGGGGCCTCTGCAGGGGCAGCAGCTGTCCAGGTTGCCAGGGATCCAACAATATTCTGAGAGACTGCTTTGGCCTGGGCACATTCTGCTTCACCATTGCTTTCACCTGAGAAAGGGGCAAGTGTCAGCTCATCTACATACACAGAACAACACCAAGTAAAACCACATGAGACCTTGCAGAAAACAGTTTATGAAGATGGCCCCACAAAAGCCAGACAAGAGGCCTTTCCATTTGGCCAGCGAAAAGCCGGTAAAATTTATCCCCTCCCTGCCACACCAGCTTACTCATTGCTACTTCTTGTGATGGGACAGAAGACAGAATAACATCAGGCTTTGAAAAAGCAGGGCTGCTGTGTGAGGCCTTTGCCAGATTTTCTGCAGGAGGGACATTCTCCAGATTGGCTTCTCGGTCTGTAAGGAGAGAAAGACTTTCACTATACATACTGTTAGGAACTGTTAACAATACCCCAGAATATCATTATGAGGTTAACAAAGTCAAGTTACAGATGACAAAATTTAAACGCAAAAAAAACCAGAACAAAAGAAACCCCATGCATGATTAATGATGCAGTTAACAGTGTGATTAATTGGCACAGAAGCCAGGCCCAAAACAAGGGTCACACCAAGGTGTCATCCAATGAGGAAACCACTCAAGGAGTTGGAAGCAACTTACCAAACCAGGAGTCTGCATTGTATACATCATCCTCACTCAGAGTTGCAAAGTTGATGCAGATGTTTGGGACATCAAAAGAATAACGGGATTCTGGCTTAGACATCTTCACAGCCACACTGTCCCCAGGAATCCTCTGCCTGCACCACTAGAGACATGGAGACAACAGGGTATTAGTGGAATCATCCCCCACCTCTTTTCCTCTGCAGGGTTTCTAGGGACAGGCATTGGGCCAGCCTTTGGTACATCCCCCCTTCTTGCACTTCACACCTTAGGGCAGAACTCATGAGCCATGCAGAGTTTTATTCTACTGCTGATCTGCAAAGCTAAGGAGACTTTACCACTGTTGAGATTTGCAGGTTCAAAACTGTCAGAAAGATCAAGTTTTGACAGGGATTAGAAATATAGACAAATAGAATTGTATTTTTTAAGAGGAAGTAAATTATAAAGCTTTTGCAGAGAGCCATTGATTTGCACTTTGTTCCCTCACCACACACAAAGAAGAGGTCTCACCCTTACAGGATTTACAAAGCTGATGAGATTCACTCTAGAGCACCGCAATGCACAGCCTCTCTCCCTCTCTGAAGGGCTATAAACAAGAACTAATGACACAAAGCTGCTCTTCTATTGAATAAATTGATTTTCAAAGCAGGAAGAGGGCTCTGTAGAGCATTGTTACCGGGCAAACAGTCAGAAGGAGGGCAATGTCAGGCCTCTTGCATTCCATAACACTAGCCTGAGGCTGGCCAGGCTATAAACAAACTGAGCACTGTGACCCATGTCAAACAGTCCCTGCAGCTAATTAATGAAGCACTGACAGCAAGAGGAGTCCCTGTGTCAACAGGTGATATTAAACTCAACAGGAACAGGAATAAAGCCAGTGACAAAGTTATAAACCCTGAAATTACAACAAAACCTTTTTTGCAAAGGTGCTTTTGTGATGCCTTGAACAGCTGTGAGGCAAAGCTCGCAAGGATGTTATAAAACACTCCCCAAGGAAATCACCTGAACTTTGCTTTTATGAACCCAAGCAATTCCAAAGCAGCATATTCCTAATCCACAGAGCCTCAGCCCTAAACCACCTGTCTAGGCAGACCACACATGGTTCAAAACCCAGATGGTGTTTCCCAATAAATAACAGAATGGTCAAGAGTAAAGCAAAACAGGGTTTAGGGGGTACCACACTGGTCACAACCACTGGCCCCCAGGGATGGGTGCACCAAGAAGCCTCTAGCTCCCCAGAGCAGAACTGTGATAGTTAAAGGAAAAAATGTCATCAGAGAAGCGCCAGCTACACAGCTGGGAAGATGTCAAGGTAGGGCCCAAAGAAGGCAAACAGAAGAATTGGAGCCAAAACCAACTGTAACTGAGCTTGAGACACGGCTGGAATCAAATGCTTTCCTACTGCCCTTAATCAAGATAGAATTTCTGTCAACACTTTAGACTTTTTTTAAAAATCAAATGCGTCATCTGCATTCTCCCCTCACCCTCTCCAGTCAGAGGCAGAGCTCTGGGCATCATGTTTCACAGCTACTTGTGCCCACTGCTACACTGCTGTGTGGAGTCCATATTCTTCCATAGTGTCACCACCCTCATCATTGACGTCATTGCTGACCCCTTCTCTCTCCCCTCTATCCCAGGCAGAAGAGAATACTCAGGAAAACAAAAGGATTGTATCATTGCCTCAGTTTCATACTCTGTTTCTTGAAAGAGACAACAGGGAGGTAAAAGTTATTATGACTGAACTCCAGAGAGTCCATTTCAGTCAGATGAACTCACGGCATCCACTTCTCAAATCCCTACATATCCTCCAGGTCCTGCCCAGAACAGGATTGACGGTGAAGCTGCAGTTCACTGAAAGGCATCCCGCTCCTCCGCCCACCAACTCAGCTAGGACAGGGATCAGCCAGGAATGCTGCGGTGATTTATCGCTCCTGTGCCCACCACAAGGCATCTGCAATCCCAACAGGCTCTGCCAAGCACAGCCCGACACCCGCTGCCCACTCCCTGCACGCATTTTAAAACACCCGGTGGTGATTTTGACAGCACAACCACATTTATCTCAATACAAAATTCTTTCTCTCCACCGCAGCATTCATCCACCAGGAGGGAGGCGTGGAAATTTTTCCTCATTAATAGGGACGTTCCCTAATTAGCAGGCACTGCGTGCATTTCCCCAAGCGTGATTACAGGCATGCTGTAATCCTACATGGATTTAAAGCATGACCCTGCTCTCCCCCACATTCATCACCTCCTGTGTCGACACGGGTGTCTGCAGCAGGCCAGCCAGGGAACCCTCACCCCTGTTCTGCAGGATCAGCTTTCACCTGGTTTGCAGAGCTGCTGGGGCAGGAAAGGAGGATCTGATCTTCTCGCTTGCAAAAACACCCCAAATTCCTTTTATAAAGGAACTACTTAATTAAAACCTTAGTTTTCTTTCTAGGTTTGCTCTCTCACTGACCTAAATATGCCTCCAGAGCAGCACAGCCACATCCACCTGGAGGAATAGGCAGTGGCTTCCTCTGGACATCAGGTTTCTTTTGAGTAACTACACTTTGGCACGTTCCAGAAGAGTGCCTTGGCATGGTTTAGATTAGTTAGCTTTGAAAAAGGATTACACTAAATTGGAACAAGCATTCCTATCCCAGAATAAGACTGATCCAGCAGCAAGTGCAATAGGTATTTTGGAATAACTTCACACCTCACTCTAATCCAAATTAGCTTTAAGATACCGACACAATTCCATCACGGATGTGTTCAGCATCTTTTTCTCGATGTAGTTGTGAATTTTGTGCCAACAGCACCCACTGCCTAGACAAAGGAGCCTTCCAGCCATACAGGCCATGGTGTCGGGAGATAGGATGCAGCATTCCAAGATGAGAACTCAAGGTCAGAGGGAGAGAGAATGGAGGAGTTTGAGTTTGGAAGAGTAGCAAGGACAGAATGATAGTGATAGGGACACAGACAGGTTGTGACATGACAAGTGGGAATAGCTTCAAACTAAAATATGAGAGATTTAGATTGGATATTAGGGAGAAAGCCTTCCCTCTGAGGGCAGTAAGGCTCTGGCAAGGGTTGCCCAGAGAAGCTGTGGCTGCCCCATCCCTGGAAGTGTTGAAGGCCAGGTTGGATAGGGTTGGTCCAGTGGAAGGTGTCTCTGCCCATGATGGGGGGGTTGGAACAAGATGAGCTTCAAGGTCCCTTCCAACACAAACCAGTCTGGATCCCAAGGAGGGCAGAGAGATATGCTCTTTCTTGCCACCTTGCAATGTAGATAAGGCCCTGGTGAACTGGAGATGATGCCTTATCACGACACAGCACTGGAGCTTCACAAGTTACAGGTGTTACTTATGGCAAATCCTAACAGGATCAGAAAGCAGAAAAAACAACAGCAGACACACAAGAAGGCTATTCTAAGCTACATCAGCAGATAAACACAAAGCAATCTGATCCACATGCCTCAAAACCCAAGACGTGCAACCAGGAATAAGCAAGAAGAGCTTCCCCAAGGCTGAGGCAGCTGCATGGGAATGTGCTCCAGCAATTCCAGGGCTTTCTGCTGGGCTTCAACACCAGCTGCCACTTAAACACAGGATGCTGCACTAACCAGGCAGCTTTAATTCAGCCTGGCAGCTTCTTTATTGTCCTGCAAACCAGAGTTTTCCATTCCTTTTATTGGGATAATAACCCAGACAAAGTTCCTGAATGTTTTTCAGGGGTTAACGTGTAAGTTGGAGCATTAGAAAGGGCTGTAACTCCCTCTCTGAAGCTACAGTCCTGTCACCACAGCCTGGTTAGAACCATCCCACCACAAAGCCATCACTGGAACTCCCTCTGCATGATGCCAACAGCTTCAGAAACTCATCCTTCACCCTTACTTTTCCCTGAGCAGGGTTAAGTGAACACTTACAACGCACTCTGCATCTACAGCTTCTCCCTCTTCTCATGCCCCTTACTCAAAGTTCAACGGAGCTTTTCTGCAGTACAAAATCAACACTGGATTCATCATCCCCCAGAACACTGCTATTCCATCATTTAATGTTCAATCTCGGAGAAAAAGCCTTTAACTCGCCCCAGGTGAGAAATAAGCCCGCAGAGAGCTCCGCAGACCCCCCCTACCAGCGGCAGCCAAGGGAGGGGTGAAGTGCTAGCACAGCCTTTGCTCTGCTAACGGCCCAGACCCGCCCCCATTCCCAAAAATAAACAGCCCCGACATCTCGTGCTCCCTAAAAAAGATCCCACAAGTTTCAGAAGACATGAAGATGGGACACTCTAAGAATAGGCGTTCAAGGAAAAGTAAATTATTTTTAGCTAGTATAACCTCAACTAACTGTTAGATTAAGTTGAAGGTCCTTTAGTTTTAAAAAAAAATATCCTAATAAAAATAGCTCCCCTAATGCTTTTTCTGTTGCTTGGGCCAGGTTTTCGCTGGTTTGCTTCCCTCCTTTTCCCGGGAAGCAGGATTTGGCCTGAGGAGAATTAACAGATATTTACATCGTGAAATACAGAGTTTTATCGCATTTCGCGATTGTTTAAAGACTTAAAACTTTATTTCACGGCCGAGGCACCCACCCCACCGTAAGGCACACGCCTGGCGTTCCAGTACCGCGATCCCACCCGGAGAGCGGGAACCCCCCGCCACGGCTCCTCCAGCTGCCGGCCGGGGGCCCCGGGCTCAGCTCCCCCGAGGAACGACGGGTTCGCAATCAGCCCCCAGGGCTCCGTTACGAGCCCGCCCGCCAAGCACCGCGACAACGGCTCTGGCCACGGGCTGAGCGGCCGGAGCCGCCTTCCGCCTCCCAGCCGAGACCTCGGCTCCGTTACCAATACCTGGGCTCAGAGAACAGCCGCGTAGCCACGGCCGGAGCGAACGACCAGATGTGGGGAAGGGCTGAGGGTCGGGGAAGGAGGGCGAGGCCAGGAGTGCCCGGCCGAAGCCCCCAGACTCACCTCGGCAGCGCCGCCGCCACCCCGCGCGGCCGCTCTGCTGCCGCCGTTAACGGATTTCAAACAGGGCTCGGCCGTCCGAACCCACCAATCAACGCCCGGCTCACGCCCTTAGAGCGCGCTGATTGGCCGGGCCGCCTGGGGACCCGGATAAGCAGACGCCGCGCAACGCAGTTGCGCTCTCCCTGCAAAGCCTGATGGGAAATGTAGTAATTGTGTGCTCGGACAGCGCCACAATGACCGGGCGAGAACCGAACCACAACTCACATAACGCACTACGGGACACACTGGGCCAATCGGGAAAGGCGATACTCTGAGTGTCGTTCTGGACGGCCTATCAGCGGCCGGCGGGCAGGTCCCCAGGGCCAGTGTCAGCTGAGGCGGCCGGGGGGCCGGGCAGGAGCCCACCGGAGCTGGGCCTTGGTGCTGCGGCAGTATCCGTGTCCGCTGCCCGGCTTCCACCCGCTGCTCCTCACCAGATCAGCCCTGCTGACTGCTGGGCCCAGGGAAGGCGGCTTCCACGGCCTGGTAAGCCCAGCCAGGTTTCTCGATGCCGTTAGGAGAAAGTGCTCTTTGCACAGTGGCGTTATCGACCCCAAGTGCTGCATAATCTTCCCCGTGGCCTTGGAGAGGGATGGGTTAGGCCCCGGCTCCCACAGTGGCTTTCACTGCTCCAGCACTGCCCGCATAAACCTCCCGTCACAGCCCCACCACGGGCTCCTTGAGCACTGTGGAGACGCAAAACCCCGCACAAAAGTCCCGGACTGCTGTGAGGGGACGGCGACCGTGTCAGCGGCCGGGCCAGCAGGGCGCGGCGGGAGCGGATCCCGCCGCGGCCGGCAGGGGGCGCCAGAGCTCCGCCCTCCGCCCGGCACCTTCGCGCCGGCGCACCGGTCCAGCCCGTACTGCGCAGGCGCACCGCGCCCCCGCGCCGTCCAACCGACGCTCCTCGCCCAGCCTTGAGGCACCGTGCGCATGCGCGCCGCCCCTTTGCCGCCCCCTCCCACCCTACCGCACCCCCCCGGCCGCTCGGCGGGCGATGTGGAAGGAGCCCCGGCACTGCTGAGCGGGCCGAGGCCCGGCGGGGCTCCCGGCGACCCCCGGCGTCACTGCCAGCCGGGCCCGCGCGTCAGAGCCGGGAAGGACGCGGACCCTCCGTCGGCGGCTGAGGTGAGGGGCGGGGTGGGGTAAACCTTGAGTGACGCGCGGCGTAGCCAAACAGCGAGGCCGCTGCCGGGCCCCAGCCCCTCGGCGCTCTCCTGCCCGCTGATTGGCTGACGTGTCGGCCGCGCGGGCGCCGTGCCGGCCCTCGTGCGCGGCCCCGCCCCCCAGGTACGGCGACCGGTGGGGCCGTCCGGGCACCTGGGGGGGCGATCCGGTGACTGGGGGGGGGGCGGTTCGGGGATCTGGGGGAAGTGGTCTGGTGGTAGGGGCGGCCAGTCCGGTGGCCGGAAGGACCGGCTGCCCCCTGCGGCGCTCCCGCCTGCCACTGACCGGCGTGTCACCGTCCCGGTCCCAATGGCAGTGCGCCGCTAACCGTGACTGGAATCGCTCCCGTAAGGACGCAAGGCCGTGCGGCGGCAGCCCCGATGGCGAGCGCTCGCTGGTTTTCAGCGGTTTATCCTCTCCGCCTGCAGGGAGCGAGGGGCTTTGGGGCGGCGGGGGCTGCGATTACCGTCAAACCGGGCGCCCCTGGGGCTGCCGTAATCCTTGGGTAGCCCTGCCCGCCCGCTGCCGTCGCTGCAGCGGTTGGGTAACGCTGGCGGAGGGGGGCGGGGGCGCCGGGCCCTTTAACGGGCGGGGCGAGGCGGGGGCGGTGCTGTCTCGGACCGGGCCGACCCGCAGCTCCAGCAGAACGAGAACCGCCTCCGCCCCGGCCCGCAGCCGGCCTGCCAGGCGCAGCCCGCACCCGGTGAGACCTGGGGTCTGCTCGGAGCCTGGGGGTCCTCGGGGCTCGAGGCTGGTTTCCGGGGAAGGGGGTGTTGTGGTCGGTCCTCCGTGCGGCTTCAATCTGGTGGCCCTGAGCCTCGGCGTAGAGCTGCGGGGTGATCTCAGTATAACGATAAGCTATCGGTGGTAATGGCGCGGGTGCATCTAAGAGCTGTGGCATTAACCGTTTCGGTGCCTCTCTCCTCCTCTGTGCTAAGGTCAGATGCTTCCATCGGTCGTGAGGAAGAGGAGTGGAGTCGGGACCTGCTAAGTGCTGATCTGCTTGTGCTCCGGACCATGGACTCATTGAGGGTCTCCCAGGTGTGAAAATGTACAGCAGTAACCGGGAGTTAGTGATTGACTTTGTTTCCTACAAGCTCTCACAGAAAGGATACAGCTGGAGTCAGCTGGAGGAGGAAGATGAGAACAAGACTGACTTTGCAGGGGAGGAGGACGAGATGGACGGCGTCCTCAATGGGAGCCCCTCCTGGCATGCACCCACCAGCCACATAGTGAATGGTGCCACCGTGCACCAGAGCAGCCTCGAAGTCCGTGAGATCCGTCGAGCACCCGATGTGAGGCAGGCGCTGAGAGAGGCGGGGGATGAGTTTGAGCTGAGGTATCGGCGGGCGTTCAGCGACCTCACTTCCCAGCTCCACATCACTCCCAGCACAGCGTATCAGAGCTTTGAGCAGGTAGTGAACGAACTGTTCCGCGATGGAGTGAACTGGGGCCGTATTGTGGCTTTCTTCTCCTTCGGAGGAGCCTTGTGCGTGGAGAGCGTTGTCAAGGAGATGCGGGTATTGGTGAAACGCATTGTGTCTTGGATGACCACGTACTTGACCGACCACTTAGATCCCTGGATCCAGGAGAATGGCGGATGGGTAAGAACACCTCTCTGTGGTGGGGGTGGCTGCCCATGCCCTCCCTCGCTCCAGGCTGGCAGTGGGGCCGGTCAAACCGGAGCACAGCTCCCTGCAATGTTTGTGCTAGAGCTTGTCCTACACCTTGCAGGGAGGATAAAGGGGTGTGCGGTCTTGCCTTCTGCGTTCTTAACACTCTGTCCCAAGAGTGTCAGCCCACCGTGTTGACACAAACAGTTTGTGCTCAGATATGTCTTTCTCCATCCCTGCTTTTTCTCCCTCTCCCTGGATGTTATGTAAAAGACCTGCTTTTCCAAGAGCCTTTGGAAATCTAATGTCATCCAAGCTTGTTCTTCAAGCAGAGCCCTGTCTGTGGGGCATGTTCCTGGTGTCATTAACAGCAGGGAGTGGAGCTTCCTCCTCTCCCAAGGCGGTGTTGTTGTGGGCTGGCTGGTGGTTTGCAGAGGTAACAGCTACTTCTTCATTCTGGAAACAGCACTTGCCTTGCTTATGGTGAAGTGAATCCCACAGCAGATCCCGGTGGTTGGGTGGGCTTCTGGGGCTGTCTGAGCTGGTGTGGTGGAAGCCAGGGCCGAGGTGGAGGCAACCTCTGTGCTGGGGAGCTGCTCAGCCTGCAGCTGCTTTTCCCTTGGCAGGGAGCAGTGCTCCCAGCTGCCCCAGCAGCAAACCCTGGGAGCTCTCAGTGGTGAGGTATTAACATGAATAAGCATTTCTTCAGGAAGCATTCTTGAAATGCCGGGTCCGGCTGTGCAGTGCAGCCTGGGACTGCCGGCGGGAGGTATATGACCTACAGATGTCTGAGTTTTCATTTGGCTTCTGCATCTTAGTGATTCCCTGCTGGTGTAACCTTTACCGATTCCCACTGGAAAGAGTTCATGCTGTCAGGCATTGACATCTAAGCAGTGGGGAATTGCCTCCTTCCTGGGAGCTGAGGCCTCTCAGCTCCCTTCAGCTCACAGTCCATCGGCAGAGCCCAGCATTTTGGGAAGGGGACAGGAGCCTTTGAGCCCAGCATTGTGCTCTGCACTCTCCTGGCAGAGGAGAGGCTCTCCCCAGCTCCCTGTGCCTGACCAGCAATGCTGGGGACCCCAGAGAAGAAGGGGAGCTGCTGCACCCAGGGAGAGGGAGCTGATTTCAGGAACGGTGCAGGAATTCCAGGAATGTGGCCGCCCTGGGGCACTGCCTGGGTGGGGCTGCTCAGGCAAGGAGAGGAGCTTGGTTTCAATTAATAACCCGGGATCCGCTGGCCATTTCATCTGGCTGCATTGTGGCCCATTAGCTCTCTCGTCTTGCAGATAACCCTGGCCAAATGCAGAGTTCCTTTCCCCTCCCTCTGCCTTTGGCTTTTAGAGCCACAGATTAGTCTTGGAATTGAGTGATCAAACTGAGGTTTTCAAGCTAGTGTGGCTGTTGCTGTTAGTGACGGATTGGGCTGTATCCTGGAGACCTAGGCGATAATGCAATCTGATTTTTTGTAAATGAACTCTCTGGGGGATTTAGATTAAATCACTGGTGGAAAATCACTGGTCCCTGCTTGTGGGGAATGAAATACCTCCTCCCTCTGTTCCCCACCCCCAACCATCATGATCCAGACTCTTCAATTTTTTTGTGTCTGTCTCTAAATTAATTGTTTGGAACAAATATTTGTTCAACAGATTGCGGAAGGGTCAGGACTCCTCTCTATCTGACCCGCCCACCAGCTCTTGCTTTGAAAATCACCCTTTCCCACTCAGGGGACCGCCTTGCTCTCTTGTTCTAACCTTGAACCAGGCTTTTAACTTCCCTGCCCAGGCTGTGCTGCTGCCTGGGCTATGCTGGGAGCTGAATGGGAGCCAGGCAGAGTGGCGAAGGCTGGAGTGTGGGGAATCCACACCACCAACCACCAAAAATCCAGCACTGGGCAGTGTTGCTACTGCCAGCCTGTTGCAAACCCTGAGTGCTCATTTGACATCTTGGCTGTAGCTTTCCTCCACTCTCAGCTTTCATCATGTCCCTTCTTGGAGGCAGCCATGCCACTCCACACCAAGGGACAGAGGCCATAAGAGCTCCGGAGTGCCTCACGTGTGGGGCATGCATGGGGATGCTTCACTTTCCATCTCTCTCGCGCAATTCCAGCTGCAGGGAGAAAGGTGCTGGCCTGCTGCCAGCTCTCCCTGCAAGAGGAGTGCCACCCTGCCCTGGCTGTGATGGAGCCATCCCTCTCCTGCCGCCGTGTTTGCACATGGAGTCTGGTGCACTGGAGCTGTTAGAGCCTGTCCCATTCAAACAAAGCACTCCCGAGAGGTGCAGCAGGCAGGTCCTGGTGAGAGGGATGCAAGTTCCGGCAGGTCTGCCTGGCAAGGCCCAGGTGGTTTGTGTTTTGGAGCACTGCAGCACTTCTCTTCCTGGAAAGCCCCTCTGAAAGAGGGAAGGAGCATGGCCCCATCACAAGTGCTGCATAGCCCAGTTGTGTAGGAAGCTCTGTTTCATTCCCCACCAGTGGAACAAAGGCAGCATCGGAGGGCCATGAGCTGCAGGTGCCTTTGGAGGCTGCTGTGTGCTGGGCTGTAGCAGTTCTCTTGAGAAATCATGTTTTGAGGCAAGGGGAAATGGTAAATCTTGCTCCATAACGTTAACATAGGAGTGTTTTGTCACATTTACTGGCTCTGCCTTGGTTTGCCCTCCTCTCTGCAATCTGGCACTGGGAAAACAAACAAACAAGAACAACCCAAGGGGAACATTTAATAATCAGCCAGAAGAGAGTCTTGGCAAACCGTCACATCCAAAAAGGAGGCTTTCCTGGGGCAGTTGCTTTGACCAAGACCAAGTCCCACTAGCTGTGAAGTTCAAATGGTGATGCCAGTGGGAATTGGGAGTCATGGAGGGAGAAATCTGGTGAATGGGAAGGAAGGAGGGGGAAGCGCAGGGTGAACGGGAGAGAGCCTGGCAGGCAGAGATGTACTGACCATGCTTAATCTGTTTGAGAAAGGAAAGTGAGCAGTAGATCCTGCCTGGCTGTGACCCTCCAGTGCACAACAGCTTTTCCTTCAAGGCTAAATCTACATTCAGAGTGGGATTTAAGGAAGGTTTTCTGGATCGGCTTGGAGTTAGATCTGTGGATGTAGAGTCAAGAGATTTGTGGGGCATATGGTGGGGACCAACATGAAGGGACTGTGTCAGGCTAGGACTGAAAGCAAATGGCATCTTTAGCACCAGTCTGTCACATGTGAATCCCAACAAACTGGGCTAGGCTGGTGGAGAATGAACGATTTCCTGCGATGGCTCAGTGCTTCCTGGGTTCTCAGCTGACCCTGGCCACACAGGACTTGGTGTGCTGGGACATGTGTTGTGTCACCCTGCAGTGGACTGGAAGCTTATGATTCTCTTTGGGGAAAACCCTTTGAAGATGTCAATATAGCAAGCTCATTTTTATCTTTCTGATTTTTTTTCTGAATGGTAGGAAATGACTCAGCCTGTGTCATATGACAGCACACAGCTGGGATTTCGTCCTGTGCTCTGGCTCCAGGCTCCTCAATGCTTTCAGATTGGGAGCTAGACTTTGATTCTCAGCTCTTTGGAAATGCATTTTGGCCTTGCGCCTTGTGTCCCAGGTATCCTGCACAAACTGTCCCTGCCACTACCACATTTCCTGGGAGTGTTGTTTGCCAGAGTTCTGCCCTTCTGAGTGTTGCAGGTTGGGTTTTGGGGTTGCCCCGGCACTTCTGATCCTGTTTGAGATCACAGCCATCTGTTCCACGTGGTGGCCAGTGTGCAGAAGAACTGACTCAGTGGAAGAGTCTGAGCATAGCCAAGGCCACGCTTTGCAGTCTTGAAGATGAGTCCTATGGTTTCATCTATGAGGCTCCATCTCATCCTATGGCTGAGAGAGTTGGGGTTGTTCAGTCTGGAGACTGCCAGTGCCTAAAGAGGCTCCAGCAGAGCTGGAAGGGGACTTTGGACAAGGGCATGGAGTGACAGAACAAGGGGGAAGTCCTCCCCACTGACAGAGGGCAGAGTTAGAGTGGATATTAGGAAGATTCTTTGCCCTATGAGGTTTGTGAGATACTGGCACAGGTTGCCCAGAGAAGCTATGGCTGCCCCATCCCTGGAAGTGCTCATGGTCAGGTTGGATGGGGCTTTGAGCAACCTCGTCTGTGGAGCTCAGCTGGACTATTGCTTTGCACTTTGTCCTCTGTAATTATTTTACAGCCTTGATCCCTTGCAGTTGAGACGATGGCCCCACTATCATCAACTGCTTGGGGTGAAAATATTACTGTCCTCTGGCCAGTGGGGTCCCCAGTGTCCCTTCACAGTCCTGAGTGTTCCTCCCTGGCTGTGGGAGCTGGCAGCAGTGTCCTGGCTCAGGCTGTTGTACCTGGAGCAACTAGCCCAGGTAGCTGTATCCTCGCTGATGGCCGGAGATCTGGGCTCGGTGTGCAGATCCCTGGCAGCTCCTCATCCAGCCTTCGACCTGGGAGGCTTTTCTGCAGTGCTCTCCAGGAAATGCCATTGGAATGACTTCCACTGCAGCTTCCTGCCCGGCCCGCAGCAGCATTCCTGCCGCTAGACCAAGAGCGATGCAGAGGCTGATTTCAGAGCTTTGCTCTTTACCCCCTTTACTCGTTCTCCTTCTTTGGGGCCCTGCCTGTTTTCCTTGCTGCCTCTCGGTGTGTGGTGCAGTTTGATTACGTTCCTTAGATCTGTGATTACAACAGGCGCCTGGAAAGCCAAGCTCCTGCCCGTGGCTGGCTGTGGCTCAGAGCAGCCCACTTAACCCCGGGGTCTTTGAGCGAAAGGGATAGCGTTTCCTTAGCTCCCAGGGGAGCCACTGGCAACTCTGATTCGTAAAGCACTCTGAGGCTCTTTAATCCGAAGAGCTGAGTGTCATTTAAAAAAAGACCTGTGAAATAATTAACAAACTGTTTCTTGCTGCTCTGTGTTCACAGCTGCTCTCAGTAATGTCATTCCGCCTGCTCATCCTGCTCGTCTCTAACACTGGAGCCGGGTCCCTGGAGCGCTGCCCAAGGTCTCTCCCTGTTTCAGCAGCAGTGGGGTGTCCCAGCGCAACAGAAGGGGTGGGTGGGAGCTCTCTTTTCCCCAGTGGAAGCTGCAGCTTTCTGTACGTGTCTGGGCTGCTGTGCCTGATTTCCGTGGAGCTCCGGTATGGTTTGTGTACGTGGTTTACCCCCGGGAGCAGTGACACGCCTGTGGCACACACCGGGTGCAGCTGAATGGTGGTGTGGTGCTCTAAGATCTTTGCTGAAGCTGAGAAGGTTTGGTTTCCTTTGGTTTTTACCAAGCAGCTGATGGCTGTAAGCACAGTCCCATCTTGATGTTACAAGGAGTATTTCTCTAGCAGCTCTTTCCCCACTAGCTGTAAAGCCGGAGTATTCCCAGGAGGAGCTGGGGGAAGGGAAGGGATGGATATCAGTTGTAGAAGTGTTGCAGACCTGGTGAACCGAGAGGCGAGGGGATTAATGGTGGCTTCTGCCGTGGGAGCAGAAGGGGGCTGGGGGCAGCTGCTCTGTTTCCTCTCGGACCCCAAGAGCAGCTGGGATGTTGACCTACCTGCTGATTCAGAGCGTAGGTATTCACTGCGGGTGGCTCTGCCTTGCAGTGGCAGGAGAGCAGCCGCTCTCCTCCTCCACCCTCCCACAAGGGAGGGATGTTGCCCTTAAACACTATTGTTCTGAGCCACTAAAGATTAACGAACAGAGTGGAGGCATGAAAGGGAAGCGGAGTCCCTCAGTGCCAGGGCACTCCTTGCTTTACTGCCCTGACCTTGGACAGGGAAACTTCCTCCTCCCTGCTCCTCACCTGGAAGGATGTGCAGAGGGGTTCTTGGTGCAAGATCTCTCTGAAGTCCTGCTCCTAATCATCCTTGAGATGCCAAGAGCTCAAGTTAGGGAACATGCATTCCAGAGGGGTGGGAGAGCTTCCCCCACAGTGCACCCATGGAGGGGGGCAGTGGGGCAGGCTCAGGGCACGGGCTGGCACCCGTCATGGTCAGGTGGGGAGAAGGGTTACTCTGCCACAGCAGAACAGCCCAGCGGAACGAGGGTGCCAAGGGCTGCCGGGAGGCAGAGCCGTTAGCAGATGGCTCCAGCTGGGCTTACCGGGGAGCAGGTGTGGGTTTCGGGAGCAGCCTTTTAAGAGAGATGTCAGTTTTGAACCCGGGAGGCTCAAGGGGCTGAGCCGTGGCTGCCACGACTCGCATGCTGGGGAGCTGTGACCTAGTTGTGCTGTAGAAATGCTCGGTTTATTTTTTATTTTTAGGTATTTTGCTTATTTTATCCTCATGTTTAATTTAGTTAGCAAAAAAAGAATCGGAGGACTGAGCAGTGCTGGGAAGGACTGCCTGCAGGCGGGAACGCCCGCTGCAGCTCCGTGCAGCCAGCATCTCTCCAGCCGCCCGTGTCTTCTCTCGGACACGTGCTCACGTGTACCAGCCCAGTGCTGTCTCTCAGGATCTCTTTAATGGGAAACCCAGTGCACTCAGCGCTGCTGCCTGCCTCCGGGGTAGCGAGGGAGGGAGGGAGGAGCGGGATTCAGAGCGTTAACCAGAGAGGCTCCCGTGGCTACAGGGACTGTTTGAATGTTGTGCTGTAACTGGTCTGCCTTTCCTCTGCTGCTGGGAGCAGGAAGCTGGGGGAGCTTGGTGTTTCAGGGGGCTTTGGGCTGGTTACTTTTTCGACCGCTGCTTGCCTCTGCACTGGCACAGTGTGCCCAGGGAAGGGTAGTGGGCTGTATCTGCAAAGAGGGAAGTTTCAGGGGGTTGTGCGATTCCCTTGGGGAGAGCTGTTTGAATTTATTGCATTATCCTCCTTCCTGCTCAAGCTTGTGTTTCAGCTGTGTCTGCAGACGTAGCTGCTGATTTAAGTAGATCCAATTAGTAGCTAGCTCCTGGCAGTAGTATCCTGCTTGGGGAGATGAGCCCTGGAGATGAGGAGCCTCCGGTGGGAGTAGGGCTAGGCTCAGCCTTTCAGCCCCCGTTCCTGATCTAGGATGGACCCAGAGCTCCCCGGCTCACAGCCCTGCACCTGAGCTCAGAGGGAAACTGAGGCAGGTGTCCTGCTCTGTGCTCTGCCTGGCCAAGAACAAAGAGCAGGCAGGTTCTCCCTGCCTGTACCGCTGCCAGACAGGTGCTCTTAAGACTGAAATCAAATACTCCAAAACCTGACAAGCTGGCACCAGGCAGGGCTTGGAGCAGGAGCTGGAGCTGGAGTGTGCAAGGAACCTGTGGGCAAGAGCTGTGCAGTGACCTGGCTCTTGGGGTAGGATTTGAAAGGGAGCTGCTGGAACTGTCTGCTTCCTGAAGGAGCATGGAAGGGTTTTCTTCTCTGCTGGAGGATGAAGGGCTCTTTGGGAAGCTCAGAGAAGAGGTCTAGGCTGGCTGGCATGGAGCTGGTTTGGTTTGCATGCAGCTAGTACCATGATCAGGTGGAGCAGGACAGCTGTCTGCGTTGCTTCTCTGAACGATACCAGTCCAATTTGCCCATCTCTCTGGTTTGTGCCACCATTGAGGCTGAACACTACCAGTGTTGTGCAGGGAGCATGTCTGGTGGCAGTACGTGGCATTACTGCCTGTGTGTGTGACTCGTGGTGAGCTGGCTCAGGGTTTGGGCTGGGATGTGGGTGCTGGGCGTGTATGTGGCCCTGGGTAGTGCCTGGGTGACATATGACTTACATATGGAGAAAATGAGGTGTTGCTACCTGTAAATCAGCCATCATGGAGCGTTGCAAGTGCCTCCATCCTGTACTTGTATGGCTCACCAGTGTATTAAACTTGCTGGAGAGCTAATGTCTTTTAATAGAGCAACTGACCTCATTTAGAAGCTTCCACTGCACCAGCCAGTGATTATTTCATGCAACAACATGCATGGAGGAGCCCAGGGCAGAGCACAAAGTCTCCTTCTCATGCTGCATCGCTCTCTCTTGTGTTTGCTGCATCAGCTGCCTACTGTGCTTCCTGCCCTCAAGTCAGCAAGGATTTTGCTAAAAGGGACTTTGTGGCTTGAATCATTTGAAATTTCATGGAACTAACAGGAAGTGAAAACAGAATGAGCACATCTTCCTCCTCTTCCTGCACCTCCACCCTTTCCCCTTTTTCATTCAAGTGGCATGTAAGAATTACAGCAGCCTCGTGAGGTGCCGGAGCTGAAGTGGGAAGTGGTAAAGCTTGGCCGTCGCTCCTCCAGGATGCTGGTGGACAAGTGGCTGAGGCAGGAGAACGAGCAGTTCTTCTCCAGGATCTGTCTCCTCTGAGGACCATCCCTGCACCCAGCCTGGCTCCCTTGAGTCCTGGTAACGCCAACATTCCCTGTGGGGTGTGTTTGGTGAGGCTTGGGGTGCGGGTGAGGACCGGGAAGAGCTGTCAGCATCGCCCACTCACCCCCTGGCAGGAGGGAACGTGGCTCAGCAGCCGGGCACACGTGAGCATGGCACATCTCCCCGGCACAGGTTTCCCCACGGTTACACAAGGGCACGATTGCACAGGAGCTCTGACGTCCAGGAAGAGCAATGACAAGGTGAAAATTGAGCTCTGTTCTCTGGGTGCGGGTGGCCCTGCTGAGGTGCTCTGTTCGGCACAGCGAGCTGGCCACGGCCCTCTGCTCCCCAGCCCCACAGGCGGCAGATAACCAGGACATGAAAGCAGGAGCCTTCCCTGCCCCCCGAGCGTGCCCCTCGCACAAAGGCTGCTCTGCTGCGGGGGCTCAGACACCATCTGTCCGGTGGGGAGAAGCATCAGAGAGACCGTCTTTCCTCGGACTATTCCACTTAATGCCCTTTGGAAAACAATCCCATTCCCAGCAGGTGCTAATCTCTTGAGTGGATCCGGCTCAGCCAATGTGTTCTTCGCTGTGCCTTTGTACCAGAGTCATGTCTCCTGCCAGCCTCTCCTGCCCTGCTGAGCGGGCCTGGTGCCGGCCGGAGCTGCGGCACCTTCGGGAGCCCTCACCCCAGTTAGCTCTGGGAGGAACACTGATGAAAGATGGATGCAAGTGGATTAGTCATTCACATCGTCTCCGGCTTTAATACACATGAATGTTTCAGCAGATTTCTGGAACGGAGAGCGCAATTCCCTGCTCTCCATCTCGTGCTATGCACAGCAGTCTCCCGGGGCAGGGACGGGGGTTACAGCTGTCACCATAGCCTCTTTCATGTATTTGGAAAACGCTGAAATTGTGCTGAATGGTGTGGGGTTATTGCAGGTTCCCTGGAGCCGGTGATGAAACCAGTTTGACAGGAGGCTGCCTCGGCAAGGATTAGGGCTGGAATGTGCTAGTGAGGGTTTGTTTCTGGTTAGAAAAGAGCTAGCTCTGGCCTGGGCTAGGCTGGAGCCCCACAGCAAAGCTCGAGTGAGAAGAGGAAGAAGTGGGGACGTTCTTGTTTAATTGACCCTTTTGAATTTTTGGCTGCCTCCTTCCAAGACGCAGGTTTCAATGAATGCCCCGGGACTTGGGCAGGGACAGCACCCCAGGGCCCACAACACCGCAGCACCAGCTCCAAGGGCAGGAAAGGCAGGAGAGGCAGTGGGTGGGTGGCATTCCCTGCCATTGTCATGGAGATCAGCAGCTGCTTCCCTGGAGGTCACCATTTGCATAACAGTTAGAGCTGAGTCTCTGGAGTATTTGCACCTGCAGCTGCTGTCCCCAGAGCCCCTTCCTCTCTCTGTGTCCCAGAACCCCTTCCCCACCCCATTCTGAGCCTGCTTGGAATTGCTGGTAGGGACCAGTGGGGTGAAGCTGCAGATCTTCTCTGCCCATGGAAGGGGGATTGGAACTAGATGATCTTTAAGGTCCCCTCTAACCATTGTAGGATCTGTGTTTCTATGGGGAAGGTCAGACCTACCTTGGATGGCAGGTTCCCTTGCCATGCTCCTGAGTCAGGTGCTCACCTTGACCTCCACTGCTCAGCACTGCAGGCAGTCCTGTGACCTGTGCAGTCACGCTCTGTCCCTGCTGCCCTCTTTTCAGAGCTGGGAGTGGTGGGGGCCACACATGGATACAGCATCAGGGGGAGCAGGACAGAGGGAGAACATCCAGGATGTCTCTTCCATTCATATCACAAAGGGACCCACAGAGCTGTGTTTACAGGATGCCAGTGGCAGCCTTTGGGAATACTTCTGTTTTCTTTTATTCTTAAAGCTCTCAGCTGCGTTTTCCCCCCTGTGCTTCACCTCCAGGTTCACATATGCCAGCCCCATGTGGTGAGCTGGCAGCCCAAAGGGGCTCTGGGAGCAGGTTGCTGTCGATGCAGGGCTTTGTTGTGGTCTGTGCTGAGCTGCTGCCTTTCTTTTTCCCCTCCTTGTCTTGCTGCTCAGCACAAAACTGTTCCCAGCATCTCATTAACAAATGTCTGGTCATCCAGATGACTCTGCTCCCGGCCGGCGGTTGCTGTTAGACCTCTGAGCAGGAACACAGCTGTACTTACGGTGAAGGTAAAACAGAAACAGCCTTGTTTTCAAGGGAAACATTGCCTCGTGATGAGAATGCCTGGGTTGGAAGTCAGATGCTGTGGCTCATGCTACTGGCTCGCACACAGCTCTAGGAAAGGCACTTAACCTCCCCGTACCACTGTTGATCCATCTGGGAACAATGCTGACTTATCCCACGGGAGGTTTTGGGGAACCAGCTAATTTTTGATAAAACACATGAGGATCCTTGGGTTGGAAAGGCTGTTGTGTATGCTGAGGTGGGTGCTGAGGGTGTCTGTCTCACTGGGCTCTCTGGGTATCGGAGCCGTGGGGAAGCTCCGAAGCTCCTTCTGGCGTCCCAGTCTCTGTGTTGAAGTTTGACCAAGTGCCACCAGTTCACCTGAATACTCCCAGTAGAGCCTGGCTTTTCTTTGCTGGTTTTCAAAGCTTTGTCCTGGTATCTCGGTGACCTCCATACCCTTTACCCCCTTGTGCAGGGCAAGCTTTGAGCCCCAAACTGCCAGAGCCCTCCCCTCTCCACTCTCCTGCCTCACCAGAGGCCAGATGGAAGTTTATTGCCCACATCTGCTTCCTTCACCTGCCCCCATGGCTCAGTGTCACCGAATCCTCTTTCCCCAAGTGCTGGGGCTTATCTTGAAAGAGGAACCTGCTCTGCTGACCCTGAATGGGATCCAGCAACTGTTCTCCTTCCCGTGCAGGCAGCACTGGTGAATGAAACGAACCAAACAAATGAGAGCCTCAAATTTTAGGTGTTCACTTTCCCATGCCAGGATATGAGTAGCATCTCAGCCAGGTGTCGTGCTTCTTTAGTCTGCTCTCCCACCTGGGACAAAACACTTTAGGTCAGACCCGTTCCTCTTGCCTTTTTGCCATGGGTTTGTGTGTGGGCACTGGGCAGTGTTTGAATGGTTGCTGCATCCCCCACAGTGCTGGGTTGCAGTTGGAGGCTCTGTGAGTGTCCAGAGAACTTTTGGCACTGCAGAGCCTCCCTGCCCCAGCTCTGTGGGGTGGTGGAGCCTGACTCTCCAGGTCCTTCTGCCTCCTGCAAGTAGCATGTGCAGCAGGAGGGAAGAACCCCCCCTGCCCCATCTCCTCCACCAAGTGGTCATTTAGGCTCCAGCAAGAAAATGTGGATTCCTTCCCCAGCTCTGGGGAGGAGAAGCAAAGGCAGGGGATTGCCTCTTGCATAGGAATAAGATCTCTGCTTCCTCATGTCCTGCTCCAGAGCATCCTCCTCTCGGACGTGTCAGTCACCCGGCATGGGGAAGGGGATGTGACGAGTGTTCTGATGGAACAGCCTGTCCTCTCTGGTGGAAGAGGCCCACGGGTTGAGGGTTGAGACACTGACGTGCTGTTGCTACCACAGTCCTTGTGATCAACTCAGGAATTCCAAATATTTCCTCTCAGATAAAGGTGACTGGGGGAGGCCAGAAATATCTGGACGTGTCTGGGCAAGCCTGATATCCAAACACCAGGCCAGAGAGGTCAGGATCAGTCCTGGAAGTGCTGGGCTTCAGGTGCAGAGCAGCCGAGGCCTGGGATGGTGTGGGAACAGAGCAAGCTGCCTTTCCCTAACCTTCAACCCACCCCCAGCATGTGCAGGGAGGACGCTCCTGCTTGTTTTCCCACTCCCTCTGGTCTGGGATCTGGTTCCCAGGAGACACATCTGGGATTGAAGTTGTGCAGGGGCTGAGCTATCATAGCTCTTAGGGTGATTTTCCCGGAGAAGGGCAAGGCGCTCTCCTGGAGTCCCCTACAGCCCCCAGCTGTGGCTCCAGCAGCTGCTGCTCCCTTCCAAAGGAAAGGAGAAGGGCTGATGTCCCCTCCCTGCCTGTGCTGGGCTCTGGCTGTGCTCCTCTCCGCCTGTAGCACCCGATAGCTCTGCGTTCACCGTGCACCATTTATCTCCTTCAGCAAACACTTCCTTTTCTTGGAAGCAAGGGCTTCCTGGAACTGCCTTTCCCCAAGCTCGTCAGCACATGCCATGGAAAAAGCAGCGTGGAGAACTGGCTGCCAGCCCTCCTTGGCTCCCTGCCCTGCCTGCGGGGCCCTCTCCTGGTGCCTGCCCCATGGAGAGGCAGGGTATGTTGTAGCCCTGTCCACCACTGCAGCCTTCCTGGGCACAGTGGGGACGTCCCTGCCCTGATTCAGGAGGAGCCTGTGGAGATGTGTGGGACTCTCAGTGGGGCAGGTCCTACTGAATCCATGAGGAAAGCAGATTTTCTGGGGAATACATCACGAGGGTGCAGCAGCCTTCCTTCAGCTGAGCGCTCTGCAGCATCAGGTGCTGTGAACGAGTGGCTGGGACACGTTGTCCAAGGGCAGGACCATCCCTGGAGCAAGGGCCCGGGCACTGAGAGATCAAAACATACGCAGAGTTGGAAGGGACACACAAGGTTAATCAAATCCAACTCATGGCCCTGCACAGGACAGCCCAGCAATTCCACCATGTGCCTGAGAGCATGGTCCAAACACTCCCTGAACTCTGGTTCAGGCTTGGTGCCATGACCACTGCCCTGGGGAGCTGGTTCCAATGCCCAACCAGCCTCTGGGTGAAGAACCTTCTTCTAACATCCAGCCTAAGTCTTCCCATACACAGATGTTGTAGGGGTGGTGTTTTTTGGACAAGGCTGTGCCTTCTGCCCCAGTTCCCTCTGCCCTCCATCCCTGCCAGCCTGCTATCAGTTTGCTGCCACTGCCATGCCCTGTCACAGCTCCATTCTCATCACCAGCTATCACAGAGGGATTTCCTGTACCTGTAGAATTTAAAATATCCCCTTCTTGGGTTTGGGCTCTCCTCCTGTCCCTCTCCTGCAGCACATCACTGGCTGTTCCTGCGTGAGTAGGCTAGCAGCAGGCAGCAGCCTTCACTTTCCTCCCTGGACATGTGAGCTCCTTCCTGCCCATTCCTGCAGGACCAGGACACAGTACAACACCTCCACAGATCCCGTGCCAGCTGGCAAGCATGATGGGAAGCGAGCTGCCTTCTGCCACTCTGTGTAGGTAGTGGGAGCCACGGGGATGACTGTCATATCCCTGAAGAGGACTCTAAGTGAGGAAGAAGTAGTGACGTGCCCCAGGGTGCGTTAGCAAAGTCCCTGTGTCCCAACACTCTGCCCTTGAGTCTGTGAGTACCTCCTCCTCATGGTCACGGGGTGTGGAAGGCAGCTGGGGAGGTGGCTGGTGGGAGATGGAGAAGAGCTTTGGTGGCAGAGGTGGGTGCTGAGGTGCACAGTTCATCAAGGACCAGATCCCCTGTGGTGGGGAGGCCTGTGGCCATGGAGAGGGACACAGCCCAGCTCCCTGGGAGTAAGCATGCAGGTCTGCTGCACACCCTGCTGTGAAAAGCTGTTTGTGAGCTTGGGCACAGGTGTGTGGCAAGGTGAGGGGATGCCCCACAAGCTGTGACCATGCTGGAGCTGTTTGGTGGGAGCTGGGAGACTTGGCACCATGTTCCATGAATGAGAGGCACCTGGATGCCAGCCATGACCTGGGCACCAAAGCGCCGTAGTCGTGCGGCTGCAGGCTGTGGGCAGGTGTGGGAGGCAGCGTGCAGGCAGAGCAGGCAGGCAGGGATGCTCCCCCTTCCTGCGCAAAGGCTGCGGTGAGGCATGACACGAGCACAGCGTCAGCCGGGCTTATCTCTGCTTTCCCAGAGCAGCCGGGTTACTGGAACTGCATTCACTTATCAGGGAACAGGGGATCTTACTTGGAAGATGGGCTCAAGGTGCGACAGCATCAAGGCCCTGCTGACGCTGAGCTGCTGGTGATCCCTGAGCCTGGAGCTCACAGCTTCCTCTCTGTCCAGCCCTGCAGCTCCTGTTCAGCCCTGATAAACCTGAGAGATCCTGGGCCATGTGTTTCCCTGCTGCCTGCCCAGGGAGCCCTCCTGCCCTGCTGTGTGCGGCTTAGGGACCCCAACAGCTCTCCTTACAATGGGCTGAGGTCTTCCCAGCTCCTGCTGCTGCTGGAGATGAAGGGCTGGAAGCAGCCGGCTCGGACGAGCTGATCCGGAGTGACTGCATTCCTGGCCAAGCCTCGTGCTTGGCCTGCTCTCCTGAATCCCTGGGAAGGCTTGAGCTTGACAACCCAGTGTCTGCCTTCACCACAGGGATTCGTGAAATCCAGCTCGTGTTGTGAAGTAGCCTGTGAGGGCCAGGACGGGGAGTGGGACATGGGAGGCTCTGCTGTGGACACAAAATCACTGGGGGGATGCACGGTGTGGGCTCCCGCAGCCGTGGGCACCAGCCCTGCTGCTGCTTCCACAGGCCTCGGCCAGGGAATGGAGCCCGGCGGGTTCCCACTGCAATGATTTCTATCACACTTGGATGCTAATTTTAGAGAGCCAAGAGCATGTGATGCATCCCCTGCCCTGCCCTCATGGTGTTCTCCTCACAAATCCTTTCTGGCACCCTCTTCTCTCATGACTGTGCTTCCCCACTTGCCCTCTGTGCATCATCCAGAGCGAGGAAGCACAAGGCATCCGTCACCTGCCCGGTCCCCACCACTGCTTTCCTGACAGCCCTTTCCCTCCACGCTCCGCTCCCACCCCTCTGCTCACCACTCTCCTCTTTCCACAGGAGCACTTTGTGGTCCTCTATGGCAACGATGCTGCTGCCGAGGTGAGAAAAGGCCAGGAGACCTTCAACAAATGGCTCCTGACCGGGGCGACGGTGGCCGGAGTGCTTCTGCTGGGATCCCTGCTGAGCCGCAAGTGAGCCGCCGTCGAGCCCCCCGCAGCCAGGACGGCTGCGCCTTCACCGCCACATCCACTACACTCTGCTCCCGAGCACCGTCACCGGCGCAGGGGGGCAGCCCCTCCATCCCGGCCGAGCACCCTGCTCCATGGAGTTTTCTCCCTCGTGCCGCCAGCTCCTTTTATTGTAGCCCGTCTTATTTACTGTTCCGTTGTGTTTTAAAGGCGCTGAGGCCAATGCAGCACTTCAGCCACCAGCTCCCAGCGCTGGGGAGATCCAGGCAGCTGGGGAGGGCACAGGCTAGAAGGTGTTCCAGCCCTGCAGGGTTCTCCAAATGATTTGGAAGAGAATAAACAGACTTATTTTTGCATGTGTGAGTGCGTGCGTGTGTGTAGATGTGTCACTAATATAAAGTTCCCCAGCCAGAGCAAGGGCCAGGCTCCGTGCCCCCGTCTCTGGCATGCTCAGGCACCAGGAAGAGGCAGGCTGCCCGATGGGATGGAGCTTCCCTGCAGCATCACTATCCTGTCCTTGCTTTCTCCAGTCAGAGTTCGTCCCTGCGGCAGGGGGAGCAGGAGGAAGAGGCAGAGGCCAGGGATGAGGAGCTCTGCCCTTGGTCAGCCTCACATGAATTCCCTTCTCCACAGATAATGAGCTGGTGGGAGCTGCGGCCCATCCCAGATGAGGATGGTGTGCCAGGCCCAGGGCTGTGCGTGGTTTGAAGGGTTCTTTGTCCTCTTCCTCCTCCTCTCTCCAAATGTAGATGGCTGTGGGACAGTGCTCATCCCTTCCCAGCCTGCTTCTCTGGGTGGCAAAGGAAGGAGGCAGGAGAGGGGGAGAGTGCTTGTCCCTGGCACAAGGGGCTTTGCAGAGAGCTGGGGCTGTGGTGTCCAGGAGTCCAGAGCTGGGGATTGGAAGGGTCAGAGGAAGCACCTTCACAGGGATGGCAAAGCCCAGGGAGCAGCCGATTCATGGGATGAGCTGGGCACCAAGGCCAGGGGAGATGGGAGTGGGGGCTGGCAGTGGCTGAGAGCCATCTCCACCTCTGGAGAGCCTCTTTGGGGGCAGCAGGAGCTGTTAGCCTCTCTGGTGCTGTCCCACATGTTTCCAGTCCCATAGCGCAGGCAGTCCCCATGCGTGGCTGTGACGGGTGCATGCAGTGACTGAGGTGTCTGGCTTCCCTCCCCCCTCATCCCCACGCTGCTCCCGCTGCTGCCGGAGCAGGGAACCTCCGGCCTTTGAGCTGAAATTAGCTTCCAGAATAAACGCCCTCATCCTTCGGAGCCCACCGCGGGCAGACACAGCTGTCCACAGCTTGTCCATGTACATACTGCCCGTGCTCTGCTGTACATATATGAGTAGTTTTTAATTCATTTGTGAATACTATTAATGCTATTTTTGTTATCTTGTCTGTCCGTATTTATGTGTGGGGCCGTGCTCCCTGCAGGGGCCAAGCTGGGATGGAGGTGGGGGGAGAACCGGAGGTTCCGGAGGGGTTCACTTGGCCACTGAGCACGGACTCGCGCTCCCCATGTCGGACCCACTCAGATCCTGCACGGGGAGCACGAGGATTAGCATTAGCCCATTGAGCGCTTCGGTTTGCAGGTGGAGGTGAATCCACAAATAAATTTGTCATTCGAGCTGCTGGTGGTGCTGTGGTCTTTGCAATTGTCGGGAATTTGAGCAACTGTGGGCTCAGAGGAGTTGGCTTCAGTGGGATGGATGGATGGATGGATGGGAATGACGTCCTCTCCTTGCCCAAGGAAGGGTTGGGGTGCTCCAAGGGCAGTTTGCTGTGGTCCTGAGGGATGGTGGTAGGGTGGGGTGGCACTAAGGGGTGATGGGGACAGGAGAGTCCAGGGCAGGCTCTTAGCTGGGCTGGGGGTGCTGGTTTTGGGGACATGGGCTCAACACCCATAGTCACGTTGGGAGGAGGAGGGCAGGGGACTCACAGCCTCACTGGGACCCACAGCCCCCCGCATTCCCGGGACTACCCCTCAAAAGAGCACCTTCTCTTTGTGCAGGGCTCATTCTAGCACGGTTTGGACCACACAAACACTCGAGCTTTTTTGGGATGCCACAAGCATGGGGAACACCGAGACACCCCACATCCCTCTCACGGCAGGACGCGCCCAGCTCAGCCTTCCCCAGACGCCCCTCCCCTGTCCTTTCCGGGGGATCCCCGGGGCGTGGGGACAGCGGCCGGGCCCGGGCGGGTCCATGGGCCGGCGGGACGCGGCGGGAGCCCGTGGACACGAGCACCATCCCGTGGGCAGCGCGAGAAGCGGCCGCGGAGCTGCGGGGAGCGGGAGCAGAGGGACCCCATGACCAACAGAGCCGCGAGGACTCGGGGGAACCCCAGTCCCCGAGGGCCACTAGCCCCGTCCCCAGCCGCCCTGAGCCCCCCCCCCCCCACGGGACGGACCCCACGGCACAGCCAGAGCCCCTCGCAGCCGGGGACACAGCGATGCCTCGTCGAGGAGAAGAGAATGGGATCCTTCCTGGGAGACGCGGCTGAGGGGGCTCCCCAAGACACCTCACAACAGACTGGGCTGAGCTACGCTCCCGCTTTAATCCCTGCCGAGGGTGGGGGGTCTGCGGGTCCCAGGAGTGGGCGGCTCTGCCGGCCGCGGGGACACGATGGCATTGGGATGGTGACAGGGACACGGCTGGCGGGGGGCTGCTGGGTTCCCACGAGGCCGGTGGTCTCATGGCTCGTACTGCAGATCCGTGGTGATGAGCACGAAGCCCTGTAGGGAGTCAGAGTGAGAGGGGGGATATGGGGCACATGGGGGACCCTGGGGTAAGGGGACAGTGGTGGCACCCACCTGCTGCAGCGAGAGCTGAGGTCTGAGCAGGCTGAGGCCATGTGGGAGGGGCAGGGGGATGCCAGCCTTGAGCCACTCTGTGGGGAGACAAAAGTCATAGCAGCGGGTGGCCCTGGTGCAGCTGTGAAGGGATGAGAACAGGATGGGGACAGCACTTACTGTTTGCCTTGGGCACCCCAAAAAGCCACAGCCCAAACTTCAGCAGGGTCTCCAGACGTTTCACCTGTGGGACAGGTAGGGTCTGAGCCCAGCACAGAGCAGGCAGAGGGGTCCATGGTGCAGGCAGGGCTCAGCTCCCTGCCAGACGTGCCATGCATGGGCTCCACACCATCCCAGATTCCCCCCAGCCCCTGCTCCCAAGGTGATGTGGAATCCAAGGCTCCCCTTGGCTTCCCTGGCACAGCCACTCACCTCCACTGGGCCCACGTTTGATGCCACCTGTGTCACATGGAGCCTGGAGGACAAGATCAAGGTCAGAGCCAGGCACAGGGATGGGAATTGTCCCGTCCCAGGGTAGGGACAGAAGGAGCTCCATGGTGGGACCAGGACCCCAGCAGAGCCGGTCCAGGTGAGGACCTACTGCTAGGGCAGCTGACACAATACGAACCGGGGGCAGAATGGGGTCTGAGCAAGCAATACAGGACTCAGAGAGGCAAATGGACAGAGGTGGGGAATGGGGAGCTCTGCAGGTATGTCCCAGGGGAGCTCAGACCCAGCTCAGGGTCGGGCACTAACCCTGTCAGTTTCACAGTGCCCGCGAGCCTGTTCCTGCTGATTGTCGGCTTCCCTGTCACGTTGGCATCCTGCAGCAAGAAGAGATGTTGGAGAGACCAGGGCAGTGCCTGCAACCCCACATCAACCCAGCTGGTCCCAGTATCCCCCAGTATCACCCAGCATGGCCCCAGCCAGGAGGACAGGCACACCAGCCCCAGTCAAGCCCTTTGGGGTCCCCTGTCTCCCTGAGCCGTGGCAGCAGCAGCCACTCACGATGTTCAGCAGAAAGGCAGGGACACGGGTGGCATTGGGCAGCACCACGAAGGCCTCGGCAGAGCTGAAGAGGGTCCCGTGCAGGGCATCAGGACGGAAGGAGAGCAGGGGCTGCCGGCGGGCCCAGAGGTGCAGCTCCATGGGCTGGTCTGGATAGCGCTCCTGCAGCTGGGAGGGACAGGGCAGGGATGGCACAGAGCCATGCTGGCACTGCCACCATCTGATCCCCACCATTGCCCAGGTCCCATGTGCCCATCACTGCCCTGCCCGTGTCCTTGTCCTGCCTGTATCCTATTCTGTCTGCATCCCATACTGCCCTCAACACATCCCATTTCCACTGCACCCCATTCCCTGTCCTGTCCCTCATGCATCCCATTTGACCTCAGTGTTATCCCATGTCCCATCCCACCTGCGACCTTTCTCTCCTGCATTCCATCCCTCCTGCGCCCCATCCCCCATCCCATCCCTCCTGCATCATTTTATGTCTGCGTCCCACCCTCCAGCATCCCATTACATCTTCTGTTCCTCCTGCAATCCCATCTTGTGTCCCATCCCACCTGCATCCTGTCCTACTCCGTGTCCTTTCTATGTCCCCTTCTCCCTGTGTCCCATCCCACTCACCTGGGGGGAGAAGACCTCCATGTTCTTGGTCTTCAGCTGGAGCGGGAACTGCCGCGGGACCTGGAGGGGAGGGAGGGATCAGGGTGCTGGGGCTGAGCAGGGGTGAGCACGGGGACACCCCAGTGGGACCCCAGTGGGGACAGCTCTGCCCTCCATCATCCCTACCCTGTCACTGGAGATGTTCCTGCGCAGGGCCCCGGCTGTGAAGTACGTGAAGGCGGCCGAGTTGGCGACGAACTCGGTGACGGCCAACAGCAGCATGGGCTCGTGTGCCATGGGCAGTGTCTTGGGCAGGGGAGTGGGCAAAGCCACGGGCAGTGCCATGGGTAACGCCACAGGCAGCGCTACAGGCAGTGCTGGGGGTCTCTGCTGGTACGTGCCCACCCTGAAGATCTCTCCCTGCACAGATGCATGGATGGACATGAGGATCAGCCAGGCTCCCCTGTTCCCAAATGTGGCCCAGGGGTACCCAGGATGACATTACCTTGAGGGCAATGTCCCCATACTCCTCTGTGATGGTGGGCGGTCCCAGCAGGGAGTGGTCGATGGCGGCAAAGGTGTCCAGCTGGGTGGACACTGCAGGGACACAGGGGTGGTCAGGAGGAGTCAGACCACCAGGCAGACGCAGGCTGCCCGATGGGGTGGAGCTTCCCTGCAGCATCACCGTCCGGTCCTTGCTTCTCCAGCCCCTCCCACAGCCGGGCTCTGTCAGGATCTGGCCCCACAGTGGGGTCTTGCAGACCGTGCTGGGCACCAGTCCTGTCCACAGCCCCCCAGTACCACCCTGCCCTTCCCCAGTCCTGGGGCCCCCTCACCCACCTTTCATGTGCTTCAGGACAGCATCCAGCCTGTCAACGCCTCTGTGGAGCGCAAGGCAGAACTGGAAGCAGAGCAGGGTGTCAGCAAGCCAAGGGATGAGGGTCTCCAAGCCTCACTGGGCTGTGGGGGGGGACAGGGACACCCCAGGGCACAGGGGCCAAGCACCCACCTGCTTGTTGAGCTGCTGCCGCAGGGTTCTTTGGAGCAGTGGTGCCAGCAGGTTGTAGAGCCAGCTGTGGGGCAGAGTGGGGTGTTCAGATCACCTCACAGCACCCACCCAGCCTCCCCCAGCCCACCACTCTGGCTGGGGCACCAGTAATCCTTGCATGCCAGGGACAGGACCAAGCAGGGGCCTTGGCATCACCTGTATCCGCGGTGAAACTCCATGTGCAGGTCGGTGCCCTGGGTGTAACAGCCACTGGTCCAAACCGTGGGGTGGCCGCTGCCATCCTCACTCACGCCCAACACCGCTGCCATGGCCAGGTCCTGCATGCGGAGCTCCACAGAGCCGCTGTCCTGGCTGGGGACAGAGTGGATGAGCACAGGGACAGCGGTGACATTGAGCCGCCCTGAGTCCCTGTCCCTGTCCCCATGAGGACTCACACAGCGCCCATCTGGGCTGCCCAGTCGGCGCTGAGCTGGATCCGGGCGCGCTGCACCGTCAGCCTCACCCCCACATCCTCGGCAAAGTCCAGTGAGGATTCATTCATCTGCAGTTCATGGATGTGAATCCTGCACAACACAGGCAAGTTGTACTCGCGGCTGTGGCTGGGACAGGGATGGGGACAGGGACAGGGACCCCACAGGTGGCTCTTACCGTGGCACAGCGTAGGTGAGAGTCCCCAGGAGCGGGGTGTTGTAGGAACCCGTCAGGTTCAGTTCGTGCTCCTTCTGCAGCATTGACTGGAGCAGCTCCAGCCCAAAGCGCCGGCCTGGGGCAAAGTGGGAATTTGAGGTGACACCAAGGAAGGGAATAGGGTACCTGGGGCGTTAGGGGAGTGAGCAGCCAGGTCCAGGATGGTCCTTCCATCCCCCATTCCTGGCAGACTTGGCATCATTCCTGGGGGTGCCCACTGGTCCCCTCCACTCCCCATCCTTAGCAGTCTGGGCATCATCCCCCACTGGTCCCCCCCACCCCTGCCTAGTCAGGAGCATAGATTCACCGAACTCCAGTGTCCTCTGGGTCAGCCAGGCCTTGATGCCAGGATTGGTGCTGGGGCTGGTGATGGCGGCAGAGACACAGACGGGCAGCAGGAGCAGGAGGCAGAGCCACACAGTACCTCGAGGCTGGTCCTGGTACCTGGAGGCTGGAGCAGAGGACATGTCTGGGGGACGCGCAGCTGGTGTAGAGACCCCCTCCCTGTGC
The DNA here is from genome assembly GCF_009650955.1 of Corvus moneduloides. Taxonomy (NCBI): domain Eukaryota; kingdom Metazoa; phylum Chordata; class Aves; order Passeriformes; family Corvidae; genus Corvus; species Corvus moneduloides. The sequence goes on from NC_045492.1 coordinate 7,740,753, forward strand.
ACCAGCACAGCCAGGACTTATATTGGGGACAGGGAGCCCCGGGTGACATCAGCACACATGGGGACACCACAGTGCTCCGGCCACTGAAAGCCCAGCCTTGCCCAACACATGACTCAAAGGGGAAGCCGGGTCCCCCATTGTTCCGCACTCGTGGGAGCGGGGGAATGCAGGGTCCCACGCCACCCCCTGCCAGCCCCCCACCGTGGGGGTGCATGCAAGCCAGGGATACCAGCCAGGGCTCCCCACAGGGGCACAGGACCAGCATGTGGGGACACACAGAGACCCGGCCAGGCCAAGGTCACAAAGAGCTTCAGCTGTGCCCTGCCTGGGAGCAGTGGAGCAGTGGGGGACACAATGAGCTGGTCCTGGGGTAGAGGGACTCTGCCAGGGCTAACACGGCTCAACCCATTTGCGACAGGGAACAGCAGCTGTTCCCACTTAGGGAAGGGCTCTGGGAACCCTGTGTAGGGTTATCTAAATTTCAGTGGGGTCAGGGTGTCTGGGGTGCGGAGGCAGCTCCCAGGGAAGTGGTGAAAATATTGGGACAGTCAGAGTGAGAGCAGAATTGTGCAACCCCCGCCAAAAAATCCCGGCTGTCGGGATTTGCACTGCCAAACCCGCCATCGGTGGGACTATCCCCCAGCCAGGGTGAGCCCCTCCAGTGCCATGGGCTATGGGACAGGGGTCCAGCTGCCCTCCTGGATCCAGCCTGGCAGACCCAGAGGTACCTTTAGGATAGGCAGGGCCTCATCCCAGCACCACGGAGGCAAATAGAGCCCACGGGCAACCTCACCAGAGGGACCACAGCCCCACATAATGTAACTTACGGAGCCCTTGAGAGCAGCTACCCACTGGCCTGGGACCCCCAGTGCCACCAGCCATGACTGCAGTGGTGGCCAGAGCCCCCAGCAGTGACCCAAAGGCCAGCACTGACCCTGACCCCCAGCCCCGCTATCCCAGGGTGCCTCCGCCCTGCACCAGCACTCACCGTGACAGGCGGGTGCGGTGCCCCACACCGCGGGGGCCGCAGGTCCTGCCATGGGTTCCAGCTCCTCCGTGTCCCTGGGACCGTACGTGGCAGCGAACACCAGGGACCAGCTCTGACGCCAGTGTCCATCCCGGGTCTTGGTCAGACCACAACGTCACCTATTTCCCCCGTCCCTAATCCCTTCCGGGATGAATCAGGTCCCATGAAAACACCGAGGGACCGGTTGGGGCGCAGGTGCCCGCGGGCTGGGCGCTCCCTGGGGCTCTCCGGTGCATCCTGGTGCTGCCGCATCCGGCATCCCGACACGTGCAGGCGGCTCAGCCCTGCCAGCCCCGCTGCAAGCCTGGACTGGCTCCGTCAGCCCCTTCCCCAGCTCTCCTGTGCCAGGAACCCGGTCGTGGCCACCCCGCGTCCTCTGAGGAGGCGGTGACGGCCAGGGCTGCATCGCGAGGGCTCGGTCGCGGGGCACACAGGGCTTGGACAGGGGTCAGGCAGAGACGTGGGGACAGACATGGTCACACACGGAGCCCCTCTCCCCACAGCTCCAGCTGGAGCTTCCACATCAAGCGGCAATGAACAGGTAAGGACGGCACCTGGGAACGCGGCACGGGAAGAGCCCCAGCGCCTCCTGTGCCGGCCCCAGCAGAGCCCCCAGTCCCGGGACCTTCCGGGCTACTCCAGGAGGCCGGCCCGGGCCGTGCAGTGCGAGCGGGCACCGGGAGAGGGACCCACAGCCCCGTCCGCGCCGCGCTACGGGACTGGGAGGGAGGCGGGCGATGGAGGGGACACGGATGGGGGTGATAGAGGACCTGGGGAGTGATGGAGGAGACCCATCAATGAGGGAAAAGTTCAGCCACAGAGACCCAGAGCCCCCGGCCCCGCCACGTGGCCCCTGCTGTTATGTCACAGGCAGGACAAGGGTGGACAGGCGAGGCAGTGTCTTGATGCCCCAAGTCACCTGTCCCCTACACAGGCCCTGCCAGGGGATCTGCTGGGCTGGGAAAGCACGAGTGGGCACGGACAGGCCCGGACACACATGGACACACTCGCAGCTGTGACCGTGCAAACGCACACAATGGTGTGCGGAGGCTTGCACATGCACACACCTGTGCCCAGGGCTGGTCAACACCTTCCAGCCCCAAAGCCCTTGGCTGCAGGGTCTAAAGGGTCCCACTAGAGCAACAAGAGCCCCTCCAGACACCCAAGTTTTCCCCTGCCAGGCCCGTAGGAAGGTCTGAACAGGTCTGGAACAGGAGGCTGTGTGGTCCTTGGGGTGTTTGTGAGTCACAGGGAAGCTCAGGTCAGCTGCCCGGGGCACCCCCAGCCCTCGGGGTTGCACAACCTCTGATGCAATTTCCTTGTCCCAAGAGGTTCTCTGTCCCCACAGGCAGGGGTTGCACCAGGAAGAGCAGGAACCACAGGGGCGGGGCCACAGAGAGAAGCACCTCAGGACTTGCATCTGCTCTCCCCTGTAAAGGGACCGATCCCTGCAGCATCACCCCTGCAATTCCCCAGTCCTGACACAGCAACAACTGTGGGAGCCTCGGGAAGGCTGCTGGGTGCAAGTGGCCCAGCTGGGAAGGGGAGTGAAGGCAATCCCAGGCTGCAAACACACCACTGTCCAGGGAGATGGGGAAACCACACTCCCATCTGGGCACAGAGCCCCACACCCCGCTCATAGCACTGTCCCCTCTGTGCCATCAGCCCATCAAGGTGCTGATCAAGGGAAGATACATCCCAGTGCTGCTGCATTATCCCACCACACACCACGGGGTGCAAACAATCTTTCCTCCTGTGTCTGCCCCTCAACACCCCCACATGTGAGCCCACGGAGTGAAGGAGGGAGTGAGATATGGACACCAGGAACCACTGGGAGAGGCTCTGCAGGGGCAATGCTGGGACACAGGGGGAATTAGGACCAGGCTGTGAGAGACCCCCTCCCCAGCACCACCACAGGGTCCCAGACCCTGTTTCCCCCCGCACACCCACCCAGCCCACAGTGGTCTGCACAAGCTCTCCCCCGTTTGACGGGACACATATCCCCGGGGCTAAACACGCCCAAAACCCGGGGGAAGGGGTGTGAGGGGCAGGAAGAAAAGGCACGTGGGGCAGAAAGAAAAGGGCTTGTTTAATAACAAAACTCCAGCTATTGTAGAACAATATTCTCCAGCATCATTGTAATATACAATACGGGGAATGCTCTCAGCAATCTGAGAAGGAAGGATACGGCCCACAGCACCTCCTGCCCAGGCTGCGGGGGACCCCCAGGGCAGCCCCGCCGGGGAGCCAGGGATGCAGGTGAGCCGCGGTACTCAGGGCCGGGGTCCTGGGGACGATGTCCGTGATGGGATCGGAATCCCGGGAATGACGTCCGTGGAGGGTCCAGAGAGGTCTCAGCGGCAGAGGATCCGATCAGCAGCGGGAATGCACGGAGCCTGCGGGAAAGGGACACGAAACGGCCGGTCAAGACTTGCCAGGAGGGTGCCGGAGAGGACGGGGACGGAAAGGGGGCAAGAGGAAGGGACATCCCCGGGAAGGAGAGGGCGCGGTGCAGATCGGGGGAAGGAGATTCTAGGGAACGCCGGTGCTGCCCGTCAGGAGCGCGGGTCTGAGCCGGTGCCGTGGGGTCCGCACTCACCTCGGGGGAGTCCCCAGCGGCAGCGGGGCGGGGGGAGCCGCACTGCAGCTCCAGCTGCAGGTCCCAGATGTAGTCGATAACGTGCTGCAGCAGCTCCACCTTGGAGACTCGCCGGTGCCGCGGCAGCGTCGGCACCAGTGCCCGTAGCCGCGAGTAGCAGCCCTTCATATCGTACAGCAACGCGGCGGCTGCCTGCTCGGCCGCCCCCGGGGACACCCCAGGGCCCGGCCCGCAGCGGGCGGCCTCCCCTGGCCGCACCGCCTTCAGCGGGCCGCCGGCGCCCGCGGGCAGCGGCGAAGAGGCGACAGCGGCGACCTTCATGGCGAGGGGCTGCGAGCGCGACGGACAAAACGGGCACGCTGCGGGCGGACAAGGAGCGCGCTCCCCGCCGCGCCACTTATAGAGCGGCGGCCACGGACGGGCGGGGCCGCGGGGCAGCCCCGGCCAACGGCAGCGCGGGAGGGGCGGGCACGGCCCCGCCTGCTCCATTCATGCGCCCCGAAGGGCAGCGTCTTAAAGGGGCAATGGCGAGGAGAGAGCCGTGACGGGCCTGGGCTGCGATGCGGGGACACCGGCGCGGCGCAGGCTACAGGGGTGCGGAGCACCCACCCTGCCCCGCCATTAACGCGGGTGCTCGCCCCTCGGGCTCCCGGTGTCGGGCTCCCCGCAGCCCCGCTCGCCCCTTGCCCCCTCAGGCCCCCGGTGCCCCTCCGGGCGCTCGGGCCCCCCCGCACTCCCCGCGCCCCTCCCGCCTCCGCCACGGCTCAGACCGTGAGACGCCAGGGCCGTGACGTCACCCATTCATAAAACGCCGCGCGCTGTCAGCGCGGCGCCAGGCGGGCGGTGCCCATGGCGACGGGGGCGGGGCGGGGGACACACACCTGCAGCCCCTACGGGGGGCACCGGGACCCCCACAGAGACAGCGCGACCCCCGCGGGGACACCGGCACTCCCACGGGGACACCGACATCCTCACGTGGATACGGGGGCCACCGGGACCTTACAGGAGGCACAGGGACCCCCAGGGGGACATCTGCACCCTCACGGGGGCACCGGCGCACCACGGGGGCACAGGCACACGGGCATCCCCACAGGGAGCAGCCCGTGCGCCGAGCCCCCCGCCCCAAGTTCCGTGTTCCCCGTTCCCCGGAGCTCAAACCTCCGCAGAGCTGCTCGGTGGCGGCTGCCGGGGCCGGGGTCGCCAGGTTCGGGTCCACTCGAGGGGCGGGCAGAGGGGTCGAGTGCTGGGTGCGTGGGGCGGCGCGGAGAGTGGGCTGCGAGCACGGTCCTGCCGCGGGGGAAACCGGCGGAGGTCCCGCCGCCGTGCGAGACAGCCGATCCTTGCCCCGAAGGGTTTCTGGTCCGGGCTGTAATTAGCGTTACTGCTAATTACCCCGCACCTGCGGGGAGGGCAGGCAGCGCCCCGGGAGGGCCCCCGAGCGAGACCCCGGCATACCCCGAGCAGCACGAAATGGTGAGGGAAGGGAGGGAGCAGGCAAAGCTGCAGCCTCAGACACTCCCGGGTGCGTGTACACTGACACGCGGTGTGCGTACCGACAGACACGCAGGGTGGGTGTGAGTGTGCACACAAAGGCAGGGACATGGACGTGCTTGCACACGCAGATGCGTGTGGGACACACCCAAACGTGTGCATAGGAGAATTCACGCACGTACACAAACCTGTGGAGCACAAACGCAGCCACAAGTACGCGCACACAACAGAGGCACACGTGGATGGATGCACACACAGGTATACACACACACGCGTACATTCTCATGCACACATACATCCTGCCTTGCACACCAACACGTGTGCCCAAGTGCCAGCGCAGCTCTCCCCGCCCTTTATGGGATTGGGCTGGGGGGCCAGACCCTGCTGCACGTCCCCAAGCATGCAGGCAGCCAAAGGCCTCCCCTCTTCTTCCTCTTCTGAGGGGGGGCAGCAATCCTGGAGAGCATGGATGAACTCCAACCCTGCCAGCCTGGCCGGGGGGAACTGGATCCCTCTGTCCCCCCCGTCCCTCCCTCTGTCCCTCCTCCCTGTGTCCCCCAGCCCGGTGCGGTGGTGGTTCCCAGGGTGGGCACGGCGCTGGGGTCGCCCCCTCCATTCAGGGCTCGGCGGAGGGCCCGGTGCTGCCCGGTTCCCACCGCGGCTCTCAAAGCTGCTAATTAGCCCCCATCTGGCGGCAGTGGCCGGGCCGCGGCGGGAGGCCGGGGACATTGTGCACAGGAATGTCTTTCAGGGCCGCCGGCCGGCCGCCGCCACCGCCAGCTGCGCCGCCAACAATGCCAGGACGATCCGGACCCCGCGCCCCTGCCACCGGCCACCCCGGGCGGCGTGGGGACGGGGACGGATTGCGTGGCCGTGGTGGGTGTCATGGCACAGGTGGCACAGCCGCCCTAGCACAGCCACTCCGATTGCCCCAGCCCATGGGATGCCCCCGAGAGCAGGACACTCTCACCCCATCCCTCTGCACGTTGGAGTGCTGGGGATGGGGTGCTGGGGTCAGGGCTGCCAGTGTGGCACCGGGACACTGCCTTGGCCACAGCTGGCCTCGGGGTCCTGGCCTGGCACGGCGTGCCGGCCGGCGCAGCAGTGTTGTCCGGCAGAACACAGAGCTTCATTTCCATCTCAATTCTGGGAACGGGGCGCGCGGCGCGGTAACAGCAGCCTCGGCCATATGGTGCTGGCGGGGCTCAGCCCGGCCGGGGGGGCAGCCGGGGGGCGGCTGCTTTGCGCTGAGCAGGGGTTGCCCGGCAGCCGAGCACATCAAAGCCCCCGGCCGCCCCCGCCCCGCCGGGACCACACAGGGCACGGCCGCGCCAGGCCGCCGAGGGGCCGCGGGGCTGCCTGTGCTGCTGTGATGGGGGGACGGGGTACGGCCGTCACTCCAGAACCGGCAGCACCCAGCCCCGCACTCCGGCATGCAGGGCTGGAAGGCGGCACAAGACGCCGCAGGTCAGGCTGGGCCCCCACCAGTGATCAGGACCCCCAAACTTGGGCTGCTCCTGCCCTGGCTGGGGTTGGGCTCCATCCAGATCCCCTCTCCCGGTGCCATCCGCAGGTCAGCCCTGAGGCTGCACAGAGCCTCCACCCCCCCATGTCCGCATGACAGTGCTGAGCCAGGGTTGCAGATGTGCCGGGGCCGCCGGCACAGCTGGAGCGGGGCCGAGGCCTGAGAAAGCCCCTGCGCATTCCCCTCCCGCCTTCTCCCTTCCCGTTCCCAGCTCCATCCGCTGCAGCCCAGACCAGCTGGAGCCAGGCAGCCCTTCCTGGGATTTATTCCAGCTTCCTGCCCCTCCTCGCCGGCCGGCCGGGGCTGGGGCTGCCTTGGGCTGCTTCCTTTCCCTGCTCGCAGCCGCCGGCCGGGCGCCACTGCCAGTACCCATCATCACACGGGACCCCGGCTCTCAGCACCAGCACCCACCATCACAGCAAAGCATGCCCTGCCCTGCGTGGTGGAGCATGAAGTGCAACTGCAGCACCCATCACCCATCATCACCTAGCTGCACCCCTGCTGCAGTGAGGAGGCTCCACAGGGCTCTAGAGACAAGCAGCCCTGGTGTGTGGTGTGTCCCACCTCACTCCAGGCACCAGCACTCCCCAAACATGAAACCACCCTCCCCTTGCCTGGCGTTTGTACCCTGGGCACCCCCAGTTCAGCTCATCCCACCCCACTAAAATTCCTGCTGAGAGTTTGGCACAAGGGGCGTATGCCCAGGAGCTCCCCTGGCCAACGGGCCTCTACACCACTGCCCTGAGGTGCCATGGGTGAGTGAGGATCATCCCAAACCCCACATTTGCTGGCAGCAGAACAGGCAGCTCTGGCCCCTGCCCTAGCTGGGCGCAGTTAAGTGGACGGAGGTTTCCTGCCGGAGTCGGCACATCCATGTTTCCGCAGCCCCCACGGAGCCGGAGGGACCCTGTGGAGAGGGGAAGGTGGCCCAGCAGCGGTCCAGACACAGTGGAGCCGTGTGGCCTCGGCCCTGGCGGGACCGGAGGTGCCACAGGCCCAGGTGCAGCAGGCGAGCAAACCGGGGAGCGCTGAAGTGCTGGCTCCACTGGCGGCTCCTTGCAGGGCCCAACACACTTCCTTCCTCCTGGCCAGCCCTGGCTTATCAGCCAGGCAGGGTGAGGGGTGACCCTGCTCTCCCCTTCCCAGGCCTTCCGCTCCCTGCAGCCCTGGGAAAGCTCCCCGCCACGCTTCCACCACACCTACAGCAGGCACGAGCTGCGCTGAGCTCTGCGGGGCAGCAGGGAGACAGGAGGGTGATGCTGGCACGGGGGGTACCCTGTGCACCCCCCAGCCTGCTCCTGCACTTTTGGGGCCTCTGGAGGCTGCGTAGGGATGCAGCTCCTGCCACCCGAAGCCAGGGAGGATGCAGAGCCTCCCAAGATGTGGTGCCAGCCCCACACCAAGGGACACACCAGGGTGGGGAGTGGGGTCCTGACTCAGGGTAGGGTCCTGCACCCCATGGCAGAGCCAGAGTCCTTTTCCACGGAACACTGGAGGCTGGTGAAATCACATCTGGAGTCTAGACTCAGCGACTCGGTGGGCTGGGCCTGGCGGCCGTGCTGTACCCAGACCCTGCTGCACACTGTTTGCTTAGCTGGAGGTATTTAATTGGAATTAAAGTGGCCCCTCTTGTTTTTGCGGACAGGGCTGTTGGAAAAGGAGCTGTAAGTCATAGAAAACATCTGTAGGAGCCTGCGAAGGGTCATTAGATGGCAGAACGCGAGGCGCCACTTTTAGTGCTCGCAGCCGGCGCAGGGAATAATGGTTCAATACGGCTTTTGTGGAGGAGCTGCCAAGCCAGCAAACACTTTCTATTTATTCTGGCAGTGGGCATGGCCAGAGGGATGCAGGATCCTCCACATGTGGGCCCCCAGGAGGGGTAGGGAGGACACTGCCAGTGCTGCAGGACACAGGGCAGCTGGTCCCAGTGGAAGCCGAGGTGGATGCTGGAGCTGCCCCTGCCTGCAGCCCCTCCAGCCCCCATGCCTGCACCAGCATCCTCTGCCCATCCCAGCCCCAAGGGGTGCAGCATGGTGCCTGGCTCCCTGCAAGGAAGGGGGACAATCCATGCTGTCCTCACCCTGCTCCAGGGCTGGGTTTGGAGTCACCCACCCCTACCCCTCCCATTCCCTCTCCCCCAGGCCATGGAGGGTTAGCCTCAGCTCGATGAGCACCCCAGCAGCTGAGGCAGAGCACGTCCCCACCCTGTGGGGCTCCTGCATCCCGATCCCTGCTCAGCCACGCTGCTCTGGGGCCAAATCCCAGCTCAAACCCACACAGAGGTCAGTGACTGCAGCCCTAAATCTGGGTATCGCAAAGCAGGGGCCAGGCTGGGGGAAGGCCCAGTGCCAGAGGAGTGGGAGGGGGAAGGGGACGGTCACTTGGTCACTTGGAAACAGCCAGACAATGGCCACTGGCCCCACTGGGAGAAGGTGGGTGAGCTGGACGCCAATCCCGGTGCCGGCTGGGCAGCTGAGCAGGGGCACGGCCACACCAGCACTCCTTCCTTCAACATGGTTTAATATGAGAGAAAGCAAATGCACAATACAAAATTTAAAAACCGGCATACATCGATACCCCACCTGGGTGGCTGCTCCGACACACACAACACGATGCTCTTGCACAATTGTTTCATCGTCTGTCACTTGCAGAGGGTCTTGAAGGGCCCCACCCCAGCAGCACTGGGTATGGCCCACGGGCAAGGTCACTTCTCCTTCTTGGAGGCTTCTGTTGGCTCTTCTTTGGAAGCCCCTGGCACCTCCTTGGGGGTTGAGCTCTCCTCGTAGCTGGGGACAAGAGGGACATGAGTGGGGCCAGCTCCTTCCTGGGGACAGAGCCCTCTGCCACGTGGGGACAGCCCAGCCTGTGGCCTTGGGGTCTGCCCTGCTGCTGCTGAGGACAAGGTGGGCTCCAGCCATCAGCCCCCAGCACAGAAAACCCCATGGGGCAGAGCCCAGGCAGGGAGATGAGGGATGCATCCCCCTCAAACATCTCCAAGGATAGGGTGGACCCAGCCAGGGGCCAGACTGTGCCCGAGGGTCTGTCCTTGTTCCCAAGAGCACTACTGGATATCCTGGATAGCACATGCTTTCCCTGGCTGAGCACTGGTGCCAGTGGGGCCGGTTAACAGGGGAACTGCAGCAAGACCAACAGCAGTGTTCCCTCCTGGGGTCGCACTCCTCTGGCTGCAAACCCCCTCCACCAGCAGCCCCAGGGCTCCAGCTAAGGAAACAGCAATGTTGCTCCAAGCAGAAAGGACAGGAGCTGGGATGTCAAATCCTCTTGCCCTTCCCAGTCTCCTCTCTCAGAGCGGGAGAGAAGCTGGCCCACAGCAGCGTAGCAACAGCTCCAGCCTCTGCCCATGGAGCAAGGAGAGCTGGAAATACGGAGAGCTTGGACCAGGGAGAGCCAGGACCTGCCCCTACCTGGCCAGAGCGACAGACAAGAGGCCCCAGCGGCAGTGGCTACATGGCACTAGGGCTCTGCTGCCGGCGTCGGCGGGGACAGGACAGTTTCTGCTGCATGGAATCAGCCAGGCTGGCCGGCGAGCCAGACACCGTGGGGAAGTGGGTAAGTCTTGGTGTGTGTGGCAAGATTTCAGCAGAGGATTCATAGCTGCAGGAGAGAGAGGAAGCAGGAAGGGAAAGACAAGGACAGAAAGGAGAGGGGGGAGAGAGAAAAAGCAGAAGAGTTTTGGAGTGAGAGCACTGAGAATGCACCACCCTGTGCAGGAAGCCTGGCACCCCCCTTCACCTGCTGGCACCCGCTGACCTCTCCTTGCCTGCAGACTCCAGGACAGGGCTGCAGCATGGAAAAGTGAGCACTGAAACTCAGGGATGAGGCAGCTCCCACTGGCATGAGCAGAGCCAGGCAGCCAGAACCAAAGGAGAGCAAGCCTGAGCAGTGGGGAGGTGGCAGTGGAGCAGCCCAGGGGCTGGGCAGGTCACAGGGAGATGCAGCAGACCCTGTCCTGCCACTCAAGGACAGCGTGCCCACAGCAGGTGTGAGGGGCAGGATGGGTTCCCACTGCTGAGGGAGGCAGAGCAGAGCTTCCCACCTAGCCTAGGGAGGTTTGGAAAGGCTGAGAGCCATGAAGCTGATCCCAGTGTCACCCACCTCTGCTCCACCAGCACCCCTTCCCTGGGCTGGCAGCATGGATCTGCTCACTCCCACCCTGCCTGCAGACCCTCACTGCTGTGAGACACCACGTGCAGGCAGAGACCACAGGAACTGCCAGCTCCAGGGAGGATCAGGGTGCAGTGAAGCAGCACAGCAGAGCTACACCTGGTGGGATTCCTGTGGTGGGAGCCACTGTCCTCCAGGCATCGGTCCCTCTGAATCCCACTTCCTCTGCCTGCAACTGGAGCCACTTCAAGGGAGGTCTGGCCCCACGGGTTGTCAAGTTTGCAACTCTCCAGCATCCTGCCCTTGCCCTGGCAACATTTTGCTGCTGGAACAGCTTGTGCTACTACTCTGGGGGGTGGGGGGATGAGGTGCACTAGCCCCTGGCTATCAGGCTCCCTGTGCTCCTTGCTGCCCAGTGGGCCCAGCCTCACAGCTCATCTCTCCCCAGTTTCCTGGCAGGAGGTGCTGCTGTGCTGCTGCTGTCAGCTGGTGAGTCACAGCACTGGGGAGAGCGGCTGCACGATCCCAGGTGCACAGGAAGGACGATCCCAGGACACTCAGCGCCTGCAGCAGTGATCGTCAGAAGCAAACATCAAAGGAGGGGCAGGTGCGGCAGGGCTGGGGATGGCCCAGCTGAGAGCCGCTGGGAACACGCATACCTGCATCTCCCAGGGGAGGGGAGGGGAGGGGAGGGAGGAGGGAGGACAGCTGGCTTCCCGTTGAGCCCTCTGAGCAGGCTGGGAGCTCAGGGAGGCTCCCTGGGGAAAGGGCACTGGGGAGGCTGGATGGTGCACAGCTCTGCTTTAGGATGTTCCCTCCCCTCCTCTGCATCAACCATCATTACTGTACTGAGCCACCACCAAGTCTCAAGCATGACAGAGAAACAGCTCCCAGGCAGGAAGCCAGAGCTGCCCACAGCATGGACAGGCTGAGGGAACAGCTGGAGCACAACAGCCCGGTCCCCCTTCCTCTGTATCCACAGTCTGTGGGGCAGGGAAACTGCTGCAAACCAGGAGACTTTGCCCAAGCAGGGAGGTTGGGATGTGCTCGAACCAGCCTTGGCTGCTCTCACAGCCAGCTCTGGCTCCACTTTTTCCCCACCCACAGGCCCTGGGACACAATGACCAAGTATCTCCACACCAGGTGTGCAGTCCCACCCTCCCCTGCCTGCCAGTGCATGGGAAGAGCCTGTCACTGGGGTGTAAAGCAATACCAGGTGCTGCCTGCTGGTACCACACCACAGCTCCCAGGAGGCGGCTGGAGCCAGGCCCGGCGTGTACAAACACAGACCCGCTCCCTCCACCCACGCACGTGCCGGCGCACACCCAGAGCATGCCCAGATGAACCCGTCCCTCCAGCTGTGCCCAGGCGTGGGAACATCTGCACGCTTCATGTGCTCCAGTGCCGCCGGCAAAACAGCTCCATCCCCAGCTGAGGCTCACCTGAACATTTCAGTTACTTCTCCCTTTGCCAAGGCCACGAGAAGTGGGAATCCAATGCAGGCGGGGACCAGGTACAGCAGCGCAGGCTGTGGGGAAGAAAAACAACTGTTAAACCAAACCACAAATCACCCCTTGGGAGGAGTGCAAGGTGAGCTCATGGCCTTGTCTCCTCTGCACCCATGGTGTCTGTCACACGGCTGCACAGATGGTTAACACCCCAAAAAGCAGCTTCAAGAGCTAAGTCAGAGCTGCAGCAGCATGAAGCCAGATTGGTATTAGGAGGAAATTCTTCCCTGTGAGCGGGGTGAGATCCTGGCACAGGCAGCCCAGAGAAGCTGTGGATGTTCAATCCTGGGAAGTGTTCAAGGCCAGGTTGGACAGGGCTTGGAGCAGCCTGGTCTAGTGGAAGGTGTCTCTGCCTGTGGCTGGGGAGCTGGAACAAGATGGTCTCCAAGGTCCCTTCCCAAACCTTTCTGGGATTCAGTGAAAGTCCTCACTGTGAGGTTCCAGTGGGCCATGAACACACTGAAGCCCCTGTGCAGACCACAGTGTATGGGCTCCCAAGGCCCCCTGCAGCACAGCCAGTGGGTGCTCAGGGCAGCTTGGCTGCAAAGAGCCAAAAAACACAGGGCCCCTGGCTGAGGGGCTGTTGGCAACAGGGAGCCTTGCCCCAAACAGGCCTCTGCTCCAGCTGGGCACAGGAGCTTTGGACAGGGAAAGGTACAGGCAGGCACTGGAAAATAAAAGCCAAGAGAAGAGGAATAAATCTTTTTCCTGGCAGGATGCAGAACTTCATGGCCAAGCTGGCCTGACCCACTTGGATGTGCATCCACAGGAGGCAGCAGGGTGGAGCTCACCTGGGCGTGCTTGAAGATGTGCATGATGAATATGGTGAGGCCCAGCCCAAAGATGTAGGCCACAAAGCTGGTGTAGAAATACGTGTGCGTGTTCTTCTTCAGGCTGTAGGGAAAGGGAAGAGCTCAGTGACCTCAGGTCTGGAATGCCAGTGGCCGAAATGGAATTGGCCTGGTACTCTCAGCCATCTCCCACCATGCTGGAGTGTGGGGAGCAATGTTCTGCCTGTGCAGCCCCCGTCTTGTGCGAGCAGTGTGGGACTGGAGGCAGTAATACCCAGGTGAGGGGCTGGAGAAGGGAAGGACGCAAGCGATCCTGCTGCTGGATGGCAACTGGGAAGGGCTGGGGCTGGAACCCAGGGAGAAGGCCCTGTTGTCTTGGTGGAGACTGGCCTGTCCCTGGCTCTCAGCAGTTGCTGTTTTATCACAGGGCAGGCTGTGAGAACTGGGATTCCCAGCAGGTGCAGGCAGGATGTGGGTGGCAACACCTGGAAGAGCTGGCACAGACCAGAGGGTCTTTGCAAGAGCAGTGGGAGCGGGGCCACACCACTGCAGTCACAGAGCACCCTGCTTCCCGGAGCCTTTCGGTGTGGGGCAACTGCTGCAGCCTAGCTGTAGGCGCAGCTTCCCTGGACCTGCTTCCTCCAACGTCAGTGGTAACCTGGAGGCAGCCAGCACTGCCAGGCACTGATTTGCATCCACGCGAGCACTTCCCAGGTGCCAGCACTCCCAGCTCTTTCCCACGCTGTCACTGCTTTCTCTCACTGCCCTCCACTCCTTGGTTTCAGGGAGCTGGTGAGGCTCTCTGGGGCTGTTACATGCTGCTGCCCCGATTCCCATTCCTATGCTGCCTGCCCTACCTATGCCTGAACTCAAACCACTCATCCCCAGTGCTCAGGGCATATCCAGAGTCAGCCCCCTCTTCCAAGAGCTTTTCCTTTCCCCTGCCCTGCTCCCAAGTCCCTATGCCCAGCTCCAGAAGGGAGCACATGACTGCGCTCCTGGCTCCCCCATCTCTTCTTTCCCCTACAAAAGCAGCTCAAATATGCTGCAAGATCCAACCTGCCAGAGACCCTTCCCTGCCGCCTGCTCACCTGATATCAAACCGCAGCAGCAAGGCAATGAAGATCCCTGTAGGGAGAAGGAAACGATGAGGGGCTGGAAGTGGCAGAGAAGGGACAGCAAGGGGCCAGAGGAGCAGGGAAGGGACAGCAAGGGCCTGGAGCGGCAGGGCAGGCTGAGGAAGGCAGGGCAGGAGCCGCGGCGCTCCGGGGCCGGTGCCGTGCCCGGGGTGACAGTGCCCTCTCGTGGCACGCGGCACTGGGACAGCACCCGGACCTGCGGGGAGACTCCCAACCCACCGGAGACCCGCGCGGGGCTGCGCCTGGCCAAGGGCAGAGCGAGGCACCTGCTCAGCTCCCCGCAGCCCCCTCGAAGGAGATCCCAGTCCCGTCCCCGCTCTTCTGTCCTCACCCGGAATGACGATGTCTCCCAGTCCCAGCATGGCGAAGTTGTCAGCATCCAGCCCCTTCTCCAGCAGGTCCTGAGGGAAAACCACTGCGAGGGGCAGAGCGAAGCACAGTGAGGGGGAGTGTCCCCACCGAGTAGACCCCAGCCCCACTGGGCCTGGCAAACAGGGACAAGAGCAGGGCAAGGGACCTGTTCCTGCCCTCAGCCCCCTCCTTCCCTGTAGCTCCCCTCGTTCTTTCTCTGACAATTCCAGGACAAGAAACCAAGGGGTCCCAGGACCCAAACTACTGCATGCTCCACAGCAGCACCAGTTCTCTGACAATTCCAGGACAAGAAACCAAGGGGTCCCAGGACCCAAACTACTGCATGCTCCACAGCAGCACCAGTTCACCCCTCCTGCTGCTTTGGGGCTCTGTGGTTTTTGGTTTTTTGGTTTTTTTTGGTTTGTTTTTTTTTTTTTTTGTGGTGTTTATTTGGTTTGGACTCTTTTTTTGTAAAGGTGAAATTGTGCACTCCAAAGGTGCAGAGTGACCCAGACAGACCAGGGGTCTGCAAACCACCCCTCTCCAGAGACCGGCCTTGACTTGAGGCTGACCAATGACAGGGAGGAGGGGTCTCTAGCAGGAAATGTTCCTGCACACATCCCAGCCCGAGCCATCTCCAGAGGTGGAGGGTGCATGGGGCAGGGCCTGCAGCAGAACAGACCTCAACACACAGGGAAGATCTACTCACGTTTTATTGGCGCCTCGAATGATTTGGCAACTGTCA
Source organism: Corvus moneduloides (assembly GCF_009650955.1). Lineage (NCBI taxonomy): Eukaryota > Metazoa > Chordata > Aves > Passeriformes > Corvidae > Corvus > Corvus moneduloides. The sequence goes on from NC_045492.1 coordinate 7,756,054, forward strand.
CCATCACATTGGTGCCAAAGACCTACAACAGAGGAGCCCAAGGTGACCACAGCTGCACAGGAACACACACATGCTCAGCTACAGCCTCACCCCAGGGCCAGGAGTGGCCTCAGGGGCAGAAAACAGTCAAAGACCTGCCAAAATGTGGGTGCAGGAGCCCTGCAAGCCAGCCCACTGTCCGGGGGAGGAGGCACATGACGGCACTGGAGGAGGTGGCCGCTTCATGGCTGTCCTGCTCTCAGAGCAGCATGGGGACAGCACTCACATGGCAGAGCTGCTGCCCACCACCCAGCCCTGCACCTCGCTTCAGCTTTAATCAGTCAGCTCCATGGAAAGTCCAGTTGGAGGGCAGGAGCTCCCAGTGGAGCGTCCCAGCCTGGGAGCTTCCAGCAGGGACGGGGCAAGTGTCAGATCAGCTGCAGTGTGCTCTGAGGTCATTTTCTTGCACGCCCCTATCAGCTGTAAATACTGGCAGTGTTTGGGGGGTGGACTGTAAACACTGAGGGCAGCCACCCTGACCTCTGCTCCTTTCCATCTCCAAGCCTCCAGTCCAGCAGGCACAAAAATCAGGTGCTGGTTAGCACTGGGTGAGCAAGATCCTGGAGCCTTGGATTAAAGGGAAATCTTAAAGCATCAGATTGACTCCCATAAGGTGCAGCAAGTTCTGAGCATTGTCACAGAGTGACAGGACTCTACACTGGGATCAGGGAAAAAAAACCACCACATGCAAATTCACCCCCAAGACTATGTGCGGGCAACAGCATCAACCCACTGAGATCTCCTTCCTCCTTGAAACCCTCCTGGGATCTCACTGTGATTAAATCCGTGCCAAGATCCAAGTGACCAGTTCCTGCAGAGGGGCACAGTAAGAGGGCCTCCACTTCAAGGCAGCCCTTCCGTAAGGGCAATACTATAATCCTTGGGGAAGCCGAGGTGGGAGACAGCCAGCAAATGGAGAACAGAGGGGTGCACTCACTGCCTCCAAAGCACCGGGAAGACGCTCACACACTAAGCAGGGCCTGGGGCACCAGGTGTGCTAAGGCAGAAGGCTGAGTCCTCTCCAGCTGAGAGCTGTGGAGGAAGTGGCCCACAGGCTAAAAAACCACAGAGCCCAGAATGTTAACGAGCCTGGGAAACAGGGGCAGCACTGGCCAAGTACAAAACAACCCACAGTAGCCAGGTGTAAATATGGAGGGATTACACAGGCAGCTGCAGAGCTGCTGGACAGACCTCAGTGTATACAAGGCTCTCAGACATTTGGAAACATGGTGATTCAGAAGGTGGAGGCAGCAGGAAGGACTGGGGAATACAGACATTACAAGGAGTCACATTCTCCATGCATGGAGCAGAGCACACGACTGCGTTCCTGCCTTCCCCTCCCCTTTCCTCTAAAAAAGCAGCTCAAATACACTGCAACAAATAAGGAAAACCTCAAAAGGAAAAAGTCAGGGTGCAGCATTGGCTGAGGAAAAGGGACTGGAGGCATTCCAAGGTCTGGTCCTCTGTGCAAGAGAACAGAAGGACACTAACGAAACCAGCAGATGAGAGAGCCAAGGCACAGCTCACACAAGCAGGCTCAGTGTGCCCCAGAGCAGCCTCCAGCCCACCCAACAGCTGTCAGGGATTGGGAAGACCATAGTGGGGAATATAGGACCAGATATGACACACACCAAGTACTCCACAATAGCCCTGATGAGGTCCCTGTCAGCCCTGGACTCTCTGAGTGAGAGAATAAAAGAAAACACATTTGATGAGCCACATTCTGCCACTGTGAATTCTGTCATCAACCCTGCCACACCCCTCTGGGCTGAGAAAGTGAAAATTCTGACTGCAAGTGTGTGTCCAGCCAGCATGGTGCCTCCAGAAAGGCAGAATGCCAGATACATGCTTCCACCAATGGCCTGTGGAACGCTCCCGCTTACCCAGAACACGTCGTAGATGAAGAGGCCCCCAAGCAAGATACAGCCAGTGCTGACGTTGTTCAGGTGCAGCAGCTCCACCCCGTTGAGGGAGAATGCCAGCCCGAAGAGATTGTTGGCAATCCAGTGCTGAGAAGGACAGGAAAAAGAGATCTAGGTCCTGCTGCACATGGAATCCCCATCTTGCATGGAAATGGGTCCGTGTCTGATCCAGCCCAGTCCCCAGCTGTGCCTCATTTACCTTTCTCAGCAGGTACCAGACTCCCACAACACTGCTCAAGGCCAGGCACACAAGATCCTTGGTGTCAAACTCGTAATTCACTATTTCTGCAAGAAAACAGAGAAGTCAGACTTGGGGCAGGCCGGGCAGCTCCCCTTCCCGTGCAGGGCTGAGATGAGTGATTCCACAGCTGGGGAGCCCAGAGCTCAGTGCTCATGTCCCTAACGAGGGGACTGTATCTGTGGTACACACGTGCAAACCGCCTGGGAACAAGCAGTGGGCCCTGGAAAGCTCAGACCTTCTCCTTCAGCCAGACACTGCACATGGACAGCACCCGCGGTCCTGCTGTCAATAAGGAAATCGGATTCAGGCACTGCCTAAGGCAGGGAGAGACAAATCTTCTCCCTCTTCCTGTGCCAGTTAACTCGTGGTGCTATCACCAGAAATACTCCTTTACCAGTAAAGCTACTACGGGGCAGGATACTTATCAAAAGCATCTTCTGCCAGTGCAAAGATCTGGCCCAGATAAGGCAGCACAAACCAGTCAGACCTGTGCTTTCCAAGGGGCTTAAATAAAGGCTGTGCTTTTAACAACAGCTATAGCTCCATCCCCCCTACAGCACTCTGGGAGGTGTTTCTGGGGTCTCCCTGCCAGCCAGAGGCAGCACAGAGGCAGAGTGCCAGCCCAGCTCTGCAGGGATACACGGGGCTCACACTGGCTATGGAAGCTCAGCGGGGAGCAAGAGGCAAATCTTTGAGAAGGTTGTTTCAATGGGCTGAGAGTCATAAGACCAAAAAATAAAGAAAAAAAAAAAGAACAGTAAAGGCAGAAAACATTCAGGCTCCCCTGAAAGACCGGCGAGCCAACGTACCCTCCTTGCTCTCCCCGGAGCCCTGGGTGAAGAGGAGCTGGTACTGTTTGTTGGGGAAATTTGCAGGGAAGAATCTGTTCATCATGGGGCTGAAACGAGAGGTGCAGAGAAGGGCAGTTTGACAGAAACCCTGCAAGAGGTGCTGCCCAGCACCTCTGCATTTGAGGGGGCCCCATGCCCCCTCCCAAGATGGGGAAACGTCAGGTTCTGCTCCACCAGGGACTGGCAGGAGCCACAGCAACTCCTCCTGCACAGAGATCTGATCTGGCTGTATTGTGACAGCCCCCCACATACTCCAGGGCAAGAAAATGGAGCATCACCCACAAGAAAGAAGGACCCACCCCAGACCCCAGCAAATCCCCCCCAGCAATCCTCTGGGTACCCAGCACTGGCTGGGCCATCAGTGACTGGGTCTGCTGCAGAGCCAGAAGCAGAGCAAAGCCCTTGCCCAGCACCAGTCTAGGGAAAGCATCTGGTCCCCAGTGCCCCAGAGCTCAGGAAACAGGAAACCAGTTCGACTTTTTCGGTTACTGAAACAGCCTGAGCTTTCAACACCTCATGCCATGCACTGCCACGAGAGGCCAGGGACGTTACCATGAGCTCCAGCTGCCTCTGTCACCCATCCCAATAAGGGTGCTGAAGAGCTCTTTCCTCTGCAGGGCAGCAAGAGGGGTTTAAGTTGGATATCAGGAAAAGGTTCTTCACCCAGAGGGTGGCTGGGCTCTGTTACAGACTCCCCAGGGATATGGTCATGGCCCCGAGCCTGCCAGATTTCAAGAACTGTTTGGAAAACACTCTCAGGAAAACGGTGGGATTTTTGGAGTTGTCCTGTGAAGGGTCGGAAGTTGGACTCAATCCTTGTGGGTCCCTTCCAACTCAGGATACTCTGATTCTGTGATGCTGAGCCACTGAAGCTCCTCCGGGTGAGTTGGCCTTGTCCCATCATAGCATCCACTCACACTTCCACAAGCTCTCCCAGTGATGCTGTATGGGGTGCTGGCTTCCTAGGACCCCCAGGGCCTTGGTTCCCACCACCAAGGGACAACACCCTAAGAGGCTGGGCAAATACCCTAAAGACCTGGCTCTGCTGCAGGGTAATGGTGCTCTAAAACCCTCCCAATAAAATGAACTGAAGCCTTGGGTAGCCCTGTGCCAGTCACACCTATCCTTGTGCTGTACCTGATAGTGTGGGACAGGGCCAGGATCCCCAGCACAAAGAAATACATGGAAAGCAGAAGATTGATGTACTCTTGAGAGAATATCTGCAAGACAAAACCACACAGGGGTTAGTTAACACAGCATCCTCCCCATCCTCATGCTCCTGTTGGCAGCAGCTGTGTCAGTGCTCCAGGGAGATGAGAAGAATAACTGGAATAACCCAAATTCCTGCATGCTGAGGGAGAATATGTTGGAAATAGCCATGTGCTCAAAGAACAAGCACAATGGGCCCGTGAGCTGTTGTGCATCTGTGAGCTGCAGAAAGGAGGCCAGAGCTTCCCTTGCAGAGCAGGGAGTGAGGCACCGCTCCCAGGGGCTGCCCAGGCCCAGGGCAGCAGCAGCATCCCCTGCCCTAATTAAACAGGGCATTATTAAAACTCCTGCCCTCCAAGACACACGCTCCCTTACTGAATCATACACCTACAAACCAGCGTGGAGGGATCCTGGGGCCCTCCCTGCTCTCCTGGAAGGGGGATGCTGGAATAGGAGAGCACATGGCACACAGCCATTGGCAGAGAAGGGACTGATCTGCACCATTCCCAACTCTGCACCTTAACCCTCACCTCCTGGACAGCCAGGAGCACCCTGGCACCTTGCAGCTCTCCCAAAACAGCACAGCTGGAACCTGCCATGCCCATGGACCACTCTGTGCTACAGCCCTATAGCTCTCCAGACCCCTCTGGGACCTCAGCCACGTGCCAGACCTGCATGGGTAGCCCAAGGTGCTTGAGGCCAAGACACCTTCTCCACATCACCAAAAGCACACGCTGCTAAGAGCTCCCATCCACTACTCAGGTCATCTGACTCTGCCTGTGGGCTCTGAACGTCTGAAAGACTTCACCTGATCACACAGGGGCTCCCCCAGACTTGCAGCCAACATGGCTCCAGGAGCACAGCACGGAGCACAACACAGAGGCAGCAGCATTTACCCCTCAGAGTCCCTGGCACCCTCTGGCTGCAGCCTGTGCCCTGTCACGTTGGCCCACGAAGGCAGGAAGAGCTCAGGGCTATTTGCTTCTCGGCAGCTCTCCAGAACCAACCTGTGCACAAACAGGCTCTGATTTCCCCCAAGCTGTGACAATTCAGGCAAGAACTGATGTCCTCCCGCGCGGTGACACCAAAGAGCTCGATCTGTGCAGCCTTACACACCTTCTGCCCCAACACTAAGGGCCAAACCCAGAGTCAACCCATTATGGGAGCTCCTACCAGGCAGGAGGACGTCCTGCCCCAGCTCCAGTGCCACTCACTTACTTTAAAGAAGAGGTAGAGCCCCAGGAGGGTGCAACTGGCAACAATGGGAAAGCGAGCAGCGTCTCGGCTGGTAATGGTCTCTGGCATCTCCGAGGAGTTCTGGGGAGGGAAGGAGAGGACAGGAATGGATCAGCTCCTGCTCTGGCTTCACACCTGAGCAGGGGGGTGAACAGACACAACATGCAGGGCTCCACAGTGGTTTCGAGAGGGACAAAACACCCACTGGCCCCTGCTGTATCTGGAGGTGAGCCTGTGTCAGAGGCAGAGCCTGAGACGGAAAACACAAACCTTGCACTTGTCCTTCCCAGGGCAGCCACAATTTACTGCTTTTCTTCTCTTGGCGTTGTTCCTTTCTCCCCTGCCCAGAGGGGAGCTGGGCTCCCTCACCGCTCACGCCCAGCCAGCCCCATCTGTGCCACCATCTGTGATCACCCTGCGCACGACGCATCTCTCCAGCCACCTTCTCATCCCTCACCTTGCTCTTGGGACACTTCTCGTGCACAAAAGCCCCAGATTTATAAACCCCTTCCAAGACATCTTTGCACCAGCTCAACCAGCCCCTTTCAAGCCATTTCCCACAGGAGACCTTCAGCTTTCCAAGGAGGCAGAGGGCTGCCTGTTTTCTGCCTGTTCCCTGCCTGCTCCCTGCCTGCTCCAGACCCAGCTGGCTGCTGCTCAGAGATCTAATCTCACTCAGGCAAACACCTGCGGCCAGCACAGATCGAGGACACCTCAGAAGCCCTTGTGCAGCTTATCCCAGGCACAGCAGTTGTCCCATGCTGTGCCCAGCAGTGCAGAGGCACCCAAATTCCTGCTGCTCACTGCAGAGTGAGAGATGAGAACCCCCCGCCCTGAACTACGGCTGGGCTCTGCTCACAACTCCCCACCGCCTGGGCTGCCAGAAGCCCCTCAAGATCAGCTGAAGCCCCTAATATGAGGCTTAAGGGCACACAAGGAGATTTTAAAAATAGTAATAGATCAGACTATGTAAAACAGTCCTCCCTCCTGAGCTACGACAGCCCAAGTGTTGGGATTTAAGTCCCTGCTGTGAGATGCAGAGAACAGCGGGAGGGATACCGGGACAGGGCAGGCTGTGCCACAGGAGAGCACCCCCGAACCAGCCCCAGTGCCGCGGGGCAAAGCCACACACGAGTCCCACCAACACAGCTCCTCTTGAGGAGGGACAAGGGACGGTTGTGTTTTGCAGCGCTTGAATTTATCGGGGCGGTGAGGACGTGGCTAAAGAAGCCCCGGGGAAAGCCAACTCTCTCCCCGGCGTCCCCTGCGTCTCCAGGCCCAGGGCTGGGGACATGCAGCTGCCGGTCCTCCCGTGGAACGGGGCGCCCGAAGGAAACCCTTAGGGAGAGGCGAGGCCTACAGGCCCGGCTGCCCCGAGCCGCGGGGGTACCTTGCTCTTGGCGCAGCTGACGGAGCGCAGCGCCCCGAAGAAGATGGGCAGCAGCGCCATGAGGACGAGGCTGCCGTAGGCCAGCGCCATGCCCTCGGGGGTGGCGGGCGGGCGGGCGGGGGTCCCGGCCCCGGGCGCGGCCCCGGCGGCGCTGCCGTTGTGCGCCGCGGGCTCCTCCATGGCGGCCGCTCCCACCGCGGTCCGCACCGACACGTCCCCTTACCGGCCGGAAGTGCGTCACGCGTAGCGGCGCTGAGGCCGGCCCCGCCCCGCGGCCCCGCTGCCAGGAGCCGGGCAGCGCTCGGGACCGCGCCGCGCTCGGGGCCGCGCAGCGCTCGGGGGCCGGGACGCGCTCGGGGCCGCGCAGCGCTCGGGGCCGGGACGCGCTCGGGGCCGGGCCGCGCTCGGGGCCGCGCAGCGCTCGGGGCCGGGCCGCGCTCGGGACCGCGCCGCGCACTGGAGCCGGGCAGCGCTCTGGAGCCGGGCAGCGCTCTGGAGCCGCGCCGCGCTCGGGGCCGCGCCGCGCTCGGGACCGCGCAGCGCTCGGGGCCGGGCAGCGCTCGGGGCCGCGCCGCGCTCGGGACCGCGCAGCGCTCGGGGCCGGGCCGCGCTCGGGGTCGCGCAGCGCTCTGGAGCCGGGCAGCGCTCTGGAGCCGCGCAGCGCTCGGGGCCGCGCAGCGCTCTGGAGCCGCGCAGCGCTCTGGAGCCGCGCAGCGCTCGGGGCCTCCCTGCCCAGCCCCCGCTGTGTGAAGGGCAGGGGAGAGCCCGAGGAGGCGCCTCGTGGTTTCCCGCAGCCCCTCCCCGAGCACGAGCTCGGTGGCAGCTCTCTGTGCCATAGACCCGAGGGAGTTGGGTTGGGGGCTGCTGGGATGCTCTGGGTTTTCCTGCCCTTCACCGTTTTCCAAGGACCTCCCCCCCCGTTTTTGGGAATCCTCTTGACTGTTCCCAGCCCGCCCGTGGTCAGAGCCAACAGTCCCTCTGTAAAATGCCTTATAAATGGCAGCAAATTCTCCCCGTGCACTGGACTGGGACCATGGTTCTGGTGGAAAATTGGCCGAAATGTGTGTTTTTCTCACAAATACTCCAAGCCACTGGCAGCTCGGCTGTGCCACCTTTTCCTCCTCCTCCTCCTCGCTGGGATGAAAGTCTGCTGAGGAGCAAAAACTGGTAAAGATCTGAGCACAGTGAAATGCTGCTGCCCCCAGTTTAGATCTGAGCCATGGGCAGGAGATGGGAGCACAGCAGGGATTAAAACACAAGTCTTTGATTTTTTTTTTTTTTATATGTCTTTTAAATTTTATATTTTAAATAGAAGGAATCTATTTCAGGACCGGGGTGATTCATAGTTCCATGTTTCAGGCGGAGGCCAGATGGGAAGGCCTCCTGGGAGCTCCTCTCTGCGGGGTTGGCCTCCTTCCCGGGATGCTGCCCTCTCCCTCTGACTGCTACTCCCACAGCGGAGAAGGATGGGCAGCAGCAGGCAGTGTGCCCTGCACCCCACTGCATCCCACCCTGCTGCCTGCCGTGGCCCAGCCTGGCACAGCACAGCTCCTGACCCTGTCACTACCCCTTCCGAGGGTCCATCTGCCTTCTAAATCCCAGCCTGGCTTGGGAATCCTCACAAAGGGTGGGGTTGCTGTGCAGAGTGAGAGGGGGGAGTCTGGGGCTGCTGTCCCAGGGTGGCCGTGTGCCAGTGAGGAGCCAGCGGGGTCCCATGGGGGTGGGAGCAGGGTGGTGGGCACCGGGGCTGGTAGCACTGGGGACTGGGGGAGATTGTACTACGGCTGGTGGCCACGCAGGGATGGATGGCATTGGGACCGATGGCCACCCAGGGGCCGATGGCACTGGGATGGCTCCGAGAGCACTCGCTGGAGCAGCCGGTACCATCGAGACCCGGCACCACCTTCCCCAGGGCTGAGCCCAGGCGGTCCCTGGCCCCCTGCCAGCACCTCTTCCTTCCACCCTCCCTCCGTTTCCCAGCACCTCACCATCGCCCCCCTTGGCCTCTCCTCCCACTCCTCCCATCCTCCAGCACGGCCGCATTTTTCTGGGTTTGAGCTCATTCTTTCCACTCCCCTCTCTGCTGACTGCCAACTTTCCATCCCATGGCCCCCCTCCCCCGTCTCGTGCCACAGGGAAACACCAGCTGCAGCTGCGGGAGGGACCGGCAGCAGCAAGGAGCCCCTGTCCCTCAGGTGCAGCCCCCAACCCCGGCGTGGCTGACGCTGTGTGAACCACGGCATCGCCTCCAGCAGCACCAGGAATCGCTGTGCCAGGAGCTCCAGGGCAGAGCAGTAGGAGCAGAGCAGCAGCAAGGATGGAACAGCAATGCCACGGGCACTAAGCAGCACAGAAAAAAAACCTGAGCACCCATCTCCCCATTTCTGAGGACAAAGCTTGGGATTTGCACCTCTGGAGAGGTGAGACTGAGACTCTGAGAGGAGAGACTCAGAGAGTCTCTCTCTGGAGAGACTGTTTTCCCATAGGGACAGGGTGCTGCCCCATCCCAGTGTCCCATTTGTGCCAGCCACAGCCCGTGGTTCCCCACGGTCTGACCAGAGAGCGAGCGGAAACTCCCGACCTGCGTAGGAGGGCACCCCTGATCCTCCCTGGCATGAGCCCGGCGTCCTGAGCAGGTTCCCTCATGGAATCCCAGCTGCTGGATGGCAGCACAGCCTAAAAACAACAGGCAAAGCCCACACGGCTCCAGCATTGCCTCCCTGGGTGCCCAGGGTCACTCCCTGCTTGCTGCAGCCAAGCACGTCCCTTCCTGGCTGTGCCATTCCGCTTGGCTCCTGCTCCCTGCCCCTTCCCGGGGCACCAGGAGCCACCAAGCGCCCGGCTCCCTGCCCAGGCTGCAGCTCCCATGGTGCTCAGGAGCTTGAAACCTGCAGGTCAGCAGAGCTCAGCCCTTCCCAGAGGCTTTTCCAGAGCTGGGAGGTGCAGGGGTCTTCACAGGGGATGATGCTGGACCCCTGGGTGAGGAACTGGTGGTCAAAGGGTGGCCAAAGGAAGCCCTGGGCAGAGGCTCTCCCTGCCCCAAGATATTCCATCTCATGGAGAAGGACCCAGCCAAGGCCTGGCTAGAGCAGGAAGCAGATCCTCAGCCCTGGCCACAGGCAAGGAATGGGGCTTCAATCTGACCATGTGGCTCTGGGATGTGGCTCCCCAGGGCAGGGACCCAGCAGAGAACAGCAGCTCCCTGATGCGGTTTATTCTGCAGATCAAGGGTTTCCCCATCACACCAATACAGAGAGAGCACAGAAACACTGGTGCCAGGGAGACAAAGCTCTGGCACAGCAGGGTCTGGGTGCCAGGTGATGCCTCTGGTGCTCCCCTGCCCCCTCTCCCCAGCCAGGGTCCAGGCTGTCCAAGGTGGACACTGCCACAATGCCCTTGCCAGTCCCTGCTGCCCTGCAAAGGATGGCACTGCGAGCAGGACCTGCCACACTCCTGGTAACCTCCAGCCCTGCTCTGGGGCACAGCCACCCCTCACCTCCAGCTCCGCAGGAGCAGCAGTTATCCAAAATCTCACCACCCCAAGTGCAGGTACCTGTCCCATCCTCCACTCCATAGACCTGGTCCCACTTATCCCCTCTCCTGGAGGGGAGTGGCTGGATCCAGAGCACCTTCGCATCCCTCAGCACTGGTGAAAACAGCTCCACATCCTCAGCATCACTGCAGCCCTGGCTGAGCTCTCTGCAGAGCCCCCGGCCACGCTGCTGGCAGAGAGCAGAGTCTCAGCCAGCCTGTGTGGAGGGACGGGACTGCGGCTCTCAGAGCACAGACAGGTCATGGCAGGATTTGGAGCGGACTTTGAGGGCCACTTTGCTGCTGTTCCTGGCCACCAGCCTGTCGAGGAAATGCCGGGCTCTGCTGGTGAGGCTCTCCTTGTGCTTCTGGCCAGGCGTGGGGTGTGGATGGGACTTTTTGCCCCCTTGGCGCAGCCGGATCTGCCGCACCACCCCCTCGAAGAGCTCAGCGACGTTGTGCTGCAGAGCTGCCGACGTCTCGATGAACTTGCAGTCAAAGACAGCAGCGCAGGCCTGGCCCTCTGCAAGGGAAGGGCAGGGAGTTGGCAGGGCCCCGCCGGCAACCCCGAGTACTGTGGGACAGGCGCTGCCACGTGCATGACAGCAGCTGCACATCCAGGGACGAGGGGAGAGATGTGGGGGAAGCAGCTGGGCACGAGCCCCCTCAGGAGGTCTCCACTAGCCAGAACCTTCACCCCCTACTCACCTTCTTCGGACACCTCACGGCACCGCACCAGGTCGGTTTTGTTCCCCACCAGGATGATGGGGATGTCCTCGGCCTGGCGTGCGCGGCGCAGTTGGATGCGCAGCTCTGAGGCGCTCTCGAAGCTGTCCCGGTCAGTGACAGAGTAAACGATGATGTAGGCATTCCCCACCTGCAGGCAGTGGCTGCAGCGCTGGCTCTTCTCACCCTGTCACCACATGGGGAACGAGATGTCACCAATCTGTGGCCGTGACCACTTCCAGGGGACAGCAGAGCACCCTGGCACTGTCAGCGCACCCCACCAGCCCCCACATTGTGGGGAACAGATGCATGACCCTATTAATTAAATGCAGATTAAAAGTTTTGGATTTTGAGGGGAGTGTTTGGGAGTTTTCCTCTCTATCAACAACAAACTGGGGCTGTGAGTTCAGCTTGATGTGGGTAGGTGGAGCTGAATCCCCTGGGAATGCCCTGGGACAGTGTGGTGGGTGCTGCACCCCGCGTGATCCAGCACTGCTGGGCAGGGTGGGAATAAGCCATAGCAGAAAAAAAGGGGGCATTGTCAGGGTATTACAATGCTGGGGCATCTCTGGGCAGTGCAGGTACGTGCCAAACACACCCTCAGTCCATGTGGGTGCTGCACCCCTGTCCACAGCATTGACTCCATCCCCACTCCCGGGGACTCACTGCCTGGTGGCACCTACAGGAATGCAGGGCCCTGGCATGAAGGGAAGGAGGGAGGCACTTGGAGGGAGCCAGTAACAGCAGCACTGTTATTTCTGTCCAGGAGACACCTCATGTGCTGGGCATGAGGAATGCCCCATGCCAGGCTCTTGGGGGCACCGTTTGGTCTGTTAAAGCATGTGTTCTGGCTGGCGATACCGACTCGTGAATTTACCCAGTTGGATCCTTCAGCCCCATCCCAAACCATTTCCATGCATTTTGAAGTGGGTTATCATATCAGCACCCACACCAGCGAGGACATGGCAAGCAGCCTCCCATGCCCGGGGAGGGTGGGCACAGAGCTGGGCAGAGATGTGACCCCAGCCTGTCCTGTCCAGTGTGTATCCCCTGCTCCACAGTGGAGAGGGGAGCCCCAGGTTGCCCTTCAAAGCGCTCAGAGGCCCCAAGACAGCGTCTGTGCTCATACAATGTCCCCATGGCACATCCTGGCTCACCCAGCCCCCTCTAACACTCAGCCCCGCCGTACCTGCTGCTCTGGCTCCCAGGTGTCCAGCACCACCAGTGTGGTCTCCTCGCCATCCACGGTCAGCCTGCGCTCGTATGCGGCCCCTGCGGGACATCAGGAAAGCCCGGTCAATGCCGCACTTCCCAGACAGCCGGGTCCCGGGCTTCTCTCCGTCTCGCCCGTGGGTTTGTCCCATCATGGGGCCACCCTGCAGCAGATCCCCCCCCATCAGAAACCCACCTCCGTGCTGGTCCAGCAGGTCCCTCTCTTGGACGCCGGCGAAGAGATTGACCAGGCTGGTCTTCCCCACGCCGGGGTCACCCAGCAGCACCACTCGGTACCGAGGCTCCCTGAGGCTTGGGGAGCCCGAGGAGTCGGGGGACCAGCTGCCGCGGGGGGCCCTGCCGCCCGGCTCGGAGGCCGTGTGGCCGAGCTGGGGGTGACAGGGCTCACCTCGCGAAGCGGCCCCAGAGCCACCCGGCCGCGACAGCGGGGTGCTGGCCCTCCGCCGCAGCGGGCTCCTGCTCCCGGGCTGCGTGTTCAGGGTCATCACCGGCTCCAATGGCAGGGGGCCTGTGGGGTGGCAGTGAGTGTCGCCCCGAAGGGCACCCGCACCCGGCAGCCCCCGACCGCGCCGCTGCCGCTCCTGTGGCCGCTCCCGCTCTGAGCCGACGGCAACTCGGGCACAACTTTTCCGAGGCACCCGCACCGCCGTCTGCCCCGGGCTTTAAGCCCCGGGAGGTGGAGCCCCTCGCGGCTCCGATCCCTCCCCCGCCGGACACACCCCCGCCCGCACCGGCCTCGGCCCGGCCCAGCCGCCCTGTCCCGGTCCCCGAGGTCCCCGAGGTGCCGGGGAACGGCGGATTCCCCCGGGACGCGTACCCTCGGTCATGGGGAGCAGCGGTTACATCGGGATGCTGCGGGATGCGCTGCCGCGGGTGGGGGCTCCACCACTCTGCGGTCCTGTGTGGAGCAGGATTACCCCCGTTCCTGGCCGTGGTCTCGCCACCCCAGGCCCGGTTCCACCAAGTAAGGAGCGAGCCGAGCCTGGTCTGGTCCTGCCCTGCCCAGGAGAGGATGCACTTTTTCAGGACCTAGAAGCCCGGAGCCTGGCTGTGCAGCTCCGTCTCCAAGATGCAGTGGTGGAACACAAGGCTGCGGCTCTCCTGGCACCGGCAGTAGCAGGAGCTGGTTTTATTTGAACCTGTCTGTTTATCCCAGGCACTGGCAGCACTGTCCCAAACGGTCCCAAACTGTCCCAGTGCGGGCACTGATCTGACCCTACACTGGGTCACCAGTTCAGCCCACACTGGGATATACTGCAGAGCCTCATGGCACCAGGGCTGGTCCCAGGACATCCTTCATGATCAGAGCACAGCGATGGGGAGGCAGGAATGACAGCAACACTTTTATTGTGCCATGAAACCACATCAGCAGATGCCCAAGGTGCTGAGCAGGACTAGGGGGAAGAAGGGCTGAAGGCAATGGAGTCAGCTCGGCACCTCATTCAAGCCTGGTTGCTCCAGGCTCTGGGCAAGGGGCTGGCATGAGACGAGGGACACCTCCTTGGTGGGAATGCTGAGGACCACCTCAGTACCCAGCATGCACCTGAGAGAGGAGAGAGTTAGGAGGGGCAAAGCACAGAGTGGGAATAAGCTGCTGTTCTTTGGCTGTTTCGGTACGAGGAGGAGCAGAAGCAGGAGCAGGGTGACTGCTCAGATTGCGCTCAGAGGTGTCCCGTTCCCTGCCTGGCAGTCCTGTCCTCAGGGGGCACAAGGTGGGTGGAGGGAAGCCTGCCTTGTGTCAGCCTTGCCACCCTCTCTATGTCCCCAGGGTCCTGCACTGGCTCTCAGTGGGGACAGCCCAGATGCTTGTTCTGGGACCCAGGACCATGCAAGCAGCTGGAGGAGCAGGGAAACACTTTAAAACCAGGTGAGGGTAGTGCCCAGCTCCTGTTTAGTGTAAAAAAGAGCCAAACCTGACCCCCAGGCAACCCAGCAGTATTTTCTCACGCCTTGTGGTCTGCTACAGTCACTGACCGCTCTGCCAACCATCAAAATCGGTTCCAGCCCAAGCCCTCCTCCACCACCCTCAGACCACCCTCTGTATGGCAGGCTCAGCTCTTGCCAGCCTTCCCAGAGCAGCAGAGCCAGACACAACTCCTGGGGCTCTGAGAGGGAAAAGGAATGAATTCAGCCACTCTCATTGTCAGTCCTGAAAGACAAACAGAAGCAGAGAAAGCCTGTTGGAGCAGCGAGGTACATCTGCTTTCTCGCAGTGGGGACAAGCGTGGCAAGCTGGGCTTGCTCAGAGCTGCCTCATCCATCTCCGTCTCTGCCAAGGACAAACTGTGTATCCAGAGTGTCCCAGCATAGGGCTCAGACCTACTGGTGAAATCCACCCAAAGCCCCTGGGAGCAGGAGGATTTTTAAGGAGGGGAAGCTGAAATGCAGATGGGAATGGATACAGGGGGGGTTACAGCCCCTCTGGGCTCCACACGCTGCCAGCGACATGCAGGGACCCAGGGAGGGCCAGCATGAGCACTGTGCTCCTCTGCACCCTCACGTTCCCAGGCTGAGCAATTTGTGGCTGATTTTGCTCTTTCAAGATGCAAATCCAGTGTCTGGAAGCAAAGAGTTAATTAGCAAAATGAAGGGCTGGTGATGTCGTGTGAAAAGTTGCAGGGAGGTCAGTGGGAAAGGGCTGAGGATGGTGGAGAGGGCTCTGGCACAGGCTCCCGCTTGTCAGGGCGGGTAAGCACCAAATGCCTGACTTGTGATGTTACAGAAACTTTCCACTTGGGCCTTCCTGCTATTTTTAACTCTCCTCCCATCCACCCTCAGTAACCCCAGCCCCACCAGCTGCTGAGGCTAATTAATTCCCCTTTTTCATAATTTTTTTAAACAGAAAAAAAATAAGTTCCACTAATCTATCACACAGCCACTCGCCTCCTCCCTCCTGACATGTTCCAGGCTTTCCTCCTCCTTCAGCTCGTGCCTCCATAGCTACAGCCATACCTGTCTTCCAGCTAAAACCCAGACCCGGGTGCAGGAGATCCAGTCCCCCTTGACACCCACACCACTGCTGCTCTGCTGGGTGAGCGGCTGCCCAACAGGGTGATATTTTCATGAAAAATAATCCCTGTGTGCACCCGGGGGGCAGGAGCTGGGACATGCCAGGAAGGAATGACCCCATGAGCAGGCCTCCCTGAGCACAGGTTGCTGTGTGTCACAGGGCTCTCCCCCCCCGGCAGGCTGATGGGAAGATCATCCCCACAGAGCAAATGGGATTCATTCTCAGGAATGGAATTGTTTGACATTTGTAAGATCAACACAGTGTCTTTAACCGAGGATGGAAAGCAAAGGTAACATGACTGTACAGACTCATTTCACCGTGATGTGAGCAACTAGCTTCCCAGATTATTTTCCATTGTTTTTTCTATGTCCTGGAGTTCTGCCCTCACTGTGTCCAGCCAGTTCTGACAGCAGGTCTGCACCACTGCCTTCATCCTCTGCACAGGGAGAAATCCAGTCACTGCTCATTCCTCAGAGCTGGGAAATGTCCCCTTGCACCAACCCTGACCTTACCCTCAGGCACTGCTGCTTGCACTGGCAGCACGGAGGAATCTGTCACCGTGCCCGGTGCCACTCCACACAGGACTGGCTCTGGGAAGCAGAGCGGTGCTCCAGCAGCCAGCTGGAGCCAGGGACAGTATGAAGGAATGGATTTAGTGGGCTGTTGCAGGGGTGATACTGCTGCCGATCTATGGAGAACCCCTCCCAGCTGGCTCTTTTGTCCCTTTGGCAGCCACTGTGCCTCCTGGGACAGCCCTACATCCCATTGATCCTCATCATCCTCTGCCCCCCGGGGACCCCCGGACCCCATGGCCCCCCGGGAACCCCTCTTCGCTAAGGCTCCTGGGGATGCCCCGTACCCCCCGAAACCTGAGCCGGTCCCCACGGCGACAGCGGGCGGGCTCGGGGACCGGGTGGGGCCCACGCTCACGGGAACGGGCGGAAGGGACGCCCCCTGCCGGCTCCGCCCCGGCACCGGATCCACCGGGCGGGGTCTGGGTTCCCGGGACTGCAAGAAGCTGCGGCAGCCCGAGCAGCCCGGCGGGACTGGCCCCGTGGGGCGGGGACTCGGCTGCTTGCGGGGCGGCCGGGGCCGGGAGGGAGCAGAGGAACGGCCGTCCCGGGGAGCCTGGGAAGAGGCGGCCCCGGTGCACGGGATCAACGGGGATGGGCAGCCGCCTCCGGCCCCGCAGAGCTGCTCGACGCCACGGGCGTTCCGTGCTAATGCACACCCACCCGGTCCTGCCGGCGGAGTGGCAGCGAAGACCGGAGGTGTGTGGGAGAGGCCGAGCAGCTGCCCCGTGCCAGGGCCATGCGGGTGACCGGTGCCGGCCATGACCTCCGGCTATACCGAGCGGGAACGGCTCGGGGAGGCGCCGCTCGCGGGCCCGGTGCAAAGCCGCGCTGGAGGACTGTGTGGTGTTACCCGCGCGGCGGGGCTTCGGGACGGCGTGGGGAGCGCCCGGGGCTGTGGGCCGGGCCGGGGGGAGGGCGGGCAGCGGGGCAGACCCCGGTGTCCCGGCTGGCCGCAATGTCGGGGCAGCCGGCAGGGGCGGGACAGGCTGCAGTTCCCGCTTAGAGCGCAGGACGGCGACAGCCCGTGGTGCCCGGCCGGCCGCGGTGCCCGGTCGGGTCGGGCGCGGCTCCGCGCGCTCCCCTGTCACCACAGCAACTGGCGGCGGCGGCGCAGCCAATGGGCGCGGCCCCCGGCGGGCCCGCGCGCGGCGGCGACAGCCAATGGGCGCGGCCCCCGGCGGGCCCGCGCGCGGCGGCGACAGCCAATGGGCGCGGCCCCCGGCGGGCAGCCCGCGGTCTCCGGGGCAACAACGCCGCCGCCGCCGCCCCATTGGTGCCGCCCTGCGGAGGGGGCGGGGCCCGGCCGGGGGGCGTGGCCCCACTCGTGGCACCGGGGAGCCGCGTGTCCGCCTCGTGGGCAGCGCGTCCCCCGCCCCGCGCTCCCATCCCCGCCGGGGGCCGATCCCAGGGAGACGCCGCTGACATGGGTGGCGGGGACACGTCCACGAAGGCGTCGGTGTTCCCACATGGCGTGTCGCCGAGCGGTGCAGGCCCTAGTGGGCGGCCCGGGGACTGTTCGGGCCACGGCTCTGGCGAGGCGACCGGGAACAGTGGGTGTCCCGGGAGCCCGGCGGGACTGCAGGGCAGGGGTCAAGCGCAGCATTCCGGGGTAATACTCGGTGTCCCGGCCGGTCACACCCGTGCAAAGGCTCCCGCGAGGGGTGTAGGTGCTCCCGAGGGTGCGGGTGTCAGGGTCACCGGGGACATCGGGGTGCCTAGACCGGGGGAGCAGCGGATTACTGGCAGGAGCTGGAGCATCCTCGGTACCTGAGGGCACAGAGAGGTACCGGCGTACCGGGATGCTTGTCTGAAGGTACCGGGTGTCACCGGGGGTTCTGTGCTGTCCAGGTGGGGGTACTGGGGGCTGCCGAGTTGCATCGGTATGGGGGGCATCGGCGTGCCGGGGTAGCGGGGCGTGCCGTGTCTACTGGGGGGGTAGTGGGAGTACCGGGGAGAGCAGGGGTAGCGGGGCGTGCCGGGTAACGGGCGGTACCGGGGGTACCGGGGTGTGCCACCCTGCCATTCTCTCCAGCAACCCCTCTCGGCGGGCGCCCATTGGCTGAGCGGGATCTGCCCCCCCGCGCCGCGGCCAATGGGCGGCGGGGGGCGGGGCCCCATTGACAGACCCGGCGCGGCGGTGTTTACCGGGGCGGCGGGGGCGGGGCGGCCGCGGCTATAAGAGCGGCACCGGGGGGCGTGCGGCTCCCGGGCTGCCCGCACCGCCCCCGCGCACCCCCGGCCCGCACCCGGACCCGCCGCAGCCACCCCACGCCGTTCCCGACCGAAGCATCTGCCGATTTGACCGGGGAGGCATCACCGGGGCGGCGGGGAGCGGAGCAACCCCGGGGCGGAGCCCTCGCGGCGTGCAGCATCCCCGGGCAGTGCGGAGCATCCCCGAGCCGGTACAGAACATCCCGGAACATCCTCGAGTCAGCGCCGAACATCCCCGGGTTGGTGCGGAGCATCTCCGAGACGGTACAGAGCATCCCGGAGCATCCTCAGACCGGTACCGAGCACCCTCGAGGTGCTACAGAGCATTCCGAAGCATCCTCGGACCGGTGCAGAGCATCCCGGGACAGGACCGCTGCAGAGCGTCTCCGAGCCGGAGACCACCGGGCCGTCCCGGGGCCCCTCCGGAGCACTGCCGCGGCCGCCGCCCCGGCGGAGCCGGCCCCGCCGTGCGCCCCCGGGCCCCGTCGCGGCCGCCTGCGCCCCGCCCCGCCGCCGCCCGCTCCGCACAATGGGGGCGGCGCGGCGCGGCGCGTAGCGGCGGGCAGGGAGGCGGCGGCGGGAGGGGAGGAGGAAGAGGCGGAGGCGGCGGCGGGGTACCCGGCTCCGGGATGGTGCAGCGCGGCCCGCGGGGCCGGGGCGCG
The DNA here is from genome assembly GCF_009650955.1 of Corvus moneduloides. Taxonomy (NCBI): domain Eukaryota; kingdom Metazoa; phylum Chordata; class Aves; order Passeriformes; family Corvidae; genus Corvus; species Corvus moneduloides. The sequence goes on from NC_045492.1 coordinate 7,774,890, forward strand.
GAGGCTCGGCGGGAGTCCTGCGCCCCACTGCCCGCCCGTGACACCGAGCCCGCCTGGTGCAAGACGCCGAGCGGGCACATCAAGCGGCCTATGAACGCCTTCATGGTGTGGTCCCAGCACGAGCGCCGCAAGATCATGGACCAGTGGCCCGACATGCACAACGCCGAGATCTCCAAGCGCCTGGGCCGACGCTGGCAGCTCCTCCACGACTCCGAGAAGATCCCCTTTGTCAGGGAGGCCGAGCGCCTGCGCCTCAAGCACATGGCTGACTACCCCGACTACAAGTACCGGCCTCGGAAAAAGGGCAAGGTGGGCACCGGAGCAGCCCGTCCGCGGCTCCCAGTGAAGATCAAACCCTCCGTGTTGGGCCGTGTCTCAGCCAGCCGCAGGCAGCCCGCCAAACTGCCCACCGGCCCCGACACCCCGCAGGAGCCCGCACCAGAGGTGCCCGCTGAGGACAGCCCTGTGGTGCCTGGCACGGCTGCCTGGCACCCGGCACCCGACGGGGAGCACAGCCCCCAGGAGCCCCCTGCACCCCTGAGCCCTACCACACCCTGCCCGGAGCTAGGGAGGTCCCCAGAGAGCGGGTCCCCCTCTCCCATGTCGGCTGGGTCCCCTCCCTCTTCCTTCAGCTCCTCCGACGAGGAACTGGAGGAAGAGCTGCTGGGGATCATGCCCGGGCGGGCGCCTGCCAGCGCCACCTGTGGTGCCCTGGACTGGTCCGTCTTCGACAAGGACCACGACCTCTTCCCGCGGGGAGGCTCCTCGCACTTCGAGTTCCCGGACTATTGCACGCCCGAGGTGACGGAGATGATAGCAGGGGACTGGCTCATGTCCAGCATCTCGGACTTGGTCTTTACCTACTGAGTCCCACGCTCTGCAGGTAACGCTCAATTTTATTTTCACCCACAATCAGGTCATATCAAAAAACAACCCAGGAAAAAAACAAACAAACCGAAACCAGCTGTTTACATGCAGGAATCAGGTATTTTGCCTTGAAGCTGCTGGAAGGCAGAGCCCCTGCTCCCCCGCCCCTGGCACGCACCCATTCTTCATCCATCTGTCTGTCCGACTGTCGCCTCGTGCCCGCAGGACGCATGGCTGCCCGCCGCGGTTATTTGCCCATGAAATGCATCTCATCGGGTTTTCATTGTCACACCCGGCCGCTTCCCCCCATGGCCCCGGCGCTGACAGCCATGGCTGCTCCTGGCCGCTCCCATCTCTGCCAGCACCGTGTGCCCTCCCGCTCTCCAGGAAGCAGGAGCATCCATGCCACCCCAGCTCTTGGTGCCCACCCCACCTTCCCCATCCCTTGGAGAATGGCTGATTCCGTTTGGTTTTTGACTGCATTGAACGCATGGCTTCAATTTTCTCCTCTTCCTCTCTGCAACCCTTGGGGAGGGATGCCGAGCCATGCCAAACTGTCCCTTCCCAACTCCCTATTTTGTGAGGGGTCCCTGGCTTGGGGGGTTCAGAGTCCCACAGCAGTGTCTCCTTCCCTGTGGCATGTGCTCCCCGCCACTCGCTTTGGGAAGAGTGAAGTTGCACACACGTGACGAGCACGTGGGCGCGGGAGGCTGTGTTGTTTCTTTTGCCAGGCAGTTGTGCGGGGAAAGCTGTGCCACGGAGGGAGCCCGTGTCCGGAGTCACCCCAAAATTGTATGGGGACGAGCCCTTCCCTGAGCAGCCAGCCCTCATTTTAACCTAGGAGCCTGTGCCTGTGCAGGACCTGCTCTGCGTTGGCTGACCTTGGCCAGTGGAGCCAGGTCTCACTGTGCCCGGCCGTGGCGTGTCGTGCTGCCGGGATGGCAGGGAGCAGCATAGAAGGGCAGGGTGGCAGGGAAGGCCAGCTGTGGAAAATCTGCCTTAAGCAACCACACAAACTGGTCCAAGAGCAGCTGCAGCCAGTGCTGGTGGGCGTGTGGGGTGTGGGTGATGCTCTGACGCAGAGCTCCTCCACACAGCACCACTCTGGGCTCTGCTGCCGGCCCCGCCAAGAGCAGGAACATGCTGGCAGGGAAGATGCTGCTGCAGCGGCTCCTCCAGCTGGGATTTTCTTTGCTTTTCCTAATGGCTCCTGCCTGCAACAGCCGCCTCCTCCCACTGCCGGGAGCACGTGGCTGCAGTGCTGGCTCGGCAGCTGCCGCAGGCTGTGGTTGGGGGGGCAGGGGCTGCGCTCTGGTACAGCTGTGCTGGGTGGGGACCCCACACGTCCCTGGGGACGTGGTCATGGCTGGGGCTGGCAGCGTCTGTAGGAGCTGTACTGGGCTCGGTGGCAATTGCTGCTTGAAGCAGCCCTTGCAGTCCCCCATGACCCCGATTCCCCAGGGGCTCTGTGTTTGTGGGGGCCCCTCAGAACCTTCCCGGCCAGTGGGGTGCTGGCGGCAGCGGAGCACCTGCTGCCTGGGACTCTGCCTCCCTGTTTTGGGGCTGACAGTTCCCCCAGTCACAGGCTACCCCGTGCCTGCCCCTTGCTGTCAGGCTGGACTGAGCCATGACCGGGGGAAGGACATCCCCCTCTCATGTCCTGGCATCCCCTGAGGTTGCCTCCAAGTAGGTGTCTGGCCCTGCTGCTGGTGGCCCTGGCTCAGCCATGGGGATAGGCACTGCAGTACAGGGAGAGGTGTGTCCCCAGGCCCTTTGCAGGGATGCTTGATGTCCCCCAGCCCAGTCCCTGGGGGCCTCTCGAGGCCCCCCCGCGATGGTCAACCATCAGCAGTGTAGATGTGTCGGTGTGTAGCGGTAGCTGTGCGTGTGTGTTGGCATTAGCCACGGTGTTTCGGTACCCCCGTGCGGGTGCCAGCCTGCGGAGCCAGGCGGGCATCACGCATCAGACACGTGTTCCCTGGATAGAGCGCGTCCTCTTCTCTGCGTCCCCTCCCTCCCCGGCCATCCCCCACCGGATCCAGTCCCGCCCCCAAAAGGTGGAAAAGCCAAATAAACGCCGGGACAGCCGTGGTTCTGGCAGCCTGCTCCCGCCTCACCGCCGCCTCGGGGGGACTCTGCCTTCCCACCCCCTGGGCAGCCCCGCGCCAGGAGCATCTGAAGCCCCCTCCCATGTGTGAGCCGGGTTTGGGGTTCCCGTGGGATCCAGCGGCCCCAGAGCTCTCTGACACACACAGATCTCACCCAGCACCTCGGTGCCTTCTTGGGGTGCACAGCCACCCCGTGCTGTGGCCAGGGGTTTTCAGGGAGGGCAACGAGGCTGACGGTCACCTGCCCTCCATCCCTGTCCATGGGGAAGCCAAAGCCCCCAGGTACCAGCAAGGCCTGAAGCCACACTGAGGGTCTCGCATCACATGTGTGCTTTGCTGACCCTGGAGCTCAGGGCTCAGCTTCCATTCCTAGGGAGGACATGGGTCCCAGTGGTCCCCTATGTGCTGTGCATCACCCTTGAGCCAGGGTGATCCCTCCACAGACTGTCAGGCGAAATATTTCCTCAGGAGCAGGTTCTGGGTCAGTGCCAGAACTGGAGCCAGCGCCGGGGTCCCCTGCCCTGGCCGCAAGCACAACATCATCCGCTTTGTCCCTGTCCCCACCCCTGTCCCCCTCCTCGAGTCTCGCCGGGTGTGTTTGTCAGGGAGAACCGTCGTGGACAGTGGTGGATTTTCTGTGCCGTGTGGTTGTAGTGCTTAGAGACCCCCCCAGCGTGCGGCCCCCTCCCGCTGCGCCCCCGCTGCCTGGTGCTGGCTGGCATGCGTGTGCGAGCGTGTGTGCGTGCGCGTGCGACATCCCGTCATCACTCCAGACAAAGCGAATAATAATAATAATAGTAATAATAAATAATAAAAATAAACCAAACCTCTCTCAGGAAGCAGCTGCCCTGGTGGCGGCCGAGCGGGCCGGGGGTCCCCGGAGCTGGCGGGGCCCCGGCGCAGCCTGCAGACGGGTGCCAGCGCTCGGGGTCACCTTTGTAGTGTTGTGTTAGTGAAGGGTCCCTGTGTCTGTTACCGTGGAGAAACAGGATTTTAGCCGAGGGGCAGTGACGACCCCATCTGGGCCCGTCTCGGGGGTGTGACACTGCTGGCCCTTGCTCTGTGGAACCTCGGCGAACAATTATCCTGACTGTTGTGATTATGGAATAAAGTGTGTTGGTCTGCTCCCCACGGCTCTGGCTCTTTCTGTGCTGCCTCACTCCTCTCAGGGGAATTTGGGGTTCCCAGGGCTATGTGAGGTCCCCAGGGAGATGTGGGATTCCCAATGGCCAGCATCCCTAACATGTCAGTTCCCACCCTGAACCCCAGTTCCTATGGGCTCTCCCACACTGGGGAGGTTCTCCCTCATCAGTCGGTGTGGACTGGGCGTCCCTGGGAGCAGTGTGAGCATGTGCACGTATGTGCACGTATGTGCCTGTGCATATGCAGCCCCTGGCCCCACCCGTGTGTGTGTGTGTGGGCAATCCCGGCACCGCCCCCGACTCCGTTCAGCCAGGGGGAGGGGACCGAGGGTAATAAGCGGAGGGGGAGGGGACCGGGGGTACTAATCCAGACCCACAGGAGGGCCCAGGGGGGGCCACGAGGTCACGCGCCACTTGCATCACACCCAGACTCCCGCCCCCAGTCTCGCCGCAGCTGTTGCCACGGCAACAAGAGGAGCCCAGAGCATCCCCGGGTACTGCCAGCCCCTCCTGCTGCCCCGGCGCTGCTGGGGACCGGGCTGTCCCCGAGGGAGGGAGAAGTGCAGGGGTTGCCCATGCCACAGTGACCCCCAAGTCTGCAGGCTGCACCCACGGGAGAGCCCCCAGCACCGCCCGCAGCCTGGGCGGTGCCACAGGGGCAGCAATGTTCCAGTGTGGCGTCACCGCAGCCCCCGGCCGTGGGATTCGTCTCTGCGCAGGGACACTGCCGAGAGCAGGGGGGACCATGGGGCAGCTACGGTCACAGCTCACTGGCCCTCCTGACCTTGCCAAAGGTCAGGGCCACACGGAGCTGGTGTGCAGCCTCCAACATGGCCTGCACAGGCACGCATGGCAGTGGCCTCTTGGCTGCCCCAAAGGTGCCACATACCTCCCACCACCACTCCTCCTTCCCCCCTGCTGCCCAAAGGCTCTCCCTCCCAAACGGCTCCAAGCGCTATTGAGAAAATGGCTCCTGTAGAAGCCACAGGGAATTAAAAAGAGCTAACAAGGCTGCCAGCCTTGAGCCATCCAGCCAAAACTTCTTCCAGTCTGGTGAAGGCAACTGTATCATCCCAGCTCAGTGGACCATGCCCTGGGAATTGGGCATCATGCCCGGGATCTCCTCCTGCGGCCAGGCACCCGGCCTGGGGTACAGGGCAGGCCGGGAGGTCAGGCTATTTCCAGCCCCACACTGCTGATGGGGGGGACACCCCGGAGAGCCAGCGGCACACACAAGGCCTGGCATTGGCCCAGAGGAAGGCAGATGGATGGAGAGCAGTGACCGGGGCACGCACGCACCCTTTGGCTCTGCTCCTGCTCCTCTTCCCACGGGCTTGCTGGGTGTGAGGCCATGCTGAGCTGGCCTGGCCACTGCAGGGAAGGTGCCAGTTCTGGGCCACAGGGTGCCACAAGAGCGGATCTGGCAGCCCCGGCCTGGGAAGGGCAGGAAGTGTGTTTAGTAACTGTTTATTTTACAGTTTTAGGGTTTGTAGAAATCTGCATTTACAGGGGGTGTGTAAGTCTTTGTACAGAGTAACTGAAGCACCCGCAGCCATGGTCTCCTCCCAGGCCCTTCCCCCTGCCAGGGACAACACAAGAATTAAAGTGCATCATGGCCAGGGAATGGAGGGGCTGCAGGGGCTCCTCCTGGGGGGCTTCAGCCATCCTCCCTCAGGGTGGTGTACAGAGCGGTCCTGGGCCCTCCAGCAGCATCCCCAGGTCACCACACTCTCCTGCAACCAGTGGTTTCTAAAGTGCTAAGTGACCCAGCTCCCAGTCCTGCTCTGTTGCTCTGGGAGTTCCAAGGGAACAGGAATTGGCTCTGCCTTCAGCCACATGGGGAGGAGCCCCCTGAGCAGCCCCAGGTCTCTCCAAGGGCACTGGCACCATCGAGGAGGGAACAGGTCTTGGTGCCTGCCTGGACAAGGGCAGTTTCACACACTCCACATTTCACCTGCAGAGGCAAAGGGAACTCCTGCTCAGAACTTCATGGGAACACAAGTCAGGAATGACAACTGCCCACCTGCCCTCTGTCCAGAAAGGCACAGCCCTTCCATGAGCAAGGGCCCACGGAGCAAACCAGAACATACCCAGGGCAGTAATGGGCCAAGAGGGGTGGAAGTGGGGGGTGCTGAGCTTTGCAGGGGATGAGTTTTCTTCTCTATCCCCAAATCCCTTCAACTAACACCTCATTTTCAGGTGTGCAGCCCCTGGGCATGGCACAGATGGCTTTGGGCACAACAGAGCAATGATGAGGCAGCGGGAGGGAGCTGTGAGGGACAGGTAAGGGCACTTGAGGGAGATTTAGCAGCTTGGGGGAGAGGTAGAGGCATAGAGTGTCTATTGGCTTTGTCTCAGTGGGACACCGAGTCGTCTAGAAGGATTTGCCGCTTAGCTTGGAAGGCAGGGAGTGCTGGGACTGCCAAAGGGACTGGTGGGGAGATGGAAGCTATGCTGGGGTCAGGGTGGCCTTTCTGGGAAACCCCTCATGTTGTTTCCAGAGGCGATGCTGAAGCCTGATCAGCTTGTGGGGAAGGTTTTTTGACACATTTCCTAGTGCAACTTCTATCCTGTGCAAAGTGTTTCACAAGGTGGAAAAAGCCTTTCTCCATGTGGGCATGTTAGTGTCCACTTCCAGAGCTATTAAAGAAGTCTGCAATGGGTGTTTACAGTGCCACTAAGACTTGTGGTAGCATAACCTGGCACATGACAGCACGCACCTTCGGCAGGGTGACTGCACTTGTGTCTCACTTCACTGACCCCAGATATGGTCACAGCACTGCCAGTGCAGCAGTGGCAGTGCCTGAGAGCTGAGGGGAGCTAAGGTCTGCTCCTGCCCCCTGCAAACAGATCAGGCTGCAAAGATGAGGAAGGAAAAAGAGCCAGGGAATGTTATACACTGAAGAGAAGCTCACAGCATTGTGCTGGCGGGGTTGTGGGAAAGGTTTGGCTCTACTCAGAGGGTGCCTACAGGACAGGGAAGAGCTGGAGCACCGGCAAAGCTGAAGGCAGATCGTGGGGCAGACTGGAGCCATGAAGAGCCAAAGGGCTGCCCTGTTCCTCAGGAGTGCAACAGCCCTCCACGCCCACACACGCAAGCACCCAGACCAAACCCTGTTGGACTCTCTCCTCCAGGCAAGGATCTGCTCTCTCTCCCACTAGTTTTCCCCAATGGAGAACGCAGGATCATTTGGGCACAGCCCACACACAGCTCTCCTTTTGTACAGTCACCTGAACAGCCAAACTTGTCCATACCTCTGTTTCCTCAGGGGACAGCGGCAGTGCCTGTCTGCTCACCCTTGCACAGGGAGAGGGGAACAAGGTGAGCACGGTGTGGGAAACCGTCCTGCTGGGCCGGTTCCCTCAGTCTGTCACAAAGGCCAAAAGCGTCACTGGACGCAACAATAAAAAAAAAATAATCTTCAGACAGGTCGTTTCTGGACACGTCCTTCATCAAATATCAGCCCTTCCCACCCGGGAAGGATGCAGTGACAGGGAAGGCCCTTCCTCCAGCTTCAGGGGAAAATCTGCAGTTCAAACTTGGGTGCCCACTCCAGTGCGCTCTTCACAACGGCCAGGGCAGCTGCTCCCAGTGCCACCGTCAGCCCCATCACTGCCAGCTTGACAAAGCGGTTGGTCCGGGGCTTTGTCAAGATGGATTTTGTCCGCTCCTCCCCTCGGAGCCGCTCCTCCCCTCGGAGCCGCTCCCTGAAGCGCTGCCTCAACACAGTGTCTGGTCTCTGCTGCACTGATGCCAACTCAAAGTCCTTAAAAGTGGAAGCCGCAGTTCTGCAAGAGAAGGAACAGGTCAAGGAGTGTCCTCCGCTCACCTCGGAGACCAGCCTCCAGTCACGAAGATCTCCACAGGGAGGCAAGACCTGGCAAGGGGATGCAGGGAACACATGGGCTGCCCAGCACTCACCGTTCCGCCTGAGCTGCCTGAGCTGCCTCCTTGGTGAGTTCGGATGGTGGGAACTGGACAAAAAGGTCCCCAGCTTTGCTGATCAGGGACTCATAAGGAAGGTCCTGTGGGATCTGGGACAGGAGGTGGTGGACAGAGGCCATGTCACACTCGCAGTCCAGAACTTCCTGCTCCCGGTGCAGCACGATCTACAGAGGAGTGAGAGGAGGACAGACAAGGAAGTGGGGACAACTCCTTGGTACATGCTGGCACTTGCTTCAGAGCCAGAAGAAAAAAACACTTTACTTCCAGCTGAAAGACCTTCTTCAGGAGGACACACTGCAGTGAAGCATTCACTGGGAAGAGAAATGCCAAACCCCTTCTGAGACTCTGAGGCCATGGAAAGCCTCTTTAGGTCTGTCTGCTGAGCAGAGCTTGCTATTGGCAGGTCAGAGGTGTGGGAAGAACCTCAGCAGGGTTTAACTCCATGACTTGCCCTCTGCCATAGGAGGATGGGCAGGGGGACACATAGTGCAGGGCTGTCCCCAGCCAGCGAGGCATCCCAGCATGAGACCAGAAGCAGGACCAGTACATGAAAGGAAATAAAAACACTGTATCATGCTGCCTGCACAGCACTGAACTGGTATGGCCTGCACATTTGGACACTCTCAGGCTGCCAAGTTCCCCTGGATCCTACCTGTCCTTTGCCATCACCAAGGACATCACTGACCTTGGGGGGCTCTGCAGAGCAGGGTGCAGCTGGGGACAGCACCAGCACTGGGTTTGCCAGCCTCCCTCTGCAGCCCCAAACTCCCACCACCTCAGAACAGCGCAGTTAATCCCCGACCATTCCATCAATACCTACCACAGCCGCAAAATAAATGGGCATCAGTGGGTGGCAAGCCAGGAAGAAGTCATATAATCGCACAACGTGCCGGAAGTCGGACAAAACGTGGCCAAACCAAGTGATCAGCCAGCTGAGAGCAAAGATGGTTCCCACCTCCGCACTACAGAGAGAAAGAACCATTAGGTCAGCCTGGAAACAGGGATGAAATGCTCCCAAAGCCACCCCAGCCGTGCCTGGGGAAATAGAGCTGGCTGTCAGTGGAGCACTGAACCCACCCCCAGAGCAGGAACTGCACCTCTGACACAACCCCCAGGCACAGTGATGCCACTACTTGTGTCACATCCAGTGAGGGCCACAGCAGAGGCCAAACGCTGCTTCCAGGGGACCCTGAATGTGTGATGTATCATGGCACTGTCTGGCTTGCTGGCCTGAGGGCAACTGAAGCCCTGCAGCACAGCCAGATGTTTGAGTTCCTTCCCACCCTGAGGGCTTACTAATTCTGGGAGTTTGCAATCAGGGTTGGTACCCAAAGACATCTTGGCTGTGAAACAAAAGACACACCTGCCCCAAAAAGGGTTCTGAACTGACTCTTCCCATTCACCTTCCTGCTTCTGCTTCATCTGCCCAGGCACACGTGTGTGTCCCTAATGCAACATCAGGGAATTATCCCCAGAACTAACAACAAACCACAGCAAGGTGCCAGCAGCCACACAAGTGGTCACGTGAAGCAGTTGTAGCATTTTGTACAACACTGTCCCCAAATCCCCAGCCTTTCCAACACAGACTGAAGACAACTGGGATGAAGATAGCAGAATGTAAAGCCCCTCCAGAGAGGCAGCACAGGTTTGAGCCTGCTCAGAAATGAGTGCCACATGGCTTTGGGGTGTCACCATCAGCTGTGGGACAGCTGTGGACTCCCTGAAAAAGTCACTGTGGTGCTGGGGATGTGCTGGTGCAAACGGCCCTATGAACAGTAACCTGAGACCAGCAGCAGGGGAGAGCCAAGAGGCTCTAAGGGAACATTTGCATACCTCTGCATGAAGTCATGCACCTCAGGGTTCACCCGGTCTATGATGGGCATCAGGTAATTTAAAATGTGCTTGGTATTATCCATCGTTGGGTCCATAAAATCCCTGAGGAAAGATTTAAAAAAAGCTTTGTGAAGCAACAATGTCAGCCGGCTCTCCCTCCAGGGAGGCAGCAGAAGGTGAAGTACATGCAAGAAACAGCCTTGCTGGCAGGGTGGCCCCCAGCCCCAAAGAATTCTGTCTCTTTGGAACAGCCTCCTTCCTGCTTGTCTAGGACACACAGGGCTGAGCTGCACACAGAACCCAGGCCCAGACCATCATGCTGCTGTCAGCTGACACTTCTTATTTTGCTGCTGTGCACACAAGAACCTCAAAGCCTTTCCAGCACCCAAGATCTGACTCCTGCCTGGGAGAGGAGAGATAATCCCTCCAAACCACACTCCCCAGCTGGAAGCCTGCTCTTATTTCAGTGCACAGACAGGAGAGACTCTTCATGTGAAGTACAGGACACCGGGCAATATAGACCACAGTGCCCAGGGCTATGCAAGGACAAGTGGGAGGCAGGTGCTGAACCAGCCCCCAGGACTGGAGAGGCTCTGACAGCCACACAACCATGAATAATGCATGTGCGTTGGCTTTTCCAGCTCCAAGAGATGCTACAAATTAACTGACAGCCGTCAATTATCCCTTCCCCAGGGCACAGCTCCCTGCAAAGCCATGTACTGTTGTGGGTCAGGCTGTTCTCACAGCACCCCTCTGGGTACAGGCACGACAGGAAGCTGCTTTAACGCAAGGCTCTGCCTTCCCAGCTCCCTTTCCAGGCCAGCTCCACCTGCGCAGGTATCCCCACAGCCTGAGGACACGCAGTTGGCTCCTCTCCTCCCACTGAGTACCTGAGATGATGCGTCGAGAGCTTCTCCACCAGTGCCGTGGCCAGCCTGTCCCCCACCACCAGGAGGAAGGTGACCACGATGTCATGGTATCCCTGGTAGTAGTGCAGCTGGGGGTTGCGCTTGAGGACGTGGAGGATGATGTCGATGAGCTCCTCCTGCAATACTTCCCTCTGGTCATCCGGCATCCCTGTGGGAACAGCAGAGGTGGCACAGCTGTGTCACCTACCAGTGCCTGCTGTGGGAGCAAGGACGACTGTGGTGTGCAAGGAGCACCTGTGCATTTACTAAATTGCCTGATCCCAAGGGAAGTGGTGCACAGGGGAGGGAGGTAAAACTGGCAGAAAAAACTATTCAAAGCCCTAATGCTGTCTCCCAAAACTCTCCAGGCCCAGGGAAAGCTGGCCAGTTGCTGAGAGGTTTAATCTTTAGATCTGCAGAACCCTTATCTGCAAGGAAGCCACTGTGGAGGATGAGAGCAGGGTTTACTGATGTTTGCACAGTGCTGCTGTGAAGAGAGAATTGTTCTGCACATCCAGCACTGATGAGGCTGTTTTAGTAATTTTTAATTTCCCAGGAGTTCTAGAAAAAAATTCAACGGGACCCATTTTCACAGAAACTGTGCCAACTGCATCAGACTGCGAGGCCTCCACCAGAACAACTTTGTATCAGTCCCCTGCTAACAACTTGTTTAGGGACAGGATGTCACAGGGAAAACATTGTTCCTGCCCTGCACAGCTGCAGCCAGTTTCTGGCAGTCCTTGTCAACAGATAAAACGCCCAAAGGCCAAGCAGAGAGTCCCAGCAGAGATCCTGCAATGACAAAGTTCTCCTTTTCCTCTGCTTCACTAATGTGGTTAAAAATAGGCAGGAGGCTGCCATTCAAGGGCAAAAAAATCCGTAGGAGCAGAGCCTTCAGGAATCAGGCCTGCACACAGCATCCACGCCTGCAAGAATCAGAGCGAATCAAGTGTTTACACAAAATAAAAGTGGCAGAAGGGGGAAGCAGGTTCTGGCCAAAAATAATGACTGCTCTGCACAGAAAGCTGCTGGATTTAGCATTTTATAAATAACACAAGGCACAAGTCTCCCATCAGAACTAAACAACTGCAAAACCATTTTGCTTCTAAATGTTCCAAGTGCTATTAAATTTGGTGCAAGAACCTGATTTTGAGACTGTTTTATACCAGGGGTTGTTCTAAGCACAGACAAACCCGCCTTCCCTGGCCCTGAGCTAGACCATGGACTAAAATAAACCAAAGCAAATGGCATGTTTCTCAAGCTTTCCATCTGTCCTAATCTCAACAGGTCATAGTGCACAAGATCCATGCAGGATCTGTCCTCTCTCTGCTGCAACTATCTAGCAGTAGCAGCCTGCTGGCAGAGGGGCTCAGTGGGGCAGGGGAAGTGCAACGTTGAAAGAGCCACATCAAAAACCATCTGTGCAGAGACAGCTGAAGGAAACTGATGGCTGCAGAAGGGCTTCACTGCAAGAAGCAGCTGCTGTGAGCTCACCAGAAAAAGGTTTTCTAGAAGTCAGGCCCCTGGAGTAATGGAGTGTCACCTTCTGCAGCCTCCCAGGGAAGTCTGAGCCAGGAGGAGCCCCATGGCATTGCTCTTGCCCCCACAGAGTGGGAAGAGCAGAATTCTCCCTCACCTGGTGGGAAGCGGCGCAAGGATCGCCGCACATCCAGTAACACTTGCTGGTAATCCTTACTGTCCTCTCGTAGCTCCTTCCCTGCTGAGAAAAAGAGGAACAGGGTTCACATGAAGTAGCGCAACTGTACTGGGAAGAGAATGAGGTGAGGGAGCTGGGAAGATCCCTGCTGAAGGTGGACATGAGGCTGCACACACTCCCTACTCCACTGTATATCCCCTTTTTCATGTCAGCCCTGTCCCTGCACTTTTACTGCCACACACTCTGATGCTAGCAGCAAATGAGGCAATTATTTCTTTAAACAACACATGTTAAAGTGCTTAAACTGACAGCACTCCCAGCACTCCTAGAAACATCTCTGCTCCACAGTTTTGCTGTGCAATTCAAAGTGTACTCAGCAGCAGAACCGGAAGAGTGCTGTGGAGACCACAAAGAATCATTTATAAAATAGAAACAATTCAGAAGAAAACCTCACCCAGGATTAGCTAAGACAGTTAAAAAAGAAAAGTTCAGCAAGCCAGCAAATTCCTTCTATGCGATCATGTAAAGTTAAACATTGTCTTCCAGCAGCTCTGGTCACCTCACATCACCCCTAATGTCACCCGGCTCTTGACTGAGGCGGGGGGGGTGCACATTTCCAAACGACCACAGAATCAGGAACAACAACAAAACCTGTCCTAGGTGACTATAAAAACTACAGGACCCAGAGCTCCTGCATTGCTAAGGTTTAAAAACCATGTGGGTACTTCACCAGGTAGGTTGCTGTCCCTGTGCCTGTTCTGACCAAAAAACACACATGCTTCACACAACAAACTACTTCCTGCAAGTGACACCTCGGGAGGATTTTGGCCATGCCAGGGCTCAGCACAGCCACCTCTTCATGGGAACAAAACAAATCAAGTCTGACTCTTTCTGCTGCAGGTGAACTTACATATGTCAGCTAATGCTCAGGGCCACACTGACCGTGTCCATAATGAACTGATTTCATGACTATCACTAAAGGAAACAACAAATGTTGTTTTCAGAAGTGGTGTATTGTTTACATACAGCACACTGTTGGTGCTGCAGTGAGTCCCCTTTGTACATGAGCTTAGTGGGAAATGCAACACACAGAGGGAAAAGATAGGTCAGAAAGCACGTTCCTCCTCTAGTGACAAAGGTCACTGAGCTGTTCTTCCTGAGCAGCTGAGTCCAGGCTGTTCCATACCTGGAAGAGGGGGCAGGTCGTCTGTATTAACACTGAGCAGCTTTGGCCACACTTTGCACCGGATCTCATCCGTCAGGAGCCCGCCCTCGCTGATTGCCATCCGCCTCAGCACCGCCACGTCGATGGGGTCACTGTTCAGAGCCTGGTAAATCTCTGCCACTTTTCTTTTCTTCTTAGCATCAAAGTCTGCAAAAGGTCACAGAGATGTGAGCTGACAGGCAGTGCCAGCACACAGCGGGGGCGAGCAACAGCCACTCACAGCGATGTCACACACACACGAAGGAGATGACACAGGACAGTCGTCACACTGTCAGGACAGGGATGACTCTCGTGGTGACTCCTCCAGCTGAGTGTCCCCATTTCTGCAGGCTCAGCATTGGGGGCACCTCAAAGGGCACTCTCACTGCTTGCTATTAACCCTGGGGGTCCCACCGTGGGAGGCAAATGCTGCTTCTCCTGAAACAGGAGCCACCACCAGTGTCCAGACAGATCCCTCGGCTCCCATCCTTCCCAATGGCTCATGGCTCCCTATGGGACCAAGACAGCCCTGCAAAGCCATCCCGAAACTCTTTGCTCTTTGATGCAGCTGCCAGCTCAGATGTCAAATGTCTCCCAAGACCAGAACTTAGCAAAGCATTCTAAAAAAGTTAGGAAAGTGTTCCCAAAGCTGTGTTCCTACCAACTCCCAGGTGCAGCCGCCCTAGGAAAAAGCCTGAGCATTTCCACCGACAGCAACAGACATAAGAAAGGACATAATTATACCAGAGTTAAAGAATCATAAGCACACTGACTTGTCCTACAACAAATCCAAACCTGCCAGGCATCAGCACACACACAGCTCAGCAAGTAGGAAACAATTCCCACTGTTTTGAGGAGCACAGGAACTCGGGGCAGGGAGGAAAGGGGGTAATACACAAAGCACACGGTGCTTGGGTTAGACACACTTACAGGACACCAGAGCACTTCCCAGAGAGCGGAGAAGGGACACTACTTCACACCACATGGTGGAATTTGTCACCGCTGCCTCATGTGAGGAAGGAGAGAAGTGGCCGAGAGCCACTCGATATCCCACACTGGAGGAGTTCCCAGTAAGGAGGCTTCGCTGAGCAGCCGCAGGACTGGAGTGCAGGATGACGACACAAACGCTGCTTTTCCCTAAAGGCTTTTCCCATAGATGCAACGACTCTTGGGATCCAAACAGGAGTCGTTCTATAAGGGCCGTGTCTATAGGATTTGGGGTGGGAGGAATTAAAAGGACCTCGATGGAGAAACAGCTGTTTCCCAAGGCCGCACCCTCCCGGCAGCGATAGGGGAGCTCATTCCTCTGCCCACGTGGCACCTCAACCACTGCCCCGGCCCTCTGCCTGCGAGCTCCCGGCTGGAAGTGCAGCTCTCAGCGAGGTCTGAAGAGAGCTGGCAGGTCGGCAGGCTGCTCACACACTCGGAGGATAAATAGGTCGAGCAGTGGATGCTCTCCCTTCTCAGAGACCCTTTTTAAACACTTCTTGGATCAAAACAAGCTGTAACAGCCTACGACAGAGCTCCGCCTCCCTCCGAATTCCAAGTTCCTGGTAACATTAAATCTCCTATCGCTCATACAGTGACTACAGTTTCTTTTATTTCCTTTCCCGCCCCTTGTGTAAGCCGAGTTATTTGCACAACAGAAGCCAGCTCTGCTCAGCCGGTTCCCTATTCCCAGCCAGTTCCCTACCCCCAGCTGTTCCTGATCCCCTGCCACACGCACACACTGGGCTGTCACATACCGATGCCTGGGGAAGGAGGAGACAAAGCCTACGGGAGAAAAAACTCCTGTTCACACACAAAGAACTTAAGGAGTAGTGGGAAGGAAGGAGCACATCTTGCGGGCTCCTCCTCTCCGACTTAATGATAAAGACCCCAATAATTACACTTTTCAAACATACAGTGGACAATAGCTGCGAGTATTACCAAAACCAGTGCATTTCAAAGCATGTTTTATGCAACCACAAGACCTTAACTCGCAGGTTCACACTTGGAAGAGGAGACACAACCCCAAGGTGACGGCGGTCTAAAACCCAGGTGGGTCCGTCGGTGCTTCTGCAGCGCTGCAGGCACCGAGCACCGGCACACGGCCTCGCCAGGTCGGGCCAGACCCAGCGCTGCCGCAAAGCCCTCGGTCACTGCCGGGACCGCCAGCACCAACCGCGCCCGGCTGCTTCCTGTCCGCCCGAGCCCGCGGCGGCCGCACAGTCGCAGGGTGGGCCGAACCCTCCGCTCGGTCCCGGAACCCCCGGTTCTCCCGCCCGCTCCCGCCGGGGCGGCTCCGAGCGCAGCGCCGGCCCCGCCCCGCCGCCAGGGGGCGGCGCCGCGCCCGCAGGGGGCGCTCCAGCCCCCGCCCCCTCAGAGGAACCACCGTCCCCCGCCCGCCGGGCCCGGCCCAGCCCGTACCGTGGCCGCCGACACCGTTGCGCGGCGGGCTCTGCCGGGCCATGTTCCCGGGCGCTGCGGCGCATTCCGGGCCGGACACCGGACCGGGCCGGGGCTCCGCGCTCCCCGCGCCGTCCGGTCCCGTCCCGCCCCCGCCCGCTCCCCCCGCCCCCCGCCTGCCGGCGCGCGGGCGGGACGTCACGGCGCCGCAATGCGCAGGCGCGGCGCTGCCAGGAGGGTCACGCAGGCGGCGGCAACCGCGCATGCGCAAACCGGAACGTGCAGCCTGCCCCCATCCGCCCGAGTGCGCCTCAGGGGTTATTTAAAACAAAACAAAAAACCAAACCCCCAACCCTCCCCGATGTCCACGGCACGGGTTATTCGCAGCGCTGTCGGGGGCGGGTAGCACACCCACAACGGTGCCGCACGCAGTGGCTGTTGCCACCACATAAAAAATGGCCGTAAACCCTCCAAACTCCCCCGTCAACGCTTTGAGACACCGGCAGTGGGAGAACAAGCGCCCGGCGCTTCTGTAAGGGCTCGTCAAGTCCACAAAGCTCCTTCCGTGCACAGGGTTCCGTGGTTTCCTTGTGCAAGGGCTGACGGGCACCGGGACCATCCACCACTCCCAGTTTCCTCTTCCACACGTCTTATCCTGGTGAAACCTCCCTTGCTTGGAATAACGAAAGAACTGGGTTAAATGTCCTGCATGGCTCAGAACCAGTGCAAACAAGCTGTATTTTGTCATACTGGGTGCTTTTACGTTACAGCACATTGAGGTAACAGTCAACACAGTCCAACTTTCACATCACTTTAGGATATAAAAGATTAAGTACAATGGATTTCCACTGGATGAAGGCATGGAGAAGAAAGCTACCCTGGTATATGTGAAAAACCTCAACTCCCTGCCAGCAATCCTCACAGAAAGGGGCAGTGCTCCATGTCCCGCAAATCAGTTTAATACAGCCCACATATTCCATCCTAAAATTAACTAAGCAACGTGGAAGCACATGTCTATCTCCTCTAAGGAACAGATGAGGGATGAGTGCCTGGGACAAGCAGGAGCTGCAGCCAAGGCATCAGCACTCACTGAGGAACATGAAGATCACTCAATGTCCAGGAGAACAACTGCTGCAATGGCTTTGGGATGAGAGGTCACTGACAGGGACAGGTGCCATTGTGCCTGCAATGCACAGCCACACCAGCTGAGCCACCCTAGCAGTAGGTGATGGAAAACAAGTCACAGAAATCCAGTGTGGGGCAACAGGCACAAACACCTAACAACTGGCTCATCATCTCAATTCCCCACCATCATGGCTGAGACAGAAGAGGAGGGTTTTTTGTTATGGCAAAAGATCCTTCTCCCAGGAGATACTTTGGCTTGTGACATCTGTGTAAGGCTTCTTTGCACTGCGCCCCATGGGTGTGACAGGGACATGGCCTTCCCAGGGCACATGTGGCTGTCACCACTCCTGTGTCAGTGTATGACCACCCCAGGGAGGCCTCTACACAGGGAACTTAAATCTAACCTCGATAAATAAAACCAAATGTTTATTTACACCAAAGAATTCCAACACTGGATCTTTCACATATGAAGGACAAAGTATATATACACAGCAAGGGGTAGCAGGGCTGTAACAAGGGTGCTTTTCCGTTGTCAATGATAATATTTGTCCACAATTACTGATCTACCATTTCAGTTTAAGTTAACATCTCCTCGCTCCTTCCTCTCAGTGCATATTTACAAGACTGTGAGGTAACTGGTATTCTCACCACATGGCACGTGAGGGAGGGGATGTTGGGTGAAGATGTGGGATCGGACTTGGCGCAGTCTGAATATTTCCAGCTTTAAGTAGCCACCAGCTCAAAACCTATAGAAACAATTTAAAAACAATATACCCAATAACAAACTAATTCCAGAGATCCAAGCCAAGCAACGGCTGGAAGAACCCTCCGTGAGAAAGGGGCTGATCAGAGCAGGGCTTACTCTACAGGAGCACCTGTCTCAGGAGGCGGCAAGGACTCAATTGGATCAGTAACTTCATTTTTAAGACTAAAATTACATGCAAGGGGTGAGTTGGCATTCTGGTTGACTCCTAAGGAGACATTATCCAATCCAATCAGGGTTTTGGACACTATCTGCACTTACTCCTTTTAAGCTTATCCCACCTCTCCCTACTGGAATTGTCTCCTCAGTGTACCCTGGCTGGGACATATGCAGGACATGGGGTTCAAGTGAGTGGTACTTAAGAATCCCCTCCCCTGCCTCATGAAGACTTGGTTTGGTAGTCTCTGGAGAACAGCACAATCCCCCAAGGTGTACGCTTGTGGAGGAATAATGGTGGGAACATGAAGAGAAGAGATTTCCAGCAAGATGCAAGAGCTTGGAAATGCTGTTGATTCATCATTGTTATTACATGAAGAGTTGTTTGTTTTGTCTTTTTTGGGGGGAGGGGTGGGGGGGGGGGGGGAGAAGAAAAACTGTCCAAGAAGTATTCCATCTGTAGGTATTTTCAGGGAATCCCCTGAGTTACGAAAAGTTCAAGTAAAAAAAGAAAAATCAGCCTATAATAATTTTGTATATAATGACTGAACTACTATAAATCCACAAGCAACAGTTCAGACACGGTGTCTCCAAAGCGTTCATCCCCTCCCTTCCCCTGCCAGGCACGAGCTGCGTCCTGAGGAGAGGTGGAGGGGGAAACCTCTTCCCCACCTGACTCAGCTCAGGCAGCAGGAGACAGAGCCCGTCACTACTGCTGGGCGCCCGCAGCAGCTGGAACCGGCATCCCCAGGGTGGTGGTGGCAGAGATGACGGGTGAGCCTGCTAGAGGTCCAAGGGGTGAAGGTGTTGGCACTGAAGAAATCCCTGGAAGAGAGACAGGTAAGCAGGAATTAGAGTGAAACCACAGGGCACTGCTATCCAGGACAGCTTCTGAAGTCAAGTGGGAGCTTTGTGGGTCAGTTACATTTTCAGAACTGCCAAAATAACTGAGACTAAAGATCTGTCACTGTTCTCTGCAGCTCTGGGGAGGGCACAGATTTGCACACACCTGAGTGGCACTGATGGGCAGAGATGTGGCAGGATCACAGAACAGTTTGGGTTGGAAGGGACCTTAAAGCTCCTCTTGTTCCAACCCCCCTGCCATGGGCAGGGATACCTCCCACTAGATCAGGTTGCCCCAAGCCCAGTCCAACCAGGCCCTTAAACAATTCCAGGTATCGGACAGCCACAACTTCTCTGGGCAGCCTGTGCCAGTGGACTGTCCTTCAAACTGCTGCCAGAAAATCAACTGCAAAGCACTTACTGTTTTTTTAAATAAGACCAGAAAAACAGGTCAGGCTGCCCAAGGCCTTATTTATCAGGCTCTCCCGCACCCACTTTGCAGCTCTCCTTGCCCTTGTCCTCAGTCCTGGGAGATGACCCAATGCTGCCCCACCTGCTGAACTCTCCCTCCTGGATCCTCCCACCCACCCCACATGTACAAATGCTTTAGCACACCAAGCACCAAGAAGAGTTGACAGAACCGACCTGACATCATGCTCGCACTGCTGACAGGAGTACTGCCACCTGGCATGTTGGACGAGCCCATCCGAGCCTGGTCTTTCACAATGGGATCTAGGAAGAGCACACTACCAGTAAGTGCTGTGTTGCCAGAGAGCTGCTGAGACACACGGACTGCCCGTGGCCTCTCTGCTCAGCCAGTCCTGGCACTCTGCCTGTGTCAAGTAACATCAACCATCATCTACTGAAACACAGACGTTTCCACCAACTCCAGTGGGAAGCACTCAAGAAGGTACCAAGCTCATGCAATATCGGGGAAAGTCAGCTAAATGATGTGATTTGGGGCTCAGCAGGACTGTCTGTCAGGAAAAGCTGAGGGATACTACGGCAAAGTTGATCTTTCTGTGCTAAGCAACTACGTAATTGCAGAAAACCAAACCCAGAAGCTTTGGGTGTAGCAAGCAGAAAGATTATCAGTAATTACAATCACGTGTCATGTCTCTATACACATCTCACGTCTCTGTGAGCTGTCAGGAGTGTCACTAGAACTTGTCTTCCGTGAGATGATCACAACTTACTAACTCTTTATTTTCAGCTGCATGTGAATAACGCTCTCACTTGAACAGGGACAACCCCTTCCTGCCTCCCAGGCCTCCTGCGTCAGACAAGGGAATTCCAAACTCTGCCTTTGCTCATGCTGAGCTCAGTACAACCTGTATCTTTTTGTGGACACAAGTTAATGAACTGTTTGTCCCAACTCTCACATTCCAAGCTTTTGGCTTCACTAGTACTCATACTTGCAAAACATTTCCCTGGGATGTTTCCAGCAGGCGTAGCACAGATCAACAGTTTGTTAATTACAGGGGTCCCTTCAGAAGCAGCAGCAAAAAAACCCAACCAAACCACCTGAGCAAATATTGACATTATGCATTATTGCAGCTGCTTCAAACCCCGAAATAGCAGTATCAGTGAAAAACACCAACCATTTAAAAGCATTTACTAATGAAAGTAACATTTTCACTTGCAAAATCAAGACCTGAATATAGCAGTAGCTAAGCAATTTAGCAACAGGAGTTAAAATGCCTGTTTATCAACAAGTCTAGGTTTATCCAAACACAGGAATCCATGCATACCTGCAGAAAGCAACCCCAAATCACATAATTTAGGTGACTTTCCTTGATATAACCTGCTGATTCATGGGCCTGACATGGGCATCCAACACTGACTCCTTGGCTGGTGGAGGTGGCACACAGAGACCAGCAGCGTCAGCTCCAGCACAATTATTTGCAGAGACCAGGCATATATCATTGTTGCCATTCTCAGTTCCCATCTGCACAACCCATGGGAACGGAGATTTCCCAGAGGCAGAACTCTCAGGACAGCGGCTGATACTTACAGAAGTAGGGGTGTTCCATGGCTTCTCTTGCTGTGAGTCGTGACTGGTGATCATATCGCAACAGCTTGTCTAAGAAATCCAGAGCTTCTGGACTCACCAGATGTTGGTTCTCGCTGTGGACAAAGCGCTCCCATCGCTTACGGGAGTGTCTGCAGGAAAAGAGACCCAAATCAGGCCAGGCAGGGGACAGTGATGCCAAAACTCACTTTCTGAAGGAGCAAGAACTGTGACAGATATCCAGCCCTGAGGGAGGCTGCAGCTCTGTGCAGCAGCCGCGGGACTGAGACATTCCAGAACAGAAAGCAGTGTCACTGTGTCTCCACGCGGTGGCACAGCAGTCACAGCCCCAGCACAGCCACCTCTGCCACCACAGCCCCTGCATGGCCCTGCCACGACCCCAGACAGCAGCAGGACTAATGTTCAGAATGGACTACAGGCCCAGAATTGCATGTTCTGCTCTTCGCCGATGCACTTGAGTTCCTTTAATTTTAGTACCACTATGAGGGGAAAAAACATATAAACACCATCTTTAGCAACACCTGTTGTTTAGCAACATTTTGCACCGTAATGCAGTGAGAATGCAATTAGAAACACCATTTTGGTTTTTTTCCCCCCAGACTGAAGAGAGCATTTGCCCTTCATGCTTTCTGCTCCAGTAGTTCCTTTATTGCCTAAATGACATTTAAAAATCTTTCCTCAGGTCCATTTCCATATAAAGGACTACAAGAAGCACTGGCAAAAGGGACCAAAGGCACAAAGTGACAGTTCTCCAGAATCCTGGCTCTGATTTCTCCCACAAATTTTTGGTCATTTCAAGGTCTCTTGACAAAGCTGTAACTGTCTGGGTCTACCAAACAGACTCCAGACCTTGGCTCACCTGCCCAAGATGTCATTGAAACGTGGATCCAGCTCAATGTTGTACTTGTCGATGTAGTCATACAGATCTTCTGTCCCCAGCACCTTGGCTATCCTCACCAGCTGGGAACAAACACAAAAACAAGTCACTGTTATGAAGTTATGGTAATACCAGAGCCTGCATGAAGATACAGCAGCACATTCCCTTGGGAGCTTGAACCTGGTCCCAGCAGAGTGAATCAGAAGCCACAGGATTCAGCCTGTGGCTCTGGCTTCCCCAGCCACACAGATCCAGGCATCAGGAACATGCCTCCACTCACAGCTGGAACTCAGTACCCCAAGGCAGCCAGGAAGGGAGCCATAGACCCTAAAATCTCTAAAACTGAAACCTTGCAACACTACCTCCCTTAGTAGCAAGAAAATATTCAAAACCAACAGAGGGTAAGGCAAGAATAACTGGTCAAAAAAGCTGAAACTCTGATCTTCCATGTGAAAGGTGAAGCACCACCCCAGAGAGCTCGAGAATAAAAGTTTGAGAATAGAAGGTCCCTGTTCCAGAATATTTGCATGGCAGTCACATGCTGAGCATGTGATAAAGGTTTAAATATAAAAAATTTGGCCTAAAGGCAACACATCAAAGATTTCAGAATCTGTATAAACATGTACCAAATGCGCAGTTTCTATACAGAGTGGCGGGAGAGTGAATAGTGGCAGGAGCTTTCTACATAACATAACCTCAGAAAGGGTCAAACTATGTACTAAAACACACCAGCCTTAATATAACTATTTCTACAGCTTTTCCCAGACACCTACTGAGGAGCTCCTAAGTACAAAGCTCTATAAATCCATTTCTATTTAATTGGTTACATAATCTTGCACACTTGAGAAAAGGAATGTGGCTTCAAACTGAGCAAAGAAGCCATTAGAGAAATGCTTAAAAATTCTCTGGATGACTCGATAGAAGCCTAAGCAGGAACCCTTCATGGTGCTAAGAGAACAGACATTGTACATGACCAGCTCTCACCTGATCATAGTTGTCATGGCCATGGAAAAATGGCTCCTTTCGGAATATCATACTAGCCAACATGCAACCCAAGCTCCACATATCCAGACTGTAATCATACATCTGTACAAAACCAGAAGGACAATTCAATTTCTAATGAATTAAGCAGAACAGACCTCCAAGACTAACAGGGCTCCCCCCCCCCACCCGTGATATGAACACAGCCATGTTATGCTGGAAACAAACTGAACTATCTTCACGTATCTTCATCCCTGAACACTGTTCAGCTCAGTGTTCCAGTTACTCGAACTGGGATACAGCAATTAGCAGGACAGCAGGTATCCTAGTTCCATCCCTGTCTGCCAGGATATTAAAGATCAGAGCTTTCTTCTCTTTTCACTGCAGACTCCAAATGTTATAAACCACTGAGAAATGTGCGTTGGGAAAGGAAGCATTGCAACAAGCAACAAAAGGTGTGGACTCCCCAAGGTCCATGGGCAGGTGAGGATGTGCCTTTTTCCAGAACCAGCATAGTCTGAAAGTCACCAGGAACACTGTGATTTCCATAATGCAAACTGCCATCAGATATGAGGATGCTTTTATAGTTTAATTTAGAAGTTTGTGCAGTACTCGCTGTTCCCACAGGGGCTTTGTTTCATTCCTGTACCCTACTGCATACACAGCCTTGCTAAAAAAATATTCAACATTTGTATTCCAAGATCCATAATGATAGCTCTGCAGCTCTTCCTCAGGTCCTGAGACTACTCATTAGTTTCTTTCATTCAGTGGGCTTTATGGCCACTGCTTTCTGCCATACATTTTGGAACAGACTGTCTTCAGCTTCAACTCTCTAGACATCTGAATTTTGGGTTTATTACCTTGAAATGGCACTAACTTTCCATATAAAAGTCAGTAAGAAGCCCTGGTAATTCTTACCTGATAATCTACAAGAAGTTCAGGTCCTTTGAAATATCTGGAAGCCACTCTGACATTGTACTCTTGGCCGGGGTGATAGAATTCAGCCAAACCCCAGTCTATTAGTCTAAGCTAGAAATGGTAGAAAACAAAGAAAAAGGCTCAAGGGATGCTCCAGCTTTCCATTGGCTGAATGACACTGGTGAGCTTAATTTGAAGTTATTTTACAAGTCTTCCATTTTGAATTAATTTGATCACAGTATCTGGTTACATATTCTCCCCAAACCCGTATCACCAAGCAGTCTAAATAAAATACCTCTCGTTACAACCCTGCCTGTGTGTTACATGTGACCAAGTAAAGCCTCAAAAAGCAGCACAACATTCTCATCTTATATTTGTCCACACCATGAGAGCGAAGCCCCCCTTAAAGAGGTGTGCTACTACCACAACACAGGAGTACCCAAAAGGGATCCCAGTTTGCCAAGAGAAAAGCAGGACCCCTCCCTACCCCCCAGCCACCCCACACTACCTTTCTGTGCTCATGGTCAATCATGACATTGTGAGGTTTGACATCTCTGTGCATGATTCCCATGCTATGGCAGTAATCTAGAGCCTGCAGGTGAAAGGAAACAGATGCTGGAGTTACAAGAACCTCTCAAGTTCAGCCATATTCAGAAGTATTTCCACACATATCAAGTCTAACTATAGGACAAGATTGTCCTGTGTTAGATCCTGGACTAGACTCAATGATCACAGAAAATACTTCTAGAGCCCCCTCTCAAAGGGAGGTCCCAGCAAAACAAGTGTCTTGACTTCACTTCATGTACTTCCTCACGAAAATTGGAATTTCAGAGTCCCTAAGAGCATAGTTACTAGGCACTAATGATCACACAAGCCCCCCTTCTCCAGACTCCTAAAGAGAAATTACTTAGTTCAGAAGAATAGACAAAGACATTGGACTCACATTATACTAGAGCACAAACCCAGCCAGTAACAGCTCCCAGTTTTCAGAAAGCTACGTGTACTCCTGATTTAGGATTTTAAGGTATCTCAATGTACCAAAAGGCTCTGTTAGCCACCAAAGGAAAAAAAAAGACTAGAATTTGTTGCAGAAACAAGGCTGAAAAATCGATATTGACTTGATATTTTTCTGCCCAATTCTCTCTTTCCTTCCCTCAGTGATATAATGTCACTATCATCAGTGACATGAGAACCATCTCTACAGGATTAGCTGACAGTAAATACAAGAAATAAACCAACGAAATGGCAAAACACCAACGTACCTTCAAAATCTCATACATGTAGAATCGAATATCATAATCTGTTAATGTCTGGTATAATTGCTGTGGGACACAAACACATCATGTCAGTGTTAAACATCCAAAAAACCCATCACATCCCAGTCAATCCAGAACATCCAGCCCTGTTCTGGGCTGCTGTCATTCTCCAAACCCATTTGAAGGTATAGTCCAAGTTTCCCAAGTTACTCTGATTCCACACCTGACTGATCAGTCTGTTCGTATCCCTTTACAAATCCCATACATAGTTTACTTCCAGATCTGCTCAGACAGCACTTCCTGGCTCCTGTCATTATCTCCCTCTGGTTGTACCCACCCAGCACAAGCATGGTGGATGACATTGCACAGCCCTTCTTCTTCTGAGGCAGGTCAGTACCACGGAACAAAGAAACATTTAAATCCTTATTCCCAGGACCATGAAAGGCCACAGAGACAGCTGTCTACTTTTAAAGTGGTTCCAATAAATACCTGTACACATAAAAAGCAAAATGCCTCAAAGAGGCACTGATGGGCCACCAGATAACAGATTGATTTGCTCCCAAGGTTGAATATTTCTTGGAATCTGCATTTTCATCTTCTAACTCTTGTGGCAAAATGGTACTGGTGGGCTACTTACAAACTTCTGTCCCAACTGTATTTACCTTTAAAATTAAAAGCATTTCCTATGCTGGAAGGAAATGCCTGTCCTACATTCTTGCCCTTCCCCAGAAAAACAGAACGAGTGGTTTTCAAACCGAAAAAAAAAGCAAAGTCACATCCCGCACTGTACCTTAAAGTCTGTGTTGTTTACATGTTCAAAAACCAAAGCGGGTGTTCGAGACTGAAACAGAAAAAAAAATTCAGCCCTGTTATGTTTCCACTTAGGATAATGCTTTAAATAATTTTTTCTCCTAAAACTGCAAAAAACCCCTCTGCCTTAGACATATTTATGATTCCACTCAGACAGAGAGAGCAGAGCCAAAGCCCACAGCCCCTGGCAGCACTGTTTGCAGAGCGAATTAACTTGTCTCAGCTCACTGTTATCTCCTCCTCACAGAGTGAGGGGCTGGAGGACCTGTGGGGGAAGGGCCCTCTAAAAGAAGTTTATCAGATTAAGAGCTGATCTGATTAGTCAATTCAAAAGCAGGCTTTAAGAGCAGGGGAAAACAAAAAGCCAGGTCAGAACCGAAATCAAACAGAGCAACTTCACCCATAACCCCAGTGTACCCCTTGAGTTCCTCTCTTACTCACCACAGGATCTTTTACTATATCTGCAAGGGTGATTATATTGGGACCGCCTCGCAAGTTCTCTAAGATCTTGATTTCACGCTTGATTTTCTTCTTTTTAACAGGCTGAAGAATAAAAACCCAAAGTGTAAGATAAAGCCCTGCAGTAAAGTGAGGCTAATAGCTCAACACCCAGATGACAACACCCAGGTGACTGCAGATCAGCAAAATATATTGGAACCTTTGCAATTTAACCTGAGCATGCATCACACCAGTAAGGGCTCAAATATCTGCTGTCTCCTTTCTAACCATACAATCCTGACAGCTACAGACAATAACTCCATGTGAAGGAGAGGCAGGAAGAAGGCATTTTTTAAAAAAATCTCTCTGAACACGATCTGATAGGACAAGAGGGAATGGCCTCGTGTCATGCCAGGGGAGGTATAGGTATCAGGAAAAAATTTCTCCACAGAAAGGGTTGCCAAGCCCTGGAACAGGCTGCTCCAGTGGCGAAGACACCATCCTTGAATGGATTTAAAAGATGTAGATGTGGCACTTGGGGACATGAATGCTGGGGTGTTGGCTGGACTTGATTATCTTTGAGTGCTTTTCCAACCTGAACACTTCTTAACTGGTATGTGGCAAATGTTTAACTATGAGAAGTCCATGGGCTATTGGAGGCTCACTAAATGAAGGCCAGGGCCATGACAGCCTGCCAGGACACTGGCACTTAGAGAAGCTGAGAATTTTGTATTCAGCTGTTAAGTGTTGCTTAGCTCAACGTAAAAAGGTGTTGCACATCAGGGCTTCTTTAAGACAGAGCCTAATTCCTTAAGACAGAAATCTGACTTAATAACCAAGTGTAGGGCTTATATCAGGAGGCTCAAAATGATGGCCTGTTTCACTGAGTGACACTCCAAAGCCAGGCTTTAAGGATTTCAGTTTTAGAACATCAAACAGCCCTTTCTGGCCTCCTGATCACCTCAAGACAGATTTTATCTTTTGCCCAATCCCCAGCTCACCTTGAGAATTTTAACAACTACTTTTTCGTTATTTGTAATGTTGATGGCTTCAAATACTTCACTGTATTTGCCTCGGCCTAATTTTCGAACTAGCTGGTAGTCATCTTGATTTCTGTGGAGAGAAAAGGTTAGAGTTCCAAAGGGCTCAGTCATTTCCATCACAATTTATAAACTGCTCCTTAACACTCAATCACCGCCTCACTTCCCAGACAAAGGGGATTAACTAGTGCATTACCTCTCCTGAACAGGATGATTTAAGAATTAGGAGAGAAACAGGGAGCTTCTATTTGCCCAAAATAGATTCAAGACAAAACTATGGACTGAAAGCCCAACTATGTATTCATCATCAGCAAACTTGAACTATCCCTTCTCTCTGTATTTGGAAGCTCCACTTTTCTTTGTATAATGCTGGTAAAATTCAACAAAGACAGTAAGAGCAAAAATCTAAGTGCGAGGCTGTTTAAAAACAGTCTGGGCACAAAGCAGCACTTATACTCAGACGACTGTGTACATTCCAGAAACTGGGAACTGCACAGCTGAGGGCAGAACTCTGTCTGGGCCCTCCATACCCCAGCTATGAAGCTGCCACCACTGCTGTCTGATTCTGGGACACTTTAGTCATGAGCTCAATTTAGACACCTCCTTCCTCCAAAGAGAAGCAGCCATGTCTTTTCCAGGCACTTCCACACAGCTGAACAACAAGTCATAAAATAGCATGTACCTATTTAAGTCTGTGGAGTGTCTTCTCTCATCCAAGTCAGCAGCAACTTCAGTTTGAAAGTCTTTTCATGTCTTTTCAGCCCTGCACTCAGGACTGTTTGGATTGTTTCAGAAAAAGATTTTCTTCCCTCTGAAAGGGGAAGTTTCCTGACTACCTGGCAAAAATTCTTCAAACTTTTAAGGAAGCTGCTATAAATGTTCCTCCACAACTGCGGATTTAAAAGTTTGGTAAGAAACATTTTTCTGAAGAGAAGCTGTAATCCTTTCACTTGCCATCTGCCAAGAAGTGTGAAAAAGCCTCACGCAGCCCAGAGACTTACCCCCACTCAACAACATGCGACTCATAGTCCCAGTACTCCCGGGGTCTGTGTGTGTTCACATCCGTGTAAACTCTGGCCCTGCTCGGCACGGGTCCCGACATATCAGACAGCTTGGCAGGCGGAAATGAGATGTGAAATCAGATGCGACCTGGTCTGCAAAGCCGACAGAGAAAGGCCTCAGATTCCCCCACCTGCAGACAGAATATAAACCAGAGGTTAAATTCTCAAGGTACTTCAAAAGTATTTAAGTTAATCATTAAAAGCTGCTGTAAATGAAGGGCTGGAGCCTGCCCAGCCACAGGCCTGGGATCGCTTGTCAGAGCTTGAAAGCCATTTGTCTGCTCTCCCTCACGCAGGACTGGCCCCTAGCAAACCAACCCCCCGACCTCACAACTTTCAGCACCTTATTTCCAACTGCTGGTTGTAGAGGTAACTTTCCAAAAGGAAAGAATGCCATGTGCTCTGTATCTGCAAACAGATTACCTCCTTTTGACTCCGGAGTGAAAGCAACAGCCACAGGCTGCCATCTCACCCTCATCACAAGTCTTGGGCCATCCAATGTTACCAAATCAATTCTGCTGGGATGGGAACCAGCTTTAGTCACAACTCCCCACAGTCAAAATATTAAATCTCACTGTCCAAAAGACAGCAGCATCTGTATTGGATTATGATGCTTTAGTCAAACATGAAAGAAATGCACTGCTGCAAGAGTCTGAAGATGTTCCTTTGCATTCTGCTTGCTCAAAGTGCCTCCAAGCCTTCCTCCTTACAATGCGATTTTTGCAAAGCTTCTGGTAAGTTCTATCACTATCGAGATTAGTCAAAATCACTCAAAAGAAAGTTACTGTATGTCAGAGACAAACACTGTATTTTTATCCTATATGTCTGAATATTTTATCATCTAGATCTGAATATTTAAGACAGAAGTAACTCACTACAGCTTTGTATCAATATTGTCCTATCTAAAATAAATGTGGTGCCTTTGCATCTCTCAAATCTTTCACAAGGGGAAGTTAACACCTTTTTAGATGTTTAAATACAAGAATCCCCTTGTCAGCTTTCAAAATAACTTACAAGAAAGGGAGTTGTACTGGAGCAGGGAAGAGCATTGTCTGATGTGCAGCAGCACATGGCAGGGCCATACAGCCCTGTGTATGTGCTCAAACAGTGGGCAATGCCTATTATCTAAATTAATATACTTATTTGCTATGCCAATCTTATCCCTTCACAGAATATGGGCAACTGCCAGACTGCAGGAGGAAGTAATAGCCCCATTAATCACACATTAATGAGAAAGACCTAGAAATCTGCTTGAAGCAGTTAGCTTAAGCTATTAGGACATGTCACACCAGAAGAAAACTCCAGAAGCAAAATCCTGCTCTACAGGCAGAGTCCCGTTGTTTATCTGAGGTTTGCAGCACTCCAGCTCCTGTGAGGACCCAACAAGAACCACTGGCTGTGAAGATGGTGGAGGACCTGGGGGACACAGGTCTGATGTCCTTCACCGTGTCACAGAACCTGACCAGCAGCTGGTCCTGCATCCAGAGGCAGAAGTGCATGCAAGGGCTCTCTGACATGGACGAAGCCTCCTCAGGTGGGACAAAGCCCAGCACTGGGTTATTTTTTGACCTACTGACACACAAATGGTAGACAGGGTTGCAGTAATCCAGTCCCAAGGTTAAACAGGGACACAGCACTATCCCAAAGTCCACAATGAAGGGTAACCAAGGCCTTAGACCAATAAAAGAAGGATGGGGCACTTCAGCCATGTGTCCGGCTAATGGAAGAATATGAAGTATTCCTAAAAATATAGTAAGTCTATTCCTGGACAAAATGCTAGTCCTCTCACAAAATACAATTTCAGAAGATGAGGCAGCAATCATCTAAGACCTCAAAGCATTTATGTGGCATGACTCAGACATTTAGAAATTAGATGTCCCCAGGCATTACTAGAGCATGCAAGTTTACTAGAACAGTTTAGTACAGTGAAATTTATTAATTTCAAAGTTCAGTCACTGTGTTTTTGTTTCTCCTCGTTTCATGTGCTTCTGGCAGGAGATGCATTGGCCCATTTCCTCTGCCCAATACTCCTTGAGAGGGAATTAACTGAACTTATACATGTCTCAGATGACTTAGCGATTTTAATTTTTAAGCACAACCCAGTATCAATAAAGCACACACAACTACTCCCCTCACCCAGCTTAGCAAGATCAGTTTCAGCACCAAAAAAAAAAAAAAAAAAAAAAAAAAAAAAAAGAGAGAAAAAGAAAAATCAATCACATTATCTAAAAATAGATCAAATTTCACAGTGGCTATTTTTTGTCACGTAGCTCTAGCCTAGCTCAAGCAGCACATTGTAACAGGCTGCTCAGGGAAGGGCTTTTTCAGGAAATTATCAACTGTAGCTTCTAAGAATGGCACACAATGTCTATTTACGAGGGTAGGTATTATTGTCTACTGTTCCTTACGCAGGAAGGGGAGAGAGTCTGCACAGATAACTTAATTTTAAAGCAAACAGAGTAACAGATATACACAAACTTACCCTGCGTGAAAGCTGCTCACTCACTCTGCTCTAAACTGCCAAGGAATTTGTATAGATTTTGCCTTCAGTGCCCCTGGAGGGGGATTATTTTGCAGTGGATCCAAACTCTTTGGCAGAAGGGAATGATACAAATAAGGACAGATAATGGGGACAGGAGCTGACATGCAAGCATCAGTTGAGCCTGCAGTTTTAAGGCAAAAAAACTTACAGTATGAGCAGTGATTCCACCTAGAGAAGTGTCCTGAGCTTGTTCTAAAAGATGAGTTCTATTTCTGCAGAATCAAAACAGAATGTTGTCATTTATTAATTCCTGCATTAATGACAGAATCATAGAATAATTCAGATTGGGAGAGTCTGCTAAATATAATCTAATCAAAGTAGATGTGGTGGGATCAGGGTCCAGTGTAGCCTTGAGCATCTCCAAAAATAACATTAAGATTTTAATTTCTCTGGTAGAGAAGTGTTTTACTAGGAAACAACCATGAGCTTTTAGGCAACATACCAGAGGTCACAGAGAGAGGACAAAGCTCCCAACTACAGTCTGACATGATGTTCACTGCCAAGGCCTGCCTGTGCAAGGACACAGAGCACAGCTTCTCTTTCAGCACCTGTGGTGACACCCCTTGGACAGTTATCACCCAAAAGGGCTCACACGACAGCTACAGCAAAGCAGCACCACGCCAAAGTTTCACTGTTGGCTTTTCCCCCACAGGCCTGTCCTCAAAAATGCCGTTGGAGTATTAGCAAACTGATAATTAGCTGATTTTTCACACAGCAGCCTTATCAAGAGGAACCCTGCTCATCCCACACAAGAACAGAGCCAGACACAGCTCCTGTCCTGCTGACGGAGACTCCACAGGAGTGCCCAGAGATGAACAATTGTGCTACTACCATACAGGAATTTTTAAACTGGAAGGCCTACTAATTAAAAAAGATCTGTTCTTAAAAGTTTTAATTCTTCTAACAGTAGCCTGTTGTCTGAATAGTTTGGCAGGTTTAGATGTTTTATGCCTAAAGTTCAATAAAAGAGTAAAAAACCTCTCAATGTTCACTTTGAATCTGATTTTTAAAACATTTTAATCTAAACCAGTTACAAATCCCCTCATTTTTAAAAAGGGATGTTATCATCCTTACAATGCATTCTAATTCTAAGGGCAACCATGCCCCCCATGAGAATTTGATATTTTGTGAAGTATCCATACTTCCAGGACCTACTCCAATTAGTACAGGAATTTCCTACACCCTCTGTCCTTCCAGATGCATGCACTTAGAGCAAGTAGCAACAAAACACAGCTAAGAAATCCATGCAGATTAGTTTCTGAGAAACACACCTACTTTGCCTCTAGTAAAATTCGCCTTTTTTTAAGTCCACAATAACTGAGATACTGGAATGACTTTTTTCTCCTCTTAAACGGAAATGTTCTTGGCACAGAACTTCTCTCAAGCAGTTACTCACACAGAACTTAGAACCTACAAAATTGCCCCACTATGATGCAGCTCATGTACAGGCTCCCAGTGAACTAAAAGCCAAGAGCTTCCCAAGTCCCAAGGAACTCACAGGTGCTATCCAAGTGATGACCTCTGTGGATAAGGTTTGGAGTAGAAATAATGTACCCAAGAACACAAGCACCGCTTGACACTGGCTTCCCTGTGGATTGCTGCTAACAGCATGCCTTGCCCTCAGTGTGAGCAATATATTGCCAGGAAGATCCAAGTTCATGCAGAGAGAGTGGAGTGAACCCAGAAAACCTTGTTCAACACCATATAAACCTGGTTATTCCTGAT
Source organism: Corvus moneduloides (assembly GCF_009650955.1). Taxonomy (NCBI): domain Eukaryota; kingdom Metazoa; phylum Chordata; class Aves; order Passeriformes; family Corvidae; genus Corvus; species Corvus moneduloides. The sequence goes on from NC_045492.1 coordinate 7,807,510, forward strand.
GACCCACCTGAGCTTGGCTTTAGTGAGCCCACAGCAGTCCCAAAGGAATAAGACAGGCCCTGAACTGCAACAAGCTGGACTCGAAGAGGCAAGAAAACATTTCCATTGCTTTATGAATTCCAGATAAGCTCACCTTCCTCTCGAGGAGAAAGCGAGGTGGACAGATTGGCCAAACAGGTCTAGAGACTTTCCCCTCACTTCTACTTTCCCTATGTAAGCTCATTACAGCGGCGATTGTGCCAGCCTAAGACTGTAAACAGGCTGAGACAGCAGCGGGTTTGTTGTGAGAGAAGAAAAGCTCTGTCAGTGGAGAAGAGCAGAATTACAGTGTGGAGTCTGGAATCAAAAGGTTATTCCCCTTCTTTTATCTACAACTGCAAGCGAGATGTTACCTTTCATAGCAGAAGGCTTAAACCCAGCCTCTAAAATCATGAGTGCAAAATGTGATTTGTTAGGGTGAGCAAGAATTACAATTATCAGATAAAATCGTTGATGATTTCCCTCACATAGCCCTGTAATCCTCCCAAGGAAGAGCACCCACTCCTTCAGAGTTTGGAAAATATCTAATACTGAGAAACACCACTGAAATTAAAAAATCAAGACATGCCTACATATTACAGTACAGCCTGTTGCCAGTCAACATCAATCAACATCCAGCTTACCTTTAAAAGAAATAATAGCAATCAACTTTATAAAATAATATGCTCTATCTACAAAAGAAACCTGATTTGTGTGTTCTCATGATGCTGAAACTTCAGCAGTACAAGTACGGAACAAATGACCTCCAGAAGTCCCTTGCAACCTATATTTTTCTATGATTTTATAGCCAAAATAGAAACAAGCCTGGATTAACAAAATTGATTTCACATCCTTTCCTGAAGATCATTTACCTACTAAAGGGACCACATCAATAGAAAAGGAAATTTTAAAATCTGAGTTAAAAAAAAAGCTTAGGTTTGGAATCAGACTTTTCTCTGGGTATTGTTTTGGAACAGCACAGTCTGCTTTAACTGCATTTTCCACCAAAATTATTTTCCAGATTTCTTTTAAATAGCTGGTTGTGTCCGACTGTGGAGAAATAACAAATCATGATATGTAATGACCTCAACATTCTCTTAAAAAAGAAACATGAACTGTTGTGATTAATTCCAAACAAGACACGGCCAGTCTGTAGGGAAAGCAGTTGACAGGTTTAGCTATACTGGAAGAAACATATTGGAGTAATTCTGCACTAGAAACATCCTAAATTTAGACTGGCTCTTCCTTCATCAGCTCCACTGATTCCTCTCTGAATTCTTCACAGTTCCTGCCAATGAAGAAGTCATCCCCTGTAATGAGGGTCACAATCTATAGGGAAGTCACAGGAATGGTTTTACTGTAACTCCATGTTTTATGATACTCTTCACAGTCTTGGGGAAAACTTCACTGTCCCACTTTCCCAACCCGGAAAGCAGCGTCTAACACGTCTGTCACCCTCCAGGATGCCCTGGCAGTGGCTCTGGTGCCACACGCTCCCCTGGCAGCAGGTCTGACATGCTTTGTCATCCTTTTTGTTCAGATCTGTAACAGGTGAATTTTAGCACAGCTCACATGAACCCTCTATGGGTCTCCAGCATCTCAGCCTGGCTGGACATCTGTCCTTTGCCAAACAACAGTGTTGGCAACAGTGCATGGACCTGGGGCAGAACACTGGGGTTACCTCCAGCAGCAGCGACAGGAATGCTGCTCGCTCCATCTCCTAAGGGATTCTATGCTGAACAAACAACTTCCCAAGATCATGAACACTCACATTTTCAGAGCTAAGTTAGTCAACAGCATGTGGAGCAAAGGGAAAGACCCCAAAACACAAAGACCCCAAAGCTGACCTTGGATGAGGCCATGTAGCTGCAGGAGACAGCAACATCAGCAAGACACCCAATCCCCACCACCCGAGCACAGGCTCTGCCTCTTTCCATGCCTGCAGCTTCTCCTGCCACCGCACCCAACCACCCATAAACCCAGCGGATATCCTCACTGCCAGTGCCAAGGACTCCTGACACAGTCTGATAAAAATGGCTGCAATATAACCAGGCACTGCCAAACGAACCTGTCCTTACATACACACACACACACACCAAACAGAAACCAATGACAAAACTCCTCTGCTTGCACCTCTTCCCCAAACCAACAGTTCAGGCTGAGCAGGGAGTGCAGGAAAGGTGGGGGGGATTTTCTTTGGAGGAGTATCGCTTTAGGTCTGCCCTGAAGCCAAAGCAAGACTTCAACAGGAAGCAGTTCTTTTTCTTCCAAGAGCACTAACAAAACTAAATTTTCTACTGGTGGAGCTTTGGACAGTATTCCAGTTACCAAAACTACAGTTTCTGGGACCCCAGCAACACCAGGGAACTCTTCCTGGAGGCTCACAAAGGGGAATGTTTCAGCAGCACCACAGGCTCTTCACAGCTGACATCAGGTTCCATTGGCAGCATCCTCTGGAAAGTTCTACCTCCCTAATTGCTGCTAAGCGACACAGTTGTTTTCCTCATTAATTAGTACGCATAGAGTACTGCCAGGACAATCATTCAGCTGATTTGACTCCTATGGTTCATGTACAGAGAGGGATTTAGGCAGAACTCAGAAAACTGACGTATACCAACCATCTGTAAAAGTTATAAAGTTTTAATTGATCTGATCATGAAATTCTTAGAAGCAGGAACAGTTACCAGAGCCAAAGGATAAACCAGAGGACACTGCCTGTAACTATTTCTTTGGGAAATCCATGTGATCAGCTGTTCCATGGAGCAGGCAATGCACCACAAACCATCTCCATCACTCAGCCAGCATCCAGCAGGCTCAGCGAGAGACACTTGGTGCAAACCCCTGCCAGCAAGTGAAGTTCTGAATAATTCTCTAAAAATTTATCATTATTAACATAAAATGAAACTAGCTACCACCATTCCAAGAATCAAATGGAAAAAAACAGCTATTAAACTCCAGCAATCAGCACTCTCCTTCACACCTTACAAGCCCCCAGTAACACCATGGTGCCAAAACTTGAAACTTAATTTATAAACTCGGTTGAAATTAACCTAGATGCTGCAGAGTGAGCAAAAAGCCCTTTTTTTCCTCCTGGAGTACAACCAAGCATGGAATAAAGGCTGGAATTCAAGAGCACTCTGGTAACAGATACAGAAACCTGTGACAAAGGCCATAAGAGAAGGAACACTGCAGGAGCTCTTGCTTTTCTAGACTGGAAATTAATGTGTTGTGTGCGTCCACGCTCATCCATTTTCTGAACACTAAAAATAAAGACTTTCTGACAACTCACATGCACATGTGCAAATATGCTCTGAGAAAATGCCTTCTCCAAAGGCTTTGGTAACAACAGGGAGAGGCACCTTTTTGGCTCTCTGGACACACAGGAGGATTTGGGGCCACTTCTTCCTACCACAGGAAGACCTTTCCTAGCCACGGAAAGCAAGTTCTGGCATGTAATTCTGTGTTAGCATGCTGGATTCGCCCTGAACTTAGCTTAATTAAAAGAGGACTAATTTAGCCTTTGGTTGTTCCAGAAGGTGCAAGGGCAGAGCCTACTTCTCTGCAAACACAGAGTGAGTAACTTCAGTTTTCTAGGTCTGCTGTTAACACTCAAGGCTATCCAATGGGAAACGTGCAGTCAAACTCTTGCCTTGACTCAAAATTGTTTTCCATCTAACACACATTTTATTCACCACTCACATGAAATAAATTGCCATAATATGATGCAGCCATTACATGAACAGGAGCTGGACAGCCTCCTTTAGAAACCACTTCCCTGTAAATAGTAATATTAATTAAAAAACAGAACTCAGTAAGGAGGACATAACCTAAATCTCAGAAATAAACTCTGTGGAAAATTAAAATTATTGAAGTTGTAACCTTCCAAATGTGAGTCTGTGATGGTACCAAGTCCACAAAGACCTCCAAGCCTCCCTTCTGCTCTTCATCCTCCCAAAGCAGCAGCATGAAATGGGCAATAAAATCATTTGTCTGGAATAGTGTGAACACAGGAGCAGGTAAGACTTTGTGCCAGGCTCATGTTGCTGCTTCTCTACTGGACTCCTGACCAGAAAACATCCATGAACCACTTATCCTATGACCTCATCAACAATTCCATTTCTCATCAGTCTTTCCTACCAATATGTAAGTTTGGCACCTTGATGGCAAAAGGGGCCAAAAACCAGCTTGGAAAAACACTCTACATACAGCAACAGCACTAACACCAGCTCAAAAATCTGCAGCCTCCTCTTCCAAGCAGTTTTTTCAGGTTCAAAGGAGAACTCCCTTTCTCCAATTACATTCTGTAAATTCCAGGGAAGTCAGCTCTTGGAAGCCCCTGGAAGGAGATATCCAAGCTTAGAAAAATTATCCAAGAGCTGTCTTGCAACAAATGTTTGTAGCCAGACTGAGTCAAGGCAGTCCTTCCTGATTTTAAAATCTTGGGGTTTTTTTTCTCTGAAGACCCTTATGGGACAATAAGATCTAAGATGGCATCAATCTCATGCACATAGTTTCTAAAACAGATATCTTAATGCAAGCAATTCCATAATGGAGAAACGGTGAGAGGTGGAGGTGAGAGGTCTGGTAACCCAGAAATAAATCTCTGCCTCTTCAGAAATGTGACACGAAATTAATCACACCACCACAATGTCACCCATTTGTTTCTCCTGTCTTCCTTTCCCTTATTCCTCAGAGGACATGGGAAAGGCAAAATGAGAAAATTAGTTCTGCAAGGAGAAAATGGAGAAGAACTGAAACGGAAGTATAAGGACATCCACCACTTAATAAAATTGGGAAAAGTTGGGTAGATGTCCCTTTTATTAGAGCAGAAAGTTTCTTTCTCTACAACTCCACAAATCTATAACCACCTTTCAGCATCCTATATACCCTGAGATTCCTACTTCCAACCCATTCCATGCTGATAAACCTAATCTGCATTACTCAAAAATGCCCCGAATATCAAACACTAAAGTCTTTCCACATCCCACCTTCAGGAAATGGTATTTTACCAAGTCAATTCCCAATCTCAGGACTGCATCTTCGTTCTCCCATTTCACCAGCTTTTTTCAAACAAACAAGTTCCACTAACTGCCCCTGCACAAACCTCAACAACCACCAAACCTCAACAATCCACTCGAAACCACCCTGCATGAAGCTCCATGCCATTCCCCCAGGTCCTGCAACTGATCACCAGAGCCCACAGACCAAGCAACATTCCATGATCCAATTTCCTCCACATTTGCTAGAACCTACTGCCAATTTTACCATCACTTTTCCAAAGAGCCATATTCCCAACATCCAACAAGCCTCACTTTCCCTCAATCTATGAACCCATGAGCCCTGCCAAACCCAGAAAACCTGTTCTGAACCTCTCACTTGGAAGTCACTGCTTTCTCCTCCAACATCTACCTCTCACCACCTTTGTCCATGCTCTGTGCCTCGTCCCCTCACCCAGGCACATCAGCCAGATGTTCAGCTGCATGAGTTTTTGCTCCTTTGCTGCAGTCAAAGCCAAGACTATGCTCCCTCCCTCACTCCAGGGCTGGTGTTCCCTTCTTCAACCCTGTTTCAACTCCCCGTGGGCAGCAGCTGACTGGTCAAGCTCTCTGATCTGAGTGCAGGATATGTACACCCAACTCTACCCCCCCACACACTGGGAACAAGAAGACAGCAGGTTTCACTAACAGTAGAAATTATTTTACCAGGTATTGCCATAAATCACCAGAGAAAGGTGAAATAAAGGGAACTTCTCTCCACTGGCAAGATGAAAGGGAAGGATCACTACCTACCACCACACACAGACATCCTTCACGCTCAGGGAAAGGTCTGGACCTTTACAATATGTCCTTCCCTGCCTGCAGTCATCCAGGGATTCCAGCCACAAGGCACAGGTAGATCTTCTCCTGAGTGCAGAGTACTGCCTGCCCTGTACCTGGGATCAGACATCCCAATTCCAGTTTTTGTTTTCCAGTTACAGACACAGTGCGTGTCTCCCCAGAGGATGTGATGTAGGGACTGGAACATTATCCTAATCCTAGTTTTAGGGCTAACTAAGGAACTGATGAAGCTTCATGCTTTCCCCAAATCCTGCCTTGAGTCTTCCCAACCTCACTTTCTCCTCTCCTAGCAGAAACTTCACCCTTTTCTACATCACACCAAAACCAGCAACTACAGGATGAGCGATTCCTCTGCCCCAGCTGACAATGCACCCAGAATCCACGCTGGATTCACATCCAACACCCAGGTCTGCTGGCAGGATGGCACAAGCCCCAACTCTGAGTTTGAATAATTTGAGCAATTCTGATTCAGAAAACAGAGGGTGTTCAAAGAACAAAGAAATCACTCCCAGCCCCGAGCAGAAATGCTGGGTGTCCACTTGCTTTCCTCTGAACAGCTGCCACTGTGCCCAGTCCCCTCTGGCAGGGACTCTTCACAACCCATCTGTGGAGTGCACCTAGGATTGAGCTTCCATGAGGAGCCAGGTGAGCACATGGCACAGCCCTCTCCAGAGACACGTGCCCAGTTTCAAAGCCCGGCACCGAGGGTCAGTGCAAGAGCAGCTCCCCAAAGCCTTGGCCCAGAGTCAGGTTTGAGCAACACAAACCCCAAACCATCACAGACTCTGCTCAAGGGTACCAGGGTTGGAAGGGACCCACAAGGATCATCAAATCCAACTCCTGGCCCTGCACAGGACACCCCAACAATCCCACCCTGTGCCTGAGAACACTGTCCAAATGCTCCTTGAACTCTGTCAGGCTTGGGGTCATTACCACTGCCCTGGAGGGCCTGTTTCAGTTTCTGTCCGCCCACCGGGTGAAAAAACCTTTCCCTAAAATCCACTCTAAACCACCCTGCATGAAGCTCCATGCCATTCCCCCAGGTCCTGCAACTGATCACCAGAGCCCATAGATCAGTGCCTGCCCCTCTGCTTCCCTTGAGCATTCACAATCCAAACTTTATTGGTTTTACCCCAAGCCCTTAATAAGAAAGAATAAAGTGATCTGACACACACGGGGTTCCATAATATTATCTGACCCCCTCCTCTTACAAACCACATTTTACCAACAGCCACACAGCTCTCGGTCCCAAGGCACAATTAACTAAATTACAGCGGGGGCAAGACTGACCACCACTGCTTCCACAGGCTGGTACGTGAAGTCGTGAGAACGACCTTCCCCTCCACCCAGAAAGGCCCAGAACGGAGTCCCTGCGCAGCCGGGAGTGGAAGCGAGCACAAACAGGCCTTTTCATACCCCTACGCATCCCCCCGCTTCTCCGGGCAGGGCGAGGAAAAGGCACGACCGAGCAATTTAGGTAAATAACACCTACACGGCCCGAACGTGCGAGCTGGGAGGGCTGGGGGAGGGGACGGCTCCCGTTCCGCGGGGCCCTGCCCTTCCTGCGCGGCCGAGGGCGGCCCCGCACCGGGCTGGGGGCAGCGGGGCGGCCCCTACACAGCCCCTGCCCGCTTCCCCCGGGGACTTGGAGCCCCTCCGTGGGCAGCAGGCGGCGGGCCCTGCCCTTCCCGCCGCACCGGACCCGCCCGCTCTGCCCGTTCCCCCTCAGCGCTGCCGCGGCCCCGCTCTCCTGAGGGGCGGCCGCGGCCCCCCGGCCCACACCGCGCCCGCGGTGGGGGGGGGCAGAGGGGCTCAGGAGGCGCAGCGGCGCCTTCCCCCCGCCGCCCGCTCCGCCCGCCACCGCCGCGGGGCCCCGCGTGGGCGCCGGAGCCGCCGGTACCTGGCGCGGCCGCCGCCGCCGCCGCCGCCGCCGCACACAGACAATATGGCGGAGGCACAAGGCTCGGCCGCCGCCGCAGGGACCAGAGCGAGGCGCGCCGGAAACGGAAACCGCGCGAGCCCCGCCACGCGCCGCGGAGGCGTGCGCAGGGAAGGGTGGAGCTCGCCGCGGGGGGTTATGGGAGTTGTAGTCCATAATGGTGACGACGGCGTGGAGTGGACGCGGATTTGTTCCCGCTCCGTGTCCAGCTGTGTCCCCGTGAACTGCGGGGAGGTGGCGGGGTCCGTGTCGGCCTCCGCGGCCCCGGCGGGAGGCCTGACCGTGAGCGGCGGCCGCTTGGGCCCGGACCCTCTGTGGGGCTGTGCGCGGAACGTGCCGCCAGGGGGCGACTGCGGCCTGCGGAGCTGCCCCTGTACCGGCGCTTGCATCGGCCCCGGTACCGGTCCTTCCCCCGCTCTTACTCACGGCCTTCCCACGGTCCTGTCCTGGCCCTTCCACAGCCCTGTCCCAGCCGTTCTCCGGCCCTTCTCTGGCCCTTCTAGCAGCCCTTTCCCGGCCCTTCCACCGGCCCTGCCCCGGCCCTCCCAGAGCCAGCGGCCGCCGCAGAGCGGTGGGGTCCCGCCAGGGTGTGGGGGCTCTGGCGCAGTTAATGGAAGGGCTTATCCCTCTGCTGAGCCTGCAGCCAGGCCAGCAACCAGGCCAAGCCTTGACCTATTCCTGCTCCCCATGACCTTCTTTCCCTGCTTTTCATCTTTTTAGCACAATTTCTTGCCGTGCAACCCAGGACATCACTTTTCTCCCCAAGGATTGGCCAGAGAAGATGGTCCACCGACACATTTGGTGCAGGCTGAGCTGTGGGAGACCCCGAGGGGGGAGGAAAGGCATCCAGGTTCAGCCTGAACTCGAGCAGGAGCCTGGGCTTATGGCACACTCAGAGCAGGGCTAGCTGGGGACATGCAGCTCTGGGCTGGTCACCGTCCTTCCACCCTGTTCAGGCTCTGGCTTGAGCTGTGAGCCAGCCTGGAGGGGAGTGGGTCATGCTGAGCTGTGTCTGCACCCCTCTGACCCCCCCAGATCTCCCCATGCCCTTCAGAAGGGAGCCAGCCTGGCCCACCCCGCCCCAACCTCATGGAAAGCTGAGCACAGCCAGGCTTCACCCCACTTCCCTCCCGGTGTGGGAGTCTCCCCCAGGGGAGGCCACTGGCCCAAACCTCACAGCCCCTCACCCCGGGTCACTCCCATTAGGTAAAGGAGCAGCTCGTCCTGGCGGGGGTATCTCCCTCTCGCGCTTTCCTTGTATTGTACGGGCCTGGGTCATCGAGGAAATCTTACAGGTCCTTCTGCTGCCGAGTGGTCATGGGGGAAGCCCGGCCCCCTTCCCCCCATTGTCAGCGGCCGGGCTGTATCCTCGCTCCAAGCCCCGGCCCCTAAAAATAGCTCTTTGTCAGGCGATTGTTCCGACACCTTCGCGGCAGCATTGACGTGGGCCGGAGCGGGAGAGCGGTGGGGTAGGTGGAGGGGAAGGGCTGGAGGTCCCCCCTGGGACCACTCCGAGGATTTGCCGCTGATAACGGCCCCTGTTGTGGGGAAATGGGCTCCCGGCGCGCGGCACGGTGCCGAAGGCCTTCCCGTGCCGCTGCTGCCCGCTGGTCACCTCTCCCCCACCTGCCCCTGCCCTCCTGCCAGCCGTGCACTGCACCCCACCCTGGGGTCACCAAGTGGGGAAAGCGTCTTCCCAGGGCACGGGGGGGACGGAGCCCTCCCAAGACTCCAGTTCAGATCCTGCCCCCCCAAACCAGCTCCCTGGGGTGTCCCTGCCCTGTTCGCCCCATTGGGTCCAGGGCAAGCAGGGGCAGCCCTGGGGCAGTTGGGCTGCTGATGTGTGGGAAGGCCGCATTTCAGAAGGGTTAAGGCCATCCCTGCAGCACTGTCCCTGCCCCTAGCATCTGCAGGGGGCCCCTGCAGTGAGACCCATCCCCACTCAGAGCCCCATCTCCAACCACAATGCCTGTTGGATTGAGTGTGGGCCCTGCTGTGGGATCCCGGGGAGCCAGCACCACTGCAGGGCTCGTGCTGGGAAAGGGGCTGTGCAGGGGAGACAGCCTGGGACAGCCCCTCCCTTGTCACCCCCTGCTACCCACTGCCAGCTGAAGGTGACGGCCCCCCCAGGCCCTCTCCTGCCCAGCCACCCCAGCTGCAGAAATAGGATTTTATTTCCCATGAAGAGGTCTGGATTAAAATAACCTCCTGGCCCAGATCCCTTTTCTGATGTGGCAGGAGATGTTTGCCCACAGCCCTGCTGGGTATCTGAGCCTTGACCCTCCAGGCTGCTGTCCCCATGGTGGAGACATGCCCATCCTCTGCCTGGCCCTCAGGGATGTATCCCGCTCCCAGCCATGCCTGGCCTCACTGACTTGGAGCTGCTGGCCCTGCTCAGCTGCTGTCCCCAGGCCGAGCTGAGCCCCCAGGGCCGCCAGCCGTGGGGCAGGGCACGGGGCCAGCCCTGCTCTGATTACCCCCAGCGCTTTTTCCTTTTTCTTCCTTAATTTACTGAGTGCTAAATCCAAATATTACAACTTCCCTTCCACGCCGCTGGTTACGCAGGCGGCCCCAACCGGGCATTGTCTTATTGTTTGCAGAGGGAAGCTCCAGCGGGAGATTAACCTGGCGTTCACCCCACGCACGGCCTCACACCCTGTCCCTGCTGCGGGGCCTGTGTCCCCAGGGACCGCAGCCAGCACGAGGTCCCAGCAGGGCGAACGGCTTTGAGGGGTCCAGTGCGTGGCGGGGACATGGCAGGGTGGTGGCAGCCCCACAGCAGTGTCCACGGAACCCCTGGGATGGGTGGGACCTTGGGGCATTCTTGCTGTGCATCCCTTGTGAAGGTGAGGATCTGGCAGGTGTCTTGAGGGTCTCAGGCAGACCCTTTGCCAGGTTTCTTCCCCAGGGACCCTGGCAGGATGCTGGAGGGTCAGTACAGTCTGAGTCTGCTGGCACGGGGAGGCAGGGACTGCCCAGCATCCCAACCTAGAGGACCATCATGCTGCCCCCTGGTCTGCCCATGCCATCCCATCCTATCCTAACCTATCCCATCCTATTCCCCCCATCCCATCCCTGACTGCCCATCCCTCCCTGATCCTTTTCTCCACCCTGCCCTGGGCAGCAGAGTGGTGTCATCCTGTCCCCACTCACTGCCATCTAGACCTTGGGGATCCCTTCCCAGTCCTTCGCCCCCAGGTCCAACAGGGCTGGGAGTGACCTGTGACACTCAGTTAAAGGCTGTCACTGTCACAGGGAGGATTTCCCAGGCAACAAGCAACTGAGCTTTGCTCCAGGATACACTAGGGTCTTAAGCATGAGCCTCCACTCTGGGGGAAGCCCAGGGAGGGTCAGGCAGCACCCAAAGGTGTTGCCAAAGGACAAGGAATGAGGAGGGCTGGATCCTGGGCCCAAAATCTGCCTTTGTGTCCTCTATCCCTGTCTGGCTCCTCCTGCTTCTCTGACTTAGGCTCAGACATGGTTTGACCCTGCAGCCCCATCCTGGGGGCGGTGGGTCGGGACAGCAGTGCTGCCCACAGACTGCAGGCTCTGCCTGACCCCTGTGCCCTTCGTCCTCCCACACCCCATGACCAGACGGACCCTTCTGTGTCCCTTTCTGGCCAGCAGCCCTGGTGCACAGCAGTATCAGGGGCTATCAGTTCCTGGCCCCCCATCACTGGAGGTGAGCCCCAGGCTGGCCCCCTGCCCACAACTCCAGCAGCTCCTGCCTGGCCAGACCCAGCCTCATCCATCCTATCAGCAAGGCAGCTCCCGGCACCCGCGGGTGCAGCCCTGCTGCATTCCAGCCTGGCTGGCCAGCCTGTGGGGAGGCTGAAATATTTGGGAGGGGAATGGAGAAGGGAAAGGGGAAAAAAAATAATAAAATAAAAATCTATAAAAAGAAAGTTTAAAAACACAAGTTAAAGAAAAAAAATACCAGGCGCAGAGTGCAGCTGCGGTTCTGGTTCCAGTTCCCAGGTGATGTCAGGCCTGGAGCCTCTCCAGCCCTGGCCCCTCAGAGACGGTCTTTGTGGGTTCAGCACTGAGTGTTTTTCCTTCCTGAGACTCGGGGACACCTTCCTGTCTCAGAGAAAGCGGCCAAGAGCCTTTCCAAGGGTGTCCGCACGCAGGAAGGGGAGAGGATGGGAGGGGAGCGTGACTGGGCTCAGTGCAGGGCTGTGGCTGCCGGGGAGCTGGCGGTGGCCGTGGGCGATCAGTGGCCACAGCGCTCACCCCACACGGGGCAAAGGGGCACCCGGCTCCCACCAGCCCAGCAGCTCTGAGTCACCGTTTCCCTCTCATGGTGCTGGGAGGGGCTGGAATGTACTGGGACCCACAGGCTTGTCACTGGGACATGCTGGGATCCATAGCCCCAGCACTGGGATGTGCTGGGATCCATAACCCCAGCACTGGATGTTACTGGGTGCCCAGCTTCTGCACTGGAATGTGCTGGGACCCAGGGCTGTTACACTGGGGCTTGCTCTGGGGTCCTTGTGCTATCCTTGGCACTGGGGTGTGCTGAGATCCATGGCCCTAGCACTGGGATATGCTGGATCCCACAGCCTCAGCACTGGGACATACTGGGGTGCATAGTCTTGATACTGGAGCTTTCTAGGGCCCTGGTCTCTGGCACTGGGACATACTGGATGCACAGCTCCTGTGCTGGGATTCACTGGGGCTCATGGTCTTTGTATTGGAGCTTGTTGAGGCTCCACTTGCTCGCACTGGGACATCTTGGGACACTGGTGCTCAGCCCTGGGACATACTGCGACCTATACACTCAGTGCTGGGACCTGCTGTGCCCCCGGCACTGGGACCACCAGCCCTTGCTGGCCCCCTGGGGGGCTCCAGAGCCGCTACTTCATGGGGACGGTCCCCTTTCATGTGCGGGTCGGGCTGTTTGCAGAGCACAGCATCCCCCACGGCCCCTGCCCCCCGATAAACCCGGGGGCAGGGATTCTGTGTCCTGGGCTGTTTGGAGAATCTCACGGCTGTTTATTGGGGTCTGGGACACATTAGCCACGCTGAGAACAAACCTCTCCCACCCACCCCGGTCCCTGCTTGGGACCAGCTCTCACAGCTGCGCCGCGCTGTCAGCTCCATAAATCAAACCCGGGGGAGGGAGCCCGGGGCAGGCTCACCTCGGTGAGCAGGGGGCCGAGAGGTGCTGTGGGCTCCCAACAGAGCCCCTGCCTGGGGCAGGCTCCAGCGGGACCCCCAGTGTGCTCCCCCTGCTCCATGCAGGCTCCAGGACCCAAGGGAGATAGAGCAGCTACAGTTCTTCAACCCTTGTGGGGAGCCCCCAGCCGCCCCATCCACAGCTGCCTCTGCTCCATGGGACACACCGGCCCCTGGGAGCCGCCAGCTGTGGCACAGCACCATTCCCAGGCTCAGCTCTCTGCACCGCCCAGCCATTCCAGCCCCCTCAAGCAGAATCCCATGTGGGGATCTGGCCTGGGAACCCCCCATGTCCTCACCTGACCCCAGGCAGGTGCTGCTGCCTGCTGCCCCACCATGCATGGCTCTGCATGGTCATGCACAGCTCTGCATGGTGGCAGTGGCAGTCACAGTGGAGACAGTCATTGTGCTGGCGGCAGTCATAGTACTGGTGGCAGTGGTGGCGATGGTGGCAGTTGTGGTGGCAGTGACATCGCGCCAGTCATGATGTATCAGGTGGAGGGGAAGGCACAAAAGCAGTTACACCAACCCCGACCCACCAGCTGGGCACCTGTGGCTGCAGCACAGGGCTGGAGGTGCCATCCCCATCCCATGGCGCGGCACTGACCCCCTTGGGACTTCTGCAGCCTTTGCGAGGCCAAAGCTGTCATCAGGGCCTGGGGACACAGGGACACCCAGCGGTTTCACCCCATGTGAATCCCACTGTGGCACAGGAGTGGGTAGAGCTGAGATGGTCACACTGGTTCCAGTAGCAGAGCAGCTGTGCAGGGCAGGGGGGTCCAGGGCTATCTTGGGGACCCCCACCTCACCCCACACTGGGGTGACAGGCAGGCACTGGCCCATCAGAAAAATAGGGTTTTATTTTCCAAGCGGCTGCACGTGCACAACCAGCGTCCCCAGGGCCACGACACCGTCCCCCTGGAGCACCTCAACGCCGGCCACACACAGGCCCCTTCCAGTCCAGCCCCGGAGCGCGGGGACCCCCCTCCCCGGCCCTGCCCCACGTGGGCAGCCTTGGCCACGGGAGCGTCCTCCCGCCCCACTGCCGGCTCCAGGGCCAGTGTCAGTGTGGTGCCAGCCTGGGCTCGGCTGCTGCCACCTCGGGTGAGCAGCTCCCTCCCTCCCCGCTGCGGTCTCTGGGCTGGCATGTGCGGGCTCCATCTGCCTCTGCCGCTGTCTCACGTGGGTGCTGCTGGACCCCGGCTCATCTCCGCGACACTCGCAGGGGGGTGACCCCTCGCATTTTCAGGCAGTTGCCCCCGAGGTCCCTCCGACTGCCCTGCAGAGAGAGGAGGGAGAGCTGCAGGTACCATGGGGTGTCCGGATGGGGGGCACCCCATTCCTGCCCACCCCATTCCATCCCACCACACCGACTCCTCCATGGGGACCCGCTGTGAGATGGCCAGTGGCTCAGTCCTGGGGCAGCTCCATGCTGCCTGGAGTGGACAGACAGACAGAGGGGGCCATGCCTGACGAGTGGTTGGGTGGGTGGCTGGGAGATGGGTGCTGTGGTGGAGCCCTCCAAGGTGGGTCCCCCTTGGCCTTGTCATGCTGCAGGACACAACCCCCATGGCTACTCAGCACCTGTGGCCAGGGCCAGTAGCACCCCAGGACAAACACATGGCCCCAGACAGATCCACAGCCCTGGAGAGACTCACATAGTCCGGCCCCACAGCTCAGCCCCACCTCCCAGCAGGGAGCTATCAGTTCCTGTATCAGTATAACCCACACAGACCAGCATGGTCCAGATTTAGCCCAGAACATTCCAGTAAAATCCAGCATGGATCAGCAGAGCCCAACACAGCCCAGTTCCAGCCCAGCCTATTTCCAGCCTTGCACAGCCCAGCATCGCCCAGTACAGCCCATTTCCAGACCATTTGCAGTGCAGTACAACCCATTTCCAGCCCTGCCCATTTCCAGCCCAGTACAGCCCCTTTCCAGCTCAGCCTCAAGGCTGGGATGCACAGTCGGATCCCAACCCAGCTCCCACCATTGCCCTCCAGCAGGAGCTTCGCAGCCCCAGTGCCTCCACAGGGTCCCCCGGGGGGTCCAGCACTGCGCCAGACTCCTGGCTCCAGCCCCAGGAAGGAGCCAGAGGATCCCAGCTGGGGCAGCTCTGCCAGGGACCAAGGCTGGAGGACCCCAAGAGGGCTGGAGAGGCTGCTGAGCGGGTGGCAGGAGCAGGGGAGTAATTAAAAATGGAGCAGCAAAACTTGTAAAAGCTCTGAGGGCTGGAGTGTGACCCGTGGCTGTACTGCTTGGGGTCACATGTGGGACACCTTGAGGGTGTGTGGGGACAGTGGTGGGTACAGCAGCCCCTGCTCACAGCCCTGCCAAGGGATGTCAAAGAGGTCAGGCAACTTCCAGCCCTGCATCCCATATCCTGCACAGCTGTTCCTCAGTCAGGGGCACCCAGGACCCTGGCATGGGCAGCAGGGCGGGGTCACCATAAGAAAGGTGTCCCACGACCTTCAGGATGCTGGGGGGGATCAGCTGGGTGGGCAGGGCAGGGCAGGGCAGGGCAGGGCAGGGGTGCTCTGCCATGGCCATCTCAGCCCTGTGGGAGATGTGCCAGTGCTGCCAGCAGACCCTGCATGGGAACACTGGACGGGAAACTCTGTCTGACCCCCCTCGGGGGGTGTCTGCTGGGCTCTGCCTGTCCTCATCACATCAGAGAGCTGCTGGAGTAGCCCTGCCACAGTGCTGGTGGGCTGGCAGGGTTGGGTATGCAGATGGGGATGAGGATGGGGAAGGGGTCAGCCAGCGAGCTCTGAGCTCCCCCTGGGACAGCCAATGCCGCCAGCTCTGGGGTGACTGTTTAACCCCTGAGACCTCCCAGCCCGGATGGACGTGGGGGAGCAGCCCAGCCCTCTGACGTGAGCAGGAGCTGTAGGCGTGTGGCTACAAGCAGGATTTGGCCAGGAGCAGCCGAAACCTCCAGTGGGAGCTGGAGCCAGAAGCTGTGGTTCTCACTGAGCCATGAGTCTCCTGCCCCGCTCAGCCCAGGCAGGGTCTGCTGCTGCCCCCCATCCCTTTGGGACATGCTGAGCCTCCTGCCCCACTCAGGCCAGGAGGGGCACGAGGATCCCTAACCCATCCCAGAATCCCGCTCTCACCCCTTTCCGCTGGTTGCTGAGGCAGAAGGTGCAGATGCTGCGGGGCTGTTTGCTGTCCAGGTCGCCCTTGGCGCCATAGATGGCACTGAAGCAGGGCTGCCCGTCCTCGCAGCCCTCGCCCAGCAGCAGCACGTTGGCCAGGTGGGAGATGTAGCTGGAGGCCAGGCGGAGGGTCTCGATCTTGGACAGCTTCCGATCCACCGGCTCGGTGGGGATGAGGGTCCGCAGGGCGGTGAAGGCCGTGTTGACGCTCTGGGTCCGGTCCCGCTCCCGTGCGTTCGCTGCCTGCCTCTGCTTCACCATCACCATCGGCCCCGGCTTCCGCGGCAGCTTGCGGCGAGCCTCGGCGCCCTCGCAGCAGCCGAACGACTGGTCCGACGTGTCGCTCTCGCTCCGGTTCTCCTCGTCCTCCGAGAGCATGCTGAGGTCGGGGTAGAGCACGCGGGCGGCCACGGGGCGCAGCATGGTGAAGGCCATGGCGGGGTGCCCGCCCGCACCCCCGGCCCTGCTGGGGGGACCCCCCGGGCTGCGGGGAGCCTTCCCCCGCCGGCACAGCTGCGACGGCGGCTCCGGACGCCTTCCCGCTGCTGCTCCGCTGCGGCAGCTGAGCAGGGCTGGGACGACTGTCTGCAGGGGGAATCGGGATTTATACGGCCGGGGAGGGGCTGGCTCCGGAGCCCACCCCCAGCCGGCCCCCCGAGCTCCGGCCAGCGGCCAGCGGCCAGCGGCCAGCGTCCTCACCCCAGTCCTGAGAGCCAGTGCTGGCTCTGGCCACTGGCCTGGCCCCACTCCAGCACGCTGGCCTGGCTGTGGGCACCTTGACCCCAGGTCATGCCCGCGGTGGTTCTGAACCGTGGCAGCGCCAGGGCCACTGTCCGGCAAGTGCTCCCTGTGCCATGGCCTCTGGCGCCTGCAGAGCAATGTCACAGATAGTCAGCCCACAGGCAACGTGTCCCCAGCCGCTGCCTGGCTGTCCCTTGCCAGCCCTGGCTCCCACACAGGGTGGCATGGGATGAACACAGGGCACAGGAGCTGGGATGGGGAAGGCAACCAGGAGTGGGTGGCACTGGTGCGGTGCCTGGGGTTTTTATTAGAGGGATGCCAGTGGGAGACACACTGCTGCCCACACCCTGCCATGCCCCACTGGGGCAGGGTCTGTGCCCAGGAGGATGCCTGGGGCAGGCAAGGAGCAGCAAGGGCAGGCAGCCCCATAGGAATGCACTCCTTGCTCCTCTGTTCCCAGGGCCTGGC
This sequence comes from Corvus moneduloides, assembly GCF_009650955.1. Lineage (NCBI taxonomy): Eukaryota > Metazoa > Chordata > Aves > Passeriformes > Corvidae > Corvus > Corvus moneduloides. The sequence continues at coordinate 7,824,849 of NC_045492.1, forward strand.
ACCCTGCCTGCCCACAGTGGGAGGGGGCAGGGGGACATGCAGAGACACGGGCAGCACTGCCGGCAGCACTGCCAGGAGCATTTCCTCCCGCCCAGGAGGAAGGTGTGTGCCGGCAGTGGAAACACAGAGTCTTTTCCTGAGAAGGGAGAGATGAGCCAGCAGCAGCGGGAATTACCAGTGTCCTGGGAAGGGCTGGGGGTGTCCCCCAGCCTGATGGTTGCTCCTTGTCATTCCTTGGTGCTCAGTACCACAGACCATGGCCCTGCTCCTCCTCACCAGGGAGGTCTATGTGGGTCCCACTCTGCCTTCAACCCCCCCGCCCTGAGCCCAACGCTCCCAGGAGCAGGCAGGGGGGCAGCCAGCTAAACCAAGCAGTCAGGAGGCTTCCTGCCTGCCTTCCTCCCTTCCTCCTCCTCCGCGATGCTCCGGGCATGATTCAGGTCAAGTGGCAAAAACATGTGGAGGGCAGGACCTGGCTCCTGGCAGATGGCGCCAGGGCTGCCGGAGATGCTGCTGGGGGATTTGGCAGTGCCAGCTGCAGTCCCCACTGTCCAGCAGCTCCACAGCCAGGAGAAATCTTGGAGGCTTTCCAGGGCCGGGACAGTGGCCATGGAATACAGCCGGCATATCACGAACACCCCAGTGAGGTGGTCAGTGGGGTGCCCTGGGGGCTGTGGAATGGGGTGGCATCATGTTCCTCAGTGCCCCACGGCCAAAAGTCTATGGCTGCAGGACTGGAGTTTATGATAGGGCTGCTGGGGTCTGGGTCCCCCCAGGGGCTCTCCTGGTGCTGCCAGGGCTTGTGGCTGCTGGACCATGACAGGGGCAGCTGTGCTGCCTGGCACCGGCACCACTCCACTGCCCCAATGCTGCTGGCTGTGAGCAAACGGCCCCTCTGCTCCCTGCGGGGCATAGGCAGCCCGCAGCCGGAGGGACCCCCCTGCCCTGTTTTCCTTCACCATTTGTCTGCCTGTGCAGAGCCTGTAAATCACGCGGTGGGGGGCAGAGAGATGGGCTGGGGGCTGGCGGTCCTGCTGGGGCTGAGGACATGTAGGGCTGCACCAAGGGCCAGGGGTCCCACTGGGGGAGGGGAAATGCAGGGCTGAGCAAGAGGACAGGGATCCCTTAGAAATAAACGTGCGCAGGGTTCTGCACTGTGTCCACACTGACACCTCTCACCATGCATCTGTCCCCATGAGGGACCCCAACCTTCTGTAGCCCCTGCCCAGGTGCAGACCCCCACAAAAGGGCACATGCAGGCAGTGCCAGGAGCAAAGCTGGAGATGGGCAGGCCCTTGGCATGACAGGCAGGGAGCAGGCAGGGAGAAGGCAGGTGCCTGCACAGAGAGGGGAACCCCCACTCTGCCCTCCTCTCGCCCCTGAGTCTTGCTGGGCTGGGGGTTCACAGCAGCCCCTGGCCCTGACAGGCAGCAAGACGGATGGCAGGGGCTGTGTACTCAGCTGCACATCCCACACATGGCCACCAGCTGACGGGGACAGGCTGGGGGGGTCACCCAGTCCCCATGCCCAGCCGAGCTGCCCACGGGCTTTTCTGGAGGGCATGGCCACGTGTGGGGTGCTGGTGGCCTGTGGGGTCTGGAACACGGCGGGGCACAGACAGGGAAGGAGCAGCAGACAGGAGATGGCTCAGTGTGGGGTGGGGACGGCACACATGAGTGCGTACATGTGAGTGTCTGTGCGTGGGCGTGCAGCTGCACACATCTGTACATCCAGGCATGCATGGATGTGTACATCCATGTGTGTGTGCACAGGGCTATGTGTGAGTATGAGGGTGTGTGCACGGGTTTGTGCAGTTGCACGTAGATGTGGATGTGGATGTGTGCATGTGCACGTGTGCCTGTGGGTGCCATGTAGACCCTGAATGCCACCACCTCCTGCTGCAGTGACATCCCCACAATGGCATAGACGTGTATGTGTTACCACTGCCTCGCCAGGTGCTGCACACAGAAGGATGGACGGACAGGAGCTGTCATCCCTGACTGGGAGAACAGCAGGAGCCATGGGAAGGAGGGAACGCTGGCAGCTCCCTGCCTGTCCGGCTGCCTGTGGATGCTGTGGCTGCGGGGCAGGAGGACGCGTGGCAGCAGCCGAGTTTTCCTGTGCTGCCTGGCAGGTGTGTGGTACAGATGTGAGCCCCTGTGCCTGGACCCCCCCAGCTCCCCCAGCTCTGTGGCCTGGGCTCTGACTCAGCCGGGCAGCACGAGGCACAGCCAAGGCTGTGGCATTACAAACCTTCTGTGGGCTTGAGCGGGTGCCAGGACATGGTGGGGTTTGGCATCACAGCTCTCCTGGGTGATCCAGCCAAACTAGCTGACCCCCGGGCAGAGGGCAGCACCAGGCAGTGGGTCAGGCATTCACGGGACCCTGCATGGGACATACAGCATGGAGGGGACATGGCCTGAGCATGAGGTTGCAGCCCTGACTCAAGCTCAACCAGGCATCCCCTGCTTGGGGGAGCATTGTGGGGTTGGGGTGCTGGGCACCCTGAGGGCCAGGTCCTGCCTCTGCTGCCAGGGAAATGCCCCCTGCCCCCCACACCAGGGAGTGTTTATCTTCGAGGTGATACTTAAGTGTAAGAAAATAAACAGGGAGCAGATGGGCCAGGGGCCAGGGCTGCCCCCAGCCCCGTGGGATTGCTCCAGCCCTGCTGGGAAAACACCACGGCCGGCGAGGCAAATGGATTCCAGACCCACGGCAATGCTGGAACATGTGGTCACCAGGACACTGGGCCTGACCCTGTTGAGCCCTGGTGAAGCAGTGCTGGACTGATCCATTCAACCCCACCCCATCCCATCCCACTATATCCCATCCATCCCATTCCATCCCACTCTGTCCTATCATATCCCATCCTATCCCATCACAACCCATTCATGCCATCCCACCGCATCCCACCCCACTGAGTGCCCCAAGTCCACAGCCCTGACCAGACCTTGGCACCAGGGGATGTCCAGGACTGGCTCCTCTGCCTGTAGATCCCCAATTTCAGGGTGCTCAGGACAGTGAGGCTGCAGGCCTGGGAGCTGCCCTATCCCAAAACCACAGTCCTGTCCAGCTGGGCACACACAGCCTCTGAGTCCAGCTGCCTCCTGCCCGACGCTGAGCCCAGCGAGGCAGGAGTCTCATCCCAGCGGAGTCTATCCCTGTTCCCCAATGCTGCGAGACCAGAGATGGCAAACTTGGGAGCCCCCGGGGCCACTGGAGCCCCCTGGTGGGGAGGGACATGAGTCCCATGGGGACTGGGCATTGTGGAACATTTGGGGAAACAGGAGTTTCCCCATTTCCCAGATCGGGGCTGTTTTAGGGTGACCTGGTGGGTCCCCAGGCAGTGTGGGAAGCACCAGGCCTCCTCCACCCCCCGGGCTGTACCTGAGGGCTGGGGCTGCTGGTCTGGAAGGCATTACACGCCTGTCGCGCAGGGAAGTCTGTCCCAGTTCCGGAGCTGGGACCCACCCCCCACCCGGCCCGGGCTGGGGGGAGCCCACAAAGCGCCTTTGTTCCTGCCCTGGAACGAATGGATTGGAGGCAGCCGGATCGGCTGTCAGCCGGCGACACCAGAGACCCTGCGGGTCAGGCAGAAGGAAGGGGGACAGGTGGAGGATGGATGGATGGAGGCAGTGCAGGGCTCTGGAGAGACCCACTCCTGTGCCATCCAGGGAGTTGTGGCACCAGCAGCTCCAGCTGCGAACCTGCTCCCACTGCCCACACCATGCCAGCCCCATGGATGCACCGGTCAGCCCTGGAGATGCTCACACAGCACCTTGGGCACAGCGCTGGGTCCTGGCTCTCAGCTGGTGCCAGGGAGCCCTGGGAGTGATGTCAGGACACCCTGGGGCTGGCACGGACCCCTGGCACTGTTTGCAGGGGATGCTAAACTGGAAAAGCAGATCCTGCAGCAGGCCTCCCAGGTGGAAGAAGCCTCCATAGCTTGCAGGGAAAGGAGTTGTGGGATCTGGGCAGCCTCATTTCGTTCCCACTTTATGGAGTCCCAGTTTTGCTGAGCTGCCTTTTGTCCCAGGGATGAGGGGCACAAGCCCATGAGAGTAGGGCAGACAGAGTCCATGTGAGATGCCCAGCAGTGGGGGCACACAGGATATGGGCAGACATCTGTACCTACCATGGGACACCCGTTTGGGGGCACTCTGGAGATGTCCCCATTGCCACAGGAGCTGCCGCAGGAGCTGCCGCAGGAGCTGCTACCTCCTCCCTCCACCCCCCGCTCTCTAACAAGAGGAAACTTTTTAGCACGCCACAATTCTTAGGAGAAATTTATGGCCCATCAGGGAGCCACAGGCTGGGGCTGCTCTCCGTGAGCGCTTGCAGGGCTTCCTCCCGGCACACAGCTGCTTTGATGCGGCACATGCAGCTCTGCCGCGCTGGAGTCTCTCTCCGGTCCCTTCCCTCATCCAGCACCCCCAGCCCACCCTGCTCTTCCTCCCCAGCGGATCCTGCGGAAACGTGGAGGCAGCGGTAAATTGTGCCCTGTCTGATGCCAGCACTGCCAGCTCCTGCCATGCAAACGACCTAGCCGTGCCCTCCTCTCCCAGCCCGTTTTTGCCTTGGGGAGGACAGGATCCGTCCTGGGAGGAGCATGGCTGATGAGGCAGAAGTGTCCGGCCGAGGTTCCTGTCCCAGTCCTGCTGCTGACTCACGGCGTAGTGAGTGAGTCAGTGGCCTTTCCCCTCCCTGGATGGAGGCTCTCGACTTAGAGCGATGCTGGGATGCCCAGGGGATGCTCGAGGCGTTTTTTCTAGGCTGCACGTGGGGTGACGACGTGGTGCTTGCAGAAATGGCAGCATCCCAGCATGGCAGGACCGCAAGCACCCCCACAGCTGGGCCAGAGCTGACCCTGAATTCCTCTGCATGACAGAGTGGGCTGGCAGAGCATTGTCCCGTCACAGCATCCATCCCTCAGCACAGCATCCACTCCCTCACAGAACGTTCATCCCCCTGCAAAGCATCTGTCGCTGTCCTGTGTGCCCGCAGCCACTGCTCTTGCTGATGCCAGGCCACCACGCTGTGGCGTGCTGTGCCATGCTGGACCACTGCATCCCTGCTCCCAAACTCAGCACCCCCTAGCACCAGGCTAAGGAGCTGCAGGAGTTTTGAACACCTTTATTCCAGGTGCAGCAGCGGGTGTCCCCCCCACAGGATTTTGGAGGTCCAGAGTCGCTGAGGGAGGGCTGGGGACTGGCCATGCCGGGTCGGCTGTGCCTCTTCCCGGTACGGCTGTGTGCTGCTTCTGTTGTGTCCCGGTTCTTCTGTACCCCTTCCCGGTTCAGCTATGCCCCGAATGAGCTGTGACTTGTCCCAGTTCCAGTGTGCTCCGGTTCAGCCATTCCCGCTTGAGCCATGCCCCGGTTAAGCCCGTTCCATCCCGGTTCAGCTATTCCCGGTTGAGCCGTGCCCCGGTTCAGCCTGTTCCACCACGGTTCAGCTATTCCCGATGGAGCCGTGCCCCGGTTCTTCTCACCCCAACCGGTTCATCCCGTCCCGGTTCATCCCGTCCCGGTTCATCCCGTCCCGTCCCGGACCCCGCGGCCGCGCCGGGCGGCGCAGCGCGGCACAATAGCGCCACCTGCCGGCCCAGCCGGGCGCTTCCCGGTACCGGCGAGAGCCTGACCCATCCCGGCTGGAGGGACCCTGGGAACTCTCCAAGGCTGGGGGACCCTGACCCATCCCGGCTGGAGGGACCCTGGGAACTCTCCAAGGCTGGGGGACCCTGACCCATCCCGGCTGGAGGGACCCTGGGGACTCCCCAGGGCTGGGGGACCCTGACCCATCCCGGCTGGAAGGACCCTGGGGACTCCCCAGGGCTGGGGACCCCGACCACATCTTCACCAGGCGCTCACGGGTCAGAACCAACAGAGACAGAGCGGGCTGCTGGGCATCCTCGGGGTGCTGGGCTAGCGCAGGTGGGGCGTGGAGGAGCCGAGGTAGGTACGGAGGTCGCTGAGGGTGGAGGGGATGATCTTGGCGGGGATGGTCTCTCGGCGGAGTGCCTGGTGGGCAGCGAAGCGGTGGCAGCCCCCGAAGGAGTAGAAGTAATCGCCACCCTCACTGCCTTTGATCCAGAGTACGTCGATGGGGGGCACCCGCTCGGGATCCTCCTGGGAAGGGGGAGAGACATCCAAGAGCAACACACCCCGGCACTCCCAACCTGTCCTGACACCCCCCGACCTGACTGTGCCAGGGCTTGGGTACTGTCAACTTCCCCGGCAGTGCCTTCTGAGTGGGTGCAGGAGGGGCTGCCTCTGCATCCCGGGGGCTGCGCTCACCTGCAGGGTCTCCATCAGGCTCTGCACCTTTCCGGGCTCCAGCTCTGCCGGGATGGGCCGGATAAGGACACGCATGGGCACGTTGTGCACGGCCGAGATGTGCTGTGTATGGATGCTTCTGCCTTCGGCCTCAGCCATGGCTGTGGCTGCCGGCCGGCCTTGGCCTTCCTCTGTCCTGCTCAGCCGAGCCCTCCGCTCTGCCCCGAGCAGTGCAGCGCCCAGCCGGGCCCCTCTGCTTCCTCCTGGCCCAGACATCGTCATCGTCACTGCCGCCGCCCCACGGTTTTGCAGAGTCACAGTGAAGGGGCAGGACAGACTTCCGGCCCGGGTGCCAGAGCCGGCTGGCCCGCTGCCCGCTCCGGAGAGCCTGCGGTCAGGGCTGCCCTCAGCTCCTCTTTCCCTTGGGACACCCACGGGCACGCGGCAGCTGAGCCCCCCACCCTGTGTGCTGGGGATCCCCATCCTGTCCCCGGGAGTCTCTGGTCCCACCTGGCCGTGCCTGGGCACTAAGGATCATCCTGCAGCTGACTGTTGGGATACGCCCACCACCTGCCTGGCTGTACCAGGAACTCGTCCCCAACCCAGAACCCTGCTGCGCTGACACCTATGGGGTCCACGGCAAGGAAGATGAGGCATGAAACAACTCCAGAGCTGAGCAGTGATGCCAGGATGCTCGGCAGCTGGACAGGCACCGAAGAACTTCAGCCCTGAGCCTTTCTAGGTCATTTCTTCAGACCAGTGTTCCAAGTGGGGAGAGGCTCCCCAAAAGAACCGGGTTTCCCATCCCTCTGGCTGCTGCAACCGGGGCACCCTGGATCCGCAGCAGGAACATGATGACAGTGGATGGCTGCTCCCAGTGCCCTCAACCTGGCTCCCTGGTGTCATGGAGGGTCCCCAGCCCCAGAGCTGACTCAGAAGTGTGCCAGTGATGGTCAGAGATGGGTTGGTGAGGCTCTGGAATTAGTTTTTTGCTAGGTGAATCTGGTGATGACTTTGCGGGTGAAAGATTGCACTGATGTCACTGGGAGCTCAGGGCTCAGCTAGGTCTTTGCTGACAAGCTGGATGCTAAAAATAATTTGCCTTCCCTCATTGGCACCCACGTGTGGGAAACGATGAGGAGAGAGGGGTGGGGAGTGGCAATGCCTGTCTGCCCCCGGGAGCAGGGGCTCTGCTGGGTTGTTGCCACCGGCGAGTTGAAATAAAATTTGCTCGCCATCCAGCGCAGCGGCGCCCCAGGGGTATGTGAGCATTGCCGGCGCTCTCCCCCGGGCTGCCCGCCGGGCTCTGCGCCCGCTGCCGGGATTTCACACGCCGCTTTACTTCCAGGTCAGCGCTCTGCCGTGCTCACAGCCCCCGGCGCTCTCACGAGCAGGGTGGCATCGTAACCCCTCCTTGTCACAGCAGGGGTTGGTCTGGCTGCTGCCCACTGGCTGCGGGGCTGGCAGGGCCACGTGGGCAGCGTGGAATGGATGCTCCGGCCGCCTCAGCCACCCGCTCCCAGAGGGCTGCCAGGACATTGCCCCTCTGTTTGGGGCAGTTCTCTCCACGATGCTCCAGCCCAGGAGTGGGCGTGGGCACAGGGCACCGTGGGATGGGCAGGCTGGCAGCTCGCGTGCCACCACCCGCCACCTTGCCGACACAAATCCCTCAAGACACATGGTTAGTGGCAGAAATCCCTTTTATATCCCTGAATTGCGTTACAAGTAATACTGCGGGTGGCCGGATCTCAGTAGACTTGTCATACTGGGGCTGGCGAGTAAAAAACCTGGCAGAAAAAATCTATCATGCACGGAAAATTATTGCTGTAGTATCTGCTATTTACAGGAGAGAGGGGCAGCGGCGCAGTGCTCCAAGCCTGCCGGCCTCAGGACACCGTGCTCCGCGGAACGGCGCCGGCATCGTGGAAAAAACCCGGTAGGGTGCCCGCGTGGCCAGGGCGATGCTCATCCCCTCTGTGGGGTGCGGACGTGTGGTCACCGTGCCATGGCAGCGAGGACCATGACAGGGACATCCCCACTAAACCCGTGACCAACACAGGCACCGAGGCAGCGGGAGGAAGACGGTGCAGGGAGGAAGACGGCGCAGGAAGACGGTGTGGGGGTGCGCGCGAGTGCGGCCCCGGGGGTGCCGGGCTGAGTCCCGAAGTGTTGGGGACCGGCACAGGGTGACGGGGCTGTGGCAGCTCGCGGCCCGAGGTAGGAAGCGGAGGCGTGGGTCGGGCCCCGCTCCGGAATGCCGTGCGCGGCGCTTGCTCCGGGGCCGGTGCGGGGGCGCTCCGCCGGGAGGTTGCATAGAGTGGCTGGTTTGTCCGCACTGGGCTGGCGCGGGGCACGGAGCAAAGCAGGAGCCCGTGGCAGCAAGGAAGACAAAGAAGAAGGGCTTTGCCTTTGGGGGAGGCTTGCAGGACATGGAGCCTGGGCTGCCGGGCCAGCTCGTGCCCTCCTGCCTCCGTGCCCGCCACACAGTCCGCTCTCGGGGTCCCGTCCCCGTCCGTGTCACCGTGGCTGTGTCCTGGGCACGGCAGCTCTGCTGCAGCTCTGCCACCTCCTGCGAGCCAGCGCTGGCATGGCCCGGCCAGTCTTGACAAATAAATAGTGAAAAGCGTAAGTAATAAATAATATAAATAAGAACATTTAAATAGACTCACCCAAACTTTACAGCTACTCTGACCCCCTCCTCCTGAGTGCAGGTGGGGGGCAATGGCGAGGGAGCCGGGAGCCGGCTGGAGAAGGGGCTGGGGATACACGGGGGGTGGTTGGGGGGTTCAGGTGCTGCCTGCCCCAGGGTTGGGTCTCCAGCCCAGCTGCCAGCCCAGCCATTCACATGGGGAGGGGGGCTGCACCTGCCTGGGAGGCTATTCCCCATCACCGTGGCAGGGGCCAGTTGTGCCTGGCCAAGCTGGGAGCTGGGAGCTGATGGAGGATGTGTCCTGTGGATCTCTGCTGGAAGCCCCTCGCTTTTCCCTTGGCTCTTCCCCTGACTCCAGAGCTGCATATCTGCAGGGCCAGGGTGAACACTGTGCCACGGGGCAGAGGGGCAGCAGGGGGCCCTGGGTGGTGGCATGCAGGGACCCCAGGCTCCAAGGGTGACTGGCAGCCCTGCCCTCTGTCAGCCTCAGTAGCCGTCAGTCCTGCCGAACCAGCAGTAGCACCAGCCCATGGTCCCATCAGGATTAGGGTCAAGGGGAGGGTTTGCTCCTAGTGGGGAGCAGAAAAGTGTCTTTTCTCCCCCGGGATCCCCCGGGAAGAGAAGCAGCAGCTCTAAATAAATAATAGTAATAAATTAAATAAATAGAGGTGAAAGTCACGAGCTAGGGGAGGAAAGTCTCTCCTGGGTCTGGAAGAGGTCCCCAGGTGAGTCCCCCGCAGAGAGACCTGCCTGGCTGCGGGGTGTCTCTGGGACCAGGGGAAAGGAACTGGGTCCCACTGTGGGGGACCCTCTTCCCAGGGAGCAGGTGGGGAGTGAGTCTGTGGGGATGTGTCCTCCAGCCTCAGCACAGCAACAAACCAGCTGGCTGCAGCTGCAGGAGCGCTAGCACAGGGACTAGGACCAGGATGGGATAGGGATGGGGGTGGGGACAGGGTGGGATGTGTAGGGGAATGGGAATGGGCATGGGATGAGATGGGGATGGGGATGGGGATTGGATAGAAGGATGAGGTTGGGAATGGGGATGTGCCACAGGGGTTGGGGGGCTAGTTCCCTATTGCACAGCTGTGTTCGGAGCCCTTGAAGCAGGCGGACTCGTAGTGCTTGTTGAGGTACGACTTGAGGGCGAAGGTCTTCTCGCACTGCTTGCACTTGTAGTGCTTGAAGGCGGAGTGGGTCTGCATGTGGGCGCGCAGGTTGGAGCGGTCGGCGAAGGCTTTCCCGCAGTGGGAGCAGCCGAACGGCTTCTCCCCAGTGTGGGACCGCATGTGGCCCTGCAGCAGCCAGGGCCGGCTGAAGGCTTTGCCGCACACGTCGCACTTGTGCTTGAGGTTGTGGGTGAGGACGTGCATGGCCAGGGCGGGCATGGAGACGTACGCCTTCCCGCAGGTGGGGCATTTCCTCGCCATCTTGCTGTCCAGGCTGCGGTGGGTCTGCTTGTGCCGGCTGAGGTTGGAGGAGGTGGCGTAGGTCTTACCGCACTCGGGGCAGGAGTGGCGGTGGCTGCCACGGCGCTGGCTCTCGCTGCGCCGGCGCGACCGCCCGTCCGTGATGAAGAAGGCATCCATGGAGTAGCTGTCTGTCACTGCCGCCTCCCCATTGAAGTAGCGGGCGGAAAAGCTGGACTGGGGACTCTCGGGATCACTGTACTCCTCGTGGCCGGGTGCGTAGGCTGGGTCTGGTGGCGGTGGTGGCAGACCTTGCTTCTTGTCAGTGTCATAGCCGGCTGGCGCCAGGCAGTGCTGGAGGTACCCTGTGGGGACAACACAGTGGGGTCATTGTCCCTTCAGAGCAACTTTACCAGGGACAGGAAAAGCCACGAGCCAAAATTGCTCATAGGAGGTGCAGAACCAGGGTTGTCCCCCCGAAACTGGTTCCTGTCCCCACTGAGCCACTGAGCACCAGAGCTGCCTTGCCCTGCTCTGGCTCCTGTCTGCATCTGTTGGCAGGATGGATCCCATCCCGCAGGGCTGCCCGGGATGGGAACTGGGGCTGGAGCTGCAGAACGTCCAGCTGCGCTTGCCCCGGCTTCAGGCAGCCCCTGGGGGCCATTAGCCGCCAGACAGCTGTTGGTGCCGGGAGCTCATTGTTCACCGGGGCCATACCGGTAATGAGCTATGCTCCGTGGGCAGCCGGGATGAGCGGGATGAGGCTGCCCCAGGTTCCCCTTCCTCAGCAAAGGGGCTGGGAAAGCCCCCCACCTCTCTGCTGTCCCCACAGGGGCTATTCCTGGAAATGGGACAGTGGCAGGAGGGCAACAGCACCAGGTCGCTGGCCTCCTGCCAAAGTGAATACCTACAGCCCCCCAGATGTGGAGCCAGGCTCGGGTACCACTCCACTGGTGTCACACACGTGACATTGGTGCAAGTCCGCTCATGACCCTGCTTCGTATGCGGGACTCCCATCCTGTGTCAGAGTGGGCACTGCGTTGGCATCATGGTCCCTCTGTGCTGTCACACAAAGGTCACTGCAGGAGCAGCAGTGCAGCCCCCTTCCCACCGGGCCAGCAATCCTGGGGACATGCTGGCACCCAAGACCCCCAAACTGGTCCCAGCAATCCCCTGCCCTGTGAACACTGGTCCTTGCAAGCTGCTTCAGAGGCCTCATCCCCACTGACGGTGACAGAGGGGCTGGCCCCCGCCTGGGGTCAGTGTCCCACCCCACTGCAGCTGCGGCCGAGCATCCCCTAAATCCACACCCCGCGGCAGCACCCACAGGACCCCTTGGCAAGCAACTGCTGCCGTTTGTCCCGTGGCGGCCAGGGATGCCCACGGTGGGGAGGGGGTTGCATGGCGGGGGCAGAGCCGGGCCCCCCCGTCCCCCGCGCCGTGCTGACAGCGCGGGCTGTGCAGAAAGCGCTCTGCTCAGCAATTTCTCACGCTGCCTCCGAGCATGCAGCAAGGTTATTTCCAGGAGAGCAGCGTCGGCAGCTTCTGCCCAGCTGCAGCACATCCCTCCCCCACCGGCTCTTGGTTGATGGGGGGGGAGCAGAGGACCCCCAGGCCAGACGGGCTTTGCACCCCGGCCCCTGGCAGGGAAAGCCTACCAAGGGCTGGGGAGCACTAGAAAAGCGGGGACAAGCACCGCAGCGGCTGGACGATGTTAGCTTGTGCATGGCTGGATCAGGCCCATTCCCGCATCCATCTCCGTCTCCCAATCCACGAGCAGCCAGGAGTCCCCAGCCTATGCAACAGACCCCCCCAATCCATGGCCAGCCCCTCTTTCTGAGCAGGTGCCTGGGCTGCCCCGTTGGGGGGCTGTGCCAAGCTCCGGGAACTCCGAGCCCACCCCAGTGTTCCCCCGCAGGACGGGATTCCAAGGACCACGTCCACCCCCAGTCCAGCCCTTTGCACATCTCCCGCTGCTGGGGGTACCCCCTATTCTCCCCTCTGCCCCGCTCCCCGTGCCCCGGAGGGCGCCGGCCTCCCCCGCGCTCCCAGGGGAGCTCGGGGCACCGCTGCGAACAATGAAACCCGCCGGCACGGCGAGGCTGCCGCCCCCCGCCGCCCCCCAGACCGGTTGCTTCGTACCCCCCAAGCTGTCGTGGGAAGGAGCCCACCTCGGTGCCCCATGGGCGGGGGACACTCGGGGCTGCCCACGGGGCTGACGCTGTCACGCAGGAGATGTTTCCCCAAGGACCAACTTCGGCAGCGGCCGGTGGCCCCGGAGAGGGGGACAAGACGACGACGAGGGATGACATACCCCACCCCGCACCCCTCGCCCGCCGCGGGACACAACGCGGGGACCCCCGCCCCGTCCTGCCCCGCGTTCCCCCGGTGCCCCGCCGGGCGCAGAGACAATAGCGGCGGGGGGGCCCCTCCGGACCCCCGGCCCCGCACTCACCATCGCCGGCGGCGGGGCCGGGCAGCGTGTAGGGGGGCTCCAGCGGGGCGTAGGGGGGCGCGGGGGCCCCGGCGGCCGGGAACGCCTCCGCTTTCAGCTTCTTCACCAGGAAGGAGCGGGGCATGGCGGGGCCGGGCAGCGCTGGACACCTCCGGTACCGGCACCGCCACCGGCCCCGGCCCCCGCACCGGCCCCGGCCCCCCCCGCCCCGGCCCCGGCGCTCGGCCCCGGCGGTGCGCACGGAGAGGCGCGGGGAGGCGAGTGCGAGGGGCGGGGAGGCGGCAGGGCGGCGAGGAGGAGGAGGAGGAGGAGGAGGAGGAGGAGGAGGAAGAGAAGGAGGAGGGGAAGAGGGGGAGGAGGAGGAAGGCAGGCGGTCGGGGGGGGGAGGGGGCCGCTTCGCCCAGCCGCGCCCGGAGCCCCCCCAGAGCCCCCCGAGCCGCCGGCAGCGCGGGGTGCCCCGGGCATCACGACACTGTGGGGTCCCTGGTCCCTCCCCCTGGTTCCTCCCCCCACCCCGGCCACGGACAATGGGGACACAGGGGGACGGGGGGAGGACGGGGGGGGGGGGGGGGCACATGCCTCTGCCTCCCACCGCCTTTGTCTCCCTGCCGCCAGTCCCCGGGGCCAGGGAAGGATGAGTCTGCCGGGCGGGAGTCTTCATCCCCATCCCTGTCCCCATCCCCATCCCTGTCCGCCGTCCCCATTCCTGTCCCCTGTCCCTTGTCTCCGTCCCTGTTCCTGCTTCTTGTCCCTTTCTCCTCTCCTTGTCCTTGCTCCGTGTTCCCATCCCTGTTCCCTGTTCCCATTCCCACCCATCTTCCCTGTTCTCATGTCTGTCCACAGTCCCTTTCCACTGTCCCCTTTCTCTTTCCCTTCTCCCTTCTCCTGTACCTTTTTCTCTGTCCTCAACCCTTTTCCCTCTTCCCTGCCCTCATCTCTGTCCCACCTCTGTCTTGTCCCCATCCCTGCTCACTGTTCCCATCCCTCTTTTCCCACCTTCTCTCCCTTTCCCATGTCCCTGTCCCACTCCCAGTCCCCAGGAAACACAGTGACCTTTGGAGCCACAACAATAGCCAGACTCGTGGCAGTTCATTGTTCCCTGCCAGAGCCCCCACTCTCGCTCCCCCCTCGTCTCACTGGAGCCCCCCCTCCTACTCCCACTCCCCCCCCTCCTCTCTGCACTCCGCTGCAGGCAGCCGGTGGTCCGGGACTGCTTTTCCCTGCAGTTGTGCCATCTGAAGGCCGGAGTTGTGCCATCTGAGGGCCAGTGGGTGACACGGGGACCTGGCTGGCAGCTGGCCCTGCTCTCCCTGAACCTTGTGCAATGCCGAGAGTGTTGCAGCACTTAATAAGGATGGTCCCTCAGCTGTCACTGCAGGCAGAGCACAGCTGGCACAGGGCAGCCCTGGGCACACTGGCCCCTTTGGCCGGGGATGTGGCACTTAGTCTGGGGACCAAAAGCAGCACCCCCACAGGCAGCACCACGGGTCTGCCTGCTCCCAGCTGTGTCTGCTCCTTCAGTCGTGCCCAGAGCCACGTCTGGAGCCAGCCCTGCATCGCAGTGCCCCTGCTCACTGCTTTGTGTGGTATCCCACAGCCCAGGGCATCCCACAGCATCCCGCAGTATCCTGTAGCCCAGGGCATTCCACAGCCTAGAGCATCCCACAGGCCACAGCATCCCACAGCATCCCACAGTGTCCGATATCCCACAGCATCCCACAGCATCTCACAGGATCACACAGCTCAGTGTATCCCACAGCTCACAGCATCCCCCATCCCAGAGCATCCCACATCCACAGCTTTCCACATCCTACAGGATCCCAGGGCTGCTCCCCCCTGTAGTCTGGGGTCTCTCCACTTGCTCCTGCAGCGCTCGGCCAGGGATTGCCGGCAGCACCACGAGCCCCATCTGTCCCTGCAGCACTTCCCTGACGTCAAGGCTCTGCCAAGTTCAAGGTCACCTTTCCCGGAGGGCTGCGGCCCCGAGGGGACATTGCCTGCCGGGCTGCTCTCGGCATCCCACACACACACTGGGCTCCCGGCCTCCGCTCCCTGATTTAGTTATCCGTGCGTGTGCCTGTTCTCTCCTGGAAGGCACGTTTGCAGAACGGGCGATTACTTACGCCCTAGTTGGGCCTGCCTGCCCGCTGCCCGCTGCCTGCCCGCTGCCTGCCCACTGCCTGCTGCCTGCCCGCCCGCTGCCCTGGGATTTTGTCTCTCTCCAGGCTGCGGTGTAATAAGGGAGGTAATTAAGTGTAAAAGGCAGGAGGAGGGAGGGCTGGGAGGGGGGAGCAGCCCCGGCTCCTTTTGGAGGCAGGGGACTGCGATAATGTATGGTAATAACCGCAGCCAGCCCTGCCGAGCTGATAGCGCTGACGGCAGCGCCTGGGCCCCCCCAAACCTGCCCCCACCACTGTGGGGAGGGGGAGCAGTGCCAGAAGAAAGGCTCAGCCTTCCTCCACCGGGTTTGTGCCTTCCTGAGCAGCTGTATGGAAATAATTCCCATCGGAGGCAATTGTTTCTCTGACAAGAGGGAGGGGGCTGGGGGGGTAACGTGGGTGAGGGGTTTTGGGGGCTCTCAAAGGCGGGGTTTTGGAGGCTCTCAAAGGCAGGATCATCCTCTTGGGGGGCAGGGGGAGAGAGGTCAGGTCCCTACTTCAGCTCCCAGTCTACCCACAAGGGACACATCGTGCTACTGGAATGAGACAAGCTGCCCCGCCGTGCCCCCCATCTCTCACTGGTCCTCAGCTCCCCCATCCTCCACGGACCCTGGACACAGGCTGTGGGGTCAGCCAGGATCTGCCAGAGGATGCCCACTAGTGCCGGGGGGCAGAGCTTTCACTCCTGCCCTCCCTGCTGCCTCAGCTGCAGGACCCCCACCACTGCCGGCTTGGGGGGCTGCTGGCCATTAGGTATTCCAACTGCGTCCTTCCCAGAGGCGCCCGGGTCGCAGCCGGAGCCCCGAAGTGGCTCCAATCCGTGGTCTGGTGCTGCCGCCGGCGCAGAGAGCAGATGACAGACAAAGGGCCGGGGACAAAGGCCCGGCTGCCTTGTGCCCCAGGGAAGGGGCGCAGGCGCGTGCAGGGCACGGGTGCTGTCCCACCCCGGGGCTGCCGCTGTCCCGACCTCCCGTGCTTGCCATGCCCCAGTGCCCACTTGGCCCCCGCCCTGGCTGGCATGGCTAGGGCACAGTTGGGTACCAGGTGGCCCAGCCCTGGCACCGGTGCTGCGGCACCCCTGCCGTGGGCATTGTGCCCACGCTGCTCTGGTGCGGGGCTCTGCTGTGGTCCCTCCCCAGCTCTGCCCGTCTCAGGGTGCAGCAGGGCTGAGATGGGGTGCAGGGGGCACACGGCTGTGGGGAGGGAGCAGAAAGCACAGATGGGACCACAGCAGAGGGTGGCAAATATCACGCATGTCCCTCCAGTCCCACTGTGCCTCAGTTTCCCCAGCTGCTATTGGGGGCCTTGTGAATGTCCCATGTCGCCCACCATCCCCCTCCCCACGGCCGCCTTTGTCCCCACTCCCCCCAGCTGGCTGCAAACCCCCTGTCTGAGGGCAGCTGCCACAGCACAGGGCCGGGAACACCACCGGTGCTGCCGGGTGCAGCTGGGGCTGTGCCCACCCACAGAGCCCAGGGGGGCTTTAGGGCACGATGCCAAACGGTGCCAGATCCCCCAGGGGAAGGGATAGGACATGGCCCCAGTTGAGAGGTACCCAGGTGGGGGGCACTGGCGCATGGAGGGTGCGGGAAGCAGGGAGGCAGAGAGCTGAGTAAAACACCTTCTATTGCTTTCACATGATGGGAACACCCTGTGGGACAAATCCCTGAAGATGCTGCTCCCTGGCAGAGCCCATCAGGGAGCTGGTCCCAGACCATCCTGGTCCCACTGCTGCTTCCAGGCCAGCCAGCCTCGCTGATTTTGGGAGTTCATGCTGGCAAGAGCAGCGGTCTTGGGGTGCCCACCCCACTCATTCTGGGCACTGCAGGCTGCAGTAGTCAGCAGATTTGAAAAGGCTGTAGACATTGACAAGGGGGAACATGAGCAGCGCCCCAAGGAGGGAGCCCAGCTGCTCCAGCACCCCGTACCACACCAGCGCACTGTGGCTGCGGCTCCGCAGAATCACCCCGGCCATCGCCTTCACGTAGGAGAGCGTCCCAGTGAACAGCACCCAGGAGAGGATCTGGTGGCACAGATGAGAGAGAGGTCAGGGCTGGGGGATCTCCACTGAGGGGACAGGTGAGGTCAGGTCCAGGTGTGGTGTCAAAGACGTCCCTGAGTGAGAGGGACACCATAACTTACGATGATGGCATCGCCCCACTGGGACTGCTGGAGGAGTGGGCAGGGACTCATCACCGCGATGGCCATGTTGTAGGCACCAAAGCCTGTCCCTGCCATGGTGAGGATGCCCATCAGGGTCAGGGACCTGCAAGAGACATGCAAGTGTCACTGGAGAACACTACCTGTCCCTGGTGAACAGCACAGGCACGCAGCACATTCCGGCTCCTTGCTGTCTCCATCCTCCTTTCCTGGGGTGTCTGTGCTGCCAGGGCACGGGCACCCCACAGACCCCCTCCCACCCCCAACTCTTGCAAAGTAGGGGCCACTCTTAACGGCAGAAGCCCCTGGTGTGCACCCTGCTGCAACCCCCAGGACCCTACAACCCACCTGCTGGGCAGGAGCATGGCCACGATGCAGGCGAGGGGGTTGGCCATGGAGCTGAGCGTGGCTGCCAGGTGATAGGTGGTGTGTCCATAGGGCAGGCAGGAGTAGGACTGCACAGATGGCAGGACCCCGTTCGTCAGGGCACTCACCCAGGTGATGAGGAGGTAGATGAGGGTGAGCTTGGTTAAGGAGTAGGAGAACTTCTGCGGCAGGATGTCCCCAGGTCCCTTGAGATCCTTTGAGCATGAGCAGCCTCTGCTCAGCTGCAAGTCAGGTCCCTCGTGAAGGACCTGGTCAAATGAGTTCAGCACGATGTTGCTGGAAAAGAGGTGCTGCTTAGAGAGCTCCCACACCTTGGGCTGCCGGGTGAGGAAGAAGAAGGCCAGCAAGCAGGTCAGCATCATTGCAGTCATGAGCAGGAAAAAGATGAGGGTGGAGAACTTGGGTGGGAGGTAGCGTGACTCCAGATGGAAAATGGTGCTCTCCACGGTCTCATTGCCGGTGGTGATGTTGACCTCGTAGCTGACATTGGTGCAGCTGGAGATACCAGAGCCCTGGCCCAGGGCAATGAGAGCAGGGATCAGCCCACTGAGCCCTTCGCCTATGAAGAAGGTGGATGTGTACTGGGGCTGCAGCTGCATCATGAAGGGCAGGAAGGTGACAGAGGAGGTGCAGTCCACCAGGGCCAGGAAGAAGGTAAGGACTAGGAAGGGGATGCTGTGGGACGTCCCGGAAATGAGGGACGTGTGGTTCCAGAGGAAAGCCAGGAGCAAGCAGGCCATGACACCCACGAACACAATTGCATAGATAACAGCCACCTCCTTCAGCAAGCCAGGCCGAAAGCAATTCATGAGGGTGACGAAGAGTGGTCCCACGTTGGCCATCTGGATGATGATGGTGATGTACGAGGGCAGGTACCACTGCTCTGGCAGCACCGTCACCAGCAGTGGCAACTCCACCCACAGCCCATTGATGGCCACCCAGGAGCCCATGCCAAAGGCACAGGCCAGAAGGTGGGTGAGAAGTGCCATGGCTCAGGGCTGGGTGCCTGGGCCTGGGAGTGACGCTGCTGTGCTGTGGGGAGAGACTTTGATGAGTGGTGAGGTGAGATCTGACCCTTCCAGATCCTGGCCCTGTCCTCCCATGACCACTGCCTGCATTGGTAGAACAGCTTCCCTCCTACGTTCTGTGGGGGTGTGGGGCCCACAGCCCAGCCCAGCCCCACTTTGCCCTCTGCAAGCCCTGCGGACCCCTCTGCCCCCTTCAAGTGATGACAGGGTGCCCTCCTGCCCTGGGTGTGGATCCTGATAAGCTCCACCTGGTCTCATCCCGGAGGGCTGGGGCTTGGGAGCAGCAAGTGCGGTACCCAGGAGGGCATTGAACCTGTACCAACTCATGTTGCAGCTCGGTGCAGCCTGGAAGGGCTCGGCACAGCCGGGTGCAGGGGGAAGAGGGCTCTCACCTGGGGGCTGAGTGTCCTGGGCAGCTGCTCTGCTGGGAATGGACGCCTCGTACCTCCCACTGCATCCGCAGGGCAGGACGACGCAGCGCCCGTCTCCTCCCAGCCAGGACCCGCGCGATCCCGACACGCCCCGGTGGCCGCGGGAGACAGGCCCCAGCAGCCCATCCTGCAGCCCAGCCTCGGCTCGTACCAGTCAGCTGAGTCAGCTGGGATCCAGACACCTCCCTTGCCCACTCTCATCCCGCCCCTGGGAAGAACTCTGACGTCCCTACGTTCCGTGTCCCCGCAACCCCGCGGAGCCGTCTCCAGTTCTCTCCCGGGGCGTTGAGGCCGCCAGAGGAAACTCACGTCTCACGGGGCTGAGCCTGGCGGGCGCAACAACCCGCTGATGGTCCCGGCCCCGGCCCCGCGGGGAGGCATCGGGGCTGGAACAGGAACCAGGAAGGAAACGGGCTCCGGTCTGACCGGTCCCTCGGCAATCTCCCAAGGGGAACTCACTGCGCTTTGGGGACAGGCAGCACCACGCGGGCGGGAGCCACTCCTGGCTGCCGCAGCAGTGACGTGAGGCGGGCACGTCACCACCTCCGGATGCGTACGGGTGATAGCCTGGCCCTGCTCTGCTCCTCGTCTTTGGTCCCAGCTGGCAGAGTCCCCAGCTCAAGGGGGTTATTATTCTTGGCGGTGTCCTGGACTTTGTCCTTGTCCCCGCCTGAACTGCGTCCCACCTATCACAGACTCTTCTTGCAGGTGCAAGTGTGACCCGGTGGCGGTTCCTGTCCCCATCAGGATCTCTGCGGGGTCAATGGGTTGGCACGGGGCGCTGGGGAACCTCCGAATGTGGCAGCTGTCCCACCTTGGGACACTGCGGGGACCAAGCCGTGAGCCAGCGGATGAGCCACTTGCACCGGTCGGGAGGTGACACGGCTGAGGAGACAGACCCCAGGTCACCCCCAACAGCAACCCCCCCCTCCCCCCCCCCCCCAATTCCAGGACCCCCGCCCCAGGATGCCTCATGGCAGCTCTTCCCCCAGCACCCACCGGGTGTCGCTGGGAGAGCGGGCTGCAGCCCTGCAAAACCTGGGGCTGGGCTCCCTTCTCCCGTCTGCTTCCCTGTCCTACCTGCCTGCAGTGCTCGTCCCTGTCCCTCGGGGGATACAGCCTGCCCCTCCACCCTGTCCTGCGCCTGTGGGAGCACCCGCGGCAGCCAGGACCGTTGGGTGCAGTGGGGACAAGAGTGTCCCTTGTCCCTGGGGCTGCAGGGACGCTGGGTGACCGTGGCGGGGGATGGTCACAGTTTGAGGTACTGCTGTGATTTAACCCCAGCAGGCAGCTCAGTCCGCCGCAGCTGGTCACTCACACACACCGTGGGATGGGGGAGAAAATGGGAAAAGATAAAGTGGTAAAAGGGACAAAACTGACGGATTGAGAGAAAGTCAGTTTAATAGGAAAAGCAAGGAAGTCCTACAGTCCAGGATATTGCGGGGGGGGGGGGGGGGAGGGGCAGAGCTGTCCCATCCACGTCCCCTCCCAATTTCTATTCACCCCCAGCACTCTCACTCGCTGGTGGGGCAGCAGAAAAGTCCTTGGGGCTCTGTGAGCATGGCTCAGCCACGATCAAACACTCCTGGGTTAGCACTGCTTTCAGCACAACTCCAAAACAGACCCACGCTGGCTCCTATGGGCAAAATTACCTCTGCCCCAGTCAAACTAGTACAGGACCCCAGGAGACCTGGAAGGTGGGGAACAGGTCCAAGCTGCTGGGGGGAAACCAGGGGCAGGGGGCTTAGAGTGAGCCCGGGGCAGCTGAGGTCATTGTGTGTCCATGGGAATGGGGACAGGGAGGGGACGGCAACTGTCCTGTGTTTAATTTGTCGGCACAAAGAGGCAGCTCAGCCGGCAGTGAGACCCTTCCCGGGGGCGAGTGGCTATGGGGCAGAGGCAGTTTGAGGGGGTGCTGGGTGTGGGACCCCCGTGCTGCCCCTTCACGCTACTCACCTAAATCCACCCGACGCGCGCTGCCTGCCCTGCCTGTGCTTTCTCCGCCCCCTGCCTGCCCCCCAGCTGAGCTCCCGGCCCCCCGGCCCCTCGCCCCTCCGCACCCCCGGCAGATGCAAGCGCAGGCCCCGGAGGCAGATGGCAACATTTGGTAGCCGAGTGGTCCCTGCCTGCGGGACTTCGCTGGGCTGTGATGACCATCCCTCCAGGAAGCCCCATCCTCATCCAGCCAGGGCTGGGGGCCCCATCCCAACTGCAGCCAGTGCAGGCCGGGGGGTGCAGCAGGGATCTCCAGGGTGGGCACACTGCCCATGCTGTAGGGGTGACAGGGTGGCAGGAAGGCATGGAAGGAGTGGCAGCTCAGAAGAGCAGGGGTCTGTCCTTGAACTCAGCCCTGGCGAGACCCATCCCCTCATATCTTCTTCTATGTGTGAGCAGTGGGGACGGTCTGCCTGGGCAGAGGGTGGCTGCTGCTCCATTGCTGGGGGGCAAAGCGACCCCCTCACTCCAGGGACTACTGGCCACCTTATTTGAGAGGCTATGACCCCCAGACTTGGGGACCGGCTGGCGGGTCTCAGCCTGGACCCTGGCAGCCCCAGCCCCATTTGCATTCTATTTCCATGTGAAAGGAGCAGGTCAAGTTGAAAGTTGAAAGGCTGGTGGGGGGCAGTCGGGAAGGGGCCGCTGCTGGAGGTGAGACCCCAACAAAAGGGCTGGATCCCCAGGGCCCAGTGTTCGCCTGGCCATGGGCTGCGGCCACGGCCCCACGGCAGCCGCCATCTGTGGGTCTGTGCTGCCGCCACCACCGGCCAGACAAAGGCCTCGTGCCCGGCCTGTCCCCATCTGTCACCTCCCTGGCTCCTGGATCCCTGAGCAGAGACCGAGTGTGAAGATCCTAGTGCAGGCAGCATCATTTCCTCTGCCCACCGGGAGTGGGGTGATGCTGGGTGTAGCAGGTGCCTCCCCGTTCCGTCTCCATGTTCCTTCTAGAGCGGCTCCGTAGAGCTCTCGCTGGGGAAACTGAGGCAGGAGGAGGTGGTGGTTTGTCCTGGGTCAGGGCACGGCAACGAGCTGGAATAAAACACCAGGAATTAACACCCAACATGAAGGGGCTGGGGACCTCTCTGCGTGGGGGTGCCCACACTGCTGAGCCACGGCCCCGCGGCTTGACAGGTGTTGCCAGGCACCCGTAGCTGCCTCCACCCAGCACTTCCAGGAGGGGAATTTGCCTCTCAGTGTGTTTTTTTCTCGTTGGCACCTTCATTTAGCATTGATGCCGAGGCAACAAGATAATGCTTGAGCTATGCAAAAACCTGTAGCTATGCAGAAAGAAGGAGTTACTTTGTAACAGGGTATTTAAACGAAGCGCTTTTTAGTAATCAGCAAATTAGCAGAACAAGCTGACTGCAAAAAGCTAACCACTGGCTATTTGAGCAGACAATGTTATAGAGCATGCGCAGGGAAGAGGGGTGAAAACTTCAAGCCCGAGGAAGACTTATGAGCCTTCATCAAAAACGACCACCAGGAGGCTGACGGCCACCTCGTTCAGGAACCGCGCGTGTGCTGCAAGGGCTGACATAATCCTGTGATTAGAAAATATGTTGCAATATGAAGGTTAAGAAAGTATAATGTGCACATTAAGTAAAAAAAAGTATAAAAGCTGGTACTGTGCGAAGAATGGACGAGTGAGTTTGTGGTGGAGTTGTCCCCCTCACTCCCGGCCTCGAATAAACCAATACCTGCTCTGTGGGCCTCATACTATGTTATCTTGCCTAGTTTTCATGCATCAGCAACCAGGAGGTCCCTGGCACGAGGGAGTGTCTGGAGGAGGTGAGAGCAAAGGCACTGCCAGTGCCCGATTGTCCCTCTGTTCACAAACACCGTCCACGTGTCCCTGGAGCAGCGGTGGAGATGATGCACCGCGTGCTGGGGGAGCATTCCTGCAGAAGGCGCCGTCCCAGAGCATATCCTGGGATGCTCCCGGGGAGGGCGAGGCTTGGGGCGCTGCCTGGATCCAACGCCCTGCTCCAACGGGCCAGACGTGCCCGAGCAGCTCCTGCAGCCTCCTGCCTGCACCCGCACGGCCTCGGCACCTGTGGGGGGACGCAGCCTGCGGGGTCTGCCCTCGCCTACCAACTGGGATTTTCCAGCTCAGCCCATTGTGTGAATCTGGGCTTAGGGCAGCCCTCTGGCTCCCAGACTGTGTGCTTCTCTTGGCCCTTCTCCCTCCACCAGCTCCTTGTCTTTCTTGCTCCAGGAGCCGTTTGAAAAATGCAGGACTGTAACTGAGCGCCATGGAACAAGCCAAACACTCATTCCTTCCGTGCAGAGCCGAACGAAGATGCCTTTAGCGTGGAGCAGGAGCCACCCTGGGGCTGGGTTCAGGCCAGCAGGTTCAGGTGGCTGCAGGCTTGGTGACCCTGTTCCAGTCTGTCACCTCCCTTCCTACTATCCCATTTATTTCCCTACATTTTGGAGTTTGTTGCTGCCGGGTGCATGAGGAAACAAGGTGAGATTTCCAAATCAGAGCAGGCCCTGCCGACTGGCCACACCAGTGATATAAGGGAATCTGGGTGCCCACAGGAATGCTGGGAATTTCCCCTGCATCCCTGAAGCCCTAACCCAGCACCAGGACCATCTGCCGACAGCGAGCAGTGACACCCGGAAGCGTTTTGGCTTTGTCCGTGCGAGCACCTCGGGCCGTGTACGCATCCAGGCTGCTCAGCCGGCACCGCGGGCTGAACCGGCACCTGGGACGTCACCGGGCACCGTCACGCTGTGTGACGCAGCCTGGCATGGAGGAATGCCCCGTGGTTTCGATCCCATGTGAGCGCTGAGTTGCCTCGGAGGGCGTCCTCGCCCGGCGCTGACTCAGCAGCAGCCGCCGCATGCAGAACCGCTCCAGCACCCTCCAGCCGCCGGCACGGGGGGAGACGGGGAGGACGTGGCTGGGGAGCAGGAGGCGTGGAGACATCAAGACACCATCGGGATACCCTCGGAAAGAGAGCAGGGAGAAGAAGCGTGGCAGCTGATCCGTGCCGAGGAGGCTCCCATGCCGCAGGGCTGATCCAGGTGGGTGGCGGAGGTGGTGCTGGTCCCCTGCTGGTCCAGTGCCAGCAGAATGGGGCTGGGTGAGCCGGTGAAGGGGTCATAACCGTGTACCTCTGGAGCAACTTCTCCAGGGAGGAGGTGACCTGGTGTGCCATGTGAACGTGGCTGGACTGCCCACTCCAGGAGGGAGAGCAGCTGGGGCCACACTGGGCAATGCCCAGAGCTCAGATCCCCGCGCTCCGACTGGGTTTGGGGCATGGGATTATGCTGCCGTGTTTCTGGAGCTGTTCGGAGGGCGGCTCCGCTCGGCTCGGCTTGGCTCGATGCAGCCAAGCTCGGTGTGGCCGTGCCAGGGCAGCGGCTCAGCACCGCAGGAATGTGGAGCAGCAGGTTGTAACCGGCCGGGCTGTCCATGCTGGGGAGGGGACCCCAAGCTGGCCACAGTCGGCTGTTCCAGGGGTCCCGTGTCCTTGTCCCTGCACTTCGACAGCCGTGGCTTGGCTGAGCATCTGGTACAAGGCTGAGCTCCAGTGCCTGACATGGGGACATTTTCCCGCTTTGCTTTGCCTGGGGGGCACTTTTGCACTCCTGTGCTGAGTCGGGGAGCCCTCCCTGTGCTGGGCACAGGTACAAGGACAGTGAAGCTGGCCATTGGCGCAGGGGCTGGGCAGCACTGGACCCGAGGGGTCGGGCAAAGGGGTGCAAAGAGCTGCCCGGGGAGGAGGCAGGAGGATTTGTGCCGGTCCTGGGACCATTCTCAGCTGTCGCCACGCCTGGCCGCCCCCCTGCAGACATTTTCCAGGTCAGGAGGCAGCATGTCGCCCCAGGCAGGGGACGAGGACGGGGACAGGGACAGCCAGTCTCCCCCAGGCCACTCGTCTGTCACAGCGTGTCAGGGGGATGCACCGTGTGCTGTGCAGGGACCCTGCTGGGGTCCGGATTCTGGGGGTGCTGGGGCTGACACGTTGGCACCCGTGGGCTGGCAGGGGGTGCAGACATGGTTCAGCTGTGGCTCAGCCATGGCTCGGCGGGGCTGTGGGTGCCAGGGCTGGCTCCTGCCGCCGGCGGTCAGTGCTGGGACAGGCGCTGGGCTGCTCCCAGGAAGTTTGTGCAGGCAGGTGAGCGGGTGACGGTGGCAGCCGCCTGCTCGGGGCTGCCATGGAAGCGAGTGAGGCCACAGCACACCGGCCCCCGTCCTGCCCACCACTGCACCGGGTGAGTGCTGGGGCTTGCTGTCACATCCTCAGGGCTCATCAGTGCCCCAAATCGGGACCCTCAGGGGGAATCTCAGAGCAGCTTGGGAAAGGGGTGGGGAAAAGGGTCTGACCCACATATTCCTCTGTGTGCCCTGCCATTGCCGAGCCCCTCTGGATATTGGGGCCACTCTGGGTGTGCGCACCCCTGGTCAGGGGACTGCAGAAGGGTGCAGGGCTGGTTTGGGTGCCCTCCCCCCCCTTTTCGCTGTGGGCGGGCTGATGGCTCTGCGTGGCCGTTGTGGCGGCTGCGCTTGTTGGGGTTGGCAGGGACCCAAGGACACGGGGTGCACAGGGCCCCACGCTGCTCCGAGCACACCGCGGCTGGGGAATCACGAGTGGAAACAAACCCCCGTGAACTCCACGTACTTTCCAAGGAGCTCCAGGATGGGAGCAGGGAGCCTGGGTGCAGCCCCGGAGCTTGCGAGAGGGCTGAGAACTGAGGGAACAGCAGAGGGAGTGGAGCACCGAATCCACCAGCCCGGCAGGGTGGTGGGTGATGGAACCCTGGGCATGGGGAATGCACCCCTGGGAGCAGGCAATGCACCCCTGGGCACGGGTGATGCAAGGATGTAGATGAGACACCCCTGGGAGAAATCAGTGCTTCCCTGGGAGTGGGTGATGCACGCCTGAGTGAAGGAAATGCACCCCCGGATGTGGGCAGTGCACTCCTGAGCACGGACGATGGGCACATGCAATGCACCCCTTGATGCGGGCGATGCTCCCCCGGCACCTGCGACCTGTGCAGAGCATCAGTGAGGGGTGCTTGGCTCTCTCCGCCCCCCTCGCTCCCCAGGGTGCCCCTCGCCCGCGACCGGGGCGCCCTCCCCGCCGGCGCCATTGGCCCCGGTGCGGTTTGAAGCAGGCGTGCGGCGCGGATTGGCCGGAGGAGTGTCGGGGAGGCTCGGCGGTGGCGGCGGAGGCGTGGCGACCGCCTTCAAATAGGCAGCCCGGAGCCGGCGGCGCAGCCAGTGCACAGCCCGGGTTGTCTTTGTCTGCCGTGGGGCCGGGGCGCGGGCAGGGGCAGCATCGCCGCCGCTCTCACTCCGGCCCCGCTCTCACTCCGGCCCCTCTTCGCAGCCGGCGGCACCTGAGCCCCTCGCTGCCCGTGGCGGCCGCCCACCCCGTGTCCCTGTGCCGGCACAGAGGATGCCCGTCGAGGCGCTGCAAGCCGGTGACACCATGAAGGGGGTGACGGTGACGGCGCCTTTCACCTCGGCCATGCCCGTCCGCATCCTCCGCAAAGGGCCCGCGTATTTCCGTCGGCACGCCGAGCCGGGGGCCGGGAAGCCCAGCGCAGTGGAGAGGCTGGAGGCCGACAAGGCTAAGTACGTGAAGAGCCAGAGGGTCGCCAGCACCAAGCAGGAGCCGGTGAAGCCACTGCTGCTCAAGCAGCCCCTCTTCACCCCCGGGGTGCGCCGGGCTGTTCTCACCCCCAGCCGCAGGGCACCCCCGGGGCCGCGTCGCGCCGATGCTGCCAGCCCGAAGACGTCCCTTGACCTGGAGATCCTCAACAACCTCATCAACCTCTGTGACAGCCCCTTCCCTAAGGCGGAGAGCCCGCTGGGCAGGGAGTGCAGGTGGCGGGCGGAAGCGCCGGCGGTGGAGGGGGCTGTCAAGCTACCGGAGAGCCCGGCCACCACCAAGCCCCCCGGCAGTGTGGCCGTGCGGAGAGTGGACGTCCGTCCCTGTGGAGCTCCGCGGAGCCCAGTGACACCGGTGCCTGCATCCCCCATCCCAGGTGGGCTGCCTGTGACCCCGTCCCGGAGCTCACCCGCCCGACCCGAGAGCGCCCGCCGGCAGCCGCTGCTGCACCGCTCCAAGTCGGACCTGAGCGACCGGCTCTCGCGGGCCACCGCCGACCTGGAGCGCTTCTTCAACTACTGTGGCCTTGACCCCGAGGAGATGCAGGACATGGGGGCTGAGCGCTTCGCCCGCGCCAGCTCCGACATCGTGTCCCTCAAGTTCCACAGCGTGAGCACGGCCAGCTCGGAGGGTGGCCACTCGCCACCCAGCGCTGCCACGCCGGAGGGGCGGCCGGCCGAGCGCGTGCCCTACGGCATCTCCATCATCGAGCGCAACGCCCGCGTCATCAAGTGGCTCTACGGGCTGCGCCAGGCCAGGGAGCCCCAGCAGGTCTCTGATGTGTAGCAGTGCCACGGTGGGCACCGGGGATGGGTTGCTCATAAGTGGGCAATGCTGGATGGGGACAGAGCACAGGCTGTGCCCTGGGAGGAGCAGGGACCTCTTGGGGGTGACAGGACCCTTGAACTCAGCCCTGCTGT
The DNA here is from genome assembly GCF_009650955.1 of Corvus moneduloides. Classification (NCBI taxonomy): domain Eukaryota; kingdom Metazoa; phylum Chordata; class Aves; order Passeriformes; family Corvidae; genus Corvus; species Corvus moneduloides. The sequence continues at coordinate 7,852,345 of NC_045492.1, forward strand.
GCTGCAGCATCACCGGCCCGATGTGGTCACCAGGGATCCATTGTCAGAGCCCTGTGCCAGCACTGGAGAGCCAGGTCCCTACAAGCCCGTGGGAAGGCAGAGGACACGTGTCCCTGGGTGTGTGGCTGGTCCCCAACACCCACGGGGCCTCATGTGTGGCTGCCCTGCCTGCACTGCTGGCAGCTCCTGCCTGTCCTGCTCCTCACCAGCACCCATGGGTGGGGTGCAAGGGGCTGGTTCCCCCTGCATGGAACAGGGACACTGCACCGAGGAAGGAGCTGCCCCCTTGCAGCCTCCACCGAGAGGGTCCCACTGCCTGGGGTGGTGGTCACATCCTGGTGGTCCCAGCTCATTGCTGAAGAAAAGCCTGGTGCTTTGAGGGGTGAGGGGGAAACCTGACCCCCTACTTCAAGCTGCCCAGGGCTGTGTGTCTGTGTGAGTGTCTGTGGGTGCCTGCGTTCCCCCCCCCCAGCTGCCAGTGGGCACAAAGCTCCCACCATGCTGGGCCCGGTATTTATGAAGACAACAGTTCCTGTTTTCTACTCTTTTTTCTAATGTTTGATCTGTAAATAATAATAATGATAATGCAACTGGTTTTATTAAACGCCTGTGTTTTGGAGGCTGTGTGTTGTCTCTTGAGGCGGTGGAGGTCGGGATGGGACAGGGACCCTTGGGGTGCCATAGCTCTGCAGGGCTGTGGGTGCTGAGCCGATGGGTGCTGGAAGGGAATCATGGGTTCCGTGCTGCCGTGTGCCAGCGCGGGGCCCAGCGGGCACGGCAGGGCGGCGGTTGGGTCTGGCAGGTCCCGGCAGAGCCCCAGCTGTTGGGATTTCCCTCTGTGCCATGCACCCTCCCCTGCCTCCTTCCCTCACTCTGGCAAAGCTTGGCCAGGTCCCAGCCCTTCAAGAACGGGGAGATGGGAGCGGCAATAGCAGAGACCTCCCAGGTGGGCTGGGATCAAAGTCGGCGCAGGGAGCGCTTTGAAGATGAAAAGCCCCGTGTGTTCTCCCAGGCCAGCCTCGCATGGCACCGCAGCCCTCCTGGCACCTCAGGTTCCACCTGTGCCCTGTGGTCCCCGTGCTCCGGATGCGTCCCATGCAGGCACATGTCTGCGGGAGAAGGTGACATCAAAGCCACCAGCAAGCGGATGCACACAGGGGACCCTACCTGGACCCTGGGCTTGCCGCTGCCTCCCTTCAGTGCCAGCCCCCTTAGGCAGCTGCTGGCCAAGGCAGCACCAGGGGCCCCTTGACCAGGGCTTCCATCCAGCACTTGGGGTCCCCAGAAAAGCTCTCATAAAGAAGAATTTACCACCCCAGCTTGATTCCTGGGCTGTTGTGTGTCCACCCAGATCCCCTGCCTGGGGTGCAGGATCCGACTCCTGCTGGGGTATTGTTAGGTCCAGCTGCTGGGAATGTGGAGGGCAGGACGTGGTGACAGGACATGGTCACAGGACATGGGGATGGTATCTGGCTGTGACTCAGGCTGAGGAAGTGCTCTGGGGAGGACACACACACCCAGGGGATCCTTAATGATGGCACATGGGGCACTGGGTGCCTTCCCAAGGAAAATACCCTGGAAACCAGAGGGTGACAGGGACCCGAGGCACTCGCTTGGGGACAGGCTTTGCCCTTGGGGAAATCTCTGAGGGAACCAGATCCTTGCTCGTGGCTGGGACCGGCTGTGCTGCCGGATTCCTCAGCATGGTGTGTCCCAGGGCTTGGTCTAAATTTGCTTCTATGGCTAAGGAGAAGGGGAGGGCCCCCACCAGTCCCCAGCCAGGCAGCGGCTGAGCAGCCACATGTCCCTGAGGTGCTGCCAGTCCTTGGTGTGGCTCTGGTGTCCCATGTCCTGCATGAATGGGACCTGACATGGCCATCCAAAGCCCTGGGTGCTCATACGTGCATGCATGATCCTGTGCATGCAGGATGTGTGTGTCTGTGTGTCCATGCCCTCACGTGTTTGTGAGCAGTGTTTCGATGTGCACACACAGATGCACAGACAGCAGCCGTGTTCCTGAGGCAGAAGTCTCCATCTGACCCCTGCCCATGGGACTGCCAGCATGAAACCCTGGCACAGACGTGTTCAGATGTGCGTGTTCCCCCCCGGAATGCCCTCCCCCCCATCGCCTGTCCCCACTGGGGACAGCAGGACAGCGCTGTGCTCCCTATCGCTTTCCCTGGCAGCTGCTTCCCGGTGGCTCCGGTTTCATGGGGAGTGCAGCTGAGCCCATCAGTTATTTCCAGAGAGGACGGACAGCCGGGGAAATGTCCATCACCCTCACCCTCTGTGCTGAGATTCCCCATGGGTGCCCCTTGTGCAGGCAGGAGGTGCAGGCAGGCAGCCAGGACAGAAGGAAAACCGGCAGCGCCGCCCCCTGTGTTTTCCATTTTTTAATTATTCCCCACTGATGAGCATCTTCTGGAAGCGCCAACAACGTCACGTGCTTTAATCAGTGTTAATTAGCGGGTGCCTCGGGACAGTGATGAGGGCAGGCAGCAGGAGCCCCCCCGCTGCTGCGTGCATAGCCGGTGTTGGTGCCAGCACCCACCACCTCCCGCCTCCCAGCCCTTTTAACCCACAGCCCCCTCCCCACCCACGACCCCCCAGCCCCTCCCTGCCCATCCTGGGGCCCTGCCAGCCCCTGCCAGCACAGTGTCTGCTCCCAGCAAGCGCCGTCCAGAAATGGGCCACTGACCATCCCAGGACTGGTCCCCATGAGGGTCCCTAAGGACATCCCCTGCTGTTCCCGTCCTCTCTGAGAGCTGGAGAAACCCAGCTCCATCTCGTGAGGAGCAGTGCCTGTCCTGCCATACATGGGGACAGTGGCTCAGGCCATGCTTTGTCAGGCCATGCATGACAGCCTGTGGCCCTCTGCATGGCTGTGTCTGGACAAAAGGGGAAGGAGGGATGCCACCAGCCCCCCATGCTCATGAGGATTCCTGTCCCACCCCAGCCCCTCTAATCCTGCAGGAGAACAGGATGGTGGGGGATTTACAATATCCAAAACCAGTGAAAAGGCAAAGCCCCCATCATTTCTGGGGCCCCTCTGAATGCACATGGTCCCAGCGATTTTCAGAGCCCCATCACTGGGGGGATCTTGGACCCTGTCCCCAAGACAAAACCCTGAGGCCCAGCAGAAATTCAGAGAGAGAAGCTGAGGCAGGATCAGGGGGTTTCCATATGCTGAGCCCACTTTGGCAGGTTTGGCTTTGTTCCCCTCCAGCTCCTGCAGCTCCAGCTCCTGCAGCGCCCTTCACCCCTGCCCACGGTTCCCCTCCAGCATGGCTGTGGTGACACTGCAGGCTTCTGAAAAATGGGATAAACAAGAGTGAAAAATATAACTCATGGCAAAAGTTCCCTGCAGCAGCTGGGGCATCTTAGCTGCCTCTAACCATCCCTCGTCCCGGACTTCTCCCTCAGCGCTGGCACTGGCCACAGGCACGTTAGAAGCTGGTGGGTCGGATCATCATGCGGGTGCCCTTTAGGGAGTAGCTGGGCCCCTGGAAGTGGTGCCAGCGGATGCCATTGAGCTTGCGGATGTTGTTCCGGGCTGGGTAGTAGATGCCATTCAGGTTGGAGAGGCCACAGGCATCAAACCACCATCCTGTGGGAAGGGAACAGGGCGGGAGGGTGGCATCGCAGGCTGGCACCCACGGGTGCTATGTGGGGGTGTCCCCCTGCTCCACTCACCTCCCGAGAGCATCTGGGCGCACTTGCAGAGACAGTTGTCGTTGTCAGCGTCACGGGTGCTGAATTGGGTGCCCTGCAGTGCCAGGCCGCTCTGCTGCCCAGCCGTGCCACTGTAGTCCTGCAGCGACAGCCTGTGCCCAGCAGGAGCACAGCCACTGTCACTGCTGGCTGCCGGGGCAGGCCACAGAGCCCTCAGCACTGCTCAGGGGCTGCCAGGAGCTGAACACAGCACAGAGGGATGCGGGCAGAGATCCTGCGGTTCCAGCTTGGCCTCCTGTCCTTGGTCCCCAAGGGTGGAGGTTGTGCTATGCTGGGGCAGAGAGGACCCCCCGAGTCTCCTCCCGTCCTCTTGCTGGGGGTCAGCTCAGTGCATGCATGGGATGGATGGTGCAGGGGATGTCTGGGGTCTGGTTCCACCTCCAGCCCATCAGTGAAGTCCCCCAGCTGCTGTCCACTCTCCTGCCCATGGCCAGGAGCACACGGTCATGGCAAGCTGGGCATCAGGAGTGCAGCATCCCTCCCTAGACGTGCACAGCCTGGGGATGCCCAACACCCCTGGGAATGTCTGGTGGCCACAGCTGCATCACCTCCCTTGCCCAAACAATGAGCCCCAGTGCGAGTGCCCAGGTTGCTGCCTGGGATAGGAACTCCCACTGGGATGGCAAATCCCACTGCCTTGATGCGATTTTATACATTAAAAATCTACTTCTCAGGAGCCCAGGGAGAGATGAAAGTGTCCCAGCAACGTGCCCAGCACCTGGCATCATAACTATACCAGGACAACTCAGCAAAGCCTATGGTGATCCTGCACCTCCCTGGGGCACACATCCAGCCCTTGCCCCTGGCCACTGCTGCCCACAGGGCCTGGGGACAGTCAGAGATGGGGAGTGCTGGGTGGCCATCCCCACAGTGCCTCTCTCCTACCTGTAAAACTGCCGCTCACTCCCCAGCTGGAATTTCCTGTAGTGGGCATACACCTGGCTGCCCTCCCAGTCCTGCAGCTCGACCCTCAGGGCGTAGGGCACCCGGCTTGTCAGCAGGTGCACGGCCTCGTTCCCCAGCCAGTATTCCCCTGCCACGTCCCCGAAGCCCTGTGGAGCAGCAGGGTGGATGACTTCAAGGTGCCTGGGGTGCCCCCAGGGTGTCCCCCTCCCTGGTCAGGCACACACCTGCTTGTACTCCCTCCAGCTCCTCTGGAAGCTGAGGCTGCCGTTGGCACGAATCTGGATGATGGTCCAGCCCCCTCGTTCCGTCTCCATGTCACAGTACACCTGCAAGGGGAGTGAGGGACAGGCTGGGGGTGCCTTGGAGTGGGCGGCCAGGTGCATCCCTGCCAGGCTGGGCAGCTCAGCGCGGGTGCTCTATGGGTACTGGGGCTGGCTGAGGGGCTGGTGAGGGTGTGCCGTGCCCAGTGCCTGGTTGGGGGGAGGTCTCTCCTCCCTCCATGGCTGTGGGCAGGGGCTGGAGTCTGGTGCTCATAGGTCAGGGTACCTTTAAAATCAGTTTTATACCCTCATTTGGAAGGCCGTGCTTTCACCCCATGGATGCTGTCTTCGCCCCTGTGCAGCCCCCAAGGCTGGATGGGGTGGAGAAACTGCTCTGGGATGTGCCAGGCAACAGGGATCTGGTGTGGGGCTGGTGTGCACTGGGTGGGCAACACTCTGGGCTGCTGCAGGGAAGCCCTCTCTGGACTGTGCTCACCTTTTTGGGCTCACTGAGGTTGGCAATGTGCAGGGTGTAGATGCCACTGGTGCGTATGCCCGCCCGGCGCACCTCGGCACAGTCCTGGAATTGCTGCTCCTGGCCAGGTGATACGGCTGTGGCAGAGAGGACAGTGAGAAGGCAGAAACCCTAATGACCCTGCAGCCCTGCCTGGTTTTGCTGCTTTTCCCTCTCCCTTTGGATGCCTTTGTGCTCACAGATTATTTTTTTCCTTCTGCGCCATCTCCGGAGGGCTGGGCAAGGCAGCTGTGCCACTGGGGCTGCTGCCAGCCTAGACCCAGGGGTTTGCCATGGCTGGGAATGGTATCAGGCTGTGGACCCACTCCCTGGGGCTCCAAGCTGCTCCTTGGTAGCAATGAGTGGATCATTTTCTAGTGGAAGGTGTTCCTGCCCATGGCAGGGTGTTGGAAAGAGGTGAGCTTTAAGATCCCTTCCAACCCAAACCATTCTATGATTGAACAATTCTGTGATTTTTGAGGTGAAGTCACTCAAGCTGAGCAGACCACAGGGGCACCCTGACACCCTCCTGGAAGGATGAGGAGGTTTCCCACTGCCCCCACTCTGCCCGCACACACCGCTCACCTCTGCCCTGGGAGACGAGGTGCACCAGGCTCTGGACAGACTGGAGGAGCTGGAGCTGCTGGCGCTGGAGCAGGCTGGTGTTGGCACTGGCAGCCAGCAGCGTCCTTTCCATCTCCTCGATGGTGCCACTCTGCCGGCTCAGCAGCCGCTGCAGCTTCTCCTTCTCCAAGTGGGCCCCCGCCAGCTCCGCCTGCTGCTTCGTCTCCATCTCCAGCACCCGCACCTCCAGGATGCTGGGAGTGGGATGCAGTGGTGATGGGGTGGCAGAGTGGAGCCAGCTGCAGCTGCGGTGTCCCAGCGTGTCTGCAGGGACCCACTGCTGTCCCCATCCCCTGCTGCACCCCCTGAATTGTACCCTTACACCTGGGATGTGGCCAGCCAGGGGAACTCAAAGCCCAAGAAACCCTGCTGGGGTTATGCAGGGACCCCAGCCAGCACCTGGAGGGGTTCAAGCCCCCTCAAAGCGCAGTGTGAGGTGGGAGAGACCGGCCTCCTTGGGCGGTCCAAGGGCTGTGGGGGTCCCTGAGCTGCCCCAGCCCCTACTTGTTTCTGTTCTGCAGCTTGTGGATCTCGTTGGTCTGCAGCAGCAGCTGCTTCTCCAGCTTGGTGGTGGACAGGGAATTCTCCTGGAGCTGCATCTCGATGCGCCACGTCTGATTCAGCACCTGCCTCGGGAGCAGAGGGGAGTGTTGGCATCAGCAGCCAGAGCCACACACACCCCTGGTATCACTGGGCTGGCCGGTCTCTGGCACACAGCCCTGGTACCTCTGCCACTGGGCATTAAACCCTGTGTCACCTCAGGGAATTGCTTTTATCTGCAGACAAATCATGCCATCCACCACGGTCTCAGGGTGGTGGGGATGTTGGGACACACAGGCCACGGGCCATACCTGGGCCTCCACATCAGTGAGCTTGCGGCTCTGCTCGGCGCTGCGGTTGAGGAGGGAGCTGCCGATCTCCAGCATGGTGGCGGTCTGGTTCTGCGCTGCCGTCTGCCGCAGCTCCGCCATCTCCGGCTTCATGCTGCTCTGGATGTAGCTCTCCAGCTGTGCAGGGAAGTGGGGATGCAGTGGGTCATTTGGGCACCTCTCTGGTGTCTCAGCATCCCAGCTGAGCCTGGCACCACTGGGCACAGCCTCCAGGCACAGCCCTGTGTCTCTGCATAGCTCGACCCACCTCAGGGCCCTTGGAATCTTATCAGAGGACAGAGCGAGATGAGCTGCTGCAGGGGAGGCTCCTCAGGCACCGGCTGCCAAGTTTCCTGGGCTGTGGTACCAGCTGGGGCCTGGCACGGGCTTCTGTATGCCCAGGTGTGCTGGTGAGCTGGGTGCCGAGCAGCCAGGCAGCGAGTGGCTGGCATTGGCATCAGCACTGACATCAGCATCAGCTGCCAGCCCCCAACCACTGGTTTCGCAGGGCTGAGGATATGGAGGGTGAGGGGACACCATCAGCCAGGGAAGGTGGCTGTCCGGCACCCGGTGCTGCCCCACCATGTGGAAGTACTCGGGGCTGGGAAGGAGCTGGCTGCCGCCACAGCTCGGACACAGCTGAGATGACGCTTCCGCTTTCCCAGCCCGCGGGGGAGCCGCCTTTCCCAAAGGCTTTGCTATTTCTGGCAGCCCTGCCATGAGGTTCCCATTCAGCCCCTCCCCAGGGTGATGGCCTCGGTGGGGGCACGGTCCCTCGGCGGGGGCCACGGGGAGCGGAAGGGGCCGCGCTGCCGCCCACGCTGGGAAAGCAGCCCCTGAGAGCAGGAGGGACGGGGGCTGCCCAGCTCCCTGCACCCCACAGATCCTGCTGTCCTGCAATGCCCAGCTCCCACTCCCTGCCTGAGCTCCCCAGTGCTGCAGGCAGAGCCCCACATCCCCCTGCATCTTGCGGGGTTGTGGACCAGAACCAGCAGGGCTGGGATGCTGCTCTCTGGGCGGTGTGGAAAGCAGGCAGTGGTGACAGGATGTTCTGCACCACGGTGGGAATGCCGTGGTGCTGGGATGCTCGGCACTGTGTTGGGCGGGCAGCAGTGCTGGGATGTTTGTTTGATGATCATGATGGGCAGCAGTACCAGGGTGTTCAGCACCATGGCAGGCAGCAGCATTGGGATACTCAGTGTGGGAGTGGGGCCGGCAGCGGGCCAGGGCACAGGGCTCTGCACTTGTTTGGCATGATGAAATCCCACTGTTCCCTCCTCCCTGGCATCAGGCAATGGCAAAACCATCACCCCACTGTCAGCACTCATGTGGGGCAGGAGGGTCTCGGGGTGGGAAGGTCCCAGGGCTGACCATCCCAGCCAGCATTGCCTGCACCCCCTTCCCTGGGGATTTTCCCTCGCAGGAACATGCTCTCAGGGAGGAAGCGGGGAGAGGTCGGAGAGCCATGTCTGGAAAACATTTCCCCGAGCTTAGGGATTGCTGGAGAGTTTCCCTTTAACCACGTCGTTAATCTTGTTGCTTCACAGGGCTTGGGGAGGCCTTTTCTCCCTCTCAGTCTTGCTTTTCGCTTTTTTTTTTTTAAATAAACATATCTGTGAGCCGAGGGCAGAACATACCCACGGAAAAGGTCAGGCTGGCACGAGGAAGGCTGAGAGCTCTGGAGACGGAGCCCTGGATCCTGGCTCCAGCAGCTCCCTGGGAGCTGGAGAGGGGCACAGTGTCCCCAGCCATGGGTGGCATAGGGGACACAAGTGGGACAGGCTGTGCCAAGGACAGGGAATCCTTGATCCCCCCTCCTTCATCTCATGGGTGCTGATGTGAGCTGGGCTCTCCTGAGCTCAGAGACTCATTTCTCCACCGTAAGTGCAGAGCTGGTGGGAAAGCTGTGGTGCAGTTTTGGTCACCCCAAAACATCACCGTGGAGCAGGAGGAAACTCAGCCACTTGCTGTCCCCGTGCTGGGATCCCATTGCCCACACCTGGATCATCCTGTACTGCCTTCTTGCAGCCACATCCCTCCCCTGTCCCAGTTCCTATCCTGGCCTGGCATTTCTAAACATTCCACAAGCACTGGCTGGGGGATCCTTGAGCTACACATGGGTGGAAAACCCACACCCCTGCACCCATCCCAGGGTGAGCAGCACCAGCCCCTGTGCCTCAGGCACCTCAGAGCTGCCAAACTGCCACTGAAGATCCCCTCCAACCCCATGTCCCCCCCTAGACCCAGCGGCACAATCAAATGTTTGTGTTTGAACTGAAATTAATTCCTCCTGAGACAGGAGCAGCCAAAGTGTCCTTGTGTGCTGGGTCCTTGCCATGTCCCAAGCAAGGGGTGCTGAGTGGACCAGCTCCCCAGTGCCGTGGGTGGGGGTCCTGGAGGAAGCTGGTGCTGGAGATGCCTGAGGGGGTCTGGGGAGCCCTGTTGGGTACCAGGAGATCTCCCAATTTCTTAGCACGCTCCAGGGCTCCCCATGCCAGGGCAGAGCAGACGGGGATGCAACATTGTTTACGACCTGTCCCTGAACCCAATGCCTCATTTGAGCCCTCGCTTGTTTGTTCAGGGCTGGAGTCTGACCAAAACAAGCGTTCTTGGGCAGCTCTGCTGAAATTTGGGAAGCTGAGGAACAACAGCAAAAATCATAGCTTCAAGCTGCCTCTGAAAGGAGAGAGCCATGCTGCAGGATGGGGCGGGATGGGACGGGATGGGGTGGGATTGTTGTGATGGGATGGATGGATAGAACAGGATGGGGATGGGGATGGGGATGGGGATGGGGATGGGGTACTGGCTGCTCAGTGCTTCACTGCCTTGTGCTCTTTGTGCCTGTGGTGAGGGGCATTGGTGCCCACAGCTGTCCAGATGTGCAGTCCCACTTTGCCTGTGGCTGAGTGCTCTGGACAGGGCCATGTGCACCCGTGGTGGGACCCCAGTCCCCTGCCTTGCTTGGCTGTACAAAGGCTGCCCTCATCCCGAGGGAAGCTCAGAGCTGGCCTGGGCACACAGGGCACAAAGACACCAGAGCACAGGGACACCAAGGCAGAGAGCTGAGGGCACAGGGACCTCAGGATGGTGTGCACCCAGCAGGTCCACAGTGATGGAGATTCAGTGCCACCAGCCAGGTTGTCATTGGCCCTGCTGACCCTTCTGCAACACCCTGGGCTGGCTTCCAGCAGAGCCACAGTTCAGCGTTTTCCCAGCTCCTGAGGAATTTGTTCTCTAGGATGGCTGAGGGGACAAGGAACAACGTCCTGCACGTCCCTGCTGCCCGCACTGTCCCCCACAGCCAGGGTGGCTACCCAAGCAGTGTGGCTGGCACAGACCATCCCCAGGACCCCCACTCAGTGTGTTGGCCCCCTCCCAATCCCTGAGGGCTGTGGGGGCTCGGCACAGGGACATCACCCAGGAAATGGGAGTGCACAGGCACACAGGTCCCATTGCAGCCTGGCGGGACACCACAGGACATGCATGTGGCTCTGCTGGGTCAGTGACAGCTGGGGACAAGCTGCTTCCCCTCTTATCAGCACAGGTACCCAGTGTTCCTGGCACGGCCCCCCAGGGATGTGTCCCCTGGGACGAGCTATTCCTGGGTCTGACAAAGGCAGCTGCAGTCAGCTGGTGGGGGCTCCAGGAAGGAAATGCTGCTTCCTGCCTCAGGCATTGGGGACGGGGCGAGCCAGTGGGGGGCTGGGGGTGGCAACCGTGTGGGTACACAGCCCCACTGGTGTGGCACCCCACTGCCCCCACCCTGCACCACCCACAGGCCACCCAGGAGCCATGGGTCCCACACACAGTCTCACCAAGTGCTGGGAGATATTCCAGAGCCTGTAAGAGGGAAAATGATGAAGCTGGAGAGATTTTGGTGGCCCCTGCCCTCGGGACCCTCGCCCTGCCACTGGCCAAACCCCTTCCCAGTATCCTCGCCCAGAACCTGGAATGCTGATCCCCAAGGGATGCTTGGCATGGCTAACACAGCCAGGACCACGAGGAGCCCTATGGCAATGATGGGCAGGGAATACAGCCTCAGTGGGAAGTGATCTGGGTGAGTGATCTGCAGCACCCATGAGCTGCAGCACCTGCAGAACCCTCAGCACACATCCCCTCCATACAGACAGTGCCTGATGCCAGCTGCACCCCTGCAGGGAAAAGCTGACCTGGATGCTCAGGTGGGCACAGGCCCCAGTGCCCACAGCTGTACCACAGGGATGCTGCATGCGTGGGTGCTGGACACAGATCCCTGGCCACAGCCCCCCGCTGCCTGTCCCCCCACACACACCCCCCCCACACACCCCACACCCCACACACCCCACACACCCCACACCCTACCTTCAGCAGCCACTGGGTGCTGTTCTCCAGGATCCTCTCGAGGTGCCGCAAGCGCTGGGCAGCCCCGTGCCCGGCGGTGCCGGCCGGCGAGTCCCGCTGGAGCAGCACGCTGGCCGGGCCGGGGACAGGAGCGGGGGCGGCCGGGCAGGGCAGCGGGTCGGCCTCGGGCAGCACGAAGGTGTAGCTGCAGCGGCCGTGCTGCACGCGGTGGTAGCGCCGGCGGCCGCCGCCCTCCAGCGCCCGGCGCTGGGCTCCGGCAGCGCACAGAGCCGTCGTGGCACAGGTCAGGGCCACGAGGCCGAGGCTGAGCGCCCGCATGGCGCGGGGGTCCCCGCGGGACCGGGATGCCACGGCGGGGGATGCGCCGGCAGCTTGCTCCGTGCAGGGATGGGTCAGTGGGCGCTCGCCGCCGCGTCCAAGCGCGGCGATTTCGGCATTTCCTCCCTCTGAGCCGGCGCTGGCCGCCCCGGCCTTTTATCGCCAGCCCTCGCAGGGGGAGAGGGGAGAAAAAAAAAAAAAAAAAAGAAAAACAAAGGAAAAAATCTGTTTAAAAACAATACTTCTATCTTTTTTCTTTCCTCTGAGTCCACTGCGGGGAGATCAAGTTTCACACGTGATCTATAAATGTCTCACACACACTCACACACACTCCCACAGGCAGCCCCGTCCCTCCCCCGGCCGTTCTCTGCACAACTCACTGCACCTCCCGGGATGGGCAGCACCACGGCAGCACCGAGCCCTCCCACCCTCCAGCCCTGCACCCTGCGAGTCCCCCCGATCAGCACCCGCTGGGACTCACCACATGCAGGCACCCCCATCCCAGGCAGCACAGCTCCCTCCCCGAGTCTCAGCTATTTATAATGCCAGCGGGAGCCAGGCCTGGATTTCACTGCTCTGGCCATGGGATGAGTCCGTGGGGACCAGGAGTGGGGCTGGGTCCCAGGCAGAGCTTGGCAGGACACAGCCAGACTGTGTGTGGGGCTTGGCGTGCCCAGATCCCAGGCCAGGGGTCTGCCGGGGGCTGTTGGGCAGATCTGGGGAACACCACATCTGCCAGGCCATGTACTGGGATAGGATCTGGGCTGTGTCCCCCAGGAGGAGACAATCCCAGTGGTGAGGACAGGCTGCCAAGGGGATTCCCAAGCATTTCAGCAGAGGGGGATTTTCTCCGCCAGCCAGAAAAACCCCCTGGTGATTCCCAATCCCTGTGGAATGGCAATCCCAGTGTCACACTTGTCGCTTGCTCCAGTGCTCGCTCAGGCGAGTGATGCTGGTGGTACTTTAAACAAAAGCTCGAAATAAAATCTTTCCCCAGTGCCCCAGTGCTGGGGGCCCAGGGCAGGGTGTCCCCCCACAGGGACCCAAGCTGCAGAGCTGGGGAATGCGGATTACGCCGTGGCTACAGCCAGCATCCCAGTCCGGGATCTCCGGCAGCAACTCATGGGAATGGGGAAAACAGGGACGCAGGAGCGATGCCGGGGGTTTAATCCGTTTATTTGTCATGAAGCGAACGGAGGAGCTGCTCCGGCAGCTTTGTGCCGGTTCTGGGGCTGGCTCGATGCTGACACCCAGCGCTCCCGTCCTGAAGGGTCTGTGCAGCCCCCGCAGCCCCGACACAACGCGGCCAGCCCTGGCCTCCCCCTGCTCACGCTCAGGGCAGGGACGGGGAGTTCGGACCCCGGCAAACCCCGAATGCAGAGCTGCCTGCGGCTGGGACAGCGATTTAAGCACACACGTGGTATATATACACCAATGCAGCCCGCTGTGCCTATGGACATATACAGCGTGGCAGGGAGGGACAGACTGGCACGCCTGGGCTCAGCACCCCACGGTCACACACCCGGTGATGGCTGGGAGGGGGTTACAGCGCTGCTTCCAATACATCCCAGTTTGGGGATGCAGGAGGCAGCAGCATGCCCCGCCCACGCTGGCACTTGCACTGTGTGTGTCCCTGTCCTAGACCGAATACAGCCGTGGTCACCACAAATTCCTGTGCCCATATCCAGCTGGGAGAGAAGCTCTTTGAGCCTCTCTGTGAGTCTAAAGACGGCAGGATTTGGCCCATGAGGATGCTGAGTGCTGGGCTGGCATAGTTCCCAGAAGGGTTCCCAGTTTGGGGGTCCAGCTGCCCCAGGACAGTGGGATTTGGCCCTTGGTTGTGCTTGTGCGGATGCTGAGCATGAGGCTGGGCTGCTGTGAGCAATGGCGTGGTCCCCAGTGGGGTCCCAACCCTGGGAGTCTTGCTGCTTCCCATGCCTGTGGCTGAGGATGGGGAACACTATCCAGCACCTGGAGCAGCTCAGTGGTGCACTGTGTCCCCCAGCACACCCATAAAATCAGGACCCTGTGAAGCCAGGGCAGCTCCCAGCCCTGGGGGACGGTATCCAGGCAGGCATCAGCTTCATTAGCAGGATCCAGCCCCTGGTCTAACCCCATCCCACCCGTCTGGAGGAAGGGAAGGGATGGAGCAGGCTAGGGGAGAGAGAAGACCAGAGGAATAAAGGAGCCACCCCCTCCCCAAGCCCTAGGGCTTTGCTTTGGACATTGCAAATTAGATTTTCTGAAAAGGAAATGTTTTACAGGCCATAAATCGTCTCAAAAGAAAAGGGGGATGGGGCGGCAGAGAAAATTGTGCAATTTTTTTTTTTATGGATGGAAAAACAGGGGTAATATGGCTGGAGCACTGTGGCAGGAGCTGGCTGGGAGCTCCTGCCACAGTGCTCCAGCTCCCGTGCTGGTGCCTGCTAGGTGCCCGTGTGCCGTTCTGTCTTCGGCTTCTTCTGTCGCTTTTTGCCTTTATTTTTGGGTTCGATTTTCTCTGCAACAAAAAAAGGAGGAGAAAAGGAGGGCTCGCTCATTGTCCAGGCAACATGATCCGACCTGAGCCCCATCCATGGCGTGCTGATCCCACATTCTCCCTCAGGATGTTAGTGCTGGACCCAGTTTCTCATTTTCGGGACCCCAGAGCCTTCTCCTGGTCTTGAAACAGCAGCGAGGGGCTGTGGAGGGGTCTGGGTGTGCTGGTGGCACAGGCAGAGGACACTGGTGTGTTGTCTCCACATCTCCCGTGGCTGGACTCTAAATCCTGGTACCCCAAGATCCCTAGGAATGGGCTGGGCAGCTCAACCAAAGCGGGAGCTGCCCGGAGAAACCCCAGCTTCTCTCTGAACAAGGACTGTGGATGTCAGAGAGGGACAGCGGCTGCACCAACACCCCAAAGCCACGGCACAGCCATGCTCAGCTCTGCCATGGTGTGGGAATGCGCCTCCCTTCTCTCTGGAGACGAAGGTGGGCAGGTGCTGCCACCACCACAGGACCCAGACAGCCCCTGAGAGCATTTGGGCATTTGGGGTGCATCCATGCATTGATGCTAAAGCTCTCCCTGTGGATACCCTCCACATGTGGATGGTCCCCATGCCAGGGGCACAGCGAACGTGCTGGTGGAGCCTGGATGCATCCCAGGTCAACCCACTGTCAGCTTTCCAGGGTCAGGCTGTTGGGACTCAAATTGTTGCTCATCCTGAGAAGCTGCCACACACCCTCCAGCTGGCTGAGGTGTTGGTGCTGAGACGCCAAGAAACAGGGATTCAGGATAAACCCTGCTGTGCCATGGACTCCAGTGGGAAGGGGAGTCCATGCTAAGGATCAGAATGGTAGCCCCAAAACCAGGGCAGCTTTGTCTGTCCTTGACCCTCTGTGCCCACTCCAATTAGAGTCATATGGGTGGGGGGTTCAGTGGTGTGAAGGACACAAGGGACCACGACTGTCCCTGGTGCTGCGTGTGCCAGCACTGTTGTCCCCAACCCTTTCCGAGGGCTCCAGTTCTTGTCCTGCCTGGCTGTTTCTCGGCTCTGATCTCCCAGACAGTTGCCACCCACAAAGGAGAGGGCACGGCACGCACGCCAAGCGTCTGGAGAGCGGGACAGACACCCAAGGCAGATTTACAGCAGTGCGAGGGGTTTGTGCCATGGCCAAGCGTGGCGGCTTTTCCCTTCCAGCCGCCTGGATGGCTCAGAAGTGGTGGCACAAATCTCTCACCACACGGTCGGGTCCGGCTGCCTGCCCTGGCTTGCCTGGGCTTGGGGTGTCTTGGATGCATCAAGTGAACTCCTCGTCCTCCTTCAGCATCTGGATCCCATAACCCAGCACTTGGCCAGGCGGGCAGGAGCCTGGGAGCGAGGGCAGACGCACGCTCTGCTGTGGCAGGGATGCCGAACAGCCTGCCCAGGAGTGGGAGACATGGAGGGGCTGCTCTCTCCTGCAGGGGCTGCTTGGGGGGCACTCACGGGATTCCTTCTGCTGGACAGGGGACGGGCCTGTCTCTGAAGCTGATCCCAGACAGCAGCCTCAAGAGTAGAGTCCTGCCAACCCCTGAGCCCATCACCATAGCCCCAGGGCTTCCAACTTGCAGGAGGAGAAGCACAGGCAGAGGCAGGAGGCCAAGCACTTTTCTGGGGGGCCTTCCCAGTCACCTCACAAGATGAGGTGCCCCTGAAACACTGGCACAGCAGTCCCTGCCAGTGGGACCCGCTGGGCAGGGCTGGGCATGGGCACGGTGCTGCAGAACTCAGTGCTCCAGAGCAGCCTGTCCTCCCACACTAAATTTCTTGCATCAAACTGTCACCAGCTCTGCGGGTCTGGAGCTAGCACAGAGCAGAAGGGAGGGGAACATTCTCAAAATCGATGCCACCTGGCACCCCAAAGATGTGAGTTGGGACCTGGGTGGAGAAGGGAATCAGCTCCTCTGCCCTGTCAGCGGGAAAATATTACTTATGATTGATGGTGCTGTGATGAAGCCTCTCTCCTGGCTCCGTGGCCCTCGCCCAGCACGCACGTCCTCTGCTGCTGCCCCCCTTCTTCATCCTTTTTGTCTCCACCCTCACAGTCCTGTCCTCTCTGATCCCCGCCACGCTGGCGGTGCCGGCCAGCTCATCCCACAGCATGGAGTGATCCCGCAGCTCCGAACCGCAACCCTCGGTGGCTCAGATCTGCTGCCAGGCACTACAGATCGGTATCTCATGCATCCCCCTTTCTGCCAGTTATTAAGTGGAGATTTATTAGGGTAGCTTCAGTCCAGATGCCTGCATCCAAAAATGACATCAGCCACGTCCTGGTTCCCATTGCCAGCCCTGCACCCGTGCACGCACCGCCTGGACAGACCCCACAGCATGTCTGGTGTGTGAAAGGTGGGGGGATCCCTGAGCCAGGAAGCCCCCAGCCTGGGGACGAGGTGGGGAGAAGTGCAGGAGCACGAGTGAACATCTGGCTGGATGAGCCATGGAGGGGGACTCTGCCCTGGAGTGTCTCTCAAAACTTTGGCCATCAGAAATCCCCTGGGTGATGCCCTCCTGCTCCATGAGCGATCCAGCTTTTGGGGAGCTCAGAGGTTTTTGCAAGAACCTCCCCTGTGTGTGTGTCTCAATCCTCCTTACTCATAGCTGCGGTGCAGAAAGCCTCCCTTCACGTCGTAGCAGGATGGGAGCTGGAGCTCGGCAGCCTCATCCCACCACGGCGGTTCATGCTAGTGCCCAGCCCAGCCCAGAATGGAAGGGGACACTGGCTCGTCCCAGGCAGTCTCAGGGACTGCCAGGTGGGAGCAGCCAGCCCTAGGGCTGCTCAGCACATGTGCCTGAGCTTTACCCAGAATTTCAAAATGCTTGGGAGATGACAGCACGGCTCGCCGGCCATTGCTAAACCCCTGCTGCCACCGTCCTCCTGCAGCGACCCTCGGGCTCACTTTGGAGGGACGCGAAGCTGTCCCCAGCCCCGGTGGCGCGGTGCTCACCTCCCGGGCAGTGCTTCTTCATGCGGCACCTCCTGGTCTCCAGCAGCGCGGGGCAGGCAGTCCCCTCCTCCCGGGCAGCCTCCGGCACCTCCCGTACCCGCGTCTCCACTCCCCACTTGCAGCCGCAGGTCCGGCTCTCGTGGGTGCAGGCGCTCCACTCGCTCCACGGCCCCGGCTCGCACGTCTCTGCGGGGACAGGGGAAGAACGGATTGGTGACCCCTCGGCATCAGGCACGTCCCCAGGGGCGGCGGGCACGGGGTGCGGCTGCTGCTTACCTTGGCACTCGCGGGTGCCGGGCTGTGCCGCAGTGCCGGAGGGGCACTGCCGGAAACACTGGCCCTTGTACAAGTAAAACTTGTCCTTGCACTTCATGCAGAAGTCTCTGCTGAAGCAGCTCTCGCAGCTGGGCGACCTGCACTCTGCCAGGAGGGACGGCCGGTCAGCGGGACAGCCCGGGGCACCCCCGGCACCCACCGGGGACACAAAACCTGCGGGCTCCAGGCTGCAGCTCTGGGCAAGGGAAAAAGGGGACGAAGCCCCCCCAGCCCGGCCGCCCTTGGATGCAGCGCCACCAGGGATGCTGTGGGAAATGAAGCCATCGCCCTTCCCACAGCACTGGGACCCGCAGGGTGGCGAGGGGAGCAGGGGGCACGAGAAGGAGCAGGGGGACCCCGGCTGGCGCGGGACGTACTTGTGCATCTGTTGACCTCCAGACCCCGCACACCAAAGTAGCCTGGGGGACAAGTGTGGACGCACATCCCGTACTGGCGGATGCCGTCCCTCCAGATAAGCAGGAAGAGCCGGTGGTGGCAGGTGATGCAGCCGTTGTCCTCAGAGCACAGGACGCAGCCTGTGCAGTTTTCCAGCAGGCCGGCACTCGCTGCGGGGACAAATGGAGGAGAGGGGCTGTGGCACAGGTGCCGAGGTGGGTCCCAGCCCCGTGGCAGCCCCTCTCTGACACACCAGGGTGACGGCACTGTCCTGTCTCCCTGCAAATACCACCCCATCTCCCTCCGCTCCTCAAATCCCCACTTCTGCCCACACTGGCAGCTTGGGGACACATGGAGCCATCGCTCCCAGCTGATGGTTTCCATCACTCCACAAAATCCACATTGAGGGTTTGCCCCATGCCCAGCACTGCCCGTGGGTGACAGCCTGAGCCACACCCCAAGCTAGCCTTGCCCATCCCATGGGAAGTAGAACAACCACTGGGTCAGCGGGTAGAAATATGCTCTGACCTGGATTAATCAGTTGATGCCTGTTAAGTGTCAGAGGACAAAGAGCATTTTGGATGCACTAAAGAGGCGCTGAGATAAGCATCTGTCTGTTTGCTCAAGAGGCTCTGCTGCCTCCCTGGCTGCCTGTGCCGTACTCCCAGACTGTGGGAGTGTGACTGACCCCGAGGTCGGCTCTGTTCCCAGGGACAAGGACAGGGTGCCAACATCCACCAGCCCTGAGAGATATCGCCAACAGCTCCTGCTTCCTGAGCCCACACAAAGCAGCCTGGAGGGATGCTCCTGGCACAGAGGCACTTTGGGAGCTGGGGAGCTGAGCATCGAGGTCTGGGGGCTACACACACCCTGTGTCTTTCTGCAACCACAGGATGGCTGGGCATCACAAAAGGGGCCACTGAACTCCTGCATGCAGGCATCCAATGCCTTCACCATGCTCCTGTGCTGGGAATTGTTTGCTTGGCTCTGGCACCACAGGCTGAGTAGCAGTGACAGTGCAGAAGTCCTGGTACAGCATGCTTAGGACCTGGGCTCTATAGCGTCATAAAATCACAGAATGGTTTTGGATGGAAGAGATCTTCAAGATCATCTCAAACCCCCTGCCATGGGCAGGGACACCTTCCACTAGACAAGGTTGCTACAAGCCCCATCCACCTGTTGGGTGCTGCCTGGCACGGACATAGACTCAGCTCTGGGAGCAATGCCTGGCACTGGTCCCTCTGGCCCCAGGAGTTGCATCAGAAGGGTCCCACGGCTGTGGGGCTGGGGCAGAGGTGCTGGGGAAGCCAGGGAGATGCTGGCAGAGGATTCTGTCAGATGATGATGGTGGGCAATGCCTCACAGCCCTGTGCGCTGGTCCCTGGCACAAGCCAGTCCATGATGCTGCGGTGCCATGCAGTTGTCCCCAAGCTGGCTCATCCCAGTCCCTTCTCAGGGGCACACTGTCTGGGACGGCAGCACTGCCAGGAGCCTTCATTAGAGCTGCCTCTGCTGGGAGAGCTAACGAAGCACCTTGGATCCATTAAGTTGTTATGGTCTCCGTTACATATTTACCAAATGCTGACAACATTTGTGTTCCTGGCTGCAGCTGGAGCGGCTTCCCTGGAGACCCGTAGATTTACGAGCCTCTTTCCCTTCCCTAATTCTTTTTGAAACTTAGGGGGTTTTTTGCTGCTCTCCTTCCAACCCCAGCCAGGCTAGAGAAGGTGGGGACCCTTGGATGGACTCCGGGGGCTCCTTCCTCACACTGGTTTTGGAACTAATCCCATGGTATGGAGCTGGGAGAAGTGGGGTCGTGCTCCTCCACCCCATGGTGCTGCTGGCATGGCACACACATCTCTGCCACCGGGAGTGACACTGGGAGCCACTGCAGAGCACAACGGAACGTGGCTCATGCTGAAACCGTGGGATTGAGGATTAGGAACAAGTGGTGGGTTCTCCTCCTGCCAGCGGTGATGGCAGAGTGCAGGGCTGGGCTGGGCACTGGGCAGGGGGCACAGTGGGTACCTGAGATGTGCTGGACATGGGTGTGACATTCCCCATCTCTGCCCACCTTGCGCCCAGTCCTGCTGGAAACTGGGAGTCTCTGGAGCGCTGGACTGCCCAGATCAGAGCTCCCAGTGGCAGTAGAGAGGCAGTGGGGTGCTGCAGCATCTTTCGTGGCTCCTGGACCCTGTGCTGGACTTTCTGTGCTGGTTATCCCAGGGGATATAAGATGTCTGGGGTGTGAAGCCATGGCCAGACCCCCAGGTGTTGCCAAGACCGGAGGGCCTTGGAGCACTGCGCTATTCAGCATCAAGCACTGGTAGCTGGAGCCCCTCTTTGTGCTAGGCTGTTTCCTGTCAGGGGTGTTTTGGCCACCACCAGCCTGGCCACTCACATCATCACGCACACCTACTGCCTCCACATGCCTTTAACATGGAACAACTTCAAGGGAAGCTCTCTGGCCTCCAGCCCTGGGCGCCCTGGTCCTGGGAGGTCCTGCCCCTACCCTGGCACGTGTTGGCCCCAAAACCAAGGCATTCCTGGCACGGAGCTGATAACCAGCCCTGGCCCACTCCACACAGCCAGCTGGCACTGCCTGACACTCCCCAGCGAGGGGACCTGAGCCAGTGCCCAATGGAGGGGTCATGCGCCTCGGCACAGCCCTGGCACACCCTGCCCTTGCCCAGGCACTGAGCAGTGGCTCAGCTGGTGCCTCTTCCTGGGGAAAGGACAGGACAGGGGACAGGCAGTGCCTGCTGTGGCTCTGAGCATCCTTCCAGGAGGTTTTACTCCTAAGGCACTTTAGTGTGTTATGCAGAGAAAAAAAATATTGGAAAATCAGCCCGTTTTGTGCTATCCCCACTGTGTCTGGCTCCGCTGGCATTTGCAGAGCTGGTCCCAGTGCCAACCAGCGTCCCTTGTCTTCTGCCAGCCCCGAAGCCAAAAGGCAGGGCTGGCACTGGGCAGGCAGTGCCATAGGGCTGCACTCTGCATCTTCCCACACTGCCAAGCCAGCCCCGTGCCACACACCCAGAGGGGAACGCAGACAGTCCCCAAGGGGGCTCAAGGGGAAGGGTTGGGGGATGCTGGTTCCTGGCACCCTCCAGCCCTGGTTCACAACTTCTTCCCGCTCTGTGTAGGCAGGACAGGCAGCCTGGTGTCCCAAATCCACCCCGCAGTACTCGAGCGGGACAAGCCCACTGCACGCACCGTACCTTGCTTCTTCCACCGGTTCTGCGCGAGCATTTCCATGGAGCTGATGAATAACAGCAACATGAATATTATCCACTGCATCTGGGCAGGAGTGATGTCGGGCAGGGAAAGAATCAAATCATCCAAGCGGCTGGCGGGCTCGGCTCCTGCCAGAGCCCGTGAGGGTGTTGGGAGGTGGACGAGCGGCTCCGGGCTCACACCATCCCAACCCGAGCTTCGGGCACACAGCCACACTTCAGGGCAGCATGAGCCAGTGACACTGGGGCAGGCTGGGGCTGTCAGGCCCGGGGAGTGCTCATGGTGGTGGGGAAGTGGCGTCTGCTCCGGAGAGCTCTGCCTTTATAGTCAGTGTCAGCCCCCTCTCCTCACCCTCCCCTTCAAAATAATAATAATCCTAAAAAAAAAATAAAAAATCCCCCAGCAGCAACAAAGCGACTGGCAAACGCCCTGGCTGGATCCCCCCGGAGCACTCCAGCCACCACCTCGGCTGGGAACCGTCCCGCCGTCCCGCCGCGGTCCGACTGTCCCGCTGCCATCCCAGCGCCGGGGTCACAGCGAAGCCCCCTGCGATTTTGGGGGGGTGGAGCCAGGCGAGTGACGCTGCCTGCGCCGGCCCCCCCGGCTCAGCCCCCCCGGCTCAGCCCCCCGCTTCCAGCACCGGCAGGGCTGGGGGGGCCAGTGACAGCCCCCGGGGAGGGCTGAGCCCTCCGGTTGCCGGGAGCCGTGGTGGGTCTCCGGCAGCTCCGGCGGCGGCTGTGGGTCTGCCCCGGCTGTCCTCAGGATTGCAGCTGACTCGGATTTTCCGAGCGCTTCTTAGCTCACCTCCCTCCGAGCTGCGGGAGCGGAGCGGAGCGGAGCCGTGCCAAGCCGTGCCAAGATGCGCCAAGTCAAGACGAGTTCACTGAGCGGTTCCGGGCTCTCACGCGGCTGTCCACACCCTTTGTCCCACGCTGTGCTCCCCAAAACCCACCCTGAGGGCTGTGCCTGCGTGGGATGCAGGGCAGGAGGGGGACACCTCACTTGCCAGGCACCCGAGGTGACCCAAAGGCGCAGGTCCCCATCCTGGAAGCCCCACGTGCCTGTCCCATCGTGCCAACCCTGTGCCAGGAGCCGTACCCTGGAACAGCCTGGTGACCTCCCAGCCAGGGCTCCAGGGCCACTGGCCACCAGTGACAGCCCCAGTGA
Organism: Corvus moneduloides; assembly: GCF_009650955.1. Lineage (NCBI taxonomy): Eukaryota > Metazoa > Chordata > Aves > Passeriformes > Corvidae > Corvus > Corvus moneduloides. The sequence continues at coordinate 7,874,491 of NC_045492.1, forward strand.
CAATGCATTCACCCCTGGCATCACCAAGTGCAAACCAGCACATGGGGTCCCTCTCCTCAGAGGGACTTTCTGGGCACACAGGACCCCTCTGAGCACCCTGGGGAAGATGATAATCCACCTGCTCATCCCATACACCAATAAACTGCAGGTTCCCACCTGAGATGCTCTGGGTCTGCATCACCTGGCAGGGACGAACGGGCTGGGGGCTGCTGAGAACCAGCAAACTCATTGCACTAGAGCAGACCACCCACGGGGCCGTAGGGGATGTGTCCATCAGTGTCCTGGGGTGTCCAACCATGCCCAGGGACAGTACATTGGGGTTAATCTTCTCTCTACACCTCGAATTTCTCCCTTCTGTTTCCCTTCTCTCCCCCAGCCCCCACTGAGCCTCTCTCCTCAGCGCTCCCATCCGGCACTGCTGCATTTCATTCCTGAAGGGTTAATGATCAGACAACAAAGGAACCATTTCAGACCCCTTTGGCCTCACTGTAGGAAACCCGGAGTAATAACTGAGGAAACCAGGAGTAATAATGGTTGGGATCACTTTAGGTTTTTTTTTTTCCTAATTATGAAATAAATTGAAAAAGTACACATAAAATGCATAAATTGCAGCATCTGGCTCAGCCGAAATTTCCATAAACAACCAAAACTGCAGCATGGCATCACCATCAGGGGTTTGCAAGGGCTGGGGGGCCCATGTGGACATGGGGATGCTGCTGCCATTCCAGCACAGAAACACAGGGATATGGGAATGGCCTTGGGGATATCTGAGTGTCTCCAAATCCTGTCTGCAGGCAGCTGCATTGGTGTGGATGGCCGTGACCTGAGGGAGACGCGGGCACCACAGGGCAAGGAGCTGCCACAAGTCCTGTTGGGTGCCAGCCCAGCTGCCCTTGAGGCAATAGGGAATTTCCTTGTCTAGACCTGGAAGGCAAACACTGGGCAAGGGGCGGGGAAGCACCTCATTCCTGGTCACGCTCTCTGGCTGCTGGCATGGGTGACCGGATGTTGGCACAAGCTTTGCCAGGGTGACCCGTCACAGGAGGATGCACTAATCAGACAGCTCTCATTAGTGATGGATCCTCGGGGCAGCGCGTGGTCATTGCTCATCCCAACCCCATCTATTTGGATCACGGGGGACTTGCCAAGGGCGGCAGAGCCGCTGTTCCCACACCCCTGCTGCTGTGTGCCAGGTATCCCTGAGAGAGCAGAGAAACCCACACGTTTCCCTTAATTTGTCTGTTTATGACAAATCCAAACGGCAGTGGGAGGAGAGGTGGTGTCTGCTGTTTAACTGGGCACCTGGCAGCCCTGTGTTATGCTGGGAGGGGTCTGGGGGGCTGCAGGGAGGCGGGAAGCCCAGTCGATGATGCCAGGGCAGCACCCCCGGTGACTCAGGGATGATGCCGGGGAGAAGCGAGGCTGCGCTGCGGGTGCCGCTGGCAGCTCCCGGCTCCTCACGCAGCCCCGCTCCACGCCAGCACAGAGGGAATGAAATGTTCCTCCTCCGTCTTCCAAAGCAGAAGGGAGAAAGTGTCCAGAAAGATAATTTGGAAAGTTTGTTTGACACTTGAGCACACTTTCATCTTCGGAAAAATCTTGGTGACCTTCCAAGGCTGCACCGCCTGCTTCCCGGCACGGCAGGCGCCCCAGGGCACGCGCCCGTGGCACCATCCCAGTGGCTGCTTTCGGGATGCTCAGGGCTCTGGAGGGGTCAGTGCGGTCCCACCGGGCCCACAGGTCAGCAGGGATGCAGTCACAGAGGTGGTGGCACAGGGATGCAGGCACGGGGATGTAGGTGCGGGGATGCTCCTAGCAAAGGTAGTAAAGTGAAAATTAAATGTCTGGAGCTGGCTAGCAGCAGAAGGAGACAGGAAGGGGCAAGGGGATGGAGCGAGCCCCTGGACGAGGGCGGGGTTTCCTCCACAGGTGCCATGAGCTCCCAGAAGCCACGAGGGCTGGGAGGGATCTTCTCCAGTGCATCCCAGGCGATGAATATGGGTTTGATCAGGGGAGTGTTTGAGCGGATGGTAGTGGATAAGGAAGAAAAATACTTGGCATTCCTCTCCCATCATAACAAGCCCAGATGCTTGGACAGTGGCAGCCCACTTCCCACAGGAATGGAAAGTCACAGCTGCTCTCGCGCCAGTTCGGCAGAGGCCCTTTTCCTGCTCTTATGAAATGCCAGCTCCACCTAACGCCGCACCGCAGCCCTCACGGGCATCCCGTGACACGGCTCCCTCTGTCACCCGGGTCCCTGGCACTGCCCATGACCCTGCTCGAGGAGAGGCAGAGCTCAAAGCAGGGAAACCTGCTGGGGAAGGTCAAGTAACAGATTCACTGCTGGTATGGCTGGTGCTCCTTCCCACATGCCAATATGCTGGGAATACCTGGACTAGCACAGCCCTGCAAGGGAGGAGTGCTCTGGGGAGGCTGATGCCATGGGAAGTTCTAATGGGAAGCAGCTCCTGCCTGGTCAGAACTGGTGGGAGGAGCTCCAGCTTCCTGGCAGCCCAACTCACCCCCTCCCATGCCAGCACAGAGCCAGTGAGGGCCCTCAGTGCCAGGATGCCATCAGCTCTCCCAGATGAGAAGGAAGGCATGAAGGTGGCTTATTTTAGCGCTGCCATTGCCAAGTGCAGCCTGCAGCACACTCATGGCACACTTGCCCTCCTCCTCTTCCTCCTTTCCCTTCTCCTTTTCCTTCTTCTTCTCCTCCTCCTCATGCCACACTCCAGCCATTCCTGGGTTTGTGGCACCCGGCCTTCCTGCTGTTCTCAGGGAATGTGGCACCCCAAGAAGCTTAAGATTTGCCATAAATCAAATCCTTCATCCCAGAGCAAGCTCTGGAGCTCCATCTCTCTTCTTGGCTCCTCTGGCTTGCTCCAGTCCTGGACGCCAGCGTGGCTGCACAGCCTTCAAGTGCTCCATCTGCCAAAACAGGAGCAAAGCCCAAAGAGAGAATTGGCATCATGTGGCGCTGAAGGCCGAGGGACAGCAAGAGCAGGAGAGGAAGCTGGGAATAAAGGGAAGAGGAGCAGTGAGATGGGAGGGAAGGCTTGGTGTCGAAACCGAATTCCTGATCCATGTCAGCAGAGCAGATTTCCAGTGTTTATTTTATCTCTTTAGTTGAGCCCGTTTGAGGCAGAATATATTAAATGGCCTGACTTTATATAATGGAAATAATTGAAACAATACTCCTGCTTCCAGCCACAACGTGCCGCAATTTCAGCCAAGAGTGGCCAGCCTCCTCGAGGTGGTGGGGACAGCCGCTACCGCCGCTGGCGCTTGTTCGCCAGTTATTGTTGACACATGTCAGCGTCGCCTTCCAATTTCCGTACAGCTGTCAGAGCGGGGAGAACACCCGGCGGCTGGTGCGCGGTGGGCTCAGTGCCGGCCAGCACCGACGGGTGCCGGGGATGACGGTGTCCCCACACTGGGCTCCTCTGTAGCCACGGGGCCGGTGGTTATGGCTGAGCTGGGATTTCCCGAGGGGAGGTGGTGCTTGGGCAGCACTCTCAGATAGCCAGGAGATGAGGATGGTGGAATATGGAGAACCTTGGGAGGAGGGAGGATGCGCTTGCTTGCTGCATGAAGCACTGAACTGGGACCTTGGTATTCACTGGAGAAGGGGAAAGGAGATGGACATGAAGGCTGGGGGCTGTTGAAGGTTTTATCCAGCTCTGCCCCAGCAGTGGGTGACACTGGGGCAGGGAATGCCCCGCAGCCCCAGCATCCCTGTGGGAAAGGATTTGCACCAAGTGCCATCCTCGAAGCCAACATCAATCTCCATCCCACATAAGCCACTGAAACTCTTATCACTGAAAATCTGTCATTGCTCCTTGAGCAGAGCTGGATGGATGAAACAAGCAAACACGGTGGTGAGGAGTCACCAGCGTTGAGCCAGGCCATAAACCAATCCCCATTTGCCGACACCGCAGGGCTCCTGGGAGGAGCTGGCAGGAGGTGAGACTAAGAGCAACGGCAGGCAAGGTCTTCGAGGAACTCAGACACGGTGTGAAAAGTGCTCCAGAATTCTTCCTGCCATGGCAGCCACTCCCCCTGGCCGTGCACAGTGGGGGCTCAGGGAAGGTTTCTCCAAGGAAAGGCAGGGGATGGGACTTGCAGTGCAGGGCAGGGAGCTTGGGGTTTGGGGCAGCTGGACTGCAGATTCCTTTGCTGTAGGGAGCTGGAATTCCCCAGATGAGTTGGGTGCCGCTACTGTGCCCACACTACCCCTCAGCCTGGGCACAGCCTGCTCTCCCAGCAAAGCCAAAGCATCGGTGACCATGGAGCATCCTCCTCTGTGCCAGATGTGACTATCAGCTGCCTCTTCGTTCCCTGCAATGAAAATCATGTGTTTGTTATTGGAAGGGAGCAAGGCACTGGTATTTTAGTAGCTGGCCCTCTTCTATTCTCCTAAGATCCATATATGCCAAATTCCAATATTTTTCTTTTAATATTTGGACTATTTAAGGAAACTATTGAGAAAGACAGATGGAAGCATCAGTCAGATGGATGTTCCTGGCTCCACGTGAGACAGCACTCAGAAGTACCATTCTTTCTCAAATAATTGTAATGTGACTACATGGTTCCCTTCTTGTGCATCATTCCCCAGGAGGGTAAATCCTCTGACTCTGGTGGATGACTCTCACCAGATGGAATTCAGCAGAAGACAAAGGCTTTGGGCAGGCTGCTGGTTGGGGATGGGGAAATCCACCCCGGCAGCCACAGAGCCTGGGGAGGGCTGTGGAAGCAGCCACTGCAGTCGTGGCTCTGGTGCCCGTGGCCAGCCCTGCCCATGCCCCGCCGCAGCTGCAGCTCCCAGTGCATGTGCTGCCAGTGAGGGGACACGGTGAGAGGCTGAGGTGACCCTGGGCAGTGGAAGGCAAGCAGGGTGCCCATCTGTGTGCCCTCAGAGAAGGAAAACTTGGGATGTGTGGCTGCACCTGCCCCTCAGCTTGTACCAGGGCTGAGAGCCTGATGTTGGTTCTGGCATCACTCAGCTGGGACTCGGCTACCAAAGGCTGTGACATTGTCCCTGTCTAAAAGCTTACTTTTAAGCCATTTTGCTAAAAATCCAACGCTAGTGTCTCAGCTCTGGGAACTGCCCTGGGTCCTCTGGTTGCAGCTGAACTTGGACTTCCACAGAATCCCAGCCCTCATGGACCTCTCGTGGCAGTAGGATGTGATCATTCCATGACAAAAGCCAGCAGCTCCTCAGCTCCCGCCTGCCCTGGCCGAAGCTGCAGGGATGTGCTCATGCTTTGGACAGCAAGCCAGGAGGAAACAGTGTGTCTAGGAGCCTGTCCTTTGATGGAGCCTGCTGTGCTGGCACAGGGCTGGGAAACACCCAATTTAAGTTCATGGTCCACAGCAACGGGAATTTTGGTCTCCCACAGGAATATGGGTCCCTCCTCACCCTCCCAGGCTCAGGATCCATCCTCAGTCCTGCTGACATCCCAATTCCCAGCTCTGTCTCTGGGTCTCTAGGGCACTGCCTCCCATCCCTCCCCTCCAGAACAATCCAGGGACGTGGCACAGCAGGGCCAGCCTGGACTATGGTCACCAGCCCTGCCGTGGCTGCCAGCACCCCAGGGCCGGCGGCCGTGTGCCACGGTGACTTACAAAGGCTTTTTTTCAGAATTAATAACAGGAGGAACACAAACTTTAATATTTCTGAAGTGAAAATGGAGTGATAATTGTATTTAGCCGACATTCAGGAAAATTATTACCACCTGGCAGCCCCATTTGTGGCTGACGTCAAAGAGCACCATAAACCAGCGTCAGTTTGGAGAGTACCAAAAAAAAAAAAGGAAAAGAGCAGAAATTGTGACCTTTGTATTAAAAAATCCAAGATCAGGAGTGTCCTGGGATGCTGGACAGAGCAGGTCCCCAGGGGCTGTTTGCTATCAGGAGTTTGACTAACACTCAGGGGTGCCAGCGGATATGGTCCTCATAGGTCAAAGACATGGAGAAAAATGTTCCCCTCTTCTTTGGTTTTGTTTTTTCAGTCTTGTATATCCTGTTTATGCCACTAACAAATTCAATTTTCAGGAGCTGGAATAAAGACAGAGCCTGAGCTGTTTAAAACGGGTTGTGGGCAGCTCCCACTCAAAGCACACAGAGGAGGTTCATCACCCCAAAAAACACGGCATTGCAGCAGTGGGGAGAAAAGGGGGTTGGGGTGGGACAGTGGAGATGAAGCAGTGATGGGGAGGGTGCCATTTGGGTGCCCTGAGGCTCATGCCAATTCCTGAGCATCCGTGCTGCTGCAGTTGGAGGAGGGATACAAGGGCATGGTCTCCAACTGGTCCCCAGTGCCATGGCAAGGCGCAAAGCCGTGGCAGCAGGCTCTGGCTCATGGAAAGAATTCTTCACTTGGGAATTTGAGCAAAAAAGATTAAATGAAGTAAAAAATGCATGCTGCACTGTGAAAGCAGAAAAAGAACATTTCCAAATGTACCCAGCCTCCTCTGCACCCTGCATGCACTCCAGGCACTCTTAGCTGCCACCTCTCCTTCCCACGGCATTTTGGGGGTTCATGACTCCCCACCACAGGGGAGAGCTCTGTCTCCACTCAGATGCAACCACAACACGGAGAGACATCATGACCTGGTGCCCTCATCTCTCTCCACCCATCCCCACTCTTCCCTGGCTGTCTGGGAGGCTCCCAACAGAACCAACTCGGCCATCCATTGCAGTAATGATGTTCCAGCACCTTCCTGCAAGCAGAGGGTCCCTCCTGCTGAGGTCCCAGCCCTGGCCTAGGGGTGCTCTGGGGTGCAAAGGGTGATTCCAGTCCCAAGGAACTGATGCTGCTCAGAGTCCCCCTGGAGACAGGGAATAAACCTGCACCAGATCTTTGCAGGAGAGATTCCTGCGCTGGGCCATATCCAGGAACAGGGGTCCTGCAAGGATCACAGAGTTGTTTCCCATGGATAGGGATTTCCAGGGTCCTGGCACGGCAGTGCTTTCCCACTGGAGCAGGGCTTCTGGAGCAGGGCTGCTTCCAGACATTGGGGTTGAGGAAAAATCCCATCATACTGTGATGAAAGAGTGATGTGTGGCATGGCCTCCCCAGGTGCAAAATGCCTCCTCCCATAGGAAAAGGGGATAATTAAAGGCTACTGATGTTCTGAGCTGTTTAACCATGCTGGTTTGCTAATTTGAGCCCTCCTGGAAGACCACACAGCAATCCCTGTGCTCCCACACTCTCCCAGCCAACCCGACAGAAGCAGGGCCAGCAATGGTTCCATCAGCCAAACCAGTTCTGGCTCCAGTGCTCCCAGTTCCAGTGGAGCCATGGGGATGTCTGTCTGTCCCCACACGGGGATGAGCCCCATCTCTGCTGACAATGGCAGGGCAGGGAGCACCTGGGTTTGCAGTAGGTTTGGAGGGTTGCTGTCCTCGGCCATCCCAATGGTATTGCACTGAACCTCAACCAAACAATCACCGAGATCACCGAGACCACAAACAAACAGCATTTGATTAGATTATTTTTTTTAACATATTCTTTTTCTGAAAAAACAAAGAGAAGAGGAGAATTTGTATTTCCTGCTCATGTGAAAGGAATTTGCCAGCATGTGGCGGAGAAAGCAATGCTGGTGGCCTGGAGAAGCCACCACCTCATGACTCTGGTGGCAAAGAGGAGCCAGGAGGTGGCTGGCAGGGAGGCTCCACACCCAGACACCTGCACAGGGGCAAAGGCCGGAGCAGGGAGCCCTTGCCAAGGCTGCAGCTCCCTAAACCTGTGTGCTGGGAAGAGGCAGGATGGCGTGGCCAGGCCAGGCTCAAGCCCCAGCGCTGCCAGGGTCTGAATGCCTCAGCAAAGCGGCAGCGGCTCCCAGCCAAGGCTTCAGGAAGGAATTTCAGAAAGTTCTTGGTGTGGCCTCTCTTTTCCTAGAACAGATCAAGAGCTGGGATCTGCTCGGCAATCCTCCCCCGTTGTTTTGCCAAGTTCCCTGCAGGGGTAAGAGGAGCAGAGTGAGGCTGATCTGAGAAGGCCTCGGCATGTTGAGGTTAGAGAGAGGGTCTGCATGGGCAGAGGGACCATCAGGTTGGGACTTGCATCCCCACAACCCTGAATCTCTGCATCCCTTCATCTCTGGATCCCTGCACGTCTGCCTCCCCAAAATCCCCTCATTCATACATCCCTCTATCGCCATATCCCTGCATCCCTGCCTCCCCACAGCCCTGGAAGACTGTGCTGTTCTCAGTTTAGTCAAACATCCTGTCATTCTTCCCAGATGGTCAGTGCTGCTGGTTGTCTGACATATCCAACTGCACTTGACAACTCTGCAGCCCTGGCATCTTGCTCTCGATCGAAGTTAATTCACCGAATTCTTCAGTTTCCATGTTAATAATGGATAAATCCTGTTGCATAATTATTTTCCACATCATCTCCTTCCCCTGGTGCTGAGAGGCACCAACCACCCTACAGATCCCTACATAGCTGTGGTGAGGGTTGGGCACCCTGGCACTGCAAAGGGGAGCCCTTGTCCCTGGTCCCTTGAGGCTGGGGATACTGCTGGGTTTGAGTTTCCCAATCCCTGGAAGTGCTCAAGGCCAGGTAGAATGGTCTAGTGGAAGGTGTCCCTGCCCATGGCACAGGAGTTGGAACTGGATGATTCTATCATTCCCAAAGCTTCCAGCCCCCTCCCCCGTGCTGCTGAGGCCCCAGGAACCCTCTCAAAATACTGGGGGGTCTCAGCCAGCCCTTCACCAGACACTGGCACAGCCCCTGCACCCTACTCCAAGCACCTCTCGGGCAGGCTGCAAAGAGGAAATAACGTTGGAGAGAGGCATGCCAGGGTCCTGTGCCAGGCAGGGACATGGACCAAGGTGCAAAAGCCCTGGGGGACTGGCAGCAGGATGCAGTACCATCCCCATCCCTGGAATGGGACCTCCTGCTGGTTCTGGGGACAAGGGCGGCTGCGGGCAAAGGGAGCAGCAGTGTCAGTGCACAGCCAGTTCCCAATTTGCACCAGCCTGGAACAATGACAATGACAATGGTAGAATTAAAGAGATGAAAAATGTGTCTGTGATTTGAAGAAGCTGGAAACACCCAGAGCAGGGAACAGAGGGCGGGAGGGTGGCTCCCAACTGGCCATCACCCCGGCAGCAAACGGGGTCCCTAATGCCTCCAAGCTGTGGAGCCCTTCATGGGGGGCAGCCTGGCTTTCCACAGTCACAGCTTGGGAATAATTGGAAGATTTTCTTGTCGGGAATTTCTTGCCAGGAGTGGCCGTGGCCTTTCACGTCTGCACCGAATGACTGCGAGGGGTTGGAAAGGCAGGTAGGGGGTCAGTGGAGCCCCGCGGCCTTGTGCAAAGCATCCATGTCCTGCTCCCATACAGAGAGCAAAGGAAGGGGGAAGGCTGAGTGGTGGGAATAACCACAATCATTTAGGCCTCAGCAAATGGCAGGGCCCACTCTGGCACCAGTTTTGAGGCAGCGGCCACATCTCTCCCAACCCTGGTTTTCCATCCAGGATGAAGTGGGAGCAGGAGGGGGCATCTGTGCCAGACCATCCCTGGCGCCTGCCATGACAGAGGCGGCAATGGCTGGTCCCAGCGCCAACCCGCAGTTCATCCCCCTCTTGGGCTCCTCTCCTTTCCTCCCTGGAATTTTGCCCTCCTGGTTTATTTTTTCTTTTTTTTTTTTAACATAAAATTTTTCATAGCCTTTTAAACACTGTAAAAATTTAATACAAAGGAAATTAAAAAACCCAGAGGAACTATTCTCAAAATAATTTCACAATCTGCACATATCCCTCAGCAAATTGAATTTGTAGGAAATAAAGAACAAAATATGACAATAAAGGGCTTCGAAACAAATCTTAATGTGTCACATATGGAAGTGCAAATGCCAGCCTGTGTGCAGGCACTCGGCAGAGGTGGGTGGCATGTGGGTCTGGGGGGCACAGCTCTGCCACCCCCCAACACCGCTGGGAGTCCCTTGCACCCCTGGGGGCAGCTTGAAGGAGCCAGGAGGGTTTTGCTGCCCCAAACTTCACACCATGAACCCTGGCTGAGCATGTCTTCCTTGTGTCCCAGCAGCTCTAGCTCTGGTGGCGATGCTGACAGCATGTTCTGCTTCATCAGCCTGGATCCTGACCAATTTGTGGCAGTTAATGGGGAAAACTTCAAAGGATCTGAATCAGCCCTGCCAGGGTCCCACTGGGTGAGCTGGGAACCTCCTGCCTCATAGCAATGCCCATGGCATGGCTTCCCCATGGCCACTCAGCACCCCAGGGTCTTGGTGGTGGGGGGACATGGGTGCTTACTGCACCCCCATCCTCACACCCCCATCCCACACACACACTCCCAACACCATCCACCCCCACAAAAGCATCTCCTTCCCAGATGTTCCTTGGCCAGCTGTGGCCCTGCCTCTCCCCCTTGTTTTTTTCCCCTTCTATTAATAAACCTGGCACCTGAAGAGGAATTTTCCCTGTAAACACCCAGCCTCACACTTTAGTGACTTTTGTTCTGTGTTTTAATTAACGAACTGGAAAAAATGTCAATTGTTACCCACCACGGGCACGTGTGTCCCGCAGGCTGCCAGAGACGTGTCTTCCCCGCTCTGTCCCATGCCCTGGTCACAGGGCAGAGCCATCCTGACCCTTTGCCAGAGGGAAAAGAGGGGGTATCTGGAGTGTTGTACCCAAATTTCTGTTGCACTGCTGCACCCACACACGGCACTGCTCCTGGGGGATCCAGGTGCTCTCCTTTGTTCAGACACCCCATCCCAGATGGTCAATGTTGCTGGTTTATCATGGTGCAGCCCAGCCCACCACGACTGGACCCCTTGCACCCCCTCACCATCTCCAGCCCCACCGGGCAGCACGTTGGACCAGTTTCGTCAGGGAATATTCCACACCAGCCGGGAAGCCGATACTCCCCGAGAACATTGCCTCATCCCAGCCGTGCGTGCCTGGGATGGAGAGAAATGCTGGGGAGCTGCAAAAGACATCCAAAAATTAATGTACTGTCTGCAGCAGCGCTGGGGCTGCAGCCCGGGGGAAGCGCCCGCCGTGTGGCATGGAAGGAACTGCAAAGAAAAGGGTCTTGCGAGGATAGCGAGAGCTGCGCGGCAGGAGCAGGCTTTGCTCTGCAGGCTTCCCGCAGCTCCAGGATAAGCTTGGGAAGGGACTGGCTCTTCCTCCATATGTAACGCCACCTCCTCCTCGCCCCCGCAGAGGGAAGGTGCTGCCAGCCCTGGAATGCTACAATGGTGTCTCCGCATCCATGCGCCCCCACCTTTGGTGCTCTCTGCAGCCGCCGTGACCTCGGGCATCTCCCCCTGCACTCGCAGCAGAGAGCAGCGCTGCATCCCGGTTTTGCTGCCGGGGCTCAGGCAGTGAGCAGAGGCCAAGCCCGTGTGGGCAGTGCAGACAGGCAGCCCGTGGGCAGGGCGCTGCCCGTCTGGGGCTGGGACACCCCGGCAGCCAGCTTGGGACACCCCGGCAGCCAGCTGCTCTCGCTTTGATGTGGAGTCCCTCAGGCTCCGCACAATGCAGACTGGGGCGGGATGAAGCAAGGGTGATTGATTGTCTTGTTTTGTTCCTCCAAGGCTGTGCTGGACCGCTCGTATTCACAGCTGAGATCCCCCAAGAGCAGGGGTTGGCAGCGTCCACCCAGGCTGCAGGGATGGGGCTGGTGTGGTGCAGGCTCTGGCTGGAGGCAGTGGGCTGGTGGTTTGAACCCTCTGTGCCTCAGTTTCCCCATCACCACTGCCCTCTTGGAAGCTCTTGGTGTCTCTGGATGAAATATATCCCCTGAAACGGTTCCCCATTACTTTCAGGTGTGCTGGGCATTCCTGGAATTCAGGCAGACAAAGGGAGCACAGGAGCCCTATCAAGGGTAAAGCTCATTAGGACTTGAGCGTGTTGACCTCTGAAAAATGGAGTTTAACTCCATCCAGTTGATGAATCACGACTCTGTTTGTACGATGCACTCCCTGCAAGCAAGATTTCCACCGCAGAACTAACAGGCTTTTCTGGGAAGCACTGGGGTTCTGGGTTTCCTAATTATTTTCAAACCCTACTGGCAGCTTCTCTCCCCGACAGGGATCATGCCTGCTCGAAGTGCAGCACTCGGGCGTGTTTGGAGTCCTGAAGCACTAATTGACTTTAGCTCGGCCTCGCTGCTGAGTGCTGGCTCTTGCAGCCCCAGTCCCTCCTCCTGCCCAAGCCTGCCTGCATGTGGTTTGCATTTCTTTCCCGGAGAAAAAACCCCTTTCTCCTGCCTCAGTGTCATCTTTCCCTGGAATTGAATTTAGGGGAAATAAAGGGGAGGCCAAATTTTCATGGAGTGACTACCTCCCCTCTCAAGGCAACGATGGCAGTGACGGGAAAAGCCCATTCCAGGAAGTCCTGTCCCAGTCCATGTCCCTTGGCACTGGTGATTTCAGTCACAATCAGGTGGCTCCTTATGAGCCAGTAAGCCCTGAGGCATTGAGCAGATTGTGGAGAAGCTACTCCAGTGCTGCTGGCTCTCCCTGCTATGCAGCAGGGGATCCCATCTTTCCCTCCCACTGTGTGCTAGGAAACTGCTGCCTGCATGGAGCAGGACAGGGATTCTGGAAGAAAACATGGCAGTGCCATCCATCACCCAGCCCTGGGTGATGCATGGGAGAGGAGCAGCAGTGAGCTGACCCCGAGGGAAGCAGCAGCCTGCAACACCTGAACATCAGCCACGGATTATCCACGGCCCCTCTCTGCCTTCTCCTGTGAGACTCTGGGTCATACCCAGCACACAGAGCACAGCACAGGGGTGAGCCAGCTGCCCTGGCCGTGCTGGCTGTCATTCCCAGCACAGAGGGCTCATGGGCTGCCAGCGGGGCAGGCGGTTGGGAAATCTGTTTCCTCTTCTGCTCGTTACAACACCACAGTGGGCGCATGCAATGGGAGCAGTGAGGCAGTGGGAAAGTATGAAGGTCAGGGGAGTCTGCGGTTTGTGTGACGGAGGTGACCCCGGCTGATGTAGCCCTCTACCTGCTCAAAGCACCGCTGTCCGGCTGGGATAGCTCCAGCTACCACCTCCCCTGGGACATCACCCCCATCCATGCTCTGTCAGGGAGCAGGCCTCCACGATGTTCCTGGATCATGTTGCCAGGTTAAAGTGGGAGGAAAATGGCCAAGGGCAGCTTCCTTGGTGCAAGAGCTGGGTGTGAATCATCATGAACATGTACAAGGCATCAGGACACTGGCTGCTCTGAGGGCTTTGATCAGCTCTCACAGCATCACTCCTGCTCCCAGCTGTGTTCCAGCAGTCACAAAAGGGACATGGCTGCTCTGATGATGGCACCAGAGTGCCCAGCAGCCGCTGTGATGCGCTGGCCTTGCAGCAGAAGTGTGCCAGCTCTGCAATCCTCATCACCTCGTTAGTAACTTGGCTGTTGATTCCAGCCGGGGCCAGGCTCTCCGTACCTCCCACACAGTTCACAGGCCCCTACCTCTCATTAGGGGGCTGCTTTCATGTGGCCAGTGGTTTTCATCATCAGTGAGCCACGGAGCAAGTGAGGCACGGGAGCAGAGGAAGGAGACAACGGGGAGTCAGGCAATGCCACCATGGCAACATGGGTGCTGGAATAACAGCTTTGATGTAGTGGCAGTCAGCCCCAGGGCCATGGGCTCAGGTATGGCAGGGGCCTGGCTCCCAGGAGAGTCCTGTGGTGAGGGGATACATGGAGGCATCCTGCTTTCCTCACTGCTGTGCCAACAGAGGGGCTGATCAGGCCAAGGGGGACTTGGCACCAAAAGTCACTTCTCAAGAGTGGTGCAGGGCAGCTGACACAACACAGTGTGGGAAAATAAATTAAGGATGAAAATATGGAGGTGAGGCCACAGGAGGACAAGCTGAGGTCTGGAAGGGAGCACGTGCTGAAGGGCAAGAGGGTGGAGAGTGGATGGTGGGTGAACAGGGATGGCAGCAATTTGGATGGGAAATGGAAAGCTTGGCAAGCACTCAGCAGAGCTTCTGTGTGATCCTGCCGAGACACCAACAGCTCCTGAGGCCACCAATCCCAAATACCCTGTGCTCCTGCACCTGCAGCAGTTCTGCAGGAATCTAAGGGGAATCTATTAGCAGCACTGGGATGCAGGATTCTGGATCAGGTTTCTGGAAGGACCTATGATTTCAAACTCTGCCTCACAAGTGGGCATTCAAATGGAGCCACTGGTAGCTGCCTGGCCCACCCAGGGCCGGGCTGTGCTGGGAAAGTGAAATGTGGATGCCATCAAAGCCTGAAACCGCGGCTGCTGCCCGGGAGTGAGCCGAGCCTTGGGGTGGAAATGCTGCTGCTGCTCTGAATCACATCTCAGCAATGGAGAAGATCCGGCTGAGGCATTTCCTGCTGTTTCCAACTCATCTCCATCTGATGCCTCCCTCACGGAGCTCCTGTGCTGAAATCCTGGCCCTGTGGAAAATCTGCAGTAGCTTTCCTGATGAGTCCAGCTGTCTTCCCTGAAGACAGGAGTGTCAGAGTATGGTGGGAGGTGTGGTGTCTCCTGGTGGTGATTCCCATGGGACCTGTGGGACTGTGGTCGTTCAGCGTGGGGGTCGTTCAGCCCGGGGGTTGTTCAGCCTCAGTGACTTCTTGAGAGGGAAATGGAAAGAGCGAGCAGTGCAAGTTAATTAATTGACGCATAATGAAGTCAAGATGAGTATCCCCAAGGAGCTGAAGCTCAGATTAGGAAAGCAGCAGATGATGGTGTTCCCTGGCTTTGTCCTGAGCCCCAGCCTCCTGCCAGCCACACTGATGACATTGGCTCTGGCCCAGGGGCAAGGAAAAAAAGCCCCTGAATGCCTTTCAGTGGCAACTTTAATAGAATTTAGGTGTTATAAACACTGACCCAGAGAAGGGAGTATGGAAGGGATGAAATAAACCCATCAATGGCTGTTTGGTGCTTTGGTGCCTTTGGTGAAGGCTTCCTATAGCAGCACAAGCAGACCCTGCATGGACTCAAATGCTCTTCTGACAAGAAAGAGCTAGGAGTAGGGAAGGACGCTCAGAGTGACTAACCTGGAGGCTGCTGGATGGTGCTGGGCAGAGACCCTTCACAGGATCATGGAATCCTTTAGGTTGGAAAAGCCCTCTTAGATCATCGAGTCCAACTGTTGCCCCAGCACAACCAAGCCCACCACTAACCCACGTCCCTGAGTGCCACATCTACAAGTCTGTTAAACCCCTCCAAGGATGGTGACTTCACCACTGCCTCCAGGGCAGCCTTTTGGTGAATAATTTTTCCCTAATATCCAAAGCAAACATCCCGTGGCACAACTTGAGGCTGTTTCCTCTTGTCCTGTCCCTTGTTCCCCGGGAGCAGAGCCCGACCCCCACCTGGCTGCACCCTCCCGTCAGAGAGTTGTAGAGAGAGAGAAGGTGCCCCCTGAACCTCCTTTTCTCCAGGTTGAGCCCCTCTGGCTCCCCATCCGCTTCTGGTGCTCCAGCCCCCTCCCCAGCTCCATTCCTTTCTCTGGACACGCTTCAGCCCCTCAATGTCGTTCTTGTCCTGGGGGGCCCGAAACCGACCCCAGAACTCGAGAAGCCTCAGCAGCGGCGACCACAAAAGATCAGTCACCAGCCCAGCAGCCTCAGGAGGCGGCCCGGGCCCTGCGCAGCGGACGGGGGCCCTCTAGTGAGGGGCGGTGCGGCCCCGGCTCCGCCCCGGCCCGGAGCAGCCATGGCGGGGCTGGAGCCACTATACGCCTTGGCAAGGGCCGTCATTTCCCGCCCGCAGGACGCTCTGGTCTGTGGCATCCACTGGGAGCTGGTCCGGCACGGCTACCGCTGCCTGGGCACGGGCGACCAGGTATGGGCCGAGCCGTGCTGCGCCGCCGCGGAGGCCTAGTAGGCCACGGTGAAGCCCCGGCCTTTCCTAATGCCGCTCGCCGGCGCCGTGCGGCCGAGCCCGGCGACCGCTGCCGGAGCCGGGGGAACCGCGCGGCGCCGGCGGTGTTGGGGCCACCCGGGCCGGTGCGGGGTCCGAGGGGCCTCGGTGCTGCTGTGGAGGTCGGAACTGGCGACTGCGGGGTTGTGGAGTGTCCTGGTGTTGGCGGGGTGTCCCTGTGCTGTAGGGGGTGCCGCTCTTGGAGGGATGGCGGTGCTGACAGGATCCCGGTACTGGGGGGGCCGAGGGTCCCGATGCTGGGGGTGGTCTGTGGGATGTCGCAGGACGGGAGATCCTGTTGCTGATGCGATCATTATGACTTCGGGAAGGGAGTTAGTATAGTGCTAAGTGGAGCTTGGTGCTGAGGCAGAACTCTGTAATAAAACGGAGGTGTCCAGTGCAGTGCTGAGGAGTAAATGTACTGAGGTAATACTGGAGTGGGGGGCCAGTCTGGTTCTGGACCCAGTGCTAAGGTGGGGGTCTACTGAATTGGGATCCTGATGGGTGTTGGGAGAGTGCCTGATGTGGTGTTGGGGAGTAATGGGGGTGCAGGACAATGTCATGGCAGAGAACCCTCCCCAGTACCAGAGGAGGGGACAGTGTAGGGCAGGGCCCCCCAGCAGCACTGATGTGAGGCTGGGATAGACATGATGATAGCCTTCCCCCCTACCCCAGACAGCTCTGTGTCATGCTGGGGAGGTGAGGGGGAGAGTCTGGCAGGGAAGAGCATTGTCTCCCAGTCTGGGTATTTGTTACCTCTTCCTCCTCAGCAAAGGATGGTGTAGTCCCTCCTGTTCCAGCACAGGGATGCTGAGGGAGGCTGTCGCAGGCAGGGCCAGCCTGTAGGAAATACAGTCCTGCTTTTGCTGTCGAAACTGTGAAGGCACTGAAGGATCCCCTCCCAGAGACCTCAGTTCCCTCCTGGATCTCACTGTGCAGCCAAGACAAGACCCCCGCCCTAGGAGGTCATGCTGGGCTCCTGGGCAGGGTCTTGGCAGCCTGTCTGTTCTGTTGCAGCCAGGTCCCGATGAAAGGAAGTCAGAGCTGTTGCCCACCGGCTGGGAAGCCAATAAGGAGGTGTATACACTGCGCTACAAGTCCACAGACGATGCCCATGAGCTGCTGCTGAAGGCCATCATGGTGGAGGACAGTATGATCCTCAATGTCATGGTGAGCACCCATGTGGCCCAGGGGGTTTGGGGTCCTTTGGCTGAAAAGAACACCGGGGCAATTTCTTAAATGTTTGCTTTTGCTCGTTCTACCTGGAAGTGGTGTTTGTCCCTCAGGATGGGGCAGACTCAGGGGGTGTTTGTGTGGCAGAAGATGTGGCCCAGCATGAAGCTGGTCAAACCCTTGCTGTGTCAGAGCAGTGGGACAGTTGGCCTTGAACACTGCAGCCCAGGAGCTGCCCTGCTTCTGTCCCTTTCCTAGCTCAGGACATCTCTGCAGCCCCCAACAAGCACCTTTTCCAGGTGGCTTTGCTCAGTGTTTCACCCTTTGCAGCCTGAACTGGGGAGAGGGAGCAGGGAAAATGTTGCTGTATGCTGGGGTTTGCTCCTGGAGATTCAGGCACAGCACAGGGATATGGCGGGAAGCAGGTGAGCCCCATTCTTTGTATCCCAAGCCTGGGGCTGGTGTTGTAGCTTCTCTGTCCCTCATTCCCAGCTCTGCCAGGCTGCTCACTCTGCTTTACCTGCATTTTTCCAGGATCGGGGCTCTCAGAAGGTGGCAGATGTGACCTTGGCAGTGGCCGACTACATCAACCCAGAGCACCTGGACGATTTCCACAAGTAATCTCAGTTTCCTGGTATTTTCTGCAGGAGGAAGTGTCCTACTGGCATGGAGAGGGGGTCAGAAATCAGGTTGGGAGGAGCTGGAGGACTTACTCCCCAGTACAAACCCAGGCCAGCCCTGAAATGCAGCCAGAACTCTGTTCCATGCCTCCCTCTGCGCTGGCACAAGAGATTTAGAGGACAGTGGGATCGTGGGTTGGAGCCTAGGGGAGGGCCATCCCACCTGGAGACAGGCCATTTATTTCCAGAGCATTGTGCTGGGTGGACACTGCCCAGGAGAATGACAGCTTCAGCCACATCTGCAGTGTCATGTGCTTTCCTCCAGTGCAAACTGGTTGGGTTGGAGCAGAAGGGAGTGGCTGGGTGACACCTTGCCCATCTGAAATGGGGTGAGGACTTTGATGCCCTTGTGTGCTGTTACCACTTCCTGTCCCCTCTGTGCTGCCAGCAGGGGACATGTTTTGTGCCAGGGACGCTTTGGGCTTGTCTGTCCACTCCCCGTGCCTCTTGCAGCCTGTCCAGCACCCTGTGTCCTGGTGCCATGGCTACCCCAGCCCACTGCCTCCCCTCTCCTTGCTGCAGGGTGTACAAGAACACCGAGGAGCTGAGGACAAGGATCGCTTCAGGCATCATTGCTCCCCTCAGAGGCCCTGCAGAAAAGGCCGAAAAGGAGCCTGAGTCCAAAAGGGATGTGCACTGGGATGAGGACCCGCTCCGACTCCCTCCCCGGCAGCCAGTGGGCACAAGAGCCCCATCCAGGTGAGTAAAGAGCGTGTGGCTGCTGAGAGCCCCCTGTCAGATGGGATGTGACCCAAACTACACGTCAGGTCCACATCTCTCACACGTGGGATGGGGAGTGTAAGGGATCCAGACCTTCCCCAGCTGGATCAGCCTGGACACCTGGGTTTGATTTGGTTGCTGGAAAGGGATGGGCTGTTCTGGAGCTGTGTGTTGGACTGACAGACCCAGGAGGGAGCAGGCAGGGTCTGGGGCTGGGAGGTGAGGTGTGGGGTGAAGGACAGTGGCCCTGCTCTGTGCTGGCTGAGGGACTGTTGGGGCTGGCAGAGCAAGGACGCCAGTGGGAAGGACAGTTGCCATTGTGTGGCTGGGACACCAGAGATGCATCCAGCCAGGGTGGGGTGCAAGGCTTCCTCTTCTTGTTCTCCTGACCCCACTTTCCCCTTGGAACCATTGCTGGCAATGCTGGGTAGAGGGGACACATGGCACCTGCTTTGCCATCCCTTTCTGACACCTCCCAGTCATCCCTTGTACGTGGCAGGCGAGTTCCCCCCTCTCTCACACACACACTATGATGCCCTTTGGCTGGAAGTCAAGAGACACTGCAGTGGCTCTGCCATCTCTTGGGGACCAGCTGGGACATCTGGCTTGTGTGTCAGCCCACTGCTGTCTGCTGCCACTCAGGGTGCGAGAGGCTCCATGGGGAGGCCTGGGAAGACAGGCTGGAGCTGGGCACTGCTCTGAAACCATGTTACTGGCATGGATTATTGACAGGGAGATGTGCCAGCTGGCTGCAGGCCCACCACCCCACTGTCCCCACACTCCTAGAAGTGGGACTGTGACTGGGCTGGGACATGCTGGAGAGCCTGGCCTAGCCCAGACCTGCTTAGGGATCCCCTGGCATGGAAATTCCTGGTATATATGGACAGCTCCTCCTTGAAGCAGTGAGAACAAGAGGCTCTCTTTTTCTCAGCAAGCTGCTGCCACACACATCAGTGTCCTCATCCAGCAACACCCTGGAGCAGGGAATGCTGTGTCCTGGGCCTGGGATGGCTCCCAGTGGCAGCTCCCTCACACAGGGTCCCACAGGTCCCAGGGCCCTCCAGGTGTTGCACTGTTTGCCATGGGAGAGCACCCAAGGGCACAGCTCCATGCAGCTTCTCTGCCCTTCCCTGAATATCTCGCTGTGTTCTGTGTTTCAGGCCTTCCCCCTTGAGCCCCTTTGCTGTTGGTGGGGAAGACCTGGACCCTTTTGGGTGAGTATGGCTCTTGAAGCACACCCTACTCTGCCTTTGGGGGGCATGGGGTGGTTGGAGACCACTGGAACAGCATCTAGCCAAGTGTCTCTGAGTGGGGATGGTGATGGGACAGTTGCTCAGTGCAAATTGTGAGGGACCAATTGACAGTTGCTAAAGCTCAGTATGGTTCTAATATTGTAATAAGATCCCGTCTCTTGCATAGATGATAAGTTGCAATCTGTGTCTGTTTAATAATCAGCTTGTATTAATTTAACACACAGTAATTCCTGCAGTAAATCAAAGCTGAATATGTCGTTAAGTGAATTTAAGCCTCTAATTTAAACAGTTACCAGCTGCTGTGTCTCCAGCCCAGCAGTCTGCAGAAGGGGAGGCTGAAAGCCGAGTTCACAGATTCTCAAGTCCTGTTGCAAGCCTCCCGGCTGTCTGAGGCACTTGGAGAAAGCTTGGGCAGAGGCTGGGCTGTCTGGGAGGCTGGGCTTCACAGATACATCCTTGATATTTGGTTTGGTCAGGCAAGGCGAACCTGTCATCTTCCACTCCAGTTAAAAGCACACAGTCAGACAATAACCAGCTTGTGGTGTCATTGCGCAGTGTCCTGCAGCCCAGAGGAGTCTCCTCTTTGGAACCACTCTCCTGTGGGGATGGCATTTTTTCCCCTTTTGCAAGACTTGGTTCTCCATGGGTTTGGCTAGAAAAGGGACAGCTAAAAATGTCCCTGCTCAGCTGGAAAGAGAGGTCTGGAGCTGGAGGGACTGGAAGGAAACCGGATTGTACAAGGAGAGGGGATTCATTTTGGGGGAGGGTGTCCTTGTTTCTCTTGGTGCCTCCAGCCCTTCATCAGAGATTTCTCTGTAAATGACAAAAAAAAGATGGTAAATGGAAGCAGATTTGTGACACCTGCCAGCGCTGGAGACCCAGACTCTCAGGAATATGCTCTTGGGACCTGGCTGTCCTGGGGCGCTTTGGGCAGCCGTTCTGGCCTAATGGAACTCATTAGCACGGTTGTTAATGACTTGTATGATGGCAGCGGTGTCCGGAGGCTCCAGCCGCATTTGCACAAAACCGACCATGAGGAATGGCACTCGCAGCATGGGGCAGCTCTGAGGAGCCGCCGTGGTCAGCAAATGACTTCCAGGCAGTTCTTTGGAAAGGCTTGTGGGAGCCCAGCCGGCTCTTGCGACACCGTGCAGAGCAGGACAGGAAGCAGGGATGGAATATGGGCCTGCAGTGAGGGCCAGCTGGTCTGGTGCTTCTTGAAGGAACAGCCAGCACCTCTGCTATGGAGACAGGCTGAGAGATCTGGGGCTGTTCAGCCTGGAGAAGGCTCCAGGGGCACCTTAGAGCCCCTTACAGTTCCTAGAAGGGCTCCAAGAGAGCTGGAGAGGGACTTTGGACAAGGGCCTGAAGTGACAGGACAAAGGGGAAGGGTTTCTCACTGACAGCGGGTCAAGTTAGATTGGATATTGGGAAGAAATTCTTCCCTGTGAGGGTGATGAGAGCCTGGCACAGGTTGTCCAGAGAAGCTGTGGCTGCCCCATCACTGGAAGTGTTCAAGATTGGATGGGGCTTGGGACAACTTGGTCTAGTGGAAGATGTCCCTGCCTGTGGCAGGGGGTTGGAATAAGATGAGCTCTGAGGTCTCTTCCTACTCAAACAATTGTGGGATGTTCTGCAGGGCTCTCTGTCTTTCTGCCATGGGCTGCCTCACTGGCTGGTCCTGGGAGCTTTCCTTCCCACGTGCCATGTGTCAGGTTAACCCCTTGTTCCCATGCTCAGCATTTCTTCT
Organism: Corvus moneduloides; assembly: GCF_009650955.1. Lineage (NCBI taxonomy): Eukaryota > Metazoa > Chordata > Aves > Passeriformes > Corvidae > Corvus > Corvus moneduloides. The sequence goes on from NC_045492.1 coordinate 7,895,965, forward strand.
GCCGTTCTCTCTTTCCAGTGCCAATCTCATCTCCTTCTCTGCCTTTTCTCTCTCCAGAGGTCGAAGTGGGGGAATGATTATGGACCCTCTCCACTCTGGCTTCCCACATCCTGGTATTGACCCATCGTCGGGCATCCCAGGCCGGCTTCCCCCAGGAGCTGTCCCACCAGGCGCCAGATTTGACCCCTTTGGCCCGTTAGGAGCTGGGCGACCCGGGTAGGTCCTTGGCCATGCTTCCAGCCTGCCACTGGATCCCAGCTCATCCCTGTTGCTGCAGGCCTGAGCTCTCCTGTTTGACTCTGCTCTGAATTTCTTTCCAGGCCAGATCCTGACCACCTTCCCCCTCCAGGCTACGACGACATGTTCATGTGAGGAGTCACCACGTGGCTGCTCACAAACAAGTCTTCTGGGAAGCAGGGGCACTTTGCCTCTTCACTCCTCGTCTGATGGGCGTACATCTTTCCAGCAGCATTTTCCTCCTCTCTGTTTTGGGCCACATTCCCATGTGTCCCATCAGCTATAAAGGCTTCCCTGTTTGCAGAACGGAAGAGGAGGCAGTAGTAGGTCATTTCTTTCCCTGCTCCTCTGAGGGTACCCGGCCATTTGCACCCAGCAAGGTGGGAGCATGGGGTGCGGCGTTCTGGGAGCGGCCTGGGTGTTGTGGGATTTCTCCTCTGCTTCTCTGGGGTGGCAGAGCTTGCTGCTGGGGTCTCACAAGTGGTGGGTGTGAGGAGGGAGCTGGCTCCTTGCTGCTCCTCTGCAGAAAACCACAGCAGACTTGTGAAGGGGACAGCCAGAGTGGGCTCCCCACAGAGTGGGTTTCTCTCTTGCTCTGTATCTGAGCAAGGCACTGATTGAAGGGCTGGAAAGCCCAACCTGCAGGGTCTCCATGGGCAGACCCCCAGCAGCAGCTGAGATTACAGCTTTGCCTGCTGGCTTTGAAGAGCAGCACCAGAAAAGCCTTTGATGTGCATGAGAAGAGAAAGATTGAATTCCTGGCTCACCTTGCCCCCTCTCTTTCCTGCAGCTGTGGTGTTTTTCATTCCTGGGGTGTAATTGAAGCCCTGCAGGCAGTGTGGCGAGGGTTGCCCACTGGGCACTGCAGGAGTGTGGGTGCTTTGCAAAAGAGTTTTCTAGAACACGTTCTCCTGCTGTCAGTCTTGTTGTGTGTGGCTCTGCCTGGCTGGCTTGGGGAGAATGGCTGAGATCTGCATGGCTCAGGCTCCTGAGCTCTCTCTAGCAACCCCCCATCCCCACAGATTCCCCAGGTCAGTTGATTTTGGGCCTGCAGCTCATCTCCTGCCAGGGGCTCATGCTGTTTTTCTTCTCGTGGTTTGATCTCTTAGAAGGATGTTCAGGAGACTGAAATAAAAACCTGACAACAGTGTTGTGCTGGTGCTTACTGGGGTGTCCCCCTGTGTTCCCTACTGTGCAAGGGGAAGCCCCAGAGCCTTTCTGGAGGCAGAGATTCCATGCTGGGAACTCGCTTTGTATCTTCCCCTGAGCAGCAGTGCTTTTCCAAGACGATGTAACTGTATTAGGAAAATGGAGAACAGCCCAGCCCTGCTCCTGCAGTAATTGCCTCTCCGGGGCATTGAATGCTGTTGGAACGCTGCACGCAGCTGCGTTGGCAGAAATAAAAAAGGGCAAGGGATCCCCCCATCTCTCCCTTTTCCCAAAAGGCTTTTCCTTTTAAAACCTCTTTGCCTACAAATGCAGTTAATAAAGCTGTGTTATGGTGTGTGCCATCCTGGGCTCTGCACATGTGGGAGCAGGGAAGACCAGCTGGAGAAATCTGGTGCTGGGAGCAGCTGAAGCATCCCCTGCATCTCCCCGGGGCTCATGCATGGACCCCCATTTGTGGAGGGGCTGGTTCTGAGCCCAGACCCACTGAACTATGCAGAGGTTTTTCAGAGGAAGTCCCACCTGCAGACCCACGTGTGGGCTGTGGGCAGTACCCATGACCAGAGCAGCATGGGAAGGATGGAGAGAGACACACGGCTCGGTGAGGCCATTGCTCTGGCTATCCGCTCTGGCTCCTGGGACAGCCTGTGCCCATCCACAGCTTCGTTGCAGGAGAAAGAAGCTCCCAGCCCTGCTGCTGGGGTTGAGAGACTGCAGACCCCAACCTTACTGCGTGAGGGAGCAGAAACAGCTTTGGCCTCATCGAGAGGCCCCTCTCTGCGGGGGGTGGCTGTTTTCTGTGCCTGAATTAATCATGTTCTGCGACCTTCCAGGAGGGAGAGACGCAGCCGGCTTTGATGGGGCTAATTAAAGCGAGTCAGCGCCGGGAGAGGCTGCGGCAGGGCGAGGAACCAGCTTTTGTCTGCAGCGCCTGGCCCCGGCGGGTCCGTGGTGTTGTGCAGCTGGGAAACAGGTGGCAGAGGAGGGGAGTGGGTTCCAAAGGGGACAAATGTCCGATTCAGGCCTTTGCCTGAGCCTCTGGGCTCCCAGGGCCGACCCATCCACTCTCCAGAAAGGATGGGTAAAAGGAGGAAAGGATCCTCCTCTCCATGTCACAGGACAGAATAGTGGATACAGGAGACTGTCCCCACAGTTGGCTTGGGTCCCACCAAAGGGCCTGGAGCATGGCAGAGATGGCTCCTGAGAACCAGTGATCCCAAGCACATTCTTTATTCCATCTGTAGGGCTTGTGGCCAGCACAAACTCCATTCCCTGACAATGCCTGGGAGGCAGCCGACCCCATGGTGGGTTTGTACCACAGTGGCTGTGACAGCCAGGTCTCCCTTCAGCAGGAGGGACAGTTCAGGCCCTCAGCCATGTGTCTCTGTCCCCAGCACTGCTGTTTCTACCCTAAGCGACAGAAAACATTAACATGCATGGGAGCACAGTAACACACCCCACGTTAATTTTTATGGGGAGGCTGTGAGGAGCGGCTGGGGCTGGGTGTGCAGTCTTGGCACAGGCTCAGCCTCCCTCCGCCAGCAGCAGCACTTCCACTACACGTTTGAAGAGAGGCACTGGATTATTGGTAATGGCTCAGGATCCCCAGAGAGTCCTTCAGGCCATCTGCCAGCCCGCCCAGCCCACAGCACCTGCCTGCCTGCTCCCGATGGGATGGCAGAACCCCCCGGCGTCGCTAATTACTCTGCAGCCGGTGCTACATCCCTTGGATCCTGGGTGCAGGGAAGCCGTGTGTGTGGCCCAGCTGGAAAACAAAGCAGCCCCCGTTATATGGAACTGGGAAAGGCACACTAGGCCCTCCCTGCTTGCGTTGCTTGCTCCTGGCACAAACAAAGCCCCAAAACACCAGCACTGGGGGACTGGAGAGCCATTGACCCTCATTCCACTCAGGCTGCACAGCATCAGCCTTTCCCAGCCAGATTTTTCTCAGCACTCTGGAATATTTTGGATTGCTTCCTACTACTCCTCTGCACATTAAGCACCACATGCTAGTGCCTCTTCCCCAGTGCCTGCCAGAGTGATGAAGGGACAGCCAGGTCAGACAGCTCTACATCTCTCTGTCGCAGCCACCCTACACCTCAGCCTAGGGGAGCCTGTGTACAAAATCACATCCCAGCCCTGGAGTTCTCTGTGGGGAATCTTCTTTAATGGCACTCCTTCCTTGACACAGTTGGTTCATTGTAAATAGATCTCTCTCCATGTAGAGGCTTCCCCCCAGTCCTGCAGGGACTCAAGGCACAGTCCAGCAACGTGCTGACAAAACAATAACAGCCCCTTCCTGCAGTCTCTTGAGTAGCCTCATGCTCTAATCCATGGTAGTATTTCTCGTGCTCACATACAGCAGGTGCTCAGCAGCTGTAACCTTCACCAGGCTCAGCCTTTCATCCTGAAAACACTCTTTCCATCTTATTTAAAGTAACAAAAAGGGATGAGGATGATTTCTCCATCTAACGGGTTTATTTTTCTAATCCAGACATGCAGGGCCAGTGCTGAGTTACAGGAGGGACATACTGCCTTCTCAGGGCAGAGCCTTGGGAAGGCTCAGAGCTCCCCCTTTCTCCCCTTCTCTTCTTTTTCCTCCCCTCTCTTCCCTCCCACGGCATCACCCCCTCGTTCACCCTAGGGCCCCTCAGGGACAGCCACAATGACATTTGTCCCCCCTGCTCTCCTTGGACCCTTCACTAGGCCCCTCGGGCTCTGCTTAAAGCCATTTGTCCCAGGCTGTTGGGGACAGGGAATGCTTGTTTGGGGACAGGGGCACAGCCACCCATTTCACTCCAAGTATGGTTTCATCCCAGGGAAAGGTTCCTGGGTGTCAGGATTGCAGGCGTGAGGTGATTCAAGGTTGTTTCCTGGGATCCTACGATAAATACAGAGCATTGCTAGTGATGTGGTGACAGGGAGAGGGGCATGTGGCCCTTCACAGCAGCGGGAAGAATCATCTGCAAAGCATTATAGGAAAACACAGGGCAGAGGACACTGTCCCCAGCATACGAGGGGACACTGGAAGCCCTAGAATAAAACCCAACCCAGGTAACCAGATGTAAATATCACTTTTGTGTCAGGCTGTCTGGAGGGATTTGTCCCTGCCTGAGAACGTTTGAAGTGGGTAACTTAAGGGGTGGATTGAAAACTGGTGGCAGTTCATGATAAGGAGCACCTTTTGTGGGTCTGCATTTTCCAATGGGATAATTATTTCCCTTTCCCAGCACATTGCTCATACCCATTTCTCTTTCCAGAGAACATTGTGCTTTAATGACGCTTCATGTTTAATTCCCGAGATGCAATTTTGCCTTCACACCACAGACAACGGCCCTTGAATCAGCAGAAAGGCCAGCGTGGGGACACCCCAGCAGCAGCACTGCCAGGCCAGCGTGGGACACAGCCACCACGTCACCTCGAGGCACTGAGAATCATTTGCTCTCTTCTGTATGGAGCACCATGATTTTTGAAGAGGCCATTCCGGGGCTGCTGGTGGTAGTGGGATGCTTGGCACAGTGCAGGCGTGTGTCCTGGCCTTCATCCTGCTGTGCGGAATGGGGCTGGTGGGGTGTGAGGGCTGAGGGGTGGCAGGGGGCTGGACCCCACCCCATGGGTGGTGGGCATGCTTGCTGCCTCTTCTTCTGCCCGAAGCAGTGCAAGCACCAGCTCTGTGCCAGAGTTTTACAGGAAACTATTGCTAAAACTGGTCACTGATGGCAGAAACAGATCTGTTGGGAGGAGCAGTCAGGTCGTGGCTGTGGGAAGGAGCTCAGTCTCACATCCAGCCCAGGCTGCAGCTGACCATGGCACAGAAATCCCACGGGTGCCTTGATCGTGCCACTGCCATGATGCTGGTGGCAGGATCCCATCCAGGAAAGTGCTGGGGAGACAACACGGGGTCCCAAGGCCATGCTGTCCCAGTGCTGGTGGTGGGGAACAACCCAGGCCAGGACCATGCAGTCCGGTGGAGTATCCCAAAGCCTCGTCATTCCGGTGCTGTTGGGCCGGAGCACCATCCAAGGAGGGTTCAAGGAGGTGGAAATGGTGGCTGAAGGCTGGCGTAGGCAAAGTCTCACCCAATGGTGTCGGTGTTGGGGTGCAGCAAAGGGACCCCGTTTCTGCCAACGGCGAGGGATCCCCGGGGTGCACAGGGCTAGGAGACGGGACCTTCGGGGGTCTGAGGTGGGGGGCTCAGTTGGCTCTCCAGCAGGGCCCGCGTCCCTTCAGCTGACACCCTCCGCAGCCGCAGCCGTACCGAGCCATAGGTGCCACCGGTGCGCCGGGCGGCCCGGGCGCGGCGGCGGGCGGCGGCGGCGGCCAGCAGCAGGGCGGCGAGCAGGAGCCCGCCCAGGGCCAGCAGCGCCAGCCCGGCCACGGTGCAGCGGTCGAGGCGGGCGCGGAGCCGGGCTGCCCGAGCCTCCAGCCGCTCCATCTGCCGCGCCGGCACGGCGGGGTCGGGCCGCGCCGCCCGCGGAACGGCCCCCGCCAGCACCACCAGCGCCGCGCCGCCCAGGGCGCAGCCCAGCGCCAGCGCCAGCCCCGGGCCCGCTGGCACCGGCCCCCCCGCACCCGCACCGGCTCCCGCACCCGCGGCCGCCGCCTCGTCCGGGCTCCGCAGCTCCGCCGCCCGCGGGGACGCCATGGAACTGCCGCCGGCCTGCGCGGCCAAAGGTGAGCGGTCGAACGGGACGGGATGCTGCTCTGGGTCAGAGACGGGTCCCCGAACCGGGATGCCTCCCCAAACCAGAGCCGAACCCTGGGGATGGGATGCTCCCCCTCCCCGGAGTCGTTTCCCCTGACCGAGCTGCCAACCCCACCCCGCAGGTCTCCGAACCGGGCTGCTCCTCGTCCTGGGATCCCGCTTAGCCGAACCGGGCTACCTTCGGAGCTGGGACCCCGCCCGGACTGTCCCTCTTCCGCGGAGCCGACTCCCCAGACCGGGCTGCTCCCCGGCACCGGGCTGCTCCCGTTCCCTGAACCCGGCACCTGCCTCTCCAAACCGGGTCGTCCCACCTGGCTCTCCCCCTTCCCACCGCGCGACCCACCTTCCCGAATCCGTCTGAAACCCCCTGCGGGGACCTGTGTCCCTGTGACCCCACTAAACTACCCCTCTCCGGACAGTCTCCTCCCGCCGGGCTCTGCCCTCCGGTCCCCCGCTCCCGCACCGGGCTGTGGCCCCGTTCCGTGCACCGGGCTCCGCTCCCGCTTCTCCGTTCGGTCTGCCCGCCCCGCCGATGTCCGCACCGAGCTGCCCCGCTTCCCCTCCCGGTCCCCCGCGTCGGGCTGCCTACCCCCGCTGCCTCCCCGGCTCCCCGGGCAGGTGCCGGTGCCGCCGCGGGGCGGGCGGTGGGTGCCCCGAGCTGCGGTCGCGCACGGCCGCCGCACGCACACGCACACACAGACACGTACGGGGGGCATACACATGCACTCACACGCACACACCCGGGAGCACCTGCTGTGCACGTACCCTGTGCAAGAGGGACCCCTCTGTGCACCCCCCTCGACAGCGCCGGGACCCTCCGTGGGCACCCCGGGGGGCTGCGTGGGGAGGGGCTTTGGAGAGGACAGAGCAGCACGCTGAGTTTTGCGTGGGGTCTGCCTGGAGGACGTGCCCCCCACAAGCAGCCGTCCCCTGTGGGGACCCGGGGCAGAGCTGGGCTGGGGACACTGGGGCTGCAACCTGAGTATCCCCAGCTGCAAAGACAGCAGGGAGAGGTCCCATATGGACGCTGCCCACCCTGAGTCCCCACAAGGGTCCAGCCTGTCCCTAGGGAAAGTGGGGGTTGACCTAGGTTTGGGCCAGGTATGATATGCCCCAGCCTGGGACATAGGAGCCCCTGGGTCCTGCCACGATCCCACTGCAGTCCCATGGCATAACACTCCCCCTTCACACACACACACACACACACACGTTATTTACTCAATTTTTCACAGAGCATTCATAGTGCCTGCACTCTGCTTCCCCCTGCCCTGGCACCAGACCCAGGCCCGTGCCCTGGCAGTGACCTGCTGGCAGCCACACGCTTTCCCTCGTTTGTTAATATGACATGGTCTATTTCCACATTTGGAGCAGTGCCTGGAGGTGTGGATGTAAATCCCAAGTGATAACGGGTGGGCTGCTGACAGCTGCTGGGAAGGTTTGTCCATCGCATTGCCATTCCCTTCAACACCTTCACATGCTTCCAGCATCTCCACAAGCACACCCAGTGCTGCAGGTGCTGGGTGAGCTCACAGTGCTGGGGCTGCAGGGATGCCCCTTGTGTCCTGCACCCTGTCCCCATTGTGTCCTGAGCCCTGTCCCCTCACACAGTGTATTCCTCTGCAGCTACACTGGGCTCTGTGTTACCCACAGTGTCTGGGCACTGCCCTGCGTGAAGATGTCAGATGGGAGTCTCCTGCCACCTGTGTCATGACAGGGGCAGGGATTTTCTCTGAAGTCTCTGTCAGATACAGCTTAAATGGATAAAAAAGGGTCAGAGAGTTTAGGGCGTGCCACACAAATAAAGAGGCGCATTTGTGTTTTCTGAGGGCTGGACTGGTGCAACACGATCCAGGCTCAGCACCCGTCTGGGCACAGTGTCTATCCATGGTGCTGACTGGCACCCTCTAGTCCAACACATGGCACCTCCAGTCTCTGAGATGCAGCAGGGGCATGGAGCTGCCATGGCAGGGGGCTTGGAACGAGATGATCTGTAAGGTCTCTTCCAACCCAAACCATTCCGTGACTCTGTGACTCTACGAAACGCAGGGCTTCCAAGCACAGTGTCCCCAGAGATGCAGCCAGAAGTGGGCCGAGAAAGAAGCAGAATTAAAAATAAATATAAGTGCATCCTGACACGTTAACTACATTTAGAGAGGCTTTAGTATCAACCCACTCCACAGGAAGGCAGGAGATGCTTGGAGACAAGTAGGTCATGGGACACAGTTTGTCCCAAATCAGCAGGAAGAGATGGATTTGGAGCAGGCGGGCATATCACTGTGAACAGATGGGCAGGAGCAGATCTGCTGCCTCACCATCGCCAAATTCCTTGGGAAGACAGAACTGCCACCAGTTTGCTCCTGAGCAGAGCTGTGGTCAAGCCCTCTCTTCTGAAGCACCCAAGCTCTGTGGCTGCCAACGCACCCAGGGATGCCAAGGCCAGGAGCCCTGCCAGGATGGGGATTTGTGGGGCAGAAGCAGAGCCACTCATGCCGTGGCTCCCGCCTGCCTTCATACAGTGGTCAGGGCTCCATGCCGTGGGGTCAGGGCTCCATGCTGCCCAGGGGGCTGCTCCTGCACCCCAATCCCACAGCAATGCTCGAGAGGCCACCTGTGATGGATGAGGTGGAAGGATGCATCCTGCTGGCATCGCTGCCTGCACTGTGCTGCCCCAGGATCCCACTGCCATTACTGGATGGGAGCTGGAGGGGACCCCAGGCATTTGAAGGGCCTCGGGGTAGCCCAAAAACCTTACCCAGTCTGATCCTGAGTAGCTGAACGTGAGGCTGGGGGCTGGCAAAGGCCACTCCATCCCCAAGGTGCTGGCACTAGGGGAAGGGGAGGAGAGAGTGAGACAGCCAAGATTTATGCTGCCAGCGCAGGAGCAAAGAGAGGAGGGAGACAGCCAAGGTCAGAGGGAGCACTGCCAAAATTCACAATGAAACTGCAGGAGTGCCGGAGGGGAGAGACAGACGACTTGGAAAGAAAAGGAAAGAGGAGGGAGGGAAAGAGTCTGGGAGATGGAGCAGGGTGAGGGAGCCAGACAGGGAACCAGGGATGGGAACATGTCACTCCTCAGACAAAATGACTGAACACACATGAGAGGGACAGCAAATGGGAGCCTCAGGCAGGCAGAAGAGGACAGTAGGAGCAGTAGTCTGATGGAGCTAGACAGGCTGTGGACCTGGCTCTGTTCCCCGACACAGCCCTGCGCAACACAGCCCAATTTTGGGGAGTGCACAGCTGTCTGGTGCCCACTGGCACTGCTGACCCCTATCCAGCCTCACCACCGAGGTGAAGTTTCATTCCTGCCTCCTTAGCATTCTCAGCATCCCACAGCAGAGTGAGCCCCCGCAGCCAGCACGGCTCAAGGTGACTCGGAGGTCAGGGAAAAAGCAGCCGGGCAATTCAAGAGCTGGCTCTACATCACAGAGAGATCCAGCAGTTTGGGAGGACCAGAGGTGCCCCACACATCACGGCCTCCCTGCCAGTCCCTCTGTGCCCCAGACACAGCACTCCAGTGCTCCCCATGGATGGGGGGCGGTTCTGATCCAGCAAACTGCTCCTGGGAGCTGTTGCCACTGGCAAGGTAGGCAGGGCTGGACTTCAGCCTTGGTGCCGCAGAGGGCTGGAGCTGCACAGTTAGCATCAGGGTGGTTTCCCTCTTGCAAGGCATGGAGTACCCAGACAGGTTTGGTGCCCTGGAAGAGCAATGCGCACCTACTCTGGGGCTCGTGGGAGGTTCCTCCAAGTCCCCGTTGGGGATACACCACTCCAAGGATGGTTTATAGCAAAAATCCCTCTCCTTCCCCAAATGTCTGAGCCCCAGCCCAAAGGCAGCTGGAGGGATGGAGCTCTGCTTGCCATTATGACCGGCTGCAGAGCCGCACTGGGAAGAGGCTCAGCACTTTTCTGGTGATAATTAAGATCTCATTATCTTCAGCTAACACTAGGGAGACAGGGAAAACCACAGGTGCCTTGTGATATGGCAACAGCTGATGCACTGGGCTGTGCCTGGGAGCAGCAGGAGCCTTGCAGTGCTCTGCCTGAATATAAAGCATGGAAAGCATGAAGCAGAGGGTGACAAACTATTTTTTTCCTAGCTGGTGACACCTAAGTGTGCAAACATACTGTCTTCTCCTCTCGGGGGTGGCTGGAGCTGGCACAGATGGGTGGCTGTGTATCTTTTGCGTTCTCCCTCTGCACACAGGTCCGACCTGAGGCTCTGGTTTTTTGTTTGTTTGGGGTTTTTTTGTTTATTTTTTTTGTTTGTTTTGTTTTGTTTTTCCTTCTTCTGCAAATTTCCTTCACCAGGGGAGTTTTATCAGACGTGTCTGGAGCCACGCAGGAGCTGCTCACCTGCAGAGAAAGAGATGGGGGCGGTGTCTGCAAGCGGGCTCTTAGAATGTCAAGGGTGAAACGGATTGGGAGGAGAAGAGGAGGGGAAGAAGGAGGGGAGGGGAAGACAAGGAGAGGAGGGGAAGGAAGAGAGGAGAGGAAGGAGGACAGATGGAGGAGGAGAGCGAGATTGCTTTCCACTCTCATGAAGCTAAAATGAGGGGTGTTCCCGGGGATGTGTGGGTACTGCCGGTGAGCCCCAGGAAGGAGCAGGGAGCCATTTACAGCGGCAGGTCCGGGAGCCGTGCGGAGCCGTGGCGAGTGGACACGGGCCCTGCAGGGACTGCGGCCGGAGCTGCCCCGCACCGGCTCCGAGGGCGGGACCGGCGTGGGACCCCCGGGCGGCGCCTTCCCGCCCTCGGCTGAGCCGCGGCTGAGGCCCGAGGAGGGTCTGCCCGCCCCGCCGAGCCCCCTCAGCCCCGGCTAATTCCCCCTCGACCCGCGCAGAGCCGAGCTGGGCCCCCCTCATCCCCTCTAGGGCCCTTCAGCTGCCGGCTGTGTCCCTCCATCCCTCAGGATCCCGCTAAATCCAACCCCCCCCTCCTGGCATTGCTCAGGCCCCCCGTCCCCTCAGATCCCACTAAATCTCCCTGTCCCCTCAGTGCCCTTAGGTCTTGCTAAATCCTCAGGGCCTGCCTGGATCCCCCTGTCCCCTCAGGCACCACTAAATCCCCTCTGACCCATCCTCTAAGGGTCCTGCCAAATCCCCCCCTGCCCTCTGAGGGTCCCACTAAATCCTTTCATCCCCTCAGTGCTCTTAGGGTTCTCCCATCCCCTCAGCACCCAGCTGGGTGATCCCAGCCCCTCTGGATCCCACTAAATCCTCACATTCCCTTAATATCTGCCTGGGTCCCCTATCCCCTCAGATCCCACTAAATTCCCCCTTCCCCGTAGCACCCGACTGGTTCCCCCATCCCCTCAGATCCCACTAAATCCCTAGTCCCACCTGGTGCCCCAGGACCCATCTCCTGTTGGAAGGGGAAGAGCTCAGGGAATTTTGTCAGGGCTGCCCTGAGACACTTGGCCAGGCACCATGTTCTACGTCCATTTGCTCATCAACAAGCGGGGGCCGCTGGCCAAAATCTGGCTGGCTGCCCACTGGGAGAAGAAGCTCACCAAGGCACACATCTTTGAGTGCAATTTAGAGGCCACCGTACAAAAAATCCTCTCCCCAAAGGTAGGCTGTGGCATGAGGAGGCATCTCCTGGAGAGTCCTGGGGTGGAGGTGTTGGTCTCTCTGTTGCTTCTGTGTAATATCTTAACATTTTTGCTAAAAATACTAAGTCCTGAATAACTTTTTTTTTTTAAATCCTCACAGTTTGCTATAGCTCTGCGAACCTCTGGACACTTACTCCTGGGAGTGGTGCGGATTTACCACAGGAAAGCAAAGTACCTCTTGGCAGACTGCAGTGAAGCTCTGACCAAAATGAAGACAGCCTTTCGCCCAGGTGTACACAAAATTCAGCATTTTTCAATTTGTGTCCTTTACAGCTCTCATTTTAAAAGTTAATTTTTGGATATTTCTGTTAAATACACATTACTGCTCCCAAAGGAAACGGAATGTACTAGTACCTACTGCTGATATTTAGTCTGGCTTAATTTAGTGTGTTTTCAGGTCTTTGACTCCCTTAACAGGAGCAGTATCTTAAGCGGGCTTATAAGAGGATGCTTGAGTTCAGCCTCCATTGCTAGATAATTAATTTAATTTCTGATGACACCGACAACATGTCTAACAGTGTCAGTGCCAGACCTGACAGCATGTTTTGAGCTCTAGCCATGTTGACAGGGAGAAGGGAGCTGAGATGACTGGATCCTTTTCCAACGGGCTCTGTTTGTCACACTTAGGCAACAAATGGGAGGCACTGTTGTCTAAAACAGCCTAAGAACACCAGTGTCTATTGCCAGTTTTAATGTGCTTTGTGACCTGGTCTGCTTGCAGAATAGGGAATAATTACTCTGCATTATTCTCAAGGATATGATCACAAAATTATAGAATCCACGGAACCATTTAGGCTGGAAAAGCCCTCCAAAACCCAGTCCAACTGTTCACCCAGCACTGCCAAGGCCACCACTAAGCCATGTCCCCAAATACCACATGTCTTTTAAGTCCCTCCAGGGATGGTGACTCCAGCACTACCCTGGGCAGCCTGTGCCAGGGCTTGACAACCCTTTCAGTGAAGAAATTTTCCTTAATATCCAACTGAAATCTGCTGGGCACAACTTGCAGCTATTTTGGAGATAGATCCTACAGCAATTTGGAGAGCACCACACAGGTCAAGAACACGACAGAACAGTCACCACTGCAGCAACAGAGATGCCAGCTAGATAGAAGGAGGGAGAAAAATCTCAGCAGAAGTGGTAAAATGCTGAAAGAGGTTGTATGGGGATGCTATGAAATCTCCATCAGCAGAAATAGTCAAAAGCAATCTGATTTTGAAATTAACCTCGTTCTGAGCAAAAGGCTGGGTTGGATGACCTTCAGAAATCCTTTCTCACCTGAATTTTTCTAGGATTCTCTGATTCCCAAGTAATTGCAGTCTGAGTACATAATTAGTTGATGCTGGAGAACAGTGTTATGGAGACAGAGCAGAGGAAAGGAAAACACAATGATTCATTTGCAGTGCTGTGAAAGACTCTGGGCTAAACGTCAGCTGTGAGAATCTTCCAGGGACTTAAAGCAGCTGTTCACCAACACAAGTACTTGCATATTTCAGGTCCTGTTGTAGCAGACTCTTTTGTACCTGTTTGTAAAAAATAGATCTTCTTAAGGACATGGCAACTGAAATTCTGCTTTTGAGTGCCTAAGCTTTACCTTTCTGTGATTTAGAATGGCAGCAGCCCCTCCTGACAGGTTTATAGGCTTATTATACCTCCTTGGGAGAACACTACTTTTATTTTATTGATACTTATTTTGTTATGTTGTCTGTTTATTTCAGGGCTTCTTGACCTTCCGGAAGAGAACTTTGAGGCTGCTTATCAGTCCATTACATTACCTGAAGAATTTCATGATTTTGAAGCACCACTACCAGATGTAAAGTAAGTGCTTCCCTAGTTTTTATTCACTCTTCTAGTATTTTCAGAAATAAAAGCTATACTTGCTGTTATCTGATCGAGACTCAGGTTAGGTTGTTTCCATTTAATAACTGAATTCTCCTAAATTCTGAGCTTTGCAAGGCTACAGCCACAGGCGTTGTGGCTTTGGTAGTTTTTCTCTGTCCTTTAATCAACAGACCGTCACAATGAAATAATGTCTTGAACTTAGACTTCAGGATTTTAAATTGTCTGAGTGAAGGATGCAAACAGCTTTCTGAACCTCAAGAGAAGAGATAAAAATTAGTATTAATCCTGAAAGATGTGGCCAGTAACCACACAGTGTTGTACTGTTCCACTGGGTAACTTCGTTTTGTTTCTGCTCCACTGCTCTCCAGGGCTGGGGTGTTTTATCAGCAATAGTCAGCCTGGCTCCTGAGAAAAAGCCAGCATATTTCTTAGGCTTTTCTGACACAAATCAGCATTAATGTAGAAAACTAATGAATAGCAGGAGGCCAAGTCATGTTTCTGATTGCTCTGATGCCCCAAATGTCCAGGACAAGAGATTTCCACCGAGGGTTGCTCTGTACCTCCTCATAACTATGCTTTGATGGGATCAGTAAGGGTTTATTATTTTGGAAGTACAGCTGCAATATAATACACTTTATTCAAGTGCCTCAGTGTGCTGATTCTGTAAAGGTGCCTTTTCTTCCTGCCCAAAGAGTTGTGTCATTTGGTTGAAAAGATGTTTCACCAATCAATTGTCTTCTGACAAGGGCCTGGTAGATACCAGGGCTTGGGTGGGAACAGAATCATGTAAGCCCAAGTTTACTGGCAAAAGAGTGGAAAAATATGGGGGCTTGTGATAAAATGCCAGGATTGAAGGCTGCATAGAAACAAGCTTTCACGTTTCAGCTGAATGCTCAATGATTTTCAGTTCACCCCATATTATTATAATATTTTTTCATCAGGGCCATTGATGTTGCTGAACATTTTACCTTGAATCAGAGCAGAGCTGAAGAAATCACACTTACAGAGAATTATGAAAGCAGTATACTTCTCTGTGATAGAAACTTTGGTGAGAGAAGTTGAGAAATTTGGAATAGTTCATAAGGGGAAATGTGTTTTATGTGAAACTTTTATGTGAGCCCTTTCCACGTGTGAAAAAGCTGTGATTAATTGTGCATTTGTTTCATGCTTTTGCTCATTGGCCTATCATGCTGTCTTAGGTTTAAAATTTTGTGTGAGCAATATAATTTAGTGTCAGAGACTGAGAACCAAACCAAAAATTTCCTACTTTTAGTAAATTAGATAACATTGTTTATTGTTTCTTCCATTTGAGGCATGGGATGTCTTGCAATCTTTTAAAAATTGCTTGAAAAATTAGGAAATTAATAAATCTGGGTTTCGAAAACTCACACAGATGAGGGATCAGGAATTGTGTGTTCCCTCAGATGAAGAAGCAGATGCACTGAGGAGACAGAGCTTCTTTGAGGGCAGTGTCCTGATGAGCAGTAACAGCCTGGTGGCTGATCCCAATTCAGCCAGCACCAGCGGAGACAAATCTGTGCTGCACGGAGACGTTTACTGCTTCCAGGATGACCATTTTGGGGATGAGGATGATGCTGCAGATATGATTGGTAGGGTTTGCCACAGGCAAACAGAATCAGTTCCTTTCCAAATATTTTTATTCTTCCAGGAAAACAGTCAAGACAGTACCAAAGTGATTGCTTTCAAACATAAATGCTATGTTATTTCTTGTTTTCATATTTCATTTTTTTTCTACTTGTCACTAAATCTATGATCACTTAGACACTGCCAAGTGAAATTGGTTTAAAGGCTGTATTTCATAATTTTAGAATTAAGGGCATTAAAATTATGCTTAATGTTTAACAATTTCATTTCTATTTTTAAAGGTGAAACAGTGCAGCATTTTTATCCTTACTGTTGTAATAACAAAGGCAGCCAAATAGCTTCTACATCGTTATGGCTTAGAGTATTTATGAAAACCTTACAGATTTATACATTTTAACACTATCAAGGCCATAATTTTCAAAAAAAAAAAAAAAAAAAAGGTGGAAATCTCAAACTTGGGACTAATCCCCTCCTTTTTGTGCTGTTGCAGACAGCCGTACCACTGACGGCCATCTGCGGAAGCTGAGCTTGCTCTTTCTTTGCAGAGTATTAACCTTGAGTAACATTAGGCTGTATCAGGCTATTTCATGACTACTAAGGCTTAGAATGATTAAAATTATGTGTTTTGTATTTAAGAAATCCTGTTGAGGGATGAGGAAAATGTCCTAGATAAAGACATTCTTGATGTGGAGGAAGCACGTCCTTTGTCACAAGATCTGCCAGAGAACAGCACAGCCAGTGAGTTTGCAGTGTCTGCTCCATCTCACATAAGCCCTCTGTTCCCTCTGTTCCTGTGTTAAAGCCTAATGTCACTCACATTCAGCTTTTTGTAGTATCCTGTGCCTTTTTCCTTTCTTCATTTATTTTGCTTTTTTTTCTAAACTGCTTCATCCACCATTTTCAGATAATTTTATTTGATATAGGGATTCCAAATTTGTAACCTAACATTGCTTAGAAACACCTTCATGTGACATCCTGTTGGATATGCTGTTGGTCCACCCTGCTGCTCACAGTGTGATGTCCCTTTTGAGGGGGAAAGAAACCCAAATAAGGCTGTCCTGTAACTGTGAACTTTCCCAGCGAGAGCTTAAAAGGTCTCTTCCAACAGAAACAATCCTGTGCTTCTATTTCTGGTTTCATACTTCTGCGACAAATGACACTTAAGTAGCTCATAAAGATGGTGTTAATCTTCTTTTGGTTTGATGTTCATGAAAGCAATTAAGCTTTGATAACTGTTTCTGAGAATTTTTTGCTATCTTAAATCCTTACTCCCCCATCACAGTGTTAGTTTAAAACAGAGATTTCTGGAGCAGCTTTAAAGGGATAGAGTGGCTCTTGCCTCTCCTTGTGCTATTGCTGGTGCTACCTGTTCCTTTTCTGTTGACAGAAATGTCCACACTGCATGCACTTGCCTGGAACTGGAAACAGATAAGGATTAAAACTAAACATCTTTCCCCCTAAACACTTTCTGTTGTGTGGGTTTTTCTCCAGATCAGTTCTTTGGTCTCTACTATGGCCTGGTCATTCTGGGATCAGTGAAGGGAAGTGTGCAGGGCAGAGTATGAGCAGGAACTGGTGAACGTAATTGAGATTTTAAACAAAACCACAGTTTCCTATTTCTCACCATTTTTGTCTGGTATCATTCTCTGCCATGTGATTGAGAAATTAGTCCATATTGTAATTTTTTTTTTAATTTGGGTTATTTGCTGGGTTTTCTTGCAGTTGAGTCCAACTGCGCCGACACCACCGTTAAGGACGTAGATCACACAATGAGTGAGACAATCCTTTTGTTCAAAGAAGAAGGATTTGTGCTTGAGCCAGTTGATGATACAGGTCAGAAGCTGATCAGTTTCTCGCTGAATGTTTGCATTAACTATGTTTGGTTTTCTTCTTAGTAGTGAAAACACTTGCAAAATAGATTATTCCCACCTTAGATTTCATCTGCTCCTGCTGTCAGAGTTCCATTTTATGGTAAATATTATACAAATCCAGTGTCAGGTTATTTATCTCAGCTGCCCAAATCTCTGTCTGTAGTTTCTTCCATGTACCAAGTCAAGTTTTGTTGCTCTTCAGCTCTGGTAGCATTTTAAGCCTGGCCTCAGGGGTGGTACTGAAGATTCACTTGAATAACTTTAATAGTCAGTGACACATCAGTGATTTTTGTATTTAAAATAACAATCTTAAAACTTTCAAGCCTTTGGAAAAC
This sequence comes from Corvus moneduloides, assembly GCF_009650955.1. Lineage (NCBI taxonomy): Eukaryota > Metazoa > Chordata > Aves > Passeriformes > Corvidae > Corvus > Corvus moneduloides. Next base: position 7,913,340 of record NC_045492.1, read on the forward strand.
ATTGGTTTGTGAACTTTTAACAAGATCCAAGGTGCAGAGTATTACATTTCCTCTGTGTCTAAATGTCCCCTATCACGTTGGTGGCTGTTTATGAATAAACAAACTTATGTTGACAGCAGCATTTACAATATTGGAATTTTCCGTCCTGCCCAAAAACTATCCAGGAAGTTATGGCTATATAACCAATCTGTGTCTTTCTTTTGTGTTTACATCTTGATTAAATTGCTAACGGATTAAACTGACAAATACAGATATTAATTATGAGGTAATGAGTGCATCAGAAGTTCCTGGAGCACTTCCTGATGGATTAAAGACAGCTTATTCAGTCTTGTTGCTCTATCATGTGTTCTCATTAAGTTCTCCTGTTCCTGTTTTCTTTATTACAATAGTCACTTGTCTTCCACAATTAAATACATGGGTATTTCCTGTACAAGAGTACAAAGAGTGAAAACTTTATGGAAACTTTTGAAGGAATGGCCTGTGGACTTGTACTTTGATTTTCAAGTCTGAGTGGTGTTTGGAAGGTCGGCAGCCGGCTTGATTCACAGGGCTTTTTTTTGTGTGCTTAATGTGCTAGACCTTAAGACTGAATAGACCTTAAGACTTGTTATTAATACTTGCTTTATGTAGCTGTCAGCCCAAGGAAAAAAAAACAAAGAAAGAGGAAGTTGCTGGTGGATGTAGAGAAGGAGCTCAGCTGCAACACCATTTACAAGCAGCTCACCAACTGCACGGACCTCCTGGCCACGCTGGACCTCGCTCCCCCAAGCAAGAAAACGATGATGTGGAAGGAGTTGGGAGGTGTGGATATACTCCTGTCCCATGCATCACAGCCCATGGGTCACATTGAGCTGCAAAAGGTAAAGACCAGTTCCTTGTGGAGTCTGTGCCACTGTGTAGGTTCCGGGATTGTTGCAGAGCTGGGATCTGACTGAGAGAGGTTTTGCAGACTCAGTTTGATCTAAACTTGGCGCTGGCTGCAGGTGTGCGCTGAGCATTGCTCTGCAGTACAGGTCAGCTGGACGCCTCATGGTTTGCACACTCACCACTAATTGCTTCAACCTCTGTGGGGTCACAGCCTTAACCTCCTGCACTTCAACAAGTGAAACACTACAAAAGGAACATGAGAGCTGATAATTCATTTCACACACTGGCACCTGACTGATCTTATACTGAGACACAACTTTTTACATTTCTGCCCATTTCTTTTGTACTTTCTCCTTTGTTTTATTGTTTTCTGGTTTGTTTCCACTTTGTAATCAATTTGGGACATCTTTTGTTTATATTTACTTTAAAGGTACATTAGGCATATTATTATTAGAATATTGCTAATGGATTTGGAAGGGTTCACTGCAGCAGCTCAGCTTCACCACTTAGAGTCCAGCTGCAGAATTACAACTTGCTCTTTAAGAGGATGAAAACTGCAGATGTTTCTTTCTTTCATCCTTCCTCACTGGCTGGCTTCATGAAAAATGATCCAAGCTGCTCCTAAGATGTTTTTTTCATAGAATTCATGTTGGAGATGCCGAAGGCTATTACTTAAAAACAAAAAAAAAGTGCAGATTTTCAGAGTGACCTAATTAAAATACTGAAATTCTGGGTTGCAGTCATTAATATACAGCTCATATTCATATCTTTGTGTTGATGTTTGCAAATAATCTGACAAGATATTCTGAAAGCAAACACAGAAAAAATAATTATTTTCAGTTGTTTGAAAAATGCTTCAAGAGTGACAGATGTAAGATGAGAGCAAATGGAATACAGAGGATGTCTGAAATGAAAGAAATTAGAAAAGAGCAAGATACTACAGGTAATATTTTAATTCTGTTGTGCAGAATTAGCTGTTAGAAAGTATTTTCTATTCTACATAATGTTTGAGAGACACATGCATGGTGTTTGTGTGCAGTATTCTACAAATTACTACTTTGCTGTTCTTTTGTTTCTTAGAAATTAAATTAAATCCAAGGCTTTTCTGCCTTGTGGCATAAGGAGATATTTTTGGTTTCACCTTTGGTTTCTCTAATTGTCTCTGAAACTGCAGATTTGGGTAGTGTTGTTTGTGGCATTTTTTTAATACAATTTTTTTAAAAAGCTTCCCACTTATTCTAAGCTTAATGAAACTGCTCTCCAAATTTCCAAATTAATGTAAATAGTTCTATCTGGAAGATGCGTTTTGGTTAATATCAGGCAAGAAGAAATGTTCCATTTTAGATCTTCTGAGAAGGATGTATCCACTTTCACTCCTTTGCTCTGCTGGGAACCTAACCTGCCTCAGAAATTAATTAACAAACCTCCTGTGAGTCCATAAAGGTCAACTTTCAGAAAAGGAAAACCTCCCTTGGAAGGTTCTTCTTCCATGCTCCTGTTGGGAATGATGTTTCTTCAGTATTTCCTCACTCTGGCTCTTTCTCTCAAAGACTGTGAACTTGGGTGTGATTTTTGGGTTTCAGTGGGGTTTTTTTAAGGACAGTGATTCACAATAATTACCTCTTCAACCTTGGTTTTCTATTAATACAGAGATGCTGCCAGTAGAAGAGCCAAGTTACCTGAAGGAGCCAGCTCATTCTGAGACTGAGAGAAAAATTAGAAATGATTCCTTTATGTTGACATCACAGAATGACAGGAATGAAACCAATGAGAACTGTGGTGAAATTATAGTGAGCAGTTTTCCTCAGTTTTAGAGACCTAAGTGTGTCTATCGGTTCCACTTTTTGCTAAGGTTCCATTTAAAACATATTAAGAAATTACTAATGTTTGGAAAGGATGCTAAAACCAGTTAAGAAAGCATTAAGTAGCTTGTGTGATGCAAGTTTATTTATAATTACTTGGTAAACTCTCACAATCAATGAATGAATAATGAATTAAAATGTCTATTAATCAGTATAGATTACAATCTAATCACTAAGTATAAATGAGAGCTTAATATTAAATATGAAATATTGTACCGAAGAGATAAATATAATCTTTATATAGGATAAAACTTAGATTTTGCGTCTCATATTGAGGAAGTACTTAAGCAATAACAAATTACCTATCTCTTCCATCTTCACTTATGCTGAAGGGCATTCTTTAGAGAATATGAGGATCATTAATGTTGAAAAGTGAGAAAATTGGACCTAATGGCAGTGGAAAATGTGTGCTCTGTGAATAGGTGTAGATTCAGCTGTAGGATAAATCCTACAGCAAGGTCCTTCCCTGTATCAGGAAGGACACGGTGGAAATAGCAGCTATTAACTCATTTTGGAAAACTTCATTACAATAAATTCTTTGAACAGAACTGTGTAAGGAGAATTGCAATGTGTGCATAAATGGTCAGCCTAGTGATTGTCTTTTTCATGCTCACAGGAGGATGGAGCAGCTTTCTCTGAGAGCTCAAAAAATTCCCTGGGTCAGGAAGCTGAAGCACAGCAGGTGGAGGTGCCAAAGGTGTGTGTCCTAAGCTGATGGCCCTGGATTGTTTCAGAAGAGAACCCTGTTTCTTAAAAACAAACAAACAAACAAACATCTCATAATGATCTTACAGTGAGTTTTGCTTCCTGTGAGAACGAAACCATTTCCAGACCTGCTGGCTCTGATGCTCAGACACTCTGAAACCAGGGCAGTCAGCTGCAGACTTCAGAGGTTAAGCCCAAAATCCCAAGCCAAATATTTGAACATCTCTTTAAGCCCCTGCCCAGTACAAATCCTGTCAGAATGCCAGTCCTGCAGAGCAGTACCTGGCTGTGGAGCTGCCTCACTGGGACCATGTCCATGGCCTGTTGCACCTGAGCTGCCACTGTAGCAGAAAGCACATGGTACCATTCTTTCCTCTGTTTCACAAAACCTTGTGTGAGCACAGAGGTGTCAGAGGCACCAGATTCCCTGAGTTTGGCCATCCAGATGCCCAGCTCCGGCTGGATTTTCAGTCAGGCTGGAACTCCTCTTCTTTTTCTCATGGTGTGTGCCTTTTACACACCCTGACTAACCTTCTGTTTACTTCCTCTCAAGGAGCAAACAAGGACCAGGAAAGACAGTGAAGAAATAAGATGGGGCAAAAGAACTCTTCGGCTACAAAAAACTTTACAGGTACCAGTGCTGGATTTTGTTATTAGATACCAAAAGCTGGTGTTGATTTCAGCTGGATCATGTCAGAAAAGGTCTTCCTTCTACTGTCCATTGTGTGTCTGCCTTTCACTTGCAGCATGTGGTTTTTTTAATATTTCTGTGGAAAATCAGGATTCTGCGTGCTTGATGTGTGGTGTTCCTTTCCACAGCTGCTGGAATCACTAGAATTTTCTGAATGCTCTTTTTTTTGAACGTATTTCAAAGGTTCAGTCCAAATAATAAATAATTATTTACACCTGAGTATAGGCTTTAAAAAACAAGAGATAACTCTGAAACCAAAGAATTGCTCAAGGGTATTTATTTTTCCTAATCACAAGACATGATGTGGGATTTGGTGGAATTGTAGATTTTAGTAACACATGTAGGTACCAACATTATTATGGCATTAAAATGTTAAGAGCCACTTCTATAAACACAGATGGAAGATACCCAGAGAGGTTGTGGACTCCCCACCCCTGGAAGCGTTCAAGGCCAGGCTGGATGGGGCTTGGACCTTCAACCTTGTCTAGTTGAAAGTGTCCAGGGTGAGGGAATGAGATGGTCTTTAAGGTCCCTTGAGCCCAAACCAGCGTGTGCTGCTATGATTCTATGGAGATTGGATCCTATCTGAGGCATTCAGGCAGAGATATTCCCTCTATGCAGTGCTTTCTGTTTGGATTCCATGGGCTCCAGTGTTACCAGTGGGGAAGCTGACCTGACTGATTTCTCATTTCCTCATGCAGCAGTTGAAGAGATCAGGTGTGTGTTCCTTCAGTTTTCGGGAGCTCTGCCGGAAAAACAACCGGAAAGAAGCTGCAGCCACATTTTACATCTTTCTGGTGCTGAAGAAGCAGCTGGTCCTTGAGCTGAGGCAGCATGAGCCCTTCGCTGACCTCACAGCCACTGCTGGGCTCATGTTTGACAAGATCAGATAAACTGATCAAAGCTTAGGTTGCATTTTCCAGCAAGTAGTTTTCCTGGAAAAAGATGAAATGTCTTGTCAAACTGTGGGAGCTGAGCAGAGCTCCCCATCCTTTATACCACCCAGTAATGGCTTGCACAGGGGTCCTGCCCTAGGTGATGACTACAGGGCTTATTATTGATATTTATAGTTACATGATGAGTTATATAATATGTTAATAAAATACCACTAAAATATATATTCTGCATAAGAGATTTGCACTGTGAAGGATTTTATGAAAGTCCTTAAAGGAATTTTTATAAAAGTCCTTGAAAGGTTTTTATTAAAAAGTCCTTCAAAACCTTTCTCAGAGACTACCTTTGGAGCTTAAATTATTTTTGACAAGGCTTGTGTCTGTTAATTCTCTAATACCATCAGTAAGAGTCATCTGTTAACTCTCTGTAGCAAAAAAATTTAGACTATTTAAAATTATTCCTGTCAAAGAATGTTCAGTATTTCATATTTTAAGATCTAGCAGGGTGCTGTCTCCAGTGTTGCTTTTGCATGTTCAGGCAGGCAGAGGTTACACTGGTCTTAGAAGAGTCCAGAAGCTGCAGCAAGAAATTCGATTTCCTAGAAATTCTGCAATTTCAGATTTCACAGAGCTTTTTAACTTATTAACACCTTTATTCATGTGTAGACCTATTTAAAAATGGATGTTAACTGAAATATTATTAAGTCATTGCATTTTTATCTAATTTTGGATAAACTTTATCCCTTTTACTGTCATTTTCTGAAGCTCTTGGTTTCCAGCTGCCTACCACCTGTGCCACAGGGATGGTTGTGCTCCATTCAGCTGCTTCGGTGCTGTGGGGACATCACTGTCCCTTCATGTGGAATCAATAAAAATCAAAAGATGTTTCCTTTGCTTGTTGGTGTTTCTTCTGAAGTATCAAATCCTGTGGGTTCATCTCAGGGTCAGGGACTTGGTGATTTTACTTGAAATTGGAAAGGATGGGTGATATTGTCACCTGACTTTCAGGTGTTCACTCACCTCAGTGACACCCCCGTTTCTCTGGGCCCACTAATGTGTGTGGTTCCTGTCCCACAGGGTTCAGGGAGGTTTGGGTTTGAGGGTCTCTCTAAAGGAGTAAGAAGGCTTTAAAAGAGGTGAAACCCCAGCGTGGGGCAGGGGGATGTCATGGGGTGGCCACTGGCTGTGGGGGTGTTCCAGCTGCGTGTCCTTTCTGAACAAGAATATTTGATGAAATAAGTAATGGACCTTTGCTGCTGCTCTCTGAGGGGTTCCTTTTCTGCGTGTAAGGAAGGGAAGAGGGTCCCTGTATGGTAAAAACCTCTCAGTTTTCTGCAAAAGAAATGCTGGTTTTCAGGCCAAAACTGGAGCCATCTTTTCCTTGTGGCAGGCCTGGCACTTCCAAAGCCGGGTGCTGACCTGAGAAAAGGGTTTGGGTTTGGTGAAAACCTCTCCCTCTCTCCCTGCAGCAGGCCCAATCTCCCTGGAGCAGTGCTCCCACTCTTCAGGTCAGAGTATCCTGGGAGACCAAGCACTGCAGACTGCAGAGGGAAGGAGAAACCATTTTTGTTTCCCAAAAGCCATCAGGAATGACTCTGCATCTCACAGCAGAGCTGCTGCCTGTGCCACATGGTCAGAGCTGCTCCAGTGGCAGCAGATGTGATAACTCATTAATTTTCCTTTCAAGGAGAGAGGCTGTGCATTGGATTCACCGGGAAAGAGGGAAACAAAAGGCAGCTGGAGGCAGGCAGGAATAAATGGGAGGCAGGAGATATATATATATAAAAACACTGAAAACAGTCTGTGTGTTAGGATAAATGAGGTACAAATCATGCAGGAAATAGTGCTGGAAGAAAGACTGGCATGTATTTACCAAACAGGTTTGTCAGAACTCTGGAATAAGCCTGGGGGCGTGACAAAGGGAGCTGGGAATGTCTGGGAAGCAGGATGGGCCTCGGGTCCAGACCCAAACCAGGAGCAGGTTCTGCTCGGACTGTGAATATTTCCCACATGAACATTTCCCTCTGTAAGTCTGTATGTGGATCCACACACGCTGGATGTTCAGTGGGTGTTTGTAACACGGGCACATGTGCATCTCTCACGCTCCTGGTCCCCACGGGGGTGTCCGCAGCCGACCTTGGGTGCTCCTGGCCGCGGGCACCAGAGCAGAGCTGGAGCCAGTGCCCTGCTACCCCCCGCAAAGGCTGCAGGACGTGGCGTGGGGGCTCCCGAGACGTTTCCTCAGCAAATAATTTGGGAAGGTTGATCTTGACAGTTACAGCAGGAAGCGTGTGGGAAGTGCCATGAGTAACCGGGCTGTGCTGGAGGACGGGACGTGCCGTGCCGTGCCGTGCCGTGCCGTGCCAGCCTTCAGCCTCATCTCCCAAACCTCCCGGACCCCAGTCACAGCCCGGGACAGCTGCTCGGGGTGGCTGTTGCTGCTTCTCCACCCCAGCCCCGGCGATTAGGGCTGAGCCAGAGGGACTGAAATGGGGCACAGAATTCCGGTTATTTAATGATTTTACTTTATGAAAGTGCGTCACTAATTAGAGGCAGGGATCTCCTCAGAGCTGGACTGCTTAAGATGAAAATTAAGACGCTGGGGGGACTCCAAGGGCCGGGTGGCAGCAGCGCGGGGCCACCCCGGCTCCCCCCTCCCCTTCCTCCGCCTCCTGCTCCGGGGTTACGCGGGGCGAGGAGCCCAGGGCCACCGGTCGCAGGGCACACCCGGCCCCGCAGGGCTTCGCAGACGGGGAGGGACCCCAAAACCCGGCTGGCTTCTTTTTTTGAGGTGGTTGCGCCGCTCCGGCAGAGGGGAGTTGCCATAGAAACGGGGGGGAAACCCGGCGGGGGGGCCGGGGGGAGGCACCCGCGGCGCCGTCGCTTTAAGATCGCAGAGGAGGGAGCAAATTACGCAGCTGCACGGCTCACCCCTCCCTCCCTCCCTTCTCCATCCATCCCTCCCTCCCTCCTCCATCCCTCCCTCCTCCATCCCTCCCTCATCCCTCCCTCATCTCTCCAGCGCTCCCGGCCGCCCCGCCGCACCCATGGAGGCCGGCGCAGGTGATGGAGACGGGGGAGGGCGCGAGGTGCGGGGTGGGGTGCGGGCCATCGCACCGGGCATCGCACCGGGTTCTGCACCGGGCCCCGCGCCGCCGCCGCTCACCGTCCGCTCTCTCCCTTCCCCGGCAGGTCGCTGAGCCCCCCGCCCCGGCGCTGCCGCCCCCGACATCGGCGGGGCCCTGCGCAGGTGAGCGGTGCGGGGCGCGGTGTGGGGGGCGCGGTGCGGGGCCCCGCGGCCGCCGTGACTCATCCCTTTCTGGCTGCAGATTCGGGGTGGAGGGAGGCGGGGGGCGCAGCCGGGTCCGCCAGCACCGCTCCGCATCGGGGGCGCGGGAGGGGGAGGGGTTCCCGGGGCACAGGGTGCTCGGGGCGGGTCACGCATCGGGCCCGCAGCGCACCCGCATTGCGTGTGCCAGACCCCCGCGGCACACACCAGATCCGTACTGCTGCACCAGAGCCCACGGCATGCGCTGGACCCCCATGGCGCGCACTGGACCCATGTCTGACTTGTCAGACCCATATCTTATGTACCCTGAGCCACACTGCAAACCCACCTGGACCCCCACCACTGCGGGCTTCACAGCCCTGGACCCATATGACATGCACTAGACCCACACAGCAGCATCAGCCACGCATTGCACTCACCAGACCTGCACTGCACTCGCCGGAACCACATCTCATGCAGCTGACCCACTTCACATGCACCAGACCCTCCCGGCACACCCCAGACCCTCCTTGCACACCCCAGACTCACATTTCATGCATCAGACCCTCCTTGCATGCCCCAGTCCCACATCACATGCACCAGACCCGTATCTCATGCACCAGATCCTTGTCACATGCATCAGACCCTCCCTGCAAGCACCAGACCCTCACTGCACACCCCAGACCCACATCTCATGCGCCAGACCCTCCCTGCGTACACCAGTCCCATGTCACATGGATCACATGCACCAGACCGTCCCTGCACGCTCCAAACCCTCCCTGCACACCCCAAACCCGCATCTCATGCATCAGACTCCCCCTTCAAGCACCAGCCCCATATCAGTCATGCAGCATCCCAAAGTGTCTCTGGCTGGCACCATGGGGCATTGCAGGAGCCAGGGCTGCTCTGCAGTTGACATTTTGTTATTCAATGGCTTCATGCTCCGTCTCCAAAGGGACACAGGAACACCCGAGTGGGGTGATGAGCTGGGTGCTCTGTTCTCTCCTCCCCCCAAGGTCAGCGCTGTGGCTGTCACACAGAACCCACTGCTGGGCGCCTGTTCTGCTTATAAAATCCCGGTGTTCCCACCCTCTCTGGGCAACGGGCACGTTGTGCTGTGACCTTGTGCCAGAAGATGCAAATCCTGGTGTCCAGGACTCCCAGGGTGGGGGTCAGAGGGGCAGTGCCCGGGCTCCCATCTCAGAAGTGCTGCAGTGGGCTGAGGCAGGAGATGTGGTGTGTGGTTAAAGTAGGCCATTCCAGCGATGTGGAGACCAGGGCTAATCCCCCGGCACCGCCGTCATTCCCAGCCCTCACTCAAGGTGGATGGTGGTTGGGGGAGACCTTCTTCCGCCGCGCCGAGGCACGGAGGGGAGGAGGAGCTCTTGCACTGGAAGCTGGGTTTGTCTTCCAGGTTTTTGCCTTTGTATCTCAAAGGAGTGGGCTCTTGCTTCTGCTTCACACACCTCAGCTCAGCTCCTGCCAGAGCACCTGTGCAGTGTGGGCTGTGCAGTGGGATGTTACCTCCATCCCATCCTGTCGACCTTCCTGGCCCAGGGTGAGACCATGGGGTCTGCCTCCTGGGTGTCCCACTCCTGCTCTCATGCTGCTACAGTACTTGACATGGAGCTCTTTCCCATTTCCCTTTAGATCCAGAGTCCCCAACGAGAGCCCAGCCTTTGCCCTTTGGTCAAGCACCTTATTTTTAGCTAATGAGGGCTGGGAATTGCCACCTCCCCATTTGGAGTTGCAGCCAGGTCAGCCAGAAAAGTGATGAGCTGCATAACCCGAGCTTTCCAAATGGTGTCTGTTTTCCTGTAATCTCTGGGTGTCAACTCAGCATTTTATAACAAACAGGAGAATAAAAGGAGATGCTCCTGCCTTTTGGAATGGGACACAACCACTCTTAGCAACATTGATTTTTCTGGTGGTGTTGCATAAACACCCCGTGGGGTTTGTCTCTGCTTGTGCCGCGAGCACTTGGCTCTGCCCTGAGCTGGATTTAACGGTGGCCTTGGCAGTGCTGGGTTAGCAGTTGGATTTGAAGGTATTAAAGGTATTTTCCTACCTAAATGGTTCTGTGATTCCATGATCTCCCTCTGCCTAGGACCCAGGTGAAGCTTTGGGATGAACCCATCTACACTGGAGCAGAGGCTTCCAGCCTCTGGAGATATTGCCACATCCTTGGAATCTTCTAAGCAAAAGCAAAGCAATCCCATCATCCCAAAAATCCCCCATGGCAGGAGGAGGAGTGCAGATACAGTCATGAATGTTTGCCCTCAGCTGCCCAGGTGGTGGCCCCAGTGCTGACCCCCTTCTGCGCCAGGACTTCTGCCTGCTGTGGCTGCTGGATCCTGCTCCTTCCCAGCTGTGTCCCAGTCCCTTTTCCAGTGCAAGCAGCCTTGGCATTTTCACTGTCCAGGGACACAGGGCTCTGGTTGTTGGCCACATGCAGCACTTGGCTTATTTCTAGTGTGAAGAAAAGCAGAGCTGGTGTCAGAAAGGCAGGGCAGGTCCTGGGGAGCCCTTGTTGGCCCCTGGAAAAACAAAGCTGTGGTTTCCCTCTCCATGTTCCCTCTGCTTTTAATCTTGTTCTTTGTGGAGGGCTGGAGATCTCCCAGGGGACCATGGGGACACCACAATTCCTCTCCCAGGTCTCTGCAGTGGTGAAGCTGCTCTCAGACGCTTGGGCTCAGTGCCACCATTGCAAAAGATTCCTCACACAGGACGTGCCAAGGGAAACACAGGAATCCAGCAGCAGGCAGGATGATGGGAGCCTCGACAAAGGAAGCAGTGAGCGAGAAATCCGGGGAAATGTGGCAGCTGCTGGTACAGCAGTGTTGTGCTGAGGGTTGACACTGGCAGTGAGCTGCGGGCTCTCACACCTTCTCTCATGTTCCCCGTGGGGATGGGGTGAGCTGGCAGCAGCTGGATCCCTCTGTATCCCACAGGAGCTGAGCTTTGGAAGCTGATGGGAGCAAACTCTTGAGCCTGCAGCCATGAAACCCTCAGAGGAACAAGCTGAGGAACCATCAGAGGCTTCACTGAGCCAGTGATGAGGGTCTCTCTGGGGGTCCTATGTCCCTGTTTCCCATGTGAGAAGCATCTAGGAAGGGCGATACCTGCCCAGCCTGGTTTGTCCATCACTGGCACAGCCAGGGGATCCAGCAAGGAGTGGGGAAGTGGCAGGATTTGAGCCGAAGAAGCATCTCTGTGGGGCAGTGATCCAGCTGAGCCTGGGGAAATGTTCTTCTGGGGCACCAGGCTGAGCCCCCACTCTTGTCACTGCTCTGTCACTGCTCTGCCATCCATTGCTGTCGTGGTGTGATCAGTAGGCCAGCAGTGCTCCAGGTCCCCTCTATGGCTGACAGGAGCTGGGGACAGGAGATGAGCCCCATGGTGTCACCCACCCCGGCACTGTGGCACTGTGGGGGACTTGTGCTGATTCTGCATCCCAGCCCTCTGGGGGGAATCCACTTTTTCATGCTGTAGCTCCAGCTGTTTCCTTATCAAGGCCCATTGCTTTTATTTATCAGGAATTCCCCAGGCTAATTCCACTGCATGAAACAAGCCCTGGTTTTTGCTGTTGTTTGTAAGAGTGCTGCCTTTCTGTTCCACATGTGCCAGGACACTCACAGGGAGTTTTGCTGTTGACAGCACCAGGAACACGTTGGTCCATGCAATGGACAGCATCCACCCTGCTCAGCCCTCCAGCTGCATTTTGGGGGATTTGCAGCGTGCTGGACCATGTGCAGGTGGTTTGCAGGAGAGCCTTTGGGTTTGGTGTAAGTTGGAGTGTCAGACCCTGGCCCATGTGGGCATTCCTGGGCAGTAAGGGCAGACACAGAGGTGCTGTGCTGAGCAGGGTCCTACTGGTCCCCCAGTATGGAGACAAGCCAGTGCCCCCAAATCACGTTCATCTTGGTCCGTGAATTGCACTGACCACCCCTGCTGTGGAGACAGCCTGAGAGAGCTGGTAGAGAAGAGAGGGCTCCGGTGAGACCTTAAGAGCCTCTTCCAGTGCCTAAAGGAGCTCCAAGAGGGCTGGAGAGAGACTTTGGACAAGGGCATGGAGTGGCAGAACAAGGGGGAACAGTTCCACACTGACAGAGGGCAGGGTTAGACAGGTTATTTGGAAAAAATTCTTCTCTGTGAGGGTGGTGGGGCCCTGGCACAGGGTGCCCAGAGAAGCTGTGGCTGTCCCATCCCTGGAAGTGTTCAAGGCCAGGTTGGATGGGCCTTGGAGCCACCTGGGACAGTGGAAGGTGTCCCTGCCCATGGCAGGAGGTTGGAACAAGACGAGCTTCAAGGTCCCTTCCAACCCAAACCATTCTGTCATTCTAACCCCCTGCTATGGGCAGGGATGCCACCCACTAGACCAGGGTTAATCTTGGATTTCCCTTGGCTTTCCTGGTGAGGCTCCATTGGTGCTGCAATCGCTCATCCTGGTCCATGTGATGGGGGTAATTCTGAGTGCAGATCCATGATTTCCTCCACCTTTAGTAGCCACATACCACATGGGAAGGTGTATGTTCAGCTTTGGTGCTGGATCTGCCCACCCTGCCTGCCTGGGCAGCCCATGGACACAGTGAGGCTTCTGGGGAGACTGAAGTGGCCCACTGATCCTCTGGGAATAATGAGAATTTATTACCACTGATTAAAATCCGAACACCCTGGGTGCTGTGGGAGGCATCGAGCCTCAGCGTGGGCACCAGGCGAGTCTGCAGCAGTGAGAGGAGGAGGATGAGGGAAATGAGGTCCCCAGACATGAGGCCAAAACCAGGTGTCCCCACAGAGCCCTTCCAGGCTGCAGGTGCTGGCGGCAGGTGCCTGGGGTGTGGTGTGGGGGGCTCTCAGGAGCCCCATGTGCTGGACACACACGTGCCACCTGCAGTGCTGGCACTTGCTGGTGTTAGTGAGGCACAGAGGGACCCCTGCACAGAGTAGGGTGGCATGAGGGTGACCTTGCCATGAGTGGGGAAGATCCAGGTACAGCTGAGCTACCACTGGGCTGATGCTGGGTCCCACTCAGCTGCCACTCGGTGCCTACCACCCCTACAGGGCTGATGCTGGGCATCCCTGGAATGATACCAGATACCACTGGACTGCAGGGGAGAGGGTGAGGAATCAACCCTCTCAAATCTCTCTAAATCCCTGCTCAAGAGCTGTTGGAGTCCAGGCTGTGCCGCAGCCCCACATGGTGCTGCTCGAGGGTGACGGAGAATCCTGGAGGATGCTCCCGCCAGCATGAGGCCACGCACAGCTCTTGGTGGATGCTGATTCACACTGCTGCAGTAGCAGAGCTCGCTGCCTACTTGGGAGCAGTGATCCAGCAGGACAGAACACTGCCTTCCCCTGCCCAGGTCATCTCTGGGCAAATCCATCCCAGGTGGGAGCAGCAGGATCCCCAAATCCTTCTTGCACTGTCCCACGGTGCTGGCACCCCCCTGGCATGGGGCACTGTGCCTGCTGGGTCTTGGGGCTTCACAGCACCAGCACTCTGGGATCTTCAGTGATCTAGTTTGGGGATCAGAGAGCAGGGAATCCTAACACAGAGGAGGCCTGGGCTGGCCAGGGTGGGCGTTGAGGTATCCTGGAAAAGAAATAACCTGGGGTGGCAAATGGAAAAGGCTGCACTGGAGTGAGCTGGTTGTGCCCCCCTTCCCATTCTGCCTCCCCTGTTGTCCCACTCCTCTCACTCCCCTGGAGCAGGGCCAGCAGCACAGAGTGTTTCCTGTCACCCATCGATTATCTGTTGGCAGGTCCCATCTCCTGCATTGCTCTGCCAAAATCTGAGATAAATGCTGGCATTGTGAATGGGCCTGGGGGTGGGGGGCTCCCCATGCTGCCCCTGGCCCGTCAGTCTCTGGCAGCCTGGGAGCACAGTGGGGATCACAGCGGTGCCATGGGATGCTCGGCAGGATGCGGGTGCTGAGCAGATGCTTCCCTCATTCCCTCACATCCTGCATGTGCCCGAGGTGCTGCAAGCCTCTGGATCTGGCCTATTTATTTACAGCAAAGAGGGCTCTGTGTTTCCCAAGGGATTAGCTGCTGCTGCCTCATCATGCAGGGATCTGTTCTTCCTCACCTGATTTCACTGCTGAATGGGGGATTTGCACTTAATTAAGGAAAAGCAGGCACCCAGCCCACTGCAGGGAGAGCTGCCTGCCCAGGGAGCTCCATGGCTGGGTCAGAGCCCTTGTACCAGCTCTGCCCCCAGGAATGCCACCACTGCAGGTACTCTGTGTCCCTGTGGCATTACCCTGCTTGCTGGCAGGGATGGGCATCTGGGAGCAGGGGGAAGCTTGTCCCATGGTGGGCTCTACACCATGGGCAGGCACCTGCTCTGCTTCTGTTCTGCTTTTTAGATTAAGAACACCCTTGCCCTGTGCCCACAGCAGCCCAGTGGGACCACAGGCATGCAGCATTCCCGCATTTCTGGGCTATCTGTGGGAGACAAGTGGGAAGCACAGCCCAGATGTGCAGGGATGCTGTCCTCATCTGCCCCTGTGCTGGTGGCCCTGGGGACCATACTGATGCCCTGGTGCCAGGGCTCACCCCAGAGAGTCCCCATCTCACCAGGGCCATTTTCCTGCCTTCACCTCCTCTCTCTGTTGCCTTCGCCCACAGTTCCCTGTGCCCAGGACCCGTGGCACCGTGGCCATGTCCGTGCCGGGGAGCAGACGCGCATCCACAGGATCACGAAGGTGAATATGCTTCAACCTCTGGCCTCGGGACTGGACACCAGCGCCTGCAGCCGGGATGGGACGATCCCCACGATCCCCACACCTCCACCACCGGCTGCCACTTCGCAGCACGAACCCCCAGCCCAGCTTTCGGGGGTTTGCATGGCACTGCCCGCTGCACAGCACTTCCCTGTCCGTGCATGCAGCTCCCCGAGTGCTGCACGCCCCGTCCCTCTGTCCGTCTGTGCCACAGGCAGGACCGACTCCTCCGTCCGCCCAGGCGAAGGCAGGCAGTGGTGGAGAGCACTGGGTTGGGGCAGTGAAACTGGGAGGTATGTTAGCCCTTGGAAAATCTCTCCTTGAGCTGAGTGATAAAGAGAGAAAAAGAGGGAAAACGCGTTCATTCCCCTCCCAATGTGTCCATGACCTGGACTGCCGTTATGGAGGTCGGGCTCAGCATGGGCAGGGAGCGGAGGCAAAGCTGCCCACGTGTAGGTGATGCGCTGGCAGATGTGGCTCGAGCTATGCCGGGACTGTGCTCCCAGGGGACTCTCAAGGGGCTCCCAAGGGGCTTCCAAGGGGATCCCAGGGGCTCCCAAGGTCCTCAGGGTGCAAGGATGCTGTGCCAGCATCCATGGGCTGCCACGCCAGGGAGGGGGGAGCGGGTGGACATCCCCCCCAGCCCTGCCTTTGTGCCCGTCGCCATGTCCGTGCCATTTTGATCCCTGCTGTTTGTTTTGTCCTTTTGTCTTGTGTGTTCTCGGTGTGGTGGTTGGCAGTCGCGGGGTTTATGGACGGAGTGGCTTTGCCTCCTTCTTTAAGTCTTCAGCGCCCTCAGCCACTCGGCCTGAGACACAGCCTCTTCTCCCTGCCTCCAGGCGCCCCTCGCCCCCCGGGAGGGACACCTACGGCACCTCCTCGCTGAGCAGCAGCAGCAATTCTGGCTCCTGCAAGGGCAGCGACAGCAGCCCCACCCCAAGGTAACCCATCACCCGTGGCCCCAGGGCGGCTGCCGGGTGCCCCCGGGCAGGGGGAGCAGCCCCCCGTGCTGCCGGTGCCGGTGCCCGGCGGGAACAGGAGCGCAAGGGCCGCTGGAGCGAGGCTGTGCGCTGGGTGGCTGGGGGAGCCGGAGCTGGCGGAGCTGCTGGTGTGTCTCCAGAGACCCTCACTACCCTCCTCCTCCGAACCTCTCTGCCGCTGTTGTTGTGTCGTCTCCCTTCCTGTCCCCCCGCCTGCTGCCCAGGGATCCCCCGTCCTCTTCCCTCCGTCCTGCTGTGGCTGTGGCTTGCACGCTGCATGCTCCCTCACGCCACTCCCGCATTCCGAGGAGCACCCGGATCCTTCCAGACCAAAGGCACGAGGGCAAGAGCTTCGCTTCCATCCCCTCGTGTTGCCCGGCAAAGGTTTGGCAAGAGCTGGTGGCCCCCTGGCTTCACAGCAGGGAGCTCCGGGTGTGTTCGGGGCACAAATAGCCGGCAACGAGCTGTGGGATGAGCACCGAGCTGTGGGATGGGCACCAGCCCCAGCCCCGCAGGCACAGCAGGCCGTGGTGCACTGCTCATCTCCTGCCTGCCCCTGCCAGCTCCCAGAGGTGGAATCATTCTGGGAGGATGTGAGGGGCCCGAGGGTGGCATAATGAGCAGATCCCATGTGTGCTGCGGCCGGGGGCAGGGGCCATCCTGCTGCCATGGGGCTTTCTAAGGCATGGATGCTTCTAACACGATGCTTCTGGACGTGGCTAAAGGCTGCTGGGCTGATGGACACCATGCAGGGGGCTTTGGGATGCCTCCCTTCCATACACGGGGAGCTTGGTCCCCCCGCTGCCATGCCAGAGCCACTCATGCAGCTCCCAGCTCTCCATGTGCCTCCCAGCCTGGCCTTGTAGCCCTGTCCCTGGCCAGCCCCTGCTCTCTGCACTGTCCCAGGCTTTGGGCCAGAGATGTCACTTCATCTGCCCCAGTGGCAGTGGTGGCACAAGGAGGGTCCAGAAGTGCTGCTGGCCCAGTGTGGAGCAGATGCTGGATTCCCTGGCTTGCTCTCCACAGGCAGGACAGCCACCATCTCGAGACCTGCTCCATCCCAAACCCTTCCATTCCCCATCTTGTGCCTCCATCTCTGGCGGGGCTGATCCCACCCTGGGGTCTCCTTCCACATCAGTTGTTCCCAGGAAGATCCCTCCGGGCACACAGCGACCTTGGTGCCCCCAATTCTGATCATGCCCCAGCAAAGTGCCCAGCACCACAGAGGGCTCAGCACCTGACAGCAGCACCGGTGTGTCCAGGGGCTGCACCCACCCTCCTACCATGGCACAGCACTGAGGACACCCACCCTGTCTGTCCTGCCAGAGGCACAACACAAAAGACACCCACCCTGCCCCTCCTGCTCTCAGGGCTCCTTTGGGATGTATTATGGGGCTGCACCCTGAGAGCAGGCCTTAGGATCCCTGGGTCAAGCCTGTGCTGACCCTGGCACTGGCAGTGGGTGACATCTGTGTCCCTGCAGGCGCTCGTCCAAGTACAACCTCTGCAGCGATAACCATGGGATAAAGCCGCCGACTCCGGAGCAGTACCTGACTCCCCTGCAGCAGAAGGAGGTCTGCATCCGGCACCTGAAGGCTCGCCTGAAGGACACACAGGAGCGGCTGCAGGACAGGTGAGCATGGGAGCAGCAGGCACAGACCCCATGGCATGGGAGCTGCTGGACAGGGTGCCAGCACCAGCCATTGCCACCCGCTGTGGCAGCTCCTGAATGGAACTGGTCCTTCTGGGTGTCTCAGTTCCCAGCATGGCACCTTGTCCTTGTGCTTGTGCCCAGGCACTGAGGACACAGCTGTACCACGGCATTGCCAGCACGTGGGATCTGGCACTGCTGCCTGTCCAATCTGGGAGCTGCAGATCTGGGGACTAGAGAGCCCCACGTCCCACCTGCAGTGGCTGTGCTCTGCCCTCATCCTGGTTAAGTCCCTGCCATGCTTTTGCTGAATTTCAGCATCAGAGGGTGGCTAATCCCCATCTGCTCCTCTCAGGCTTAGGCACGGCCCCGCTGCCATGCCAGCTGTCACGTGCCCACCCGGGGCACCTGCCCACCCCCACGCAGCCCTCGGGAGCCCTGGGCACTGCAGCCCCTCTGGGGAAAGACTGAGCGTCACTTCTAGGGATCCCTGAGCTCCCATTGCTCCCAACAGTGCTCCCAGGCGGCCCTGAGCATTAGTCCTGAGGGTCCTCAAGCATCCATCCTTGGGGTCCCCGAGTGTCACTCCTGAGGGTCCCTAAGCATCACTCCTGGAGGTCCCCAAACATTGTTCCTGAGGGTCCCTGAGCATCACTCAGAGGCTCCCTCAGCATCACTCCAAGGCTCCCTGAGCATCACTCCTGGGGATCCCTAAGCCACTGGATCCATCCCTTATTCCCAGTTGGGAGTTTTACTGGGTGATCTGATTGCAACCCAGTGCTGGGCACACGAGGACAGGGCTGTCCCTGCAGCCCCCTCAACGCCGCGGTGGTGCCCTCCCGTCTCTGCAGGGATGCTGAGATCGAGGACCTGAAGACGCAGCTGTCACGGATGCAGGAGGACTGGATCGAGGAGGAGTGCCACCGCGTGGAGGCCCAGCTGGCGCTGAAAGAGGCTCGCAAGGAGATCAAGCAGCTGAAGCAGGTCATCGACACAGTGAAGAACAACCTGCTGGAGAAGGACAAAGGCCTCCAGAAGTATTTTGTGGACATCAACATCCAGAACAAGAAGCTGGAGACGCTGCTGCACAGCATGGAGGTGGCACAGAATGGGGCGCTGAAGGACGAGGGCGCCGGCGAGTCGGCCGGGGGGTCCCCAGCCCGATCCCTCACCCGCAGCTCCACCTACACCAAGCTGAGCGACCAGGGAGCCGGGGACCGCAACGTGGGGGGCTCGCAGACCATCTCGCTGGACGAGGGGGCCGACAGCAGCTTCGTGGGGATGGAGGAGGCTCCGGGCCACACGGACCCGCTGGAGGTGGGGGGTGAGCCCGGCACCCGCCTGCCCCCCAGCAACACCTACGAGAAGGTGCTGGGACTGCGGAGCAGCGCGGAGGCAGGGGTGCAGGCCAGCTGCATGCAGGAGCGGGCCATCCAGACGGACTTCGTGCCCTGCCAGCCCGACCTGGACACCATCCTGGAGAAGGTGATGAAGTCCCAGGCTTGCAGCTTGGGCAGCCCTACCTCCGCCTGGGTCTCTGAAATGGAAGACACGATGCCCGTCCCCGAGCTCGCCAACCCCACCGGGACCACGGACCTGATGGTGGCCGAGCCCGACGCCGCGACGGCGGCTGCCGGTGCCGAGGGGGGTGTCCCCTGCAACCCGGCGGTGCGGCAGCCCCCCAGCGCCAGCCCCTCGGTGGCCATCGCCTGCGTGGCGGAGGAGGAGCTGACGGAGGTGACCGGCTGCGAGACCAGCCCTTCCAAGAGCTACTGGAGTCGCCACTTCATCGTGGATCTGCTGGCGGTGGTGGTGCCGGCGGTGCCCACGGTGGCCTGGCTGTGCCGCTCGCAGCGGCGGCAGGGCCAGCCCATCTACAACATCAGCTCGCTGCTGCGGGGCTGCTGCACCGTCGCCCTGCACTCCATCCGCAGGATGGGCTGTCGCCCCGTCGCCAGCCCCGGCCCCGGCGGCACCTCCCAGCCCTGACCCCTCCGACGCCCTCCACCCGCCCCCACGGACCCGACTGCTGATTGTAAAGCCCCGGCGTGGCATCGGCGGGTGGGAAGGGGCCGAGGGGCCTGTGGGTGCATCGAGGTGTGCTGCCCCGCCCTGCTCCTTTGTCCTGGAGGAGGGAAAGAACCGTTGTTGGAAGAGGTGTCTGCACCCAGCGTCAGCCCCCGCCGATGGACACCCGTGCCTGTGCCACTGGCTGCGGGAGCTGTGGGGCTGCACCCTCCGGAGGGGGCTCTCTCTCCATCGCGGTTGCTTTTTATTTGTCGCCGGTTTATCCCCGGGGCCAGCCCTGCCACGGGCGGGTGATGACAAGGAGCCGCTGGCAGCGTGGGGCGCTGGGGATGCAGCGGTTCCTTGCTCCAGGTGCAGTGTCTGTCTGTGGGCAGGGGGATGGGGGGTTCCTGTCCAGACACAGGGATCAGCTCCAGAGCGGTTCGGTCCAGCCCGCCATTCCCTAGGAGACGCCTCCCCATATTGGGATGGAACTGGGCTGCAGCTTGCTCACGGAGCCCCCCGAGGAAGCCGTGGGCTCTCCCTCCCCTTGCTTTGCACTATATTCACTTTTTTTTGGGTACAGACTGAAGCCCGGCTGTTGGGACTCTGGCTGCAGGGGGCTCCTGCAGTTTTGTCAGCCGTGCTGCCGGTGATCGCACCATGTGCTGGAGCTCGGATGCCTTTGCTGGGGTGCGGGCAGTGCCGTGCAGGCAGAGCCAAGCCCTTTGCCGCCCCGGCCCACCCAAACCCCTGCTTTGCCGGTGGCCGCCGGAAAAATGCCTTTTTTTCTGTTGTTGAAACACAAAGACAGCAAGGATTGATCAGCGGGGCTGTTGGGGCGCGGGACTTGGGGCTCCCTCGGGCACACCGTGCTCCCACCCCACGAATGTCTGTGGTTTCTTCGTGACTTGAACTAACAGTGTTTCCCCCCAACCCCAACCCAAGCCCACTCCCCCACCCATGGGTGCCACCACCCAGGTGCCCTGGCAGCCGGTGATGCTCCACACGCCGGTGTCCAGTGGTCCCCCAGAGGGGCATGGGCCAGGTCCTCTGTGCTCCACGCTTCCCTGCACCCCCCCGTGCTGGGGGGGCAGTGGGGACAGCAGCTCTGCCACCAGCACAGCACCAGGTGCCAGGGGAAAGATGTGGGGAGCAGCAGTGTCCAGGCAGCTGGGGCAGATGTAAGCGGAGCTAGGATATTCGCCTCTCGTGCAATGTATTTGTGGATCTGTGTACACGTCTGTTAGACCATCCAAAGCTTTGCCAAGAAATAAATGTAACGACTATATTTGAAAGACAAATCTATATAATATATTTTTTAAATACAGAACTGAAAAAGCTGTAACCCCCCTCTTCTTGTTTCCCCTGTCCTGTACTCGCTCTCTGTGGTGGATGTAATAAATGTCGCTGGGTCTGTGTCTGCTTTGGCTGGAGCCAGCCCTTGGCATCCGCCCTGAGGGGGGTGGCCCAAGCAGGGACACGGGGACAATTGGACCCTGGTACAGGAGATCTGCCCCATCCCTGCTGAGGAGAGGAAGAACCACCCAGCAGCCACCAGCCTCTGAAGGGATAAGGGGGTTTGTGCTAAAATAGCTCCTTTTGAGGTGCTGTGGGGTCCCCTCGGCAGGTCCTCCTGGCTTCCAGCATCAGCTCCCAGGACAGCTGCGATGGTATCACAGGTCAGGGATGGAGTGGTCCATGGATGACTTCACCAGCCCTGATGAGAGCCTGAGCACAGGGAAGGGAGGTCAGTGGGGGGAACTGGGGGGCCCTGTGGGTAGTGGGGGGTCCCTACAGCCCCTCATTCTCACCGTTTGACCATGTGCTCGTAGATCACGGTGGGGATGATGGTCAGTGTCACCACGCTCCCAGCCCCTGCCAGCACCTCCATGAGCTGCTTATCCTGCGGGAGAGAGCGGGGGGTCTGTGGGGTGCCTGGCTTTGCTCAGTATCCCCCTCCCTCCTGCATTCTCTGACCACATCCTGGACTCCCCAGGATGTCCTGCACCACCGGGGCACAGCCCTACCTTCATGCCGATGACATTCTGGCCATTCACCTCGCAGATGCAGTGGTGGGTGAGGAGCCCGTTGCGGGCAGCTGAGCTGTCCTTGGCCAGTGACACAATCTTCCCCTTCTTCACCACGATGCCGATGTGGCCGGTGCTGTCCTTGTGCACGGTCACGGTGCGCTGGAAAGGCCTGCGGGGAGACCACCATCAGTGCTGCCACCGGCACTGCCATCCCCACCGGTGCCACCACTTGCTCACCTGTCCCGAACCACCATGACGATCTTTTCGGGGTTCGCCTTCTTCAGCGCCCGCTGTGCCTTGTCACTGCTCCAGCCCGCACAGTTCCTGCCGTCGATCTGCAGCACCTGGTCCCCGAAGCGCAGCCCCACCAGCGCTGCCGGCGAGTTGGCCTTCACCAGCTGCACAAAGATGCCCTGGGGACACAGTGGAGTGGTGGCACAGGGACCAGTGGCCATGCCATGTGCCATGCCATCTGCACCCTGCTGTGCTGTGGCACGCTGTGACATTTAATGCCACACATCGCTGTGCCACGAGACAGTGCCATGTCACACTGTGCTCTACTGTCATGCTTATGCCATGTCACACTGCCCCATGCCGTGCCCAGCCCCTCACCTGGTCGACATTCTTCAGCTGCAGCCCCGTCTTGCCCCGCTCATCCTTGCACAGGTGGATCTCCCGCACACCCGGCTTGATCTCTGCCCGCCGCAGCCCTGCGCTGTTCCCGCTCAGGGGGGCGACCAGCTGGCCTGGTTGGGGCCCAGCGGGGGTCAGTGCCTGTGGGGGAGCTGGGGGTCAGTGGGGACAGGGGGACACAAGGCCCTGTGCACCTCAACCCTTGGGAGAATATCCCTTTCCGAGGATGAGGAACCAGAGGGACCCCCATCATGGCATGGAGAGCCCACGTGGCGCAGGGAGAGCTGCCAGCCCAGACACCTACTGTGCTGTCCTCTGTGTGCAGGTTCTTCTGGATCTCCTCACTGGACAGTGCCAGCCCCATGTAGTTCTCCAGCTCAGCCAGGTTGGGGTACAGCACAGGTGGCTCTGAGGGACACACCGAGGGTGGTCTCAGCTCCTGGGGTCCCCAACCCACAGCTATTGCCCCCTCCCTCCCAGGAGCCCCCTGGGACCACGGGATAGCAAAGAGAGACCCCAAAATCCCATCCTCAACCCATGCATTGAGTTGGGGGTGGGTCTCAGCTGAGACCCCCCCACACTGAACAGCACTGCCCACCCAGACAGCCCCTGCACAGAGTGAGCTGATCATGCCCCACCTTACCAGTGCCTGAGGTGAGCTTCGGCTTCTCTGTCACCACTGTGGTGGCAGGGGTCCTCACCCCAGCCGCTGCCTGTGCCTGCCAAGAGACAGGGTCTGCTCAACGCTACGCCCCCCACCCTGGGGGCCCTCTGAGGTGAGACCCCACAGGGACCCATTGGGGTCTGCTCACTCCCTGTAACGCTGCTGTGCTGGCACTGACCTGCAGGACCTGGTGGCCCTTCATGTCCTCCAGAGAGGGGTAGAGTGTTGCCATCGCTGCTGCTGTCTGGGGAGGACAGGGATGGGGTTGTTCAGGGACTGGGGTGCCTCTCTCCAAGCATCCCTCCCAGCCCCTGTGCCGGAGATGGGCTGTCACAGTGTGACTCAAGACTATGTCACCAGGGCCACCACCACTTCCTGGTGGCTGGGTGCTGGGCACTGACACCTGGGCATTGCTTGGCTAGTGGCAGGTCCTGCTCCCCACGTTCACCTGCCCCACAGGGCCATCCCAACATCACCCACGTAGGGGAGCAGGATATCCCATGGGAATGGCCCCTTTGCCCCCTCATCAGACCCCTCTGCTCCCCACGTCCAGCTGGCCAGTGGGGCCATTCCAGCATTACCCAGAAACAGCAGTGAGATGTCCCATGGGAACAGCCCTCGTACACACCATCAGCCCCCTCTGCGCCTCATGTTGTGCCCAAGGTTGTGCCCCCCAAACCTACTCTGTGGTATCTCATGCCCCAAAAAGCATAATCCAAAACTCATGGTGTAGGGGCGAAATCCAGACCCAGCTCTGAGCCCTGCAGGAACCAGGCAGGATCCCACCCACAGCCCAGAGACAGCAGCAGCACCCGACAGACAAGACCAATCCCCCCCACCCAAGTCCAACCCTGGGACCCCTGGACTTACCAGCCAACAGCTCCCAGGTCCTTGTGACACCCTCTGCCTGGCCCCTGGATTTTATAGCCAGACCCAGCCCAGGGAGGGGCCAGACAGCCTCAGCTGATTGCACTCCCGACAGGTAGGGCACAGGTGAGGAAGAGGAAGGTGAAGGCAACAATGCACAGAGCTCTGTCACTGCAGGGATGGAACAGGGATGGCTTTCTGTAGGTTCGGGCATCCTGAGGGAGCAGGGATGGGGCTGTACCCCCCCATGGTGGCCCCCTCTCTCACTGCATCACTTCTCCTGCCAGCCCCAGCATGTGGCTTGGCACCCCAGCTGGGCCCCACCCCCTCATTATCGTTCCTGGGCTCCACAGGCCCTGCTGGGGGAGCAAAGGGGGTTCCCCACCGTGAGCCCCTGCGTGGGCGGTGGCTCCCACTGACACCTCTCTGCCCGGGCGCGTGGGGCTGACGCAGCCGTGACTGGGATCCCGTGTCCCGCACCCTTCCAGCCGTCACCTGGGACATGTGCCAGGTGTGGGAGTCCCACGCTGCAGGTGGAGAAACTGAGCCAGCACAGAGCTCAGCATGGGGTGGCTGTGGCGTCTCGCTGCCATGGACCATCACCATGTCACCTGGGGATCCAGCCCTCCAGCACGCACTGGTGACATTCTGCTGTTGGCAGTGGGGATGCCTGGGCCACTGTGGCCCCATGAGCTGGGCAGGGGGGTGCTGAGGGTGCTTGGGCAGGCCTGGAGCTGGTGGCACTGGCCCAGAGCTCCCCGGCACGGGGCCAGTCCCACCGTGGAGCCGCAGCCAGGCACGTCCCAGCTCCTTGTGCCTCCGCTCCAGCGTGCCAGGCCAGGAGGAAGTGTTTTATTTACTGGTGTTATTTTTAGCTGGATGGTGCCCGGCTGCCTTGACCAGCCCAGGACAAGAACAACAGCCTGAACGCCAGCAGCAGGGAGAGTCCTACACAGACAGAGAGGATTGTTCCCTGGAGTCTGTTTGTTCCCTGAAACCCTCATCCCCACAAAACCACAGCTGGAAGGACCCATGCCTCACTTGCATTCATGGGTGCTGCAGGAGCCATGCAGGGGCTGAGGGCCCAAGGGCAGGGGGCTTCCCCCAGCCTCCCCCCTGCCCTGGCTTAGCCCCAGCCAGAAGCCACGGCACTGCCTGGCACGGGTTAATAATTAAAGCAAACAGCTTTGCAGGAAGAGAAACTCAAACTGGACTCAAGCTTCCACCCAGAAACGGCCACAGCAAAGGACACAGCAGGGTGCTGGTGCCCCACAAGCTCCTGTTCTGCTTAATTGAGCAGCAATTAAGGGCAGTGCTAATTCCTGCACAGCCCTGTGCAAGCACCATTGTTCCTGGATGCATCCCAGCAGCTGAGCTGCTCCCTCCAGGACCCATTACACACAAACTTTGCTTGGCAGCTGGGCCAGGCTGTGTTATTGATCGTGGCTGTGTTATAAGTCATAGCACACTGATCAAAGGTTGTAAGCAGAGGAGCCAGGCACTGGCCCACAGTGGTGCCCGAGCAGGTCCTACACACACAACGCCCACAGCTGCAGCAGCGAAGCCCAAAGCAGGTGATGTGCTGTGCCCCATGTACCATGTCCAGCTTTCAAAAAGGACTGAAATAAATCCAGGGAGATGTATGCACAGGGTTCCCTGGAGCTGCAAGGACCCTGGGAACATGCATCCATCTGCCCTTCATGCTTCCAGTCTGGACTGAGTCACAGCCACAAGGGCACAACGCTTAACAGGTTGTGGTGAGGCAATTAATTATGCAAATTCCAGCGGGCCACCATCACCACCCCACAGAGCACAGGAGCCCCAGGCATCCCACTGTGCTCCCAGGGCCAAGCACCTGAGCCTCATATTAAGGCACAGCAGCACAGCACAACCCTGGCACAGCACCCCATGAGCTGGCACGGCACCCACGGCACCCACAGCACCCAATGAGCCTGGCACAGCACCCTACAAGCCCAGAGCAGCACCCAAAGCACCCTACACAGCACCCACGGCACCCCATGAGCCCAGCCCAGCCCCTGCTGTGCTGAGCGACAGACGGGCGAGGGAAAAACCTCCAGGACACAGGGCTGAGAAAAGCCAGCATAAAGCGTTTTTATTGCGATCATAAACTGGATACCTTTGTGCGGCGGAGAAGGAAGTGACCGGCGGGAATTTGTTACCAATGGACTGGGCAGGGCAGAGGGAGGGGGCACAGGGGACAGCTATGCGTCCTGTGACACCAGGCAAGCAGCGATGACCAGCATCAGGTGGCAGGAGAGAACGGGCAGGTGTGCTCAGAGCGGGGACAACGGGGGGCTGATGGCTCCTTTCCATGGGGAAGGAGGACAGGGGCATTTTTGTTGAGTTGAGCCCTCACCACCTCCCCTGCAGACAGCACCTTCCCTTTGTCCAGTTTTCCTTTTTCTTTAAAGAAAGCTCCATGCTATGGGATTTTCAGGGTGTAGTGGAGCTCAGGTGGAAACCCAACTCCCTAAATCCAAAAGTGGTCTGGAGGGGAAGGCAGGCCCACCGTGAGATGGCAGGGTGAAGCAGGAGCAGAGCAGCCCTCCTTCCCCAGAGCAAACCCACAATGCCCACAGTGATGCTCCTGGGGGAGCAGGGAAAGGCCAGGCTCCCTCGCTGTCCCATTCCAGGCAGAATTCCTATAAACAATCCTAGTGCTACCTTGCTCTCTGCATCCCTTCAGCCTCGACAACCTCACTCTGCTATGGCTTTTGCAGCAGCAGCAATTTCTGGTTTGAAAACACCATAAATCTGCACCAAAACGAGTAACTAACAGGGTTCCTTTTGTTCAAATGACTCCTATCTAAGGTCAGCCCATATGCGTGCTACTGGGAAAACGTAGTCTACACCTGGAACAAAAATAAGATTAAGAACTTGACCCAAAAAGAGTTGAGGTTTACGGCGTATAGTTTAAAAAGACATAAAAACACGATACAAGGAGGAAGAGTCAGACGCAAAGCTTAGTGACCAAAGGCATTCAATCAAGGTGTAAGGTTATACAATGAGTGTAGTGGACTATCAGGAAAAGCTCCATACAAAGTCATGTGCACTCTTCTTGAAGCTGAGATTCTGGATTCCTCCATGTGCCAAACCTGTGGGGAGAGAGGAGAGGCAGCGTGACAGAGCTGTCTGCCCAGCAGAGGAGGAGGGAACGTGCCCAGGGCATGGCAGCCTCCACACAAACCACACCAGGCCCTCAGGGCAGCAGTCAAGCCCCAAGTGATCACAGGGGGGGCACAGCCCCACCCTGCCCACACCATGGGGACCACACACCCCACAGAATCACAGAATGGGCTGGGTTGGAAGGGACCTTAAAGACCCATCTTGTTCCAGCATCCTGGCACAGGTGTGCCAGGACAGGCACACCTTCCACTGGACGAGGGTGCTCCAAGCCCCATCCAACCTGGCCTTGGATACTTCCAGAGATGGGGCACCCACAATGTCTCTAGACAGCCTATGACAGGGCCTCTCCACCCTCACAGGGAAGAATTTCTTCCTACTATCCAATCTAACCTTGCCCTCTGTCAGTGTGAAGCCATTCTGCCTTGTGTAAAGTCCCTCTCCACCTCTCTTGGAGCCCCTTTAGGCTCTGGAAGGTCCTCCAAGGTTTCCCCAGAGCCTTCTCTTGTCCAGGCTGAGCAACTCCAACTCTCAGCCCATCTCCATAGCAGGAGTGCTCCAACCCTTGGGTCATACTCACAGCCTCCTGCCCACACCATCAGCCCTATGCCCTGGCAGCATGAGAGGCAGGCGGGGGTGCAGTAACAACACTCAGAACCCAAGGCACAAACAACTGGCACCGCAACACCTCCATGATGTGAACCCGCTCTGCCAGGCTGGGAAATTCGCATTTACCGCTGCAGTGATCTGAACCCCAGCTCACCAGACTCCCAAGAGCAACTTCTACCCACAGCTAGAGACCTATCTCGTCCTTCTCATATTCCCCACTACCGCCCGCTCCCTCCCTCTCGCTCCCATCCCACCTCTCCACACCATCCCAAGATCAAACACTGGGGCCTTGTCCCAGTCCACACAGTCCCTGCCAGAAGCTGCCCCTCCTTACCCGAGGACAGGGTGCTGGGATGGGTCATTCCAATTTCATGAGCTCCACGTCAAAAATTAGAGTGGCGTTTGGTGGGATGATCCCTGGGTGGCCAGTAGAGCCATAGGCGTAATCTGGAGAGATGGTCATCTTTGCCCGCTGACCAACACTCATCTGCGGCAGGGACAGAAACACAGGGATGTCAGGAGATGGGCACAACTGCCAGTTGAGTGACAGAGGAGGGACACATATCTGTCCCCACTGCTTTCCCTACACTGGGCAAGAACAAGGACCCAGGCTGCACACACCAGAGGAACGGGAAGAATGTCAGAGAGAAAAGGTAGGCAGCACGGGCTGGAAAAGGAGCAGGGCTTGAGACGTCCTTCACATGAGGGAAGGCAGGGAATGCCAGGCCATTCCTCCTGCCACCAGCATCCTTGTGTTTGTGTTGCCAGTGTGGCACAGAGTGAGCGGTGTCACGCGGGCAGGAGCCGAAGCTGTGCCGTGCCCACAGCGTGGGATCACAGCCTGGAGCTGCGCTGTGCCCACCAGCCCTCCCTCCGCGTGGGCTCTGGAGCCCGGGAGGCCTGAGCGCTCCCGCCGTGCTCCTCCAGAGCTGACTCAGTGCAGAAATGTCACCGCTGAGTCACCAACGTGCTGTAGGTGTTGCTGGGGCCTGGCCCGGCTCCATTCCTGCCAGCTGGCAGGTGGCAATGCAGAAGGTGATATTCACACCCACACCTCCCAGCGCCGAGGGGGTGGAACAGGGGAATAAAATAAAAAAGTAATAAAATAGGGAACAAGCTGCATGCACACTGATTCCTGCCCACGCTGAAGCTCCCGGCACAGCACAGCCTGGCATGGGGAGCGCGAGGCGGAGGAGCTCCGGGCACCTGAGCAACTCCTTCCTCCCAGCCGCGGATCACCTCCTGCTTGCCCATCACAAACTTGAACGGCTTGTTCCTGTCGCGGGAGGAATCGAACTTCTTCCCATCCTCCAGCATACCTGGGGAGAGAGATGGAGATGATGGTAATACAGGGACAGAGCCACACGCACCAACATGAGATGCTGTGACCTGGCAGCTCGAGCAGGTGACAGTCACATGGCTCTGAGTCAAAGATGTGTCTCAGCTCATCCTCCTTTTCCCTGGGAAATACCTGTACAGGAAGGCAATCCCCAGGGCATCACCCATCCTAGGGCAGGGAAGGATGATTCTTAACTGTTTTGGCCCAAAGAGAAGTGCTCCTCTGGGCCAGAACCAAGGACTGACAGGGAAGCAGAGGGATGGAAGAAGAAAATCTTGCCCATCTTGCAGCACTACCGACAGCCGTTTATCAGGCAGCAGGATCTGACCTTGTGCTTCCCATCCCACCAGAAAACACGCCTCTCACTCCTTGTCAGGCTTCCCCCTTCAGGCACCCAAAACACTGATGACACTCCAGAGCCCCATCCGGAGGCTGTGACCGGCCTCCAGCCCTGCCTGTGCCCAGCTGTGAGCTGCTGATCTAAGCCAAATCCCTCCTGGACCCAGGAATGACGATGGGGAGAGGCAGCACCAAGTGCTGGATGCGTGTGCATGGGGCAGCCCTCATTCCCCAGCATGAGCCAGGCTGATATCCCCAGAGCTAAATATAACTCCCCAACATGAGCTAAGGAGGAATTTCCTCCCCTCCCTTGCTCCCTGCCTGACCTTCTTGGGGAATCTTGGAGCTGACGCTGCCTTATAGGAGCAGTAACTCCACCAGTCAGCTCCTGTAAGGCAGCTCCAGCTCTGCATTAACACAGCCAGTGCCCTGTACAATAAACCCTGCGTGATAAGAGCAAAATTAAACTCTCTTCCAAATGCTTTTCACTTCTTCACTTCCCAAATAAGCCTGAAAAACCTGTTATCCTGACTGGAAACTGCTTTACAGTCTTGAAAAACCAAACTTCCTCAGGAAGGCATGGGGCAGTTTGACTTCCCTTTGCCAGGGCATGTGTGCAAGGGAAAATGTGTCTGTGGAAAAGATGGGATGGGGGATCTCAGCCCCTGCTTGCACTGTGACCAGAGGGAATGGTACACAGGGACCAGCAGCCACAGGGATGGGAAATGCTGAATGGAAAGAAGGGAATGGGAGAAAATACATCACTTTTGCAGGGGCAGCAAGCACCGAGACCTGTGGGCTCCTCTCAGGGAGTAGAATTAAGTTTTTTATTTAACAGACAGCCAAAAATCCCTCCTCCAGGGTGTCGAGCGTCAGCTCAGACGGTCACGCTGTAGCCCTGGACTTTGGAATAGTAAGTCTGGAGTTCTCTCATTTCCTCCTTCCAGGATAAACCTCTTGTCGCTGAACATGCTTCCAGCCCTGTCTGGCACTGCTCCTCGCTGGCCTTCCTCCCGCCTGGCAGCAGGGACACAGGGCAGGCCATGCCGGCTGGCACCAGCAGCGCTGCCTGGCTGCGGCCCCAGCTGACCCCGACTCGGCTCTGAGCCCTCCGGCGCTGCAACGAGCCGGGGTGGCTGAGGAAGGACAGAGGGGACAGCTCTCTGCCACCCTTCTCCCTGGACACCCACCAAGGACAAATCCTGGGGGCCAAGCAGCACAACCCCCTGCTCGTCACAGCAAGCAGGGACTACCAGGATGCTCCTGGGGCATCCATAGCCTGCAGGAGTGCATCCCATTTGATGTCCTGACCAGGGGAATGCAGAGGCATCAGCGGCAGTGCAGGAGACGCTGCCAACCTTGCACAGGAGTGGACGGCGCTGCCCGACCCTGCTGCCAAGCTCACCTGTCCCAGTCCAGCCTCAGGAAGCATTTCAGAGCTGGCAGCTCCCTGGCTGCAGAAGAGAGGGACTGATGGACTATGGTGGTTGCAGCAGCCTGAGGGATCAATCACTCAGCTCTCCCAGACCAGGATGGAGAAGGTCATATGTGGGAGTGTGTCCCTGCTCCCCAGCATGGGGCTGCCATGCTCCCCCATCATGCCAGTGGGTAAAACAAAGAGGCTCCAATGCTTCGGAGACGGCATCCTCATCTCAGGCACTTCCTCTGCCTGCAAGCCTCCTGGGAGATTTCTCCAGCCCTGGACAAGTATGAGCAACCATTTGCTCATCCCTGCCATCCCTGAGCAAGGAGATAACAAGATCTTAAAGCTATTATGAAGGCAAAGCATCCTCTGGCAAAAGCAGCAGCCCCAGCAGAGCCCCAGGAGCAGCAGACAGCCCCTGGCACATCCCAGCTCATCCAAGCCCCTGACAGGGCTCCATGCTTGTCACCTCCAGTCCTGCTAGGAGGGCAGAGCCCACAGAGGTGGATTATGGAGACCCACTTGCCCTGGCTCCCACCCTGAAGGATTTGAGCCCCCCTGAGATCCCAGCTGGGCTATACAGACCCCAAGGGGTCTCAGGGAATCACAGTGAGGAAGAGCAGGGAGCACTACGGTCGAGGCTGCAGCAGCCATGGGATAGAGTGGGGGCTCTGGAGCACAGCCCCAGCCCCAGCTGGGCAGCGTGGCCCTGCCAGGTCTCTGCCACACTTGGCAGGCAGGAGCTGGGAGACGCCGGCTGCAACGTGCGACTTGGCTCCGGGCCCCCCTGGGCGGGCAGAGGCGGCGGAGAGCAGTGCTGGAGCAGGCAGAGTCAGCCCTGGGACAAACCTGCCGGGTCGGGTTCTGCCGGGGGTGCAGAGCCCCACCCGCACCCCCACCATCCCCTCCGGGGTGCTGATCCTTGGCAAGGCCATTGCCCAGGGGCTCCGGCACAGAGCCAGCCTCCCTAGAAGAGGCAGGAAGAGACCAGAGCAGTGGCGCAGGCACCTCTGCTCCAGCTGGGACAAGATGGAAAACCCTTCCCAGAAGCCCTGGAATACCCAGCATGCTCCAAACCCCTGCTCAGGGCAGGGATGCCTGCATGAGGTTCAATCCTGCCCCCACCAGCACTCCCCATCACCAAGCCCACCCCATCATCACCCACAGCCCACCATTCTTGAGGCCTGGCAGGACAGAGGACCCCAATGCAGGCAGGGAAGGGACTGCAGGAGATGGCACTGAGCTCCCACAGCTGCCACAGCCATGGACCGGCAGTCGCACACCTTGGGAGGAAACACCTGACAACGGCAGGGCACTTGCTGAGCAGCGGGAGAGCAACGAGAGCAACACCCAGAGCATCACGAGCAGCACCATTGCCCCAGGGGTCATGCACAGATGCTAGGGAGGACAGCAGTCCCCTCAGTGCTATCCTGCTGGAGAAAGGCAGTTTTCCCCAGTATCCCTCTCTGCTCCAAGCCCACCTGCCTCAGAGACCCCACATGCTGAGTGTGCTTTGCCACTCAGGCAAACCCATTTGGCCAATCCATATCAGACTTGCTCCTGTCCTGGCACTCCCCAGAATTAACCATGAACCCTCATTTCCCCTCCCGAAGTGCAGTGGGGTGCCCACAGTCTCCCCACACAACAGATCCCCCTGGCAAGAGCACTGCAGGACCCCCAACTGTACAGCACCCCACTCTGCTCCCTGCTCTGACTCAGGGGGGCTCAGCTCTGTTGGCCCCCAACCCACATCCTCTCCCCACTGATTCACTCCCACACTCCCTTCCATCCCATGCCAGTTGCTGCAAGCAATCCTGAACACACCGTGCACATCAGGGAACTTTACCCTTGATTTAGTTCCTTTAAGAGCCCTACGTAGCAGATTTCACATCCAAGGCTCTTTCAGACACCCCATGGATGAGCTCTCCAAAAAGAGACCCAAGACCTGGAAGGAAGGAGGGGCAACAGGTCCAATTCCACCAGCTCCCCCCATACATTTCCATCTCTGCAACCCCAGCATAAGAAACTGCCATCTCCAAGGAGGAGGCCCAGAGGTTGCTCTTCTCTCCACCTCTTTCCTCTGCACTGCCCTTCCACACCAGGGCTGTCTGTCCATCCTGGGATGCTCTTGGCAGGGCCATGCCCCATGCAGCAGGAGCTTGGGCACAAACAGAAGCAGCACCAGCCACTGGCTGACCAAGCTGGCCCCCCACAGTCCCTCACCCTTGGATCACTGTTTTGTCCCCAAGTGGTTTTTACCCAAACCACTGTGCATCCATAACCCAGTGCAGCGAGAGCTGCCTCCTGCACACCACAGGCTGGATCTCCCCAGCACTGGAGCAAAGGGCAGCCAGGGACGGAGCCAACGCAGGGCTCTGGAAGGAGTCCTGGAGCTCAGCACCTCCAGCACTGCACTCTGCCACCATCCCTGATGCTGCTCTCGGATCAGCGAGCGCTGCAACCGGGCCGGGAATCAAAGGTTTGTATGGCTTCCCATGAGCCAAACCCCGCTCCTGTCTCTGGCAGGGCTGGCTGCAGGAACTGCGCTGCCGACGCAGGGAAATGGCATCAGGGCCTGGAGGTGTTTGATTCCTGCTGCCTGCTGAGGCGGGGGGGCAGGAGCTGCCTGCAGACGGAACGGGGGTGGGGATAAAGGACAAATGGAGACAGTAATAACAAAAAAATAAAATAAAGGAAATTAGAGAACCCCTCCCAGGTGCAGCAGATCGCTGCTGCTGGGGAGGGTCCGTTGTGAGCAAGTCACCACGTAGCACTTTGCCTGAAACACCGTGACATGGGGACAGGATGCTGGTGACCCCCAAGCAGATCTGCCGGGGTGAGGGCCAGAGTTGGGGAGAGTAGCCAAGCTCCAGCAGCGCCGCAGGAGGGGAGAGCCGGCGCAGGGAGCCATAGGGTTGGGAGCCGAGAGGGCTGGCAGGCGGCAGGACTGGCCCACCGGGAGCCACTTGACTGCCTGCCAGCCTCTCTTTGTTCTTCCACCGGCAGAGGAAACGGGGCGGCCGGGCAGACCAAGCTGCTTCCTCTCCCTGCTGACGAGGGAACGGGAAGGACGGGGGAGATTGAGGAGCAGCAGATGGGCTGGATGCCCGCCGAGCCCTCCCGGCAGGCCGGGCCCCGCTCCGCAGAGAGGGGCACCCCCAGCCCCCCCAAGGGGAGCACAGGCAGGCGGAAAGCACTGGGGCAGGAAGGGGAATTGGTTATTAGCAAAAACAGTCACAAATGAGTTGTTAACCCATTTTTACCGCCCTGATGAGCCAACGCTGTACAAAAGGCAGCCGAGGAGGACAAGAGCCTCCAGAGTGACTCCCAAAGCATTTTTTGGGGTCCCAAGGTTGGCTTTTTTCCCCTCCAGCTCGCAGAAGGCTGCGGGAGGACATGACCCTCCCTGCCTTTGGGGCAACCCCTCATCGAAGCACTACCCTGACCACCAAACAGCGCCCTGGTTACCCGCACCAGGGTCCCCCCAAAAAACCCAGGATGCAGGTCTGGGGTGGCCCCACGGGTACCCCTGGTGTCACCCCAGAAGGGAGAAGAGGCTGGGGCATGACTGGGGAGGACGACTGCACTCCTGCAGGGAGCTGTGCCAGGAGGGACCCCTCTCTGAAGAAGCGGACCCCAAAGCTCCCGGGGGGTAACTCATAGAGCCCCAGAGGGCTCCGGGCTCGGCCGCCCCACAGCCCGCGGGTCTCGGCTGCCCTGGGACCCCCCAGGGTTCTATCCGGGGTGCCCCCGCCTGCACCCTGGGGTCCCCTCTGGGTTGTTCCCCGGTGCACCCCCAAAAAGAAGGCTGGATACGTGTGAGAAAGGCCCCTCCATTGATAAGGCTGCGGGAGAGACGGGGACAACAGGGCCTCCCCACGGCCACGGGGCACCGACAGGACCCCCATCCCCACCCTGGGGCTCATCCGCGTCCCCCGGGAAAGGCCCCCGTGGCGGCCCGGACCCCTCTTCCCCCGTGGAGCGCCGCGGCCCATCCGAGCCGCCGGGGCCGGGGTCCCCGCAGGCAGCCGGGGGCGGGGGGGGGCGGCAGGCCCCGCTCCCTCGGTCTCCGGGCCGGTCCGACCCTCCCGCCCCTCCGCTCCCGGGCTGTCGGGGCCGCCCCGCACTCACCCGTGTAGTGCACCACGCAGGTCTGGCCGCGCTTGGGGAACGTCCGCCCTGCGGGGAGACAGGCGCCGTCACCCCGCGGCACCGGGACCCGCACCGGGACCCGCGGGGAGGGCAGGGAGAAGGGGTGGGGGGGAGCGGGCTCGCCGCGGCTCACCGTCGCCGGGGGCGATGGTCTCCACATGCACGCCCATGCCGGTGCCGGTGCCCCTCGCACCCGCAGCGCCCGCAGCCCGACGGAGGAGGGGCCGCGTGTGCGCAGCCGCGACGGTCACCGCCATAAAGCCCGCCCGTCAGTTCCATAGAGCCCGCCCGCCCCGCCATGGAGCCCGCCCGTCACTTCCATAGATCCCGCCCGGCAGTGCCGCCCTGGCCGCCGCCATCTCCCGCCCCGCCGCCATCTCGGCACCGCGCCGTTGCCGGGGGAACGGAGGCCCGGCCCGAGGGACCCCCGGGCGCGGGGCCCTGCGGGCTTTGCCCCTTTATGGCCATTTCCAGCCCGCACGGCTGCGGTGTGCGTGGCCCAGCACAGAGACACGGAATCGGTTAGTTTGGAAAAGGCCTCTGAGATGAGCGAGTTCAACCTGTGACCCAACACCACCCTGTCAACTTGAGCAGGGCACGGAGCGCCGCGTCCAGTCTTTCCTTAAACACCTTCAGGGATGGTGACTCCACCGCCTTGCTGGGCAGCCCATTCCAAGGTCTAATCACCTTTTTTTGTGAAGGAATTTCACGTAATGTCCAACCTAAACCTCCCCTGGTGCATCCTAAGACCATGTCCTCTCGTCCTGTCCCTTGTTCCTCCGAACTGGACACAGTAAAGGCCGCAGCGCAGATCCAGGGCTCCTTGAGAACCCCAAGGGCAAAGGCCAGCAGCATCCTGGTTTGTGCCCTCCCCAGTGTGGCCAGCAGGACCGGAGCAGTGCCCGTCCCCCGTGCTCGGTACTGCTGAGGCACCTCGAGTCCTGGCATCAGTTCTGGGCACCTCACTTCAAGAAGGACACTGAGAAGCTGGAGCGTGTCCAGGGAAGGGAATGGAGCTGGGAAAGGGTCTGGAGCGCCAGCAGCCACTGAGGGAACTGGGGGGGCTCGCACTGGAGAAAAGGAAGCTCAGTGCCTCCTTGTTCCCTACAACTCCCTGACAGGAGGGTGCAGCCAGGTGGGGGTCAGGCTCTGCTCCCAGGGAACAAGGGACAGGACAAGAAAAAATGCCTCAAGTTGTGCTAAGAGGAGGTTTAGGCTGGATATTGAGGAAATTTTATTCAAAAGGCTGATCAGACACTCGTGCAGGCTGCTCAGAGCAGTGGAGTCATCATTCCTCAAGGAATTTAAAAGACGTGGATGTGGCACTTGGGGACATGGTTTAGTGGTGGCCTTGGTCATGCTGGGACTTGATGATCTTAAGTGTCTTTTCTAACTGTAATGATTCTGTGATTAATGCTGCTCCCCACTGTGCAAATGGAGGTCAGTGCCGGCCCTGCATCGCTGGGACAGGCTCAGCAGAAGAGATGCAGGTTTGAACAATCAAAAGGACTTTTTTCTGGCAACAGCAGCAACTATTTTCTTTTTTGGTCAAAAAAAGAATCACTCCAGGCACAGGATTTTTGCCTCAAAGCGTCCTATTTCTTTACTTCAAGGAGGTGAACTTGAGCCTCCACAAGGGAACAGTGAAGTTCCAAGGACAACCAAGAGACTAATAAA
The DNA here is from genome assembly GCF_009650955.1 of Corvus moneduloides. NCBI lineage: Eukaryota > Metazoa > Chordata > Aves > Passeriformes > Corvidae > Corvus > Corvus moneduloides. The sequence continues at coordinate 7,949,869 of NC_045492.1, forward strand.
AAGCCAGGATTCTCAGCAAGTGCATTAAAATGGGACACAAGAGGAGGAGATTCTTAAAATAACAGATAATAGCATGAAACAAGTTTTAATTGCTTTTGTCCCTTGCTTGTATCTTTTAAATACTGAAATACCAAGGGTGGGTTTTTTTCTTGTTTGATGCCATAGCATTATGTTTTACATTAAAGCTCCAGCACACCGATGGTGCTGGCAGTCCCTGACTTTCCACATCAGCAGGGCAGATGTGTGAGGCCCTGAGTCAAGGTGAAAAACCACAGGGTAGGAAAAGGGGCATGTTCTCATCCCTACTTATTAATGCTGTCTTTGCCGAGAGCTGGGCCTGCTCTCCCAGCAAGAACTAGTGATAAACAAGGATCTGAAAGGGGAAAATGCTGCTGGATGTAAGCCCATGCTGGAGCCCTCGCCTCGCTGGCACAGGCACGCTTGCACACGTCAGGCACAGCAGCTCTCGCTCTGGGTGGGGTGTTTTGGTTTGGTTTTTTTTAACTCCGTGGTATAAGCTGCTCATCTTACCAGCAGCAAGGTCACTGCAACAAGCAGTGTTTCAACAGGGGCAAGGAGCTCAGCCAGGTTTGACCAACCCCTCACTGCTCAGGGTCAGGGTCCAGCTGGTCAGACCCAGGACAGGTTCAGGTCAGATTCTGCTGCCTAAACTCTGGAGAAAGCACAAAGTCTTGAAAACTAGTGAATTCTGCCCCAGTCACTCCCTGCCTTCTGGATCATCCGCTGATAGAACTCACAAAGTCAGAAATACCAAGAGGGACAAGCATGACCATTCAGATTTAATACTGTAAAAAATAAAAGGGACATTATTTGAGCTACAGAAGCACCACCCCAGGCAGCAGTGGGCTGGCAGGCACCACACACACCAGCAGCTGCGGATTTGCTGGAGGGCAGGACGGATCCACAGAGGATCTGGGCAGGCTGAATCGATGGTCCAAGGCCAGAGGTATGAGATTTAACAAGGACAAGTGCTAGGTCCTGCCCTCAGGTGACAGCAACTACATGCAGTGCTCCAGGCTTGGGACAAAGTGGCTGGAAATCTGGGAAGAGACCTGGGGGTTCTGAATAACAGCAGCTGAACATGAGCCAGTGTGTGCTCAGGTGGGCAACAAGGCCAATGGCACCTGGCTTGGATGAGCAATAGTGTGGCCAGCAGGAGCAGGGCAGTGACCCTGCCCCTGTACTGTTCCTAAATCCAGAGGCAGCCAGACTGGAAGCGAGGCAGTGGCAGAGTGCAGTGCATCCCAACACCTGACCAGGATGAGCCAGGTGATCCCAAGGAAGAGCCTTCACACTCCAGAAAACTAAACAACAATAAAGGTAAAAAAGAGAAAAACATGACGTTCCTTGTGCATCAGAGAAATGGTTTTGAACCAGGGCTGATGTGACCATCCTGACACCGCTCTCAAACACCATCGCCCCATGGATCACAGTGTTGCACCATGAGACTTAAGGCTTTGCATTAATTCATCTCACAACTGGGAAGCAATTTGCTCAAATTCTGCCAATGTGCACCAGACTGGAGAGCTGCAAGGTCAGCCTACGGTCAGATCCAGCTCCAGCCCTAAAAATAACCAGCCTCCCTCTCTGCCTCTGCACAAGGCTGAGCCCAGCCCAGCGCTACAGCCCCGGGATGGCTGATTTCCCCCTCTCCCCCCACTGCCCCCTCACTGTTGCCAGGAGAGATGTGGGGGTGCCAGCAGCTCTCAAAGATGCTGCTGTGGGAGATGTAGCTATGGGCTATGATTTAAAAGTTCAGCCCTTCTTGATATTCATTTGACACTTCTGCCATAGCCTCCCAACCTGCCAAAATCATGGACAAGCTGCCAACCCCTCTCAGCTGCTGACCGGAGGCAGCACACCCCATTCTCTCCTGTTTTCCCAGAAGTGACTCAGGTGACATGGCCCAGGCAGGTGGACAGACCTGACTCCCACCCCCCTGCTACCAGGTGTTGTTTCTGCTCATGCATTAACCCACTGCTGGCTTCAACTTCACCTTTGTTCAAAGAAATTCTAAACCTTTCCCTGTGAAAGGGCAGTCTGAGCACAAAGACATCCACTATCTTGGCAGTATTTTCCCTAAAAACTGGTCAAAAATAGTTTCCTCTCAAAAACAACCCCTGTGTTTGCTGTGCTTGTGTTCCCACCAAGCTAAGTGACACCTCCACACCCTGGTGTCTCAGTGCTGCTCTGGGGCTGGTGGGGGCTCTTCCTCCCAGCACTGCAGTCTAAAGGAAAGCATGGACCTGCCTTGCCCAGATCTGTTCAGGACCTGCCAGGCCAACCCCTGGAAAAAGTTCTGGTGAGGTGGCAGGACTGGGGCTGCAGCAGGACCCCCTCCCCGTGCCTGCCAGCTGAGAGAGGGAGGGGTTTGGGATACAAACCAGACCTTTGGGACAGGGAACAGGAAGCAACAGGAAGGAACGACTTTCCCCCACAGCAGCACATCCTGACAGTGCAGCAAATCCGTGTCTTGATGAACGCAGTCTCTCCAGCCCGGGTTTATTCCCAGCTGCCGCATTCTGCCTGACGTGGGTTACAAGGAGCACAAGCACTCATGAAACCTGGTGGGAAGTCAGGCAGGGGTAGGACAATAGGCTATGGCTTCAGACTGCATCCATCCCTCATACTCCCCAGCTGCAGCTCTCTCAGGCTCTGTTCCAGGTCCCTTCTCTGGGACTCCCCAGCTGGCTGTGCCCCATCCGTTGCAGCACAGGATGGTGTGTGAGACAGTCAGCCCCAGGCACCATGTTCCGTACAGTCTGGAAGGAGCTGTACCTGAACAGGTGCTACAGGAATTGCAGGGAGGCGGGGTGGGATCACACCATGCCGCAGCAGAGCACCCCAGACAGCACAGAGCTTGGAGCAGCCCTGGGGAGGAAGCAGAGCTGGCCAGATGCGACCCTCAGATAAGGTGGTCACACTGCTCCTTGCACAAGCTGAGCTACACAACACAACCGCTTCCCCAGCCCCCAAACCACAGCCCAGCTACTGCCAGATCAAGATCTGTGAGAGGAAACACAAACATTTGAGAGAAAACGTAATGTCCGAGTTTCTAACATCTCTTACTCTCTTGCTTATTAACTGCTTCAAGTCCTTGCCCTGCAGCAGAACCCTGGGGCAGCAGTGACCCTCTGCATGCAAGATCTGCCCCTACTTAGAGCCTGGAGAAGAGCTGCTGGCACAACTGACTGCATATGTCCCACCACACTGGCGTCTCACAGCACTGAATCCCTCGAAAACCTCACCTCCCAGTGGAGTGTCCCAGCTGCCTCCTTGTGCTACCACTCAAGGAATTTAAACACAGCAAAACCCTCCTGAGGTTTCTTCATGGACATTCACCATGGGACCAGCTTTTTGCCGTATTTTCTCCTTGGGCTCTTGCTGACCAGGAAGCCAATAGCAGACTGCATCCCAGTCTCTTCCAAGGGAAATGATCAAAGAGGTGTGGAATGGCTCCAGCCAGGGGGGACAAAGGAAACAACAGTTTGAAAGGGAAAGAAGTCCTGTGGAAAGACTGTGAGCAGCAGCATGATGCAGCTCATTCCAGCCAGCATTTCATCTGCATTCCCTGGACACCCCTCCAAGTGTTGAAGTGACCCTTCCACCACCAGTGTTTACAATGATGTGATTTTGATCCGGTTTGAATGCATTTCCGATGGCTTTCAGCTACCCTACCAAACTCTACCTTTGTCCCAGACTGCTGAACCCCTTTGCAGATAACCCCATCTCATGTGGCCACTCGCCTGCACAATATCCAGCAGGAAGGTCTGGAAGAAAAACTCCAGGGCATTGCCTGTAATCTGGTAGGGAATGGTCCAGCAACAGAGCAAGCCTTTGTGCAGAGAGTAGCCCTGGCTTCTGCTGCAGCCGAAACTCCAGGAAACAATCCCACCTTAGAAATGATACACACCTCTGGCTGACAGCTAAACCAAAGCTGCTGCTCATCTCCAAGGATGATTTAAACCCCGAGTGATGTCATAACCCCCATGACAAACATACCTATTCTTGGCTGGACATTGCTCCACCTGACACCCACAAGCAAGCTGGTCAGCTGGGCAGTGCTGTGGGGTGCTTCCCCAACTGCTGGAATCTCAGTGGTCAGGGTGCAGTGCTTCTTACACACAACCCTCCCTTGGGCTTAGCCTGGATCCTGAGGTCCTTCTTGGCAGCGTTCCATGTTCATGAGCCTTCAGGGTCTCTTGCAGAGCAGCTCTGAGGGACCAGGCACGCTGGCAGCCTCTTTTCCTGCTCTAACCCAGTGTTTGAGGGCGGTGAGGCACTGGCACAGGGAAGTTGTTGATGCCCCATCCCTGGAATTGTTCAAGGCCAGGTTGGGTGGGGCTTGGCACAGTCTGGTGTGGAAGGTGCCCCTGCCCATGGCAGGGTGTTGGAATGAGATAAGCATTAAGGTCCCTTCCAAACCAAAGCTTTCTCTGATCCCACACCCACTCCTCCACCAGCCAGAGCTCCAAGGCAAAAGCTGATCAGTGAGCATCTGTGTCATTTGCTCCTCTTAGGCTTGTCTTGTCAACAGGGTCACATCTCTGGTGTTTGCCCTGATTCTCCTCAAGGCATATTTGCAGGAGATGAGAGGTTGCTAACGAATGAGACACAGACCTAACTGAGGCACAATGCTCTGCTGAGCTCTGACATTGTCCTTTCCTGTTCTATTGAACCACAATCCAGCAGTTCAAGTTCTGTAACGTTAAAAAGTACAAATTGCATCAGGCTTAATGTGACTGTAATGGAAGCAGCGAGGAGAGAGACTGCAAAGACCAGAGCCCAGGGGATTTCTATAGATCAGCAGGGGAAGCACAAGGAATGTTTCAGCATGCAGGAAAAGGGCTAATGGCAAAACCTCTCTTTTATTTGGCTGTGGTTAACTTCAGTAAACACCACGCCAATCCTCAAGTATCTGGCAAGTTCCCAGAAGCAACCACAGCACTGACTTCCCCTCAGCCCCAAACTGAATTTGCTGTCTAGTGTGAAACACCTCAGCATCGAACAAGACCAGAAGTATCCTGTGGGATACAGGGTGAGGCCACATTGAGAGCAGACAGCTTGTCTGGGCTCGGGTGGAGCAGCGTGTGACCTTGGTGACACTCGCTCTCCTATGAGCAGACCTGTCCCCAGGCCATTCTGTCAGGACAGTGCAGACCAGGGGTGACCTCCCCTCTCAGCACAGGCCACCTGGGATGATGCTCAGGGCTGACAGGCTCATGAGCACCTCAGGTTCTTGATCACACCACGTTTTGGCTTTCCCGATCCCCGAGCAGCTCCAGTGCAGCAGGTAGGCTCTGTCCTGCACTCAGAAAATCCACAGCACCTTCTGGAAAGATGCAAAAGGCTCCCTTGCCTTGTGGAGTACACGGCCACCCCAGGCAGCAGGCATGGTCCAGAGATCGCTGTAAAAGGCTGGGAGCTCCTGCAGAAGAGCCCTGCAGAGAGTGAGGAGGGATGAACAACTGGGCACAGGGCTGCTGTGCAAGAGGCTGGGCTGAGGGACAGGTTGCAGCATCACATGGACAGCTGGGGAACCAGGAAACTGAATCAAGGAATGCTTCAAATTCCCACTTCCCTCATCTCTTTTAGGGTGAGGGGGCAGCCTGCCAGTTCTCTGGTTTGGTTGGGCTGGGGACAGCTCACTGTGCCACGAATATCAGTCGAGATGACAGCTACCCTTGAGGGATGACAGACCTTCACTGTAATGGTACTAGGGAGCAGTGTACAAAATCAGGGGCAGAATCCCAAAAAAGCAGCATTCCAGAAGGCACTGAATGAGTTTCCCTCATGCAGCAATTAGCAATAACTCCTCCACAGCCCATGCCATGGAAAAAGCACTGGCGCTGCTCTGCCCACCAGGCTGGAGGGCCCAGCGTCTCCCTGCACACCCAGGGGAGCAGAGTATCAGCCTGTTCCTGCCTCTCAGCTTCTGGTCCCAGTTTACTTTCCGCCTTTTACAACCCACAGCAAGAGTCAGATCCCTTGTATTCCAAACAGCAGGCATGCGATCTAAAAAGCCTTGTCCTGCGGGAATGGCTGAGGCATTAGGTTTGCACCACAGAGGAGCACTTACTCATACAACATCTTATTTCCACAGCAGTTGTGTTTCTAAAATTACAAAGGCATTTCTCAGGGCTGCACGGCTTTGCGGTAGCTTTTGTTCCCTTGATGCTCTCAGCAGGTAGGACAGCGCTCTGCACGGCTCTGCTCGTTTCACTTGAAAGTCAGCAACAACACCACAACGCAGAGCTTTGCTTTAACAATGTGTTCTCGAGCCTGAGTCATAAACACTTCAAACCACCCCCACAGCCTGCGGCTCGAGCCGGGCAGGCTCCGCGTGGGCGAGCGCACTCGCGAGGGTGAGCTGCACGTGTGAAATGCGCCTCTGCATGTGAGGAAGCAGCAGCCTGGGACACTGATCTTACCTCCCTGCAGACCACTCTCCTCTCTGGGAGGGCTCCTTGGGTTGACCTGTGCAGCTCAGCATCTTCGTGATGCCTGGAAGCGTGACGGCAGACACGGCCGCATCCTGCACGAGCCTTCCTTGTCCAGGGTGAGGAAGATCCTGCCTTGCACATCAAGTAGCGTGCTGCAAATGCAGCTTGGAGCTGGCTGGAGATTTGACAAGTGAAGGTACAGCATCTGGGAGGCCCCAGCGGGGGCTGTGGAGGGGAAATGACCTGCCCTGCGGGAGGAGTGTGGCCAGACCCTGCCCACAGAGGCAGGAACCCTGTCAGGGCTCACAGTGCAGCACATGCTCGGGACAGTAGTTCCCAGGCTTTCTGCAGTCGAGTGGAGAAATCTACTGCTCTTCAAAGGTCAAGCTGTGTCCAGATAAAGAGATCTCAGGGATGTGGGGAAGAAGTCCTTTGCCTGAGCTCCAGAGCGCTACTGGAGCACGCTGGAGCCAGCCCAGCACTCCTGCCTCAGCACCAGCAACCACCAGCTGCAAAGAACCATTGTGTGAAACCCAGAGCAGGCAGGCAGAGTGGCAGCAACAGGCAGGGAGAGGGCAGTAGGAACAGGCAGGTCTTTGCTGCAGATCACTTCCAACAAAAGACCTTCTCTCCCAAAGAAGACCTGGAACCCAGCTTGGGCTCCTCATTGACAGAATTACAGAATGGTTTGGGGTGGAAGGGACCTTAAAGCTCATCTTGTTCCAACCCCCTGCCACAGGCAGGGGCACCTTCCACTAGACCAGGTTGCTCCAAGCCCTGTCCAGCCTGGCCTTGGACACTTCCAGGGATGGGGCAGCCACAGCTTCTCTGGCTGCCAGAGACTCACCACTCTCACAGGGAAGAATTTCTTACAAATATCCCATCTGACTCTGCCCTCTGTCACTGTGAAGCCATTACCCCTTGTCCTGTCACTGCAGGCGCTTTTGCAAAGTCCCAGGACAAGGTCAGTGAGCATGGGGAGCATGGATACATCCATGTGGCTACATGGATACATTTTTCCTTTATATTGGAAGATCTGCAATTTCCAGCCTCCTTCAGCCTGTGAGCTCCCAAGAGATCTCCCACAGCAGTATAGACCTCACACAGTGTTTTAACCTGGTGACAAGAAAAGTGCATTTCAGTTCCCTTTCACAGTCATTTTGTAACCCAGAGCACCCACCAGTCTCAGAATCACAAACCAAAAATTACTCCTTGATGAAGAGCGGTGGGAGCCCAGTTCCTTAGCACTGGCTGTGTGGGAGCAGCGGCGTTCCCAAGGCAGCCGTGCTCACAGCTCACAGCCAGCTCTGCTGCAAGTGCTGGGCAAAGCACAGCAGAGGGAGAAATTGGCTTCAGAGGACAGAAGGCACTGGAAAAGGCTGGCAGGGAGGGATGGCACCGCCACTGTGCCCTCTAGTAATCTGTTTGGCACATCTAATCCCATGGGGCAGCTCTTTAAAAGCAGATCCTGCCTCAGTCTCCAAGACTGGACTTCTCTGCAGCAGCCAAGGCAGAAGAACAGAGGCAAAACCCTCTCCCTGCTCCCAGTGGGAGCATTCAATCTGTGTTAGTGTCTGTGTACCACATCCTGTATCCAAGGGGAACTGAGCACCCTTCCTGCAAGGTTCATTGCAATGTGTCATCTTCAGCTCAGCCTTGCCTTGTCCAGTGGGGGTTAATCTAAACCACCTGAATTTCACAGGCTGAGTCAGAACTTGGTTAATAAGGCACAGCACAAGTGAGTCAGTGGCATCTCTCCTCACTGCTGTTTTACTGACATCCCAGATAACAAATATCACTCACGCTGGACCACAGCCAGTGCGGTGGGATCCAAATCCCCATCTCCCACCAGCATATCTTGGCATAATTCTCTGTAAGAAAGCAAAATACATTTCTCCCCATTCAAGAGAAAAGGGGAAACTCAAAAAGAAATATCAAATCCTGATTTTTATTTTTTTTTCTTAGGCCATTTTGTACCCACTCACCACACAATTACATTTGGACAGACGCAAGGTACTTTGGAAATTGTACTCAGCAGTTAATCCTCTGGCTCTTTGGCACTCACTTACTCCCCAGGTGCACAGAGCTGCATTTGCTGCTCACAGACTAGAAAGCAAAGAGCTGACCAGCAGTTACCTCTCCAAGCAGCTGAGTAGCTCTGGCTCCCTGGTTAAGTCAGTGCACAATTATCCCCAGCACAGGGAAGCTTTATTCCTGCCTGCTCAGCTCCTCCCAAATCCTCTGTCGTGCCCTCAGTGCCTCACAGGAGGCAGCTTCACCCGCTGGGGCTTGACAGGATGTCACGATTGCTAGAGCAGCATGGGGAGGTCACAGGCCACCCCTGCATGACAGCAGGGCTCAGCTTGGCGCTGGAAAGGCAGATTTTGGTGAAAAGCACCAGTCTCAGTGTTACTCACTGCTGTACACTGGGTGGCTTGCTGCAAGCAGTGAGTTCTCCAGTAACACTGTGTGCCAAGGCCTGAAATCTCACCAAGTGGCTGGAGTGAAAGGATGATGCCTCTTCCATCATTAACTGATGTTTTTCTATCAGTTGCTTAAAAATATGCTTTGAGAGAAAAGGGAAATACTCATCAACACAGCAGCCACGCCCTGTATTCTGTTGCAGATACTCAGCAAAATGTTCAGAGAAACGAAAGCTCTGCAGCCTAAGAAACAAGGTCTCGTTGGAATTACTCACTGCAAAGGAACTTCCCCAGAACCCTCTTCTCCACTGCAGAACCATAAGATCTTCCCTGTCCAGTCAGCCCAGGGCCCAAGAATGTGTGATACCAGCAGCTTCCACCCAAGCCATGCTGGCTGGACAGGGCTTTCTCAGGGCACTGTGACCTAGACATGGGCTGCTCAGGCAAGGAAACCCCACTGAAAACAAATAAAATAAAAAGAAGTCTAAAGGCAGCAAATGGGGATGGGGTTTTTTTGCCACAGAAGCAAGTGGCAGCATTTGGATGTGTTCCACCAACAAGTCCTCCAAAGGTTTACCTCTCCTTCACTGCTGTTGGCATGGCCAGAGGCTCTTGGGTTCCCCTTAGCACAGCTGCCTTCTCTTGGTGGAACAGGAGCCAGGACTTAACAGCCACCAAAATGGATGAGGCAGGAGAGAAGCTGTTGGCACTGTAGGCCTCATAAGCCATTAAAGAGTTAATTTAAGGAGGAGTCATGAAATGTACCTGAGTAAATAAAGACATCTGGAATCTATTCAGGAACTCCCAGCGCTGGGACTGACAGACTCAGTACAGACAAGACAGAACAGTAAATAAGATAAGCATTTAGGAATGTAGAAAATAAGTCACAAAATGATAAATTAGTAAATCAAGAGGTGCTTGACACTGGAGCTGTTCAGCTGTGAAAGATAAGGGCCTATGGCATCATTAGGATTGTACTACTCTCTGTACACCTGTGTAATTGGGAAACATGGGACTCGTTTGGAAAAACTGCTCACAGGTAACTAGAAAGGATTTCACCTCCCATTTCTGTGGAATCCTGCAGGATTCTGGCAGCCCCATCACCTGGCCTGCACCTGCAGTGAGCTGCTCCCTTGGTTAGACGGGGTGTTTGTTTAGCTCTCCATCAGTGCTGCCTTAGGAGCCCACTCAGCACTCTGGAACCCATGGAAGTCCCCAGGTGATCCACAGTGACATACTCCACCAGCTCCCAGGGCCATCGTGCCAGCCATGTGTGGTCATGCCACGTGGCACAGCACGTGCACCACTTACCTGAGCAAGGAAGAGACTTGCAGCTGAACTCCCAGCAGACATCAAATAACTTTAGTCTTTTTTCCTTCCTGAGGTGAAATGAAACTGCCCAAAGCACACCATAAAGCTGGCAGAGCAGTGGTACCTCGTTCACAAGGACGAAGGTGAGGAGACCCAGCTGTGCAGGATTCAGTGACCGTGTGCCATGGCTGATTCTCCTCAGACCAGCCAGAGCAGCAATGTGTGCATTTGTGTACCTGTGCCTGCAGGACAGGTGCAGAAACACACAGCTCAGAGAAGTCTGCTCTGAGTCTCCCAGCATGAGAGGAGCTGTCAGGCTTTTCTTTCATGGGGATGCAGCGGGGATGCAGCTGGGATGCCAGGAAAGCACTCCTGGCAGCAGGTACAGCCGAGAAATGCGGGCTCCGGCTCCCAGCCCTGCCTGGAGTGGCTGTCAGACACCCTGCCTTGGAGGATGCCACGTTTACCACACAAGCACCAATGGAAACCCACAACCTGGTGAGAAAAGGAACTTCATTGCTTAATTAAATCTCTCATTTAAGAGTACCAGTCTCCATCTGGTTCACCAACAAGGCCATTCAGAAGCAGTAAGGGGCTGGCCCTCTCTTGCTTTCACAACCCAGCAATCCTTCACGCAGGTGCCTCGAGGAGCAAACTCCCGCACAGACAGCAGCTCCTGCCCAAGGATTAACACAGGTATCACAGCTCCTCCCCTCGTGGTGCTGGGCTTTGAAGAACCCCACAGCACCTTGTTTTACGTGACTGTGACACCAATCCCCTGAGCACATTTTCCAATCTAACTACAGATTCAGAAGGAACATCAATTCAAGGTGCTTTTTGTTGGTAACAAAGGATCTGTAAGGCAGTGCTGCTTTCAAAAGAAAACCTCCTGACTGAACTTCCAGAGAACATCCCAGGAGCAGACTGACATCCTTTTAATCACTCCTCTAAGTCAAGACACAGGGAGCTGAAGACCTGCCCAAGAAGCAGAAGGTCCCTTTTTCCTTCTGGAAGGATGTAGGGTTGTCCAACAATGAGATGCAAAGCCTAAATTAAATATAACTGATTATAACAAAAAGCAACAAGACAAGACAAAAAAAAGGCCTAAATTTCCAGTCATCCCTAGTAGTGCTGTTGTGCCCACTGGGATTTCTTTCTCCATATGCTTTATGCTGCTTCCATTTATCTGCCAGCTGAGCTAGTTGAGTTTGTGGCCAAAACAAACCAATCAAAACTTGATGCTTTGTGTTGTTAATTTTGTTTTACTTGAACAGGCAGCTAAAGGTACAGCTACACCTAGAAATGGGTGTTCCTACACCAGGATCACTGAAAAGCTTTGTGGCCCTGGGATAGCAGAACCTCCTGAGGTAAGCAGAGCACTGAGCCTGTAAGAAACACAGATCAGGAAACATCCCACAGCAAAAGCAGCATTACAGAGGGGGAAGCGAAGTTCCCAGGAAATGGTGTGAAATGCTATCAGAAAACACAGGAACTAAACCTCAGCAACGAGGACATGTGAAAAGAAAGAAGAGGAAACAAAGAACTGCATACGAAAGAAAAAAATCCCAGGAAGTCCTACAATTACCCAACTAAGGAAAACTGTTAAAATTCAGCATTTGGAGAAAACAGTGGGATACAGTGAAAGACATCAGCTCCAGATAGAACAGCGCAGTCCTGAAACTGGGCTGTATCTTACTCAGAAATTGAGAAGAAGTTGAGTTTTCATGTGAGATGTGGAGCACTGCTTTAACACTGGGGTGTGAAAGGCCAGGAAGACAGGCACAACCTCCTTGTGGGAGAATGATCAATGAAAAAAGGAAAATTTTGCAGGGAAACACTTCTCAGGCAAAGGAAAAAAAAAGACTTTTTTTGTGAGCATAAATATCAGTTTTAGAAAAGCCCAATCTGGGCCTGTGACTTTGTTAGAACAGAAATGGAATGGCAAAGGCAAGAGATTTTACTTGAGAGGAAGTCAAACTCACTAATCATCAAAAACTACAGGAGTGTCAGAAACAAGGGTTTCTCTACTGCAGGGGCACACCATCAAACAGAATCATGGAACCAAGGAGTGGTTTGGGTTGGAAGGGATGTTAAAGCTCATCTTGTTCCAATCCCCTGCCACAGGCAGGGACAGTTTTCACTAGATCAGGTTGCTCCAAGCCCTGTCCAACCTGACCTTGAAGTCTTCCAGGGATGGGACTGTGCAAGTGACATGGTGATTTTCTTCACAAAATCACGGTGTCTCTTTCCTTCACTCTTTTTTTTCCTGTTCTGGTGTATTATCCTTTCTCGTTAATTAGCTTATCATTTTTGCTTTAGAGCTTATTTTATTTTATAGCGAAACACTTCACCAGCTCACAGAAGGAGACAGTTTAATATAGATGATTGCATGTATGTCACTTCCAATTGGTTCCACGAGCTTTTTTGTCAGCTTTGGAAGAAGGCAGATCTACCTTGGTCACTGATCTCACCTCAGCACTCCGTCGGGCAGTGGGGCAGAGCTGACCAGCTCACCAGGAGATGAGCACTGCTCATTACTTACAAAAACCAAGGAGAGAATCAGAGGCAGGAGGAGCCGGCAGCGGTGTCCCAGAGGTGCTCACGGACACACCAGAGCACAAGTGCAGCTCCCAGCAGGAGTCGGCAGAGCTCCTCCAAGAAGCCTTCGAGGCAGAGCGGCTTTTCTGCAGCACTGCCACCCTCCGGCTCCAAGGAAAATTTCCTCTTTCAGGCAGAGAGAGGTCCCTGAGCCCCTGGGTTTATCCCGTTTCCCTCCCAGCGGCAAGGAGAGAACTGGCAACACAGCTGGATGTGAAACTTCCCATCGGTGAGCACAGCAAAACCTTGGGATCAGCAGCTGGAGGAGTTGCTGTCTGGCTGCCAACGCTCATTGAATTTGGAGGCACCAACACGGCCCCATCCAAGGACCACGGACACCAGCTGGGCACCACCTCGGTGCTCTGATGCCCCTGGCTAACAAAGGCAGAAGCAGGAGACAAGTAATTGCACCCTTTCTGTTAGATAAACTTTCTTTCTGGGTCTAGCGGTACATCCTGTCCAGCACTCTGGAAGATGTTGTCCCAAGTCCCCAAAATGGCACATGTGAAGATCAGGACACAAGAACTCCACAAGGCAGTTGTGACTCTATTTAGCTCCGAGGGAAATTCCCTTTCTCAGTTCTCTCTGCACTGTTCACACCGGTTACTCACTTGTCATAACATACACCAGCAAGTGATGCACAGGCAGGTGAACCCCAAGCTCTCCTGTCACAAAAATTAATCTTTAAAAATGCTGCTGAGAGGTTGAACCTCATTTAGCAGAAGACAGCTCAGCACAGGAAATCTGCTCGCAGAACAACCCAAAGAGGAGACACCCTCATGAACATGATCCAAAATCCGGGACCAGATGGCAGCTGTTATTAGAAAGGGTCAAACGCTGTTTTCCTGTTTGTGGGCTTTTAATGGCAATTTTCACAATAATTTACAAATTGGTTGTTACGCACACTCCATGTCCGTTTAGTAAAGAAAAATGGGAGTTAATTCAGCTCTCAGTTGAGAAACTGCTGTAAAAATGCCCTTGCTGAGGGCTTCTCTCTGCTCCCACTGGTTTGTGTTCTACAGGCAGCCAAGTGAGTTCCTCATGCTGAACCTGCCCAACCTGCTGGCCCTCCCCAGCCTGCTCCTGAGCTCCCTCCGCTCGCACCAAGGGCAGGACCTGGAAGTTTCCGAGCGCTGAGAGGGGTAGAGTGACGGTGCAGAGGCCACGGGGCTCATGTGTGTCCAAGGCAGGATAGGGAGAGAGTGTTCCCAAGGACCCCGCTCCCAGGGAGCCGGTGGCTGCAACCCACGACCCAGCACAGCTCTGGGCTCTGCTTGGAAGCCCTGAACAAAACCAGAAGCAGCTGAGGGGCAGTGCAAAGTGCCGTGGCACAATATTCCATGGCAACTATGCCAGCGCTGCCAGTGCCTCGTGTCTGGGCATAAGGAATTCACCCACAGGATTCTGTTCAAAGGAGGGAAAGAGATGGGAGACCTGAGCCCAAAACAAACAGAACAGACCAACGCTGGAGAATTCCAGGAATTCAGCCATGTTAGTCCTCAGCAGAGAAGAGGAAATACATCAAAGGGTACCACAGCCTTGAGTTTTTCCACCCAAGCTGTTGCAATCATCTCAGTAATTCACCTCTCAGGACAAAATTTGCTTTCCAGTAAGACAGACTCTGTTTGCCTTTTACTTCCAGTCACTTCAAGCTGATTCAGCTTTGCGCCTTCTTGGAAAGAAGTCAGCAGCAGGGTTTTTCTAAAAGAAATGCAATACAGCAATTTAAACCTGCAGCCAGCCTGGCCTGTCGGGAAAAACAAAGGCAGAGCAGGTGGGGACTGCAATGTATGCCCCAAGAGTTCTGCTGAGGGAAGGAAAGTCAGGGATTTCTCTCCAGAAAAGCATGGGAAGTGTTAAACCTTGCACCTCACACATGTCGGAGTTTTCCCCACACTGAGCTCTTTCACAAAGACTTCCCCCACAATGCTTTTACAGGAGTGTAACCATTAACCTGACAATCAGATCACCCATTCTCAGATAAGTTTATATTTAATGTGTGAAAAAAAAGGGAATACTTTGCAGCAGTCCCTGGAGGGAAGAGAAAGAATTGTGGTGAGCAGTCCACTGACAGAAACTGCTCCCTGGAGTTCCCTTCCCCCTTGCCTTCCTCCCCTCTCTGAGTGCAGTAACTCAATCCACAAGGTAACTGAACTCTCCTGAGGGAATCTGGGGCACAACAGGCTGCAGCTCCTTTCCAAACGAATTCATTTCGTTTATTTATTTTAAAGTCCACTGATCATCATCATCATCACAAAAAAACCCCATGGGAAATGCAACTAAAGAGAAAAAAAGTCCAACCAAGACCTAAGAACCCAGAGCTATGAGCAGATGTGGGCCTGCGTGGCACGGCGCCGGCGCACGCGCGGGAGGAGACAACCCCATGCGCCGCGGTTGTGTGGCCAGAGCCGGGGTCCTTTATGTCAACCGCTGAACGATGACGGCGTTGAGCAGGTTGGCTTCCTTCAGGGTCTGGTTCTCATCAGTCAGCTCTTTATTGGGGAAGGTGGTCATGAGGACGAAACTGGTGGCAGCCATCGCTGGCCGAGCATCTACTATGAAGAGCCGGATGTCACGGATCCTGTCCAAAGGGATCAAACGCACAGGGTGATGCTGTTACTGCGCAGCCTGGACAAATGACTGCTCTCCCCAGAGCGTGCAGCCCTGCAGTGCTGCATTTATATTGCAGCTCTCACCACAGGCCACAGCAGGCTATTCTGATTCAACCCGGTCCCATTTATTGAAATAGCAGCAGTTGCCTTCTGGGCTACAGACTCAGCTCAGTGTTCTCTGTCCATGTTGTCTCTGTTTCAGCTGTCAAACTGAAAGCCTCCAAACCCTTCACGATGAACAATTAACAAACTGACACTTGCTGAGCTTGTCACACACAGCAGAACCCAGAGGATTTCAGCTCCTGTGAGCAGCCACACAGTGACACAGGATCCATTTCCTGAACTCAATCACAGAGGTTTTTTTAACTTTTTGCCCTGAGCTTGACTCTTATAAAAACTGGAGGAATGAGTACAAATGATGAGATCAGGAAAGTGAGAAGGATTTCAAGAGAGCAGTGGAATGAAGCATATCTAAGCCAACTTTGCTCGTCGAAAGAAACAGAATTGTGGTAAGAGCATCCCTTAATGCTTCATTCAGCCCAGGGAACAGCCCCACAGAAAAGTCTAAACTGCATCAGAATAACTGAACCAGGTTCCTAATTATCTGCCAGTTTCCAAAGCCTTTGGAAGAGATTCAGTTTTTTATAGGAGATATCAAGGAAAGTTCTGCTGGTAACACTTACGCTCCAAGATGTCAGATCACTGGCTATGATCTGTCCCAATTTGGAAAGCAAATCCTACCCAACAGTTAGCAACTGCCTTAAAAACACTCACAACAATTTCATTCCCTTTCACCCATGCAGAAGGATCCCCAGAGCTCCCTCTGGCATGCTATCCAGGATTTTAACACCTGCTCCACCCGTGCCCTGGCTTGCAGTGCCGTTTAGGCCTTGCCTGTGTTCCCTGTTGTGCTCATACCTGTGACTGTGGTTGAACTTCTGGACCAGGCGCCCACCGTCAGCGAGCCGGATCTGGATGTTGGTGACGGGCTCCGACTCATCGATCACAATGGCAGAACTGGCTTTGGCTTCATTCTCTGCCTGCTGGGCTGGCGAGCTGGTGCCCATCACCTGGGGCGCGGTGCTGCCAACAGGGAGACGCAAGGTGAGCTGTTAGAAACCAAACTCACCTGGCTGCAGGGCACCAGGATCAGGCAGCGAGCTCACCGC
This sequence comes from Corvus moneduloides, assembly GCF_009650955.1. Classification (NCBI taxonomy): domain Eukaryota; kingdom Metazoa; phylum Chordata; class Aves; order Passeriformes; family Corvidae; genus Corvus; species Corvus moneduloides. The sequence continues at coordinate 7,966,446 of NC_045492.1, forward strand.
CTGCCAGGCCCAACTACCAGAGCTCCTCCACACGAGACACCAAGCAAGCTGGAAGTGAGAATTTTTGAGTCAGCCAGTTAGTAGGAGCTTGTCTAGAAATTCACCTCTACCATCCCCTTTGGTACCACGGGTCCTCACACCCACAAGGTAACGGGAAAGTGTGACTTGGAAACACTGCTCCTACGCAACATACCGTGGAGGTTCCAAACCAGGGATCTGCCTCCTGCTAGGGGGAAGCTGGGCCACCTCACAGTACACGTCAGTGAGCCTTGTTTCCTTAGAGGAACACCTCCCATCCCACAGGCACCCAGTGCCTTTCTTTCAGAAGGATGAATCAGAAGAAGGCTCCACCTCACAAGGCTCAAGTGACTCTCTCATATTACACGTAGTAAACCAGTGTCACCATTTTCTCACCTGCCCAGCTTTTGTCCTTCTCCAGTAAAAGCTCTGAAGACACTTTTAGGTTTCACATAATCCTCATCACGGTGATCTTCCATGTCCAGGTTCACCTGTCCGCCCCGTGCTAACCTGCGCAGCTCAGCCGGGACTTCCCTGCAAAGAGAGTGTCCTAAGGCAGCTGCCTGAAGCAGCAAGGCAGGAATGTGTGGACAAAAAGCCCAAGACCTCTGGAATTTCAGGAATCACAGAGAGCCTTTGCTTAACTGACAGGGTAGTTGCACACCTCCCCACTAACAGACACAAAGGTTACTTCTCCCTGGCCCTCACCTGCAGTGACACAATGCATCAGAAATTCTCAACCCAAATATGAACATGTTTGTTTACTTCAAACTCTCAAGGCTCCACAAAGACCAAACCCACTCCCTGTTTACCTGAACCAAATGTTCAATATTAAGAGTAACTAATTTCTTGCAAGAAAGCTCAGGTGAAATGTGCCACGGATTCAGAGACCTGGATTCCACAAACACTTGTGTTTCAGAGAACAGCTGTTGCTTTTCTCCCCTCTCACTGCGTACCCTCTGCGGATATCATCGAGGAACTGGGCATTGGACGGATCCTGGTAGCTCCTCAGCTCTCCACTATCCAGACTAAATCCACTCTTCCAGAGCTTCAGTACAACGTGCACCTGCAGCAGCCCCAAAAGAACAATCAGCCTCACGGAGCATCTTGATGACAAAAAAACCAGACACGAAGTGAAAAGTTCCTGATGGGTAGAGGAGCTTCAAGGTGCAGAAAACCTTCCAGCCAGGTTTCTCTGGGCTAAGGGAAAAACCCAAAGCATTGGCTTTTATGTAATGGTCAGATGTCAATTCCTAGAAGGTGGCACCACAGTCCCCTTTTGGATAAACATGGCTGAAGAGCCAAGAATGTGCTGGGTGAGGAGCCTAAACCAGGCTCCCATCATGGCCATGACCTTGTTTGGTCACAAATCAAGCACAAGGGAATCTTGCACTGATGCTGTCGGCTCCAATCTATGGATATATATTGGATATATGTAACAATGGATAAAGAAGAGTTAATTTCCCAATGCTCTTTGCACACTATTTTTCCCAATCTGCACTTGTAAGAAAGGCTCAGATTCTTAATTAAAAGATCACCAGAAAACTGCTTACCTAAGACCTAATCATCTATTATTTTCTACTCAGAAATCCCACAGGAAGCAGGATTTACCATATTTCTGTCCTTGTGAATTTCTATCAAGCTTTGTGACTCTTGGGGCTGGCAAACTCAGTAGCTGGAGCAGAGAAATCCCTGGGGTGACAGCTACAAACCCGAGCAGAGATACTCACATCCTGAGAAGAGTTCGGTCTCCTCTCTCCTGCCACGTAAGCCGACTCCTCCTCTGGAGTAGCCCCAAGGCGATACCCTCCCCCTGCAAAAGGCTGTGAGAGGGAGGCAGGCACAGGGTTACAGAACTACACAGACCCAACAGAGCTGCTTCCCTGTCCTCAGCACCCCTGTGGGTGAACAGGGGCTTCATGGCATCAGCAACATCTACTGCCCTGCAGGCAGTGACAGCTTCAGCAAGTTAATGTGTGGCACAACAGAGCAGCTTTTCTTGCTGCTGTGACACACAAAATGGAGCTGCACTAAGAGAGGAGTCCAGACTTAGCTGCTGATTCCAGGACTCCTCAGTACCAAACAGCTGGCATGGTGGAGCCTTAACTGAAAAGGGGAACAGAAGGAAGAACTCATCCCTCCTCACCTTTGGCTTGCTTGTCTCACCACCGCTCTTGGCCGTCCGATCGACCGCCACTGCACCGTGTTCCTTGGCTCCCTTGAACAGATCCTCCACCAGCTCGTTGGGGCTCTTCTTCCTCGGAGGACCCACGATCTGCTGGCCACTTCTCTCTGAGCCGCCGGCATAAAACCTGACAGAAAGCACGCGGCTCCTGGTCAGCCCTGCCCGCTGCCTCTGCAGGACCCAGCGGGTGGGACCACAGCTCACTTGTGCAGCTCAGTGAAACCCCTTGGATCTACAAGCACTGGCTACCACCAGTGTGTCTCCCACTGCAGCCACGTGCAAGCTCCTGTACTGCAGAGACTTTCTTTTTATGTCAATTGCTGTAAATTACCCGTGGATCAATGGCAATAAAGTGGTAACAATGCTTAGACCTGGGAAGAAGAACAGCCCTGAGGGACAAGCCCAGTTTTAAACACCGCTACCAGCTCGATTACCCAGCTGAGCAAGGCTTCCAGCAAATTTCTGACCTGTCAGAGCAACATCCAGCCGGAATTCTGAGGGAAGGCACATGTTCATGCCACACAAAGGATGGATCTCAACTGGAAGCAATGGATGCGCAGTCAGTGAAGTGCAATTAAGCACTTCTGGAAGATTGGGTTTATTAGCTTCCAGATGGTTTGTAACACACAGAGTGAGCTCCCAGCTGCCTGCAGACCACGGCCCATCCAGGCTGAGCCACCCCTTCAGATACATCAGTTCCATTCCATTTACCTTGCCTGTCAACCTTAAGGGTATTTAACTACTTAGAGCTGACATTGTAGGAGACTGTCCTACTAATACTCTCTGTTCCCCCTGGAAAGGGGCCCTACATTTTTATTTCTGCCTCCACACTCCATAACTTTACCCTTAAGCAACACTTAAAAAAAAAAAAAGAACCCAAAACCAAAACCCCGACCAAAATAAACCCCCAAAACCACAAGCAGTAAGAAAACCAATCCCTGCATAATTCCCACATTTCCGTTCCCTATGGACACAAATGAGGATCTGGGCTGTTTTCTATTCTTACCTCAGGGCTTCCACATCCCACTTTAGGCTTTCTCTCAGTGCTGAGAGCTGGTGCTTACACAGCTGAGCACGTGCTTGTGCACAGGCTTTGCACTGACAAACCTGCCCTGTCAAACCTCAGACTGTTCATTACACGAATTTCATAGCCATGGAAACCCGTTTTTCAAACAAGCTGTACACAAGCAGCAAGTCCTCCCAAAAGCAGAGGGACAAACACCCAGCATTTGAGCCTTCAGCTGCTAACTTACCGCTGTCCCTCCTCCTCTTCATCATCCTCCTCCTGCGCATGCACAAGGTCTCTGAACGAGGTTACTCGATGGTCACTGCAAAAATCCAGCAAGAAGGATGTCAGCCTGGAGACACATTCCCAGCTGGAACCTTTCCCACTGACACAGGCTCCTTCTGCAAGGTGGGCTCTGTTCACCAACACCTGACCCGAGAGCACTCTTCCTTCAAGATACAGCCAGTAACTCCTCTTTAGAACTTGGCAGCATTCCCTTACCTCAAAGGGATTTGGTAAGGTAAAATTTGCTTTTTTGTTTCGTAAAATGCTTGGCTTGATCAGCTCAGGTGTCACACAAAATGAGAAAATATTCTTCCTGCAGAGATACGATCTGCTCAAATGAAAGATCACCAACAGACTGTTTCTAATGTCAAAAGATAAATCAAGCTTTTCCTGAGCAATGAGGCAAGTTTTCCTAGCTGATCTCTGGCTTACTTGTGCAATAACACCCACGCTTGTGATGTACAAACACTCAGATTTTCACAATTTCTAAAGAGCCACACAACGTCAAGCAAACCTAAACACAGAGCTACTTCTCCTGAAAACTAACATAGTCAGTGCTTTAGAAAGTTTGTTTTGTCAAGTTTCCAGCACGGAGCTGAAGCTCCCTCCTCACCTGGCTCCAGTGCCTCTGGATATGGAGCTGGGTGTGGGCTGGGGAAGGGTCAGGATGTCCTCATCACCCCCGTCCTCATAGAAACTGGCGAGTGCAATCTGGAAAGGAAAACCACCAAAGCTCCTCAGGAAAAACACACACAAACAACCCAACTGAAGCATCTGTCACGCTGGACCTCCTAAGGCACCTCACACTAAAGACACTTCATGTCATTCCCCCTGCTGCAGGTCCTGGCAAAGACAAGGCCTCAGGAGGTTGTGCTATTTGGCTGTGTCATGGCAGGACACTCACTGCTGCAGGGATGTCACCCTCCCTGTCAGGGAATGTCAGGGCCCTTCTTCTGCAGCACTTACGCAGGGGTTATGCCAAAATTACTGTTCTGAAACAGCAGCTTTTGTGCCATCCATGAGCAGACTCGGAGTTTAACACAGCCAGTTTGAGGAGAAGCAGGGACAGGAGCAGGTCAGAATGGCGGCTGACTCCCCCTCAGCTTGTTTGCTGACAGCGCCAACAGCAGAGCACTGACAACCTGACCAGCATTCCAGGAAAACCTACACAACCCCGGCAAACCCCACACCCACCGTCCCTCAGCTCGCGCTAGAAAGTGAACGAGAGAACCAGGAGGGGCCTCAGTCCCAACCAGCCCACGGCCCCGCCGCAAGGGCTGAGCCCGGCGACGAACGGGGGCGAGGCCTGAGCCTGCGGACACCGACCTCCGGCCCAGAGCTGCCCCCCGCCAGCGCCACGGCCTCCTAAGCCGCGGCCCCGCCGATCCCCGCGCCGGGCCGCGGAAGGCAGAAGGCAGCGGCGGAGGTACCTGGAGGTCCCAGCCGGCTGACTCGAGGAAGAATCGCGCTCGCTCCTCCTCGGCGCCGGTCACGGCCACGAACTCCCTCAGCGCCTCCTCCCTGTCCGCCATCTTGCCGCGGTGCAGCACCCAAACCCCGCCGGGCCGCCCCGCACCGCCCCCGCGTGCGCCGCCAAACCCGCCCGGCCGGAAACACCCGGGGCGGCGCGCGGCGCCCGGCCCGCGCACAGCGGCCCCTGTCAGCCGGGAGGTGCCACTGCACCAGAGTGAGGGCCGGACACCGGACACCGGGCACCGGACACCGGACACCGGACACTGGGCACCGGACACCGGGCACCGGACACCACCGGGCACCACCGGGCACCACCGGGCACCGGGCACTGGACACCGGACACCGGACACCGGACACCGGGCACCAGACACCGGGCACCGGACACCGGGCACCGGGATGGGCAGCACCGAGCCCCAGTGTGCGGCACTGAGTCCCGGGGATGGGCAGTACCGAGCCCCAGAGCAGGGCGGGTGTAAGGCCACAGGCAGGGGCTGTGTGACACGGAGCAGCGCACAGCAGCCTCTGCATTCGTTTATTTCCACGTTCACATGACAGTGCTGGCGGTGGCCAAGCCCTGGGACCCGGCTCGAGGAGGCAGGGACTGAGACGGAGCAGGATAGGGCAACAGCTCCTGTGCTCTTCTCTTCATGCGTTTGAAGAGGAAGAAGAGGAGACCACCGAGGAGCCCCTTCTCCAGGAGGATACAAACCCACAGGAGGCCAAGGCTGGACAGAAGACTCGCACCTGCAATGGGACAGAGGATGTGAACGACCAGGGCTCAGGGACAGGCATCCCAACCCACAGCAGGGAGCCTTTCCTGGGACTTTGAGCTTCCTCAGAGGGTGACACCACACAGCTGCCCTGGCAGGCACCCCGTCCCAGCAGCTTTGACACACCCTTATCCATCTGGGACCCCTTACTCAGTCCCCCCTGGGCCGGGTTGGAGATCCACAGGATGGCTGAGTAGTTGACAGGGGCCTGGGCATCGTGCACCACCACGCAGGTGATCGTGGACCCGTTTTTCTCCTCCGTCGCTTGCACCTCCACCTGGCGTCTCAGCTCGAACAAGCCCCGGGGCAGCTCCGATGGCCGGGAGATGTTCTCCACCTTTATCTCAATCCCGTTCTCCAGCCAGGAAACAGACATGTTTGCTGGGTAAAACTCCTTCATGTGGCAGGTGAAGGTCACGGTCTTGTTCACCTCGACGGGGCTCGGCTCAGCACGCACTTCGACACTGGGGGGAACTGGGAAGAGAGGCAGAGCTTGGTGTTTGGCATCTCCAGCTCTGCTGCCCACAGGGAGCCCTGTCCCTGCCCCAGGATCCCCTGTCCTCCTCCCAGGGCCCCCAGCCCCACAGGAGCGGGACACCCCAGTGCGAGTCCCCCAGCCCTCACCTCGCAGGGTCCTGCTGAGCTGGTACGTCCCACGCAGCGGGGCCGGCAGCGTGGAGTGCTGCACCTCACAGATGAGCTGCGAGCGGACGTCATCCTTCTGCAGGGTCACCATCACTGTGCTGGACACTCTGTAGGATTTCACCGGCTCTTCGGTGACCTGAGGCGGCTGAGCCGTCATGGGGTCCTTGTTCTTGAACCATTTCACCCCAATTTCTTTGGGAAGGAACCCTCCAGTCGTGCAGGTGAAAGGCACCGACTGCCTCGGCATCGCTCTCTGCTCAGGCCCGGACACGAGCGGGGGGCTGGGTTTGGCTGTGGGGAGAAGCACGGGGCCATCAGACCAGGCTCTGTCCCCTGCCCAGCCCTGGCCCTGCCAGGAGCAGGGTCTCCTACAAGGGCACGGTGATGGCCCATGGGATCCTCTCCTGGAGCCGCTCCCAAGCCCTTCCACATCCCTGCCCAGCCTGAGCAGACCCCGCTGGGCTGGTTCCCAGCAGGAGCTGCTCCGGGAGCCCCACTCACCTTGCACAGACACCTCTGTGCCACTTCCACGCTGAAGCACCTCCGGCACACCAGTGACTGTCCTGGCAAACTTCACGCAGTAGTAGGTGCCCATGTCCTCAGGCTCAACGTCCCTGATGTGGATGCTGAAGTCTGTGTTGGACCCAACCACTGCTCTCGTCACACGGGGTAAGGAGTCCCCTCTCTGGCCATAGACGGTCTTGTTCCCACTGCCCAAGCCCTTCAGCCACATCACAGGACCCAGTTCAGCCATTCCGGATATGGTGCAGTTCAGGGTGAGCGTCTCTCCCGCTGTCACCAGCACCTTGTCCTGGGGCTGCTGCAGCTTGAAGTTCTGATCCAGCTGGGCACCCACACCTAGGCACAGCAACAGGAAGATTTGCAATTGACAAGGGGCCCCAGGGCTGGGGCACAGCATGAGGCATCATTAGACCCTGGCTCTGAGCCTGGAGCAGGGGACAGAGAGATATTCCTGTCACTTGACCCTCAGGCTGCTGGGGACTGCAGGATGAGGAGGGCCCAGACTCTTGCTGGAGTAAACTGAACTCCTCATCTGGAGATAAAAGCAAGCTGGAAGGGAGGCATCGAGAGGAGATCCCTGGATAGCCACAGGCACAGGGAAGGACTGCCAGGCCAGCAGCGTGGGGAAGTGTGCATGGGGCTGTGTGATGGGGCTGTGCAGGCCCCACTTACCCGGGTCTCTGCAGAGCAGGAGCAGCATCAGGCACATGAGAGGCAGTTCCTGCATCACTGGAGCCATGGGTATTCCCACGTCTTGCTCCCTGATGGCTGGGCTTTGCTCCGCTGGATTCAGCTCCGTTGGACTCTGCTGGACTGGGCTCAGATGACTCAGCTGGACTGGGCCTAGCTTAGCGGGGTGCTTGGGCTCTCACCCAGCAAAGGGGAAGGAAAGGGGCCACTACCAGCCCAGTTCCCCCATGCAATCACATCCCATTTGCTTCTCAATGTCCACATCCTCTCCTGTCACAAGGCTGGTCCATAATGACGATGTCCACCCCACTTTCCCCTCAGATGTGTGCCCCGGCCACGGCCACGGCCACCGGCGCTGAGCAGTCAGCGAGAGGGGCCCCCAATCCGGCACACTCGCCCACACGTGGCCAGCCTGTGGCTCAGCACCCTGAGGTGCCAGGGGGACGCCAAGCCCTTGCCAGCAGGATCGGGGTGCAGGATGGTGTCTCTCATGGGTCGGTGATGCAGAGCAGGGCTCGGGATACACCGAGCGTCCCACATCCCGAAGCCCCGGTGCTCCTGCCCCTCACCGAACCGGGGAGGACGCAGAGCCGCTCCCCGTCCCGAGCCCAGCGCAGCCCCTCGGCGGCCGGGGAGCGATGCCAGCGGGGTCTCGGCAGGGTGATGCCCGCCGGGGGGTGATGCCCGGCGGCTCTGCCGCCCCCCGCCCGTCCCGGGCAGACACCAAAGCGTTAACCACCCGCTCGCCTCCATTTCCTGTCCCGCTTCCCCTTTTCCTTCCCGAAGTTTGGGCAGAACCGATGGCCGCGGCAGAAGCTCCGCGGCGAAGCCCCGTGCAGCGGCAGCTCTTGGGTGAGTCGGAAGTGGGGCCCCCCAGAGCCTCTCGGAGCTCCCCTGCCCCGTCTGCCACTGGTCATTAATGCGAGTGGACCGCAAAGATAAACACCGCTGGGGGGGGGGCCCAGGATGGTCCTTCCCCGACCACCTTTTGGTGTCAAACCGTCCCCGGGGGTGCAGAGCATCCCCGGCACCGGGATAGGCAGAGCCGAGTCGAGCTCCGCCGAGCCGCTGCCGAACGTATCGGGGGCTTTGGGCAGGAGAGGTTTGGAAACTGGAGGGGTTTTGGGAGGCAGGAGGGGTTTTGGGACACGGAGGGGTTGGGAAGCTGCGCTGGTCTACAGGGCTGCACATCCCTGCCCAGAACACTGACTCCTGGAAGGCTCCTGGCAGGCTCCTGGCTGTGAACCCCAATTCCTCGCAGAGCCCCAGTGATCCTGGCTGGTGTGGAACAGAGCCAGGGTGTTAATGTTTAACGGCACTCAGGAGTTTTTCCTGCTAGGAGTTTCCCTTGGCTCCCTCTGCACCTCTCTGGCCTCCAGGCAGCTGCAGCACCTCCTGCAAATGACAGAACAGGATGCGGATTTATCAAATCATAGAATCGCAGAACTATTTGGGTTGCAAAAGCCCTCTGAGATCCTCGTGTCCAATCATTAACCCAGCACTGCCAAGGCCACCACTAAGCCAGGTCCCCAAGTGCCACATCTACATGTCATTTAAATCCCTCCAGGGGTGGTGATTCCACCACTGCTCTGGGCAGCCTGCTCATTTTTGAGATTTGCCCCTTGTTCATTTTGAATCGGGTTTCCTCCCTCCTGGTGCCTGCAGGTTGTCTCTGCCACATCCCAGGGTATCCCTCAGCTGCGAATTGGGGGATACTGGGGCTTCTCTGCCTGTGAGGCAGCCCTTGCCTCGCCCCATCGCTCATCCCTGAACCCTCCTGTCTCTGCCCAGGTGTGGATGCCAAGGCGGCTCAGGGCTTTGAGCTGCAGCAGCCCCAGAAGAAGGTGGCAGTGGCAGTGGGGGAGATGCTCACCCTGAACTGCACCACGTCTGGATTCGCTGCCCCTGGTCCTGTGAGGTGGCTGAAGGGCTTGGGCAGTGGGAACAAGACTGTCTATGACCAGAGAGGGGACTCCTTACCCCGTGTGACGAGAGCACTGGTTGGGTCCGACACAGACTTCACCATTCACATCAGGAACTTTGAGCCCAATGATGTTGGCACCTATTATTGCGTGAAGTTCACCAAGGAGAGCAATGGAAAAGAGGAGATGTTTCGGCATGGAAGTGGCACAGAGGTATCTGTGCGTGGTGAGTGCAGCCCAGTGGGACACTGCTCCCAGGGACCCCATCCCACAGCTCCCACCCTGCCCACAGCAAGGTCCTGCTCTGCCCCACACCCACCACCCTCTGCTCTGCCTCTGTCTCCACAGAGACAGCCCTGGTTCCTGGCGTGGTGGCTGCAGCTGTGGTGCTCTGCTTCCTCCTCCTTGGCCTCTTTGTTGCCCTTTGCATGTACAGGAGGAAGCGCCAAGGCAGGGCGGGCAGCCCATGCCCAGCCGGGACAGTGGCCATGGGCAGCTTCTCGTCTGTCCCTCTGCAGTGCTGTGCAGGAACCCCTGGCACCCCCAGGTTTGTACTCAACACCTCTTCCTTCTGCACCCTTAAATGAGTAAACTGTCTTATCCACCTGCTTTATCTTGGCTTCCTTTCCTGTCTGGAGCAGAAATTTACCACAGAAAAAGTCCTTTACTCACAGGTTCACAGTTCTGTTCCTTCTCTCTGCATTTCATGGCAGGGAGCTCCCTGCAGCCCCTCACCATGGGTCTGAGCCCAGCCCAGACATGCAGACAGCACTTGGTCCCTACTCTCTGCCTTCAACAGGGGTATCCTGCTGAAATTCAGGAGGGGAATTGAGGGCTGTGCTGGGGGGGGGGGGGGGGGGCAACTCGGCTTCTTTTAGTTCTAATGGCCATCCTTATCCTTCCCCCCACAGTGAAGTCCTGGATAGAGAGAGCTCCCACCTGCCCAGCCAGGTAAGAGTGAGCTGTGAGTTTGGGGGAGCACATCCCATGCTGATGCCCCAGCTTGCAGGAGCTCTGCAAGACTCTGGGGCCAGGTGGGACATTGGGTGGGCAGCAGCTGCCTGCATGTGGTCTCTGCACCATAGCACAGGGCCACCTCTGCAGCTGTGGCATCACCAGCCTGGCTTGAACCTGGTTCTTAGGGTTGTCCTGTGCAGGGCCAGGAGGTGGTCTCGGTGATCCTCATGGGTCACTTCCAACTCAGGACGTCCTATGGTTTAGGGTTGTTTTTGCAAGCTTTTCCTTGCGGCAGCATTCCCCATTTGTGTGCACTTTTGCAGCAGAGCAGCAAGGAGGGGAACGACATCCACTACGCCGACCTGCAGCCCCTGCCCCCGGCCCCGCGGCGCAGCAGGAGCTCGGGCACAGCCCCCACTGAGTATGCCAGCCTCAGGGTAGCTGCCAAGTGACGCGTGGCACTGCTGCCTGCGTGGCCAGGCCGCGTCGAGGAGGAAGCAGGGATGTTTCTGCAGGGCACAATAAAGAAGAAGTGGAGCTGTTTGCATGGCACACCCCGGTCTCAGCTCAGCTCGCCATGCCCCCAGCTCAGGAGAGCTCTCCCAGGATCTGGAAGCCCTCTCGACCACAGGATCAGACCACGAGGCCAAGCACCTCCGCCTTGTGCAAGCTGTTTGGTGCTGATGACACCAGGAGGACCTCACACACGCCTGTGTCCACCAGCATGGGCCTCCACTGGCCCTTTCCCGGCTAACAGGTCCATAATTTGTGTTACCTTGTCACCACCCTCATTAAAGCCAGCAAAGAGCCATGCTGTCCAGTCCTGCTGTGCTCAGAGCAAGAGCAATAGTGCCTGTCCCACAGGGTCCTGGGGGGATGTGTGCCCCCCACAGCCCCCCCGTGCTACTGCTGAGCCCCCTGGGCAGCTCCCACCTCCCACCTGCCCCAGGCAGCTGCCCCAGCCAGGGAATCTGCTCAGTCCCATGAAACTTGTATCTCCTGGCAAGGCAGGGGGAAGGTCTCAGGAACAGCCCCTGGTGCTGCTGCCCCAGGCTGAGGCCCAGCCCTCGCCCACCTTTCCCTGCCCTCCTCAAGGGGCTTGTGATGCTGTTAAGGCCAGGGCAGCTGGTGCCAGCTGGCCCTTCTGCCCCTTCCCCTGGTCCGTGCACATCTCCAGCTCCAGTCCCAGCCAGTCTGTGCACATCTGCTTCATGCACATCTGCTCCTGCACATCTGCCCCACGCACATTCCCTGCTTTGTGCCCACGTGTTCGGTGCCCACCTCCAAGGGGAGCGGGCCAGTGGCAGGAAGCCAGAGGGCAGAGGTGGCGCTGGCAGGAAGCTGCGGATCACGCTCCACACTGGGCACTGCTGCAGCCCCCAGCAACACCCGGCCACCACATACAGCCCCCCAACCACCCATCTCCCCAGCTGTAGCAGCTGAGCTCCCACCACGTGTGGCCCCAACAGCCCCCTTGGCAGGAGGAACTGAGGCCAGAACAGGCTTTCCAGGCAGAGGAACCTGCTGCCAGCACCGCTGCCTGTGACCTTGAAAGCTGATACAGTCGCCAGTTTTCAGCTTTATCTACTTTTTTTTCTGTGAGATAAGAAAAGAGAAGTGAAACAAGACAGTGTGACCCAGGGGAGTGGGGCTGGCAGGGAGATCCTTGAGGGGACAGAATTGTCACGGGGGGGAGAAATGCCACTACGGAAATTCATTTGCACAACTGAGTAAGAGTCCTCTGCTCTGGGGATGTGAAGTGGGGACAGTTTGGGGTCAGTTCTTTCTCAGGGGCAGCTTGGGAACACTCAGCACCCTGTGGGCGTGGTGGTGGTTGTCAGTTTGCCAGGTCAGAGGTCTAGCACCTGGTCTCAGCCTGGCTCCCTCAGTGGGGGGCTGTGGGGTAGGGGTGCTGGGATGAAGCCCCTCCCAGCATCGCTTCCCAAGTGGAGCCATGGTTCATTTCCCAGCTGAGGCAGTGGCTGCTCTGAGCAGGACTTGCGTTGCCCGGGCTCTGAGCAGGACAAAACCAAAACTGGCAGAAAATCTCACATCAAGGCTGTGACCACGAGTATGTAAAATACGTGGGTGGGACCAAAACCGGGGATAGACCTCGAGGACCAGGGGAAATGAAATTCAAGGGGATTTAGGGCTTTTTAAGCACTGGGCTGAATCAGGAGGGGGGAAATCCAGTTTGATAGGAGCATATGCAAAGCAGGGAGTGAGCAGAGCCCCAGCAGAGTGCTCTGCACCTAGGAAGGGCCCAGGTCTGCAGCTTACTGCCCAGGGGAGGGATTTGGTGGTTATTAAAGGAAAATCCTTTAAGCCACCAGCCCGGGGTGTGCCTGCAGTGAAAGCACAAACAAGCGCCTGGGCACGGACACAAGGTAGGAGCGTGCCGGGGGGCAGAGCCTTGCTCGGGGGGCAGCACCAGGCAGTGCTGGGGTCATGGATTCACTGCTCATCCGTGCTGTTTTCCTGGTGCTGCTGGCTGTCACATCCCATAAGTGACCCGCTCGGTGGGTGTGTGTGGGAGGTCAGGAGCTGCCATGGCTGGGAGGAGCACAGGGCAGTGCTGGGGTTGGGACTGGCACCCACCAGGCTCCTCCTGCCACAGCTGGGGACTTTAGTGTGGAGCTGAGGTGGTGCCTGGATGGTGCTGGGAATGTTGGTGTCCCGGGGGGAGAGGACATGCAGGTTTTGGGCTGTGCATGGACACTCTGGGGCAGTGCCGTGCCAGGTTTATCTGGGCTGGTCCTCAGCATGGTGTGTGAGCCTGGTGCCAGGACCTCATGTAATGGCAAAGCCAAGGAAAAGGGCTGGGGAGGCTGATCTGGGCTGCACTGTGATGGGTTTCTGGGCAGCCAGGGGATGCTCAGGGGCTGCTCTGGCATCTGATCTGCTCCTGATGCTGAGAGGTGGGAAACATCTCCTGGAGGTGCCAAGGCGAGTGGGCTGGCAGGGCCTGCCGGGCAGTGGTGTGTGCCGTGGTGTGTGCCGTGGTGTGTGCCATGGTGTGCCGGGGGGCCAGAGTGGGAAGCGTGGGCTGTTCCAGGAGCTGACAGGGAGCATGAGCCTCCAGCAGAAAACACAGAGTAACAGAGGCAATTAGCCTGGAGAATGGCTGATGGAAGGGGCTGGTCCTGGCAGCAAGGGGAGGGGAGCAGTGATTTAATTAAGGCCGAGGAAGAGCATGGTCTCGGTTAGTGCATGGGCTGGCTGAAACAGGGGGATGCAGGTGTCTCCTTCATGTCCTGGGGGAGAGGAGAAGGCTGGCTGCACTTGTGGGGAGTGGGACAATGCTGAGCTGTGCTGGAGCCAGGGCTGGGCAAGGAGAAAAGTGGAGAGACAGGAATAAATGCCTTGTGCCCTGTCCTGGAGTGCTCCAGCTCAGTGATGAGAAGCAGAGACACTCCACAGTGGCAGTGTCTGTCACTGAGGTGGGTGCCCAGGGAATATTGTGTCTCCAGGAGCAGTCATCGCTCCAGCTGGTCTCCTCTGGTGTCTGACAGGGCAGCAGCTCCAGCCAAGGGCCTGGTTTGTGACTGTCTCTGTCCAAGACACCCTTTTCCCCTGCTCTGTCCTCATCTCTGTCCTAGCTACCGTGAGACTGTGGTGGCCACAAGCCCATCCCCAGGGAGAGACAGGCCAGTCCCTTTCCACATTAACATCACCCAAATAGCCACAGGTCTAAGAGCATCCAATGCCACAGGGCCCCCATGACACCACAGGCATCCAGTGATGGCATGGGGACCCTGTGATGCCATAGGGACCCCATGATGCCAAGGGGACCAGGCAATGCCATGGGGACATTGTGCCAGGATGCAGCAGCGAGCAGCAGAAGCTGGAGGAGCAGCTGGGTGCTTTGAGGGGGTTGGAGGGAGTGAGAGGGTCTCGGAGATACTTTGATTGTCCCTCAGAAATGCTTCATGGGTCTTGCTTATTCCTGCTGGCTGCCCTGAGCTGAGCTCCTGCCAGAAGAGAGAACCTGAGGGAGAAGTCCTGGGATGCTGCACAGTTGGATCCTGCTCCCTCCAATTCCAAACCTGTTAGCTCACCCCTTTGCAGCTCCCTGTTTCTCAGGCTTTTCCTTGGAAAGTGAACGAAGCCAGAGTAAAATGGTGACATGCTTTACACTGGTCCTGATTTATTTCACGTCTTACTATTGAATCTTATTCCCTGGTTTCACGGTTGTTGTGGATTTTCACCAAAGGGGATAAACAGGTCTGGGATTTGGGGTTGTCATAGGAACTGTTTCTGTGCCACAGCCTCACTGCCAGCCTCATCCCCTCCTGGGTTCCCGACAGAGTGAGGGCTCTCGCCAGCACAGTGGGGATATCTCCAGCCCCCAGGCACAGCCCCAGTGACAGTCAGGGTACGGGGCAGCCACCCCATGACACTGGAACACTGGGATGTTCAGAGAGGAGATGGACTCCCAGGCACTACCCAGCCATGCCCACAAAGCAAACTGGGACACCCAGGCTGCAGACCAGGACTTTAAGTTGGGAAGAGCTGGAGGTGTTTGGAGGATGCTGCTTGTCCCTGTGGATTCTCTGGTGTCTAATAGGAGGTTGTGCTATTGCAGTTATTGCTACTGGGGACCTCTCTGGCCAATCTGGAATAATTTTCATTAAATCCCTGGAGCTGAAGGGGTGTGGGGTGAATGGGGAGCTGCCCTATGACCATTCCTCATCTCTTCAATCGCAGGGGGAGGGGGCAGGCACTGAAATTGAAAAGTGTCATGCACATCCTTTGTGCCCAACACTCCTTTGGCCCATGAGGTCCTTCACTGCGGGACACCGTGAGGCCAAGGCTCTGGCAGTGATTAAAGAGGGGTTTCCAGGGCCGTGGGACAAGCAGGAACATCCAGTGCTTAAGAAAGAATCACTTTGTGCTTTCAGTGTTGGACGGGACATTGCTCAGGGACAATCACCCTCTGGAGCCGGCACGGGGAGGGCGGATCAAGCTGCAGTGCTGGGTCCTGCCGGTGCCTGAGTGAGGCTGCCAGGGTGGATGGGAGGGGGGTCCTGCACTGGGGTTCCCGGGGCTCTTCATGCTGGACCAGCTGTTGGAGTCGCTCTGGAGTGGTGCTGGTCCTCCCAACATCCACATGTACATTGTACCCGAAGTGAGCCGTGCATGCTCCTGGGGATGCTTCAGGTGGTTTTGTCCAGCGAGAAGAGCTTAAGGTAGGGAAACCCTTTGGGGAGCTCCCTGTCCCGAGGGCAGGATGTTGTGGGGTCCCTGGCGCTCCCTGCTCCTTCCGGCACTGAGCGACCTTAAAGTGCGGCTATGCTTGGCCGTGGCCCCAGCGCTGGCTGCCCCGAGCCCGGCACAAGTGTCCCTCTGCAGAGAAGTGCAGGGAAAGGGAAAAATATTGAGAGAGGCAGGAGAAGGGGGAAAGCAGGCGCTGCGGGAGGGAGCACAGCGCGGGCTGAAAGCTCCCTCTCAGCGGGCTTTTGTTCACCCTGGACGTGCCCAGCGATGCTGCCAGCCCGGAGGGGCTGTGCTGGCGCCGGTGGCTCCAGGCGATCCCGGAGCTCCGCAGCCTGCCCGGCGCCTCGTTCCAGCGACGTGCCCGCGGGCAGGATGCAGCTGCCTCCAGCGGGGACCCCTATCACCCCTCTGGGCTCGGCCCCTCGCCGCCGGCCTTGGGGTGGGCAGTGCTCGGACCCACAGCGCGCTCCCGAAAATAATTCCTTCTGACAGATCCATTTCTTCCACATGGTTCAGGCTTAATTTTATAATGGTATCAGTAGCTATGGCAACGTGTAAAAATAACGGATCCCCGAGCCCGGCACATTCTCCGTAAACAGCTCCCGTCTCCCGGAGCCCGGCTGGGTGGGCATCACCCCTTGCCCACGGCTACCGCGGCCGCTGCGGTTTGTGGTTGAGCTGGGATTCACGCGATGACTAATTAGCGGCGTTAACTGCTTACGCTTTGGGATGATGATTCCATCCGCTAATCCTTGGGGCTAGGCTGGGCTAATTGGGTGGATATCATTAACGCTGGCGGTCAGGAGCTGCCCTTACAGAGCTGCAGCACAACGAAGGCTGGAGCACCCCTCTGGCACCCCAGACCCAGCACAGGGCTGGCAGCCACGGGGGGCCGGGCACGGCTCAGCCCCCGCGGTGTCAGGGGGCCACCAGCCCCATTCGCTCCTACAGCTCGCCCCAGAGCCGTCGCTGCTGCACATCCGCGCGTGTGCACACGAGGGAACGTGCACACCAGTGCAAACAGGCACACGCAGATCAGGTTTCCCGCACGCAGGACCCCCCCCACCGCCAGCAGACATCAGCCGATGCCGGCGTCTGCCGCGGCTCAGAGGTCTCTGGTCATCACCGCGAGTGGATAATCCCAGGCAATATTTTCTAAACCTGTTAGACATCACACAGACCCTCTTAATCCCTGATGCCCCTCCAAGGCTCCAGCGGGATGGCAGCACTTGGCAGCTCGGATTTGCAGCTCCTTATCAGGGCCAGCCCCTTGGAGCGATGCATGGTGGATCCTGCCAAAATTAATCCGCCCGCTTTTTGTTGCCTTTAAAATTAAAAAAAAAAAAAAAAAAAAAAAAAAAGGACAAACCACACAACCCCCTTGGAGAAGCATTTTTCTCCATCCAGCCTCCAGCAGCAGGGCCAGAGTAACCCCAGCCCCACAGAGCTGGCAGCGCTGGGTCAGGCAGTGTGGGTGGATGTGTTTGGTCTCAACAGAGCCACAACAAAGAGACAACAGGTCTGGAGAGCCTTGGGGCTGCTGTGGGGACAACATGGGGACAGTGACCACAGGGACAGCCTGGCAGCAGGGCTGGGAATGGCCCTGAGGGCTGGTCAGCATCCTCTTCCAGGGGCTGGGTCTGGCTGTTTCAGGGGGTGCATCCCCCCCTGCATCCCAGCAGCTGTGCCATTCCCACCGTGAGGCATCGGATCTGGCACTGTCACAAATGACCCCATGAAGCTCCCACTGACAGACACACCATCTCCCTTTGCAGTAAAGACATGGGGTTGTACCAGGTCTCCTACACCTCATGTGCCCTCCATGGGACATCTCCCCGGCTCCAGCAGGGTGAGTGCCGAGGTGCCAGGGTCTCACAGCACAAATCCCACCTCTAAGCCTGGATTTTAGCACTTCACAGCAAGGGCTCTGCCAAGCAGGAAGCAATGGGCTGAGCTGGCTGAACATGATCAATCCCTCACGTTAGCAGTTTTATTTCCATCCACAGCTGCCGCAGGACTCTCAGGCAGAGCAGCCTCGATGAGCTCCAGCCGCCGGCCCGGCAGCACAGCGTTATCTGCTGCTGCAGCTTCGGATGCGCTTTCATGATAACGATTTGCAATCAACAAAGAACTTGGAGAGGATGCAGAAAAAAACCCCCAGCTGGCATTAGAAAACTGAGATGATATCGCTCTCCCCTCGGCCGAGCTCTGAGCTCCACCACAGTCCTGGTGGTACCGCCAAGGGGAGACCAAGGTCTTCTCCACCATCGCTCTGTGGGGCTGGCTGTGTGCTGAAGGATCTGAGTGCTGGCTCCCCATGAGCCAGTACAGTGCAGAACTTCCCCCTCTAGAGGGGGGAGGGAGGCTTTAGTTCAAACAGCTCCCAGGAGCCCATCAATGATTAACACCCAGCTCTGAAATGTCCCTTCACGGCTGGAGCTCTCTGCCTGACCCTGCCTGCCCTCCCCCCACTCCCTGCCACTTCCTCCTCCTCAGCACTTCTGCTCCTGGGGCTGAGAAAGGGTCCCAGGATGGACACCAAGGCTCCGTGTGGCTCTGGAGCCCATCAGAGCTGGGGTGAGCCCAGTCGTGCCACAGACAGACAGCACAGATGTCTCCCACAGTTTTGCAACCACTGGCACAAAGGGTGCAGGATTGGGGCCACCCAGTGTCCCTGATGAGCGCCCTGAGTGGGGGCCTCGTCCCTGTCATCAGTTAAGGTTGGAACAGCCCTCTAAGATCATTGAGTCCAACCATTCCCACAGCACTGCCAAGCCCACCACTAACCCGTGTCCCCAGGTGCCATATCCACACATTTGTTGAACACTTCCAGGGGTGGTCACTGCACCACTTCCTGTGCAGCTTAGTCCTGGGGCTGTGCACGTGTTGCAGACCCACAGCAGAGAGCAAACCCTTCTCTGGGACAAGGGGCAGGCTCCTGCCTGCCAGCAAAGGTCAGCACAGCCCTGCCAGCACTCGAGGCACCTCAGTGGGCACAGGCGCCAGCACTGCCAGCCCTGTCCTTCCCAGCTGGCAGTGCCGTTGGGTTTTCCTGGCCTGTCAGCAGTTTTACCCTAAAACCCCTCACTTCAGGTCAGCCAGGGCCGTTTCCAGGCCAGGCACAGGATATAAACCACCTTTCCTGCTCTGACACAGCCTGTGAGGAATTCCCCCAGAGTGTGACTGTGCTGGGCTGCATTAAGGAAGCCCGGCCGAGTCACCCTGTTCACAGCATCCCACAGGGCACCACTACGGGGTGGGAGCAGCCTGGGAGCACGGCCCGGCCCTGGATGGGAGAGCTGCACTGTGGGTATGGGCTCCGCCGTAGCCCGTGGGTTTTCCTTCCTGCTTGGCAGACAGTGGTGGACATTCTGGTAGTGGTGGGTGGTCTCACAGTGCCTGGGCTCTGCTGCCGCTGCTGGAGCCCAGGATGACAGTGTGTGAATGCCATGAGGGCACTCGGAGCATCGCTCCAACCCAGCAAAGCCCAGCGTGGGCAGGCAGTGCTGCATCCCTCCCTCATCCTCCCTGGAAGTCATTTCAGGGGTTTGGAGGGAACCAGCTGATCCTGGCAGTGCTGAGGATTAATTCAGTGGCAGAGGGACTCTAAAATTAAGGGATTTGGAGCCCTGCTCCCTAAGGAGGAGGCAGAAACAGGCAGTGGGTCTGGCCAGTGTGCACAGAGGGGCCTCCTCAAAAAATCCCCCATGCTGGGGAGCACCTCACCTTCACCCCACCCATTCCCCCACACCATCTGCACCAACTGTGCCTGAGAACTCTAACAAAGACCTGAGAGAGCTGAAATAACTCAGCTGTAACTCCTAAACCACCCAATAAAAGCTTGGCTTAAACAGTTACAGGCAATTCCCATGAGCCCCCTCAAAAGGTGAGGGGCAAAGCCCATGCACAGGCTGCTCAGAGCATCCCCCACAGCCCAGCCCCACCTTTCTCCTGGCAATCACAGCCTTAATGAGGCCCTTGCACCTCATCACCCTCTCCAGGGCCTCTCCCACATAAGGGGGTGATAGGGTGCACCTCTTCCCTAGCTGCAGGTGTTTATGGTGGTGGATGCTATCCCAGGAGTATGAGACAGGTAGGATACATCCCCCTGCTTCTTAAGAATCCCTGTTTGGAGGGCTGTGGGTGCCCCTTCCCTGGGTCACAGTCCATGAAAACCATCCCCACGTTAACATATTGCTTGTTATAAGTTAACATTGAGACAAACTAAATTAAGCTTCCCCTGTACTGGATGTCTCGGATTAAATTGGCAAGGTACCTAATGAAGCTGCAGCTCCATTTGTTGTGCTGGAAGCCCTAAATATCAGCAGTGTAATTGGTGCTCCCTGCTTCAGGAGACATTTGTGTGTTTCTCTCCCAGCTGAAAGCCCTCTTTGGGTACTGACTGAAGACTAAGGCATGGGGGGAGCAGGGGCTGTAGGATATGTCCACCTAGATCTTAAGGTAGAGGGGTTTTGAAATGTGCCTTTGAAGCTGGAGGATGGATGGGGTGAACGTGCCGCTCTCTGGCTGCGTGGAGGCTGCACTGTCTTGTGGGTACCAGAACAGACCTTGTGTGGGCCTGGTGCTCTGATGTGGTCATACTGGGTGTTTTGTTGTGGTGAGTTGTGAAAGTAACACCTCTCAGGGTGCTGGGGCTGGGCTGGGAGGTGTCTGGGGCTGGGACTGGGCCAGGCTGCCTCTGAGTTTCCTCAGGGTAGTGAGTCCCTGCAGCTCCATGTGCACGGTGCTGCGTTATTTGGGTTTATCGAGGAATCTTTGAGGTTGGAAAAGACCTCTAAGATCATTGAGTCATTATTGTGGAGGGCTCCTGCAAGTGCTGGCTGCTTGCTTGTGCTTGGGCATGGCTCTGTGCCCACAGCCCCAAAACAGCACATCTGGCTGCTGAATTTGGGGTATTTTCCAGGCTCATGTCCAAAGTATTGGTGTTTTTTTCTGTTTATGCCTAAGTTGGTTTGGGTTTTGAAGGGTGGACTGAGCCCTCTGGGACAACTGCTGGGTCTTGGTGTGATGTGGCCACTCAGGCTATTGGTACTGCTCCCACTGTGCCATCCCATGCTGGAGTGGGGATCACAAGGGACAAAGTCCCAGGCAGGGAGAGGCCACAGCCACGTCCATTAGTGAAATGTGATTCATTAACAGGCCCAGGTTTGGCCCTGCAGGGCAGAGACCAGAACCTCTCCCATCTCCATCCCCTTCGAATCCCCTCCAGCCAAGTGAGCCACCGCTGTTCCCGGGGGCCATCGGGGCTGGGAGAGGATCAGACAGGCAACTGATTAAGGGATGAAAGAACAGTCTGGGCAAAACCAGTGCTGCAGGACTTTCCACTGGGATCACCCTGGCAAGGCTGTAATTGTTCCCGTTGGATGCTGCCAGGCTCTGACAAGAGATGGGGTGCTGTTGCCCTGGCTGGGGATCCCTGTGTGTGGAAGGATCCCCACCTCCTCCTGGGGAGGGAGCAGATCCTGCTGTCTGCGCAGAGCTGCCCAGCTGGGAACACGGGAATGCAAAAAGCACGTTGATCCCGTGGTCCTGGCTGGGAATAGGGAAGGGGAGAAGACCCCTGCCTGCCCAGCCCCCAAACCTACAGGGGTGGCTGAGCCTGGCCCAGCCCTGCCACACGGAGCAAGTGCCTTCCCCAAACAGGTGCTAGCAGCACGATGAGAGTTCCTCACTGTTCCTCAAAGCTGTGAAAATCAACTTATTCTTGAAAAGCTCTCCTGAAATGCTGCCCTGTCCCCATGCTGGCTGCTGCCCAGGTCCTGGGGCCAGGGAGAGCCAAGCTCCGAAATCCCCCGGAGTCTCTGGAATCCTCCCTGCCAGAGTGGGGATTTTGATCTGAAGCTTGGAGATGCTGCTGAGTGAGCGCAGCCTGGGTGCCCGCTGGCAGCATGGAGAGCCTGGCAGCACTGCCCGCCCTGCCAAGGTGCCACAGCCTCCTGCTCACTGTGGGTGTTCTGTGCAGAAGGAGGATGATGATAATGGCAGAGTTGCACTCCCAAAATTTTGCATTGTCCCTCTGTCTCAGGCACACAAGGAGCCGAATCCTCCTCTCTCCCGGGATCCCTGCCTGATGCAGGGCAGGGGCTGCCCTCCCAGGGTGTATCCTCCAAACCTCTCACGTTGGAGCTGGGCCCCTGTGATGCCGAGTGGAAGGGCCATGGGTAGGAGGGGAGGGAGGCAGCTGAGCCTGCCCATATGCTTCCTAATGGGGAGCAATAGCAGCTCTTCCCGGGAAGCTCGCGCTGCACCATCTGCTCTGCGCGGTACCTTCTCTTGCAGAGCTTTTTTTAAGCTCTAACTTCCCTTCCCAAGCGCTCTGCGGTGGCTGCTGCTTGTGTGCAGGCTGGCTGTGCTCTGTAATCGCCTCAGAACAGGTTGTCTGAACCTTCAGCACCGAGCAGAACAGCCCAGACAGGCTGAAGCCAACCAGGCCTCCAGGAACTGTGCTTCCATGTAAAAATAACCAGGGAAGGTGGCTGGGAACGGCTGCAGTGTGTCCCTGGCATTTTCCCTCCTGCTGGGCACTCGCTTGCCCTGAGGGTCCCTGCTTCTGGACTTGGGCTGGGTGGGATGCGCTGCCCACAGTAGTGTAGCTGCAGGGTTTCCACAAACCACTGCTAATCCCATGGAATATCCTGAGCTCAGTGTGACCCCCAAGGATCACCAAGTCCAACTCCTGTCCTGGCACAGGACACCCCAAGAATCTCACCCTGTGCCTGAGAGCATTGTCCAGATGCTTTTTGAGCACTGGCAGGCTTGGGCTTTGACCACTGCCCTGGGAAGCCTGTTCAGTGCCCAACCACCCTCTGGAGGAGGAACCTTTACCCAATATCCAACCTCAAACTTCCCTGGCAGAACTTTATGCAGTTCCCTCAGGTGTTATCACTGGTCACCAGAGAGCAGAGCTCAGCACCTGCCCCCTCTGCTTCCTCTTGTGAGGTGCCTGTGGACCATAGTGATGTGTCCCCGTGTCCCATCCCTGTGCAAAGAAATTATTGCCATGTGCAAAAGGCCAAATCCAAGGGCTCCTCTGGATCCCTGCTCCTTGCTGGCTACTCTGGCCAGCTCTGTGAAGGGAAAGGATGGCTGTGCTGGGCTTCCCAGGACCAGTACGGGCCACAAATGTTTTTCCAGTGGGAGCAGTAGTGGCCACAGCCCTTGAATGCAGCCTCCAGCTGCCAGGGGATCCCAGACAGAGGTGAGTGCTGAAGCCTGAGGAGTTGTTCTCAGCTCCCAGCAGCGCTAAATTAAGGCTGGATGTGCCCCATGGGCGTAGCTGGGGCTGAGGGGGAGGCTGGCGGGGCCGGGGATGTGCGGGCGGACGCCGTGCGCAGATTGATGGTGCCAAGTCACTTCAGATATCTTGGCTGTGTTTGTGCGAGGCTCTAAATAAAACCGACAGCCCCGGCGGCTGCCTTGGGAGGGAGGGGAGGAGGGGGGAGCTGGCAGCGGGTCCTCCAGTATGGCACCCAGTGCTGTCCTTGGGGACCCGGCCCAGTGTGGGAGAGCGGTCGGTGTGATCTGTGCTGCTGGGAATGCTGCAGGTGATGCTGGGCGGGCTGGGAGCTCCTGCTCTGCAGTGTCCACCCCATCCCTGGGTGGGCAGAGGGGGTGGTGCTGGGAGCTGCCAGCATTGCACCTGGCATCCCAGGTACCTGGCTTGGCCTGGCTGAAGTGCCCCTGGGCGG
Source organism: Corvus moneduloides (assembly GCF_009650955.1). Classification (NCBI taxonomy): domain Eukaryota; kingdom Metazoa; phylum Chordata; class Aves; order Passeriformes; family Corvidae; genus Corvus; species Corvus moneduloides. The sequence goes on from NC_045492.1 coordinate 7,989,845, forward strand.
TGGGAGAAGCTGTGACAGGTGCAAGCAGGGGAGAATGTGTTCTTGTGACTCCCCTGGGAAGGACTTTGTGTCAGGGAGAAGCAGGGCAGTGCAGGGATATGAATCCCATGGATGCTGACACCTTGACACCCTCCTCCTCCTCCTCAGCCCTGTCTACCATTACAGCTGCCTTGTCCTCAGGCTCTTGCTTCTCCCTGCTGCAGGATCCTGCTGAGGGGACATCACGGGGATGTCCCCGTTCTCCCAGCGTGCTGTGCAGAAATTTCCTCTCCCTCCCCATCCACCCTCTGCCTGTCCTGCACCAGTGTTCCCTCCTGGCCCTGACCATCGTGGGCCAAGCTGACCTGTCCCTGTGGCACTGGCAAAACACCACCCGTGCCTCTGCCACGGGCTGCCACAGCTCAGCTCTGCGTGGTCCCTTGGGAGGTCCCTGGGCATTTGGGACCCCCAAGGCTGGGTGCTGCTTGTGCCTCTGCCACGGGCTGTCCTGGCTCAGCCCCAGGTGGCCCCTGGGTGTTCAGGACCCCCAAAGCTGTGTGCTCCTGCACCCCAGGGATGCTGGGCTGTGTACTGTGGCCGTGCCGAAGCGGTGGCTACACTGGCAGCCTGTGGCGAGTAAGGACACCCCCACCCCCGCAGCCCTGGGGCCACGGAGCCGCCCCCCCTCTGCCCCGACCGAGAGGGACCGGGCACCCCGGGGCTCCCGGCGGCCGGTGCCGGGGGTCCCCCCCCAGCCCACCTTAAGGCAGCCGCACACCGGGTTGACCGGAGGACTCTGCCCCGGGGCGGGCGGGGCTGGCTTCGCCCCCGCCACGGGGGGAAGCGGCGCTAACCCGAGGCTGCTGCGAGCCGGAGGGGGTCTCGAAGCTGGGGCCAACTCCGTCCCTCCCCGGTACCACGGCAACGGAGGCGGCGCGGCGGCGGGGGGGAGGCGGCTCCGCGCGGCACCGGGGCACGCGCCCGCCCGGGGCCCCGCCGTGGCGGCCCCGTCAGCGGCCCAGAGCCCGGCCCGGTGCCCGCGGGCGGCGGCGGGGCCGCGGGTCCGTGTCGGTGCGTGCGTGTGCGCTGCCCGCCCGCCGCGGGGGGGGAAAGGGGGGAGCCCGGCCTCCTTCCTCATTTTGGGGCTGAGAAGAGCGATTTCTTTCGCCAGCTGCAGTTCTGCGCTTTTTTTTTTTTTTTTTTGCCCTTTTTTTCTTTATGCCGTTTTTTTTTTTTTTTTATTTGTCTTATTTATCAAACCCAGCCGCCGAGCCGGGCGCGGGGCCGCGCTGTGAAGCCGCGGGCTCCGCTCCCCGCACCGATGGAGCCGCATCCCCGGGATCCCGGCCGCACCGCCTGGGCACTGCCCTGCCTGCTGCTGCTCGCCCTGCCCGGTAAGCCATGAGTCCTACCTGCTTCCCTGCTCTTCTCCTTGCCCTATTCCCCCCTTTCCCTCCCACCTTGCTGCCCTGCTCTGCCCTGTTCTCCCCTTTCTCACGCTGCTCCTCTCCTGTGCTTTGCCCTGTTTTCCCCCTTTTTTCCATCCTGTTCCTGTCTCTTCTGCCCTGTTTTTCCACCTTTCCCTCCCTCCCCGCTCCTCTCCCTGCTCTGCCCTGTTTTCCCCCCTTTTCCCGCCCTGCTCCTCTCCTCTGCCCTGTTCGCCCCATTTCCCTCCCTGCCCTGTCCTCCGTTTTCCCCCCGTCCTCTCCTCTCCCCGCTCCCGCACACCTCCGGTACCGACATGACGCCGCCTCTCCGCGCACGGTTGCTTTGACCTTTCCTGCGGTGACCTAGAGAGCGGCGATGGCCGAGGGGCTCCCATGGAGCCCTCGCCCGGCGGTTCTTCTCAAACCAAACTTCAAGGCAGGCAGACATTCCCCTTCCCAGCGAGGCAGGGAATTCGGCAGGGGCATGAAGAGGCATGTTGTTCCCACCCATTCACCAGCACCCCCTGCCAGCTATGGGTGAGGCAAATCTCAGCGAGCAGCCCGAATTCCCACTTGGAGATGGTAGTGGAGAAGGCATGGGGAGGCTCTGGTGAGGCTCTGCCAGGAACTTGTTTTTCTTGCCTACCCCACTGTGGACTCTTTCTCTGCTCAACTGTTGGGCACTGAAGCGGTGGGATTGCAACACCTCCGGGCGCCCTGTGCCACGGAGCCTTGTGTCATCTCAGGCTCAGGGTGCCCCAGGCCTCCCCGCAGCTTGTGGCTCCACCAGTCCCTTAGAAAAGCTGGGGGACACAGCAAAGGACAGTCAAAGTGTGCCGCTCTTGGCTGTTTCTGTTCCTTTACCAGCAGCAGGAAGTCTCTCATCCCACCAGGAACGAAGCCCTGTGGTGACTGCTGCTTTCAAGGATGTTTCCTTTCTAGGGTGTTTCGTTTGGGTGATTTCGAAGGAATCGCTCTCCTCCCTGCCAAGGGAGGGATGGGGTTTTTGAGGCAAACCTGCAGCGGTGGTGATGCATCTACAGGAGCATCTCGCTGCTGAGCTTCTTGCTCTATTCCAATCCCACCGCTTCCAGCCAGATCTCATTACAAACGGCCCAGCCCAGGTTCCATGGGGGAAACCCACATTCTCCCAAGCCCATTGAAATATTTACCATCAAAGCTTTACTTGGGCAAGGAGTTGGATGCAAACTTGGGCAGAAAGCAAATGCTTTCAGCACAGCACTCCTCGCTTTGAGTCGCCTGATCACAACTGAGAAGTGTTGGCCCCAAACTGAAAACTCCGGCTGCTGAGAGCCAAGAAGGCTTTGGCGGTGAGCGCAGCTTCCCAGTGAGCCACTGCGATTTCCTGCGTGAAAGAATAGCTCCAGCAAAGCTCCTGAACTTGATTAAATGTGGTCTTGGAGTAAGAACCCCATTTCTTTGAGCTGACCATGGGAAAAAAACCCACCCCAGGGTGAAAAGCCCTGGCTTGTGAAGTGGTTTGCATCCCTGATTTTAGGTGCAAACGTGCATGTCTTTTTTTTCCATACGGTGAATCCCTCCTGGGCCATGGCTCAAACTAAGCTGAACTCCAGCAGAGTTGGCCCAGGCTCCTACTGCTGGCTGTTCAGACAGCTCCTGCAGAAGTGAAGGGGAAAAGGAAAGGTCCTGGAGGAGACCTTCCTGTGGGGCAAAGGCAGCGACATGTGGGAAACCAAACGGCAAAGCCCCATTGAGAAACTGTGCCCTGCAGAGCCCTTCCATGCCTGTGTGTCTCCACAGAGGGTTTCAGCTGTGCTTCCCAGAGCCTCTTCTAAAGGGGAATTCGGTTTGCTTCTGGGGCTTTGGCTCTTGGGATGAATTTCTGCTGATGCTGGAGGAGGGGAGCTTGGAAATGGTGGCTGCGTGTGAGCCGAGGCTTCCTCTGATGTCACAGATGTAAAACACAGCCTTTACTACAGCCCTCCCTGAGCGCCTTGGGGTCTGCTCAGGGCTCGACAGCTATCCCCGGGGCTCTCCTTGCCTTCCCTAAACAGCAGATTCCAGGCCTTTTATAGGCAGCACCTGTTAGTTTCCGCCCCTAGCAGCCCTGCTGCAGGTGAAATTCCAGCAGGATTATTTTGGGGTTCCCTTGCCCATTGGCCTGTTTCTTCAGTGAGTGACCGTGGGGCTTCGGATGCCGGTGACCAGCTGCACGTTGTTTCTGGAACACACAGCCATCCTAGAGCTCTTTCAGAGGAAAAAAAATCTATTTTTACCAGGAAGCATCCAAGCAGCCTCTCCTGAATTAAACCCCGGCCTCTTGCAATCTGTTCAATATCAAATACTTCAAAAGGTGGAATATAGAAAAAAATGTGTCACCAACATGGAAAACTTGCACTGCAGCAAGAGCTGGGATTATTTTGCTCCCAAATTAAACTGAATAACGGGAAGGAGGCAGGCTCTGCCAGATCGTGCTCCTGCCTCTGCTCCGGGCTGGAAGTGCTCCGGGTCTGCACTGCGAGGGTGCTCCCACCTACGTGGGAACTGTCAGGTGATGCTTTTCAGGGCTTTAAAACCCTTGGCTAATTCTGGAGTGTAGGATAGAACAGATTACAGGGTCAGAGCACCTAAATTCCCCGTGATCTTGGGGGCAAGAGGATCGTGTTCCAATTCCCGGTGGTTTGAAATCCAAGTCTAAGAAAAAAGTGTCATCAGGCAGCAGGAGAGAAGCAGGGAAACAGAGAGAAATTGTGGTGTCCCATGTGTTTGTGGCATGAAGACCTCCAGCATCCCACTTCTGATGCACAAGCATGTTGTGAGCTGCTGGGAGGGAGCTTGGCTGAGCTCCCAATCCCACTGGGTGAGCACCTCAAAAGGGGAAGGAGAGGGGGAGGTCGGCTGCATGTGAGGAGAAGCTGTGTTCAGGAGAAAGAGGAAAAGAGCTTTGGTGGAAACTTTGCATTTTCTAACTTGTGTGTTCTGGGGTTTTCTGCCAACTTCCCCTTTGTGTTTTTCCCATCAGGGTGGGGGGGGGGGGGGGCTTGCTGTGAGCTGCTGTGGGGGATTGGGGTCTTTCTGAGCAGTGAGGGGTCAGGTTGGTCCTTGTGTGGGGTGTTGGATGCAGGCAGGAGGTGGAGAAGCCAGGTCTGACCAGGACTCCTGCTTCTTGGCCAGGAGGTGCGAGCTAATCTTTGTTGGGGTGTTCCTGTGGTGGATCATGGCTGGAGCTTGTGTGTCATAGATCAGAAATCGCTGAACAGGGTGATCTGAGCAGAGCTGGGTGAGGGTCTCTGAAGCAGCAGAGCAGAAAACATGTAAAAATACCTCAAAGCCCCATTTTAATCCTATCTGAGGGGCTGCCTGGAGCCTCATGGTGTTTTCTGCCGTGACCAAGGGCTGCTAGTGAAGCCCCTGGCCAGGCAGCGCTGCCGGCAGTGTGAAGCCCTTTTTCTCCTCTTTAGTCTGGGAGCAGTAGAAGTCAGGAAAGCACCTTGCATCCTATGCCTGGACAACAGCATGCTCCGTGCCTGCTAATCCCTGGGCATGGGAGGCAGGCAGGGTGCTTGCACACTGCTGCCCTGGTGAGGAGGGAATGCAGGCTCGGTGATGTGGAATGCTTACAGACCATCCACGTTTGGCTGCAAATCTGGCCCCTGGGAGAGATCCCTGCTGCTTGCAGGGATAAATCCCTGTGGTCCCAGGAAGGCAGGACCCTTGTGCTGAGGCAGCGGGGAGCCCTTGCCGCACACCAGGCGTGGCAGCCACAGGCAGGGCACCGAGCCACGCTCAGCTCAGTGTCCCAGTGCTTCTCTGGACGTTTCTCTGGGACCCATCACTGCAACCAAGAAATGAGCTTTGGGGTTGACCCCTGACACTCTTGGGTGTTGGGGTTAGCTCTGGGGCCCCAAAGCAGGTACTTCCCCAGCTCTCCCCCTCAGCACACCACGTGCCTCGTGGGGAGATGGGCAGATGGAGAGAGGGAGGATGAAGAGGAGGTGCTCGGCTCGCTCGGGTTGGGCTGTGCAGGGCAGTGCAGGCAGTTCTACCCAGTGCAGGGCACCCTCAAGGGGACATGGGGGTAACCACTCCATAGAAGTTGCTTTTGCAGAGGGTTGCAGAGGGGAGCAGTGAGTAACACGCTCTTCACAGGGCACAGAGCATGTGCTGGGGAGCGGGCCTGGCCCTCGGCTCCTGCTCTGTGGCCACGCATGGGACGTGTCCTTTGCTGTACTGAGTGCCGCCCACTAATGAGCTTTGTTTGCCCAATTTGGTGGAGCCAGTACTTGGCATTGTGGCCCCCCAGGTATGTGGAAGGGCTGGGGGTTTGTGTGGTTGCTGCCTGTGTCACCCCAGTCTCTCTGCCTGTGTCACCCCAGTGCCTGCCTGTGTCACATCCCCGTGCAGTGGTTTGGTGAGAGACGGATGATGTGATGATGCTTCTGTGCTTGTGAACTTCCTCTGTGCTTCTCAACCATTTCTTGCAAAAGACTGTCAGCAGCAGGAGATGGAGAAGTTCAGGAGATGCCACAGAAGCAGATCCCAGTGGTGTTTGCCCTGCGTCAGCACCGTGTTCAGCACATGGAGTGCACGGGACCGCTGCTCCCTGCAGTTTGGGTGTCACCTGAGAAGCATAGGGTTGTCTCTCAGGTGCCCAGAGCACCACAGCTCAGGTGCAGGACCAAGGCTTAGAGTGAATGACTCATCTGGACGTGACACAAACCAACTCTGTCCCTCTGTGCTTGTTTTGTGGGAAAAACTTGTTCTGGTGTCGAATGCTGCTGCCGTGTTAATCCTGACATGCCTTCAAAGGGAAACACCAAGGCCTGAAGGTTTTGGCTGAGGATGCTGTGGAATGATGCCCTGGGCAAAAAGCCTTTAACTGGGGCAGTCTGGAGAAACTGATCCTGGTAATTCTGGCCGTAGAGATTGAGTAATTCCACACACAGTAGAACAGAGAACATCTATGGGTACAGCACATACCACTGTGAGTCAGGAGGGATTAGCAGCTGCCAAAAATGAGTTTCTGTGAGGGCCAGCTGTGGCCAGAGGGGTCAGAGCAGCTTGTCCTACAGCGGGCCCTCCTGGGACCATCCAGCCAGAGGTTATCCTGCTGTGTCCCAAGGGAAGCCTCAGTAGGAGTTGCTGTCCTGGGTTTCCCTGAAAGGAGGCTGTAGCCAGGTGGAGGTCATTCTCCTCTCCCAAGGAACAAGCAACAGGACAGGAGAAAATGGCTCCAGGTTGTACCAGGGGAGGTTTAGGTTGGATATTGGGGAAAAGTTCTTCACTGAAAGGGTAAGAGAGCTGACCAGGGCGGTGGTGGGGTCACCATCCCTGGAAGGATTTAAAAGATGTGTGCATGTGGCACTTGGAGTCTTAGTTTGGCTAGGGGCTTGGCAGTGCTGGCTTAATGGTTGGACTTGGTGATCTTAGGGCTTTTCCAGCCTAAAAGATTCTGTGATTCCATGATTCTGGTGTGAGAGATGTGGGTGCTGGTCCATGTGCTCCCCATGCTGCTTAGCATTACCTGCTCAAACACAATGATCTGTGTGACCATGACACTGGTTCTGGGTGCCACAGCCGCCTGTTACCAGCAGGTGGATCTAAGTGGTTCCCCCACTTCTCTCCCCATGTGGCTTAAAAAAAAGTTCCTTTAAGCAGTGACCAGTATTGAAATCTTTCATGAATTTGGTTGCAATACCTATGTTGGCATGGGAAGCACTCACAAAATTAACCCCTGGGTAACCCATGGATGTGTAGGGGGGGTTATCTGGGACATCACTGAGCAGGGAGGTGAGGCACAGGTGACTCGATTAGGGACCAGTGGTGTGGAGATGTTCCGAAGGGGATGGCTCCCTGTGGTTGCTGCTGAGCAGGAACAGTGCCAGCTTGGCTGGTTTTGGTGGGGGGATTGGCTGTCTTCTGCTGGGATCACCGGGGCTGGGATTCCGTATGGAAATGGGACAGAATTCAGGACAGAAAATGCAATAGCATGTTGGTAATGGGAGCCAGCTCTTTGGAGCACATCATTTTGTGCTGTTCTTTCTCCTGGCTGATAAAGCCAGGTGGCTGTGGGAGACAGCCCAGTGTGTCAGAGGCATGGGCAGCTGGGATGTGCTCCATGATCTAGCCATACAGAGCACAGGACAGTCACCAAGCAAAGCTCCATCCAGCTCCACTGCTGAGCCCTGTGGGCAGAGCACTGTGCCCGTGGGCACAGCTGTGTCACCTGTGGTGTCTTCTAACCGAGTGGGGTGCTCAGCCTGTCCCAACTGGGAGAAGAATAGGGAGTTTGGATGTGTGGTGCCAGGCGAGACTTGGTCTCTTTTTTTCTCCAGGTGTGGGTGCCCAGATGGATCAGAACTTCAAGCTGCAGCAGCCCCAGGACAAGGTGCTGGTGACAGCGGGAGAGACACTCACCCTGAACTGCACCATATCCGGAGTGGCTGAACTGGGTCCTGTGATGTGGCTGAAGGGCTTGGGCAGTGGGAACAAGACCATCTATGGCCAGACAGGGGACTCCTTACCCCGTGTGACGAGAGCACTGGTTGGGTCCAACACAGACTTCAGCATCCACATCAGGGACGTTGAGCCTGAGGACATGGGCACCTACTACTGCGTGAAGTTTGCCAGGGGAGTCACTGGTGTGCAGGAGGTGCTTCAGCATGGAAGTGGCACAGAGGTGTCCGTGCAAGGTGAGTGGGGCTCCCGGAGCAGCTCCTGCTGGGAACCAGCCCAGCGGGGTCTGCTCAGGCTGGGCAGGGATGTGGAAGGGCTTGGGAGCGGCTCCAGGAGAGGATCCCATGGGCCATCACCGTGCCCTTGTAGGAGACCCTGCTCCTGGCAGGGCCAGGGCTGGGCAGGGGACAGAGCCTGGTCTGATGGCCCCGTGCTTCTCCCCACAGCCAAACCCAGCCCCCCGCTCGTGTCCGGGCCTGAGCAGAGAGCGATGCCGAGGCAGTCGGTGCCTTTCACCTGCACGACTGGAGGGTTCCTTCCCAAAGAAATTGGGGTGAAATGGTTCAAGAACAAGGACCCCATGACGGCTCAGCCGCCTCAGGTCACCGAAGAGCCGGTGAAATCCTACAGAGTGTCCAGCACAGTGATGGTGACCCTGCAGAAGGATGACGTCCGCTCGCAGCTCATCTGTGAGGTGCAGCACTCCACGCTGCCGGCCCCGCTGCGTGGGACGTACCAGCTCAGCAGGACCCTGCGAGGTGAGGGCTGGGGGACTCGCACTGGGGTGTCCCGCTCCTGTGGGGCTGGGGGCCCTGGGAGGAGGACAGGGGATCCTGGGGCAGGGACAGGGCTCCCTGTGGGCAGCAGAGCTGGAGATGCCAAACACCAAGCTCTGCCTCTCTTCCCAGTTCCCCCCAGTGTCGAAGTGCGTGCTGAGCCGAGCCCCGTCGAGGTGAACAAGACCGTGACCTTCACCTGCCACATGAAGGAGTTTTACCCAGCAAACATGTCTGTTTTCTGGCTAGAGAATGGGATTGAGATAAAGGAGGAGAACATCTCCCGGCCATCGGAGCTGCCCCGGGGCTTGTTCGAGCTGAGACGCCAGGTGGAGGTGCAAGCGACGGAGGAGAAAAACGGGTCCACGATCACCTGCGTGGTGGTGCACGATGCCCAGGCCCCTGTCAACTACTCAGCCGTCCTGTGGATCTCCAACCCGGCCCAGGGGGGACTGAGCAAGGGGTCCCAGATGGATACGGGTGCGTCAGAGCTGCTGGGATGGGGTGCCAGGGCAGCTGTGTGGTGTCACCCTCTGAGGAAGCTCAAAGTCCCATCAAAATGTGGTTGAAGGACCAAATCCCCATATCAGGGGGCTGGGGGATGTGATGGTGGCAGGCACCAAGCTGTCCTCCTTGGTGCTTCATGCATCACTGTGCCAATCCCATCTGTGAGGCTGCAGGGACTGGGAGGTACCACGTTCCTGGGCCATGGTGACCTTTTCATTGATGTTTCAGACGATATGCTCATCTACATCGTGGTGGGCGTGGTCTGCATCGTGCTGGTCCTGCTGGTGGTGGCTATTCTGTACCTCATCCGGACGAAGCAGATCAAGGGTAAGGGAGCCGAGTGTGTGGCAGGGAGGCACCTGCTCCCAGCCCCATTTTTCTTCTCTTTCCCATGGGTTTCACATTGCCCCATTGGACAATAACTTCTGGCAGTGCAGCTGCAGGTCCGGCCCCATGGGGTGATGGATAGACCTGCCCATGTTGTTTGCAGGCTGCAGGAAAAGCTCTGCCTGGTCTGACCCCTGTCCTGCACCTCCTGTGCTCCCCTAGGAACAGTCCTGAAAGAAACTGATTGAAACTCCAGGGAATTGCAGGCACTTGCCTCTGGGAAAAGATGTGTCCATGTCCTTGAAGCAGTCTCTGCGTGTGTTCTCTGTGCCCAGGGAAATGGGGCATTTGTCTTATTTTCTGAATTATTTCTTTCCTAAACTACTTCTCTTCCAGCAGGTAAAAGCTCGCCGTCTGCCAGGTGAGTGCAGATCTCTTCTACTCACTGGGTAACCTGTGGGAACTCTGAGCTGGACACCTCCAGCCCACAGAGTCCCTCAGGACTGGGATAGAGCTGTATCCCCAAAACTTGTGAAAGGGACGGCAGAGGCACAGGCTCTGCCCATCTGGGGGCTCTGTGCCTAGGGGGATTTTTGGCTTGTGGTGGGGCTGAGCAGGCTGGTGGGAGCTGGTCTCTGGCTAGCAGACAGGCAGCTGGACCAGCACATGAGCCAATGCTCAGGACCTGTCTTGCTGGGTGCAGCTGCAAGGACCTTGGCTTGCATCTGACCTCCCCAGCTGCTCCATAACTAGGGAAGAGGCAACAGGATGCTCCATCTGTCTGACTGTTTTTGTCCCTCCTTCCAGGTTACATGAGCCAGAGAAGAGCAGCGAGGCCACGACCCAGGTGGGTCATCCTGGGACTGGGGAGGGAGAGTGGCTGGGAGCCACTGGAGATGGGAGTGGAGGGTGGTGGTTCTCCAGTGAAACATCTCAGTGTCTCCAGTGGAGGGTGATGGTTCTCCAGTGAACATCTCAGTGTCTCCACTCTGTGGCTGGAGGTGGAAGAGAAGCTGCCCCAGGAAGAGGGTAGCTACTTCGCAGCATCTTTTATGCCTTCACCCTCCTTCCTCCTCCTCCTCCTCCTCTCAGTAAAGTCTGGGTTGGTGCTGCCGGGAGAACCAGCTGTGCGATAGCCAGCCAGGCTATTTGTGGAGTTATTTTGCATTTGGTGACGCAGCTACGAGCAAAGTCGTGATCAGCAGCAATCTGTCCGTCCCACCCAGGCTCTGCCAGCTCCCACGTGGGCATCACTGGGCAGACTGGCCCTGCTGGGATGGAGTGTCTTCAGCGATGGCTCTGGCATTGTGTCAGTGGCTCTGAAGCCAGAACAGGGTGACAGGGTGGCTTGTGATTTGAAGCTGTAGTATGGGGTAGAGCATGGCTGCAGGGTGGTGGCTGCTGGCATGGTTCCCCCATACAGGCAGGGACTGTGGCATCCTGGGCTGAGCTGCAGTGGGATTGACTCCAGAGCAGGGCTGTGGGTACAGGGGGATCTTCCCAGAGGAGGAACTCTTTGTGCCTCACACAGGAATCTGACCCCAACAACCTGACCTACGCGGACCTGAACTTCGACAAGGAGAGGAAGACCATCCGCCGGATGGTGGAGATGAGCCAGCAGTCGGAGTATGCCTGCATCCAGACCAACCAGGCACCCAACGGCGACGACAACCTCACCTATGCCGACCTGGACATGGTGCACCTCAGCAAGGCACCCAAGCGGTCGGCCCCACGCCCCGAGGAGGCCGGCTCTGAGTATGCCAGTGTCCAGATCACCAGGAAGTGAGCAGTGGCTGCTGGGACCCCGTGTCCTGCAGGGACCTGCTCTGCTCCTCCTGTGACTGTTCTCTTGGAAGCACTGGGAGCAATGTGAAGATGCGCTGCGGTACCTGTGTTTTAGGATGGAAATGGAGCCCGCAATACTTGTGGGGGTCTTCTCCCATCCAGAGAGACATGATTTTTGGGGCCAGTTTGGTCTTGGGGCTTCCAGCTCCATCCCTTCAGGACCCCCATATCAGGGGTTGCTCAACCTCAGTGTGCCGGCTTTGCCCGCATGCAGATTCAGCCAGCGGAGCAGCAGCTCCTTGGGAAGCTCCGGCTGGGCTGAGGGGACAGGTATACAGTGCCTCCACACCAGCTCTCATGGGGATGCCACTGCCTGGCCCACGGCTCCCCAGGACCAGCAGGGCCCCCACACTGCCTTCTGGGGCTCTGCCACCACGCCTGGACACCAAACTCTGGCTTTAAAGGAAGGACCGAAGTGTCTGCCTCTCTTCCCAAGTGTCCCTTCTGCGGGACCTCCGTCTCGCCCCAAGGCCAAGAGGCTGAAAGGCCATTTGTACTAGTTTGATGAGAGACTCAAAATCAGAGCTACAATTTAATAGGAAAAATCAAAAATAAATGCAGTAGTACAGAAACACTGACAGAGTCAGGATACAACCTGACAGCCTGTTGGTCGGGGTGGTGGTAGCAGTCTGATTTAGTGGTGGCTGCGGTCCTCCTGATGTGATAAATGTGGTTCTGTTGAAGCAGTGATCCTGTGGAAGGGTCTGGTCTTCCTCTGAAGATCCAGTGGTGGCTACATAGCTCTTGTCCTCTGGGAATCCTGTAGGTCAGGGCTGCCTGTGGTGTTCCAAGCCCCAGATTATATCCAGCTAGGAATGCTCGGTTCCTCCCCCTGGGCGGAGCATGCCACGATGGGATGATGTAATTTTATAAGTCGTGCAGTGAGGCTTGATGGCTCATTAACAGAAGATATCGAACCAGAGGGAGTTATCAGGGATGTGTCATGGAAGAGATAAAGAACCCTGCCCCACCTGGTTTTAACAGATGGTGATAGAATACATACTTTTGGTTACATCTTACACTGTAAGACACCATTGAGCCGAGGCCCCCACCCCGCCGTCCAGGGGAGCTCCAGGTCTGGCTCCCCAGCACCGAGCATCCTCCTCATCATCATCATGTTCCTGTGCACAGCCTTGCCCTGCACTGGGACCCACCAGCGCTGCCCCAGGCTTGTACAAAGCGTGCGAGGGCCCCCCAGCCTGGCTCCCCCCGGGAGCTCCCTGCAGGTACCGTGTAACATGTTTTGACTGTTTGACATGTAACTGTTAATTTTTAGAGCTGAAACCCCCAATGTTTTGTGTTGTACGTGGGTGTACTGCTGTGTACTTAACACTAGACTAAGATGTGCAAAATTAAGACCGAGGCCTCAGTAAAGAACCCCCCAAACCCTACAGAGTTTATAAGAGGCTTATATGTCCCCCCACCTCCCAGCTCTGTCTTGGGGGCCAGGCAGGCTCCCCCCAGCCCACCCATGGGGACAAATGTCTTCCATCTGTCCCCTTCCTGGGCCACCGTGTGGAGTCTCACCCTGTGTTGGCTCCTGCAGCAGTGGAAATGTGGGGGGCTGGGGGCACCTGGGGTCCTTGGGAGTGCTTTGGGAGCAATGTGACTGCTTGTACAGGCTTTTTTGGGGTTGGTTTTTGTTTTTTTTTTCTTTTTGCTTGCAAGATATTTTTATAATAAAAGTGAAAAGTCCTGTGCTGCTCCTGCACATCAGCGTCTCCCTGTGCTCAGGGAGGTCACCTACTGGGGCTGCAGGGTGAGGTTGGGGGTCTGTGTGTCCTGCAGGGAGGAGGAGAGGGGGGATTCATCCTGCACAGCCCTGTAGTGTGCTCTGGAGGGAGGGAAGAGGAAGGTAGGAGGTCGAGGCTGGGGTGAGGGCTGTGGTGCTGGTTCCCTTGGGCACCATGAGATAAGGGAGCAGTGCACCCCACGGGCAAGGACTGACCAGGGGCTGGCCTGGCTGCATCTTTAGGTGCAGGGAGCTGAACTGGAGCTGAGGTGCCCAAACTGGAGTGCAGGCTCTGTGCTGGCTCCAGCCTGTGCTGTGCGTGAGCTGAGTGTTCCAGTGCTCTGCAGTGACCTCCCCCCTTTTCAACCTGGAGCTGGTGCCTGGGCTGTGTCTGGGACATGAACTGTCTCACCAGAGCCAGGAACTGTTGTGTGGGGCTACATTGACACTCAAAAGGGAAGCTGTTGCCCGGGCTGGGCTTCCTCAGCACTGAGCGGCTGCTGGTGGGGTCACACATGAGCAGAAAAGGGACGGTTTGCCCACTGCCCTCAGCACAACTGCCCCTTCCCAGCTGGGGCAGCAGCTGTGATTCCCAAGGGAGCCTCCCCTGGCTGCTGCTGCAGGAGGTACTTTGCCAGCACCTTACGTGCCCCTGCACCAGGCTGAGCGTCCCTGCCCTGCACTTCATCAGCTGTGATGGCCATGTCACCCCCAGGATATGGCTCCGGAGGTGCATGGGGTCCCACATTCCTTTTGGCACCCATGGCACAGGAAGGATATCACCACATCCTGCCTGCAGGTCTCACAGCCAGCACCCCTGGCCTGCTTGCGCACCCCAGTTTGGGGTGCTTGCTCTGCCCTGCAGAGGACGCTCAGCACCCAGCATGGCTTCAGCTTTGTTGGCATCTGCCTTTTATTGACTGCGGGGGGGAGGGAGGGGTTGGGTGTTGGGGCATGGGGTTGACCCTGCCTCTGAGGTCGTTCTTGGAGGGGGAGTCCAGGGGCACCAGGTGGGTGCTGGGATTATTTGGACACTGTGAGAGGCTCGGGGAGGGGAGTAGGGGCTGGGCTCAGCACTGCTTGAGCACCCGGTGATGGTGCTGTGGTTCTGCCAGCCACCTCTGCCCATGGCCACGGCAGCTGCTTCCCTGATCCTGCCCTGGCTCATCCTGCTGCTCAGAGGCCACTGCCTTGGCCATCATCAGTCTGTGATGGTTTCCAGACCGTGCTGTGCTCCAGCAGCCACGGGAGGATGGAGGATACGTGTGCCCAGCAAGATGCCCCCGGGAGCCCTGGGCTGGGCCACAGCCACACCGCCAGCAGCTGGAGGAGTGGCACTGTCCCTTCCATGCACAGGATGGGCAAGTGAACCAGAGAGGGACAACTGGGGATGGGACCCGTGGTCGCCTGGGGGAATGAGGCAGGGGTGACACCAGCCACACCAGGCTGGGCAGGGGACGGGGCTGGGGTGGGTGGCACAGTCAGGGTGGCAATGTGGGGACCGTGGTCCTGCCATCCCATGCCTGGCTCTATAGGTCCGAGACCTCCTCTGAGTAGACGCTGGGGTCCTCGTCCGACCGCGTGATCACCTTGAACTGACGCCGCAGGAAGCCCCCGTAGCGCTTCTGATTGTCCCACTTGAGTTTGGGCCGGATGCGGCGCAGGAAGCCCCCGTAGCGCTTGTGCAGCTGCGCCAGCTCCTGCCCCTCGGCTCCAGCACCCGTGGGCTCTTCATCCCCATCACCTGCCGGCCCCGGGTAGTCCTCAGGGGCCGCTCGCTCCCCCGGCTTGCGGCTGAAGCCCCCGAACTTCTTGCTGAGGCCTCCCTTGCTGTGAGCATTCTCGCCGAGCAGGGACAGCAGCTTCCCCTTGGACATCATCTTCATGAAGCCCCCATAGCGCTTGGCCGGTGCCAGCGGCAGCTCCGCAGGGCCCAGATCCTGCTCCGGCTCTGCCTCATTCTCCTCTGCCTCTTGTGGGGACGGGTCTGTCCCTTCAGCCAGGGCCACCAGCGGGGCCAGGAGCGCCAGCGCCTTCCTGCACATCTCCCACTGAGGGCCGGGTGACAAGAAGCCCTGGCATTCCCACAGGCACATCTGCAAGACAGCGGCCACAGCGGCCCCAGGTGCTCGGGGTGACCCCCTGCCTTCCTCCCACCCCACCCTGGGCGTGTTCCCACCCCAAGCCCAGGGGTCCGCGCCCTCTCGGCTCAGTGTGGAGCCGAAGTTTGCACCCTGGGGTGCCCATGACCACCACACCAGGTGCCACCCAGCTCTGCCACCCTGCACCCTGCACTCCACTGCTGTGGCTCCCTGGCTCATATCCGTGTGGTGCTGGCACTCACCAGGGGCCGAACGCTGCTCTCGGTGCCGCGGGTCTGGGCTGTGCAGAGGGAACACTGGGTGACACAGTCGGCAGATGCCACCGCACACAGGGACAGGCAGAGTGCCAGCGTTAGTGCCTGCCGTGCCATCTCACTCCACAGACACTGCCTGGAGAGGGGAAGACAGCGCAGAGCCTGTCACCATCCCTGTGCCAGCTCTGAGGGCCCATCACCACTCCACAGGCACTGGGCACCTACCACGTCCACCTGTGAGCTGCTCCTGGGGACATACACGAGGACCTGTGCCTGTGTCCATTCCCATGTGACTCACCTCCGGCTGCTGCTCCCGGCAAGGACACCACAAGATGTGACCCCTTACCCTGGCTGCAGCCTGGTCCTTGGCACAAGCCCTGAGCCATAGCCAGTCCCTGGGGGCCACCAAGTCACTGTGGGCAGGACCACCATAGCATCCATCTCACCTCATCCCGATTCCATCCCATCTATCCTCTCCATCTCTCTTAAAAAGTCCCTTTTTTTCCCCAGCATTGGGTTTCTCTGTGATTGCCACGTCTGCGTGGCACAGGTGGATGAATGACCAGCTCTTCCCCATGGCCTTGGGGAAAGGAACCACAGCAAACAGAGCTGTGGTGGGAAGTGGATGGGGTGGTGCCATGGACCAGTGTGGACTCACCCCAGGCTGCTGTACCCCACACCAGTGCAGCCTTCTCTCCCCTCCCTCCCACCCACCAAGTCTGCATCAGGAGAAAGGGGAAAAAAGAAGGATTTCGGGTTCAAGCCTACCTGCAAACCACGTTCGCTGTCCTCCAGCCGTTTGGGAGCCGTGACAGAGCCTCTGGCCTCTGTGGATGAGGACACCGTGCTCAGCTGGGAGAGGGGCTCTGTGGGTGGCAATGCTAAACCTGACCCTGGGTGAGGCTGGAGGGGCCAGTGCCAACCCCAGCTGCAGTGCCACAGGATGACGGTGCCACTGGGACCATGACAGTCCCGGAGTAAGAGCCAGCCCCAAAGGGGTGCACAGGCTGCAAGCCCCTGCCTGCCTCCCTTGCTGCTTTTATCTAGGGTGGAAGGCATGACCCAGAGGGATCTGTTACACATTAATGACGCATATTAGAGACTATTGTGTTCTCCAGCAGTAGCTGCTAATGTACTGTAATTGGTACTGATGAAGAAATGTTAATGCCACAGTATTAATTCATGCTAGATTAAAATTTAATTTGAATTATCTGCACCATCATGTGTCGAGCTGTCTGCATTCCTCGGCTGCACGGCCACCAGCTCTGTGCATCACCGCAGTGCCCTCGTAGCACAGCAGGGAACAGGGTCGCAACTACCCAGGATGGCAGGGGCATGGTGGGACCTCAGCCAGCCCTCACCACTGAGACACGGGGACAGACTCTTATTGCCTCAGGACCACCGAGACAGCACGGAGCAGTGAGGACACGCCAGCTGCACAGGTAGGTGCCAGCTGCAGCACTAGGGGGAATGAAGATCTCAAAAAGAGCTGATGACTGCTTCCCAGGAGCATTTTCCTCCCTTTCCCCACCCGCTTCCCCTCCCTTGCTCCTCTGCTGCCGGTATCCCCGTGGGTGCCGCCAGAGCAGCGCGCAGGGATGGCACCGGGAATGTTCCCATGGTGGGAACAAGCTGCCGGTTTGTCTGACACTGCACAGGTCAGACCTCTGGCATTCTGGACACAGTGTGTCCCATCCCTGTCACCCTACTGCAGACGGAGGATTTCATGGCACTCGGGGGAGCTGCAGTTCTCCAGGCACAGCCTGGCCAAGGACACCCTGGGACACCCCACTGCAAACGGACCGTGTCCAGGTGGTGCCACAAATGTCCCGGCAGTGCTCTGCCTGCTCCTGAGGCTGGGATAAAGAGGACTGGCAAAACGGGAGCAGGGAAAGGGGAAGAAAACAAAGGGCTTTGGACAAAAAAGGAAAGAAGCAGCAGGGAGGAAAAAGCAGAAAGAACACAAAGGGAGGAAGAAGAAAAGCAGAGTTCGAGCTCAATCCTGTGTTACCTGGAGGAGCCCAAGGCTCCGGAGCCATCCCTCCCGCAGGAGCACCTTGGAAGGATCGTGGCAGGGTCTGGAATGCCAGCACTGAGTTCCAGCCTCTGTGGCTACTCCCAGCACATTCCACCTGTGCCAGGTACATGCCGGTGTCCCCTCCTCCCCTGTCCCACTTCCACTTGAGTCTTCAAAGACCAGGCTTTGCTTTGGAAAACCCCCAAGCCACATTCATGCACCCCAGGGGCCAATTACAGACCTGGTGACCCAAGGAGGGATGAGGAATCAGGACTGTGTGTCTCTGCCGGAGAGCAGAGACTGACCCCATCTTTATTAACCTGCAATTATACTTAACGAAGGACAGGAACAGCTCTCCCAGACTGTGCAGATCTCTCCTCCCTCAGAGGTCCAACTCTGCAGGTTTGGATCTTGCATGTATTTCTGGTGGAGAAGAACAATCAACCTTCCAGCAGCGCCTTTCCTCACCTCTAAAAATTTCCTGGAAACACCATCAGGATAAGGCTTCTCCAAAACTCAGTAACTTTTGGAATAGAATCACTCAAAACTCAGCACTGCAGCCACCACTGCTGCTTGTGCCAAGAAGGGGGAGAGAGAACCCCCCCATCCTCTCTGCCCCTCCAAGCCCTGGGTGATCCGGCTGCCAGGATGGCAGGCATGGCATCAGCACGGAAATGAACCCCAGCAGAGCTCTGGACAGCTGTTCATGGGCTCTGAAACTGCTCAAGGGATGAGAGGGACCTGCAGCCAGGTGGAAGCCCCCCAAAATAACACAAGTCCAACCACGAGCCACTCTCAGCACTGCGGCTCAGACGGTGTTTTTAAACTGTCACTTTTTGGGGAGCAAGAGAGATCCCCTGACTGTTCCCACGCAATGGAAGGGGGATGACAACCCCGGCAGCCCTACCTGCCGCTGCTCCCTGTCCCGCCGAGCACCCGCTTCGCCAAGTCAGGACGGGTCGTGGCTGATGGGTGTCCCTCCACGGGCGTCAGGCTGCGCCAATCATGGGTGGCAAGGCCACACTGGCAGGTGGTCCCACGGTGATGCCCGGGTTGTCCACCGGACTCGCCGCCGGCTGCCTTCCACCCCGCTTTTATGGCCACGGAGTCTCCTCCTGCGGCGGGGCCCGGCTGTTCGCGGCGGCAGAGCCAATCGGGGCGAGGGAAGCTGTGAATAATCAGCCCCGCAGCATCCCCGCCACCTCCTGAGCAGGCTCGCCCGCACCGCCGAGGCCTCCCCTCAGCCCCCCGGCTGCCCCGGGGACCGGGATGCACATCCCACCGCTGCGGCTGCATCACTCGGAGACTTCAGTCGTGCTCAGCCTCGGTCCTCGGGGCCGAAACGCGTGCCCCAAACAAGGAAGGTGGCAGGGGACTGGGATGGGGTCCGTCTGCATTCCCACATAGCCGCGTCCCAGAGGGGTTTGGCTGCTGGGGGTGTGCGTCCCCTGGACACCAAATTCAAATCCTGCCCAAGGAGGATGGGGGGGTGGGGGGGGGGCGAAAGGTGAAGCCCTGACCTCCTCCCACCCTGCTCCCCAGGTTGGGGAGAAGCTCCGTCCTCGTGGACATGCTGGGGAGAGACGTGAGCCCATCCAAAGCTGCTGGGAAGGGAGAGAGGGTCTTCATGCCCCGGGAAAGGGATGTCCCAACCCACCCAGCCTGGCTGCTGTCAGGTGAACAAGCCTTTGAATAGAAACCCCCCAACCTCTGCAACGCCAGGGCTCAGACCCACGGGGCTTCCCCCCAGCCCCATGTCCCCCTGAACCCCCTCCTCAGGAGGATAAACACAGAGATGAGCCAAAGGGGCAGGGGGAGCTGGGTGGGGGGAAAAGACATCCCCACTTTCCCAACTCAGCCCTGATTCCTGTTCTCACACATTCCCAAGTCTGATTTGGGGGTAAAGGAGAACAGCACTGGGGCAATGACAGGCAATCCCCGAGCCCCTGCACCACTGTCCCACTGCACCATATCACAACAGACGTGTGGAATGGGGGTCTGAGGCGCAGACCCCACAGGATACCCTGCCCTGGCCCCCACACCCCCGTGGGTGCAGACACATTCCCTGCATCGCTGGCAGCGCAGCCAGTCCTCTTGCCTTGAAGATGGAGCTATTTTTATCGGAGCTCAAGAGGGATGTTTCCCAGCAACCTGCCGTTCTCCCAGCTCGAACACCAGCTGCTGGACCTGGTGCCCCCTTGCTCAGCCCTCCCCAGCACTGGCGAGGGAAGTGGGGGCCATCAACACGGCTGGAACCCTCTGCTGGGCACCCAGCAGCCACGGCAGCCTGTGGCTGTGGTCCTCCATCAGGGCTAGCTCCATTGGCATCCACCTGCTCCCTGAAAAGCAGGCAGGACCCCACGGGTTTTGTTCGGAGGTGCATTTTAACTCATCCAGGCTGGGACTGCACCACCATGGAGGGACCAAGGGAACAGGGCATGGGGTGGGGGGCAAGGGCAGAGCATCCTGCATCCCCCTCAGGGCCAACGGAGGAACCCATCCCTGGTGCTGCAGCGAGGGGGGATGGAGCTCAGGCCCCGCAGGGGCAGAGGGCCGCCACGGCCCCGCCTTGCTGTGTCGGGGTGTGTTGGGCTGTGCAGGCACAGAACAAAGCTGAGAAGAACAAAGTGCAGCTGCAAACGACCACAACACCGTGGGCGAGGGGCTGTGGGCAGCCCTCAGGCAGTTTAACCCTTGCTGCTGGGATTGATGGCCGTGAGGGCACCACAGACACGGTGGGGTGGAGCGTTTCTACACCAAACGCATCATTTTTATAAGAATATGTATATATGTGTATATGTATATATGCATATATATATATATGTATATTTGCACCCAGCAGCCTGGGGTGCAGCCGCCTCCCTGCACAGGGTAATTGCACACGAGGTAGATGTGTTAGAGATGGAGCAAACCCCAAGGACACAGAAGGAAATGTCGTTTGGAATAAGGTTCCTTCCCTTTGCTCCGGCTGGGAGGTCGAGTTACTCCTGTCCCCAGAGCAAAGTGACACAGATCTACTGAGCTGGGTAAGAGGGTCCTCCATGGGTTCAGGGCGTGGAGGGTGACAGGGTCCCCCGGGAGAGGAGCTGGGAGCCAACCCACCCACCAGAAACTCAACTTCATATTCATCTGTCTCTTCCTAATGGGAAAGTGTCTCTGAGTCATACTGACATTTCCCTGGGACAATGGTAATTAAGTACCTGGGTAAGTGAAATCTGCGGTAATAGAAAAGTTAACTTTTCCTAACTACATGAGTGAAAGGCGCGTTCGGCGAGGAGGGGGCCGAGCGTGCCAGGCACCCGCGGAAAGCAGGTGGGAGTTAATGTCAGCTCACGTCACACGGCGCTGCCACTCTGCCCCTGCGCCCCCAGGCCCCCCCACCGAAGGACTCTTCCCCCAGACCAGACAGGGCTCCCCATCCCGGGATGGGGTAAATTGTCCCTGCAGGTGGGACAAGCTCTGCCAGCCGCCGGGGCTGTCCCCAGGCAGAGGGACCGCGACCCAGAGCTGCCGGCGGGAGCATCCCCGGGAAGGCAGTCGCTGTGCTGTGGATCCTCCAGCACCGTCAGCTTCATCCCATTCAGGGACAGGGCTTTTCCAGAAACTCCCAAAACGTTTGCACTCCTGCCTGGCCATGCCGTAGGCAGGAGAGGGAGGTCTTCAGACGCATTTTGTGGGACGTGGGGAGAAACGCCGGGTGGGCGATGCCCGGGGTTTTGCTCCAAACTGCCCGCGGGAGCTGTGCAGCCTCCGATGGAGCGTGACCGCACCGGAGCGAACCGCCGGCGATCGCATCGGCAAAGGGAGCACCGGAGCAGGGGACGGTCAGCGCTGCCCAGGCGGGCGCACGGTGACCTCCCTGCATGGGCAGGAGGCACAAGTGCCACTCGACGGCAGTACAAGAAGCGGCGCTCTCGTAAACACACGAGTCACGCCGCTGCCACCGTCCCCGCCGCTCCAGCCTGCCGAGCGGCACCGGGGGCATGGGGCCGTGGCACGGCCCCCGCAGCACCCCCGGGAGGCGAAGTGGCTCCATTTAAAAACAAATTGAGGTCAAACCACTTGCAGGAGCTGCAGCCGGCGCGGTGACACCACGGGGCAACCTCGCATTGGAGCCGCCCCCGGTGGCTCCGGGGGTCGCCGTCCCTTCCCCGGGGGCACCAGTGTGACGCAGCCGGGAGCTGCTGGGGCTGCATGATAGCAGCGGCACATGGCTCAGCAGTGGGTCAAGAAATCAGGGAATTTTGAGAGCTCCTCCGTGAACCGGCTCTGCAGACGCTGTCTCTAACCGGCCGCAGTGTCCGCTGTCAACGGCACCGCGCGGGGGGCAGGAAAACGAGGGAGAGGCGGCTGGAAAAGTACATTTTGCGGGGTTGGGTCCCCATTCCCTCCCCAAATCCACGGGGAGCGAGACGGCGACGTGCAAAGCCCCGAGCCCGGGGGGCTGTCAGCCACCAGCAGCGCCAGGAGCAGGGTGAGACCCCCGCGCAGCCCGGAGTGGACGGATACTCGTGAAGCCCCCGGCCGGGAAAGTGAAGAGCAATTCGCGGACACTGCGTGGGACAGGGACCTCTGTGGTCCACCCCACCTGCTCGTAGGAGAAATCCCACCAAACCAGCTCCACGGGGAACCAAAACCCAATCCCGCCGGGCCATCCCGGGGGGAAGCACTGCAGCCCCGCGTTCTTCCCCCGGCCCTCGCCGCCCCTCGGGGTCCCGGCGTAGGGCGGTCGCCGCGTTCCGCTCTTGGTGACCAGTGCACGTCCCACCACACGGACACCCGGTGGGTGCCGCGCCGCTCCACACCAGCCTGGGGTGCCCCGAAAACTCTCGGTCCCTGCCCGCAGGGCAGTGGGGCGATGCCTCTTGGGATCGCGGCCAATTTCCCGGGGAACTTCCAGCTGCTGATCCCCGGGAGCGGGGTCGGATCGTCACTGTCGGGGTGAGCGCGGCGCCCGGGAGGGACCCCCGAACGCTGCCGAAGCTGTAAAACCGCCCCCGAACCGGGCGTCCGCCCTTTCCCGGTGCGGCTGCACAGCACCGGTGCGCCGAACATTCGGCACCGCGAGGCTACCGCTGGCGCAACGGCTCCCGGGGATTTACCGGGTCCCGAGGATTTATTGAGTCCCGGGGCACCACCCCCTCCCCGGGGAATCACGTCCCTGACAGCACAACCTCCCCGCCGGGTCATCACCTCCACCCTGTGCACCGCCCCCCTCCCCGGTGCACCGAGCTACTGCCGGCGCACCGTGTCCCGGAGCATCGCTCCCCCGGCGGCATCACACGCAGCCCTCCCCGGTGCACCGGATCCCTTGCACCGCACGGCTACCGCTGGTGCCCCGCTCCGCCGAACCCCCCCCGGGGCATCCCGCCCTCCCGGTGCGCCGCCCGTCCCGGGGCGGTGGGTGGGGGCGGGTCACCCCCCGCCGTTACATAAGGGGTTACGTCAGGGCGCGCGGCCACGCTCTTATCCCACCGCCGCTGCCACCGCCGCTCCCCCACCCCGCCCATTCACACGCCACCGCCGCGCCCGGCCCGGAGCCCCCGCCGGCGCTCCCCAGGTGAGCTCCGCGGGCCAGGCCCGAGCCCGCACCACCTCCCCCGGGCCGCAGCCGGGGGGAAAGGACGGAGGGACGCGGGGGGAACCCGCGGTGGACGCCAGGGCCCCCATGACCGGCCTGTTTACACCGGCGCGGCGCGTACCACCGTGGCGGGGGAGCGGGAGGGGTCTGCCGCCGCGCTGAGCCCTGGCCGCGCTGAGCCGCGCTGGCGGCGCCGCGACCCGGTTACCGCGCCCGGGGCGGAAAACCCGGACCTCCCTTTCCGAGTAGGGGGCCGGCACCGGGGAGAGGCCGAGCCCCGTTGCGGCGGCCGCCGCCCCCCCCCGGCGCCGCGGTGGTTCGCCCCGCGCGGCCGCGATTGGCCGAGCGCTTAAAGGGGCCGGCAGCGCGCGCTTTTCCGCCCCGCGGCGCGGCGGCGGCATCGGCGCGTGCCCCCTCGCCCGCGCGGCGCTGCCCGGCACGCGGGGCGGGGGGGGGCCATGGACGGCGGCCGCCGCGGGACACAAAGAACAGCGCGGCGGCGGCGGGCGACGCGGCGCGGGGCCATGGCGGCGGCGGTGGCGGGGCCGGGCATCGGCGGCGGCGGTGGCCCGCGGTACAGCCTGCTGGCCGAGATCGGCCGCGGCGCCTACGGCGTGGTGTACGAGGCGGTTTCGGGCCGCAGCGGCGCCCGGCTGGCAGTGAAGCGGATCCGCTGCGACGCTCCCGAGAACGTGGAGCTGGCTCTGGCCGAGTTCTGGGCCCTGACGAGCCTCCGGCGGCAGCACCCCAACGTGGTGCGGTTCGAGGAGTGCGTCCTGCAGCGGCACGGCCTGGGGCAGCGCATGAGCCACGGCAACAAGCGCAGCCAGCTCTACCTGCGCCTCGTCGAGACCTCCCTCAAAGGTACCGGCACCCCTGGGGCACCCCCGGCACGGCCCCAGCGCCCTCTTAGGGCACCTCCCGGGCTGCCCTGCCACGCCCAGGGCCTCCAGGGTCTCTGTCCCTGACACCCCTGTCACCCATTCCTACCCCTGCGCACCTGGATTTGTCACCTCCCCGCTGCCTCAATGACCCCCACACCCATCCTCCTGCCCCACTCCCACGTTACACCCCTCTGACCAGGTAACCGCCGGGATGCCCCATGCAGGACGTCTTGGTGTTGTCTCCCTACCCCACGGACACCCTTCCACAGTACCCGCACCTCAAGCACTGCTGCTGCCCTTGCTTGCTCCCCATCGCCCTATTGCTCAAATCCCTCGTGGGCATTGTCTGTGCTCAAGAGCACCCAAAGCTCCCCCCAGCTCTCATAATGCCCTTCTCCCCACCTTGACTCACTGCTTTTCCAGAGTAACCACCCCTGGGGTCTCCCCACTGTGCAGGCATCACCCCTGCAGTCTTAGGGTCCCCTCTGAGGTATCTGCTCTAGGCTTGCTCCCATCACCCATCTCTGTCCTGTCCTGCAGGGCTCCCCACAGGGTCCCTCTGCTGCCCTTCTTTGCTGCCACCCACCCTGAACACACCTGGGGAATCCTTGTCCTGGACCCTGTGCCACCCCCTGTACTCTCCCTTTCCTGTATGCTGCTCCCAGGAAACCATTCCCTAAACCCCACCCATGTCTTGCAGCAATGCCATGGACTCCCTCCGTGTGCCCTGCAGTCCTGCCCCCAGTCCTGACGGGCCCTGTTGTTATCTCCAGGCTCAGACCCAGCCCCTGGGGGACATCCCTGTGTGCTGGACCCCTGGCCAGCACTGACCTCCTCCTCCCTTACACCTCAAATACTGAGGCTCTGTCTGCTATCCTGACCTGTGCCATAGCTCTCACACATCCCTCGGAAACCTTCACAGCCTGTGCCCCAGTTACACCAAGGGGACATCTCCCCCTCTCTGCCCGATGCGCTGTCCCATCTCTGAGCACCCCAAGGCTGCCCCCTGTTATGGCTCAGGCTCTCACAGCTTTAGGACTGTCCCCATGTTCCCCCATTGCTGTCTCTGTGGGAGCAGCCCTGAAGCACTAATGCCTGTAGCCTGGGCTGATACCCCCATTTTCCCCTGGGGTCCCTCAGCATCATGGGGCTGTCAGGGGTCACCTTCTCCTGTCACAGCCAATGACTGTGATGGTGACATCTCCAAAATGCTCCCTCCCTCCCTTTGCTCCCTTCGCTGCTTGTCAGATGCAGCTTTGCCAATGTGCCGTGAAGATGTGGAAAAATACTGGAGCCCTGTGCCCCCTGTGCTCATCCCAATCCTTCCTTCCCCAAACTTGTGTGTTGGGATTCCTGTCAGCTCCTTGGGGAGCTCAGTCTCCCTGTGCCCCCCAGTGTAGGCAGCCCCCAGGCCCCCTGCCAGGCACAGAGCTCGTGCAAAGCTCCTGAGATCCGTCCTCTGAGCAAACTTGTGGCTCTGACTGTCCCTGCCTTGCCTGTCCCCTCTGTATCCCTGGTGGGAGGATATGTCCAGACCTGCCTGGCTCTCCCCATGCATCCCAGCTCCTGCTCTTCCTTCACACAACTACCCAAGGGAGGCTCCCTGAGAAGGGCAGTGTCCAAATTCCTGTACAGCCAGGGCACATAGCTCCCTGGGAGAGGAGCCAACTCTTCCCTTTGGGTGTGTGTCCAGCTGTAGCATGTGTGGGGGATTCTGCCCCCCTCTGTCATGTTGCACACCCCGAGGAGAGGTGGCTTGGCTTGGGGAAGCTCTTGGGTAGCTGGAGGTGCCCCATCTCCAGGTGGAGAAGGAGACCCATAGATGCCCCATCTCTAGGTGGGGGTTGAGCCTCCTGAATTCCCAGCAATGGGAAGGGCTTTGCCTGCCCTGGTCCTGCTGCAGCCCCTTAGAGGGGAGCCGAGCTGGACTCTGCATCCCCAGCCTGGAGCAGTTTGACTCCCCAAACCAAGCTGGAGCACATTCTCCCTTCCGTCTGCCTGGCTGCCCTCGGGGCTGTGTTGTGCCGGGCAGCCTGTGCTTGCTGCTTTCCCAAGCCTTGGGTCTGATAGACATAGATAAATATTTTCAAAGCAAAAGCTGGAGCTGGATGAGCCCCGCAGGTCTCCTGCTCTCCTTCCCTGGCGGCAGCAGCGCTGGAGCTGTGGCGGTGGCCGTGGAGCCGTGCTGCCGTGCCATTCTGCACGACTGCAGCTGGGCTATTTACAGGCCAGCACAGATGCTGTGCCAACGTGCTGGGGCTCAGGGCACAGTGAGGATTAATCCGAGACTTTCTGAATCAGGAGCACAACTGTCGGGATACCAGGCGGGGTTTGGTCTCAGCTATGGCACGGAGCCTGAACGTTTATCATTTTAACGAGGTGTGGAGTAATTAAATTTAAGGGCAGGATGTGTAAAGGAAGGTGAAAGCTCGGCACTGAGCTGGAGGAGAGGCACATACCCGTGCAATGTGCTCGGAGCCCTGACACAGGAGCACCTCCAGGGCTTGTGCACATCACGTGCCCCTCTTGCTCCTAACCCACAGCAGTGACAGCTGCCTTAAGTGAACAGGTATAAAGTGTGGCTTCCTGCTCCTCCCATGCCATCTGTGGCCACCAGCCTGCTACCAGCACTCAGCCTCACTCGTGGGCTGCCCTGGTGTCACCCATATGTGTTGCCATCATTCCAACCACCCAGAATTCCATGCTGCTAGCTCCCATCTCTCTGCTGCTGCCTCCTTGCACAGAGGGAGTCAGAGGTTATGTGTGGTAGTGGGCACTGGGATGCTGCTTCTGCTCTCATTAGATTTTTATTTTCCCTGTGAAGCTAAGCAAATTAACATGCTGCTAATGAGCTCCCAGGATGGGGTGGGGGAGGTCTGTGTGTGCTGCTGGAAGGATGGAGTGTGAGTGTGTTCCATCCTGTGTTTGGGCAGGGAGCACATGGGAATGCTGGCTTGGTGATAGAGAACAGGTCCAGCCTGTCATTGGCATCTCCTCAGCTCTTGACTGCTTGTCTTCAGTTTGCTAACATCTCATCTTTAGGGAGCATATTGCCAGCTCTTTATGTTTAAAGCTGTTTGTTTTGAAGGCAGGAAGATGATTTAACAACTAAAACACTTTCAGATTATAGAAAGAAAATGAGGAAATATTACTTTTGGCTTAAGCCTCTACTTGCAACACTCCACCCAAAGTGAAGTGCCTGGTGCTCACAGCTACTGCTGGATCCCCATCATCTTTCCTGCTCTTGCTGAGGTTCAGGGGCTAGGTTTTAAATCAGAGCCTTCCTTATGCTGAAAACAAACCTTGACTTGTCAGAGCTAACAGTTCCTGGCTGCTGCTGAGCCAGTGTTTGAGCCACTTCCTCTGAGAAGGGGCTGCCAGCAGTGCTGTGTGGATGCTCCCACCTGGCTGTGTGTGAGGGATGTGGGGCTCTGCTGTGCTCCCTGTCATGGTTTGATTCCTGGCAGAGAAGAGCCAGACCCTTCAGCTCCCTGTGTTGGGGCTGTATGGCTGCAGAGGGGAGCAGGAAGGCTGAACCCTGTGTCCTGCTGTGATGTCACTGGGGTTTAACAAATCAGAGTGGTGGCAGCTGTGTGAGCTGGGGCTGTCCTGGCTGTGCCAAGGTCTCTGCTCCCAGGACAAGCAGCCTCTCCTTAAGTTTCCATGCTGTCATGCCAAAGGTGGCTTGCACCAGAGAAGCTGCTTTTCCTGGTCAGCATTTTGGTCTCCAGAGCCAAGCTGTCCTGTGCGCTCCCAGCTGGCCCTTGGGCTTTCATGCTGAGCCCCCTTCCAGCCAGATGAGACCTCCGAAGTGCACCCTGTACCCTGTGTATCTCCACCCTGTTCTTTCATCCCCCAGATCTAACCTTCAGACCTAACCTCAGCAAAAGATGGCCGAGGATAGGGAGGTGCAGCCAAATCCTTCTGTTGTGCAGATTTCCATTTCCATAACAGTAGCCATGGATACAGACTGTTTGTGCAAATAACCAATATTCCCACCCACACTGATTGCTGACCAGTGCTGGGTGTCCCTGGTAGTCCTTGGCTTTACCTGCTGCTGGAAGTTTTTTGCTTTCCCAGATGCTCTCTAGGGCTTTGCTCGAACAAAACCCAACTTTGTCAAATGGGTGGAGTTATTTCACTGCTTTCAAAAACACTTGAGTTTGGCTGTGGGACTTTTTAACTATGGCAGAGGTGAGTGGTATCCTCCAGCTTCTCTCTTATGGTGCTTGAGGATTAAAAAAATCAGTTTCTAGAGCAAAATGATGCTCTGGTAGTATGTGCAGGCTCTGCCAATCACCTGGGTGCTCTCTGGAGGAGACTTGGGGTCTGACAGTGGGGTTTGCATTCCTGGCATCAGCTAACAGGATGGGTCTGTTGCCAATGCCCCCTGGGGCATCCTGGCAGCCCTGGGGAGCACCAGTGGCAGACATGGCTCCATTAGCTGATATGATGCTGTTGTGTTCTTCACATGTTTAATTGATGTGCAGGAGAGTCCTTCCCTAGGTAGGAGTTTTATGGAGTAAAGCCTAGATTTAATGGACCAGCCCTGACATGCTCTGAGTTTGAAGAGCTCAGTTTGATGTCTGGTGAAGGAAGAAGCTGTTTGGGGTGTAATACTGGGTAGTATGAGCAGTTATAAGTGTGGCTGAGATTACACTCAGCAAACATTGTTTGTGGCTTGGACCTCTAGTTTCCTCTCATTAAAGACTTGTTGGCACTTAATGAAAGCTGGATGAAGTGGCAGAGTTTTCCCAGCACAAATGCAATCCTTAAATGCACAAATTCCGTCTGGGAAGACCCAGTGGGCCATAGGGCTTGGACACTGGTGTGACCACTCTTGGCAAGACTGTGCTGGCACAGTTTTAAGGGCTGTGATTTACTCCCTGTGTGCAGTTCCAGTAAAGTGTATGGAATGAGCCAGCCTTTGCCTCTTGCAGCAGAGCTCAGATGGGAGAGGAGGCATTCACAGAACTGATTTTTCTCCTGTAGACTCACTGCTAATTGTGCTTTTAGCCTCTGCTGCTTTGGCTGTCAGAGCCTGGGGAGAATGGCCTGGTGGTAGGACTGAAGAAAATATGTTCTCTGTACTTTGCTGGGAGGAGGTCCCTGAGCCGGTTCCCAGCAGTGATTTGGATAAACATGGTGCTGGTGTGTTGTGCTCAACAGGATCCCAAAGCACGTGAAGGCACAGCAGTGCCAGCATCACTGGTGCCTTGCAGTGCAATAGGTCCCAGTCACATTCCCAAAGCCTTTGCTATCCACATAAACCAGACCTGTTGTTCCTCACCCACCCTGGGTCAGTATGGACTTTGTAATGTGTCTGAAAAACCCACTCTTTTATCCCTTTTGGTCAGGTGAGAGGATCCTGGGCTATGCAGAGGAGCCTTGCTACCTGTGGTTTGTCATGGAGTTCTGCGAAGGGGGAGACCTCAACCAGTACGTGCTGTCCCGAAGGCCCGACCCAGCCACCAACAAGAGCTTCATGCTGCAGCTGACCAGTGCCATTGCCTTCCTGCACAAGAACCACATTGTCCACCGGGACCTGAAGCCTGACAACATCCTGATAACTGAGAAATCTGGCACCCCTGTGCTCAAGGTGGCCGACTTTGGGCTGAGCAAGGTCTGCGCTGGCCTGACTGCTCGGGGCAAGGAGGGTGGGCACGAAAACAAAAACGTGAATGTGAACAAGTACTGGCTGTCCTCAGCCTGTGGCTCTGATTTCTACATGGCACCCGAGGTCTGGGAGGGACACTACACTGCCAAGGCTGACATCTTTGCCCTCGGCATCATCATCTGGGCCATGATTGAGAGGATCACTTTCATTGATGCCGAGACCAAGAAGGAGCTGCTGGGGACTTACATCAAGCAGGGGACTGAGATCGTGCCCGTTGGGGAAGCGCTGCTAGAAAACCCAAAGATGGAGCTGCACATCCCTCAGAAACGCAGGACTTCCATGTCTGAGGGGATCAAGCAGCTCTTGAAAGACATGTTGGCTGCTAACCCGCAGGATCGACCTGATGCCTTTGAGCTTGAAACCAGAATGGACCAGGTTACATGTGCTGCTTAAATTCAGGGCAGGGCACTGCTGTGCTTTGCAGCTGGGTAAGTGATTCGCACTTTTTGTCTTATTTCTGTTGGCTGTACTGGCCCAATAGTGCACTTTGTAGTGACACAAAGGAGTCTTTCATGTTTCTAGAGCTATTTCTATAGTGACTCATCAGAGCACTGCTTCTGAGATTATTTTCATCTATTCTACTGCAAAAATAAAGCAGAGGTGAGAAATAGAATTAGCAGCTGCACATCCTGTCACCGCCCGAGGGCCCAGTGGAGCTGGAAGGGCTGGGCAGGAGCCCTGCTCCTCAGAGGTCCTGGCTAGTGGCTGAGACAGGCTGGGGCACAGCAGAGAGAGACCTGCAAGCACTTGCTATAAGCTTTAGGGACATCTGTCTCTCTCAGGGGCAGGGAGGGATCTGCCAGTTCTGCCTCCTGCTGTGTGATATAATTTCCACGGTCTGTGCTGGGAGCAGCTCCCTGTCTAGCACCATCCCCCTCCCCTGTGACACTTGGAAAGGACACCTCAGGGCTCAGCTGGCTTAGTGAGCAGGCACCAAGTGGCACATCTGTCTTGGCACAAAACTCTTTGCTTTCACCTACAAGGCACGTGGGTCCATCTTGTGGCTCTGTTTCATTTCCCTATTAAAGGCAGGACTTCCCTTTGGTGTGAATGTCAGTGGCCCAAATCCAGGAGATGCTTTGGTCTCCAGCATCTGTGTTTGTAGACCTGTGTCTACTCAGGAAGGAAGCTTAAAAACAGCTCTGCTTAGACTGAGCTCAGCTCTGTCCAAGCAGAGTCCCCTCTCTTCTCCCCCCCTGCTAAACAGTCTCAAGCTCTGAGGTCCTGATCCTGAGGCCTGGGTGGTCACACATGGTCTGGAAGGACCCCCAGGGTGTGGGGTAGCTGGTGGTGTCACTAACCAGTGACACGGAAGGACTGGGAGGTGTTGCCTACACAGCAAAGCTGTCTGTAAACAGGAGCTGTTACTAGGGATTCTCCCAGCCAAGCATTTCAATGAAACTGAAGATTACCAGGGGTGAGGCTGACGTCTTTCCAGCCCACATCCTTTCTCAGCCTCCTGCAGAGCTGCCTGCCCATCACTGGTCCCAGGAGATCTCTGACAGCCTGCCTGTGTCAGGTGGTGGCATCACAGCTTGGGCCCCAGCCCTCACCTCGCCCTGAAACCACACAGAGCCAGCTGGACTGGAGCTGACCATGGATGTAAGAGGGCAGAGAGGGAGGAAACCATTTCCCTGGCCACCTGATGGCTGTGTGCCTGGCCAACTCTGAGAGCAAGCCCCCAGCAGCAGGTGGTGGGGAAGGTGGTGGCATTTCGGCTGGTTTTGCTAAAACCCCTCATTGCTGCCACCTGAGGGTTCCTGAGCTTATGGAAAAGGATGTGGTACCTGACTCCCCCTCTCTCTGTGTGCCCAGGTACACTCTGTGCTGTACGTAGAAAAATAGGGATATGGAAATGAAAAGAGCTATTGGGTTGGTCTTGTTCTTCTCTGTTGGTTTGTCCAAACTGGTCCACAGACCATCCCCTCTGCACTCTTCCAGGCACAAAATATTTAACACCCATCTCAAGTGTGAATAGCTGATTCGAGCACTGCTGCCTGGGGCTGGATACTGGTCCCAGTGCAAGTGCGGGCTGGGATTAGGGTGGGGGTGTGAATCTGCGGAAATATGAGCCCTTAAGATGGGTGTGCTCCAGCCCCGGGGAAGAGCAGACACCCGGCCTTGTGCCCCGGGGCGAGGTGCAGGGCTGGTGGGGATGTGGGAGCAGCTCTGCTGCACGTGGAGGGTCAGGCCGGGCTCTGCCATCTGCGCTGGCTCTGTGCTGACACGATGCTGCTGCGTTATGCAACCAGCCCCTGCCCTCGGGGGAAAATTCATCCTGCGCAGATCTGCGGAATAGTACATGAAGGGATAACAAACACCGAGGGGACAGTCCTACCCCACGGCTGTTTGCTCAAACCCAGCTGCCTCCTGCAGCCCCCCCCACCCCACTCCATCCGTGAGTCTGCACCGATCGCTCCATCGTGACACAGCTGCAGTAGCCAGGGATGCTCTTACATAACCCAACCTGCCACATGGAGCGTGATCGCTTGGCCCAGATAGAGCCCAGCGCCAGCCATATGTTCCCTGCAAACCCAGAGTATTCCTCTGCCTCACTCGTGGGACAGCCAGAATATTTGGTGGGTTTTGCGGTGTAGTTGTGCATTCACATCAGCCTTCTTCTGGATGCTATTAAATGCAAATCTTAAATTGGAAACCTGCTTGAGAAGCTTAAAATGGGATTTAGAGCAAGGCCTGAATTCTGCTCTCAGGTAATTTTAGTTGACCGAGAAACTCATGTAACCTCTTCCAACTTATTTGTGGCACTGGTGTGTAGCTTTGCTATGCTGGGTCATGCAGCGGATTCTTCCCCAGGACAGTTCAGACCTGCTCAGCCTTGGGTTCATGTCATAACCTGGAAAACTGTAACCCTCCCTGACCCAGGGAATCGGATTTTTGCTTATTCTTTGCTATGCCACTGACCTCTTCAGATTTCGCTTCATGTCTCAGCAGCTTCGCCTTTAGTTCTGCCACGGATGCTGCACGCACCTGACAGCTTCATGCTCTGTTACTCTCCCAAAATGCAGATAGGAAATGTCAGTTCTCAGACAGGAAAGTGTTTTTGGCTTGGTTTACGCTGGACACTGAGGTGGAGATGACTCATTATCTCCTTGTGCTTCCCACTGTTGGTGGCCCTGGGGCAATAGTTCTAGCAGAGGTAGGCAGCATTTCCCTGGGAAAAACGAAGGTATTCTCTTTTTAATTTGAACGCTGCTTCCCTACCTTCTCCAAATGTTTACATAAAGCCAAGTTTATCTACAACTCCCTAGAGTTGTTGGCAAAAACTGCCTTTTGGGCAAAGAGGACAAAAGCCTTTCTAGTACAATTAGGGAGTGGCTGGGTTGTGCTGGGTATTTGCTGATGGGTCTCTTTGACTGTGTGATAGCCCAGCACTAACTGCACTGCACACTGGGGAGTATTTCACCCCTCCTTCCCAGTACTGGAAAGCTAGGACAACTCTCCTTTCCTGCAGTGTGAACATCTTTCTTTCTATGTCACCTTTGTAGTTGCCTTCCAGATTCCCTGGGGCTTGTGAGGGGCCTCCCTGAGATGCTGCTCCAGTGGGATCCTCTGATGGGGTGGGTTTGTGCAACCCCTTAGACAAGTTGCAGAGGCACAAGGGTACAGTGGCAGTTTCACCTTTTGCTGCTTACTGCAGTGACACAGGGGCCTTGGCCACAGAAACACAAGGGGGGTGAGTACAGCATCACCCACCACTGACAATTATGTGTTTAAGAAACTTTGTAGTTTTGATTCACACAGGACATCAAACCACAATGGTTGTGATCAGTGTAGAAGGCAGCTTGTTCTGGTAGATTGTATTCAATGATATTTTCACTGTGCATAAAACAGTTGGTCTGATTTTGGGTGGATGCTAAGATGAATGGCAAGAATCTGTGCAGGCTGCAGCATCTCAGGGGCTGTCATGAGCAGGAAGGTGTTCAATAGCTGTGGCCAGCCTGGTTCTCTCCAGCACTCCTCTGTCACTGGGTTTGATTATTCCAGTTTCAGCTGAAAGTGGCTGTTTGCATTTGCATTGTTCTGCTCTTTGCATTTCCAACGTGCACCAGGAACTGATGCTGAGCAAGCTCATCTGCTCACCCTGCATGATGGTGTCTGTCCTGGCCAGAGCTCTCTGGTGCTGTGCCCAGCCACTCCCAGCACTGCTGATAAACTGCTGCCCTGTGGAATTTTGGAGCTGGAGGACAGACAGGGATCAGGGACGCAGCAGCAGCTCTGAGAGCTGTCAGTGAACATGGGCTGCTGCATCATGTTAGATCTTGTCTGTTAGTATCACTCAGCTCAAGTTTTACTCACTGGCCAGTTAAAGGACAGCAATTTCATTCCTAAAACAATGTTGGTTTTGACTTTGGACTGTTTTTTGTGTGGTTTGTGGATCTTGGCATGGACAAAAGCCACAGGACAGTAAAAGCAGTGTCAGTTCCTCTTCTCAGCCGTAACAGTGAATGCAGCATGACAGGGGCCACCCCACAGAGTGGTGATACCCTTCTGGGCAGTGTTGATTCTACCTGGGGTGAAATGAGGCCCTGAGGGTGACCTGGACCATGTCACTTCTGGCCAATTGTGTTAGTGTTTGCTCACTGTCACCCCTGCTTTGCCTTCTGGGGGAGGTCACTGCGGTTGGATTTAAGGATTCACCCAAGGAATGCATCACAAGTATAGGTACAGAGCACGAGGAAAGGCTCAGGAGATAAATCAGGCACTCAGCCCCCTTCCCTCGCACTCTGTGTTCCCACACAGGGGCAGATGACATGGTTAACACGAGGAGGTGATGGGTTATCTCTCCCTCCTCTGCACTGAGTCCTCTCTGCCCTGCAGACCCCTCTGTGTGACCCCCACATTGGTGTCATCTTGCGTGCTGGGTGAGGGCTCCACGGGCTGCTGGTTCACATCCTGCTGATGCCGAATGAACGTTCGAGCTGATTAAAACTATAAGTGGCATCAGTGGAGGGATTAAAAGCTCCTGAACAAGCCTCTGCAACAATGTGCGTCAGTGGGGTGAGCTCTCCTGTCTCAGAGCAGTGAGCTCAGGGCTGCTCAAGCAAGCGCCTTCCCTGAAAATGCTCCTACTCCAGGGAAGCACAAACAGAAACACTGCCCTACTTGCTAATGAAGCTGCACAATAGGAGAAATCTTCCAGGAGAATCCCTCTGTGTTTGCCCTGACCCAATGTCTGTGTGCCTCTTGCCTCCTCAAACAGAAAGGCTTTATTCCAATGGCAGCCTGCAAAAGTGGCATCCCTTGGTTAACCTCTCCTGAAAAGGAGTGTGCCCAGGACCCTGCCTTCTGCTCTGAGCAGCCTCGTCCTTTAGAAATGTGTTCCTCAGGCAGGGATTTCTTTAATGAGATTTCCTAGGACTAAGGGATTGGAGTAATTTGCTGGGCAGATGCATTTTTTCTGCAGCAGGTCTTTCCCACTGCTCCCTTGGTGTCTCTACAGAGCCCCTCGCCCATCCCTGGTGGAGTGGGACCTGCCCCTGCTGAATGGGGGAACTAAATCCACCCCCCACATTTTTTTTTCCATGTCACTGTCTGAGTTTAGAGCTCATAGACCACCCCTGCTGCTTCCCACCACAGCTGCTGCCCTTGGCTCTGCTGGTGCCTCCTTGAGTTTGGGACATCCTGAAGGATGTATTTTCAGTACAGAAGTGACATCACGTGTACATGTGCTGTTCTTCTGCTGTCCACAGGGAATCTTCTGGGTTGCACACAAATTGTGTGGAAAACACTGGTAGCTTATGTGCAGAGTTGAGCATTCCCATGTCCCTGAGCTTGGAGGATGGGCGGGTGTCAGGGCTGTGGATGAATGGGTGCAGCACCCTTGCTGCTACAGGGACCATGGAGGTTGTTGTGTGTTGAGACTTTGGCCTAAGCAGGGATTGATGCAGCAAATACCTGCCTGTTCTAAAATCCCTGGCACTGAGCATCCTTGTGGGCTGAGCTGTGAACCTATCCTGCTCTGCTTCCAGTTGCACCAACCTGGATTTTACCCACCTTTTGCAGAGCTGCTCGCGGTGTCTGAGCTGCTGCTGATGTAGGGGATGAGCAGTGCAGGGCAGCTCCAGGGTTGCAGCTTGTTCCACCTTTCCTGATAGAGAACAGGGAGCTGTCACTCACAGACACATCACATGGACTCTCAAGGCCAGGCTCTGCCGTGGGAACACTTGTCCTTGTTCCAGCAGGACTGTCACTGCGGGGAGCTGTGTGGGATGGGGCTGTGTTGTGGGGAGGTGCTCAGCCCCAGCCAGCCTGTCCCAGCTCAGCTCCCGCCTGGGGCAGCTGCATACATGCTGTCCTTGGCAATGTGCTCTATGCACTGCTGTCTGAGTCCCTCTGGGGAAAAAACTGACTCTAAACTGAGCCCAGTTCCTATCTGGATCGATAGCAAAAGCACTGGGCAGTAGAGAGATGTGGCAGCACTCGTTTTGGACTAACTGGGATCAGTGGGCAGGTGGCAGGAGTGGTGTCCTACACCCCTTCCATCCAGCAGCCAATGCCTGGAGTCATAATGTAGTAACTGGGGCAAACCACTGACAAACCTGACCTCTTTCTCCTCTCTTGTTTTCTCTTGCAGATTTATTTACCAGGGACCCATAATCTCCATTATTTACGTGCAACAAGGAAGTCAAAGATAAGGGAAGATGATGATACAGAAGATCCCTGGTCTGCAGGATCTCTGGCAATGTGAAATCTTTGGGTGTTACTTTTTTGTGTTGGGAAGGGGTGTTGTGGGGGTGTGGGAGGGGGCTGGAGGGGCCTGTGGAAGAACACAAGCTGGCAGCTGTCACATTCATGAGACTTTGAAACAAGATCCAGAGAGCAGAGCTGCCCGTGCCCAGCCCTCCCCATGTCTCCTGTGCTGCCGTTTGATTTAGTAGATGTTTCTAGGGATGTGGTTCCATAAGGAAGTGGGAATCAGCAGCCTGATGGTGAGGTGTGCTGCCAGGCACCAGCTCCGAGTCCAGCTGGGCACAGTTTTGGGTTCAAAGCTTTTGATTTTGCCTAGGGAAAATGGGAGCTGAGTGCTGGCTAGGTTTGCCTCGGGAGTGCAGTGCTTTAGGAAAAACGAGTCTCTTGGACCACATGTTGCAAGCAGCTAAATAACCTCATAGCCAGGCAGCCCCTGAGTAGGTGGTGCTGCCCAGGCTATGAGCAGCTGACATTAGGATAGAGTAGGATAAACAAGCTGGAAAGCCATTTGGCAAAGCAGGTCTTCCCAAGCTGGATTTCACTATCATCTTTGTTACTGTTTTTCTATACAGAGGGAACTGGGGAGCTGCTGAGTACAATTTTCAGGTTGACATCATCTGAGTACAAGAGAAACAGAAAGCAGTCCACTTCTCTGATCCATTTAATGCCAAACTTCAGTCGATAGGAACAATGCTGGGGAGAGAAGGAGGTTTGGCCTTAATGGCTCATGGGCTGGATTCTATCCTCCCACAGGACACTTTTCCCTGCTAGCTAATGATCTCCAGGAAGCAAAAGGCAATGCTGCTGTTCAGGGTGGGTTACAGTACAGCACAGCTCAGGTCAGGAGATTGGAACCTCAGGCTGAGCAGTTTGTACTCTATTTCCTTGCCTGTATTTGAAGCAAAACTCCTATTCTGGGGCTGCCCTGTGTTGATGATCTTTAGACTTTGCTCACTGTAAATGCAATGTAAAGCACCACCTCTTCTCCACCCTGCAGCTTCTGAACCACCTAAGATGTTTCTTAGCAGGTGAAATCACCCAGCAGTGGTTTGGGAAGTGGGCTGGTCTGACCCAGCATCACTCCTGAGCTGCTGGGGTGCTCAGTCTGGAGCTGGCCATGGCCATGGGCAGGAGAGGGTCCCCCTGGCCCCCTCATCCCTGGCTGTGGGAACTGGTCCTTGCCTGCACTTTCCTCTGCCATCACTGGAAGGTTCCTAACTGGCAGCACCTCCATGTATCTCCTCAGTGTACTTTGCTGACCTCACAGGAAGGAACGGAAATCGAGGAAATTCAGGTGGGCTAAGGCAGAGCAGGGAAAGGATGGAGGGGCTTCTTTCTTCTCTTCCGTCTTTTCCAGGACATAAAGCTAAAGCTGTGGCTGCAGGAAGGCCTGGTCCCTCTTAGGAGGACTAGAAGTCTCCAGACTGGCTGTCTGTGACTTGTGAAGGTTTGGACAGCACAAACGCAGCACCAAGCCCTTGTTCTCACACTGCTCTTGTGTTTGTCCCTAGGGATGCTTCTGTGTACTGCAGCTGGGTGGGATTCCTGCAGCTTCCTGTGCTGCATCCCACGGGAAGGGGAGAGTGAACCCTTTATCTCACAAGTGCAGTGTTAGTGCCCTGATCACTGGACCATCCTTCCTCCACCTGGCAGAGCCTTTGCTCCTGACTGTTACAGCTGTTCTAACTGAACCCTGGCCTGAACAGGTGCAGTAAGAGGGCTTTGTCCTCCAAGCCTTGGCTTTCCCTGCTGGAATGGCATCTCAGCAGGCATAACTTGGCAGCTGAAGGGAGCTTCCTAGCAGGAGGAATACCAAGTCTGAAAGGCAGGAGGTGAAGCTGGAAGGCAGTGAGTGGGTTGCCTTGTTCCTCTCAGGACAGGAGTGAGTCCAGCAGGCCCTGGGAGGGCCAGCCCTCTTGGTCCACTGCTGTTTCAGGCCATCTTCAAACCACACGTCTCCACCTCAGCTTTTGCATTGCAGATGTGTTTTTCAACAGCTTGATGTTAGTGAGCTAGACCGTAGTGCCTTACTTAGGATTTAGCAAACACTTCCAAGGAGGAGTCCTAGGGCTGCTAGCCTTTGGCCAATGTGGATGTTTCCCTGATTAGTTTGTCCTTTTAAGAGCATTTCTCTCTGATATTGCTGCTGTGTTCAACTCCCCAGACTATACAGGAACCTGCTTTGTGTTTACAGCTCCCCACATCTCTCCTCCAGTTACTTTGGCCCAGACCAGCACTCCCTCTAGAACAATGTGGGAACGGGGAACAGCTCAAACCTGCATATGCTGTGGGATGGAGAATGTTCAGCCTTCTCTTCCCAGGTGGGTCTATCCGGCCTCACCTGCCCAGCTCCTGCAGGCCACTCTGCTGTGGATGTTTGGCACTAGGATGTGTCACTGGGAAAATCCAAACTTAAGAAAGCAACACAGAGTCTGTGGCCCTTTTCCCAGCCCAGGGCCAGGCTGTCTCTGTCTCTTCCTGGCTGCAGTGAAGCTGAGCATGCAGGTGCTGGGGGTAGCTGGTTGGTGTGGGGGGAGCCAAGCCCCCCTTGCAGAACTCTCCAGGCTCGTGCGGCCCCAGATGGTGCCCACGCCAGGGGAGTGATTGTATGAAACTGTTTACTTCTGATTTTGCTGTTTACAAAAGGGATGTGGGGTGGGTGGGGGGAACAAGCCAAGCCTCAGGAGGATTGAGAAATGTGTTATCTGCACCAGCCTGCAGCAAGGCTGACACCACTGGCATCATGCAGGTGTCATGGGGATCTCCCAGCCAGCTTTTGGTCCATGGGGAGGAAAGCAGAGGTGGCTCTAGTCTAGAGGGGTTAGATTAGCTCCCCTATATCCCCTTACTGCTGTGTTTGAGGTTCAGCAGTGCTAGTGACAGATAAGAGTTACCCCTGTGGTCTTCCTTTACTCCTCAGGACCCAGCTCCTTCACATATCACGGGCTCCCAGAGCCTTTCTGGAGCAATAAGATGTAAAACAAGCATTACCATCGTTGTGGAAATCCTCCGTTGTGTGCGGTGTCTGTCTCCTCCGTATGCAGTACGAGTCTGGGTTTAAGCCTGCCAAGTGTCACGGGGCAGCTGCTTCAGGGCACAAGCTGGGATTCGTTTCCCTGGGCTTTCTGCAGGTCAGGAGAACAGGGAAACACGCTGCTGCTTTCCTTCCTTACCCAGGCCTGTGCTGCTCAAGCCTCACACTACAGCTGCCCAGGGCAAGGGTGCTCCTGGTCCCTTTTTTGGCAGTGCTGGCATGGGATGGGTGTGCGGAGCTCAGCGCTGTGCTCTGCTCCTCACAGCCCCCAGCCCATCAGCCAGGGCAGCACTGGGAAAGCAGAGTCCCCATTTCCTTGGCACCAAGATTCAGCCAATGCTTGTGCCACTGGTGTGGGAAGAGTTGTGCCAGTGGCTCCTGTGCTCCTCAGCTGGTTACAGGCACATCCCAGCGGGTGGGCCCTTCATGTCCAGAAGCATTTCACACTTCAGGGCAGGGTGTCTGGGGTGGTGGGCGTAGCTAGAAGGGAAGTGCAGGGAGCTGCTCTCTTCCAGCTGTGATCTGCCAGATCATTTCTCTGCAGCCTGCCCAAATGCTTTTAGTCCTGAGGGTGTGTCTAGGCTGCTGAAAGAGCTCACGGGGGCCACACAGGAGTGCCTGGTGTCCCCATCCTGGCGCCTGCTCCCTTCACAGCAGCTGCCCAACCCAGCATGAGCCTTCAGCTCACTCACCCAGCAGGAAACAGCAGCTTTGCAGGGTGAGCTGCTTCACTACCACACCACCGGGGGTGCTGGGTGAGCCCCAGGACAGGGGCACTCTGCCCCAGCCCTGCTGAGGGCTCCCCCCACTCCTCACAGCTCCTGTGATGAGCTAGCAAGAGCAGAAGGCTTAAACCCAGACTCTAAACTAAAGATAATATTAGTAAATTAATCTGTATTTTTCTTTTTTTTTTCTTTTTTGCACAGAAGCTGGTAATCTAGGACCTATGTGTGAACAACTTTATATAAATATTTTTTGTACTTGATTTACTTGGGTTGGTATGAAACATTCTATTTAAGTTCTTTGAACACTGTGGATCCCCTGATGTGTATGAATGGCAGAGGCTTTGTAAATTAAGGGACGTTTGTGTGAATAAAGCTATTTGATGGGGTTGAAAAGCCACACACAACTTGAAACGTGAGCTCTGTGTGTGTTTGTCCTTGGCTATGCTGGCAGCAGTGGGCAGACCAAGGCCCTAAAGCAGCTCTGTCTCCATCCTGGAGGGCAGGTCCAGCTAAGCCTGAGCTAGAACTGAGCTAGCTGCACTGACCTCGGGGCTTAGGGCACTAAACAAAGGCACCGTGGCCAGTGCCAACCAGAACGTGGCTCCTGGCATGTGGCACTTGTGGCCTTTTATCCTTGCCCTGGATTAGGATTAGCCCCGTTCTTGATGCAGACACCAAGTAGGACACTGTCATTAGCAGGACAGGCAAGCTCGGCCTCTGCCTGCACAGAAGCACCTCCCCATCCTGCTGCCTCTTCCCCCGGTCCTGCCCCTTCCTCCCCATCTGGCCACATCCCTGGCAAGCCCACGGTTTGGGAGAAAGGACGAAAGCCCCACACCCAGCTGGCTGCGCACTCGTGGTGGCTGCAAACCCCACAAGGAAAAGCCCAGCAGAACTGCTACTTTAGTAGCCACACTTTCTCCCTTTGCACAGATCCTCTGCCCCAAATCCCAGATGCCCAAGCTGGTCACAGCAGCTGGGACTCTCCAGTGCCACAACTGCCATCCACGATGGGAAAAGCACTGCGAGGCTGAGCCGCATCCTGCAGCCACGAGAAGTTTTCCTGTGGGTGATGTCCACAGGTCTCCAGCAGCCTGGGGCCGGCGTGGGCCACAGGCTGTCCCGGCAGCCGGGGCCGCAGCCTCGCACGACCCGCGGCAGCCGCCGCGCCCGCGCTGGGACGTGCTGGGCAGCCGGCCCTCCCCTCCCACTCCCCCTGCGGCAGCCCCAGCGCCGCCGGCCCCGCGGCCGTGGGCTCCCCCCGCACGGCCGTCAGCATTGTGCTCCGTAATCGCTGCCGACAGGCACCGATAATGGATGTTTTCAGCCCAGTGGGGCCGCAGGGAGGCTGGTCGACCACAGCCGGAGCGATGCCGAGGGGCCAGAGCAGCCCCGCTCACCGGCTGGCAAGGGGGGGACCCAAGCTGTGTTTCCTCCCCCTTCCTGATGGGTTATCTCGGTATTGACTGCACAGCACCCACTGTGAGGGGCAGTCCGGGGTGCTCAAACATCCCCCCCAGTCCTGCCCGGAGCATCCTGCCTGCAGGCAGGGAAGGGGCTGCACTGGCTCCAGTCACACTGGCCTCCGTGCAGGACAAGCCCCGAGGCTGTCCCTGTCCTGGTGACAAGCGCAGCTGCAGAG
Source organism: Corvus moneduloides (assembly GCF_009650955.1). NCBI lineage: Eukaryota > Metazoa > Chordata > Aves > Passeriformes > Corvidae > Corvus > Corvus moneduloides. Next base: position 8,031,503 of record NC_045492.1, read on the forward strand.
ACCTGCTGTGCTACACTGCTGTCCCCCACCAAATGCAGTCACCGCAACATCTCTGTCACAAATGCTGCGGCACCTCCAAGAACGCTTCTGCTCTTGTGACTTGCCCCTGGTTTAAGCTACACCAGTGACAAGGATCATGTGGCCTCCAGGCTCATGGCATCTCGCTCTCCTCTGTGAGCTGGCCCCCAGCTCAGCCCTTGCAAATGGGGTGAAATAGAACCCCAGCAGAAGCTTGGGTTTGGAGCCCAGCTCACCTCTCACGTGTGCTGCAGGTGAGGAGCCGGTAAGGGCAGGTGACCGTACGGCACAGCCGAAAAGCACCATTAATGAGAGACGTTGATGTCAATCACCAGGAGAGATGTTTCACTCTGGATTTGCTCTCTGGAGACCTGCTATTTCGCATGCAAAGAGGTTTGCTGAACTCCACAAAGGTGCTTCAAGCACTTGACAGCTGACAGAATACCCTAGCAGCCACCGCCTGCCCTGAGCTCCTTGGGGACCAGGAGTGGGGCACGTGCTGGGGCAGAACTGCACGTGGTGAAGGCGATGGGCTCGCAGCAGGGCCAGGGTGGGAAAGGCAAGGACAGCCCTCGCAGCCACCATGGCCATGAGGCCAGTCACAGTCCTGAGTGCCGGCACCAACCTCACCTGGAGGGATTAAACCTCAGAGCAGGGCTGAGGTGCTGCAGCCATGGCTTTGCTCTCCCTCTCTCTGCTTGCAAACAGAAACATTTTCAAGGCCCTCCTCTCCACAGAGGCTGCATTTTACAGCTAAAGCACTAAGTCATTCATCACAAAACATAAGTCCGTATTTCTTTTAAGATCTCTTGAGCTCCTCAAGCAGCAGCCACTTCAGCAGCCCTCGCTGGGCCAGAGAGACACCAGCTGCTGCTTGAGCTGGTGGGAGGAGGGCAAGGTCCATTTCATCGGCACAGGACATTCATTTGCCTCATCCCCACATTGATGAATTGCTCCACTTGCCTGTGTCAGGCTCCAGCACAGCAGAGGATGAACAGCTAAAGCTGCACTAAGCCCACACACTCCATTGAGCAGGGAGATGACTCAGACAAGGCTCTCAGTGCGGGTGGAGGTGACAATGAACACAAGGGACAAAAGCCAAGCGAGCAGGGACTCTGCTCTCCCCACTGACCCACTGTGAGGTAGAAGCCTGGACACTCCTCACCTTCTGTTCCCCTGTTCAATGGCAGGACAGTCATGGGGGTCCTGAGACAGCCCAGCCCCAGTGCTCTACCATGCGGCACACAAGGCCCTGGATGGCACCAGGCTTAAATACCTTTCATCCCATTGCACACAATATCCCAGCAGCTCACACAGGAGCAGTGCAGCCCCCAGTGTGTGTGGAATGGCCATGGCCCCTCACTCCCCCTTCTGCAGAACCCAGGCAGCCCTGCCCAGGGGACCCAGCGGATGAAGCAGGGGGAGCAGCATCGCCCAAACCACCTCCTGATTCCACACAAGGCTTCAGAAAATGTAATTTTTGCCTGCAATCTGTCTCAAATGCATTGTGCAGTCTGCTCGCCCCACGCACACCCCACCTGCCTCTCCCTGTAAGTAGGGACTGCACGTGGCAGCAGCAGCAGCTTCACCCAGAGCCACTTCGGGTCAGTCTCAGTTCTGTGAACAAAAGCTGCTTCCCCAGCTCGTTTCCTGACAGAGCTGATGGCCTGTGCCCCTCTGGGGACCCAGCACTTGCTGGGAGGCAGCAAGGGAGGGAATTAAGAACTATTTCCTCTGCCAGAGACAAGATCTCTAAACAAGCTTCTCAGCCAAGAACTTTAATTTTTTTATTTTATTTTACAGGTTTTGCAAGGGAATCTTCTCCAGAATTGCATCCGCCTCCAACCCCACTTAGAGCTGCCAAAGCCTGCACTTCCCCCAGGACCAGCCTGCAAGCGGCAGAGATGGATGGGATGACACTGACATGACTTCACTCTTCTGTCCTGCTGCCGGAGCTGGGGGCTGTCAGGACCCCCCGAGGACCCCCCTGCTCTGGCCCTGTGCTGCAGCCCCACCAGCCCCCCTGGATCAACCCCCTAGACCACAGCCATGGGGTGCCACAGCCCCTGCCCCAGCATCGGGGCTGGATGAAGCTGTGGGGAGAGCACCCTGTGAGCAGCAGCAAAGCCCAGCACGACTCCAAGCACTGACTCCACTCCCTCCACACAGATCCAGCCTCACAGTCACTCCTGTTTAACCCAGGAAGGGCCAGTGCTGTGGTAGTGTCAAAGATGCTCGTGCCCCTCCGAAAAGCTTTCTAGGAATCAGTGAGGACACTAAACTGGCTGTGCAGGGTTCACCACCCCTTCTCCACAAACCCAAGCAGGTCATTATCTCTCCGTGAGCCTCAATCCCTCCTTGTGGCACAGACACAGTCCTGGCCCTGTGTCTGGGAAACACAGACAAATGTTCCCCAAACCACTGTAGCCTGCAAGAAATAAAAGCCCCTGCCTTGCTCCTACCCTGGAGGTTTGCAGCCCCCCTTGCTTGTAGGCTGTTGTGGGACCAAACGCTTCGGGCTGATTTATCCATGGGAGATGGAAGCCCAGACAGATGGGAGGGAGTGCAAGCCCAGTCGGGCGATAAATCACAGCAGGGCAACTCTGCCGGCTCTGCTCTGTGGCTGTGCCGGTCAACACATTTCCCAGGGGGATCGATGCTCGAGCCTTGAGCTGTGTCCATGTCCCCTTCCCTGGAGAGGGCAGACATCCCGCTCCCCAGGCGTGCTGCACCCCGGCATTATCCCGGCTGTGCTCCCCGCCAGGCACAGCCCCGAGCAGGGACCGACCCCAGGTGATGACCAGGGGACAAAGCTGCAGGCTCAGCAAGTTTCCCACTTCCCGTCTTTGCTCTCGCACTTCCAAGGAAACGTGACACCCTTGGGAAGTGTCCTGGACAAACGGGGAAACACAGTCGCTGCTGGGATGAGCCTGTCAGTGTCTCGTGGGATCTGGGACAGGGCAACCTGCCTTGAACTTACGCTCAAGGACGTCTGTCTTGCAAAGCTCAGCACAGCACAAGGAGATCCGAACGGGCTTTTGATGAGCTTCCAGCAAGATAAAGGAGCTTCCCTGACCCCGCTCCATCTCCCTGAGCGAGATCATCAATAAACCAGCTCTGCTGCAGCCTGCGGCTCAGACGGGCTCTCGACTCTCATGTCCACACATGTCGGGTGCTTAAATTAATGTCACCTCTGGAGAAAGGAGGGGGTGTCCGCCCCAGGAGTCCTCTTTGGTGCCAAGACTTGTCCAGGCTGCCCATCCATCAGCAGGGGAGGAAAGAAGAGCCTAGCAGGCAACTGCTCCTGAGGAAATACGAGGCTGTCAGCCCTGCGTGGAGCAGAGTGCGAGGCTCAGACCAAAGATTTTTCTCCCAAACCAGCCTCCAAAGCCCCAAATTTATTGACCTGCCCTATGCGAATAGCCACTACAAACTCTGTCAGGTCCAGGCTTTGGGGCTCCCTCCTCGGGTCCCATTAGTGGGTGTAATGAGCTGGAGATAATTGCTGCCTCGGGGACACAATCAACTCTTTCCTGCCCTCGTCCAGCTGGGGCTTTTGTATCCCACAAGAGCAATTCCCTCCCTCCTTCCCCCGGGTTCCTTTAGAAAACTTCCATTCCTCTTCCTTCTCAAAGTGAGCCTCTGAATCAGAGTCTGACGAACACCACGAGTTCACTGATGTGTGGTTGTGATTTAGAGCTGGAATATATTTGGAATGTATAATTTATTTCAGGTATCTGAGGCACCAGTGAAACTTGGAGCAAGCAGTGAGTAAATCAGTCATACCCTTGTGATGACGGGGGCTGCAGCCTTTATGTTGCTCTGAAAATCCTGCTTCCATGCAGCCAGGTGAATATGTTGAAGGGTGGGTACTGTTTGGGGCTGCAGGGACAAATCAGGGACCCCAGAGGAGGTGGTGATGTTGGGAGACTTTAATGACAGTGCTGCCAATGGGTCACAACCTCTCGCAGAAAGGTCAGTGTTGCACAGCCCTCTGTCCTGGGACAGGGATCACCTTGAACCAGGTGCTGCCCAAAGAGCTGCTCCAAACCTGGCACCCACCTCCACCTGCCAGGTACCACCTGGAAGCAGCAGAAGAGGAACCAGGCATAAAGTCCGCCCTCCTCCCTGCCTCTGTGGTGGTTGCCTTTGCAGCAAATCACTTTTTCAGAAATGCAGAAGATGTGAAATATGAAGGCAGAAATTGCCAGCGACTTTTAATTTGGGTTCTGCCATTTCTTCTGTTCCAGCTATTGATTTTCCATAAAGATTAATCCCTGCTCCCAGCCCTCTCTGACAGGCACTATCCGTATGTTTTGCTTTCCCTGAGTCTGGAAATATATGTTTTATTAAGTGTCAGAGCTCACTAATGAGAAGAAGGAGGAAAATCAATTGTCTCCTTATATCTTGATCTCAGACAGGACTAACAAGTTCTTTATTTTGATGCTGTGGACAGGATGGGCAGAGTGACAAACAGAGTGACAGTGGCTGTCAGCTCTGCCACAGAGACAGCTCAGCTGATGAGGGGGCTAAAGGGTTATGTGGTGTTGAATGCTTCAAACACATTTGTATGTGTATTAATTCGAAGAGATTCACAGAGTGCTATAAAATCCTATAGTTGAATTGATCCTGACGCAAAGTGATGGAAAATATTAAAATTTCAGCTGCAGATTCTAATCAGGTTTATTCTCCTATCCCTAAAACCAAGAAAACAGCTTGGCCAGTTGCTCAGGGTAGGGGTGGCCAAAGGGATTCCATGTTTCCATGCTAAAGTTGGGATTCAGGTTAGTATTTATGGCAATAGAGTACAAACAAGCTCAGTGCAAGTCTCTGCACAGCTCCAGCCATAAACCCCGTTTCCAACTTGCACCATGCTGTGCTCATAGAAAGTGCTCAGGTGGAATGAGATGAGCATTAATGTCCCTTCCAGACCAAGCCATCCTGTGATTCTATGATTCCATGATTCCTCCTTGGGCATCTGGCACAGGGCCCAGCTGGAACAGGAGGCAAGGTAAGCTGGACCGCGACAGGGCTCTTCTCATACCCTCAGACCACCAAGGCTGATTGGAAAGGACAGCTCCAGTTCCCAGCACACACAGTCCAAACAACAGTATCGAGACCCATGACACGAGCATTAACCTTCATTTCCCACAGAAACTTTGTGTAATTATCAAATACCGATCTCCAGTGGCCCTCCTTCCCAAAGAAGGCTACCAACCTGCTTTCACTCATACTCGTTATCTCCCTTGTCTGTTAGAGGATCACACCTGACAATTGTATAGTTAATCTCTTGGCAGCTGTGAAATGAAACAGTAAGCTCTGGCTGCCTTGAGAAGATGCATTGATTTCTTAAAATGACAGATCGCCTCCTCCCTTGATGTTCAAGCAGGAGCTCAGGGCTGGCGTTATGGATCCTGCCTGTCATTCAGTTAAAAAAGCTTAGCAGAGATGCTCCAGCTGAGCTCACCAGACAGCATTAAGGCTAAGCCCTGACCCAAAGATTTAATAGCAGAGAGTACGAAGGCACCTTCAGCCCCAGGGACTTGTCCAGTTTGCTGATGAGTTCACCAGTTGTGGTATGGAGCTTGCCACCATGAACCAGACTCTCTTCTCCACAGTAACACAGCTGACTGGGCAGCCAGGTCCCATAGGAAAGCAGAGCAGGAAAACCCCTTCCTCCCCAGAAGGAAGTTTGCTGCACTTAATGGAGCATTTTATATCCTAGTTCAACACAGCTCTTTCATAAGGATTATGTGTTTAACAAAACTCTTGACTGTGAAACAGCCTCAGTGTCACTGTGGAGAGTGAAGTGCTGGTGACTGGCCTCAAATGGACTTTGCAACATTCTCCCCCCAAAAGCAAATAAGCCCCCATTCTCAGCAATGTCATAAAGCCCACCAGGCTTCATCTGATATTTAGATTAAATATTAGGAAGAAATTCTTCCTGTGAGGGTGGTGAGGCCCTGGCACAGATTGCCCAGAGAAGCTGTGGCTGCCCCATCCCTGGCAGAGTTCAAGGCCAGGTTGGTGGGGACTTGGAGCAACCTGGGATAGTGGAAGGTGTCCCTGCCCATGGCAGGGGGTGGAACAAGGTGATCTTCCAGCCCAAGCCATTCTGTGAACCTGTGATTCCACGGTTCCATCATTCTACATTCCATCTTCCCTGGTTCCACCGTTCCACTGTGACCCAGCAGCGGGCACGGAGTGCCATGGCGCTGCCCCGTGTCACTGCCGTGTCACCGCTTTGCAGACACCGCAGACACGTCTCGTTGCACGGGCAGAGCAGCCCTGCTCTCCCCACGACGGCCGGTGCCACCGAGCCGGACGCCTCCGAAGGTACGAGGGACCGGGGCGGGCCGGGAGGGGAAGCGGCTGGGAAGGCGATTACTGGGATTTACTGCCATCGCTACCCACAGCTGGGGCGTGGAACGGGATGAGCTTTAAGGTCTTTCCAACCCAAACGATTCTGTGAATTACGGAGGGGAGGATATGAGCGACTCCGGGGGTTGTCCTGGTTCGGCCGCAGCTCCCCAGGCCTGGCGGTCGCCGTGGCAACGGCCGCGTCCTGCGGGGCCGGGCCGGGCCGGGCCGCGGGTGTATCCGGCCGGGCCGCGCCGGGACCGGAGCACCTGCACACAGCTCCCGGGCCTGAGGAGCGCCTGCACACAGCTCCCGGGGCCTGAGGAGCGCCTGCACACAGCTCCCGGGGCCTGAGGAGCGCCTGCACACAGCTCCCGGGGCCTGAGGAGCGCCTGCACACAGCTCCCGGGCCTGAGGAGCGCCTGCACACAGCTCCCGGGGCCTGAGGAGCGCCTGCACACAGCTCCCGGGCCTGACGAGGTGGGTCGGAGCCCGAGGGGGCAGCCTCTGGGTGCCCCTGTGACTGCTCCAAACCCTGGCCTGGGTGAACACAGAGCCCCCTCTGTGGGTGATGCAGCCCCCTCCGGCTGCAAACAGAGCAGCAGTGCAGGGAATTCAGCCAGCCCTCCCTGGCAGGGAAAAAAAAAAAAGGGGGGGGGGGATGTAAAAACATGGGGAAAAGCAAGGAAAATAAGCACAATGACAGCTCGGTGTGTGGGCAAACACATTGCTTGGCAGAGCCAAATCCCTCCAAGAGTGGGGAATGTCACCTGGCGCGTGTGCTGGTCCTGCTGCTTCACACGCGATGCCTAGAGCTGGTACTGCTTTGGTTTGGGTCGGTTTTTTTTTGTGGAAAGAAAAAAGTGAAAAGGAAATACAGCTTGTTTTTCTTTTAGTTGACAGCTCTCTTGGAAGATAAAGTTGCAAATGAGTGACTTACTATAAACTGTGGTGCAGCTCAGGGCCAGACAGCTGAAAGGTTTACGAATGCTTGGAATTCCTATGAGGAAGTGTTATTAGCTCTGTTATGAATTTAGGGGAAATGAGGCCAAGAAAAATGGCTTTGTCAAGTAGACCTCACCATCTAGCTTCTAGAGGGCATGTAAGAATTAAAATATCCCAGTTAGATCTTAGTTTCAGAATACTGTATTTATTTTGTTTTCAAATCAAGTGTGTCCAGCTTGTGAAAGCCACCTAAATGTCCAGCTGGGTTCTCATTACAGTATCACTAGCAACAGGGACACAGACATTTATTTAGCTAATTGCTGTTTATGGTACATAAGCTGTGTGAGCCACAGGCACTTCAGCTAAAGCACAACAGAGAAACACCTTCCACCTTGGCACAGATGGCACTGCCAGCCAGAGCACATCTTTGCCAGTAAATGAAGTATAAAATCATTCCAGAATGAATGAGTTGGAAAGGACCTTAAAGTTCATCTCATTCCAATGCCCTGCCATGGGCAGGGACACCTTTTACTAGACCAGGTTGCTCCAAGCCCCATCCATCCTGGCCTTGAACACCTCCAGGGATGGGGCAGCCACAGCTTCTCTGGGCAACCTGTGCCAGGGCCTCACCACTCTCACAAGGAAGAATTTCTTCCTAATATCCTATCTAACCCTGCCCTCTGTCAGTTTGAGGCCACTCCCCCTTGTCCCATCACTCCAGGCCGTTGCAAACAGCTATGATTAAGCCAGCAGAAGTGGTGTTGCAAGAACCACTGCCTAAACACCTCCATGGCAATCTGCTACCTGTTTACAGGTGCTCTACATGTGTGTCGTTCTCTTACCATACACTGCAGAAAAGCAAGAAAGCAAGTAGACCTCATGGTCTGAGATGATGCAAACTAAAACCAAAGATAGGGGAAGCAGCACATCACTGAAAACATTGTCAGGTTGTGACTGCCAATCCACTGGTGAAGGTAGAAGTGCAGGGAAAACGCTGTCATTCCTCTTGGAAGCTGTTGTGAGGTGGCACTCGGTGGATCGCATTGTTCTGCCTGCTGCATTCCAGCTCACGTGGGGGCAGAGGGTTAATTTGAATCACCAAGGTGATTATGTAGCTGTAGGAACTGGCTGAGAAGATGGGCCTCAAACCTCAACAGCCTGGCAGATTACAAAGAGAGAAAAATAGACATCTCTAGAGAGGCAGAAGAATGGAAAGAAATTGCTTACAGGAATACAAAGGTAGCTAATTAGAATGAAACAAGATAATAAGATGGGGAGAAATTTTGGCAGAGTGTATCAGAGAATAGTTTCTGTCAGTGAATCTATTAAGCAGAGGTAGAACCTCTCAAGGGTGGGTAGAGGAAGACCAGTTGGAAGACAAAACATTAGAAACCATACGAGTATAGAGGAAAATTCCTCTGGAACTACATCTAGTCTGACAGTTCTTTATAAGCTAAGCTTTAATTAAGAGAGAAGAGTCATAGCCATGATTGTACTCCCTCACAGCTGCTTTTCCTTTGGTTCTTAATGTTATTATTGTTGCTTTCCTACACAGCAGCCAAGCTTTGGAAGCATGGCTAAGGTTTTGCATGAGAATGAAACCAGTTCGGACACCCCAAGACATGCACCCAGAGAAGAACAGGACGACAATGCCAGCATGGAGAAGTACCTGAGAAACAAAAACCTTGTTTTGGATTTCCTGAACTCTGACTTGAACGCCCACCACCTCCAGTACCACTGGAACAAAGTTCATCTTCTGAAGAAGTGTTACTTTTACTTGAAGTTTCAGCCCAGACACGTGTGTGTGAGAGACCAGAACAATATGATGATTTTTGCTGACATCTTGCAGATAGCAAACCCCTGCCAACTCCAGAAGATCAAGAAGGTGGGAAAAAAAACAGACTGAAATCCAACTGGCACTTTTAACTGAGCTGTTGGAACAGCTGGAACGAGGTCGGGAGGAGTTGAGCCGTTACGTACAGATCTGTGACGTGGAAACTTTCCTCTCCCAGTGGGACTTGAATATAAAGAGAGTGCTCAAGCTCTCCATGTTTTTAAATAAGCTCATTGCCTTGGAAGAGCCAAGGAAGCTCCATGTCAAGCACAGTTTGGTGTCACAGATACATCTTGGAGGTGCTCTACACCCTCCCATTAGTTTTTCTCTCTATACGAAGAAGCCGCCGATTTTTGATCGGATAGAGTCATTTGCATGCCAGACCTGGGTCCAGCTCAAGTGGTTCACTGAAAGTCAAGAGTCACACCTTGAACGATGGCAGCTGGAGGTCAAGCTAGTGACAGATAACAGTCAGACAGAACCAGGATACGGCCGGATCCAGGAAGTCATCTCCAACCCGTGTATAATTGACCACCTGCAGCCTGGCAGGTTGTATGAGTTCAAAGTGAGGAGATCCGACACTCACACGCTCGTCTACTCGCAGTGGCATGACTGCATTATATTGAAGACAAAATCTCACCCTGTTGAAGACACCAAGGAAGCCCCCAACCGCAGCCTGATGAGGCGGCTTACAAGACCGGCTCTCTCACTTTAATGGTTTAATGAAAAAGATGAGTAAGAGTAATTAAAAATAAATAGTTTAAACAGTTTGCATAAAATCAAACTCGTTCTGTTTTCAACAGCAATTTTACAGGCGCCTTCCCAAAATCTTTCCAGGTTAGCAGTAACCCATTTGAAATTTCTCACAAAAAATAACACCTTCAGGCAGCATTTGGGACTCAACACTTGTGTCCCACTGCCAGAGGTGACAGGTGGGAGCAGCCAGAACCAGGAAGTCTCGCTGGACACCTCCAAAGCAGAGCACAGGAGAAAGAAGCATCTCCACCATCCAGTGCTTTCCATCCGTGATGGATGCTCAGTGTCAGCTTCTTCCAATGATGTTTTGGGTTTTTATTGTCCTTCCTCCAAAATACCTGAACTGGACTCTAAGCTCTCCAAATCACCCACCCACACTTACGTCCATCACTGGTTTCTCTCACCCTCTACACCCTGTGCCTTATAGGTACCTAAGCATGACTTCACCCCTCTGTAGTGCATGAAAAGATCACTTTAATTTAAAAAAAACAACCAAAACCCAACAATAAATAACCCCCAAGCCTCCCAACAAACAGGGAAGGGTAATACATCAATATGTAGAAAATTATTTTTCTGCCAAAAAACTGCAGTTAATGTTAATTTTCTTTTTTAACATTTGGTTCAGTCCAAACAGAGCTGCCCCCAGACAGATTCTAGTCAAACCATTACATAAACAGACATTTTAGTAATAAAATTTATTATTTAAATAAATCCAAATCATTTTTACAATTATGGCTTAAATATCAAAAAAGGAATGTTGAGGTTCATTCTTACAAACAGTCAAAGCAGATAAAAATATTTGTATCCAAAAGATCATTTGAGGTTTGCTGCAAGTCACAGACATACAAAAGATAAAAACCTGCCACATTTCAAGTTCCTTAATTCACACTTCATGACACTTGACATTTCGTTTCTTTTTTTAAAAAACCCAACAATTTATTGCAGTAAATTGATTGTCCTGCACAGATCTGTCCAAATCCTCAAAAACAGTCCAGCTGGCCTGATGCTGGGCTCACCACTGGCTGCCTGCACAGGTTCCCCTTGTTCAATTAGTGCTCAAACTCTAGCTAGTGCCGAGGAAATTAAGTTAATGCTGTTGGATGAACTGACATTTGTGTCCTGCAGCCATGTGCTTTTGTCTTTTTGAAGAACACAGCCTGTGACTGGACAGATGCCCTGGGCACCACACTGCCAGGGTGTTCCTACTGGGATTATCAAGAGTTTGGTATTTTAAGAATATTGCTCGAACATAAGATTCTTTCAAAAGTAAATTCAAAACTCTGCATGCAAATGAAACCAGGCTAATTTGAACTTTTTTTTTCCTCTATTGATTTCTATGATTCTCTGCATGAACATAAAGACATGAACATGATACTCACCTGTCACTACCATCTACAAAAAGTTTAATTGCACTTTCTGCTATCCCTGACTATTGCATGACCAGCCCTCCAGGAACCTGCTCACACTGCCAGATGCCCAAGGGCCCAGCCTGGCTGTAACTGCTGCTTGGGTGCATTTCTTAATCACCAGTTACAAAATACTTCCTCAGAGGAAAAAAAAAAATCCACATATATTGTCTTGCAACACAGAGGTGACCAAGCAAAGCATTTCAATCTACCTCCATGGAGTAGAAATAAACAGTCTTTTCCCAATGAGGACAAAGGGAGTTGCTTTATGAGGACTCTCTTGGCCAAACCCCTTCCAAGAGCACTGACTAAGCCACTACACTTGGGGTGAGTCTCCTTGTTTGTGTTACATGTATGAAATAAACAGCACAAAACCCAGGGGAGAAACTCTTCACTTACAGGAGTGCCACTGCCTGTGGCGTAAATCAAACCTCTCCTGATGGGAGAGGGTTTTTAAAGTCCTTGCCAGGAGTTAGTTTGAGAGACAAACGGAGACTTTCAGCCTCTTCTGCTGCTAGATAGTTGTTTATTAAGTCTTAGAGAAACAGAGTCACTAGCGTGACCCCGACATAGCACAGAGCAGAGAATGCAGGAGAAAGCCTAATTATCAAGATTTGCACAGCCTTTTAAAGATAATTTAACCAATGGTTACTAAAAACGTGTATTATTTTCACTTTCCTACCAATTATTCAGCAACAGCCAGGAACTGCAGAAATTTTTGTCCAATCATCCCAAATTACTTTTACTGCAGAATATGGAATAGTAGTAGAAGAAGAAGGTTTGGAGAACAACAACAATTCTCCATTTTGATGTTTTTTGCTCTTATCTATTTACTACAGAGAGAAGCCAAAAACCTCTACATTTTCCACCCTGTGACAATCTTACATAGCAGTCTATCACCTAATTCGCACCATTGTTTTTTCTAGTTCTTGTCTGAGGGTTGGTAGGTTTTTCCATGGACAAAGGTCAAAACAGTGTTATTCAGGGGGGTAAAAACCCTTCAAAAGAGGCAGAGAAATATTCTCTGCACTCTGGGTTCCTACATAGGAGAACATGAAAATGAGACCCACTGGTTCTAAAGGAACCAAGGTGGTTTTGTTAAACTGAAGCTGGCACCATGCTGAAGTAGTTATTCCAACAATTCCACTATTTTCTCATATTCTCCATAACATCTCAGAGCTAGATGATTGCATTTCAGTAGTCCACAGAATGATCCCCAGACATTATTTTCGAATTGCAGTAATATTTGCTTATCAGGCTGGCACAGAATCTTTTAAGATCCCACCCAGGATGACTTCAAAGAGGAAAAATGAATTTCAAACCTTACCAGCTTTTATCAAGCATCTTTAGAACCTGCAGGAGGTACTTCCTATGGGTTTTTATCCTTCATGGAATTGCCAGCCATATACCCACTATTATACTTCAGTAGGACAAGAGCAAGCCTGGGTGGTCTTTGGCATACACCTCAAACCCCCCAAAGGCAGACTGCAGGAAGGTAGTTTAAAACTAGGAAGAGAACAACAGAACTTCTCCATAGGTTCTGAAGTCAAGTCTAACAGAGTAATGAGAAGAAACACAAGAGTTAAATGGAGACTTTTCCAGACACAGTGCTTTCCTATTGCCATTCCTCCACATGGGAAAGAGCCATGCTAGAGTTCAGTTGCAAACAGGACAAAATTCCTCCTGCTATAGTGCTGTGACATCACAGGGATTCACACCACAAGGAAAACTTGTGTCCCAGCACAGTACAGACTTGGTACAATGCCATGATTGCAGCTCAGCTCCGTCCCACATGAACACCTAAGGACAGCCAAGCATGTGTTTTGGGGAGAGCCGAGGCAGGCACTTCATACATTCAGAATTGAAATGAGATAAAAGACACCCTCCCTCAAAACTGTCATGCTTCCAAAAGCAGCTCCATGATTCTCAGAGGGCACCATTCACCACAATACATCTCTACCAGCCAAATGTCACTGGGTGAAAGCAGCTTCTCTGGTGAACCACAGCTTCCAGCTCACAGCAGTTTGGCTACAGGAAATATAAAAATACATTACACACATACATGCCGTGGTGCACTTATCAAACCTCCTTCACTGCTCTTAAAAACTCAGGCCATAAGGCTGTGAAACAAATTCACAGAGTTAAAAGTTAATAAATTAAAAGCAGCTTTAAAAAAATGTGGGATAGGAAAGGGGGAGGGGCTCATCAGGAGATTTCAAATAAAAATCTGAACAGTTTAAAATGGGCTGACAAATCCCAACATTTCCTGGTAGGAGTGGTCCCCACTTTTCATTGCCTTTATGCTGGTGAGGACAACCTCCTTCATACAAAGAACACATAAATCTATTTACAAACTTGGTCTTGGTGCTGCGATATTTACACGCTCAGAGAACAACATTTTGGCTAGACAAAGAGTGGTGCATGCATCTCTCATTGCTTTCCTCCTTCACTTAAAAAAAAAAAAAAAGAGAAGTCTTAAAAATCCCCTGTCCTTGGATTTAAAATGAGAGGCAGTACTCAAAAGCTTTGGTCCTCCATGGCAAACAGCAGCTTGCTGTGCTGCTCTGCTGCGTGCAGTCGTTCCACCCCGATGAATGGACTGAGCATTTGATCCCCAAAGTGCAACTCTGACAGCTGGAGTAAATATTTGGTCCCCCCAAACTGCAGCTGCAGTGGCAGGTAGGATGAGGGTTCTGCTGAGCAACTTTCAGTTACAAAAATAGTATCATCACCAGTAAATTCACATGCCCATCATCCATCTCCAATGCTTTTTGGTTTGCTAGAATTGAAAGTTCCTGCCCAAGGTTGCACTGATTAAGAACACCCCAAGATGCTGAAGCAGACACTGAAGCTGAGTTGTCACGGTGCGGGAAGCTCCCAGATCCCCCGCTGCATTTGGCTCCGTAGTTCATTGAATAATGGAAAGATTTGGTCCTTCCCAAGGCACACATAACGCTGTTCAGGCAGAGAGGGCCCGTCCTCACCGGCAGAAGGTTGGGGTCCTCCTGACACGAATCTCCTGGGCTGCAGTGCAGCAGTTGTGCTTGTGGTAATGTTGGATCAGTCTCCCCCACAAAGGGTTGCACTCTAGGAGGTACCGGTTCCCTGTGGGGGATGGGAACAGCAGGTTAGTGGTCAGAAGAGGCTTGGCTGATACCATTTTTGTCTATCACCTCTAGCTAAGGGGGCTGGGTCACTTGCAGGGATGTATCTGTGAAATTCCAGCTCCCTTTTCCATGCTGTCATATCTGTGAGCAGCTTCCCTACACACCACAGCCTACACCTGCATGATTAGGAGCAAAATGAGCAGCCAGATTTTTCTTAGGAGAGAGCTCTAGCATGAAAGCAACAGAAACAACACGGTCCAAAACAAAGGGTGAAAAAAACTAACTATACTTGCTGTATTCAAGCTCTGAATGAGCCCTGCTTTGCCCAGATTGCCCAATTTCAAACCCCCAGACTAAAGGGCAGAAGAATAAAGCAAGACTACTGGTTGTACTAGTTTGGACCACCACCCCTTTATCCAAGCATCCCATTCCCCTGCAGGCCTGTGCATGGTCCAGTGATACCAACCTATGATGCAGAGTCCTTCCTGAGCTCGTGTGATGCCAACATTGACCTGGTTTGGGTTGGTAACAAACCCCAGGTATTTCTTCTGCCAGCTCTTTGTGGGCTTCCTATCGATCTCAGACCGGGGGCAGGAGCGTACAGTTGACAGAATCACATATCTCCATTCACTTCCTAGAAAGTGGAAGCAAACCTGAGTTTTTTAGAAGGAAGCATCTGGCCATTTCTCCACCTCACAGGACACTCATTTCTCTACTGCCACCATCTGGGTTTCTCCAGCTTTGGAGGCCTTTGGACTCGTGGTTGTTGCTTTCCAAAGAGAATGAACATCTTGTGGCAGTTCTCTAACACCCTTCTCAGACACAGAATCACAGAATCACAGAATCACAGAATCACAGAATCACAGAATGGTTTTGTTTGGAAGGGACATTCTGTGTTCCAACATCCCTGACATGGGCAGTGAACCTTTCACTAGAAATCTTCCACTAGAGATCCTCCACCTTCCTGCCTTCAGCAGCCTCACCCTGCCCAAGCACTCCAGAGGCTTCCAAAGGATTTATTATAATCACAAATCACCCAGAAATCTGGTCTTCCGTGGCTGAAATGACCCTGGGGTAGGGTTTGCTCAAAGACTGTATCTGTGAGCAGCTCCTCAGGAAGGCAGGAGGGGACAGACCCAACACTCCCCCTCCTGTCCCCTCACCTTGACTCTTCATGATGGTGCAGACGGTCACTCCGCGGATGCCCTCCCTCTGTAGGCTCTTGTTGATCTCGGACACCTGGGCGCTGTAGGGGCTCAGGATGGCGATGCTCTCCGGCCGGATGGTGCCATCTAGTGTCAGCTGCTTGGCTATCCTCACCTGGAGGGACCAGCGTCCTGCTCACCTGGCAGCGGGGCCGGAGGGCAGAGCCCCCCAGCATCCCTCCCCAGGGCAGCAGTGGCTCCTGCCTAGGGGTCACACTGCCCTACACCTGCCTCTGCCAAGGGGCCTCCTGGTGTGCTCCAGAGCCGGGAGGCACCAGGCAGACACTGTTGATCTTTGTATCTTTATCATCCTTCCACAATTCCAGCACAACACCCTCCCTTTGCATCCCCAGCAATTCCCCAGGACCCTGCTCACCGCCTGTGCCACTTCCTCCAGGTTAGCTTTGGAGTTCTCATTTCCTTCCTCAGTAGCAATCATGAGGGAGTGCTCCTTCCCTTCTATGTGCCCGAAGATGATGGGGCAGCAGTTGTTATCTTTGTGGTGGAGCGCGCTGGGTTTCTCAGGAAGCTGAGGCCATGTTCTCAGCCGCCTTTCATAGAACTCCTGGGATGGGAACTCGCAAATCCTCTTGTGCTGGCAGAGAAAAAGGGGGAAACGGAGGTGAATAAAACCCAAGGAACTTCTCAGCCTGCAGCATCTTTCTGGGCAGGCTTCACCCACAACACCATTCTGCTGGAGCCGGCACTGGTATATTCCTATATAATCCTGTGTCTAGGAAGGGGAAGCACTAATGGAGAATATCTGATGTTCAAGGTAAGCCCTAGCAGCATTTTGTGTGATGGAGAGAAGACAATCCACTGGAGGGCCTCACCATGCGGTACTGCGTGTCCAGCATCCACGCCTGTCCCTGGTAGCGCTCAAAGAGAGATGTCTCCATGCCAAGACTCTTGCAGACATCGTTGTTAACCACCGGCCGCAGCTGTTTGTGATCCCCCAGCAAAACAACCTGGAAGGAAGAGCAGACACCTCAGCTGCAAGGTGGTGGCAGTGGCAAAAGCCATCAGCTCTTTGAAAGGCTGTTTGTACACGGACATTTGGTGCTACTTATTTATGTTACGCTTACAGAAACCTCAGCCAAAGACCACATTGGACATGGTATAAAGATTCTGTCCTAGATAATGCTTCCATCTGATGGGAGGAAAACAAAGAGCCACAGAATTCTAGAATCACAGAAAGGTTTGGGCTGGAAGGATTCTTAAAGCTCATCTCGTTCCAACCCCATGCCATGGGCAGGGACACCTTCCACTAGATCAGGTTGGCCCAAGTCCCATCCAACCCGGTCTTGAGCATTTCCAAGTATGGGACAGCCATGGCTTCTCTGGGAAACCTGTGCCAGGGCCTCCCCACCCTCACAGGGAAGATTTTTTTCCTAATATCCAATCTAATCCTGCCCTCTGTCATTGTGAAGCCATTCTTCCTTGTCCTGTCACTCCATGCCCTTGTCCAAAGTCCCTCTCCAGCTCTCTTGGAGCCCCTTTAGGCACTGGAAGGGGCTCTGAGGTCTCCCTGGACCCTTCTCTTCTCCAGGTTGAACAACCCCCACTGTGTCTATGCTTTTTATCATGTTAATACTTTGTACCTGGGCCAGAACACTTTTTCGGTGGCAGTGATATCCACCTCATAAAGAAACACAAACCTTAAAACCCTAACAGCTCTTGGAAGAGCAGCATGGTAAACGATAGAAGATGTTTGAGAGCCCTGAGCAGCTGTCCCAGGGACACATCTTTGGCAGGGACATACCTTCTCAGCACGGTGGTGGCACACTAAGGGGATAAGGGTCTCAGGCTCTGTGGACATGGCACACTCATCGATGATTATCTGCCTGACATCAAGCTGCTGCTCCAGGATGCTGGCAGATGCCACAGAGCAGGTGCACAGGATGACATCGTGACACGCCAGCTGATACGCGCGACCTTGTGACAGCCAACCTTTGTACCTAGAGTCAATGCAGAAAATACCACGGTATGCATAAGGGAAACACCTCCAGATTCCTCATGCAGGAACCAGGCAGAGGCTGTGCTTTCCCAAATGATTATGGCTTCACCTCCCTCCCCAGGATGAGCTGGTGTTCCCAGGAAAGGGCTTTGGATGGACACTGTAGGAAATGTGCTTTGTCCTGAACTCAACAGGGCAGGAGGTCCGGGTGAAGGATTCAAGGTTCACACAGGTATAATAGGAATTTTGGTTCAGGTGGACAACAGCACCAGTGCAGAAGTGATTCTGAGGCTCTGTGCTGTACCACTAACCTCAAGCTCATCACTTTTTATCATTATTCTGAACACACAGTTTATTAATCTGTACTTCAGAGGTGGCACACAACCAAAGTCAGCCATCTCTCACCAGGGTCTCTTCCTACTCACTCCTTTGTTTCTTCTTCTGTGATCTCCTCTCCGTTCCTCACCCGAGTGTCAAAGCGACAGATCTCCTGCCAGAATTTGCTGGGTGCCCGCCGGATGCGATGATGCAGGATTATTTTGCTGAATAAAGAGTCAATATATAAATATTTTCCCTCAACACTGAGACCTGAGTGATTTCCTCTACAGTGAAGCAGACCACACCACCTGCCTATGTGGAGAAACCCCATTAGCTAAAAAACTCACAGCGAAACTTTCCTATCTTTGTAGACCCAAAATTCAACCTCAAGGACATAAAATACAACCACTTCTCTTTAGCAGCTGCAAGCAGGAATGAAGTCAGAGACATTCAGAGCTGTTTCAAAAGGAGATGAAAACATCTAGGGACTTTTCAACAACCTGGATTTCCTGACTAGGTGCTACATTAGACTGTACACGTTCACTTGAAAAAAATTAATTACAAATTATTTATAAAGCAGGTTAATAGTGTTGCTCGCAGTGGTGGAGTGAAACTGTATTTGCTCTGGCTTATTCAGCATTACTGATGCAGAAGCCACCTCTCCCCAGCACCCTAGGAGCCTGCAGGACATGCCATCCTACCTGAGCTCACGTTTTGGCTTTGCATCCCGTAGGGATTTACGGCTTATGTTCCGGTTGCTCCCTGGGTACGGGAATTCCATCGCCTCAATGGCCTCCCCATAAACCCTCAGTGGTTTCAGGTTCTTCGTCTTCATCAGCATCTCTGGAGAAGGAGGGCAGGTCTGGTCAGACAGCACTAGGCACTGGTGATGCTCAGGCCTGTCCCTCCCTGCCCCTCACTCATCATCCCATCTCCACTGGTCCTCTCCCTGCAGTGCAGGGTTCTCTGTAAGGACCAGCCCCACTTTCTGCCCCTCCACACCACGTGTTCTCCCTCCCACCAATACAAGCCACTTCAGGGGCATAAAAGATGGTAGTTACCAGCAACAACATCAACAGACTTGTTGGATGGGCCACAGTACAAGATGCACTTTCTCCTGTCATGCTTTTCCTCTTCCAAGCATGGTGTTTTGTCCTTCTCAACACTCTCCTCATTCAGTTTATGGAACCAGTAGACAATGTGAGTTCCAACAACCGTCTTCCCTGTGCCTAGAAAAAAACAGAAGCATGCTGAGAACATTTTAACCACAACACTCATGCTCTGGATCAGCATCCAGATGATCAGCCATGAAATAAAATCAAGAGCAGAGGGGACTGCCTTGCACAGCTGTGGGTGATGCCAACCCACGTTCCCTTCTCCTGGCTCAGTGAGGGTCCTATGGAAAGCAGCAGATCAGCTCTCACCTGCCATTCATACCACAGAGGTGTGTTCTGCTGTCCCCCCTTACCTGGTGGGCCTTGGATGAGCGTGAAGGGTTTTCTCAAAGCATCCAGAACAGCCTGGGTCTGACTTGTGTTAAGTTTCCAGTTGCTGCCGGGGATATCAAAGGATTTTTGCTGCAGGAATCTGGATTTTGTCACTGTTACAGCAAAGAGCCAAAGAAAACAAATGTAAAGAAGGTTACTGAGGGCAGCACAGAAGAAATTCAGCAAGAAGGTGCAGCAGGTACCTAGTGATGGTGGTCCATTACAAGACCACCTAGAAGTAATCCTTGTCCCTTGCCAAGATACTCTGCCCATGAACCCTCTCTGTGAATCCTGGGGATGACAATCTCAGCCATGCCAGCCATCAGCAGGGCATCCCAAATTACACAGCAGCTCCTCTGATCCCCTTGTCAGGGGAACCTCCTGGTGTGGGAGCATCACCCCTATGGCAAGGGCCCAGAGAAACTGCCAGGGCACCTGCCTGGCCAGAAGCAAGTAGCCACAAAGTAAGAAAGATTAATATTTGCACCTACCTTTTTGAGGAGGTTCGTGGCCAAGGGCGATGCTTTTAGCAAGCTCAGAGGCATATTTGAGCCTCCAAAGTGCTTTTTCTTTGCGTCTGACAGACAGGGAAAAATAAGAATGAATGGAATTTAGCATAAAACAGCAAAAGTTGTAATACAGCTTTGCACGACTGCCTTACTTATTCTTTCTCTCTACTTTGTTGTTGCATTAACTCCTTCCACAAAAATAACTTAAACTTATTTTGCTCCTCTGGATCTGGGACCATTTCTCAACTGATTGAACAGCTGAGCCTGCAAAGATGTTAAGAGCAAGGAGCACAACTCCCGCCCTAACTCTGTTTTATTACAGCCCACCCCCTTTTACTGGATTAGCTTCCAATTTTTCCTAAAATTCATGATGCAAAAGGAAGCACATTCTGCCCTGAGAATGCTACAGTACTGGGGGTGCATGGCAGCCTGTGCTGTGTACAAGGAAGGGCAAACTAGACAACAGCTCTGATTTTAAAAAGAGCAGAACTTGCTTTGCAGCACAACAAAGGAGAATGATTTGGAAATCAGGGAGCTCTTCTGCTAAGCAAACCCCACTCCAGGGCTTCACTTGACCTTTTATAACACATATTGCAGCAAGCCAGTAACATAAGAAGTGGGTGCTCAGGGAAATTTCAGCACTTTCTCCCACCTTCCCATTCTCGGGGACAATCAGAAGAGCATGAGACCCTCTGGAGAACAGACCTGAGGAGTGCTGCCACACCCCCCAAAGACCCACAGCCCACCAGTATGGCAGTCAGAGTAAGGGTAAGGGCAGGTTTTTCAGAGGACCAGCCACAGCAGTGAGGAAGGCCCTTGGGGGTGCAGCAGAAGGGTCCTGTGGGAAGCCAGGTTAATGAGAGCACACTGCTGAGCCCACTTACATGTCTGGCAGCATCTTTGGAATGAGCTCCACCGTGAACCTGGCAGACTCCTGTGAGATCTCTACAGGGATGTTCTCCATAGACATATAGTGGATGTAAAAGTTCATAGTCTGCTGACCAGACCTGTCTGACTTCTCGTCATCGTTGAACTCCTCCGTGACTCCGTGAGCCACCCAGGTGTAGGTATCGGGATCAACCACAAGTTTGTTCTCTGGTTCACCATTGTCAAGCAAAGACAGGTTCTGGAGGCCATGGCTAAGGCATTCCTCATCACTCTGGAGGCTCTTGGGAAGCTTCAGCCCACCTAAACGAATGCACAGGTAACAGTGGAAGAAGTCCACTTCAATGGAGCACTCCTCCAACCACTTCTTGTTCAGCACAAAGCTCCCTTGCAGCTGTCCTTTGCTTGTCCTTTGCTTTGCCCACTTTATTTTAATATCACAGAGGACAATCGAGTCGTTCTCAGCCACGGCACACACTGCGGACTCCATGGCACTCATGGGCATCCACACCTTGTTGTACTCGGTCGTGCTCTTGTACCTGTCCTTGGACTGCAGCGTGGCGTAGGCCGAGAAGCAGTCGATTGGCTTCTCCGTGTGCTGCAGGCAGACCTCAAACCCCTCTGTCACACACCACAGCTGCACGAAGGGCACCAGGAAGCCCTGGTTGACGTCAGTGGTGAGCTGGAACCGCAGTGCGTCACCGGCGCTCAGCTCTAGGGACAGCTCCATGTAGTGGGAGCAGGAGCTCTTCCGCACCCAGCCTATGTGCCGCTGGTACAGCTCCTTGCTCTGCCGCAGCAGGGACGCAGCCCTGTCAAACTCCTCGTTCCTGATGGCCGTGAGCACGTCTTGCCACGTCTGGGTGCGGAACAGGGTGACACTCTGGTCGCAGAGGGGTCCTTCCCGCAGGCTCTGCTCCTTTGTCTCTGCAGAGTACATCCTTCTCTTCCAGGTCAGCCTGATGCTGTTCCGCTGCTGGATGAACACAGGCTGCTCTATCAGCTGAAGGGACCTGTAGCTAATTCTCTGCGGATCCGGAAGACTCTCGTTGTTCAGGGGAAACAGGGCTTTAAAAAACCTGCTCATCTGTTCAATATCCACCACAAAAGCAATCTTCTGCAGGACTTGGTCCTTCAGCTGGCTGGCCATCTGCAGGGAGTGGGCTCTCTTCTCATATGTCATGGCCTGGGTATTCTTCCTGTTGAAGTCATGACAGAGAAACTCGATGTCATCCACAGAATAGATGAGGGGCTTCTTGCGGAGCACGGAATGAAGGTGCCGCTGGACCACGACATCCATGTACCGGCGGATGGGAGAGGAGGCCCAGGTGTAGGAGTCTACATGCAGGGAGTAGTGGCCTGCCTTTGACTGGACAGTGGAGTTGGAGCGACAGAAGTAGGAGCGGCTGAGCATTCTCCTGAAGTCCAGGGTCACGGGGGCCAGCTTTGGGTGGATGTCATCAGTGACAATGAGGTCAAGCATCTTTTGGAAGTCATGGGCATTAGCAGCTAGCTGCAGGTGCTTCCAGATGGGGCCCAGAAGACTGAACTCCACATTTTTAGGGGAGTCTTGTCCAGGAGGCATTTCTCCCAGATGATGCAAGAGATGGATGGACAAAGGAATGATGTGGCTGTACTTGTTTTTCATGAGTGACAGCTGTGTAAGACTTGGCTCACACTGACACCGGAGAGGAGTGACATTTCTGGTCACCTCCTGGTTGGTGAGGAACTCGGCCACGAAACTATTGAACATGATCATTAACTCCTCTATCATCTGATGGGACCCTCTGTTACCTGGGGAACTTTCCTCATCCAGCCGGTCATAGAAACAGTCCTCCTGCAGCCGAAACTTCCGATGGATCCTGGAGAAGTGATAAGCCACAGCTATGCAGTCCTCCAGGGTATCAAAACGAAGGGCCTTTGCTGCTCCCCTGTAGCAGTTCTTAATGCAGAGCTCTGCCTCCTCATAGGACAGCTGCCTGTCCGAGCGGATCACGGAGATGGTGAAGACTCCCTTTAACATCTGATCAGTCTCCTTTTCTACGGTGACCAACAAGGAGATCACCCGTCGATCTTTCTGCGGCAGGAGGCTGCAGACGTCTTGGCTGATTTTGGGTGGGAACATGCACAGAGGCTCCTGCTTGGGAGCATAGTAGGTGACACCCCGCTTCTTTGCTTCCAGGTCCAAGGCACTGCCTTTGGGAATGATGGCAGCCACATCTGCAATGTGGATCCCAATCTCATAGTGACGCCCCAGATCCCTAACGCTGATAGCATCATCCAAATCCCTGGCACCTTGGGGGTCAATAGTGAAGGTCATATAACTCCGACAGTCCTTCAGAGTTTCCTTGGTGAGGTTTATGTTGTTGTTGGAGGTGTACTTGGCTGCCTCTCGGGTGACAGCAGCTGGGTATTTGTTCTCCAAACCATACTCCAAGGCAAGGATCTTTAAGCCTTCTTCCAAAGTCAGTGCTGCCTGTAGGATCTCTGTTATTATCCCCAAAGGGTAATAAAACCCTTCCCGCCAGGAGATGACCTGGACACAGAAGAACTGGCACCTCCTTGTCTCCTGGTTGATCTTCTCACAGCTGACCACTCTGTACTTTCCATTGACAAACCTGCGGATGGGAATGACATTGGGTTTCTCCTTCAACCCTGGGACGAATATTTTGGTGACAGTGGGATCAATGGGTATCATCACACGGGGATCAAACTCGTCCATCATGCAGATGAAGGTCCGTTCTCTCTCACCACGCTTCAGGATGCCCACCACCCTCCCCTGTGGGCGGTGGCTGCTGCTGTCACCTGTGCTGTTCTGCAGGATTTCCACCAGCACCTCGTCCCCAGTGAAGGCTGTCCCGCAGTTAACTCTGCCTTTGATCTGGATGTTCATGGCAGGGGAGTCATTGAGGGTGAAGGCAGAAGCTCTGTCGAACCCCTCTTTGATCAGCTCACACCTCTTGTACATTTTGGGGTGCATGTGCAGGTACTGCTGCATCATCTGAGAAGAGAAGTTGACATACTCCCACTTGTCTTTCCACTGGTTTGAAGCCTCGGACTTCACATTCAGCAGCCCTTCCTCAGATACTGTCACCAGCACGTTCTTGCTCTCATCTAAGAGCTCCTGGAGGATGGGATCATCAGCATTCATGCTCTCGCCCTCAGAGCTTGAGGAATCTGTGTCGCTGTCCTCCTCGTTACCCTCTGGGCTCCTGCTCCAGCTGTCCTTGTCACATGCAGCCTGTTTGATCTGAGCCATTGTCAGGTTCTCTGGGAAGATGCTCCCCTTGTCGATGCACTGCTGGATGAACCGTTTCCACACTTTGCTGCACTGGCCATGGGAGCACAAGGCCACGGCGTCCCCCACCGCAACCACCAGTGACTGAGCCCGGGTCATGATGGTGTTGAGCACTCTGGCCTCGTTGAAGAACTCGAGGTGGTGGGAGGCTGAAACACGCAGGCTCTTGCTGGTGTGGACCGTGCTGATGATGATGACCCGAAACTCACGCCCTGCACCAGAGGGGACAAGGGAGAAGTCACTCACAAGAACCCAACAGGGAGGACCCTGCCTGGCTGCCACTGTGTTACATGGCCATGGACTGATGTAACCTCGCTTGGCTGAAACATGGGAGTCACCTGATGTGAATAAAGCAGCTCTTGGGGATCGTGAGATCCTCTGTGTGTGAACCAGGATGGACATCCCAAGGCACCACCACCCACACACCAGGGAGGGAAGGACAGTGTGGAGATGGGATAAAGGCAGAGCACTGGAGCAGTGCAGCCATGAGCACCCATGGAGTAGCCCAGCGTGCCCAGTGCCACCAGCAGCCCCTCCTTGCAAACACAGGTAGAGTTTGCTGTGAATCCCAAATTCCCTGAGGAACTGAGGGTCTTGCAGGAACAAGAGCAGTGATCATTTGCAAGGACCCCTCTCCCCCTCAGGAAGAGCTCTGCTGATCACACAACAAAAAACAACCAACAAGAGGCATCCTAGTGATGTCAGAGCTGGGAAGAGGCTGCAAAGAAAGGGTGTGGAGATCACAAACTCCCCCTGGGGTCAGTTATTCTCACCACGAGGAGTCCCAGCTGCGCAATAAAAAAAAAAGATAATGAAAACACGGATGAGTCATAAACTAAGTCCTTGAGGACAAAACCAGCCATATCCCTCTCTTGTGATCCAGAGCAGGAGACTCCTCCTCTAGTGAGCTGTTCTGTGATTGGTACCCACAGGCCATCCTGGTTTCAATTCCCTTCGGTCACTGCCTCCCTCGCTGGTACTTAGGGCTTCACATGATTCACACATACTCAAGTCTCTGGGATGGCACTTACAGGGTTTTTACCCTCCTACAAAGCAACAGCCATGTATTTGAAATGAGTTGATGGGTGCAGATTTAATTCAGTGTGAAATCTTATTCACTCAGGAAAAGACAAAATCAAAGAACTACCAACCAGAAGGGGATGGAAATCAGCCAAAGGACTTCCAGGCACTCCCTCCTACTTGGTGTTACATGGACTGCGGTGGTGGCAGAGACACGGAGAGGGTAGGGGAGCTCTGCCTGGCAGCACCTCCCAGAGAGGTATTTTTCCACAATAACAGCCAATATTTTGCATTTTAAAAAGAAGGAAAATGTAAAGATGTTGGAAACTCCTCTGCTAACACCCCAGTGTCTCTTCCCCCTGTCTGTTACGCAGTGGCTGTAGTTGCTATGGACCCTCTTGTCCACCAGCATGACTGCAAAAGCTGTGTATGACTCTCGCACAAAAGATCCCAAAATGCAGCCAGGCATGAGGGACTGTGGCACAAGACACAAACCTGGCAAATTTTCGTAGTTTTCCACCACCACATCTTGTAGCTGCTTTTTCCTCAGCTCCTGTCTTGTTGCAGAAACCTGGTAAGAAAGAAGCACAACTGAACTCAGCTCAGAAACACCCCCCACCAAACACCAGGGTCTCTCATCCTGCCCAGCTGCAGGTTGCCCAAATTACTTGACAGCAGCCACACATCCGGGCTGACTTCAGCCAGAGCTCCCAGTGCCCTGTCATTAACCTGCCTAGAAGATGCTGATAGAAGTGTTTAACTAAGCCATTCCACCATCTCTGCTCCAACCACCCAGGACATGCTACCTAAATGGAGACTGCCTCAAAAAAACACTGAGGGCACGTGAGACCCCAGATTTCCTATTTTTAATTGCACAAATAATCATAAATAGATTAAGAGGTCTTCCTTAGGGAGTGTTTAGTCAGCAGTGCAGGCATAGCCCCCTCAGGTGGAATGCAGGATTCCCCTATGCACCTGCATCCCATGGGAGACCACACAGATCTTCTTCAGATCCCGGACACCCCACTCATCTGGCCACCTCTGATAGATCTCCTTCACTTTCTCAATCACTTGTATTATCTCAGAGACATTTTGCCAAGAAATCATGGAGATATCCCTTTCAGCCACGCCAGACACGTGGCAGAACACGAGGGGATAAATTTCGGGATGGGGTGGGATGTTCCCACTGGCTTGGATAGCGTTGCCATTGCCGATGTAGAAGTGCTTGGAGACAAACTCGATGATGCCGGCAGTGGAACGATAATTCTCATTGAAGATGATCCTGCTCTTCTTGGCCACCTCATGCCTCTCCCTCTGGTAGAACTGAAAGAGCCGGTTCAAGAGGGTGTGATCAGCAGATTGCCCACTCCCAACAGAGAACAGCTTTGGGGTTATCTGCATGTGGTCCCCAGCCAGGACAATGCAGGTCTCAAAAGTGGCATAGGAGAGTGGAACCAAAGCTTCGCACTCCAGCATCTGCGCGGCCTCGTCGATCATGATGTGGGTGAAGTAGCCTGGGGGGACCCTCAGGTTCTTGGATAGCATGGAGGTGGTGATAATGATGTGGTGCTTGTCGATCTCGGCCCGCGTGGGGTGGCGGAACGAGCGCTGGTCCGGTGAGAGGCAGCAGTACATCTGGGTGATGGGGTCCATCGTGTTGACGGACCGGTCGGTGGAGATGATCCGCAGGGGAACAGCCCATGGATGCCCCATGGTCACGTAGTTGTGAAAATACTCCCGGATGTAAATGTCAGCAGCGCTGGAGGGGAAAAAATAGAAAAGCATCAAGGAATTGTTGGTGCTGTTCCTAAATTCTGTGGTACAAAGTTCTCTCTCATCATTCCCCAACACACATCACAAAGGAACCGGTGTCTACGCAGCCACCAATTCCCAGACTCTTTCCAGAGTATGGTTTAAAACAGGAATTGGTACTTGAGACTAGGACATCTCTTGACACTCTTATGGAAAAATGTGATGTGCCCAATAAAACCTGTGGCCCTGATGCTGTCCGGGGCCAAGTGAGAAGGAGCTCTCCTCTGACGGCAAAGCACCCCCATCCCCAGGTGAGACAAGACCTGCAAGAGAAGCTTCCGTGCAAGCAAACAGCCTGGAACAGGCTAGGATTAGCAGTCACCATCTATTATGCATTAAAAACTGAGGCACTAACAGCCTGCAGGATTGGATGTGGACACTCTTTTCAGCATAACTGCTCTAATTTTAACAGTCTTGGCCTGGTTTCTCTGAAGGCAGGTCCAATGGCATTCAGACCAGATCTGCGTTTTCTCTTCCCCAAACTCTCCCTGGAAAAGTCAATAGATTGGCATGTGCACAGAGCCCAACAGTCTTCAAGGGCAACTAGAGCACAATATTATCCCAGTATGGTCGGGCAGCAGCTGTCTATGTCTTGCAGCACACAGTAAAGGCTGGAAAAAACTGTCTCTCCAGCCCCATTCCCATTTTCTAATGGGGCAGGAATATGTTAAGTGTTCAAGGCCACACTGGACAGGGCTTGGAGCAACCTTGTCTAGCAGAAGGGTTTGGAACAAGCTGTAATGTCCTTTCCAACCCACGTCATTCAGGGATTCTATGATTCTGCATTGCCTCTTCCACAAAGATTTCCACCCATGACAGGCTTTTTCCTAGCAGGAACTAGAGCAGTTTAAGACAAATTCAATAAAAACTAATTTATTTAAACAAGCAATTGAAGTGCACACTGAGAAAAGGGCAGCTCAGCTCTGGCTCATACACCTTGGCTCCCCTTCATCCCCTCAGCAAGCAATGCACCAGCTTGCCCACAGTTCTTGTTGCCTCTTCCCTGCTAACCTGTTCGTGTGAGTGCAGATCAGCACCCGTGTGTTGGGCTGCTTGAGGATCTCCAAGGTGGCCATGGCCAAGGTGAACGTCTTCCCTGTGCCAAAAGGCCCATAGATGAGCAGAGGTGGGACCTGCCGCTTGGTGGTCCGCTGGCCCGTGATGAAGGAGATGGCTTGTTTCTGCTTGCTATTTCCTTTCTGTGGGGACCCAGGAGAGTATGGGATGGAGCAACTGGCAACATCTGGCAGGACCAGCTTCTCATCCAACAGGCAGTCCACAGCCTGGTGCCACTGCCGGAACAGCAGCTGGTCGATTTGGAACTGGATCTCCACCTTGTGGGAGGTGTTTGCCTTGAAGTTCAGCTCCGAGCAGCACCTCCTTGGTATCTGTAGCCAGAGGGTCTTCTCCGTGGTGGCTTTATGCTCCACAAAAACTTCATAAACCCGATTGTCCACAGGTGGGTCAAGCGCCAGGAAGGCGGTGGGCACAGACCTGCTCAGCAGGTATCCCTCATCCGTGTCCGGCGAGAGGTTGTAAGGGGTAGGCACTTCAGCAAACAGCTCCCCAGAGAGAGCAAACTTCACCCCCATGGAGAAGCTCTGCAGCATGGGGGTCAGCGAGATGAGCACACGCAGGTTGAGTCTGAAAGGAGGAAACACCCGAATGAAGAGCAGAGAAAGGATGTGTCAGTTCCTGAGCCCTCCCCCGCGGAGAGGGGATTGCAACCAATACCCAGAGAGGGTCTGCCAGCCCCCCCAAGCACATACAGACAGAAACCACGCTCTAGCTAATCCACAGCCACAGGATGAGACCCAGCAAGCCATCTTTCCAGGCAAGTTTCCAATTTTCTGGGAAGGCACCACAAGACCCAACCCAGAATGGACAGAAGACCCAAGGAGCAGCACGGTCCCAAGGGTTAGCAACAGGCTTGTGGTGCCCAGTGAGGGGGAACCCCCAAAAGGGTTCACGCCTGGCACTTACTTGGCAATCAGAGCCTGCTCAGCTTCTTCCTCACGGAAGAGGAAGCTGTGCATTCTCTCCCGATAGTTGAGCCGGGTGATGGGAACGACTGCACTACTCTCGCTTTGGTAATCCAGTGCCAGAGCAGGAGGTTTGTACTTGGCCAGCAGATCCACATCTTCACCAGTCTTTGGCACACTGGGAACGATGATCCGGTTACCCCGATTCCACCGCACAAAGTTGACGGGGCGGGTGCTCTCCCTGGTGCTGGGGATGTGCAGGGGGGTCTCCTGCCGGCCCACCTTCACCTTGATCTTCTGCATGAGGACGGGCCGCTTGCCGAAGTCGAAGACCACCCACTGCTCGAAGATGCCCAGGGTGCAGCACTCCATGCTGACCTCCACCAGCGCAGTGTGGGGCGAGGAGGACAGGGTGGCCACGTGCTCCCCACAAATGTACTGGAGGCCCCGAGAAAGCCCATTCCCCGAGAAGTAGAAGTTGACTCCAGGCTCCCGCTTCAGCAGGGCCACGTGCTGCAGATGCATCTGCCATTGAGGAGAAGACAGGGACACAGTGAGGGCAAACCATGGGAAGAGCCCAGCAGCTGGTGAGGTGTTCTAGCAGAATTTCCCAGAAAAAGCTGCTAGAGGAACCAAACACTATGTCAGCCTCACCACAGCTTATTCCTCATACTACCCCACAGCAATTACTTTAGGGTCTCAGAAAACTTCAGGTTTCAGTTTAATATCAGCCAGTGTGCAGGAAATAGGTAATCTGCTTGGAGAGGACAGACTTTTGCCCCCAACATCCACAAAATCCTGGGCAGGAAAGCAGCTGAATGCTGTTATTTGTGATGATGCAGGGGAGGTGTTGAGAGCAGTCAGGTCTGCCCCAGGACCACTGCACAAGACAGGAGACACAGTGGCTGCACCCCCTACACAGAGCCTCAGTGCAGGAATCACCTGAGCAGCTCCTGAACACCCAACACACGTCCTCATTTAAACATGCCCAAATCCCCGTCCTTCTCCCCCTTGCAGAAATAATAACTAAAAAAACCCCAACCAAACAAAACCCTCCAAGGGACTGAGCTTACCTGAGAGTGGACCTTGAACCTCCATTGGTATTTCTTCTTCCTGTCCTCCAGCTGCACGTGCAGAGGCTGCTCACACGCAACCTGGACACCCTCGATGTGCTCAGCCATCTGTGGGGAGGCATGAGAGGAGAGGGACTGAAAGCAGCGTCCCACGGACACACCTCAGAGCCATCTTGGCCATCTTCCTCCTTGCCATTACGCTATGTCTTCCCAAGAGGGATCCAGAATACATCCTCATAATCCATCCTCACCCACCGCTGCACTGGGTCCCCATGCAGCAGCCTTGGGAAGCCAGAGGACCCACGGCACAGCTCGGATACCCTGAGCAGGGTCACAGGTTGCTGTCTCCAAAGAGATGAAGGAAGGAGGACGCCACATCCCTTTTTGCATCCCCATTAGGAAGGTGAGCAGTGGGCTCCATTCCCAAGCTCTCACACCAGAGGATCCCTGTGATGTGCTGCACCAAAGTGCTCCCACCCTGTGCCCACCACTCACAATTAACACCTCGTTGGAGCACATCCGATACTCAGCAATGAGCCTGTCCTGGTAGGACAAGAGCCCATCTTTCAGGGCTTGCTTCTTTTTCTTCATGGAAACCTTCACCCTCTGGATCCACTCCTGCAGTTCCTCTTTGGAATGAGCCTTGGTGCAGCTGTTGCCCATTTCACACACATCCGCTCTGTCGGGAGAGAGGTGTTCCAGGTGCCACCCTTGCCCGGTGGCATGGGGATCCTCAGGGAGCCAGCAGCTCCCTGCTGCCCCGGCCCTCTTCCCTGTTGGATGCCTTACCTGCTGCACAGTGAGAACTTGGTCAGCCCGAGCGGCGGTGCGCGGTGGACCCACTGCATGGAGCTGTCGGCCGAGAGCATCTGCACGTGCTCGATGGAGGAGCAGTGGTTCTCAAAGCTCTCCTGCGAGCTGACGGTCACCAGGCAGATGCGGCAGTAGAAGTGCACAGGCGCGGGCGCCACCGGCTCGCCATTGGTGCTGCCGGTGCCCACAGGTGGCAGCAGGTCGGAGCGCTGCAATCCCTGCTCCCTCTCGGCCTCCCAGACGGCCATCTCCACATCACTGTGGGCGTAGTGGCAGCGCTGCAGGCCGTGCCTGCAGTGCCGGCCCTGGGACATGAACCAGCAGTAGCTGAGGGTCTCCATGAACTTGGGGCAGGGCCGGATGGCCGTGTACTGCTGCTTCTTCTGGCTATCCAGCACCACGTGCACCAGGAGCGGGTCCCAGGTGTGGTGGGATGTGCAGAGCTGCCCGTGGCCGCCCACCGTGATGCGCTGGGGGCAGCCGAAAAAGCAACGCTTGCAGATGTCCTGGAAGCACCCCCCGAACTCGTTGATGATCTCACTGGCAGCACTGGCCATGGTGTGGGGGGCAGTGGCAGGGTGGCTCCCCAGCTGCGCCTGCAGCACCGCCGCCTTCAGCCAGCGCCGCTCCAGCTGGTGCTCCCTCTCGAAGTTCCAGACCATGGCCTCCTCCGCGCTCCAGGCGAAGGTGCACTGGTTCTTGTGCCTGCTGCAGCCCAGCCCCACCACGTAGTACCTGCAGACAGCGTAGCGCGCCGGGTTGGGGAAGCCGGGCCGCCGGGACACTTTCCTCCATGCCGTGCTCCAGCGGCTGCGGCAGCGCGCCAGCAGGATCTCATACATGCAGTTGTGCTCCACCTCCCGCGGGTGGTAGGTGATCTCGTTCTCCTTCACGCTGCACTTGGAGCAGACCAGGAGCAGCTCCAGCTGCTGCTGGAGGCTGCTCAGTGGCACCTTTGGGCCGTTGGCTGTCGGCATCTTTGGCGGCGGCTTGAGCAGAGCAAAATTAACAGTGGGAAGATCTTAGATGGCGATACCGTGGGGAGGAGGTGCCATGGAGCGAGTGGCCTTGTCCTAGCTCAATGCATACCTGCTGGCCATCGGTGCAAGCTCATGAAGCCTGACAAAGGAACAAGAAACAAGCGACTTAGCAGGAAACATCAGACAATCCCTGCTGGGCACACACGGAGGCACCCGCACAGCCAGGAACCTCACCCAGGCACCCTCGGCCTCGGCACCCAAGTGCCCCCACCCTCTCCCTCTGCTCTGGTGCCCCACCAGCCCAGGACCCAGGGGACTGTGTCACACAGGAATCAGGCTGCTGAGTGATGCTGGCTCCCAGCAGGGCTCAGCCTGATCCCTGATGTCCCCATAGACCATCAGCATTTACCATCCAATGTGCCAAAGCAGTGACTGCTCCAGAGGGCCCAGCACGGTCCTCACAGTGGCCACTGAGCTCCACTGGACCACAGCCACATGATCCAACTTCCTCTCCCTGCTGCCAGCACCTCCCCCACCTTGAGTCTCTCCTGCCAACTTTCTCTTTCTTTATCCTGTTTTCTTCCCTGAGTTGGCCAGGCAGCCCCACGCCGAGCGAGAGGAACCCAGCTCCAGCCCCTCAGCCCATCTGCCCCCATAGCACAAAAGATTAATTGGAATTAATTAATGAAGCAACCACCCTCTTTGCTCCTGGGATGCAGCACCCAAGGCCAGGAGATGGGCATGCTGCAACAGGGGCCTGCCGGCATCTCTCCAGCTGACATCTCGGTAAACATCCGGCTGGAAGAGCTCGGCCCTGCCGGATGTGGCAAGGAAGGCAACTCACGGCTCACTGCCCTCTCCAGCCACCAGCTCTGGCATTTGCCATCAGTTTCCTGGGTAACCAGGGGCCAGGAGCATCCCTGGGAATGATGCTGCAGGGTTTGGTGGCTGGGCCACGTGGTCAGGGTGAAGGGAACATGCCGGGGCATATCTGTGGGCAGGGTGTGCTGCCAAGAAAAGCCACCGGCCGTGTGCCGAGCACCCAACTCGGGCTCCTGGCCAGCAGCCACCACAGACTGGCTCTCTAGCAATACCAGGGAAGAGTGGGATTTACAGCTGAGGTTCAGTGGACAGTGGAGTAGGAAGGCAAACCTTGCATTGCTTCTGCACTTCTAATTAAGAATCCTTTCCTCTCTTCTGGGATAAACAGGGTGCCGGGCAAAGTGGGCAGGGGCTGATGAGGCTGCTGCTCCAGCTGGAGCTCTGGACAACAAACACCGAGCTGGAAGTGGCCAGAGCATCACCCACATTCCCAGCACATCCTAAGAGAGCTCCTCACCTCCCATCCCAGTGTCACAGCACCCACCCACTGCCAAGCCTTGAAGGAATCATCTAAT
Source organism: Corvus moneduloides (assembly GCF_009650955.1). Lineage (NCBI taxonomy): Eukaryota > Metazoa > Chordata > Aves > Passeriformes > Corvidae > Corvus > Corvus moneduloides. Next base: position 8,064,665 of record NC_045492.1, read on the forward strand.
CCTACTTCTCTGTGTGCATCAGGTCAGACACGTGCTCAGTGGATAAACACTCGCTCACTTTATCTCTCAAGGCCTGGCAGTGAGCCTGGCGCTGGGCAGAGCTGCAGGTTTCCATTTCGGGAAGCTGTGGGATTCCGTGGCAGACTCCCACGGCAGCGCTGGATTGATTGGGGTCACTGTGCCACGCCACGAGCTCTGCACCCAGAGGTAAATCACCCCGACTCAGCTCTGTGCCTTCACTTCCAAACCTTTACTTGAAGCATTCAGCGCAGGCTCGCAGTGAAAGAAGAGCAGTGACCCAGAGCTGGCTGGGACCAGTGGAGAGCCAGGGTATTCCTATCCTCTGGCTGTAACAAGGCCATGGTCATTGGAAGAAAACTTTCTGCAGTCCAGGGGTCAGGAGCTCTTTGTTTGTTCTGGTTCTACCACAAAAAAAGAAAAATTGGAGCCACAGCTGAGGTTCTGGCGCTGCCTGATTGCTGACTGATGCAGATAAAATGCTTTGCACTGAAATGAAATAATTTCGGAAAAATTGAAAATGAGCACCTATAAAGAGAGGAGGGGGAGTGGAACAATCTGTCTCATGTCCAGGGGCATCAAGGGCTGCTCCTCTGATTCTCAGCAAGACAGCAAAGGCAGCACGGTGCTGGTGGCAGCTGCAGACCCCCTGGAGCTGCTCCCATCAAACTGCTCCAGGCTGTGAGTACCAGAAAAACCCCCAAACACTGGGAACCAGGCAGAAGTTTGGGAAGACACAGCCTACTCTGAGGGCTGGACTGCGGGAGGGAAAAACCCTGCACCTTTTGGGGGTCAAAATCCCTCCTGTGTGAGCCTGGGGAGACTGTTTGCTAGAAAGGAGCATTCCCACTCGGTTTCCCCGGGAGATCTGGGATCGACTGGAGCTAATGGGAACCCCAGGGCAGAGGGAAGGTCCCTCGCGACCGCAGGTTCAGCTTGCCCCGGGACCCTGGCACAGGGCAGGGGGGACATGGAGGGCGACGGCGGCAGAGCGGGGCCGGTGGGGCCAGGCTGTTCCCGAATCTCCACAGTGGGAACGCCCGGAGCGGGACCGAGGTCACGCTCAGCCGCCGAGAGCCCTTTCAGCTCCTTTGAAGCTGCCGAGGGCAGCACGTTCCCAGTGGAACTGACATCTGCAGTTTCGGGAACACTTTGGTATCCCTCCGACAGCAGTTCCACCTTCCTTCCCCTGGAAGTCTCCGCCTCCGGCCGAGCCCTCCTGTGAAAGGCACTCAAGCTCAGGGTATGTGCGACGTCTGTGCAACACCGCAACTGGTGAAAACTCCAGTATCCCTCAGTTATACCCACGGGAGAGGAAGAAACCTGATCGCTGGCACTCGGCTCCGTGCAGAGGCAGCCGAACTTCCCGCTGCCGGCACCTCCACAGCCGCAGAGCTCATGGGAGACGCGGTCCTGCAGCACCGCCGGCACCGACCCAGCCGGTTAAACGCTTAAGAACTGCCCATAAGGACCGTGCAGGACAGCCAGGTTGCCACTGGAATTCATGCCTAGGCAGGGCATCCCAGCTGGAAAAAGCTAAGAGGGAATATTCCACCTTTAAAGGGGTCAATTCCCCTACTGTTTATTTTTTTTTTAAGAAGGCGTTTGATTTTGAGCAAACTGCCAGAACATGCTCTGGGTCTGGAGGTGGGAGGGAAGAGGAAGGGGAAATGCAAACCCCGGTCAAAGTCTCTGCACAGCACTAGTGCTGACGCCAAATTAAAGCTTTTTTTCTCTCTACAGCAGCCTTATACTAGAGGAAAAAGGAAAAAAAAAGAAAAAAAAAAAAACAAAACTAAGGGAACCTTTGCAATCCAAGCTTGGGTGGAGAGAAGACGCAAGGCATGAGGTAGCTCAGGGAGGTGTGCCACAAGACAGCTGTCCCACTGGAAATAAAACTGATGTCAACAGGGCAAAATCCAAATGCCTCAGGAAAGGTAAGAGTGGATGGAGAGCAGTATTTGCCAGCAAGCCACAGACCATGATTTACAAGCTGAATTTTGTATATTTTAAGAAAAACAACCTTTTTTACACTGATCCTGAAAAGCTCAGCCTGGCATTTAAAGCCACTCACATCCTGCTGATGGGTGACAAGCCACTGTGACAGAGGCTGGTTTATTGTACCCCCAGCCCCATCTGGGCGAGTTCTGCTTTCTCCCAGGAACCAACACAGCCCCACACACCTTCTGCTCAGCTCTGGTCCAGCCTTGCCACAAACCAAACCCAAAGAGAGCACACCATGGCTTTGCCGGTGGCATTTCCTCCACGCTCAGGAAGATGCTTTGGGTCAGGGCCAGGCCACGCTGTGTCCAAGCATCGTCCCTGGCAGGCTCCTTGCAGGGCAGTGCTGCTGCCAGAGATAATCACATTTCCCTGGAAATGGCGAGTGGAAGCACGGCTGTGGTAGAGAAATGCTCATCGTGCCCCTGCATCCTGATGCTCTGCACCCATCCTACCCCACCAGGAGGAAGGTGGCCAGTCCCTGAGCTCTTGGCTTGGTTAATTATTGACAGAATATTAGGCAACGCGCTACGCTGGAGTAAGCCAAGTGCCCCTCGATCAGAGCAAGTGACGTGGATCAGAGTGCTGGGAGAAGGATGGGGACAGGGGACCATGTGCCTCGGGGGGCTGCAGCCCCACACCCCGGTCATCGGACCCAGACAAGCACTGGCCCTTGGAAGTTTCTGCCTCAACTACAAGCAGCATTCAGAGCAACAGTGCAAGACCTTCTCAGCATCGCCAGCACCCCACGAGCGATCAGTGCAGCCGGGCCAGTCCCACCCCATCACCCGCAGTCCTCCTGCCTGTACCGAAACCGCACCCCTCTGGAATCTCCCTCCAGTGCAAAAACAGCCTCCAAAGTTCTTGGCGTCCCCCTTTCCCAGCCTTTTTCGAACAGACAGCTCACTCCACATCGCACTCAAAAGCCGGCACTACCAGCCGTGACAGCCGCGACACCACTGCCCGAGCGTGTGTGCAGGCACGGACCCTCCAGTTTGTGCAGAGCCCCGAGACACGTGGACCCCCAGATGCTGCACTTGCTTTCATCCAACTGTAAGAAGTTCACCGGGAGCTCTCGGATCCCATCCTCAGAGTTCAGAGGCGGCAGCAGGGTTAGAATATCGCTGTCGGGGATCGCTCACCGAAGGCAGCGCTGTGCACCCCCGGGGTTCTCCCCACCCTCCAAACACGGCTTTGCACCTCAAAACCTGCACTCTGGCTATGACCCCCCTCTCCCGAACACATCCCAGCCCGGGCAGGGACGCTGCGAGCCGGGGCGGTGGCTCAGCGGGATGCGCACCCCGCACGCCCTGCAGAATCCCGCACGCCCTGCCGCACGCCACGGCTCGCTGCGGGGCTACCAGGGGCACTCTCGGTCCTGCAGCCCCCCCAGGGCGCTCCGCTGACCCCCATCCTCGGAGCTCCCCCCCACCCGGAACGCCCCCCGCCGCTCTCACCGCCGCCGCCGCCGGGGTGGGGGGATCCGCAGGGACCCGGGGACTCGCCGCCGGCGGCAGTTTCGCTTCTCGGGCCTCCCTGCATTCAAACCGGGGCCGGACTTCGCGGAAATTGCATCACGGCGGCCCCGCCCCGCCCCGCCCGCCGGCACCGGGGGGAGCAGGAGCCGGCACCGGCACCGGGAGGGCACCAGGCGGGGGGGATCGGCACCGGCACCGACGAGAGCCCCAGCCGGCACCGGGACCGGCACCGGACAAGAGGGACAGGCAGCGGGGTGGGGGGATCGGCACCAGGGGAAGGGGCGCCAAGGGAAGCGGGCACCGGCATCCAGGGCAGCAGAAGCCGGTACCGGTAGCGGCACCGGCGGGCAGCACCACCCGCATCGCGCAGCGAACAGGACGGGCGCTCCTGGGGGAACCAGCCTCCCACCCCGGTCCCGTGCTACCCCCGCATCCCCGGGCATCGGAGGCCGAGCCTCCCCCCGGTCCTGTCCCCGCCAAGTGCAGAGGGGCCGCTCCCGGGGGCGCTGCTCACCCGCAGAAGGTCGGGGTTCCTCGCGCTCAGATTCGGTCCAGAGCCGGGAGCGGCGGCACCGGAGTCCTAAGTGAATTCTGAGCGGCAGCCCCGGTTCTCAGGCCGGGCCCCACGGCACCCTCCTTTTTAACGGGGCTGGGGGGTGGGGGTGGGGGAGAGAGCGCTGCTTTCCTTTCTGTTCTTCATCACTTTCGTTTTCCGTTCGGTTCCCCGCCTGGCGCGGTGCACCCGCTGCAGAGCTCAGCCTCGAGCCAAAAACAAACCCAAACTCGAAATCCACCCCCGGCAGCAGCAGACTCTGATTTGCATCGCGTTTCGTGGGGCAGCACCGACAGCCGGAGGGCAAGACCCCGCCTCCCAGTTTGTGGGCACGTGTTGCCACACAAGCACCATCAGTTGATGCTCAGCGCCCGAGCAGTGGGGGATCCTCAGCACCCGGGGTGTGGAGACCCCTCTCAGCCCCTTTGCACCTCACCAAACCCATCCCACAACAGCTCAGCATCTCATCCCAGTGCATGGTGATGGGGCAAATTTGCGGGTAATACACACATAACCAACAAACCCTGGAACCCGCTATGCCCCCAAAAAAAGCACACAAGAAAAATCCCAGGAAGTTCCTCTAAGCTCCTCAGTCCCAGGAACCCACCACAGCAGCCACATCTCACCAGCCTGGACTTTCCTGGCTTCGGAAAGCCCTGACCTGTAAAGCAGGTGCTGTGCCCAGTACTGCGGTCAAGCCCCAGGATTCCCACTTAATGGAATTATCTTCATTCCAGAAGCCAGCTGCCAGCCCTGGAAATAACCAGGGAAAACTAACACACCTCCAGCTACAAGTGGCTGTAAAAATTCGCAGGCACCTGAGGCAAAGTCTCCCTGCTGACATGGACGCTGTTCAGTCCTTCCATCGATTGATGGTGCTCGGTGGTGCCACCTCAACACAAAGAGAGCCTTCGGACAAAAGAAAACTTTTTCCTCAAAGCAAGTGGGAGGAGCAAACATTGAGAGAGCCAGCCTGTGGGCCATGTTGGCAATGGAGCAGGGAGGAAAGGAGGGGCAGAGACAGGTTTCTGGCACTTGTCAACACCAGTGGAAGGAGGAAGAGAAACGATGTTTTTGACCTTCCTGCTTTGTACAGTCGCAGCCATTGGGTAGCTCAGAGGGAGCTGTCACCCTGCTCCCATCCAGCAGCAACCCTGGGGAGCCAAGAAAGGGGTTTTCCCACCAAGGAGAGGAGTGGGGCAGCCCAGGCCTGTGGGTGCTGAATGGACCCCACTGGAGCAGAGGGCACTGGATGGATCCCACCAGAGAACTGGGTGCTGTGGAAACCAGGCATCCCTGGGCATCAAAACCACCAGGTCTGTGCAACAACACCTTGGTCACTGCTGGACCTGTGGCAGGATGACCACCTGCACAGGGCCATGGCTCTTCTGCACTCCATGTTCTGTCAGCGAGGAGCAGTGGGTGGCTCAGCCCCACAGTAGGATCTGACCCCATGGAATCCCCATGCTCAGTGTTCCCATCCAGGAAAGTCTTTCCCAGCTTTGTCCTTGCAGCTGCCATGGGAACTGTTATAGTTTGGGGAGCACCAGAGCCCTATCCCTGCCTGGGAAGGAGAGACCAAGCAAGGCCCAGCCCCGGTATCAGAGTCTTCCATAGATGGAGTCCATCCCCATTTGGTATTGCCTGGGGCAGGAATCATCCTCTCTGCAGCCCTGACTAAACCACAGCAAAGATCTCTGTGACAGCATCAGACAGCAGTGAAAACCAAACAAAACACCTGGCACTACTCCCCTGAGGTGCCCGAGCCAGGATGGGCAGTGCCCAGCTCACCCAGGCAGAGCAGCCTTGGCACTGAGGCTTCACTCTGGTTTTACAGGTGGGATATCTGGAGGTTTCACTGATTTTACAGGTGGGATATTTTCCCTCCAGCTCTAGAAGCAAACGGCTTTCACACTATTATATAAAGCTTCCGGCCCTGCTCAACACACAAGAAGGAGCCAGAAGCAGCGGAGCAGCCCGGGAAGCAGCCCGGGGAGCAGCCGGCTCTGCCGTCCCTCCGTCGCTGGCGGCAGAGCGCAGGAAGCCACTATTGGAGCAGGGAGAGGCAAAGCTGCGTCACCACATCCACAGCATTAGGGCGGGGGAGAGCCGAAACCCGGGATGTGCCGATTTTAGACAAACAAACACCGACCCGAAAGCCGTGAGTTTCGGTTTCCATTCCTTCGGCGACACGGCCGACAGTCACGGAGCGGTTTCCCCAGGAAACCATCGGTGCTGCTCCCCGCCCCAGCGCCAGACGCGCTGCGCTTTGTGCGCTGCACACCCCGCGCCTGAGGAAGTTGCTGGGAGCTGGGAGAGCCTTCCCGCGAGGATGCTGGAGCATCTCCTGTCCCGGTAACAGCCCTAACCTGCCCAGAGAGACGCAGAGAGTGAGGAATTGGTGATTTCTCACCGCCCCCACTCCCTGGCACCCCACGGGCAGCTGCCAGGCAGGACCATGGCAGGGTTCTGCCCGCGACGCTGCCGGGGAGATGCTCGGGAAGCGGGAGGCTCTGCTCTTTCCCAAACAGCGCAGTCTGCTCCTGTGGATACCTGGAGGAGAAAACGCAAGTGGCTGAGTCTCCATCACCACACAACCCAGGGAGAAACGGACTTGGCATGACTCATCCGCAGCCCTTACGTAATTTCGTCTCTGGGTGCGAGTCCTCCACGCCCGGCTGTGAGCGGAGCAGGGCTCCCCACGGGAGGAAAGGGGAGCAGATCTCAGCCTGAGCACCCAAGGGGAGCCCAGGAAGGCAGTGCCGGCAGTACCAGGCTGGTAAAATGGGTGCTGAGGGCCCAGCCGTGCCCAGGGACCCCAGGCTCACAGAGCAGGTTGACCCACTGGGATCCACTGCAGCCCTGCGAGCCCACAGTGATGGGTGCAGCCCCCTGGGGAGGGCTTGGGGGCTCGCCCCTGCAAAGCCCCGGGTCTCAGCGCCGTGGGGAGAGCTGATCCACAGGTTGGATGTGCTCTCCAAGAACAATACTTTACCACCCCTGCTGAAACCAGGCCTGCAAGCCCAGGATCTACTGCCACGCTCGCATGGGACTTCCCCGCGGCCAGGGAATCGTGCCCAATCGCCCACGGCCGCATCCAGCCCAAGGCCACTCATCCAGACACTGATAATCTCTGCATACAGCTTGCTGCAGGCAACTTCCCTTCTTTGCTTACCCTTCTCAGCCCTCATCCTACCACGAGTTGCTGACTCTGCAAGCCCCCAGCTGCCCTCGGCAGCCATCCCAGGAGCGGAGCACGTCACCGGGGCATCCCTGAACAGCCTAGGCGGTCTCTCGAGGGAGACAGGACTGCCCCGAGAGCTGCTGCAAAGGGAGGGGAGAATTGCACCAGCCCAAATCTGCCTGCCGAGCTTTTATTGCTTAGGGAGATGTTTACACCCCGAGGAAGAGCTGCTTTTCAGGGCAAAGTACACCCACGCTGGGAATGCTTTGCCGGTGAGGTGATCTCTAGTCTCTCGGGCAGGTAAAGGTGCACAGAGCCAGAGGAGAGCTGCTGCCTCCTGCTTGCTCTGCTCTGCCCCAGCCCTCGCTGCCCATAGCTGCACCACACCAACACAGAGCTGACACAAATCCTGTCCCACCCCATGCTCTGATGCCACGTCTCAGATACCCTTAAAGATGAGCCAGGTCTCTCCAGCTGTCCCCTTTCCACCTGGACATTCCCTCTCCCACATTCTCCAGATAACCTAGACGAGTTTGTCCAAAGCAGAGATGGCTGGAGCAGGATCATCAGCCCACAGCTCTCCAAGGCTGGGCAAAGGCACCACAGCTTTCCAGCCCTGGCACTGCTGGGGAAAGGTGTCCCTGTGGTGCAGAAGGATGCTCACTCACCGTCACAGCACAGGAATGGGGGAATTTGGGTTGGAAATACACCTCAGGTGTGGCTCAGCACTGCTGCTCAGGCTGCAGAGGCAAAAGGCAGCTCAGGGTGACCACAGCCCTTTATATGTCCTCAGTCTGACATGCTACTGCTGTCCCAAGTACAGCGATACGACAGCGGTATCTTAGCAGCCACCAGCTGGGAGGGAAAAGCCTCTGATAAGGCAGGACTCCTCCTCATCAACTGAGTCTCTGCCAAAATGAAACAAAATCTAAAGCTTCAGAGGAATAGATCGTTTTTCTTCCTGATTACGTGTCAGAACTCTTCTAAACATAGGTTGGGGACCAGTGGTTATCAGCACTGGGTGCAGCCAGGCTGTCCCAGCTGCACCACAGACAACCAGACTTTGGAGCCGCATTTCAGGCTCCTTGCACGCCCATGGCCAGAGGGAGCACAGAGAACACATACATTTATATTTAATAAAGTGTGTTCCTGTCCTGCCTTAGCCCCACTTCACAAGCCCAGCTGTCACACCTGGATGTAGAAAATGCAATAAACCAGCAATATGCTTTCAAAAAAATATTTATTAGCTCAATAAAGTGACCTGTTGTTGCTGCTGTTGCCAGATCAAATTTGGAGAAACCCCAACACTCCAAGCGCCCGACTCCTTCCAGCCGGAGACAGTGTGAGACACACAGGCCCTGGGATGGGACCTGGTGAGAGCTGCAGTGAGTGGGGTGGCTGAAGGAGAACTGGGGGGTCAACCACCCCGTTACAGAACAGCTGCTTGAACCCAGCAGGGAGGGAATGGCAGTGTCCGGCTCCCGCGGGATGCTGGGGACTGGGGACAGCAGAGTCCCCCCTCGTGAGGAAGTGTGAGCTCCCCAGAGCATGGCCGTGGGGTTCAGCTCTGCACGCTCCGCAGCACGGCTCTGCCATGCAGAAGAAGCTTCCCAACCAGGGCTTTGCTTAAAAATCACCGTTGGCTTAAAAAAATCCCAAGAATGGATTTTTTTTTTTTTTTGAGAAAGCTAGAAAAAGATCCAAAATCCTCAGAAGTCACAGCTTTTCTCAGCCCTCTGGGTTCCTCTCTTCCTGCTCCTTCCCCAGCAGATCTGACAACCACCATGACCACTGTCCCAAAAGCTCCCACTTGTTTCTGCCACCCAAAGCCAGCGTCACACACAAAACCCAACCTCCCAGGGCCTGTGCCCACGCTGCCAGCGCCCTTCCTGGTGTCAATGACTGTACACATCCACGGAATTCCTGCTCCTGGCATCCCTCTCCACTCCTGCAGCCCCTGGGGATGGGGAGCAGCCAGCTCCCTGCACACCAGACTCCTCGGGGCAGCTTCCTTTTGCTACCGCCTTCTCCCTGCTCCTGCCCACTCCTCCGATGGACACAGCTCCAGCTGTGCCTGCCAACGAGGCTCAGCTGATGACCCAGAGCAGGAAAACTATTCCAAGAGAACAGGGGAGGAAAGCTTTATAAAAAAATAAGCTCTTTTTTTCTTCCCTCCTCCAAACAAGGCAGAGCATTTCTGCCTTTCCCTTCTCCGGGCATCCTTCCTCCCCCCTCCTTCCCTCTGACCTGAACCTCCTTGCTCCCGACACGAGCCGCTCTGAGTCTTGTTAGCCCGTGCCCCTCATGACACCGCTCCTCGTCCCACAGCGCAGCCAGAGAAGAGGCAGTTCCCCCCAGAGTGGCACGGCCAGCGTCCCTCCAGGCAAGTCCCCCCCTCACTTCTGCTCCGCCTCATCAGCCACTGCAGTCACCTCGATGGCGGCGGCAGCATGCTCGTCCCCGGCGGCCTCAGTGGCACCGGACGGGACAGTCACGACCGTGCTCCCACTGGGAGCTATTTGTGTCACATTCTGGATGGTCGTGCCAAGTCCTGGCAGCGTCAGGAGCTGGAAGGGGCTCACCACCTTCACCACCGTGCTGCCGTCCTGGACTGCAGCCGTGCTCAGCACCGTCAGGTTGGAAGCGTCCGGGTGGATCTCCACCGTGCCGGGGAAGGTGGAGCCAGCAGATGCCAGCACCGTGTACCCCCCCAGCAGAGGGGAGGCCGGGGAGCTGGCGGCGGGGGGCTGGGCTGGGGTCTTCCCCATCACCGAAGGCGGGAGGGCTGAGACCACTTTGCCAAGAGGGAGGTTGGCAATCTGGGAGACTGGCACGCCGGGGGTGACAGCGAGCTGCGCCGGCTGGGACAGGACTTGGGAGGTGATGGCAGCTGGTCCGGAGGTGGCCCTGGTCAGCCTGGGGCGTTTCAGAGGGGTAGGAACGGAGACAGGTGTGAGGGTCATCAGGACGTTGTTGAGATGCTGCGATTTGTGCTTCAGCTCCTTCGCTCGCTTGCGGTGCTCATCACACTGCTGCTCCAGAGCTGGAGAGAGAAGAGGTTTTGGCTCAGCCTGGATCCTGGACAAGCTTCCCAGAGGCCTGTGGCAACACCTGGTGTGGCTGGTTTAACAAACACCAGCTTTAACACAACCCCCACTTTCTCAGCCCAAAAGAAAAGGTGCTGGCAGCGATGCCTGGTGCCACACTGCTGTGTCCTGGACATACCTGCCAAATCCCGTGTGTACTGCTCCCTCGAGCGATCCATCTGGCACTTGTGGCTGGCCAGGACCTTCTTGACAAGATCCAGCATCCCAAAGTTCTGGACTACGTTGTTGAGTAAAACAGCATCTTAAAAACAAGACACAGAATCTTTGAGGAAGCAAAATTCCCTGTGCAAACTATTTGTGGCTTGGCAAAAGCCACACGAGAACAAAACATGTCCAGCTGAGACAGCCAAAATCTGCAGGAGGGTAACTCAAGAGGCTGGAGAAGAGGAGAAGGCAGAAGCCATGAGAAAGGGTAAGAGGTCACTAGCGTGTAAACAGTCCTCTCCTGCCTAGCAGGGGTGATAAAAAATCCGCTGGCACAGTAGCTGCTTGCTGCATCGTTATCCCAATGGCCTGAATTCCACCTCAGTTCCCAAGCCAAGTGCTCCTCCAGACCTAGAGCCAGCAGAGAGGAAGCCCCAGGCATGGGGAATTGGAGACCTGAGGTCACCTAAAGCATCCCCAAGTGCAGCTTTCCCAACAATCAGCCAGAAATGAGATTTTTTTATGATGAGCTATGTCCCTATCATGCCAACCAGATACCTCTAAGGATAAAAAAAATCCACAAGCCCCCCTCCCAAGATGACCTGTGTCCAGGTCCTTACCCCCGAGCTGCAGCGGGGGATCCTGTGCTCGCTGCTGCAAGCCCTTCATGGTCTCCACCAGCTCCTGATGGAACTCATGGATCACTTCTTCCAGGAGACCACTGTCCTTCAGACCTTGCCAGAAAGCAAAGGTGTCCTCTGAAGAAAGAGAAAGCAAGGGAGAACCTCAAAATCCTCAGCGGGATTTTATGGTGATCTGCTGTGGGTTCCCCGTGGACACCCCTGTAGGGGTGCAGTCCTGGCAGGCTGGGAGAGACCCCCGAGGTCAGGGGGCTGGGGCAAAGCCCACCCAGAGCATGGACCCAAAGGAAAAGGATATGCTCTCCCCATTCCTGTCCCACACCAACAGGACATTTTGCTACAGCCAGTAGCACCAAGGAGAATGATTTCATGACCCCTCTGATAAGATTTTTTTTTCCCTAGAGCCATTTGGCCCTGGCTTTGATATGTTAGTGCTTGGAAACAACTTCATCCCAAGGTTGCTGCAGCCAGCCTGCACACCGGTGGGGTATAACACAGTGCTATTCCTTAAGCAGAGAAGGAATAATCCCAGTGGAGGTTCATGCAAAGCTGCTCTGGTAAGAGGGTCCTTCCTGCTCCTTACCCTGCTGCTTCCCTCTTTCCACACATCTCCTCCACCCAGCGAGCCCTGCAGGATCTCAAGCCATACCTCCAATGCTGGTGCTCCAATCGCTGACATCCTCACATGTTTCTATGGTTATTGTAGCTGGGGATCCGTTCACTGCAACCAATAGCAGAAAAGAAGAGAAAAAATTCCCAGGTCCTGATTTTTCCCTGTATTTTCACAGGCTGTTTCCAAGGCAAGCACTCCCTTGCTGAATTTCTGTGACTTCTCCTTTACATTGCACAGGATCACATCTGTTTGAATGCAGATCTCAATGCTGAACAGAGACGCCCAAGTGGTTGCTGTGCCAGCTGTACTTATTTTTCTACATTGGAGTGCAATCCCCAGGGATTACTCCTGCAACCTTTGCAGCACAAGAACACATGCTTGAGAGTAGCATTTCCCTCCCGCTCCCCCCTGCAAACACACCAGCACTGCTCAGGGCAGAAGTCAAACAGATTTAGAGTCTGATTTTTCTGGCAGCCCTTTTTACCAAGCCACTGTTTGTCTGGAGGGTTTCTAAAGCCTCCAAGGGAAGAGCAGCCCCCCACCGCACAGGGATGCAGGGGGATCCCTCCTTCCCTCCAGCTCTGCCAAATCTCAGCAGTTTTGTTACCATAGAGCCAGGGAACAGGCGTCATTCATGCTGTGCGCAGGAGCAGGATGGATGGGAATCTGGCCAGAGCCCCACGGAGCTGTGCAGAGCCTTTGGAATGCTCAGTTGCAGCCATTAAATCCAGTCCCTCTGCTCCTTTACTCTGCAGCTTTCAGGGCTCTGGTTATTCCAGCACAGCCCAGCAGCATGGGAAATGTGTCCCATTGGTGAGCTCATGTTTAACAGGGGGAGCTTGGAGTGAGCTGGGCTGTGCATCAGCAACAGCCTCCCCAGCACAACACCAGGATGTGGTGGATGGGTGCTCTGCAGAGCCAGCCAAGGGGCTTAGCCTGTCCCAGAGGCACCACCAGGAGCTCAGGGTGTGGGGCACTTTGGGGGCTGTTCTTAATGCTCAAGAGCAAAAGGAGTTAAATATAGAAGCATTGCAAAATTAGAACTCTTTCCAATGAAACAGTTGCCTCTGCTATTAGAGGTCAAACTCATAAAATCAGAGAATGGGTTGGGTTGGAAGCGACCTCAAAGCTCATTTCATTCCAACTCCCTGCCATAGGCAGGGACACCTTCCACTAGACCAGATTGCTCCAAGTGCTGTCCAACCTGGCCTTGAACACTCTCAGAGACAGGGCAGCCACAGGGAGCTTGGTTACGTGGCATTTGTGTGCTTTGATGCGTCGCAGCCCCTGCTGAGGCTGAGGAATGGCTGCACATACCATCGGCAGAGGCGGGAGTCAGAGGGATGTACTCTGTCGATGTCTGGCTGGTCAGGGACACCCTGGCTCCAGTCAGGTCAATTTTGGTGCTCCGGCAGGTGTTGGAACAGACCTTTGTGTGCTGGTAGAAATCCAGCTCTCCTGAGTCCATGATTTTCCTGAAAGACAGGGAGCAAGCACAAGGACAGGCACATCAGCAACAGCCAAGAGCTCCGAGATGCAGCTCCTGGCAGCCTTTACCCCAAACTTCTGAGTCCCAAAAAGCCAGGACAGCAGGCAGAGCCAACAAAAGCCCTTACTGGGACTGATTTACTCATTTCTTGAGGGAGGAAAGGCAAGAGACAGCCTCTATCTGGTCCCACTGGCACATCCCCTCTGAAACTGGAACTTCCAAAGGGTCAGCTGGAATCTCAGTTCAGGGTGAGATCACAGGGAGCCTCTTCCTTACCTTTTTAACTCGACAGCTCAAAAGGAGACAGGACATAACCCAATTTATAAACTAAAATCAGGTCTCTTATCTCATTCAAAGGGGGTGGCAACACTGGAACACAGGATCTTCCCATCCAATGACGTTGTCTCCAAAGCATCCCCAGGCCTTGCTGGCCAACAACCACCTAAGCTTCCCAAGATTTGCTCCCATGGGCTGCTGGGTTTGCCTTCAGACATTCCTCCTGAAGGTTTTTTCCCCCCCTCTCAAAGCCCTGCCTTGACAAAGCCTAAACCTATTATGCAAAATTTACAAGGAGCAAAAGCTGCTTAAAAGGAATACGGGAGATGCCTGCACTGAAGCAGAAGAACACAAGGAAAGGCAATGTCATCGTGTGAAAAGAGCACAAAACCACTGACAATTCCTGGGGAAAGAGGTGATTCTTTTTTATCCTGCCCAAAGGCAGAGAAAGACTTTAATTAAATCACAGTCTCAGGCTGGTGTTCAGGAGGACCATACAAGAATTGAATTACTGTAGTTAAGACTAGAGAAGAGAAATGCTTGCAATAGAGAAGCTTTTTTTTTTTTTTTGCCAACGACTTATTTAGAAGTGATGTCAAGCAGGAGTGCTGCAACCAGAGCATTAGCGATGACCAGACTGATTTCATTTGGTGGGTCATGCTGAGAATCCACAGACAGCATGGCCCAGCCACCAAGAGCCATTAAAATTTCCAGTGTCCTTACACCAGCTGGAAACTCAGTGTGGTTCAAGTCCTAAAAAGACCAGAGAAATATTTCTTGCCCCAAATTATTCCCTAGGCACAAGGACAGAACAAAGCCATTGGACTGACCACATTTGGGGCCAGGCCATCATTAAGACAAATGTTTAGTGGTTCATTTGCTCCCTCAGCAGCAAAACAGCCATTCCAAAGGCTCTGTTCCAGCCCACCACAGTCCCCCAGAAGGAAGTGTCCAGAGATACAAAGGAAGGGACTAACCGGAGCATGATCCCGTTCATCCGGATCGCCCGCTTCCAATCCTTCAAGGTCGACTTGCCTGCCAGGTGGACAAACTCCTTGGGGCTGATTAGGTGATCATGAAACTGCAAAAGGCAGGGGTGCAACATCAGAGCCACAAGCCATAAACAAGCCAAGGGTGCCCTGTGAGCAGGGTTCAGCTGGAACCCAGTGGCATTTCCCAGTGCCCGGTGGCGGCTGCAGCCTCCACGTGCCACTGAACACCACCAAAACAGATGGCTGCCAGCCACTCCCCTCCCAGGAAACACTGCCCAAGTTGGAAAGATTAAAGCCAAACACTGCTGTCACAGATGGTTAGTTAACAGCTGCTTCAAGTCAAGGGTTCAGGGGTGTGTGAGTTTGGAGCTGCCCAGCTCAGGCAGGACAGCTGGGGAAACACCTATAGCTTGTGCAAAGTATCATTAACAGCAGGGAGCTGCTCACACTCCCACTAGCAATGGACTCTGTGAAAGCTGGGCTGCACTGGTAACATTTGGGTCCAGGGGCACGTTATGCCCCATAGGAGAGAGGGAAGAAACCCATTTGGTCTTTGATTTTCTGTTCCCAAGCCCAACTATCGGTATCAGGGAACCTCTGGCCTCTCTGGCAGCACACACCCACTGCTCCTGAAAACCAGCTTCAGGGAGCTGGCACGCACCGTGCCAACTCTTCCCTTCCTTTTATTGCCCTACACACCCAGCTGTGCCTGAACCCACACGCTGACCTAACAGCAACCTGCAGAATCATAGAATTACTAAGGGTGGAGAAAACCTCCAAGATCCTCAAGTCCAACTGTGAACAAGGCAGTTCTCTAGGGAGTTGCCTTACAGCCCATCCCAAAGGATTTCCCAAATCCAGGCCACCTCTTTTCCATGGCCATGTTGACCAACATAGAGTAACTCACTGTTACTGCAAGAGAAACTGCATCTCTGAACAAGGACAAGGGCTTCAGTGCAGAGAGGGTGGATTTTAGGAGGCAGCAGCATTACCTGCAGCAGCATCTATCCTCTGCCTCAGGGACAGAGGAGACCAACTCTCCAGGGAAGAGCAAGGACTATCCTTTAGGAGCCCAAGGAGACTCTCCCTCATCAGGGTATTGTTTAGGCCCTCCCTCATCAGGGTATTGTTTAGCCTGTGTACAAATGCCAGCAATGACTCACTCGTGGCATGTCTCTCTGAATTCATGCAAATTTTAACCATGAGTTACCCAGGACACAGCAGCAACTCTTCAGTAGGTTCCCAATCAATAAATTCCTCGAACTATCAACTTTCCAACTGAGCAGACACTGCAAGTGCCCAAATTTCTTAAACTTCTCAATAACACATTAAATTGAGGCACCATCTCTCCAGCCAGAACTACACAATTTGGTCAAGACAAATACCAGGTACCCCAGCACCAGGAAAACATCATCCTTTCCCACCATGACATGATTCTGATGCAAAGCAGCTGATGAAAATTCATCACAACCAGGACAAGCCAGGAAATCCACTGCTGGCCCTCTGTTCTCACCTGCACACACTTCACATTGATCCCAGGGCACACAAACTTCCTCCAGATGAGGTTGGCTTTGCTGTCCCCGCAGGTGATGGGGTAGACAATCTCTGCCTCCAAACTGTCCTCATCTTCAGCCATCTTCACTTCTCACAGGGATCAGCGGAAGGGACAGATCAAAGAGAAACATGATGCAACGAGAGTTTTGAAACTCAGGAATAAAAAAAAAAAAAGTAGATGATGCATGGGTGAGGTGTGCTGGGGTTTATGGGCGCCACTTGCACTTTGCTATTAAAGCATCCAAACACCCAAATTTGTCAGGCGAAACAGCCCAGGCAGATTTATGCCAATCCAGCTGCAGCTGAGCACAGGGAATATGGGAAGTCAACCATTCGTGATAAAAAAGAATGATGTCATCTGGGTGGAGTCACCCTTGGTTTTAAAGTAAAACTGGTTAAGTCAACTCTGGCTCAGCTGATCAATCTTTGCTTCCTAAACTCACTTTCACTTGCAACCAAAGCCAGCAAGTTGCTGCAAAACTGACATCCCCGTGGCAAGCTGGAATGGCAAGAGCCAGGGATGGCCGGACACAGGGACTCACCACGGACCAGGAGAGGGCAGCAGCAGCCCAGCCAGCTGCTGCCAGCTCCCTGCTGGTCACCGAGCCCCCCTGGATGCTGGGAGAGCATCCCCAAGGCCCGTAAGAGAACACTGGAGCCCCAGCAGCTCTGCACAGCAGTGTTTGGACTGTCCCATCTGACACCAGCACAGGGCTGTGGCACACCGGGGTGGTGGAGCTGGCACCAAGGGGCTGTGGAAAGAGCTGACCTACCTAGAACCGCTTCCTTCAGGTCTGTGGAGGCTGTGAAGGCGGCAGCAGCTGCAGCAGCTGCATTTTCAGTCTCCAGAGTGTCTTCGTTGATGTCACCGCTGGGAAGAGAGGCAGAGGCATTCTTAAGCGATGTGGCCGTGCCACCCCCCCACCCGATGCCCTGTGGAGACATTGCCTCAGAAGTCCCTCAGATCACATTTTCCCACAAGAGCTGAGAGTCAGCTCTGGGTTTGGGAGGCTCAGCTCCATTTTTTCATGTGGCGATGAAGAACCCCACAGCATGCAAGCCCCTGTCAGCAGCCTGGCCAGCTCTCTCTTGCCTCCCCTTTAATCCCAGCCCTGTGGATCTGCCTCCTGCCCAGCCCATGCTGGAGAGCTGGCATGGAGGGATGCTGTCAGCACAGCCCTTTGCTCAGAAGTCACTGCCAGCCGTTGGCAGCTTTGCCTGAGATTTCCCCAGGAAAAACATGTGTGAGACATGCTGCTGCTGTCTGGGCAATGGACTGGCTGAAGCCCCCAGTATGCAGGATGCTCCAGGGGAATAGGACCTCAAGGAGCCACAGAAACACTATAAAGGAATTGGACAAACCCCAAGAGCAGATCTGTGAGCAGAGATAACATAACAGGAGCTATAGACACTTGCAATCCAATCTCTGAGCCTCTTAAAATTTGATATATCCATGATATTCATTAATACCTGGCTATCCAACTGCTTCCATTCCCCTCACTGAAATATCTGTCTTTTCTGGGTGCTTTGCACATGGACTCACACAGTGACACAGCGCCCACTCCCTTGCTGTTCTCCCATCCCAGCTCTCACTGTGGCAATATGGAGCCCCAAGCCCCTCCAAGGAGCTTCAGTGCACACTCAGAGGGAAAAGGCACTTCTGGTTGTGATGTGGGACATGCTCCTCACCCCCTCAGCTTTGGAGGTGAGGTCCCGATGGGAGGGAGCCCACATTGGTGCCCTTATGGATCCCACCTGGACATCACAGCCAGCACTCAGCAGGGACCATTCCTAATGGGTGTTCATAGAAACACAGAATGGTTTGGGTTGAAAGGGCCCTTACAGTTCATCTCATTACAAGCCCCTCCCATGGGCAGGGACACCTTCCACTAGATCAGGTCACTCCAAGCCCCATCCAACCTGGCCTTGAACACCTCCAGGGATGGGGCAGCCACAGCTTCTCTGAACACCCTGTGCCACGGCCTCACCACCCTCACAGGGAACAATTTCCTAATACCCAATCTAAGTCTACCCTCCCTTTAAGATGTGTGTTTGGTGTTGTTACTGAACCTGACTAATTGCTGCAGAAAGCTTGACCTGCAGGGGCAGGGGGAGAAATACAATTAGCTTTTCACATACTTTGGCATATAAACTCCCCAGGAAGACTCTAGAGAGAAAATTCACCTGTAACCTCCCTCAGTTTGGTACCATGGGTGAATTAAAAGACAGTCCTAGTGACTCACTGGCAACCACATTTCTCACTCACAGTGGTGCCACAGGGACAAGGAAATTCAAGAGCAACTTGTTTTTCATTCTGGGCTCCTAACACACAGCTCCAGGGTGGAACTGCAGCTTCAAAGCATCTCTCCCCTCAGCAGCTGCAGGGCAGGTACCTGTGGGGAGTAGCACAGGGATAAGGAAGGCGTGGGTGGCAGCTCAGCCTCACCAGGTGAGTGGCTTGGAGATGCTGCTCCAGAAAGAGGGGAGACAGCTCTGCTGTGACAGAAAGGGGATGGACACAACACTGCCTCTGCAGCTCACAGCCACCACCAGCCCAGAGCCCTAGGAGAGCATGGGGAGGGTAACTTGGAAGGACTTGAAAAGATAAACTCTGAGCTAAGGCATTTGCATACAGGTGATTATTACACAAGTGGCAGCAGTCTGACAGAAGAATTCTAACCAGGAGTTTTTCATCAGTTTGCTGCTGGGTTCTTGCATTTCTCCTGGCGAAAGGCAGCAGCAGCACTTCAGCCAGGTGCCAGAGGCAGCAGCGCCCTCTGGCATGCAAAGTCCTGACCCTAACCTGCCTCCAGATCAAGAACCTCCACCAACTTACCCAGAAGAAACCCCCCAGCAGAAAGTCGGCACCTTTCAGAGCTTCCTCCAGAACTCCACCGCATGTGCTCTGAAAAACGACTGAAAGGCACAACTGGATGGGGAGGAATAACCCAGCCCACGCCTTAAACCTCCAGAGGCAAACAAACAAACCAACTCCCAGCTTGTAGGAAAAATTCAAGCAACTGAAGTCTGTGTCTGCCATGGACATGTGGGGGAGAGAAAACCACAAAAAAAGGCGAGTGTCTCCACACTGTTTCTCCCATCCATTCCAGGGAAACAGACTGAGGCAGATGCAAGAGAAAACACAAACATCTTCCAAGTCCCAGAGTGCAGCCCCCCAGCTGGTGCTGCCTTTGCCAGTTGCCATGACGAAGGCAGGGGAGGATGGTTCTCATCTTCCTCCCCAGGAGGATCCATGAACCAGATGGGAAGAAGAGAAGAAAGCACGTGCAGATAACTCAGCGGGCTGGCGTCTCCTTTCTTTTCTGCTCCTGCCTTGCCTGGAAACTTGAGAGAGAAAAGTCTCCCCCAGAATCCTGTGCTGATCAGAAATACAAGTGCCTCATCAGAGAACCAAGCACAGATCCCCCCCTATCACAGACCAAAGAGAAAAGCTTCTTGCTCATTATTATTTTCCCATTTCCCTCAGCCTTTTCCTTAAGAACACATGAACTAATTAAGCTCTTAACAATTGGCTGTATAGAGGGTTTTTTTAATAGCAAACCCATACCCAGATGAACACTAGAAAAAACCACCAACCCCCAAGCTGAGTTTGGTTTAAGTGTCACACAAGGCAAGTTGAAAGCTCCCCAAGTGAGTGGTGACCAAGCCAACACGAAGGGACCTCAGCCTGTGCCTGCAGCTGCTCTCCTGACACCAGCTGGGGCTGCAGAGGGAAATCAGAAGGAAAGGGAGCCAGCACCACTGTGCCATTGACCCAGGAGGAGCAGAGCCTGGTGGAGGCAACTGCCCAAGGCCAGAGAGAGACCATGGGTGGCTCGTGCTGCCACCTACCAGCAGCCCCACTGCCCTGCTCAGTGGGAGGAGTCGGGCAGGTTTTACTCTGTGACCCCAAAATTCACATCCTTTCTATTAACCCGCTACCATCCCCAAGAATGGGGGAGCAAAGAACCTGTCCAGAGGCTCTTCTCCAGAGAGGTGCATGGAAAACCCTCAGGGAATCTCTTCATACCTTCCAAGACATCTCTGCTCATAGCTGCGACTAAATGAAAGCGTTCCTCTCTGTGCTGTGTAGAGCTGTCCTGCTCCTGACCATCCAGGGGACACTGGGAGGATGAGAAAAGGTTTCCAAAGAAAAACAGGAAGGGAACTAAGAGTGAAAGGAAACCAAGTGATGGAGCCAGCCTCTGCCATGATCCATTCCCCCAGACAACACCACAGTGTTGCACATGGGTCTGTAGAGGCTCAGAGCCACATTACAACCAGGAACCATTCTGCATCCAAGAGCAGCCACATCAAGTGTCACATCTGGCTGCTTCTCCACTGAGGGAAACAAGGGAGTCTCCATGGGACAGAAAATAAGAGGAGTAGAGCCCTTCTTCCCCACCATCACTGCTCTTCTGGGAATTAAAAAGATTCTTGGAATCACTCACAGACCCAGGGTGTGGAGGAAGAGCAGGGCAGATCCTGCCCATCCCGGCACCAACAGCTCTTGCCTCTGCCTGTCCCTGCCCATTCTTCACCAAAAAATCATCTATTAATGGGCTTTATCTCAGTTGGAGTAGCACAAGGGGAATGACACCTGGACTGAAACAAATGCTGTCACCTTCTGCCCTGCCCAAAGCCCCAGGGCACTGACACAAAGACATGTTTGAGAAAAGGAGACAAACATCTTGTTGAGAGAATAAACAGCCACTCAACACCCACTTATTTCAAACAAACCTGCCTGGATGCAGCTCCAGGTGTGAACTTGGATTTTCTGCCCACTCAAAGAGCAAAGCACAAAAACGGCTCTGGGCTCTGTCCCACCCAAAAAACCATAGAGAAATAAAGCAAAGAGCCCATTGCTATGTGGGCCTCCAAGGGCACCAGGCAGGCTCTTTGGCCACAGCCACCCTGCCACTGACCAGACCTGAACAAACAGCAGCCTTGAATCCTAATGCCAACAAAAAAGGCAGCAATTGGGCAAAACAGCTGCACTTAAACAATCAGACACGTTCACTCGGGTTTTTTGAGCAGCCTCTCCATTCAGGGCAACAATGTTTCAAGGACACCTCTCTCACTCCTATTGCTGGCAGTGGAGGTTCCTGCAGAGCTCAGCCAAAAACCAGCCAACCCCAAACCTCCCCCACCTTCAGGGAAGGGGAGCTCAGCTGCAGCACCCTCAACCTGGTGCGGACTGACTCGTCTGCTGGAGTCCAGAGCTTA
This sequence comes from Corvus moneduloides, assembly GCF_009650955.1. Taxonomy (NCBI): domain Eukaryota; kingdom Metazoa; phylum Chordata; class Aves; order Passeriformes; family Corvidae; genus Corvus; species Corvus moneduloides. The sequence continues at coordinate 8,085,941 of NC_045492.1, forward strand.
GCAAAGCCATCATGAAATAGCAGAAAAGCACTGATTTACCTACTGGTGTACTGTTCCAACCAGATTTATGTCCACTCCACCATCCACGTCCACTCAGGAAAAGGTATTTGGGGTTGGAATTTTTTCACCCCCTCAAAAGAGGGAAAGAGCCTGTTCTGCTCAGAGCTGCAGAGCTCTGGGCATGGGAAGCCCTAGCAAGGAACTGGACACTGCGTGGCCACCACTGAGGTCCCCACAGCAAGCAGTGATGCAGGAGGAAGCCGTGGGGGATCAAATCCCAGCCTACAATCACGTGTGGGAGGGTTTCCAGCACATCCCCTCAGCATGCACCGACCCTGTCTCTTACCCGTGCTGGGACAGGTTGGTGGTGACCAGCACAGTCTTCACCTCCTCCATGCCGCCGCCATCCACCGCGCCGTCCGGCGTGGTCACCACCACCACCTCCTCCATGTGGACACTGACGTCCGGCGTCGCCATCGTGGCAGGAGCGGGAGAGCCGTCGGTCACCAGCTGCTTGTGGAGAAATGAGGGGAAGCCCCGTGTGAAAAGGTCTCCCTGCTGAACTCGGTCATGCAGGGATCATGCGTGTGGTGGGAGCAAGGAGAAAGGGCTGGAGGGGCTCCACACTTCTAAGGAGAAGAGGATGGGCAAATTCCCAAGTGCTCCATCCCAGGAGGAAGGGTGAGGGGAAGCTCAACCCAACACACGCTGTGCAGGCTGGGTGAGAATGACAGGCATGGGTGGGACCAGGGTGCAGGAGGTAAAGGGCAGAGTGTTAAAGAGGTGCAAAAAAAAAAATGTTCCTGGCATCCACCACAAACTCTATGAAGATAGTCAGTTTGAAGGTGCATTTCCAAATGTATTTCAAACTATCTCACGATTTCACACTGTTGGAGGAGCTTGTCACTGTCTCCTCCACAGTAAAACAAGGACTCTTCCCTCCTCCAAAGTCACACACACACAAAAAAATCAAATTAAAAAAGCACATCAAGCCCGCAGAAACAGTGACATCTGGAAACTATTTCAAAGTGTGCATTTCTAAAAAATCAGCAATAGATGTAAGGCAGCACTCCCTCTCCAGCTCTCTTGGAGCTCCTTTAGGAACTTAAAGAGACTCTAAGGTCTCCTCAGAGTCTTCTTTTCACTTCTCCAGCTCTCTCAGCCTGTCTCCAGAGCAGAGGTGCTCCAGCCCTCAGAGCATCTCCATGACCTCCTCTGGATTCGCTCCAGCAGCTCCAGATCTTTCTGATGATGGGGGCCCTAGAGTTGGATGCAGCACTGCAGGTGAGGTCTCACCTGAGGAGAGCAGAGAGGGAGAATCCCCTCCCTCGCCCTGCTGCCCACATTGCTGGGGATCAGCCCCAGGTAAGGAGAAATTGGTGCCTACAAAGCATCTCCTATAGCCCTGGTGCAGTCCATACAGAGACAGGTAAGGGAACACTTTGCCCAGGGTGTTCAAGTTCAGACCCTCACGGAGTACTCCAAGCAGTGGCACAGAGCACAGCAGAGATGCCACTTGGCTCCCACCACTTCCCCAGGCCACGGCTCGAACAGGGCACTGATCCAGCATCTCCAGTGTGACTTAAAACCAAGTTCACGCCCTGCAGAATCACCTGCCTGACCCACAGGGACATCATGAGGTGATCTTTACCTTCACAGAGCTCACAGGGTTTATCTGAGGTGGACTGGCCCCTATGTGCCAGCCCACCACAAAAGCCACTAGCGGAAGCACTTCAGTTTTCACAGCAGCATGGATGCTCAGCTGCCTTCGGCTCAACCACTCCAATTTTTGTTGGCACTCTATCCCTACCCTTGTCCTTCATTTTGGGGTAAAACCCCTCCCACAGCATTAGCATCACTCACAATGGCCCTTGAGCTGGTAGCCGGTTTCAGGATGCTCCGGACATCCTGCCCTGCATCATGGGATTGAACTCCACGTGTGTTGCTCAGATGCCTCTGGGCAGGAACCAGCACTGAATAGAGAAAAAGTGGGCTGGAAACATAAGTAATCTAAAAAGTGGCTAAAAACACACCAGCAGTGGGACAGTGGAGGGGGACGAGGGGCAGCCCAGCACTACCAGGACTCAGGGTATCCATGCATGTCCCTCCTGATGCATCTTTCAAGGTGCTGAGAGCATGTCAAGGGCTGTGGGAAAGATTTGGGGTGAAGTGAGGAAAAAATATAAAAGAAAAAAAAGCACAGCACAATTGGGAGAGGTATGAGATCTTTTTGGGTGCAGCATCAGGAGGGCAGAGACCAGAGAGATTGCACTGGGGGCAGCCAGCAGGGCTGTGCCCAGAGGAGGGATGCAGTATGGATGCAGAGAGCTACTCAGAGAGAGAGGGGATGCATGGGGAAGCGGCTTCAGAGGGGTTAAACAGAAGTGCACAGGGTGGGGGGGGGTCATGGGGGTGCAAGAGGATGCACAAGGGGTACATGGAGGGAGCAGATGGAGAGCAGCACAGGCAGCACGGGTGGGGGGGCTACACGAAGAGGGGGGCACAGGGGGGCTGCAGCTGCACGGGGGTGCGAGGGCACATGGAGGGGGGCTGTGCAGAGGGTGCGTGGGTGGGGGGCTGCCCGGAAGAGAGTGGCAGGGAAGCTGCAAGAGGGTGGAGGGCGGCCTCACGAAGCGGGGGAAGAACACGGAGGGCAGCATAGGGGGGGACACGGAGAGGGGGTGCCCGTGGGGGCTGCGGCTGCACGGAGCGGGGGGTGGGAATGTGCAGAGCGGGGTGCACGGGAGTGGAGGGCGCTGCACGTGGAGGCTGCCCGGGGAGGGTCTCACGGGGGACCCCGGCGCCGAGGCGGGCGGGGGGCGGGCAGGGGGTGCCCCGAGTGTCTTCGCCGTGTGTCCCCCCGGCCCCTCGCTGCGAGCGCTCCCGGCGGGCGGGGGAAGGGGGCTGCGGGGGGGTGAGAGGGGCGCGTGGGCGCGCTCCCGCTGGCAGGGAGGAGGAGGAGGAGGAGGAAGAGGAGGAGGAGGAGGAGGAGGAGGAGGAGGCGGGGGGGCCGGGGGGGGGGCGGGCGGCCGGGCGCTGCCGCCGTAACGTCCTGACGCTCCGCAGGGACCCGGGCGGCGCGTGCGGCGGAGGCCCCGCGGCGGGCGAGGCCGCGCCCGGCGCTTACCTCGGGCCGGGGTCCGCGGGCCCCGCTCGGGCTGCGGCGGCGGGCGCTGGGGCCGGGCGGCGGTGGCCGCGGGCAGGGCGGCTGCGGGGCCGGGGGGGAGCGGGGCTCCGCCGCGCGGCTCTCGGGCCCCGCGCAGGCGCACGGCCCGCACCGGCTACCGGGACTTATTTGGCGCGGGCGCCGCGGCCCGCGCTCCCCGTGAAATAGGGACCGGGCGGGCGCTCTGCGCCTGCGCCGCCGCCGGGCGGGGGTGGGAGGGGGCGCGGCGCGCGCCGCCGGGGGTCCCCGCGAGCGGGGTCCTGCGGGGGAACCCCCCCCCGTGCCCCCCGTGTGTGCCCCCCGTGCCCCGTGTGTGCCCCCCGTCTGTCCCCCGAGCCGTGCCCTGCGTGTTTCTCCTGGTTGCTGCTGCCCCCCGTACTGCCGTGTGTGTCCCCCGTTCCCCGCGTACCCGCCCGTGTCTCCTGTCTGCCCCCGCACCGTGTACCCCGCGTGTCTCTCTCTGGCGTCCTGCGTGCCCCCCGTGTCCCCTGAATGTCCCCCCCGGGCTATGTGCCCCATGCGCGTCTCCCGACCGTGCTTCCTGTGTTCCCCCCACGTCCCCTGCGTGTCCGCATCTGGGGTCCTGCACGATACCTTGTCTCCTGCATGTCCCTTTCCCGGCTCCTGCATGCCCCCCATGTCCCATGCATGCCCCCGTGTCCCTTGCATGTCCTTTTCCCAGGTCCTGCATGCCTCCCATGTCCTCTCTGTGTGCCCCCTGTGTCCCCCTCCTTAGTCCTTTGTGGCCCTCATGTCCCCTGTGTATACTTTTGCCGCGTTCTGCATCCCCCCCGTGCCGCCTGTATGTACCCCTGTGTTCCCTGCATGTTCCCCGTGGGCTGTGTGCTCCCTGTGTGTGTCCCCCAAGCCCTGTGTCTCTCTCTGGCTCTCCAGGGTTTTGTGAAAGCCCTCAGCTGTTCATCGCTGAACACTTTCTTGCACTCCTCCAGGGCTGGTGCAGCCACAGCTTCTCTGGACAGTCTGTGCTGGGGGCTCACCACCCTCACAGGGAAGAGTTTCTTCCAAATATCCCACCTAAACCTGCCTTCTGTCAGTGGGAAGGGATTCCCCCTTGTCCTGTCACTCCATGTCCTTGTCCAAAGTCTCTCCAGCTCTCTTGGAGCTCCTTTAAGCACTGGAAGGGGCTCTGATATCTCCCTGGGGCCATTTCCGGCATTTAAAAAGTGCCCTTGTCCAGTTTGATTCAGCGTCTATTTTCCTGTTTGAGCCATCCCCAAGGTGCTGCTGGTCCTTACCAGCACTAAGTCTCAAGCTGTGACTCCGCTGTCTTGTTTCCCTGGCCACCACGAGCTCTCACACGTTTTGCTGTGAGGCCCAGAGTTTGGGAGACACTGAGGAATTTCTCAGGGAGGACTTTTTGCATGATCTTGCAACATTGCACTTCTTCTGTGAGTAGGTGGTTAACACGTTCTGGAAAGAGATGAGTGAGGCCAGAGGCCCCAAAAGTCGTGAGTCCCTTTTGGAAACACTCACTATGTTTCCATTCTGTCAGCTTGTCACAGCTACTGGGTGGGTGGCTTTTCCTGACAGGTGTTCAGGTGGCATTTGGTCTGTTTAGTATTTTGTACACAAATTTCTAATGATCCTGTCTGATACATTTGTGGTGGTTTATTTAATTTTTTTTTTCCCAAGTTTCTTCCTTTCCATTTTTTGTCCCCATGCAAACTAACCCTGCCTGATAAGCAGCTGCCACCTCTATTTCCCTCATGTTCCCCCTCACTTACCAGTCTACGCAGGCTAATACCATCAAAGTGATATTCCACAAGGAATTGTATTTCTCCTTCTCCAAGATAACCAGCGGTAACCAGCAAGGTGAAATCACCCACTGGAAATGGTGACTCCCTTTTCCATGGAAGCCTGTCTGTCTCTCTACCAGTGCCACTGCTGGTGTCTTCCCTGGCAGCTGCATCCTCAGCTCTTCAGTGGGGTTGGACAGCACAGATAAAAGGTCCCTTTTTCCACTAAAACCATCTCCCGACAGTGCCCAAGAACAGCAGTCTCATCAACACAGTAAGAAGCAGCAAACCCCCAGTAATGCTGCCCTACTCCAGTTTTCCTGGCAGGCAGTGATCTCTTGGAAAGCAAAACCTGGCTTTTGCTGTCAGATCCCAGGATACAGGAAGGTGCCTGGGCTCTTCCTAGCACAGAGAATGGGATGATTTCACCTCCTGGCACCTGCTCTGCTCCCCGCTCTGCCCCTTTGTCAGTGGGCAGACTTGCCCTAGCCATGGTGCCAGTGAGGCTGCTGAGAAAGGATGAGCTGTGATTTTTCAAACCAAATCACTCCGCAAAATTTCTGGGTTTTGCCTGCCCAGGTGAGCCTCTGCATTTACCTTGGCAGAGTCTTTTCTCTCTTCCCTTCCCTTACTCAGGCACAGCTCAAGCACTTTGTAGGGATCTCTTCAAGAGTTATGTAGAAATTCTGCTTTCTTGACCTGGTTTTGATTTTTGCAGAAGGGATTTTTTGACGTGGGTGTGGAGTGACAGGACAAGGGGCACCGACAGAGGGCAGGGTTATATTGAATATTGGGAAGAAATTCTTTCCTGTGAGAGTGGTGAGCCCTTGGCACAGGGTGCCCAGAGAAGCTGTGGCTGTCCCATCCCTGAAAGTGTTCCGGGCCAGGTTGGGTGGGGTTTGGAGCAACCTGAGGTAGCGGAAGGTGTCCCTGCCTGCGGCAGGGGGTTGGAACAAGATGGGCCTTAAGATCCCTTCCAACCCAAACCATTCCTTGATTCTATGATTTTTGTGGGTGCTACAGTCTGGTTCAAGCCTTCAGTATTGTGTCTTCAGCACTCAGCCCTGCAGGGCTGCACAGTGGGCTGGGCTGGAAGGTGGTGGGAGCCTCTCCACAATTCCCTCTGATCCTCCCGCCCCATCCTGCCCCAAGAGATCCCATGCCTCTGTGGTTTTCTCCTTCAGATCAAAAAGGATGAAGGATGTGTCTTGAATTAACTGGTTAAAGACCATGCTCAGTCTCATCAATATATCTTGAATTGTGTGGCAGCAAGGACTGTGCCTGTTTTCCTAAGACAAATGCAGAGGTTTACTTTAGTACATCCATATTTTAGAAGAGCCTGGGTTAGTTTGATGCCTTTTCCTGGTCTTGAAATCAAGAGTCATACACGGTTAGAAGGGGAAAAGGGATTTTACCTTGGTATTTATTTTAAGGATCCTTAGGTGTACACGTCCAGGTCATATGCATCGAGATGCACCCCGCCGAGTCTATCCCTGTGTCTCTCTCTCTGTGTCTCTGTGTCTCCCCCCCCAACATTGGGTATAACATTATGGGTTTTACTAATTAGCATATCTATCAAAGATTCCCCAATGAGAGGCTCGAGTGAGCCCCCTTCCCCAAGGAACCTTCCCCTGGATGGTTCTATCTTGGTTTACAGAATGTGTTCTGGAGAGGACCTTGGGGTCTGGAGCACACTGATCCCTGGCTACAAAGCTTCTAAAATGTTTAGTCTCTTAGCTTGACAAACAAGTCCAAGAATGTAGGCAAAAAGCACCAGGAATACAGAAGTTGTAAAAAGGTATAACAGGGGTATAAAAGAAAAGGCAAAAATCTTCATGGCATCAAGTTGACTGTATCAAATCTCAGAGGAAAAGTGAGCAATGCTGCGTTTGCAGTCAGGTCATTATCTCCAGAATCAGGAAGGTCACGCTGCAAAAATAGAATTCCTGTTTGTGCGGGCAGCAGCGTCCTGAGGACACATGGGAAAAGCATCGGGCATGGGCTGCTCTGCTATTGCCACCACCATGATAGCGCCTGGCACTGTCCTGGCACTGTCCTGGCACTGTCCTCCCTGCCCTTACAGAACACCGCCCTGGGAATGAAAATTTACCCCCCTGCCGTCCCCTTGGTTTGTCTCTTTGTGCACTGAGTGCTGCTGAGTTCTGTGGAAAGTCTCCCACACTGGTTATTTTGATGGGATTGCAAGATGTGGGACAGCCCATGAGGACGCTGCTATCTCAATATCCCTTCAAGGACAGGGAGGACAGTGGCCAGTGACATTGGGCGCTGCTTGTGGTGGCAAAAGCCCCCCGCAAAAGGCAAGTAGGGGATCCTTCCCCCAGCAGCGGGGAAAGCAGCCAGGCACCATCCCCCCACATGTCCCTGTGGATTACAAACTTTTCAGTTTGTTTTCAGTTGCAGCTGTAGGACATTTTTGTGTACCTGGCCCGGGGCTGGGACTTGGAGCATTGGCCGTGCAGGGTCTCATGGGCTGGGGTCCCTCCTCCCTGGGAATTACAGCCCTGCTCCCTCTCGCTCTGTCCAGCCCCAGCTGGATCCTTTCTCAGGAAAAGCTCATGAAGGAAGCGCTGGAGTTTTTAATAAAGAAGCTCATGTGTTTTGTAGAACTGCATTTGTTGTATTTGTAACTGCCTTATATCTTTTTTGATCTTCCTGTGTAAGGACTTTGCACACCCTCACTCCCAGCCACAGGGGGTGGCAGCAGGACCCTCATTCAAGCATTTATTACTTTGTCCCACTGAGAATGGTGATAAACTCTCAATTTCTGCCTCTTTTATGCTGTGTAAAAAAGCACACACTGAGCATTCAGAGTCTTAGTGTCTATTTTGTTAAATCTTTAGGTCAATTTTCTGTTTTATGCTGTTTATGAGTATTCTCACAATACAAAGAGAAGCCTTGGAACTAAAACAACGCATTTATGGAGAGGTGGACACATACGGTTTCATACCAACTTTATTTCTTTTTTTTTTCCTTTATTTTTTTTCATAATCACTTCTTTTGCACAACAACAACCTCAAGTTGACAATGAAATGCACGTGGCAGACCGAAGGGAACCAGACAAGGCTCTGTTAGGGATGGAAAGTCTTTCCATGACTCTGTGCCAGCTCCCCACCTCGCACAGGGGACGGTGACCCCAGCTGTGGCAGGAGGAGCACATCCTGCCCAGAGGACAGCCAGGGTGCTGAGCCCCGGGGTGACAGCTCAGCCCTGTGCCCACACAGTCATCTTCCAACCCTCTCCTGCAGCCATGGGCCAGGGTGTTCCTCCTGGGGCACACAGCTGCGTATCCCAACTCTGTACTTTGGTACTTTCCATTTCAGAGCACTTTAGAGACGTGGAGGCATCGGCTCTCCCGCGGTCCCCATGGGGAGGGAGCGTCTGTGTCCCCTTGTCAAAGGGTGTGGGAAACTGAGGCAGAGGAGATGCCAGAGCAAGGATGCCCAGCTGTCCCCTGCGTCCCTGCAGCCCGGGGACCAGGGAGCACCCACACGTAGGCGTGGGCCAGTGCGCCTCTGCTGCTTTACTTGAAGACAACTGACTACAAAGGTGGAGTTTATTGGTCTTACTATGTCATCTCGTCCCTAGCATGGGGAGTAAGAAATCTCTAGCACCGTAAACAGCCATTCCCTGACTCATTTCAAGTGGTATCAGAGTGTATGTGCATATATCATTTCCACGGATGTGTTTCTGTGCGCGTGTGCACAGCCGGGTGCACAGCCACTGCGAGGAGGACAGGAATGCCATGGGAGGGATATAATGAACCCCATGAGACAGGATTGCAGAGCCAGGGCCAGAGAGTCACGCTGGGCTAAGCTAAAGCAAGCAAGCTGAAGTTTACATTTGAAAGGGAGCAGCAATACTGACCTACCCCCGAGGTAGGATGCATGCAATCGTCAACTCCCACCGGCCCTGGAAGGTCAACTCAAAAACAACCCCACAACTGGGTTAGAGCAAGATTTTTTAATGACTCCAAAATAATAAGACAAGGCTCAGTCCAGAAGCAGTCAGAGGGGCCAGCATCCTTGGAAGTGCCTATTTACAGACAGAGCTGAGCTCTGCTGTACAGGATAATGCAGGCACAGAGCTGTAATTTGGGCTGTGAGGCCGGTTGTCCCAGCTTCCCACAGCTTCACCCATCGCCCGGCTGTTGGTGCCAGCTGGGAGCTCATTTAGCTTCAGCTCCTCAGTCTTGCCCGAATCTGAGGCTCTTCTCCAGAAGGGCTCTTGGAAGGCCTGTGCATGCACATAATGATGTCACCCTCCTGACTTTCCTCCCTCACACCACTGCCACACTCGAGGTCCAGGCAGGGACACCGTGGGTGCCCTGAGGATGCTCCCCCTACAAGGCACATTCCCATGTCCTTATGCTGCTGCAAAAATGGGGCTGAAAACTGTCAGTTCAGAACTCAATTCATAAACGCCTTCAGGAATCAGTGGAGACCTCAAGCCCCACCACAAGGAAGGTGACCCCAAGAACTGTGGGGTTTTGCATGCCGTGTCCACAACCACAGTACTTAGGAATGCTCCAGGAATGACACAGGCTGGGGCAGTAAGGATGTTAATGAGGATACTTAATTAGTCTCAATTGAGGCATGAAGTATGCAGCTGCACACAGCCAATAGCATGAAGGGATATGGAAAGGCATGGAATAACCATGATCCTGGCTCATGCCACATGCTGCAGGTTGGGCACAGTGCTGCATGAGCTCCTGGCCACGATGGGTTTGGAGCGGTGGGTGGACACTCCTCATCCAGCCAACACCACGCAGCCAAAGCAGTCACACATTTCCCTGATAGTGCCCCGTGGCACTGGACAAGCTCCTGAACATCCCTACTCCATCCATCTGCACCAGGCAAACATGGCTCTGCGACACGTAAAGCCTCCGGCCCCACAGGTGAGGCAGTTTCCTTGGCACAACGTGTCTCTGCAGCAGCTACCTGACATTACCAATGTGCACGTCCCTGCTCCTCTGGTGCAGGAGCTTATCCTGCAGTAACATATTTTCCAGCCATATCCACTGTCCCTCACTGCACCAACCTGAGGGAGAGGAGAAAAATTCGTTTCCCAGTGCTCACACCTGCACAAGGACCATCTGCCAGGCCATTCAGCACTTGCCATGGGAATTTTTGCCAGGAAAAGCTATTGCAAGAATAAGTCCCAACTTGAGACCCATCTGGGCTCCAGGGAGGGGGAGGAGAGGGGGGTGGGGCAGCACAAGGGACCGAGAGGGAAGATCCAGGCAGGAATTGAGCCTGGAGACTCAGGAGCTGTTTGGGAGGACGGCTCTGACCGGCACAACCTGTTACTGACCATCTCTCTTCCAGCACATGCTAAACCTGACAGATCCTGCAGCTTCTGCAGGGTTGCAGGGAACCACCTGGAACCTCCACACGGGGAGGTTTGGATCAACACTAATTATATGTGCTAGAATTGAAGCATCACCTCTACTCTTCCTCTCAGCCCTTCCTTCTCCTCCCAGCATGAGGAGCAGCCGTCCCCGCTCTCACCGCCCTGCCTGCAGGACTCGGCTGCCTCCAGCTCCCAATTCCGTCGTTTTCCAGCTACTCTCTGTCCAGCATCCCACTGGCACCCTGCCTTCGCCTGGCCCAGCCTCTGACTCCTTCTGAGCCCCCAGGAGAGAGTGAGAATGGCCATTTCTCTTATTTTCAACTCTTGCTCATGAGTACAACATTTCTGATAATAATAATCATAATAATCATAGTACTAAAAACAGTATTTACAACAAGCTCCAGGTCAGAATTACACACCAAGCAAACACTCAGCACCACAGAGAGTAGGACAGGGTTAATATCTCGCAGATACCTTCTCAGATCCCACCAACGCGGGACACAGACATTTGACGGTTTCAACCATTTCTTACACACAAACATTTCATTTAAAGTACTTTTTAAATTTTTTTTTTAAACTTTTTAAAATTTCTCGTCACTATATGGGTGAGGTGATGCTGACGGTGATGCCGCGCTCTACACAGATGCTTATCTAAGACAGCTGCTACTATTAACTGATCATTAGCTACTGTTAAGAAATTCAACCCTCAGTTTCCTTCTTTGCCCTAAATCTAATTTTCTTTTGTCACTGACAGCACAGGAGCTTTTTAACAGCCCTGTCCTCCCCGCAGCCCAGGAGGAGGGGTTTGGGAGTAAGGTAGCCCTTCCTTTTAGGAGCAGAGTCCCCTGACATCAAGCCATGGCCATGGAAGGATCCCTCCCACATCCAGCTGGGAATTCTGTGGAGATCAACAAAGAGCCCTGGGATTTGGTCTCCAGCAATCTGCCCTGTGATGGCCCCAAAGAGCCACATCCATCTCTGGAAAGAGGGAAGGATTATTCTGTTCACTAAAAGGCTGTTTCACAACCACGCCCCGTCTCTGTTGGATTTGCTTTCCTAACCGAGTGGAATCCTGTGTTGTGGGAGCACTGAGGAGCCCACAGAGGATGAGGGTCCTCTCCCAGGGCTCCCACGGAGCTGGGAATGCAATCACCACCTGTGGCTCTCCCGGGCAGAGTGGCCAAGACCTCAGTCCCCGCTCAGCCAGGGAGAGGGCAGCTCAGTGGCCAACCAGGGCATCAGGCAGTGCCCACTGTGACAGGGACTTGCTGTGATGTGGCACCTGGCACCAAGCTTTGGGTGGAGCCCCTCAGCTGCTTCCACACAGGCTCTCAAAAATCACCCAAAGATGAGGACTGTGGGTCACTGCCTGCCTGGGCTGGCTCTGGAGGCAGCCAAGAGATGGGGGATCTGCACACTGCGGCTCCTGAGCCATCCATCCTTCTCCTTCCTCTCTCCTACCACGGGCAAACAGGGGGCTGCTCCCTATTTTACTTCACACACAGAAATGATCACTTACTTCCCATTTTTCTGAAACTGATATTTGGCTCAGAGCAAACACCAAGAGGAGGAAAAGCCCCAGATAAGAAATCCGTATCTCTGTGACACTGCTGGTTGAATTTATTAATATCTTTGTTTGGATTTTTTTTTTACATGAGTTTAAGAAATATTTTTTTTTTAAAAAAGGACAAAACCTTCCAAAGAAGCTGTTTGATTGACTGGTCAACTGATTTGATTCTCTATTTGATGTGAACTAGTTGCTATTCTGCTTAGAGGTCCCTATGATCTGTGAATCCCCACAAGCACTGACGATTCGGGATGCAGAGAGAAGCGTGTAGCTGGGGACAAACACCGGGGAGGGGGAATGAAGGACCAAATGTCACATCTAGACAAACAAAATAAAATGTGTTGGTTGGTCGATTGGTTGGTTTGTTAATAGGAATCAGGTGCTAGATGTGTAGAAAAGCCCTTTATCCAGAGATCTCCTCCCGCTGTTCCTTGTTCCTGCGGACTTCGGCTGCGTGCAGTTCCTGCAAAGATGGGAGAGATGACACCAGGCTAACACACCCTGCTCTGTGATCAATATTTTCCTCCTGCACACAGGATTTGCATCAGGCATAAAAAAAGAGACCAGTTTCCCAGCCAACACACCCTGAGGGCAGGGGGTTACACCTGCAAGGAGTGAAGGATCATCTGTGGGAGCCTGGAGGAGATGGAACCTCCAGTGAACGCACTCCTGGCTCCTCTCTCTTGCAAAACCCTTCAGGCCACACAGCCCATGGTGGGCCTGATGCTGTGGCTTTGAACTTGCTCTTGTCAAGATTATCCAGGCTATGTTCTCTGCTGACCTTGAAGGCCATAACCCCCCTCCTCACGCTACTCTGGAGCAGAGCTGCTCCTCAGCAACCACCACCAAGAAAATGCCCTGTCCCTTGCACCCATCACACTGGGACCAGACCCCGTTTTTCCAGGAGGATCAGCACCCCCAGCCCCCAGCCCTGTCCCGGGGGTGGCACTTGCCTTCTCGCGGAGCCGCTCCCTCAAGGCAGCGAGATGTGCCTCACGGATCTCCCTGCTCAGCTCCATCTTGTAGTTGAGCTTCTCCTCGGCCAGGCGGCTGAAGTTGTTGTTCTCCTCCAGCGCCTTGTGCAGCACCTCCCGCTCGTGTTCCCTCTTCTCCGCCAGCTGCTTCAGCACCTGCGCCTCCTGGGTCTGCCGAGGGAGGGGGTGAGGCCACTGGAGAGGCTCTTCCAGACTTCATCTCCCCGGAGAGGCTTTCTGACTCTCTCCTCTGCTCAAACCACTCTGCCACCCCCTTCCGCCCCATAACATAATCTTCTTGCTTGGAAGATACTTTTGACACCTTTTTCCTGCTATCATAGAATCATTTAGGTTGGAAAAGCCCTCTGAGATCATTGAGTCCAACAGTTCCCCCAGCACTGGCCAGCCCACCATTAACCCATGTCCTCAAATGCCATATCTACACAATGATGATGGTGGAGTTGAATTCCCTGCCTAAATCAGGCTGCAGAACCTCGCTCCATGATTGCTATGTCTCACCTGACAATTTGCAGTGGAATTACAAGTGTCAGAACACTCTTCCCAGCTGTTTTAGATTACGCCTGCTGAGTTTTAGGGTTAGGTGCAATCAGTACCAGAAAAGTCACTCCTTTTACAGGACATCTCCTTACCTTCCTCCTCTCTTCTGCAGCCTCCAGCCTCCTCTGGAGCTCCTCCAGGGACAGATCCTTCTTCTTGGGAGGGGAGGAAAGGATTGGGCTCTCAGGAGATAAATCTGAAGGGGACTTCAGGATCACTTCGAAGCTCTGGCCTGATGCCCTCTTATCCAGCTGCTTCACCTCCATATCTTTGTGGGGGAAAAAACCCAGTGATTCTGTGAACCTTTGCCTCTCAGGAGAGTGTTCACCTCAGGTTATCAAGCTCCTCATATAGGAATTAAGATTTTCCCATGTCCTGACCTGGGTGATTATGTTTTATCTCCAGAATTTCTTGATTAGTGATCACCTTCATCCCCCCATGCAAATGCAATTAATTTAAAGTCATGGCATAATTACAGAAAGGTCACATTGCTGTTAATACCTTGTATGTCACCCCAGCATGAAGCAGAGAGACTCTGACTCTGGCAAGCTCCCATGTTGCCTACGGGAGAATAATCCAAACACTGTTGGAGCTCCTGTGGGAGCAGGTTACCTACCTCCATACTGGTAGATGGTGTTGGGATGGGGTTGGGTGTGGAAACAGGAGCAGATGAGGGAGAGCAGAGACAGCTCCTTCATTTTCTCCTTGTAGGCTGAAAAATATGAAACAGTAATGAGAGAGATTCAAATGGCAACAGCATCTCTTTTTTGTGGAGAAATTAAGCAAGTATCACATTTGCAGCTATCAGACTCTGTGGAGGCTTTTCCATGCTGCCAGGAAGTCCTGTTTGCAGCTACCAGACTCTATGGAGATGTTCCCATGCTGCCATAGCTTGCCAAAAGGTCCCCAAGGAGCGTCTGATCTGGAGCAGCCTAAATTAGCTGCCTGTGTGGCAAATGTCATGGGAACACACACAGTGGGGACTTAACACGTCTAGAGGTAAAGGTTTCTGTGCAAGATTTTCCCTCCAAAGGAGCTGGGATGCTGCAGCCTGTTTAGCTAAACATGTTGGGACAGCTACTCACACCCTTTCTCCACTGGAAGTGCAATTTCCAGTCTCTGAGATAAATGATGCCCACTGACACCTGGAAACCTTGCTCAAGCCCTGGTGAGTTGGGAATACTTCACAAGTCAGCATTTCTGAGGTGAGGGTGAAGAGGAAAGAGGAGATCAGCAATGTGGAGAAAAAAGGGGCATTTGAGTGATGAAACTGTTCAGGGGCTCGGCTACCAGAGGAAGAGCTGGACCCCAACTTCACAAGGAACCTCCTGTCCTGCAGCAGCAGATCAGGGGAGATGAGAGTGGATTCTGCCACCCCCTTAGCCCACACAGGCAGAGGTTGGTACGGTCTGTGACCACAGTAACAATTCTTCTGCAAAGGACAGGAAACACACAATCCTTTCGAGCTCTGCTGCTGTGAACCTTCCAGTTTGCTCATTGTTCCTGTGACTGGAGGATGCACCACAGCATCCTCGGTGATCACAAGTGCTGCTCCAACACAGATTGCAGCAATCTGCTTCTGGGGCAATCTTCACCTTCAATTTTTGGAGTTCAGCACATTTAAGACAGTGAACTGTTTGCACACTCTTGACAAAGAACCTCAGAACAGAAGGAGCTGAAGTCAGTGAGGTGCTCTGTCAGGCTGTCACATTCTTTATCACATCAGTGAAACCCTCACAGCATCACTCCTATGTGGCAGGTCAGCAGCTGGGGCTGCACAGTGGGTGCTGCTGCCTCCTGGGTCCTGTGAGGCTCTGTCCTGGGCTGGCTCCTTGGGGGACACCCAGGCTCGTGGGGACAGAGTCTTCATGGCTGCGTGTCCTGCCAGACCCGTCCTGAGCGTCCTTGTGCTGCCCTTCCTCCTGCCTCTGCCACAGGCACAGGCATCCTGCTGTCCTGCCCTGGCTCTGCCTCTGGATTTCCTACACATCCTGGTGCTTCTGGCCTTGGTTTGTCCCCTCTGTACTGAGCTCATTTTGTGCTCCAGCCAGAGGCAACTCTGCAACTCAGCTGCCAATGCCACCTTCAGAGCAAGACCCTCCCCTGGGCCAGGACAGGGAAATCCCCAGGACTCTGTGATCTGAAGAGGCATTAGACACAGAACAATTCTGAAAAAAGTAATATCCTGTGTACCACATGCTCTTAGGAACATCTTTCAGGTATTCTCCTTGCCTTCCCACAGCTCATTGAGTGGGAAAACCTACACCTCCTTCCTGCTTGCATTATTTTTCCTCCCAGATGCAGAACTTCACTCTAATTAACACCCTTCTATTGCTAAACCACCACCCCTGAAGCTCAGATCTTGAGTGAACACTTTTTTAGCTTGCTCCCCATTCTGATTTGAACCTCCTGCCCAGTCCTGCTGTTAAATGTAACCCAAATATAGAACAGTTTACACCAGCAATGGCATCTAGACATCTTTGATTCTGTTCTTAATGAAAAAAAACCTCTGGAGAGCCTCTGAGAGGCCCAAAGTCATGGCATGGAGCAGTAAGCTAATGCATCTCCTAATGTGCTGCCAAGAACCCTGAAGACGGTCCCTGGGAATAGATGAGAGACATTATCATTTATTATCATTTAGACATTATCGTTTAATACAAACAAACCAGTCAACAAGGTCGTTGCTCCACCATTATGTCTGGTCCTGGGTGAAACCAAGGCATGAGGCAGATGTGCCACACCCCTGACCCCGTCATTTAATTCAATTTAATTGTCTGACAGCACTTGTTACAGAGCACAGGGCTTTGTATTCCGTGACTTGAGCTTCAGTACTGGCGCTGTGTGCAGATGATTCCATGCTGCATTCCCTGCCTTTCAGGAGGTTTGCTGTGGGGATTTCACAGCTGGCCCCATTCCATCGGGATCTCCCCTGTCCTGCTTTCCCTCCTGCAGAGCAAGCTGACCGTCCCTCTCTGCCAATTAAAATGAAGATGAGGAAGAGGACAAAAGGCCCTGGGCTGCGGCAGGGCTGTGGTGAGCGCTGGAAGCGCTCTGCGTCCTTCCCCCGCCCCGGAGCCTGCAGCTGCACCCCGGCGCCAGCCGTCAGACGCAATTAGCGGCACACGGGGCCGGGCAGCGGGGCTGGAGCTGCCGCGGCCCCGGGGACCGGCGGGGGACGGTCCCGAAGGGCCCCGAGCGGCCCCCAGTGCCGGGCGGGAGCGGGGGCAGCAGCGGGAAGGGGGCAGCGGACCGAGCCCCCCCCCGGGACCCCGGGAGCTGCGGGGGCTCCGCTCCCCGCCCGGAGCTGTCCCTTCAGGACCGACACCTCCGCCGGACCCCGGCCGGCAGCTGTCCCTTCAGCACCGCCGCGGGGCCGGGCATGAAGAGGGGCAAGGATTGACTCCTGAGGGAATTATAGAATCATAGGAGCACAGAATCGTCACAGATTTGTTCGGCTCGGAAAAGCTCTCCATGATCATCAGGTCCAAGTGTTCCCCCAGCACAGCCAAGCCCACCACTAAAGCATGTCCCCAGGTGTCCATCTATATGGCTTTAAAATCCATCCAGGGATGGTGACTCCACCTGTTCCCTGGGCAGCCCGTGCCAGGCTTGACAGCCGTTTCAGTGAAAACATTTTCTTTAATGTCCAATCTAAACCTCCCCTGGTGCAACTTGAGCCACGTCCTCTTGTCCTGTCACTTGTTAATTGGGAGAAGAGGCTGAGCCCCGCCTGTCTCCACCCTCCTGTCAGGGAGTTGTAGAGAGTGAGAAGGTCCCCCCTGAACCTCCTTTACTCCAGGCTGAGCCCTCCCCAGCTCCCTCAGGTGCTCCTGGTGGTCCAGACCCTTCCCCAGCTCTGTTCCCTTCTCTGAACACACTCCAGCCCCCCAATGTCACTCATGTCCTGAGGAGCCCCTGATCCATGCCCTGAGAACTAAACTGATCCCTGAAATCCCCACACCTGTGCTCCAGAGCCACCAGCTACACCTGCAGGACACAGAAGCATCACAGTGATGGCCTTGTGCCCATGACACATTCCATGACAAATAATTGTTTTATCAGGCTAAGTCAAGAAAAAGCATCCTGTGAGGAGAGTTACATCCTCTGATTTGGTAACTAAAAGAAAGACCCATAACCTCTGGGTCGCTCTTTAGGAACCCGTGTCAGTGAAGAGCAAACCTGAGACCTCTCGAAGCAAGACTTTGTCTCAATCACAGCTGCGTAAAACTCAGGGGTAAAAGATTGCCAGCCTCAGGAGTAAAACTTGTTTCAGAACTATTTGCACTCCCATTTGCAATAGATTTAAGGTTTTGAGGATATATTTATGCCAGTGGACAAAACCCTTGAGCCAGGAAAAGACGAGTGGTTGGCCAGAATATGACATGGCCAAGGAGTTCCTGCCCAGAAAGGCTGGATCTAGTGTACAAATGTACATATTTTAAGAACAATTAGACAGGGAATGCTGAACTTTTTACTTGAGCATCTATTAGCATTTTTGCTTCTGTTAACTTCGTAAAAATAAACTCAGCTTGCACTGACCAAATATTTCATTTCTGTATAAATTAATCTGGCTCGGGTCCTCAGGGACTGGATACCAAAGCATTGCTTCAGTCTCAGAGGCGCAGCAAGAGCTCTGCCTCGTTGGTGGGCAGAGGATTAGAACAGGCTTCTCACTCAGGTATGAATTACTGACATTTTACTTCTCTTTTTTAGGCAAACACTGCAATAGAAGCATCAGCAGCAAATTCATTCACTCTGGTATGGTCTTCATCCCTGTGTCATAACATTTCACTGCTGTCCTATTAGAACTGGGGTGAAACATTGAAAATAACTGAGTTGTGTAAACCAAGAAGTGAATAAACTGTAAAAGACACAAAAAATGTATCAGTGTCCCAGCCTGTAAAGTGGAGTGAACTTGCATTTTGTTAGCTTTAGAGATCTCTGAGAAGTGATTAAGCTAAAATCCATAAAGGTGCAGTCAGTTCCTCAACATTTCTGAGCATTTATGCCCTGCAATCAGCACAGGCTGATTCTGGTTTGGTTGTATTCCACCCCACACCCCATGAGCCAATCAATCTTCATTAAAATTTTTCATCTAACTTTTCCATGTGTATTATTGTTATTATTATTATTATTATTACTGTTATTATTGTTATTACCTTTTTTTTTTTTTTTTTGCGATAGAACATACTGCCTGGGAAAAATCACTTTCTCCCTTTTTCAAAGAGAAGAAGGGAGATGCCCTGAGCCTTCACCAAGGCACCAGGAGGCTCAGGGTGGTCCCAGCTCTCTCCAGCGACTCCTTTCCTGTGCTCCCTCTAGTGCTGTAAGAAACATCCTGCATTTCCATATCCCCGCCGCTTTGCCTCAGTGCTGTGCACACCATCGATCCACGTAAAGTGTTTATCTCAAAGTCAGCCCCCGGAGACATTATCCAGCTGCTCCCCGAGTGCTTGTGGTGCCAGAGATGGAGGAACAGCTGGGAATGGTGTGGTGCAGGAGCAATGGGATTCATTTTCCTCCTCATGATGCGCCTGGATGGTGGGGCTTAACACCTATTATTCATTAAAAAGTTTTGTTCTCTGCTTCCTAAATACATTAAGCTAAACTGCAGCCAGGTTCTGAGGTGGTATTTAACGGCATCCAGAAAAACAGAGCGAGGCCATCTCGGCACAACACCAACACAGCATCAGTCACAGTGAACCAGAGGCAGAGCAAGGCTAATTTATGTGAAACTTAAATGGATGAGACTGGATGTGCTCTGTCTTATAGCAAGGTCAGAGGAAGGTTGTTACAAGAAAATAATTTGGTTTGTGAAGATAACTTTGGAGAAGTAAGAATTGCTTCCACAATGAGTATTAGCTCATGAAAAAATGGGAACAGGCCAATTATAAATGAAGCCAAAGCTTAAACAGAAGGTAGAGAAGCCAGAAAGACAGAGAACTGAGACCTCCAGCACAGATTGCAATGCCACACACGCAACAAAAGCAACCAGAGTCCTCAATAAGCCTGGAGAGTACAGCAGGTTTTAGATATTCTCCCCTTCTATGGCTCGTACCATAAAAATATTGGCCAGACCTTCAGTCTAGTGCACTTCCACCTACTTGCTCCCCAGCTTCTACAAACAGGTCAGTAGCAGATCTCACACAACCAGAAAACACTAGTGGGTTTTTTGTTTGGTTTTTGGTTGGCTGGTTGATTGGTTTTTTGGGAGGGTTTGGGGGTTTTTTGTCAGCTCCATAGCTGTACTCCACACTGATGGTATAGGGACACCCCAAGACTCCAGGCCCAGAAGTTACCATGGGCTCATGTGGAACCATCCATGAGAACAGGCAGATGTGAGGTTTGCTCTGCCTTCTGTCAGACATCTGCTGAGCTACTGCCCAGGAACAGTTTCCAATCACCCGGCTCCTTCCCCCCAGGTTTTATTGGCAGCTCATGAATGTCACAGCAACCCGTGCTGTGCACAGCCAATGCATCAGCAAGTCACTCGAACTGTAGCACTGGAACATGTGGGCTGCTCCCAGGAAAATAACCAGGGAAATCTCCTCTTGTATGGACTCAGCAAGAGAGAAGGGCCCAAGCTGTGCAGCAGCTGGGGGAGTTACCGTTGGGAAGGAGAGAAGCATGGCCTGGAGTTGCTTGATAAAGCAGAGGAAGGAACCAAATGGAAGCAGCTGACCCAGAGTGTGCATTTGGGGCAAACACAGGTTTGGACAGTCAGGTTTGGGTGAGACAAAGAGCTACAAAGGAGCTGGGGAGCTAGTGAGGTGGCAGTCCATGAGACAGTCAAAAACAGAGCCCAGTGCCGTGATGTGTCAGGTACAGATGTGCTCTGTGACCACAGTCAGTCATTTGGTCTCTTTGGATCTCAGTTTCCTTTCCATTAACTGAGGATTATTGTATTTGCCCATTAAACAGTGGTATTATTTGTATAAACAATTTAGAGGGGATAAGATTCTCTAGTAGGGCAATAACCTTGTAGAAGTACCTTGAAAGAATAAAAGGATTGTTCAGAAATGTGCTGAGCAGCTCTTCACCATTTGGGAGGTGCCAAAGTGCCACAGCACATGCACGTGGTCTTTGGTTGCTCTCTGGCTCTCTTGTATTTCTAAATCACAGCCCATTGGTTTAACTCCCCTCTGGAGAGGAGACTTTCATTTTTAAAACATAACTCACACCTGCAAGACTAAAGCCCATGTCAGTAAGACAACTGGGAGGGATTAGCCAGGCACGTTGTTTCCAGTTAATTTAGGGGTGTAGAAGTTTGAGTGAGCTTCAGGTCCCTCCAAGGATTGCCATGAAGAATCCTCAGCCCCATTCAACCCCCTTCTGCCCACACTGCTGTCACAATGGGCTTATCTGCAGCCTTCTGGTTGCCACATCAGATTGCTAAATCTCAGCTTTTACTCAGCAGAAGGAGAATGTGTTCATCTGCTAAACCAGATCTGAACCAACAATGACAGATTCCAAGAAAGGGCTCTTTTGAGATATCTGAAGCATTTTCCCAGAGTCTACGTGGTGCCATTAAACAAGACATTATTTATATTTTAGAAAGAACAAGTATTTTCCAGTTATTTAGATCCCTTGTTTGGAGACACTGGTGAAAAAAAATATACATCTATATAAACGCCTACAATAATACAATAGGCTCTTTTGGCATGTAAAAGTGAATTCCTAATAAAAGAACCATGATTTTTGAAGGCCACATAGATCTCTTCAACAGTCAAAGAAAAAGACAATAGTGATTTCTTGAGAACACAGAGAGATGGAGAGCTTGGTAGAAGGGACTCTGACTCTCCAGCCTGGGCAGTAGAAATGTCAGGACAGGGCAACACCATATGGTGTCCCCCAATACCACCCAGAAATGGGATCAGGGGATAACCCAGAGCTATATGAAGTCCCTCAACTATCACATTTCATGGCAGGACGGCAAAACCTTGGGATCTACCAAGGCCCATTTACCATGCCCAGTCATGAGGCCAGGAATGACAACCTGGTGTTTCCTCTTGACTCCACCTTCTCAGACACGCCAGCGTCGGAGAAAGCCGGGGGGGATGTCACCTTCCGCATCATTTCATAATCTGAGGTCTCTTTATTCAGCCCAGATGCTACAAATGGTGGGGGAGCTCCGTAGCCCTGCAGAGCCCAGCCAGACCCCCGGGCTGCGGTGCACAAAAGCACAAAGCCTTGTGCAGATGCTGCGGGGAGGAGGTGCGAGGGCTCTGCCCCTGCAAGGGCTGCCCGGCAGCAGGGCCGGCACCGCAGCTGAGCCGGCACTGAGCATGTGCCGCCCATCCCGCGGCTCCTGCACCGACAGCAGCCCCCGGGGCCGGGAGAAAACGCCTGAGGTGACAGGGAGAAAAGACGGAGGGCAGCCAGGCTCGGGGGAACAAGCCCTGTTTCTTTTCATCCCAAGGATTTGGTTGTTTGTTTAAACAAACCAAGCAAATCTTCCCAAGGGGGATAAGCCCCCGGGCATCAGCCGCAGACGACTGCAGCTGCCCTCCCCTCAGCACGGATCGGCTTTTGCTGAGGATAAAGAAGGAAATAATGAAGAAAGCCAACAAGACTCATTCCTTGATTGAAGGATTCCTTATTCTTTTTCTCCTGCCTTTCCAGGCCACTCTCCATTGCTGCTGTACGTGCTACAGGCGATGGGGAGATGGGGAGCTGCTCCTGCAAAGGCAGCTGGGCGAGGCTCAGCCCCGATCCTCCCTTGGCACGCAGCGCCCTATTCTCTTCCCTCCTGCCACAGCACTGCTTTCCATGACTTCCTACTCCTTGAAATCGCTTCTCTGCTTGATCTGAGTCACAAGGAAGCCCCATTTCAAGCTTCTTCATGATCTTAAGTCTCTTTGACAGTGAAACTGCATCTTTGGGAGGATGAAATACGCTGTGGGCATGCAGTGGGTTGGGAGGGTGAGAATGCACCAGGCGGAAATCGCATGTTCTGCCTACATGTGTTTCATCCACCACCTCGTCCATCTCAAGTTCGATGCAACCTTGGTTTAGAGGGCTGGTAAGTCTGAGCCTTTCCTCCCACCCCCACTCTGCAAACGAGGTCCAATCCTGCTCGGTGGGGAAGGCAGGAGGTGGGTGGCACCTCTCAAGAGTGCACTGCTGCAGACGTTCATTGAGGCAGGGATACTCACAGGAATATACACAATAGCTGGAGGTTTTCTATCGCAAACACATTTTTACAATGCTGCTTTTTATCTTTAATTGCATGCAAAGCACAGTCAGGATCAGCTGCGCCCTTACACTCCCCCCACCCCCCACACACACCCCTCCATCTCTCTGTCCTTCTTCCCCCTGCCTCTACTGATCTTTTAAAAGGAGTAAGGAATAGAAAATGCACAGCAGGAAACCTCGGCAAAGGGCGGTGAAAGAAGCAAGAAGTGTTGCCTGGTCTCCTGCGGGCTGGTTCCCTGCCTGGGGGGCACAAAGCACTGCCTGCTCTTCCTTTTTGTCTGTCGCTCCTGCTCAGCCCTCAAGGATCTCGCTTCCCCCTCCCAAGCCCCTCTTTGTGGGATGCAGAATTCAGAGCCATTCCAAGAAAAAACTTGGTTTTCTAAAAGAAAAAAAAAACCTCTAAACCCACCCACTGTTCATTGTACCATTTCAAGCTTTTCTTCTCCTTGACCCATGCTCCCAGTTTCAGCCACTTGAATCCCTTCTTCCCAGTCAAAGAGGGCAAGACAGGTCTTTAGGAAGCTGGACCGAAGCAGCACAGCATCCTCGGGCTGCCATCCTGAAGCCAAACCCCACCAGGCTCTCGGGCAGCCGCGCTGCGATTGCCGGCACTGCTGCAGGAGGGAGGAAGGGCTTCCCTTGCAGCATCTCATTTCACCCAACGCCATCAGAGGACCGCTCCCCTGTAGCATCTTCTAACCAAGAAATGTGAGCTGTGCAAGAAATCTGGGACTGGGAAGCCCTGAGAATACACAAAACCCCATCCAGGTTCTTCTGGTTGGCTTTGGGGGATTTTCTAGGGCATTACTGGCTCTTGCCCATGTCTTCCTCTCCATTACCCATTTAAGCAATACATGATCTTCACAAAACAAAATGTAATTTCTGAATTCCTTACATCCAGCTGCACAGCATGCAATTATTTTCTTAGGGAAAGAAAGAAAAAAAGCTCTACGATGTTACAAAAATAACATTTAATTGGCACGTAGCAGCATCTTCTAATGGCACAATGAAATGGCAGCAATACTTTAAATTGGCAAGTTTATCACACGTGTATTCATATTAAAATAAAAAGCCCACCTGCTATCTTGCATCAGAGGGGTGTGTGTATGGGGGAGGAAGGGGAACAATGCTGCCATACCAACTGCCTCCTCAGCACAGAACTCCCCCGAAACCCACGGGAAAAAAACCCCCACAAACAAACCAACCCAAACCTTCAGAATAATGATTTTCAAAAAAATATATATAACCTGATGGTTTTAGAAGTGCATTGATGTCAAGCCCCCGAGAAGCCGGCAGTCCTACCTGAGACGGTGCTGGCCATGCTGCGGCGGGAGCGGAGCGGTGCTGCAGGAGCAGGAAGGAGCGCAGGAGGTGCGGAGGTGCTGCAATGCTGCGGGGAGGGAGGACTGACTCAGCTGGAG
Organism: Corvus moneduloides; assembly: GCF_009650955.1. Classification (NCBI taxonomy): domain Eukaryota; kingdom Metazoa; phylum Chordata; class Aves; order Passeriformes; family Corvidae; genus Corvus; species Corvus moneduloides. The sequence goes on from NC_045492.1 coordinate 8,109,949, forward strand.
GGGGCTGCAGCCATCCGCGGCGGGGAGAGGCTGGAGCGCCCAGAGAAAGGCGAGGGGTGGAAAGAAAAAGAAGGGTCACTAGTTCGGAATATTAATGAGCGTATCAGGCCTCCTTTCCTGGGTGGCTTTGACGGCAGATCCCTCCCAGGCAAGCCTGCCTGCCAGGAACACAGCCCCACGGTGGGGGGGGGGCGAGACACACCCAGCCGGGCGCTGGCAAAAGAGGATTTTTTCCTCCTCTTCCTCCCTTTCTTGTCTGCTCGAGATGGGCTAAACTGCTTTTTCCCTTGCTGACAGTAGAGTTAAGCAAAATAATTGATTTTGTTGTTTTTTTTTTTTTAACCATCCATTCCAAGGCAGCCTCACCTGCAGGGCCGGCTCAGGGGTCTGGCTTGACTGGGCTGAGGTATAAAACCCAAACCCCAAACCTTGCAGCAGCTTTACGCAAAAAGCAAAGGGAGGAGAGATCCCAGATAGGTTTTTAGGCATGGGATTAGGGGTTTTTTTTACACCAACACTGAGGCACTAAAGGACCTGCAGTTTGGGGAGGAAACTGCCGTAAAAGTAGTGGAGAAAGAGCAGAATGAAGCCTTTTGATTTCAGTAAGAATTCTCTGGGTTTCTCCCCCACCCCAGGCATCAGGACCTCTTTTCTTATAATTTTCTGTCTGTTTTCTATAATTTTTATCATTTCCATTTGTGGCTATTGTGAGGGGCCAGTGCTTCTGTGCTTTTAGAGCATCACACACACGCTTGGGAGCAAGGAATCCTCCCAAACCCACACATCTCCCAGCATGCTGCAATGCAGACACTCCCAAACAAATTCCAGCTGCTGCAGGGAACTACAGGTTGTTGGAATACCTGCCAGTGCTCTGGCATGCTCAGGGGCAGAAGCCACAGGCACTGCCTACTAAATTCAGTTAGAATGACAGAGATTTTTCTTTTTTTCCCCCCATCTCCCAGTGTCCTATTCTAACACTGTCATGTAAGAAAAGAAAAATAGAGAAAATGTCTAATTCAGAATAAAATTAACACTCTCCACACATTTTCAATGTGTGCTTGCAACAGGAGCTTCTTTATGACCTTTAACTGCTCCCTGTTCTGTCCACGCCTTGTTTTGTAGTTCCAACTCTCCCTACTTTCTCCTTGGATTGAATCTCCAGGACTTGACAAGTTATCTTGTGTGTGTTTCAAAAGCATCTTTGCCATGATCAAAGGAAGGCAGCCATCCCAGGCACCTGACTGCTGGAATAATTTCCCCCTTCTGTTCAGGATGAACTCTGGCTTTGATATTCCCAGCAGTCCCAAGAGGGGCTGGCTACCTCTTGCAACATTCTGGATTTTTTTGCATCAATCCAGTACATATTTTATTCCTTTTATTGAGGAAAGGGTGTGGAATGCTTTCAAGGTGTCGTGGCCATGTGTCCCACTGGAATACGCTGTGTGAGAAATGCGGAGAAAATGATTTGGAGGGTCAAGGTGGAAACCTATTTTGTTACTCCCCAACAGTAAATGTACTGAAAGGCTCTGGACTATCAGGATTCAAAGAAATCAAATAATTTGGGGGGCAAAAAGAGTTTTAGACTCAGAAAGATAACAAATGGCAACTTAACCCTACTCAGTGTGAAAGGGGAAAAATAACCTTCAGGACAACCACATAGATGGCCCTTGAGGCTCTTTTGTCCCAATCATGAAGATTCCTGCTCCTCTGGCAGCATCTGGATCTCATCTCAGAAGAGAGATCCTGCCTGAGCAGCCTCTGAGCAAATATGGCCATTATTCACTTTGCACTTCTGCACAGCACCAGTGTTCGCTTGCTGGGGTCCCTGGTGTGGTTCAGCCATGTTCCCACAGCGGCTAAGGATCATCTTTCCCAAGGTTTTTATTTTGTACATTGGGGTTTTTTTCTTGAAAATGAAAAATAGTTTATCCAAGATCTTAAAACCCAGTAATGAGCGAGAAGTGGAGACAGGCTGGTTCCTCCTGACAGGGCTAGTGGGGACAGGCTGGTGAGCAGCTGTCACACAACTCTCTGTGCTGCCCTGACAGAGTCTTGAAATCTCTCCTCCCTCTCCAAACTCCTGCTTTATAAGAATTCAGGGTTTATCCTAGGGAGACAAACACCAAGACAACAATCCAGTGTGAGACCAACACCTTTATTTATTGCATTTTTATCCCGACAGATGCTGCAGCTTCACAAAAGCTCCACAATTCTTTTGCAACCTTAACAAGGAATACATTTTTCTCTTTAAACTTACAACCCATTTCCTCTGCTCTGTTTTTAGAAGGACAGCAGTGCTGGAGGCAGCCTGCAGTGCTGGTCAGGTGAGGTCACTGGTGCAGAGGAGCAGCCTCCAGGAGCTGCGGAGCGGCCGGTGCTGACTCATGTTTGCTGCTGGACACGGGCACCTGCTGACTCACACCCCACTCCTGCCTTGGGCTGGTCACCTCCCAGCAGGTGACACTGCTTCTATAAGCAGCACTGAAATAAGGCAAAATAATCTCCTCTGATAGACTATTGATATTGTTCTTCGATGTAGGAAAGAGGTATTTAGAGGAAATAATAACAACACAGTATCCCATGTATTTATGAGGAGTTTTAAACCTTTATTCTCCCCTGAAGTTATCCCACACTCTCATTTCACAATCTTTACAAACTAATTTCTTTTGCAGCTTAATTGTGCATGACTGATACCACATTAAAGAGTTCACAGTCAGAAACATGAGCAAAACCAGCTGTTAAATGTTGTGTGGAGCACATGAAGATCCACAGGAATAGCTCTGTGTTCTCCAGCCCATTTCCTACAATTAAAGACAGTTTATGATCCAGGGAAGTTCAGCTCAAGGAATTTAAAGGCTGGCAACCAAAAGAGCAACACCCATGAGCTCCCCTGACCCAAAACCACGACACAGAAGGTACCACATGTTTGGGAAGACAACAGATCACACAATGTTCAACTTACATAGTTTCAAGTCTGTTCCTTTTAACCCCAGAACTGTTCCACACACAAATAAGCTGTGCAGCTGGCCAGGAATAAAGCATTTTAAAATTACAATAAAAGAAGCCACATCCTGTTCTACATCTACGCAGTGGCAGCATGAGATACAGCAATAAACCACAGAGATGAGTACAAAATTATTTTCTTCCCACCTTGTCTCTCATATAGCTGCATAAAACACAGTTGTACAAAATTTGGGGATCCAGGTAATCCATACCTGTGCATTTATTAAAACCAGATTCTTACAAAACTGGGTAATCCATCAATCCAGAGCAGTTCACCACAATCACACGGCCGGAGCACCTGGAATGCCGACAAAGCCGTTCCTGATGTGCCTGGATACACTGTCAGGGGGCTGAAGGGTGGGAGCACCGTGCTAGGGAAAAGCCGGGAACAAAGGAGCGGCACATCCACCCCTAACAAAAGAGACCCGTCAGAATTCATTACTGTTCCTACGGCAGGAGCTGCGAGGCTCAACATAAAAGCCACAGAACCCTCCCACCTCAAACGCCGAGGGTTTCACAAAGAATCCTGCCGTGTTCTGTCCTCTCCGGCGTGCAGCACCGCCCAAGGGTGGCAGACCCCAGCACAAAGCCCAGCAGGGCCCTGGAGACAAACTCTGGCCAAGGGCATCGCTTATCACACGCTCCCGAGCCGTTCAAAAGGGGAGAAACGCCAGTCAGGGGTGGCCCTGGCGCGGGGGACTCCGACAGGTCTAGGAGGCTTTGGATATGCAGCTTTTAGCGAGCGAACAGCCGATATTCTGCCTCTTCGGCGCCGAACCTCGGCCTCCGCCCCGGGAAACGCGGCTGCGGAACCGTCCGGCTGAACCACCCAGGGCCTGTCTGGGGAGCGGAACCCGCTTCCCCCAGACCCGGCAGGGCTCAAACCCCACCGGGCTTGCGTCGCTCCTTCCCGGGCCCCTCATGAGACGGCACCAACCCCCAGTCCCGCTCGCTCCCCGACACTCCGGCCTGGGCTCCACCAAGATCCCCACCGGCTCAGGCCCGCCATGGCCGCCGCCTCCCCGGCCCGTTACCCGGGCAACGGCGCGGTTCTCGCGAGAGCACGCGCCGGAAGTGGCGTACAGAACGCGGGGGTGTCACGTGACAGGGGCGCGGGGGTTCCGAACGGAGGAGCGGGGGGTGCGGAGCTCCGGGAGCGCGGGAATGCGGGGGCACGGGAGCGCGGGAATGCGGGGGCACGGGAGGGCAGGGACACGGGGACGCGGGAGCACGGGAGCACTGGGGTACAGCAGTATGGGGACGCGGGACCTGGGAACCCTGGAGCACAGGGATCTGCAGGAACACGGGTCGGAGTGGGCGGTGCGTTCCGGGATTCCGGTAATGGGACCGGGTCCCAAGTGCCCGTGAGTCTCCTGCAGAGCCGCTGGTATCGGCCCGTCCCGGAGCGGTGTGACCTAAGTGCTTCTTCCCGTTCCTGATGGAGCCGACAAGAAAGATGGAGGGAACCACTTTGCAAGGGCCTGGAGTGGCAGACCAGGGGGGGATGGCTTCAGCCTGACAGAGGGCAGGGTTAGATGCGATGTTGGGAAGAAATTCTTCTATGAGGGTGGTGACAGCACAGGGACAGGTTGCCCAGAGAAGCTGTGGCTGTCCCATCCCTGGAAGTGTTCAAGGCCGGGTTGGGTGGGGTTTGGAGCAACCTGGGATAGTGGAAGGTGTCCCTGCCCATGGCAGGGGTTGAATGAGATGAACTTTTAGGTCTCTTTCAGCCCCATCTTGGCATGTTATCACCATGACAGCAGGGTCATCATGGTCTTCACTTCCTTGCAGGCACCTCAGGGAACCATGCCCAGGATTACTCTGAACGGGATCACGGTGGATTTCCCCTTCCAGCCTTACCCATGCCAGGAAGCCTACATGGCCAAGGTGCTGGAATGCCTGCAGAAGGTGCGTGACTGCTGCCTCCTCAGGGGTGATTGTGTTCATTTTCCAACTGTGTGTCCTTTCTAACTGTACAAAATGATTTCTCTAAGAAGAGGTTGTCACGATTCAGATTTTCTTTAAGCACTTTGTATGCTGCCTTTCCAAATCTTTTCTGGCCTTTTACATGTGTTTTTATTTTACTCTGTGGTTATTAAAATCCTGGCTGGCAGGTGACAGTCAGTAGAAATACAGACGGGATGTTCCTGCCTAAACTGAGAAAAGAAAGAAAGGCTGAGAAAGCAGTGCTGGTATTCATGCAATCTGTCCTTGGCTCTCTGGGGTTCCACAGAGTTACAGAATCATGAATTGTTAGAACTGGGAGGGATCTTAAAGCTCATCTTGTTCCAACCCCCTGCCATGAACAGGGACACCTTCCACTATCCCAGGTTGCTCCAAGGCCTGTCCAACTTGGCCTTGAACACTTCCAGGGATGGGGCAGCCACAGCTGCTCTGGACAACCTGTGCCAGGGCCTCACCACCCTCAAAGGGAAGAATTTCTTTCTAATCTCCAATATAAGCCTACTCTCTGTCAGTAGGAATCCATTCTTCCTTGTGCAGTTACTACAGGCCCTTGTAAAAAGTCCCTCTCCGTGTTTCTTGTAGGCTCCCTTCAGGTACTGGAAGGCCCCAGTTAGGTCACCCTGAAGCCTTCTGTTCTCCAGGTTGAACCATCCCAATTCTCTCAGCCTTTCCTCATAGGAGGGATTTGGTCTTTTCTTGTTGATATTTGGACTATTTGTATAATTTTCCATTTGCTCTGGGAGAGGATAATTTTACTGAATGAATGTCAAAATAATGAAATGTTTTTTCACAGTAGTTATCTTTTTTTTCTGGGCACATCTTTGTGGTCCCTGTTCTCCTGAGGGACCAAACAATCTTATTGTGGAAACTTTGGCTTTCCACCTGGCTCTACATTCCTCTGTATCACAGTACCTGCTTGGTGCCTCCTCTCATTGAACTCAAAGTGTCGTGAGCTTGTTATCTATATAAATTCCCTTTATACACTTGAGCTCAGCTGCTGCTTTTTTCCAATTTGTAGCATTGTCACACATTTTAAAATTGTAACAAATTGTAGGACAAGGTGTTATAAGTGCTGGCAAAGTTTGCCCAAACTGACATGGGATATAAGCTTAATCCTAAAGGAAACCAGCACTCTGTTACCTGGGAGTTGTTTTTCAGTAACTTCTCGTATTTTCATGTATTTTTTGCTGAAGTGTGACACACTCCAATTGCTCTAAGAGTGGAGAACTGAATTCCTGTGCTAAATAAATGTGATGGCTGGCTCTGGGTTTTTGATTGAGCCTCATTAAGTTGATTAGAGGGTCCTACAGGTTGACAAGATCCCGTGTGTGGGTGTTCCTTGGTGGGGCTGCCAGCTGGTGTTTGCTCCTTGGCAGAGGACGTGCAGTACTGCACCAAGACCTGTCCTACTGAACCCCCAAATCACTCTTTTATTTCTCTCCAATAAAGAAGGTAAATGGCATTTTGGAGAGCCCCACGGGCACAGGAAAGACCCTCTGCCTGCTGTGTTCCACCCTGGCCTGGCGGGAGCACTTCAAGGACACCATCTCAGCCCGGAAAATTGCCCAGCGCATGAATGGGGTGGAGCTCTTTCCTGACAGACCTGTGTCCTCCTGGGGCACTGCTGCCACAGATGGAGATGTCCCAAGTGAGTACCACCATCTCTGCACTCCAGGATGTTAATCAACACTTGCTTTTATTTATCTTTTACAATAAATATGCACTGATAAAGCGACGGAGCTGTTGGTGAGGAGATGAAGCACAGTTTCACCGTTTTATAGATTTTCAAGGTGTTTTATGTAGTTTGAATTTTTCTTGGAGCTCATTTAGTTCTTCAGCTTCTTAGAAACTCATTTAGCTCATTTTTTGTGTGTGAGTAGTTAGATGACAGAATTTCCTGTTGTCTCTACAAGGCAAACTGTTACCATAGTACCAGCTGGGGAAGGAGGCTAAGAATATCCCTGGTTCTCCTTTCTATGCTTATAATGTCTTTCTGCTTTTTTCCTGTTCTATTTGGCAGCTTATTACACTGACATTCCAAAAATAATTTATGCCTCCAGGACTCACTCCCAGCTTACACAGGTCATTAATGAGCTAAAGAACACAGTGTACAGGTGAGTATGATTTGGGGTGGTGTCCTTATTCAAAGGAAAGATAGAAAAACCCCTCTGGTGTAGTTATTGTGTGAACTTCTGTGGATGAATGCATGAAAGATGATATCCAGAGAAATGCAGTTTCTTTAATATGCATATTTAGAACCTGGTTTTCTTTGTTGATGGGTTTGGTTTATTTTAATACTTCACAGCTTCTCTCCTTCAGTCATAGAATTTTCTGAATTTAGTCTGGTTTTGGTTTTTTACTTGACACATTAATTTATAAAATTACTTTTTTTAGTTTTCCCTCTTTGTATTTTTCTGGGGGCATTTTTTAAAGCAGTGGGGAGCCATTACCAAGTAGAACTCCTTGGGCTGATGTAAATCTATGAAGAACTTTGTGGTTATGTTATAGCAATGCCTGTCACAGTTTTCAGCTGTTCACATGCCAGTGTGTGGCTGAGCTCTTTGGACAGGCAGTAGTGATTTGTTTATGTAGTTCTTGTAAAGATACAGCCTTGTAATAAGCAAATAAACCCATAGTGAATGTTTGTAGTGAATCAGTTCTGTCCTAACCTTGCTCTGAACATCACAACCAGCCAGGAAGAGCTTGTAGTGGATGACAGGCCCCAGCTGACTGGGCTGAGCTGTCATAACAGAACCCAGATTTTGTGGTGGATGGTGGAAGTTGCTGCTTGTGACTTCTTGCTGTGAGCTGCTGCTGCTTATTAACACCCACCACTGCCAGCAGAAATGCAGTGCCTCAAAGTCCAATAACGCACACATTAGTTACAGACAGACTAACTTACTTGTTCTGGCTCTGACCCTTGCTTTGGGCTCATCTGTTCTCTTCAATCTTTCACTTCTGCTATATTGAGCATGTACAGCTCTGTTCTTTCTTGCCTTAGTTTTAATGTCAATTTTGTGTACCCAGGCCAAAGATTTGTGTGCTGGGATCCAGGGAGCAGCTCTGCATCAATCCTGAAGTGAAGCGACAGGAGAGCAACCACATGCAGGTGAGATCAGAGCCTGGAGAGGATGTTCAGGGAGAACATGGAGGCTTTTGTATCATTTGTGTGTCCTTCTTCCCTCTGACATTGTTTAACTACAAGAGGCTTCAGGGAAACCCAATAGTTGTAAATATGTTTTTAGGAATGTTTGGTTTCCAGTTTTGTGAGTGCAAAATGTAATTCTGAGTCTCTGGTGACATTTTCTCTCCAGAGAAGAATGTCACTGTGTAGAACATGACAGATAATAATTTGTAGTTTACTTTCTGACCTGCCATTTATGTGTTTGTCAAGAGCAATAATAATTTCAAAATACTACTTCAGTTACTGATTTAGCTGTTATTTTTACAATATCAAAGATTACTATTTTGAAAAGTATTAATGGTAAAATGTAACACATTTTTCTCTGAGCATCTGAGTGTTCTGTGCTGCAGAAAAAGAGCCTAACTTGCAAGGTGAGCAGAAGGACATGTGATTTTAAAGCCGAAGAACTGTGATTAGCATTTATTTATTAGCTGGTGTTAAAGAGAACTGATTTCACTCCTTAACGTGTTTCCAGTGCTTCACAAGCTGTGCTACTCTGGGCTGAAACAGGCTTTGTTTTACAGATCTACATGTGCCGAATGAAAGTGATGGCTCGTGCTTGTCATTTCTATAACAATGTGGAAGGTGAGTGTGGCTCACCTTAACTTTCCCTGGAAACAAAGCCCTATTTTTTGGAGAGGGAGAGATTTGCTAGGCAGGTAGAGAGGTGTGGAAGAGTTGGCAGAATCCACCTGTGTGTGTATTTTTCTGTTACTGTCTTTCAAGAACAACATATTAGTGGATGAGTGGGATGATCAGGGTAACAACAAATCTTTGTGTGAAGCCTTCACCTTAGCTGGTGGTTTTAATGTCATCTTTTACAGAAAAGAGTACAGAGAAAGAACTGATTGAATCAATCATGGATATTGAAGACTTGGTTAAAAATGGAAACAAGCACAGGTGAGTGATCCTCTCTGACCTTCCTCCCCCTGACTTGTGAAAACAATGAGAACTGTTTCTCTGTTCACTTTTATTAATCCCTTTGTGTATCATAGTGCATGAATGTTGAATGCTCTCCTAATATTTCTGCAAGTATTATAGTCTGTACTGTTTTGTTTTTAAACAGAGCTTGTCCTTATTATCTCTCTCGAAGCCTGAAGCAGCAAGCAGACATCATTTTTATGCCTTACAACTATTTACTAGACTCAAAGGTAACATGTAACTTTGCTTTTAAATACAATTGTTCTTCTATTTGTCTTGTGTTGGCTTTTAGTGGATAAACAGTGAAGAGTGATGCCTAGCAAGTGGATGCATTATGTATGCTTCAAAACTGATCAAGCCCCAGTTCAAGTTCAGGACCATAGAGGATGCCATTTGGGGGTTTTCTCTGTAAATTCTTTCCCATGGTTAAAAAAAAAAAATTGTTTGAGGTTTTTCTGTATTTCTAGAATTAGCTTTGCAGAGTGTGGTGCCCTTTTTAGGTGATATTCACCTCCTTCCTGGATCTTCAGTCACACATTGTGCAGTGTTCTTGCATGCATTCTGAGGCATTTTGGTTTCTGCAACTGCTGCATGATTTTTAGAATAAGGAAGCTTTCAGTAGAGATTGGACCTATCCCTTGGAAATAATTTCTGGCTTTGTGTGCAAAGAGTTGCAATAAGTTGTCCGTATTTCATGGATAGAAAATGCAACCTTTGAAAACTCTGTTGAGGAAACAAGTGTGCTGACACCTTCATGCAACTTAGAGTAATTCATCAATTATAGTAAAGGCCAGATTACACTCCACTGCTGCAGGAAGACAAAAGTTTAATAAATTAAAAAATAAATTTAAAAAATCCCTTAAGCCCCATAAGCAGAGAAGCATTGTGAAATGATGTGGTACTGGAGGGGGTGTTTCCAGAATATCCACTTGCAAAGACAACACAAGCATAAATTTGTAAATACAAGGCAAACCCTCCGCTTTACTCCCCACTCCTCCCCGGTCTCTGTTGCCAAAAATGACTCAAAAGTGACTCAAATTAATAGTTAAACTTGTGCATCCCAGTATGACACATCTGTTTGTTTGTTTTTTTTTTTTTTTCTTTATTGCAGATTGTAACCTCTGTAAACATTTGCATGATACATTTTAGCACCTTTGGTTCCAGAGAAAGTGATTCTGTGGTTTCTGTATTGGGCAGCCACAGCCATTACTTGCTGTTTTCTCCAAGGAAAAAACCAACCCAGCTTCAAAATACATGAAAACACAGAAGTATCTCATCATCCAATTTCTTAGTCAATTAAATCCATATATCTCAGTGGCCTTGTTCTATTTTTTTTGTCTTTAGAGCAGGAAATCACACAGCTTGGACCTGAAGGGGACTGTGGTGATACTCGATGAAGCTCACAATGTGGTGAGTTGTTCTGGTCTGTTACCGTTTTTCAATCTTCATCCGAAAAATAAAACAGACCCCTGTCTTTTTATAAACAGCTGTCAAATCTGCACTCAGATGTATGTTGTTAATATTCATTATCATGAACATTTCTTATTTCTGTGACAGTTAAATCTTTGTAGTTTAATTAACAATCCTTTGACACTGCTGATGTTTTACAAGGTGATAGTTTCTTTCTAAAGGGTACATCTCCAGCTTTATGAGGTGCTTCTTTTCTTCGAGATTTGCAAGAAAACACTCTGTAAGAAATGATGAAAGATCCATTCTTGAAGCTCAGCTGCATCAGCTCTCCCAAGTACAGTTGATGGCAAACAGGACTCTTGTAATATTTCCAAGTCCTCACTCATAGAGGAAAACAAGAAAAAATAAATAATGCTGCGGTATGAGTTCTTCCTTTTAGCTGGCTTGAAGCTGCAGGCCTTTGCCTAAACAATGAAATGCAAAGGAACATTTGAAATATGTCCCTTTCTCTGCCACATGAAGCCACAGTCTCCCAGTGGGATTTCTGCTGAACAGCTGTGGTTTGTTGTCTTGAGTGCCCGGTGTCCTTTCAGTAAACAGCCACTCGGGTCTGCTCTGCTTCACTTGAGAGACTTGCATAGCTGCATCCAGGATTTGCTCCTTTCATCAGAACATCTCTTTTTCTGTTGAAAAATGTGTTGAAATCCTATTACAGTTGTTTGGGTTTGGGATTTTTTTTTCCCTTTGTAGTGTGCAACAAGTACTAATTGTTGCCTGCATGCAGAAATTAGCCAGAACAACTTCTCCTTTTGCCAGAGTTATCTGATGGTACTGTGTTCCACGTTAATATGTGGAAACTTAGTGATTACCCTGAAATAAAATTGATTTCTTTCTGATTAGATTGATTACACATGAGGCTTGCTCACCATTTTTTTTTTCTTTATAACTTACTTCTTCATAGCTATTACAGTCAAATATTTGTGTAGGTTAGGCCTTACTATTTATTGTCATTCCTCAGGGAAAATGATTCTTTTTGTGAATGAAAATTTCTGGTAAAGCAGTATGTGACTTAATTTTCAAAGTCAGAGAAAGTTTTGTCAAACTTATTAATCCTGACTATTTAAACCATTACTACTTTTTAAATAGAAAGTATAAAAATAGCTTTTTTGAAGAACAAACCAATTCTCTAAGTAAAAAAATTTCCTGCTTGAACATCAGACAATTACTGTCTGTACTCTCCAGAACGTTGATATGTGGAAGAGGCAAAATCTGTTCTACATTTCAGAAAAGATGATGCTTACTAATAGTCAAAGTCTTCAGGTGTTGTAAAATACCCTCTGGCCTGAACTGGAGATCAAAAATTAAATCAAGCCTGGTTATCTGGACTTCATCATGTCTGAAACTGCCTGAACAAACAGCACACAGAATAGTTCTTCCATTCCTTATATTTTAGGAGAAGTTGTGTGAGGAGTCCTCTTCTTTTGACTTGACTCCCTATGATTTGGCTTCAGCAATGGATGCAATAAATGTTGTCCTGGAAGAACAAGCCAAAATGGTTCAACAGAATGAAATCAATGCTGAATTCAACATGGAGTTGGCCAGTTCAGGTGTGTTGACAATGACAAATCACTGTTTCTCTGGAATTATAAAGTTTCACTACCAAGAACTGGAAAATAACTTTTAGGGAAAGTTTGGGAAGTTTACACTCTCGTTAGTAAGTAATTGTTGCCAGACACTGAAAGATTTGATCAAATCAATGTGACGTGAGGGGTTATGAAAGAGAACAGTGAGGGGGACACAGAAAATGTCTTTCCATGCACACAATTCTGACCTTCATAGCCATAATTTCTGGAAAGGCATAAAGAAACTGGGAATGAAATAGGTGTGAAACTACCTCTTTGAAATCTTTACTTTTTTCAACAGGACTGAACATGGAGCTGGAAGATATAGCAAAGATCAAGAGTAAGCTTATTTTTTGTGTTGAAAATTGTTGTTGAAACAGTTTCAAAAGGACAGCAGCTATAAATCAAGCTCATGTAGCATTGCCATATACATTACTTATAACTGAGACATTCATAGAGGCTTAAGTTGTTGGGCTTTTTCCAAGAACTTTCTGGAATGTTTAGTTAGTTTTTTCTGAAGAAGAGAGATTTGGCAAATGAATGTGTTGTCTCCTTCTTTGTTAGAAGTCCCCGTGGTTTCCAATCCTGTCAATGTGCTGGAATTGCATCAGTTGCATGATTCTGCTGTCAGAATATGATGCTACCTAATATGAAGTTAACAGCAAAAAGCTTGAGATAGCTCATTTATACAAAGCATTCCCAAGAACAACTTTCCCTGTCTGTAAAGAAGAATTTAACATTTAGCTGCTGACTTCAGCTTCGTCTAGGAATTGAGGTCATGGAAGTTCTTAAGAGTTGAATATGAATATTTAAAGTTGATATCCAGGAAATTGGTTTTGATCATTTTGGTTTGTTTACAGAGAGCAGCTGGGCTACTGTCTTTGGTAGCAGCCTTTGTAATAAAGTATGTTTTGAAAAGAGACTTAGATGTGTCCCAGACATGAGTTCTGTGCACCTTAACTTTTTTCCTCTTGATTCTCCTGAAGAAATTCTTCTTCAGCTTGAAAGTGCTATTGATGCAGTGGAGCTGCCACCAAATGGTAGTGGAGTCACCAAAGAGGGAAGGTAAATTTCTTCTCATTAATGTGTTTAAATGTTAAAAAGTACAGCAAATTGGAGCTGGGTCAGCTGTTGGGGTTATAGCACTATACTAGTTTCTGGGAATAGTATTTCTTCAAGGTTTTGGTTTTCCTTAAATTCCCCATCTGTAGTAATCATTATTTTTGGAGGAACTCCCCTTTTTAGTGTTTCAAGAGTAGAAAATCCTCTGCTTGGGTTTCCTGAGCTGGAAGAAGCTCCTCACTATGCTGCTTTCAATTTTGTGTCATGATTTAAGCAGAGGTACCAAAGCTGCAGTGATGTGTCTGAGGCACCTCTGAGCTCTGGAAGCCCGTTTCTAGACTGGTGCCTGTTGTACATGGTAAAATAAAATCGTGGAAATAGCATGCCAATCTGCTTCTAAATTAGTATGGATTGTATGTTAGAGAGGAGTGGTGGAAAAAGGGAATGACGTGGTCAGTGTGCTTTCTGCCACGTCAGTATTGTCCACTGTCTTTATAAGCAAGTACTTATTTTTATTCTTGTAAATTTTTCTTTCTCATGGAGACAGAAACATGTTTTGCTACTTGATGGTGAAATTGTTGTTATGAAAGAGTAACATTATTTATGCCCGTTTGATTCTTTACAGTGTTTACCCATATCTGCTTTTTCTTTGTAAATTGCAGCTACATCTTTGATCTGTTTGCAGAGGCCCAAATAACATTCCAGACCAAATCCTCCCTCTTGGAGTCACTGGAGCAGATTTTACAGTTTCTTTCAAGCCGTAAGTGCATGAACTTTTTAGCTGTTTTACTCAGACTTTCCTCTTCAGTGTGAGTAACTGGGAATTTGTGTTGTTATAGGAAAGAATCAAATGATAAAGCTTTTATAAGCTAAACTCTGACCTTAAGGACTTGTGTCTTTTTATTAAGACTTGCAGGGTCCTCTGCTGGGAAGCATATTTTATGTCTGTTCATGTAACTGAACTAATTTGAGAACCACTTTGTGTCAAAACCTGAGTGTGTACCCATGTAGGTGTCCATCCATGTGCACACATAGAGGATTTTTGCACAGACACTATTTTTCTCTAAAACCAGATGGATTGTGGTGTGAAGCTTGTTGGCATTTTGCTGATGGTACTTTTAGTGTCTTGAGTTCTGGAGTTAAAAAACAGGGATGTAGAGAATTATAGAATATGAGGGGTTTTTTCCTTGACTTAACAAGCTTCTGTTCTAATGTCTGCCAGCATCTTGTTCTTAATTTGCCCTTCTGTAAAGAAAATTCTCCAACTTTTTACATGTGTTAAGAAAATGATTTAGCTCTTAGCAGCAGACTCTTCAGAAAAAGCATTGAAGGGAGTAGAATACAGACTGTCAGTTCTGCAAGGCCATCCTTGGACAACACATCCACCCTTCCTTTTTTCTCTGCCCAGCACCTTTCCCATTTTGCATTCTGGCCTGACCAGTGCATCTGTTGATCATTTCTGCTGCAAAATCCCCATCATCAGTGTATTTCATATGTTTTTTTTAGCTGCTCCTCTAATTGCTGTTTTAATTAGTTCCTTTCCCATTTTTAATGCGGAGGAGCTTTAAAAAGTCCATGTGATTTTCTCAGGTGACAGCTTCCCAGTGTGTCAGACATGGAATGCCAGTTTTGTATTTCTCTTTGCATCTTGAATAATGATGAAAAACTTGAAATAAGTTATTTGTTTCAGGGAATATTTTCAAGTCATATTCAGAGTGTTGAGCTGTTCAGATAAGGTGTGGATATATACAAGAGGATGGATATTTGTGTTTTAAGAGTAATCTTGTGTTGCTTTCTCCAGGTACTGGGATATTTATCAATACATCTGGATTGCATAAGCTCTCAGATATTATCCAGGTAAATAATTATTGTTGCTTCTATAACTATCTGAAGGATAGAAGAGTTGATTTAAAAGATGTGGAAAGATATTGGATCAGTTTTATTCTTGTTGGGATGTACACTTATGCAATGGTGCAGGTTTGTAATTTTTGAGGGGAAAGCAGCTGCCTGATGGGGTGGGCTAATTTGATTTTTACCCAGGTTGTTCTTTTGCTGTTCTGGTCTCCCTTTTTGGAGATGCTGGATTTAAATTTTGACTAGGCTTAGCATCCACCAGGTGGAGCTGGGTCATTGAACTTGTTTGCAGCAGGGTTTGGGAATATGAGACCATCTCATGAAATAACAGGAGAGGCTAAGGAAAAAAGCAAACAAAAGAGAAAATGTAACTGTATTTTTTCATTTAATTATTAATTTACAACATCTCTAAACAAAAAATATTTTCAGTTTTATAGGAACTGAATGTGACACTTGTGGAAATAAACATAATGCTGTCAGTCATCTCCCTGTTGTGCACTTCCAAAACTTTGATTATGAAAATCCCAAGCCCCATAAAATTCAGAGGTGCAGTGGGACAGTGGTCTGTCCAACATACATGTCCAAAAGGACAGCAGAGAATTACACCTTGTTTAAAACTGAAAATGAAGACGTGTATTCAAACCTTACAGAGCTGGATGATAAAGACAAATTACCTGGGTGTGTTTTGAATGGTCCTGGCAGGTTTGCAGCACTGAACTCTGAATGCATGGGTGTTTATTGGTGTGCATACACAGGGTTTTCATTTTTCTAGCAGTGGTTAAGCAAAACCTCCGTGTGTGTTCCAGTACAGTAGTAGCAGTTTGTGTACACTGGTACCAAAATGGTTTTTACTGGGAGATGTCGCTGTTCTGAGGGGAAGGTCAAGTGAGCCTGATTTATGTTAGTTTCTCAGGGTTTCAAAACTGAGAGATGAGAAAATTCAGAAGGAGAAGCCAGGTCCCCTGATCCCAGTGGACTGTTCTCCAAGGCTGAGAATCATTGTCTGTGTGTGCTCTTTTGGGCTGTGGATAGATAAAAGGAGATTTGAATTTGGAAGAGAAACCTCAGATCCCTTTTCTGCTGCTGAGGACCTGCACGTGGACAGTTGCTACAGAGGATCTGCCAAGTGGTAGTTTGCTATCTTGAGATAGGTAGGACTAGGACAGAGCTTTTGTTGGTTTAACACAGTGTTTGCTTCTTGCAGAGCCTTGTCTTCAAGTCTTAGTTTATCATCAGCTTGTTTTAATTAATAGTAAATGTTCTTCTTCCTTTTCGAAGAACCCTTACCAAAAATCTCTTTTGTATACCATATATTTGGCTATTTTTCAGAAGTAAATATTTCCAGGAATTGTGCTTTTTTTCAGATTGCTGGAGAACATCTTGTAACTAGCTGATACTCTTATGAGCTTGGGTAATTCCTTTCAGTGTCTGGAGAAATTTTGTTTAGAAAAATTAACAGAGTTGTAAATATTTGAGAACCACAGCTGTTTTCACTGAAGTTGCGCTGGGATCCTTATGTTTGAAAGAGCATCATCTATAGTCATGAGACATCACACACAGGAAAGCGGGAAAAAGCATAACTCTGTTGATAGAAGCTTTTAATTTAATATGTGGACAATTAGATATGATTACAACTTGATTGTTTTTCTAAGCACAGTATTATTAGCAGAGGGATCAAAGATGAAATTTTAAGCTGAAGGAATCTAAAAAGTTCTTCTACGCTTGGTTGTGACTGATCTCATGGGTGTGTTTGTTTATCCACAGCCAGAGTCATGAAGAGTGTGAATAATAATATTGTCATTTGTATAGTTTGAGTGTATTTAGGTTCTGGCTTGCAGTTTTTGGTACAATGAGAGCACCATGTAGGTAGCAGGAAGCACCCAGAAGAACCATATTTATTCCAGGTTCTCGGTCTTATTTGATAACAGGAGTAAGGAAATAAATTTAAGGTTATCACAGCAGTAACTTTTGTGGAGACACTTCTCAGTGCAAAGATACACATTAGGAGTTTTACTGGAAGCAAGAATCAGAAGTGTATGTATGTATCAAAAATAACGTGGCCAGCAGGACCAGGGAGGTGATTGTCCCTCTGTGGTGGGCAATGGTGAGGCCTCACCTCGAGTGCTGTGTCCAGTTCTGAGCCCCTCACTTCAAGAAGGACACTGAGGGCCTGGAGCGTGTCCAGGGAAGGGAACAGAGCTGGGGAAGGGTCTGGAGCACCAGGAGCCATTGAGGGAGCTGGGAGGGGCTCAGCCTGGAGAAGAGGAGGCTCAGGGGGGGATCTTCTTGTTCTCTGCAATTCCTCAACAGGAGGGGGCAGCCAGGTGGGGTCAGGCGCTGCTCCCAGACAAGAGGAAACGACCTCATGTTGTGCCAGGGGAGGTTCAGGAAGAATTTCTTCATGGAAAGAGTGGCCATGCATTGAAGGGGCTACCCAGGGTGTGGTGGAATTCCTATCCCTGGAGGCGTTCGAGGAACGCCTGGACGTGGCCCTCAGTGCTCTGGGCTGGGTCTCAAGGTGGGATTGGTCACAGGTTGGACTCAATGATCTTGGAGGTGATTTCCAACTTAATTAATTCTGTGATTCTGTTTCCCTCCATTTTCCAGACAGTGTTCAGCATCGATCCCCCAGAAGGAGTCACAACAGCGTTCCTGCCACGTCAGGCAATATCTAAATACTACAAGGTACGGGAGGCTTAATGTCTGTGCTTAGCGTATCTAAGACATGGAAGGATGTGGATAGTGCAGCAAATTATGTTGATTATAGGGAGAAAAAAAAAGACACAACAAAAAAAACCCACCAAAGGAACTGTATTTAATTTAGATCCTGAAGAGAAACAGAATTTTTAAAGGAACTTCTAAATTAAATTACAAAAGTGCAGCCAATAGGAATTTCAGAAAATTTTTATATTGGAAATTGAGCAAGAATTGATGTGTTCTTCCAGTAATCTGGTTTTAGTTTAGCCTAGTGCCAAGCACGTCCAGCAGAACCACCGAACCTCCTCTCTGAAATTGTTTTGTGTATTGTTGTGATGAATTTTAGGAACAGATCTTTTTCTAGGTATCACATTAAGACTTGATACTATTTTTGTTGTCAAATGAAGCAAATCTTTCCACCACAATAGTGTCCTACATTTAATCTGTGTTGTTTATGCTGGTGGAAATACCCAAATAATTGGGTTCTCAGTCTCTGCTCAAGTCAGCCCATGAAAAGCTGGTCCCATCATCTGACTCAAAAATGACTGGTTGAATGGTGATACACTTTTTTCCTCCTTCTTAGAAAGTTATGAAAGATTGGAAGCAAAATAGAAAAGAGACCGGAAATTATATAACCTTAGTAACACTATAAAAGGGACACTAATTGCATTAATTACTCTTCGTGTGGGTGAGGTTTTTTTGAGGGAGGAAGTGCAAGTTCATTTCTGCAGCCCTTGCTAGAAACGTTTGTCACTTTCCTTCAGGTGCATATTCATGTGGATAATGGTAATCAGAAAAAGAAGCAAAGGACAGATCTCTGGAATTCATCATCTTCAAAAAAACAAGGTATAGGAGTGGCCTTGGGGAGGTTCATGCAAAAAGCTGGATTGAAAACTCAACTGCTCCTTTCTGATTCAAATAAAAGAAAACAAGTGCAGCTCCATTGTGGATATGATGAGTTGGGGACAAGCTTTTCACTTCTATAGTTATTTCTGAAGGGGAGATGACAATGTGCCATCTCAATATAAAAATTTCTTGTACCACTGGTGTTTCGTGCACTGCTGCAGTTCTTTTAAGGCAATTATTCCAGTGAAAGAAGATCATCTCCATTATGTAATTGTTGTTTGTATTGATGTAGGGAAAACCTTCAGACCAGCCAAGAATGGGGAACTCTCCTCCAACCCTCAGGTTAATACTGAGCTTCATGACATGTTCTGTTCTCCTCAGACCAGCTCTATTTCTCTGTACAACTGTATTGAGTTAAACATAGTTGGTGTTGAATAAGGCTGTAACTGCCTTTGGGAAGAACGAGGTTCAGTTGCAGTTATGCCAAAAATATTTGTCCAAGGGTGGTGTTAGAGTAAATTCTACTAAAGTTCTCATTCTCTGTTGAAATGATTCACAATGTGGAGGTGGTACAGTTGGCTCATTTTGGAGCCCTATAGGGAAGGTTCATGTGCTGTGCCAGAGATCTTGTCCAGATCATGTGAATTCTTAGGCAGAAAATGCCATGCCTTAGGGCACACTTATCTTTTCTGTGATGACCTACTTTGAGAAACTTGCTACTTTGAGCAATTTCCTAAATTCTTCAGGATGTGTTTATCAGTTCTTGATAGTTTCACCTTCAACTATACTTTGCAGTTCAACTGGGATTTCTCCCTCTCCTTGTCTCTCTCCTCCCACCCGTTTTGTTCCTTATGCTCTGCAGAATCCATCATCTGGAATTATTTCAGTATAATCATTCTTCAAAACAATATATTTAGCAGAAAAGAAACTTGGCTTCTGAATCAAAGGCTTATCCTAATGGTCCTATAAAGCAGCACCAAGCAGCACCAATGAAGGGCAGCATTCATTCTCTCTGATTTTTCAATTTATTTTTTAATAATTAGGTTGAAAACAAAACATTTTCTGATTTGAGAAGACAGATGCAGGTCCATTTACCTCAGCCTTCTTAACAGAGCACTCTCCAGGGTATTTTGTAAATACTTTGCCTCATAACTGTCTACTTAATTACTCAGTAAAGTGCTCATGGGTATGTAGGTATCTGTTTCACAGAAGTCCTTTTTTTAAGGACAAAAGTAACATTTTTCAAAGAATGAATTTACTGGGTTTGCAATAATGTCCCCTTAATGTTTCCACAAAGTTAATGCTGTTTGGTAATCTGCAAATGTTGCTTTCCTGAGATATTGCTCAGTTAGGAGTTTTAAGATACAGGAATAATAAGATAAGTAGATTGGTTTAATGATGGGTGCAGGAAGAGGCTAATACAAACACTTCTAAGTTTTTTGCACAGTTTGGAGGACTTTAACACAGAAACACAAAGCAACGAGAGAATTCTGTGATTTAGTAGATGGATTCTGATATATTTGTTTTTCAAATAAAAACAGCATTTGCAAGTACCTGTGCAACACACCTGAGTATGTTGAGATTTGTGCTTTGTGCAAGCCTAGCAGAGGCCAGATGTGCCTAATCAAGTGTCTGATTTCCTGTAGTGATACAGCAAATGGTATAGAAATAATTCAAGCATTTAAGAACAGCTGTTTCCCAGGGATTTTGTGGAAATTATCAACTCAAACATCATTCTGTACAAACTGTAATTGGTGAGGAGAAGGGGCATAGCTTGGGATAGCTGATGAGATTCATGCCTGAGCCATCTGTGAACAGATGCTGTTTATGTCAACGATATTGGACTGTTGCAGTTTAGCATTAAGTTAAAATGCTCTTATTCATGGTTTGCTCTAAGTCATCATGTTGTAAACTATTAGCAAGGCACTTCTCCTTGCTTTAGCTGTCCTTGTACCAGGAATGGAAAAAGCTGCTGCAGAGATCTGCTTTGTTTAATGCCCAACATTTCCTGCTGGTGAATGGGACCTTGAAAATGGATTTAATGTTGTTAAGCTTAAAGACATAATTGCAGCACACCAGGCTAAAAATGTACAGCAATCTCAGCTTGTCCGGGAACTGGGAACTGGTGCCTGGCAGTTGTCATGCTGGGTTACAAAAGTGTGTTTCCAGCTGAGCACTGGAGGAGCAAACATGAGGGGTTGGAGTCCTTTTCCAGGCCATCCCATATCAGCCCAGTTTACTTTTATGCTGGGATTTCTTGGGTTCCTGGCTAAGTGACTTTGTTCTTGTCTGTAGATACTCACTGGCCTGTCCATACACAGATCCAAACTAATTTGCACTGTTTGTGTGAGTTAGAAAGATACAGAATTTGCTAGATTTTGAAATGTGAGTCTTCTAGAATTTGGACATTGTCTGGATGGGTTTGTCCAAATGAGATGGAAGGGTAAAACTTCAGCTAAGAGTAAATGTTCACTTGTAAATCTAAGCAGTGAGTGACTCACTGGGCAGATATTAATGGGGATTTCCTGGAAACGTCAGCTTTTTCTTTCGGAAACGCAGGCTTTGATTGAAAGGTGTAAATTTAAAAGACATGCACATGATACTTAGATGACTTTTTATTACTGAAACTAATCATGCAAAGCAGAATCAGAAGCAAAAGCTGATGTTTTCTTTGGCTGCTCTTGTTCTTCACATGGATATTATTTTCATTCCCTGGTGCCTGTGTCTCTGAGAAGCTGATGCAAAGTTTTCAGCAAGCTCAAGCTGAGCAATGAAGGAATAGACTGATGTGATTTATTTATTTTTCTTAATATTCTTTCTGTTGATAACTTACATATTTTCAGAGTCACACACTAAATTATATATGTGTGTGTGTGTGTATATATATATATATATATATATATATATATATCTCCACATCCCACGAAAGATTTGAGCAGAACTTGAAAGGTTTCGGAGTTGACTGTGGGGAAAGTGGGAAGTTTAGGTGAAAGATTTATAGCCTATATAGATATATAAGAAATTACTCATTAAAAAGGGGTTCATTTTTCAAGCAAGTGCAAGGGTGGAGATACTTTTTTATTCTAGTACGAGGGAGCAATGATGTTTTAATTAAAAGTCATTAAATCTGGGAAGAACCAAAGCAGGACATACCATACATCTGGAATTTTAACTTTGGATGCTGCCTGGTTTATTCTCAGAAGTTGAGGTGCAATGTGCCATATGCTGGTCACAGTCTAATTTTTCCACTTTGACTGGCTTCTTAGTGTTTTCTCTTTATTTAATGCAGGGAAGACTTTAAGCTATTGGTGTTTCAGCCCTGGGTACAGCATGCACGAGCTCGTTCGACAGGGAGTCAGGACAATCATCCTCACGAGCGGGACGCTCTCCCCCCTCTCTTCATTTACAATGGAAATGCATATGTGAGTACCTGGTTGTGGGAACAGTGCCATTCCTGGAAAATGCACAAGTTGCTCTCGTGGATTTAGATTTTATCTCAGGATTTTAAAGTGTTCTGTTTGCCCAGAGAAGCTGTGGCTGCCCTATCCCTGGAAGTGTCCAAGGCCAGGTTGGATGGGGCTTGGAGCAACCTGGGGTTGTGAAAAGGGCAGAGGGGTGGAATGAGATGAGCTTTAAGGTTCCTTCCAACCAAACCATTCTATGGTTCTGGAACTGGTAGGGAGTCATATAATGGGTATGACTGGGATCTTCCTCTTTTTCCTCCAGCCCTTTTCCTGTATGCCTGGAGAATCCTCATGTAATCGATAAACATCAGCTCTGGGTTGGGATCATTCCCAAGGGACCTGATGGAACCGTCCTTACTTCCACCTATGAACGAAGGTAATGAACTACCATGTGGAATCCTGCTTTGAAGTTTTGGGTTCCAACACTTTGGGCTCTGCTAACAGGAGGATGCTAGTGAAGCAAGTGATCTCTAGTGGTTTTCTTGGATAAATGCTGAATAACAACACCATTTAACCACAACTACTGAATATTTAGAACTAGAGGGCTGGAAGGGATCAGATATCAAGGCACTGATAGTTCTTGGTGACCCTGACCAGTCCTAGCTGGGACCTGTACCCACAACCATCCCCCAGGAGCTGCACTGAACCCCATCCAAATTTTTTTTTGCTGAAGGCTTAATTGACTTGAAACATGGCTGGCCTTTGCAATAACTGTTTTTATACTTAAAGCTTGGAACCATGCCTGGCCTCTCTTTCACCTCTGGGTTGCCTACTTAAGGAAAACATATCCAGATGTTTGTCAAGCTTTTCATCATCATTTTTCTTGCTGTTCTCTCGTCTTCCATCACTCTGCATCTATCTGTTGTTTAGAATTGGCAGTGCTTCTGCTGCCAGCAAAGGCCAAATGTTCTGTAGAACTGGAAAGGGCCTCAGCAATTGTAATGGATTTTTACAGAGAAGTAGTAGTCTGGAAAACCCTCCAACTGGATTTGTCATTTTCAGAAGTTTGGAGTGCCATTTTGGTGTATTTCTGTTGAAGATAATGTCTTTTAAAGAAGGAGGGTTGGGGATTCCACCCCTCCAAGGCTTTAGAACCACGGTGGTTTTTTGAAGGAAAGGGATTCACAGTGTTCACTGTGTTTTGACAACATCTGTGTGTTGATACTGGTATCTGTAGGTCTTACAAAGATATATATGTTAGGTTTTTTCCCTGCATATATAAATCTTCTGGGAACACAGTACACAGAGCTACAGGACACTAAAAAGAAAGGAACATAAAGGCATGAGAGAACAGGTAAGTTTTCAGTCAGAGCCGGAAGAACATAAATGGGGCTCATTGGAGAGCAGAACTTCTTCAGGCAAAGCAAAAGTGATTTACCAAATAGTAACTATAGTGACCAAATTCACCCTTTTTTTTGCCCTGCAGCAACACCACACCTAATTCATCAATTATTATTTTAAATGGTTGTAGCGTTAGTCAGGCTTGGCAGTGCTGCAGACCTTTCTGGCACAACTCTCACATATATGTTGTTACTATTAATAATAAAACTTATATGGCTGCCTGTTTCCACCCGTGCACTTTGAAGTATTGAAGCTTCGATCACCTTCAGTGCTATCAATAAGAATATTTCATACTATAATAAAGTGTTGTGAAGTATTACTAATTCTTGCCCTCGGTGCTGGTGCTTTTCACAGGAGGGAGAGCAATTGGGAGTCTGGAAATGCTGCTTTAGATGAATATCTAAGGAAGTCAGTGTGTATGAAAAACATAGAAAAGGAAATGCAATGGTGTTGTTTGATTTTTCTTCTTTGTAGGTTTTCAGAGGATTATTTATCTTCTCTGGGGAAAACAATTGGTAAGTGAAGTGTGTGGGTTTCATAAATGGCTTGATGCCCAGGATTTTTGGAAATCTAGAAAGGGCAATGCTAAAGAAGATTCAATAGAGAAAGGTAAAGGATTGCTGTGCATATCTCACTGCTATCTGGTTTTGTGTGCTTCTGCTTGCTCAAGGCAGCTGGCTGCTTTAATAGCACACAGAATTGAGTCCCTGGCTTAATATTTCCAAGTCAGGACTTCATTTTTACTGTCAGGAGTTTGTTTTTGGGTAAAAAATATGGTTCCTAAGCGCAGTCAGAAAATGAAACTAGGAAATCAATAGCAGAGATGATGCAGCCAAGGATGATTTGCAGAGAGATCAAGGATCACAGGAAATCAGTGCAATTTCTTGTGATATTTTAAACTGTGTCAAGCCTGTCTGAAGTCAGCATTTATTGTTCTGGCAATATATATAGATAGAATTACAAAGTCATAACACATAAGGACAGAATAACAGAAGAGCATTTGTGCAGCTTGGCTAACATGATTGAAAAGAATCTGTTAAATCTAGAAATGTTAGAAGGACGTGGAGGAGAAATGAAAGCACTGCTCTGAAGTGTTTAGCTTGGCCTAAAAGGTGAAATCCTCAGCTGCACCCTTGTCTTACCTCACTGCAGGTAACCTTGTGCGAGTTGTGCCACATGGGCTGTTGGTGTTCTTCCCATCGTATCCTGTCATGGATAAGAGCCTGGAATACTGGAGAGTATGTTCATTGCTCTGCCTGTATTAGGTGGTTTGGTTACATGCATCAGACAGCTTGTAGTTATTCCATTTAACCATGTTAATTAAAAACCATCTAGTAGAAGATGTCCCTGCTCATGGCAAGGGGTTGGAACTAGATGATTATTAAAGTCCCTTCCAACCCAAAACAATTATTAGAATTGGTCTCTGTGTTTCAGCCCTTGGGGGAAAAAAGCAATATGAGCATTTCTCCTTTATTTTTGTTTTGTAACCATTGCAGCTGTAATTTTTGGTACTTCTGTGCTCATGAGTTGAATGTCCCTAGTGAGACTTGCCAGAACAGTTCTGGTTTAAATGCTCCTTGAAGAGGCAGGGGCGGAGGTTCCATGCTGTGGAGTGGGACTGGAAGGTGAGTGCTGGAACTCCCCCATCTGCCTGATGTCTGAGGTGTACCAGCTGCAAGGAATCACTGTTAGTGCTCTTAGGATTACATGTTTCTGCTTCCATCTCTTCCTGTGTTTGGCAAGAGAGGAACATGCTCTGGTGGGGAAGTGTAGTGATCATTTCTGAGTATTTCTGTTCTTGTGGTGTGTTCTTACTTGGCATTTCTGTCTTGTTCCCTCTCTGTTTAACAGGAGCATGACTTTGCCAAAAGAATAGAAGAAGTGAAGCCGATGTTTGTGGAACCCAGGAACAAAGGAAGCTTTTCAGAGGTTGATTATTTGCATTACATACTTCTGTGATTTTCAGAAACAGTTTTTATGTTTCATGACCTTCTCTAAGGTGTGTTTGGGTATGAAACACCCAAATTTTTGGCCTAAGGTGAAAGTAAAACTCTCTGAGTGCTTCTTGGAAGTATAGTTTTCCTGTGCATCCTTCCTTTCCTCTCATCTGGCCATGCAGGGTTCAGTCTTCGTTTGAATCTGGTGATGTAACAGCAGCTAACATACACAAGTGCTGAGTAATCGAGCTGGTGGAAAGCTGTCACTTCAGTACTCAGCATTTGTGAATGTTCTGCAGGGCTTTTCCTCCCAGCTCATCCTGCTTTGGATGTTAAAGGATTGTACAGTGTCATCCTGTTTATAGCTGTTTGCTTCTTAGAATAAATAATATCTGAGAATTGCTTTCCTGTTTTGTCAATTTTACTTAGGGATCTGCAGAAACACAGGATGGTCCGTCTTCTCATGAGAAGTATCTGACATTAATTTTTTTATGCCTACCAAGACGTGTTCTGGATTTCACAGTGATACAAAGATTTTGCTGGGAGAACGGCTTCTCACATTTGCAATTAGTTAAAGACAATTATATGAAGCCAAATTAATCACAGTTTAGATCTTAGTGTACAAGTCAAATTTAGCTAGTACAGGATAATACCATTCTTCCTCCTGCTTAAAGTTGTTTATATTTTAGGTTATTGATGCTTACTATGATAAAGTCACCTGTCCTAAGTCCAATGGAGCTGCATTTTTGGCAGTGTGTCGGGGCAAGGTAATGTAACTGAGAGTTTGTTTCATCTGAGATCAGATTATATAATTGATAGAAAAACCCCCTTCATTCTGGATTTCAATACATTTCTGTTAGACTGTAATTATATGTGGGGAAAAAAAGAAATGCTCTGAAGCTTTTTCAAAATTAGGTCACATTTCTGTGTGATTCACTCCTGTTTTTATTGAAGGGACACATTTTGATTTCTCTGAAGTGGATGAGCATCATACTTGCATTTCATGTTGGCTGCTGACTGAAAACATAACGCATTAGATGAGAACAGCTGTTCTGGAGAACTGTAATCAAAGAAGTTAAAACAACACTGCTGCAAACCAAACATAATGCTTCCCTTTAAAACACTTGCTTCATTAACTTCATGTTCTCTGGACACATTTGGTGGCCTTTCCTTTGCATCTTCCAATGCTGATTAAATTGACTTATGTTTATCAGTGGAAATATTTGTGAAATTACTCTTAGAGCCTTTTTGCTGCTGTTTACTGTGTACCAGGAGAAGATCCTATTTCTTTTGAACCTTTGGTCCCAGTCTCCAAAGAAGCTGTTGGAGTGAAGAAAAGACATAACTTTCTCAAGCCTTGTTGCTGAGATTTGGAGAACTGATTCAGCTGAAAAACAAAACAGCTTTTTTTTTTTTTCTTAATTGTTTTTCAGTCAGTTCAACTCTGTTAACAATTTCACAGAGTGATTTGCCAGCACAGTGAGCATGTACAGGGGACATGAGTGACAAATACTTGATGGGATGTCAACAGCACAGCTGCTGGACATGACACTACATTCTGGTGAATCTGATGGCTTTCTGTTGTTGCTTTGAAATGATTCTGTTAATTTTTACTGACAGAGAAGGCTTGCTATGTTCTTGTGTCTCGTTGACAACTCAGGGTGTGGAAGGTTTAAACAAAGGTGTTGACATGTTCTGCTTATCCAGAAACAAGACAGCCATTAACAGGGTTGGCTGAGCTGTGCTTTGGCAGAGGAAAAAGCCAAGTTCAAACACCTGGTAATAAAAGAAAAAAAATCTGGTTGAAACTATTCATTGAAACAATTGACAAACTACACTTGGCCAGGAGTTGAATGGAGAAAAAGGGCCAACAACTGCTGAATCGCTTTGAAATGTCACTTCAAACCCTGTTGATGATGGAAAACTCTGTCTCTGCAGGCCAGTGAAGGCCTGGACTTTGCAGACATAAATGGACGAGGAGTCATCATTACTGGGCTTCCATTTCCCCCTCGTATGGAGCCCAGAGTCATTCTAAAGATGCAGTTCCTGGATGAGATGAGGAGAAGTGATGCAGGTGCACAGGTGAGACTGGGCAGCTTCTCACTCCTGGCTGTTTGCATGTTTGTGTCATTGGTTTTCCCTCTTGTCCCAGTGGGTTTTGGGTTTTGTTATCCTCTCAGCCTCGTGGAGCTATGAATATCAAAAATTCAAACAGGCTTGGGTATCTGTCACAAATACAGCCACCTTTTTTTAATAGTGTTGAGAGTTCCAAATTCTGGCACAGTCTTAAATATGAGCCCAAAAAAAGAATATAATTAAAGTTTACGTCAAAATCTTTGTATGTGTGTTATCCGTCTCTCATTCTGAGGGATGTATTTCATCCAGAGACAGTGTGGGCAGGAAGAATGGCCTGTGCTGGCTGGTTTGGGAATTACTGTTTTGGAAGTGTGGTGGTGTATGTTGGGGTGTTTGAGTTTGGTTTTCTATTGCTTCAGGCACAAGCATGAATGATGTTGCAATTTAGTCTGTTCTGCAGGTCTTAAAGGATATGGTGAGTCTGCTGTACTGCCAAGGCTCTGAGTATACCATATAGGAAACAGCCTCTCAAGCTGGGCATTGCTGCTTGAGTTTTCTGTGCTCTATAAATCAGGTGTGACTTTTGAGTCCACCTGTGTTTGGTTTTCCTCAGCTCTTTGAGATTTGTCAGTACATCTGGTTGATACTATCCAACAGCTGTTCTGTACTTTTTATTTCTATAGGAAAAAAAATGGTGACTGTACAGCACAGAGAATACATTTTACCTGGTAAATAATGTTAATTGTGCATCCCACCTCTTGCAGTTCCTGTCTGGGCGTGAGTGGTACAGTCAGCAAGCGTCCCGGGCTGTCAACCAGGCCATCGGCCGGGTCATCAGGCACCGCCAGGACTACGGGGCCATCTTCCTGTGTGACCACAGGTAAACCTCAGCTCACTGAATCCCAGAATATTTTGGCTTGGAAGGAACCTTAAAGCTCATCTCGTTCCAACCTCCTGCCAAGGACAGAGTCACCTTCCACCAGACCAGGTTGCCCCAAGCCCCATCCAACGTGGCTTTGAACACTTCCAGGGATGGGGCGTCAACAACATCAACAGCTTTATATGCCAACATAGGTGTTGGTACTTTGAACATAAATGTGCTGGTGTTGCTGTTAGGAAAAGGCTACAGTTCGTAGTAATGAAATCAATTTATGTAACAGGTTATATAAATATTGCACTACTTCAAGAAAGTAACGAGGTTGTTATCTTCTGCTCCTTAGCTATATAGGCTTGGAGCTGCAGAAGGAGCTTAATGGTTTTAATGGAAAATAAACCAATTTTTTGAATTCATGTTTGTAATACCACAGGAAATTATGTGACAACAACTTACGGTCTTGCATTTTCTCCATCTTTCATTTGAGATGACAGTCAGCAGCACTGCAGTGTTTTGAGAGAAGGAGGATGGAAATGAGGACAGATTGTGTTACTGAAACAATACTATTTATATTCAGATTCTATATTAACATTATACTGCATTAATATCCATTTCTGTAATGCTAATTAGTATAGTATGTATATTATAGGCAACAGGAGTTTAATTGATAGAACATGGTATCAGCAAAGCCCTTTTCTCCTGAGTGAAGGCATCACCCCATTATATTTACTGCACTGTTTGTCTTTATTTGTGTTGCTGCTCCTCCCTTATCCTTTTGGATACTGATCTAGGGTTTGTTTAATTAATTTAGCCCAACCTGGCAAATAATTCTCAGGTTTTCCCATCCTGCCCAGGTTCACAACTGGTGATGTCAGAGGCAAACTGCCTTCGTGGGTCCGTCCTTATGTGAACGTTTATGACAACTTTGGGCATGCAGTCAGAAGTGTCTCCCTCTTCTTCCGTGTTGCTCAAGAAATTGTAAGTGTCTTAAAAAAACCCCCACAAAATAAACAACTTTCCTGAGTAGTGCTGGAAACTGGGAATGCTGAGATAGGTGAGAGGTGTGAGAGAATCCCAGAAGATCTCAAATTGGAAGGGATGCATAAGGATCAGAGTCCAGCTCCCTGCTCCTCACAAGCCTGCCCAACGTGGAGTCACTTGTCACTTCTAAACGCTGGAAGATTTACTGGAAAGGAGATGTGCCTCATCTTTCTCCGAGAGTGATCTGGGACAGGATGTTGTTCTTACGCTGGGCAGCTCATTAGGTTAGATCACAAAAATAACTTCCAGTTCCTCCTAAAAAAACATGTATTTATTGGCTGGTATGCAAATCCTGGAACTGATACTGGCATCCAGAAGCTTTCTAGCTCAGGGAGAGGTTATGTGTGGGGAAGGATCACACCCTAAAATTGAAATTGAAGCTGACTAGTAATAAAGAGAAATACAA
Source organism: Corvus moneduloides (assembly GCF_009650955.1). NCBI lineage: Eukaryota > Metazoa > Chordata > Aves > Passeriformes > Corvidae > Corvus > Corvus moneduloides. The sequence continues at coordinate 8,139,652 of NC_045492.1, forward strand.
ACCATCAGTTGTTATTGTAGTTCATGACTGGGTCATCTTTACTAATACAGCTTCTTTATTAGCATTAAGAAGCTGATGTTCCCTGTAATAGTTCCTTGATTTAAAAAGTAGTATTGTAAAAAGGCTTCCTAATTTACTGGAGAAAGTCATAGCAAGAAATGGGCTGGAAGCCAGAATGGGAAATTCTTTGCTCCCAAAATGGAGGTTAAGATTAAAATAAGCACTTAAAATTTAATATACAGACTTGGATGACTTCCTGGAAGATGCCGTAGCCAAATACAAGTCGTTCAGACTAATTAGTTACAGATGGATGATGCTGCAGGACTTGATGATCTTTTCTGATCATGAGTGAGAGTTCCATGGTAAATCAAAACCACAATCCGATGTGCTTTGTCAGAAGGAGCTGTTGTTGCAGAGATAGCATTAGGAAGTGATTGTTCCTCAGCAGGTCATGATCCTTTTTCTGGTTACCAGGTCACTTAGAGTTGAGCCTGCTTACTGCACTTCAGCTATGTCACTCCTGAGCTGTTTATCCTTTCTTCAAAATCACATAAACCCAGAGTGTGTAACAATCTTTCTACCAAAGGTTATTTGGGCAAAAAAGAGATGTCTTTGGATTGTTGCTGAGATTTTTGGTCACAGATGGAGTGCAAAAGTGGCCTTTGCCTATTGTAATGCTTTATAAACTGCTTGCAGATGCCCCCACCCCTGTCTCAGTGCCCTCCTGGACATACTGGTTCCTTAAGTGAAAGCAATGCAGCACCATCTACTTCATCTGAGCAGATCCTCTCCCTGAAAAAAGCTAAAAACCTGGATGATCATGTTCCCAGTTTGAAGAGGAAAAGGAAAGGTATGTTTGGATCGTCACAGATACATTTTTTTTGTTTTAAGCTGAACCACGAAAAGGAGAATCAGGAGGCTAGAAACTGAAATGGGAGAGAAAGCAAGAAGAGCTCAAAGACTGATGTAAAAGTCTGGTCAGAAGGGACATAGTTAAGCATTAGAAAATGGGGGAAAACAGTTGCAGTTACAGAGAAAAGTGGCAGATGGGGAAAAAGTGTCCCACAGAACAGGAAGAGTTTTTGGTGGAGTGTCACAGATAGTTTTGAAAATGAGAACTGGAAGTCTCTTTCTGCCTAGCACAATATGTCCTTCTTCCATCCTGTTGTATAAATGACTCTTACTCAGTAATCTGTCTAAGAAAACAAAAAGGACATGGGAACAAAACAATATTTAAAAAAATTGTGGATAGCTAATGCCAAAGAATAAGGCATTTCTCATGTCAGATATTATTTCAACACTCTAGACCGTTTACTGGCTTGGAGCAGAACAGTGAAGTTTGGTTAAAGCTGTGGTTCCTAAGCAGTTATGAGTGAGTGTGAGTTCACATTACATTTAAGCCAGTGTGATTGCTGATTGTCACTGAAAGGGATTACTTTGGCCACCACGTTTTTCTCCCTCTCAATTTCCAACTGTGCACTTTTTACTCCTTCCTTTGATTTGAGTCCATCTTTTGTGCAGCTGCAGAGTGAGCAGCTGAGCTTTGCTGAACCAGTTGACCTTCCATCCCCTTGACTGGTAGCTCCATCTCAAAGGATGGGCTGGAATGTGTGACTGGAGGTGAAGGGAAGAAGCTGCATTTCCTGTTTAATAGAGATTTTCAGTTGCATTGCATTAGCTGTAACATCAAACTTACCTGTAGTCACAGTGATCATAATACACTCCCATTCTTCTGAAAATAGTGACTTTCCTTAGTAACTGACTGTTAAAGTAATTTCACAAAGCAGTGGAAATACTTTTGAAGGTAATGCCTTACAGAAATATCAAGCAGATACTAAGTTAACCCTACTTACAACTCAAAATTCTTGTATTTAAAACCTGGATCTTGACTAGTGAGAATATGTAATTTGGGACCTTGGTGACTGTGTCTTATGGGTATTGATACTGTGAGAATTGTAGGCTTTTATAAAACTTGCTCTGTTTAAAAATAATAAATTGTGTTTTGTACCAAAATCTCTCCAAAACTTTGGAACTCAGTTTTGGGAAAATCCATAAATCTAAAATAATTGAACAGAGACAGCTGCTGTGGTAAGACTTTTTCCCATTGATCCTAAGCCATTTTGAGGTTAAATGTGACAATCACTTAAGGAAAAGTTTGAGAGCAATCTGCCAGGTTGTGGTAACAAGTGCTTGAGCAATTTTAGAAGAGATTTGTAAAAGCAGTCTTCTTATGAAATTATGTAATGCACTTTTGCAAGAGGTGGAAGATTATTTCATTCACCAGCACATATTTGTGGATTGCTTTGTAAAACTTGGAGCTATTACCAAATCAAAGAAAATGCAGGAGAGAATGTGGAATGTTAATTTGTCATCTGTGTTCTGCTATGGTGGCAGTAAATGGAGATGGAGCACCCAGCCTGTGTGTGGAATATGAGCAAGAGTTTGTCTCACCCCGAAGAAAATGTGTTGGGCTCTTGGATGCCTTGGAGCGCAGTGAGAAGAGCAGTGAAGATGCAGAGGAGGAAACTGATTTGCCAGGAGAGGAAAAGGTAATGGCAAAATACTTCCTTGTAAGTAAAAATTGCAGGCTCTAAAGCAAAATGATTCTGGCATCAGGAGAAGCAGCTCAACCCTCTTTCGAGAAAAGCTCACTGTAACCAGCACCAGTAACTGCAAGTTCTCATAATTAAATTGATCAAAGGGTTTCCTTGCCGCGTTCAAGTAGATGATCAGCAGGTATGTACTTGTTCTGTGCTCCAAGGCTGCTGACCGGGAGGAGTCTTGGAAGTTAACCATGCTTTCTGAGAGCAAGGAGCTCTCAGAGAAGAGGTTGGTAAAACACAATTTGTTCTGGGTGGAGTCTCTGTCAGCACGTGGTATGAGACCAGATATTGAATTCAAAAAAGGGTGAGGGAGGGTTTATGGATTAGAAATTGCACTTCTGGATGAAAATTTTTGATTTGCCCCAGAGAAGGAGTGTTGCTGACTTGTGGAATATTTTATCTGAATCAAAATTCCACTATCACATTAAGATCAACAAAGCTGCTTCTGTGATGTCCATTTTCTTTCCTCTTGGATTGGTATTTTTAATACATCAGTGATTGGGCTGTGTTCTTGCTTTCCCAAAACCTCTGTTTGCAGTTGTTGGAGGGGTGGCTCCCTTACCTGGCTGAAGTATTTTACTGCTGGCTTGCAGACTTGTGCATGGACTTAAGGAATGCCTATTGCAGCATTCTTAAGTACTTCCCTTAGGGGAAGAGTGCCTGAGGTAAAATGCGGAGGTGTAGGAGTATCTGGGGAATATCTAAGTAGGCCCAAGGACATGAATGGAGACATGTACAAAGGGCAGCAAATATTGAACTTGTGTGCAGCCAAGTGAGAAATGGGCTCGATCACCCATTGGGCTGCCATGACAGACACCAAAGCCTTTTCTTTTGAAAGCTTGGCACAATTCCAGGGACTTAGTGGCTCAGCTACAGTATGTTCCTAACACAGCTGCAGTGCTTTTGGCAGAGCTCAGCATTTCCTGGAGTCAGATAAGCTGATGGACCCAATGGCTTGGCAGTTGCTCAGGTCCAATTCCTATTTGCATATTTGGCACTGCTTGTCTGAAGTTTGTGGGGAGCTCTGGGGTCACCCTGTGCTGCTCCAAATTTGGTGGCCTGGTCCCAGCAGTCTGGTGGGTGTAGTCCTGAGACAGGCAGTGGCTCTCAGGCAGCCAGGTTTCATTCTGGGTCCAGCACTGAGCACTGGATTTGGACTGAGGATGGGGTTGGTGTCATTTCCTGTTATCACCATCCAGCATAGTGTCTGTGTTACCATTTTTCCTTTTATCAAAGTTACACTGTACCCTTGTTCTGTAAATCATGGAAGTTTAGCTGCTCTCGTTCTGAAAGAATTTGCTTTGTCACCTCAAAACTTCACAGTACAAGAATTTTTCAATCCATTTAAATGACTTAATAGTTCCCCATAATCAGATTTCCTCGTGAGTTACACCTCTTCTAAACTTGTCTAGGAAGCCTTATTTCTGCTGAATAATGCTTTTCAAGGTGGTGCCTTTACATAGCACAGGACTAAGAACATGGTTTTGATAATTTTTCTGACTTCCTGCATGTATCATAGATATTTGACTTGCTGATTATGTTCCAATTCTTCATTCCCTTACGTACAAGGAGTTTCGGGCAGGAAAGTGAAGGAGAGTATGAGCCACCAGTTACACACAGGTGTATGTACACTCTCAGGCTGCCCTGGAACAGTCTGCTGTGAGTCCAGCTTTGCTTAGGCAGGCATTTGTACCCTCAAGACCAACTTTATCTTTAATTTCTTCTGGTTTGGTCTCTCTGAGTTGTCCGGTAAATTTCTACCCTCTAGAAACAGGTATGTGTCCAGGCTCTGTGACAATAATTCAGGTTGGACTTGTTTCACTGTCTTGAATGGTGTCACAAACTGGATTACCAAGTTTGCTGCTGGAAATACCTAAATTAAATGGACAGTAACTTTGAAAAGCATTTTTTTTACCTTACTTTCTTTTTATCTTCACAGGCGCATCGTCTGTCCACACTTTCTCTTCAGTGTGAGAAGAGATTAACGGATGAGCAGAAAGGAGGAAGGAAGAAAATAAAGCTAGTCAGCAATACAGTATGTGTTTCCCTGTGTCTGTGCTATCCCTTTGATCTGTAGATTGGTTTAGTTTGAACTGGAAATTTCCAGGCAGACAGATGACTGATGACAGAACAAGTATGTTTTTTCTCCAAATTGTAAATATTCATCAGTGCACATCTGAAGTCTATTTGTCATGCTCTTTCCCAAATCCAGATGTCCCAGACCAAATCAAGCACAGGTCCACATAGGGCTGGTAGGTGAAAAGAATTTTCTGACACTGATTGCTTTGTGAGCAACTTGATCAGGTGTGGTTGGGTGGTTTCCTTCTTTTTGATTAGAATGGAATAGTTCAGTTGGGAGGGGCCTGCAATGATCAGCAGGTCCAGCTGCTGTGGTAGAGCCTCAGATGGTTTAACTGACTGGTTTTGGGTAAGGGATCACATCCTACCCCTCCTGAGGTGGGTCATGGTTGTGTGTTAGCTCTGCAGCTGTGCATTATTGTTTTGCCCTGTCTCCAAACCCAGTTAACTCATTATGCAGCTATTTGCTTAAGAATCACAATAAATTCAGGAGAATTCCCTGGGTGAGGTGTGTGCCAGTAGTTGTCCAAGGTGCTGTCCTAACCGGATGTTCCCTGTGTCAGTCAGCTAAGCATCTGGCAAACGAAACTGATCCTGAAGCTGAGATACAATACCAGAGAGAAGAGAACAGGTTCATGCAGATAGTTGTGTTTGCAGTTTGTTGCTATCTGATGTCATGATGAGTCACCTCAGCCTCCAGCTTTGGAGTAAATGTCTTTTTGTTATCCCTTCTCCTAAGAGTAGAATTGTGCAATGGTACTTCGCTTCCTTCTCTAGGAATTTTTCCCTGAAGCTGCCTGTTTCGTCAGTGGGGAAGGTGAATAATACATGAATTATGGGGGTGCCTGCCATAATTGCAACCTGTTAGGTGAAAGTATTCGTGCTTTAGTGGTGAGCACAGTGGTGCTGCTGGCTGGGCTATTGGACTTGATGATGTTAGAGGTCTTTTCCAACCTCAGTGATTCTGTAATTCCTTTCATTATCCTATGTGCTGCTGGTATTGTAAACATATTGCTCCCACCTGAAATCACGTGAAAGTCACTCCTCAAGTGTTGCTTTTTACTGAGGAGCCTTTCCTGCCTTGCAGCAGGACCGGAGAGCGGAGCCTGCGGAGCCGAAGAAGGCACGGGCCACGTTTTACATCGCCACGGTGAAGGACACCCTGAGCCAGCAGAACTACGAGCTCTTCTCCAAGGCTCTGCAGCAGTACAAGAAGACAGATGACTTCCATGCCATGCTGTCCCAAATGAGCTCCCTCTTCATAGAGGATGAAAAAAAGCACGTTTTGCTGCGAGGTACACTCAGAGTATCTGTGTATCCCTGGTATATTTGTGTACGTGGCTTTTGTCTTTTAAACAGACTTGGATACTTCAGAAGTGTTTTAGATGTGAAGCGCAGCTCGATTAGAATGGTTCATCACTTTATATCCCCAGATAACAGAAGACTCTCCTCAGTCTAATTATCATGTGTTAGCTCACATCTTGATTTGAAGAAAATCATATTCCATGGAAGTTTGTGTTATGTTAAACTTAGTCTAAAAGTACAGTGACTTATTCCTGGTAGTTTAAGAGACCAAGAGCGTGGTGTGTGAGTAGGAGAGATGCCTTGGTAAGGGTTCTGTGCTAAAGCAGTAAATAGACAGAATATACAGAGAAATTTTCTGTTTAAATAATTGTGAGTATAAAACAAAGGGTCTGGGCAAACATGGATAGTTACTGCATTAGCTGGTTTCTTAGTGGCTTTTAACAGTGGTACTGACAGGAACTGAATTCCCACCAAGATTTTTTTCTAGTTTAACAGTATTTTCTGTGTGATTTTTCATTTCTCTCACAACTTGTGAACAAATGGACGGATTTCTCTGTGACTCTTTCATCGATTGAAATAATAAAAGCCAAGTTATGCATCTTGTAAATTGCTTCAGGTAAATTCTAAGGTTAAAGAATGGGAAGCTCAGTTTGTTTCCCAATTTTCAACTATCTACATAAATAAGAAAATATTTGATCATCAAATCAAGGTCTAAGTCTAGTTTTGAAAACTGTCAGGCACCTGAAACCTAAAGTTGATTTGATGTTTAGGCTTGGCCAGCATCTTGTGGTAAGTAAGTAACATGAGGTGTAAAGTTAACAGTTAATCGGTTATTTAAAGTATCAGCCTAGGAGTTACTTGGATTTCATGATTTATGAGGCACCTCAAAGCCAGCTTCACTGAGAGGTGAGTTAATTTGTATTTACAGTGGAAAAAATGACAGTTTTTACTTACTGGTGATATTAATGCTCAGTGTTTGCATGATGGCTGATCTTTGTGTAATTTGTAAGTGTGCTTATTGTATAAATATTAGGTAAAAAGACCTAGATTTTAATTTATTTAGTTGCACCTTTTTATCGAACCTTCAAGTTCTGCCGTTGCAGGTTTTGGTAGCATTTACTGCCTGTTGTGGATTGATTTTTTTTCTTTCTTTCCTTTTTTTCCCCCCTTTTCCCTCTCTCTGATGCAAGATTTTTACCAGTTTGTTCGACCCCAGCATAAAAAGCAGTTTGATGAAGCGTGCTGCAATCTGACTGGAGTGGGCTGTGGCTACAAACCTGAGCACAGCCTCCCACGGGAGGAGAGGGAGATCCTGGCCAAGAGAACGGGTGAGGAGCTTGGTTCAGTTGTATCATTTGAAGGAGAAATGTCCTTTTTCACCCAGTCATGGAGCAGGATGTGTCTGACATGTAGAAATGCAAGGAAATTCCATTTAATCAATACTGAGCTAAGTCTCTGCTCTTCATGATCCTTTTGCCTTCCCTTGAGCTGTGCAGATGCCTGAGCACTGGTTACTGCAGGGTTAATAATGATGTTATTTTGTTTCAAAAGGGGATTTTACTGATGTTTAAATCATTTAGTCTGGGGAATTCAACAACTCTGCGTGTGTGTCGTCTTTGCTGCCCACTTAGTGCCACCAGAATTGTGAATAGAGGGTGATTTGTGTCCTCACAGAGCTTGTGAAATCTGGAGCAGTAAAGTTCTAAAAAAGTGGGGTGTTAGCTCATCATCAGAGAAATAAATCTGTGTGGAATCCCAGACTGGTTTGGGTTGAAAGGGACCTTAAAACTCATCCCAGTCCAGCCCCCTGCCATGGGCAGGGACACCTTCCACTATCCCAGGTTACTCCAAGCCCCCTCCAACCTGGCCTTGGGCACTTCCAGGGATGGAGCAGCCACAGCTTCTCTGGATTGCTCAGGTGCTTTCAGCACAGGATGTCATACTTTGAAATGCACCATTCCGTGTTCATTCTTCCCTAAATTCACTGTTAATGGACTGGTTTGATTTAACAGAAGAAAAACAGAGCCATCAGAAAAGCACATTCTCCAAGGCCTCATGTGCTCAGCTGAACCCTGGGCTCCACCTGAACCAAGGAGGATCCCACTTGGCAACAGGACTGAATAGTGCAGGTACCCTCCATGTTTAATAAAGCCCCAGTCTATTCTGGTTTATTTCATCACTGTAAGTTCTCCTGGGGCAAACCAATGTTCTTTGTGCTCACCTAGCACAGTGGCTCACTCTCTGTGGGTGGGAGTGGTGGTAATTCTGAATTTTCAGCAAGGATTGTGCAAAACAGAACACAAAAGTCAATAAATCAAGGTGTGTGTGAAAGAAAGCAGCTGAAGCCAGACATTTGTACTAGAGACTGAGCTGGGAAAAGTGGGAGTTGAGCACAGGTCTGCTGGGCTTCCTGTTTGCCCAGGGTCCATGAAAGGGAGCCAGTTAAGGAATGTGAGTTTAGATTACATCAATGTGAATTCACGTATGAAGAAGCTGTTTCATTTTGTTCTTGGTGTGATATGTACACTCCCTCTGTGGACAGCCTGCTTTTTCTACAGAAACAGAGAGTATAAACGTAATCTCTGTGTGCATCCCTCTAATCTCACTCTCTCCAGTATTTATCTTCAAACTCATGGGCTTATTTATTATTTAATTATGAGTTTTCCAGAGAACAGCTGGGAATTTTTGTGTTTCTCGCAAGGAAATGAGTAGGATCGTTGGACAGCTTAGAAGTCTTTCTTTAGAGGACAAAGAATACTCAAAGGCTAATCCTCTCCTTAAAAAAACAAGCCAGTTTCCTGGAAGACTTTAAATGCTTTTCAAGTGTGAAGCCATATTGTTTCTTTTGATTTGTTTTTCCATTTTCTTTTGTATTTTAAGAATATTTGAATAAAGCAGAATCTTTAGCAATTATCTTGTCCCAGAACCATTGGAATGGTTTCACAGAAACTTGTTTCTACTAAAAGTAATTGAGCAAAGAATAGGAATAAATGGATATGTTATTTCTGTGGCTCACTCATTAGGAAGAGAATGCTTCTGTGGAAATATGAGAAAGCTCTAGGATATGCAATAAAAGATATTGATTATAAAATTCACACCCAAGTTTTTCCTCCTCCAGCAAATTGAATGAAGCCTATGTTTTGAAACTTAATTCTCTTTATCATCCAATAAAGAACTTTTAAAGGTCCAGATACCAAAAGATATGGCAGGTTAATATAAATCAGTTTCTTATCATATCCTTCATCCATATTTGCATGCCTGTAATATGCAAACCAGACCTTTTTTTTCCTCAAACATAACAGCAATCAGAGAGTTACATTGTAAATGAAGTTCACTTGGCGTTTAGCAGGATGTTCCAAGCTTCTACCTTTTGCTGACCTCCTACATTGCTCTTGTGCTCTTTTGAGTGTTATTTCAGGTTAGATAGTATATCTGGACATTGTTTTCCTGTTGGGAAACAACCCCCCCCCCTTTGTCTGCTCTTATTGTTAAGGGGTGAGGAATCTGTACCTTGAAATTGCCCATTTCAGGCCAGCAGAGTTGGTTAACCCATCTGTTTAAGATGCTTCTACTCCTTCAGTGGAGCACAAAACCTGATTTATTGCTGACCTCCATGCCCCTTTTGCTCAATCCCTAGTGACCTTCTGACACATTTCTCCATTTTAAATGATCAAGAAACTCCAGAAGATGCTGTAAGTGATCTTCAGAATTATTTTGCTCTGTTGCCATTTCCAGGAGCAGGTCTGGCCATGCCAGAGGGAGGTGCACGGGTAGGTGGGGTTGGCTTTACCACTTCGAAGTAGTTCAGGAATTCCCTTCAGATGAGATGAGAAGTGGATATGATGGGGTGACCTGTTTGTCTCTGTTCCTCATCAAGCCCTGCTCATGCATTTTGTCTCTCAGGGCAGAATGCCAGTGCAGCTCCAAGGAAAGAGGCTGAAAAGGCTCCAGGCTCCAGGAGAGAGCATCACCAGGCCCTCAGGACTGCCTATCTCAATGATGTGCAGAGGGCTTTGGACAAAAGCACCTACAGCCAGTTCTACGAGGCTCTGCTGGCTTACAAGAAGACGGATAATTACGATGCCATGGTGTCGGTGATAGCAGCCCTCACCACGGAGAGGCCGCAGGACTTCCATCTCCTACAGAGTAAGGGATTTTTTTTTAAAATCACTTTTATTTATTTGAAAGGAAAGTGTGGGTGCTGTGATCGCATGTGAGGTCTCACCTGGTTTAGCAACCCAGATCAATGGAGCAGCAGGAACAATGTGTTCACTGAATGCCATTCAGAGAGCAAAAAATGTCAAGGTTATAAAGTGTTATCTCTGTTAGAAATTGTCCATTAAAAACATTACACAAGATCTCAGTAATTCCAGTCCTTATCTTCATCCTGGCTAACTTCAATCATGCTTCCATGACTGTTTTTTCTCCTCAATTACTACAATTGCTCTTTAGAAAGGACAGTGCTGACTATTGAACTGACTCAATTTTATTCCCGTGACCAGTGATTGCTATAGTGGTGAAAAGTTCTTAGATCACTTCCAGGTCTCAGGATAAACAATCAGACTTTTGATTCACTATTCTTCTACAGAGCTTCACCTGGAAATAGTTATGGAACTATGTCATAATTTATTTTCTCAGAAGTGCTTTGTTTTGTTTTATTTTCCTTTTATGGGTTTAGTGATGGAAGGATTTAGGGAGCTACAGGTTTTAAAAATTTGAAATTGGCCTTAATTGTTTAAAACAAGAAGAAGAGGAGGCATTATATGCTGGTCCTGATTGCGTCAATGGTGACAACTTGTGTGACATGACACCTCAGTTCCACCTTCTCCCTGTCTCTGGGGTGACTTTGCTGCCGGAAATGATGCATTTGGTGTATCCTGAGGAATGCTGATGGAATTTTGTTTGTTATCTTTAGCATATAACAACAAATATTCCACTGACCTTGAACAGATACCATAGTCTGCAAATTGTGGGAGAATACCCTTTTTCTGGTGCATTGACTAGTTAGGTTAGTCTTGGCAAAGTGGAGAGTGGGAGGGAAATGAACTGTGTGGCACTGAGTCATAACCTCCCCCTGAGCATTCTTTCAGTCACTGTCTCTACTGAGCAAATGTTTTGACCTCAGACAACTTCGTGGTAGAATTGTCTGTGCTTGGCAGTAAGTCATAATTGGGGTTTTTTAGAATTTCTGTATGTGTGTTGTGAATCCTTGTCAACCAAACAGTAACAAGAAACTTCCTGAGAGTCTTTCTGGATATTGTGTGTATAGCTGATCTGCTTAGATCACTTGTCAGGTGAAGGGCTGGGGCAGGTTGTTTATTCTGAGCTGTAGAGAGTGGAAGAATTTCAAGATAAATTGAGGTTATTTTCAATACTAAATACTCATCTGCCTTCTGGCAAGGAAAACCCTGTAATTATAAAAATCATGAAAACGTCAAGTGTTCCACTAAGCCAAGGATACTCTGAGGAATCTGGCTGATATTATTCAGCTTCCAAAGAATTTCTTCCCTCCAAAGCAAGGACTCTTCCATGGTCAGGCAGTGATTTTCCTATGCATTTGACTGTATTTTCTTTCGGCCAGGGTTTTACATGTTTGTGCGTCCTCACCACAAAGAGCAGTTCAGAGAGCTGTGTAAGGATTTGACTGGAATGGTCTGTGGCGATGGAGAGAAGCAACCACAACAGTTGGAGCAAAGTGAAGGGAAACCCCAGAGCTTGAAGAGCTGCACAAAAGGGATCAGCCACGTACAAGGTGGGGAATGAACAGCTGTCTGAAGTTTAGAATCTTATTTATAATTATGATGAGTAGTGCACAACAGCCTTAGAATCATAGACTGGCTTGAGTTGGAAGGGACATTAAAGCTCACCTTGTTCCACCCCCTGCCATGGGCAGGGGCACCTTCCTTAGACCAGGTTGCTCCAAGCCCTGTCCAACCTGGCCTTGAACACTTGGCAGCCACAGCTTCTCTGGGCAATCTGTGCCAGGGCCTCCCCACCCTCACAGGGAAGAATTTCCCCCTAATCTCTAATTTAAACCTGCTCTCCTTTAGTTTAAGGCCATTTGCCCTTGTCCTATCACTCCCCACCCCTGTGGAAAATCCCTCTCCTGGGCTAGGGCCTCCCTGGACCTGAGACCTGTAAGGAGAATCAAAGCCATTGGTTATCTCTAAATTGGGTTAAAAAAAACCCAACTCAAACAGGAGTAAGATAAAAGGTAACATGAGATAGAGAAGTGGAAGGAAACAAGGAAGAAATAGTTATCCTTCTGCCATGTTTAAGCTGCCAAGTGTGTTAAGGGGGAAGGCTGAATTTTTCCAGCTAAGTGGGGTGGGAGTGGACATGGATCAGGGTCCACTCTGTAGGAAGAATTTCAATAGAACTATTTCAATATAAAGGGCCTCTTTCAGTAATATTGAAATTTTTAGTATCTATCAGAAACCTCTATTGCCAAGCAGTGTGACATAAAAAGTAGTTCTTCAAATTTGTTTTTCTTCTTACGCAATGACAACAGAGTGAATTTACTGCTGGCTGTCTCTTGCAGAGTCTGTGTGTTGTGTTCTGCATGATGCAGGTTTATACACTGGTTTTCTCTTTTTCTCTCCAGATGCAGTCCCTTCTAAGAGTGGGGCACCAGAGAAAATTCAGAGTAAGATTTCCTCCTTCTGCTTTAGCCAGAAAAGTGAACTTGAGTTGCCAAAGACTGAAGTGTCCAAAGAAATCAGTAACATGAGAGCACCCACAGACTGTGGAGTTGTGCCCATCTTTCCCCTAGAGATGGAACCAGAGTGTGGTAGGTACATGGGAGGTTTGGGATGTAATTTTCTAATACTGGGGAATAAAGATAAGTTACAGAAATGAGACCAAGACTGATGGTGTATGAAACCACAGGTCCGTGCCTGTATTTGCTCAGGTGCAGTGTCCTTAGTGTGGTTTGCTGAGTTGAATCTGTACTTTCGGTGCCTTGCATGTGCTCTCAAAGTGCTTCATTGTCTTCGTCACAATGCTGTAATAGTTTCCTGAGAACTTAGGGATTTTTTTCTTGACAACTTCCTTGTAAAGGAAGGATGTAACCCGAGTTCCTACTGGGATCTGAAGCACCAAGAGACTGTGAGGTCACTTGAAAGAAATGATGTGGCAGGGCACTGTTGAAGTAGTTCATTACACTCATGGTCATTGTTTTCTGGGCTGCACTGGAAGTGTGGATACATGAGGATTTCGCAGGTGATTACAGGAATTTAGTCATTTCCTCCCTCTCTTTCTCTCTTCCCCTGTCCCCACCTTCCCCTCTGTTTTAGGAAGATTCCACTGCTCTAACTGCAAATCTGAGGATGATGTGCCTTTTAAGTGCCCATTATGCGACTTCACTTGCTGCAAAACATGCTGGGAGCAGTTCTTAAAGGTTCTCCTGTTCATTGGTTTGGTTTTTTCCAAAAGTGCTGGGGAGTTTTGTGCTTTTCAGGAGAATGATGTGAACAAGCCTGGAATCAGAATTCTTCTGTTTCCAGAAAGAACACCCAAATGCTGATGGAAGATTTACCACTTGTTCCATTATTTCCCATGGTTTGCAATGTGGTTGGAGGCAGATCTCTATCCTAATCTGGGGTTTTTACACCTTTGCATCTTTCTGAGCTGCCTCCATGTGTTTTCTGGTCTAAAATTACAAAGGCAGCAAGCCATGGAGTCAACTTGAAAAACTGTGTTGTTTTTTTAATATTGTAAACTTTATTTTAAATTTTTTTCTTGCTTAGTTTCATAAATTTTCCCCCTCAAAATCCTACTGTAAAGCTCTGTCATGAGAATGAGGCAAAAAAGGAACAGGCTGCCCAGGGAAATGGTTGAGTCACCATTCCTGGAGGGATTTAAGATGTGTAGATGTGGCATTTAAGGACGTGGTTGAGAGGTGGACTTGGCAGTACTGGGTCAACCTTTGGACTCTGTGACATTTAGGGTCTTTCCCAACAAAATGATTCTGTGAATCTGTGATTCCGAATTCCTGCTCAAAGATCTCCTGTGTCATCCTGTCTGTTGGTTTTCCCAGCTGAGTAAATTGGTGGTTGAAATTCTTTAGGTAAGAGGATGTAGCTGGTCCCAGGGTGCCTGGGTTTGGGAGCATCTTACCCAACATTTAATTCAGCAGCCAGGTGTTAAAAGACTTTCAAAACCAGATTAATGCAAGAGCTGAGGGGTTTCTAAACATTCATATGTGATGAGAAGGCCACTGATCAATTGAGTTCAGGAATATCCAAAAACAGTAGAGAAGGAAAAGAAGCTTCTTCAACTTGTCAGCCTATGAGCAAGTACAAAATAATCAGTTATTCCAAGTTCCAGAGAAAGGTCTTTTTCTCAGGAAGAAGACACTGAATTGTCAGCTAAGCATAGAAAACATTGTACTGACATCCAAATAAAATATAACAGCCAAGACAGACTTGGTCTGAGAGGAATACAGAATAAGCATAGGATCAGGGTGGTTTGGGTTGGAAGGGACCTTAAAGCTCATCTCATCCCAAACCCCCTGCCATGGGCAGGGACACCTTCCACAACCCCAGGTTGCTCCAAGCCCCGTCCAACCTGGCCTTGAACACTTCCAGGGATGGGGCAGCCACAGCTTCTCTGGGCACCCTGTGCCAGGGCCCCACCACTCTCACAGGGAAGAATTCCTTCCCAATATCCCATCTAAACCTGCTCTCCTTTATCTTAAGGCTACTCCCCCTTGTTCTGTCACTCCAAGCCCTTGTCCAAAGCCCCTCTCCATCTCTCTCAGAGTCCCTTTAGGCACTGGAAGGGGCTCTGAGGTCTCCCCAGAGCCTTCTCTCCTCCAGGCTGAACATGCTCAGCTCTTTCAGCCTGGCTCCAGAGCACAGCTGCTCCAGCCCTATGATTAACTCCGTAGCCTCCTCTGGATTCATTCCATAATGTCCAGACTGATGTCTCAGACACATCCCTTGGAATTCAGAATAGCTGTTCAACTGAATTGTCTTCTTCTCAGTCTGCTGTCATATTTCTTTAAAAATGTTAAAATCCAAAAGTATGGGATTATAAGGAACATACGTAAGAATCAAAGAAGGCATCTCATGTTTGCTGCAGATGGGACAGTCACATTTACTGCTGAATATGTAATTATTCCTTTTGTTCCAAAGTGTGAAGGGGATGAACATCTAACAGGCAGCATCCTCCACTGCAGAAAGGGCTCCAACAAAAGTCATGACAAGAATTTTACACATATGTGTTCATAATCTTTGTCACTTGAGACTTGAATTGATTTAGGACAGAGTGAGGTCCCTGGGGAGTTTTTTTGGTTAGACAAGCATTTTAGCATCCCACAGCATGGTTATGTTATCTCAGCTAATGAATGCTGACCTTATAAAGGGGGAAAAACTCTCTCCTTTTGCCAGTAAGATAGAACTTGTTTCATCAGTTTAAGAGTCCATAAAATTAGAACTGTTGTATATTGAGCAATTGTACTGCCCTTTTCTTGTTTTTGTCTTGAAATTGGTCATTTTGCAGTCTGGATTTCTTCTTAATCCTCAAGTTAGTGTGTGTCTTCATAGCTCACAGATAATGAACTTGCTCAGCCTAATTTTTTTATTAATCACTCCTTTATCTGATTGTACATTTCTCAGACCAGAGATTAAAATAGTCTGACCTGCCAGATTAGATTGTGTTTCAGGTTCAGGTGCTTGAGAGTGTCCAGAGGAGGGGGAAGGGCTGGAAGCACCTCCTGGGAGGGGTGGCTGAGGACTCTGGGCTTGTCTGCTTTGGAGAAAGGAGGCTGAGGGGTGAGCTCGTGGATCTCTGCAGCTTCCTGAGGGAGGGACACAGAGAGGAAGGTGCTGGGTTCTTCTCCCTGGGATTTAATATCAGGATTCATGGGAATTGTCCAAAGCTTTTATCAGTGAGGCTCAGACTGGATGTTAGAAGACATTTCTATACCAAGAGGGTGATCAAGCACTGAAAGAGGCTTCCTAGAGAGGCCCCAAAGCCCTTTAATATTATAATGCCATAACTTCTCTTCAGCCCTGAAGTGGTCAGGCACTTGGACTATGGGATCACTGTAGGTCCCTTCCAACTGGAAGTGTTCTTTCTCTTCTATTTAGATATCCCATGCAAAACCATGTTTGAGGAATTGAGTCGTGGGTCATTTGTTATTAATGATTTCCACATTTGCCATTTCCCTGATTAATCTTACTTATGACAGACATACCTATGTAGTGCTTAATGTTCTTGGTGTACAGGAGCGTTAAGTGGCTCATTATGTGATTCAGATGTTGTTTGGTTAATGAGGAGTGAAATACAGAGTCATAGAGTCATTAATGTTGGAAGAGACCTTAAAGACCATCAAGTCCAACCATCAGCTCAGCACCACTACTGTGTTCACCATTGAACCACGTTCTGAGGTGTCACATCCACGTTTTTTGAACACTTCCAGGGATGGTGACTCCATCACTTCCCTGGGCAGCCTGTTCCAATGCTTTACTACCCTTTCCATGGAGAAGTTTTCCCTAATGTCCAAGCCTCCCCTACCCCCTTGTAGACTTGGGCTGATGCAGAGATGCTTCTCCAGTGATGAGGCAGAGCTGTGCTGGTCATGCAGCTGAGAGGGAAGCACAGGATTGCAAACAGGAAGATTATCCTGGGTTTCTCTGAAACCAATCACAGAGGAGCCATCTCCTACCACATCCATCCACATTCCCACTCATGCCCTGGGAGGTTGGACAGTCAGCCCCATCCATGTGTTTGGGATAGAGGTACCTTTACCAGCAGGAAATGAGCAACTGTATCCGAGCTCGGAACTCTCATCAGATGGGATTGGGCTTTGTCACCTCTGACAGGGCTGCACTTAAAACTCCTGGTTTCTTTCCTAATAAGTTACTCACTGTTTTTTCAGCTCAAAAGCCCTTTGGTGCATATTGTGCCCCCCAAGGAAGTGACTCAGAGCGTCATTTGCAGCGCAGGGTTTGCAAATTGTGATCTTGTCCAATTTGTTATTTGAGCAAAGAGTGGCAGGGAGAGGTGGTGAATAATTCTGGAAGCTTTTAGAAGATTTTGGAGGAGCAGAGCAGACAGAATTCCCTACAGCTAGAGGGGGATTAGGGGGATTAGTGCTGGAGCATGTTGGGTGATTCAGTGTGTTGGGGAAGACTCTCAGAGACTGCGCCAGGATATGCTGTTTTGGCATGTAGTTTCTCTCCAGATGTTCTGTTGCTGCTTCCTAGTGTTTAAATGTATCATTTATTCACGCAGATTTTTCAGGAAGACTGATTTATTCTCATTTGGACTATCTGTAATATGGGCAAATAATTGAAGATTTCACAATTAAATGTTACAGTTAAAATTGCCTTTGGCAAAGCACTGTCTGTTGGGAGATAAAGTGACTTTTCCTCTCCCCTTCCATTTATGATATTTCAGTTAATGTCTCCAGAACCAAAATCCTACTGCCTGAGCCTACTTTGCAGTCTGCACCTTTTCTTTCAGTGGCTTCCCACTGCCAGAGGTTAGATGGGATATTGGGAAGGAATTCTTCCCTGTGAGGGTGGGGAGGCCAGAGTTGCCCAGAGAAGCTGTGGTTGCCCCATCTCTGGAAGCGTCCAAGGCCAGGTTGGATGGGGCTTGGAGCAACCTGGGATAGTGGAAGGTGTCCCTGCCCATGGTGGGGGTTTGGGATGAGATGAGCTTTAAGGTCCCTTCCAACCCAAACCACTCTGTGATTCTAATGATGGACTCCCACACTGCAGAGAAGCTGTGCAGTGGACTGATGTAGCTGACCATCTTTTTAGGCCTCTTGAGCTGGCAATCTTCTCCCAAAGATTTCTTTTTTTTTAAGAACAATTTACTATCTCCCTTTTGAAATAAACAAACCAGTTTCGTTTTACCAGTTATTTGCAAGCTGTGAAAAGAACAGTTGGGATTCATCTGCAAGTCAAATGACTTAAAAATTGTAGATTAGTGAAGAAGCAAACTGAAACCCGAGTGGAGAAATGATGCCTCGTGTGCCTTCATGTCTCCTGCTAATAACAAGAAAGGTGTGGGATGCTATGAAGAAATAAATGTACTTGGTTCCCCTACAAAACACTTGGTAATGACCACGTGTGTCACCCATGTCCGGGTATGCCCAGGAGACATTTCCTTGTCATCTGTGCAAGAGGAAGCAGGAATTCAGGGAACTCATCAGCCACTTGACAGGATTTTACTCACAAGCGCAGCTGTGCTTCACAAGAGCTCTTGCAGCTCTGCCTTTCCTTGTTCCTGTGTTTCAGTCCTCCAGATGTGTCATAGCTGGGACAAGTGCTGTAAAGTCTGGTGCCACTTTGCTGGGAGGCTTTTTCCTCTTCTTTTTGTTACTACCAAAGAAATAATTGACTGCATGGTAACAGTGAGGCTGCAAACAGCAGATATAATCTCGGGGACTGACATGAGGCTGCCGTGGCTTGTAGTTCATATTGGGCAAAATGTGATAGAGATATTTGATATCAGAGAGTCATGGACTGGTTTGGGTTGGAAGGGACATTAAAGTCCCACCCCCTGCCATGGGCAGGGACACCTTCCACTGTCCCAGGTTGCTCCAAGCCCTGTCCAACCTGGCCTTGAACACCTCCAGGGGGGGCAGCCACAGCTTCTCTGGGCACCCTGTGCCAGTGCTTCAGCACCCTCTGAGTGAAGAATTTCTCCCCAAAATTTAATCTAACCCTTCCTTGTTTCAGTTTAAAACCATTGCCCCTTATCCTGTCACTATTTGCCCACATAAAAACTCCCTCCATTTCTGGCATTTCCTCCAAAATAAATACATTCTCCATGTGTTTTGTTCATTGATTCCTACAGGTGGTGAAGAAGTGCCCCAAGTGCCGCAGTGATGTGAAGAGGCAGCGATTAATCCAAGTTTTCTTCTGGTCATGATCTCACCCACAGAAAGGGCAGGAAGCCCTTTGTGCCAGCAGAAGGCAGCGGCTGTGCTCTGGCTCTTGCTGAGCAGGAGTAGGATGGAGGTTCCTTTAAATCCCTGTGATCCTTGCCTCTGGATTACGAGCTGAGCACCCACACGGATTGTTTTCTGACAAAGGCGATCAAGTCTGAAAGGTCTCACTGCAGGAGGAAAAGCAGAACATCGTTAGAACTAAGAAGGTTAATTTTTTACTGTTTCATCCTCTGAATTCTCCTGTGGCCACTCAGGATGAAATTTTATATCCTGGAGGCACCTGTCATTTATGGGCCCTTCAGGTAATACCAGATCATGGAAAAACCCCGGGAATGCTACTGCAATGGAACTGAGCTGGCTGAAGAGGTCAGACTACCCATCCCTACCCCACTGGTGTTCCTGGAAGAGGTGATTCACATTCATTGTTTGGGGTTTGGCAGCAGCCACTGTCTCCAGTAGCAGAAGCTACTGAAAGGATCATTTGTTTACAGACAAATTCCAGTAGTGGAAGGTGAGCAGAAGGTCCCTCTCAGCTGCTGTGCCCCCCAAAGCCTGATTCCATCATCCATCATGGTGGGATTTTTTGGAATATGTTTCAAAGGAGGCTTTATTCTTCACTCAGTGCTGGTAGTTCCATGTGCCTGTGTTATCTGATTTGCTTTCCAAGAAGAAAAGGGAACTAAATGATTTAAAACTTTAAAATAAGTAAAGTTAGATGGGTTAAAAAAATTCCTTGATACTTCCACTCTCTGAGAGTAGTGGGTATAAGTGGCTAACCTAAAAAATTGTATCAATTTTAAATCTTCTATAGCTGCTGTAAATTATACTGGAAAATAAAACCATTTTTTCTAAATGAGATTTGGTTTGATAAAAAAAAGCAATTTAAAAAAATAACCAGATATAAAAACATTGGCCCTAGTAGGAACAAGTGGAAAGGTTATACCCTGTAGGTGATCTTCATATTGATGGAATTTGGAAGATTTTATGTTAATAAAATTTTATTCTTAATTGATAAAATTGAAAAGTGAGCTGCATTTTAACAAACGTTCCGATTTCCCCTGGTTGTAGAATTCAAACTCAGTGTCCCTTCAAATCTCAGAGTTGCTGGCAGTGAAATGGGAACTTTTGTACTTCATTAACAATTAAAATAACAAAGACTTAAGTAGGAATTGAGGTAATTCTGGGCTATTATATATTCTGTCATGTTTAAATCTGTGGATGAACATTACCTTCTAGCCATGTACCTATTCAGTGCAGCAAAACAAGAATAAATAATGGAGATAAAGTCCTGGATGTTTCACATATAAGTGGGGGAATGACAGAAAAATGTACGTAAATATAGGTGTGTTGTAAAAATGAACAGAAAAATATTTGGAGTGAGGCTGGGAGCAGTGAGCAGTAAAATGTTGTTTATTGGTGGATGGTTCGGTGCCTGGTCTGCTGGGAAGGTCTCTTCCAGGAAAGCTGCAGCTGATTGCTCGTGCCACTGGAGGGAAACCACAGCATGGCCATGAGGGAGCAATGACACCACGGCTCTTGTCAGGTTTGCTGATGGAAATGATCTGCAAAAATGCTGCCAGATCCAGCAAGACTGAAGGAAATACTTGAAAAGTATTGTGGGATTAAATCACCCCACACACTTGAAAAGGAGTTGACTGGGACAAGTACTATGATGCTGTTTTTTCCTCTCAGCTAAAGTAGTTTTAAAGCTGTTCTTTTTCCTGGAGTTGTCTTAGTCTGAAGTCTGTTCTAACCTGGTGATGCTCTGTTGTGAGACAGGGCAGAGAAACAATGCTAAGAATATCTCAGAGCCTTCAAGAGATTCACAGAATGGTTGGGGTTGGAAGGGACCTCGGGAGATCACCCGGTCCAACTCTCCTGCCAAGGCAGGGGTCTCCTGGAGCAGGGGGCACGGGAACGTATCTGGGTGGGTTTGGGATGTCTCCAGAGACAGAGACTCCACAACCTCCCTGGGCAGCTGTTCCAGTGCTCTGCCACCCTCTGGCAGAGGAAAGCTCTTCCCCATGTTGAGGTGAAACTTCTTGCATGTTAGTTTATGGCTGTTGCTCCTTGTCCTGTAGCTGGGCACCAATGAAAAGAGTCTGGCACCCCTTGGAGATATTTATGTGCATTGATGAGACCCCTCTCAGTCTTCTCCAGACTAACCAGGCTCAGCTCCTGCAGTATCTCCTCATCAGAGATGCTCCAGACCCTTCATCATCTCTGTGGCCTCTGCTGGACCCTCCCCAGTAGCTCCTTGTCTTTCTTGTACTGAGAGGGAAACTTGCTGAGGGTGCTTTCCATCCCTTCATCCAGCACATTCTATTCCTTTGTCCAGGGAACTCCTCCTCTTCATCTCTTGCTCTGAAACACCGCAGTGTCTCACCCGTAGACGTGCCAGTGCAGGATTTGGTTTGGGGTGGGTTTGTGTTTGGTGCTGGTTTCTGGTGCAGTGGGAATTGCACTGCAGCGGATCTGGGAATCAATCCCTGCTTTTGGCAGCTCAGGACAGATGGAGGCTAACGGGTGCTGGAGATGGGAGAAGTGGATGAGCTTTGAGGTCCCTCTCAGCCCAAACTGTTCTGTGGTTCCATGAGACCTTGAAGAGGGTCTCCAGCAGTCAGAACTGTCTATCATCTAGAAACTTGTTGAATTTACAAGAAGGAAAGACAGAGATAGTTCACTACTTATAAAGAACAGAAAGTGAAAAAACTGGTTCAGAAAAATCTGTATTGCTTTAGGTGCTTCGATGCAAATTACTTAATGCTTGGGGGACGAAAACCCATCCTGGACACTCCTTGTTGATTTTCAGAAGCAAATGACGTGTGGGTTACAGATCATGAAGGAAGTAGATTCTAATTTTTTGATTGCTCCTGCCTTGCAGTGCTATGACTAGACCTGGACCTGTCTGAAGTTTTAGTGGTGTGTCATTGAACAAACCTTTCCTGCTGTTTTTTTCCCCCCCCAAAAAATGAAAGGACTCACAAAAGAGACCAAACACAGCAAAGCAAGATATTTTATCAGGGAAGAGATGAGCCCTGTCTTTGGCTGGCAAGGTGGTTACTGATGGGAAGCAAGGGATTTCTTTGCTTCACAGAATTTTCTCTGAATATTAACAAGGAACCTTATTTTGCAAGAGTGGTTTCGGAACGTAGTGCTGCTGCACGCCCTGAAGTGTGAAACTATGCCTTGTATGGGGAAGAGAAGTCAGAGCCATGGAAATATGATGCTGAATTCCTTTTCTATGCTACCTCCACTGCTCAGAGTCAGTAGTGAGTCACGTTGTTGCTTTCTGGTGATCAGGCACTGATCATAATAAACCCATTCTGGGAGGTTTGTTGGACCAACAAAAGAACAGACAGAAAAAGATTAATCAAAGGCCATCGTTCCATGAGACTCCCTAAAAGCTGGAGGTTGCCTGAGGAAGCCCTTTCTATCCCATTTACATGTTGTTTCGCTCTCTAGGGGCATCCACCTGACACATTTTTGTTGTCAAATTCACAACAAAAATAATTGTTGATGAGGCATCACAGTGCAGCGAGGAGCTGTGGACTCAGAGTTTCCCGGCACATTGTTTCTATCCCAGCAGGAGCATGGCTGGGACACAGGGACAGCCATCAGGTGCCATCCAGGATGTATCACCTGCTATTGTTTCATGCACCTTGTGGGTTCCATGTGAAAGCCAGGGAAGGAAAATTGAAATTGTGTTTCTGCCTCTGGAGAAGGAAACGCTCTGTTGCTCCCGGGTGGTCAAGCCGCAGGCAGAGGGATCCCACTGGAACTCTCCAGCTGGGTGAGCCCAGAGCAGGGCTTTCTACTGCATCCAGTCTAGTGGTGAGTATCAGCCAAAAAAACGTCCTCAGAGGGCTATGCCTCAGTGTCAGAGCAGTGCTGGGAGATTAGCTGATTAATTACTGATCTGATGCACTATGACGAAGCAAAATCCCAGCAGCCCTTGGCTCAGGGATTATGTCAAAATGAGTTACAAAACATCAAGATTACTTTGGAGAGCTACAAGGCATCGAGATAAGCAGTAGAATGAAACATCACTTTAGAGTGGCTTGTGAAAATCAGCCCATCACCTTTTCTGTATAAAGTGCAAATAAACACACCCAGACCTGGCTGCTGGACTATAGTACTGACCCCCCTTGGCTCCTGCTGGAGTCAGAGGTGGGTGGAACCTGATCTTAATGGAAGGAGCTTTGGATTCCTCCTAACCACTGGGGTTTCCTTCTCCTGGGTAGTGGAGAACTGGGTTTGGTTTTCTTGGTGAATGGTGTGTTTAGCTCTTGTAGGTTTGCTCTTTAAGAATGTTCAGAATAAAGCCCATAAGATTCTCCATCTGCAGCCCCAGTGGTTGAGAGCTGGAGGCGAGAGGCAGGAGGCAAATGCAGAATTGTTAATTCTCTGTAGTGATCTGCAAAATGAGCTGGTGGCTGACTCCTGAGGAGAAAAACCTCCACATCCTCTCAGGTCCTCATTGTGGTTCCCTCATCTTTCCAGAGACTTTGCATTTGCTTTTTAAGCATCTGCTCTTGACTATTCACTGATGTCTGTTCAGAGGGAATCTGGTGAGACAGGGCAAGACAAAGTGCAGGAGGTCCGTGTCTTGAAGCAGGCACTGGAACACACACTCTGCCAAGGCTGTACCTGCAAGGCTGAGTTCAGTTTTCATTTGAGTCCTTGGAGTCCAGGACTTATGTCATTGTCACCTGTAAGGGATTTAAGTGCTGACCTTCTTAGCTGCTGGATGTTGTTGTCCACAAAAGGTAGGTGTTTAGTGTTACGGTTGGAGCTGGTGTCATCCTCGGTGCTCCTGAAAGGAGAGAGTTAAAGCTTTAGGAATGCAGTGCCCGGGCACTGAGGATCGGGACCGTTTTGGCAGGGTCAGTGCCCTCGGAGGGGGCGGGAGTGGGATGGGGTCTCATCCCGGAGCCCCTGGGCAGAGCCGGAGGGATGCTCCCCACAGCGCTGGTTTCCCTGCCTCCAGCCACAGCCAGAACCGGCCCCTCTGGGACGGGGCAAACTGTGTCCTCACAGCGAGAGGCAACTGCTGTTACTGGGAAGTTATTTGGCGTTTACATATGGGGAACAGAACGTTCCCAGGGGAATTTCCCTGCCTTTTCCCCTTGCCAGAAGAAAAATTCCACACCAACCCCCTGTAAAACTTAAATAGCTTTGAAAAACTGTGCGAATCCTGCCTGCCTCCTCCCTCCACACAGGTAAATGAACTTTATTGCTCTGAAAGCTTCACTTTTAGAGGCAAATGCAGAAACGAGAGCGAAAGCGACGCTCGGATGAGGGAGCTCTCCGGGATGGGAAGGTGGAGACGGTGCCGCCACAGCGGGGGATCGGGAAGGGCTCGGGGGCCGGGATGGAGTAGTGATGTCGCCTCCCCTTGCCCAGGAGGGGTCTTTCCCACGGGCCGGTCTATAAAGGTGCTGCCGGCCGCGGGGAGCGGCGAGGAGCGGCGCGGTGCGGAGGTGCGGGACGGAGGTGCGGTGAGCGGAGCCGGTCCCGGCGGATGGAATGGGAACGGGAGGGAAGGCGGGGAAAGGGAGACCTTGGCTGTTTCCCCACCAGCTCCTGCTCCCTCTCTTTTGCGGTGGGCTGGGGGTGACTTCCCTCCCCCGGGCGATTCTACGTGTCTGGTGTTTGCGTGGGTGATCGGAGCGCAGTCAGAGCCTCCCACCCGCAGCCGCTATAAGGCTCTGCTCCGTCCCTGCGCTGGGGAGAGCCGGCATCTCCCTCGGAGGAAAGCAGGCGAGGAAACCCGGTCTTTCCCTATCAGCCTTTCCCTATTAGCCCTTCCCCATCTCCGTCTGTTTTGACGCTGGCCGGCTGGGTTGAACCTGCTGCTGCAGGAGCTCCGGCCCAGCCAGCAGCAGCCTCTGAGGAATTCTCTCTGTCTCCCCAGATTCCTGATCGCGGCTCTCGGAAGCCCTCGGTCCGATGCCATCCTGCCACGTGCCGAGTTTGAGGCATCCATCCAAGGTAATGAACCTTCTGCTTGTCAGGCTGGGCACGCGTGCTCTGGAAAGGAAAGGGTGGATAAACAAACTTTGGGATTCAGTCCTGTGCTGAGCATCTGTTTTTCCAAAGAGCGTCAGAGATCCTAGGGAGCATGCTCTGTATCTGCTAGTCTGGAAAACTCCCTTCTGCTTCTTGATTTGCAAAGGTGTCTCTTACTGCAAATGGTGGTGAAGGAGGAGAACGTGCTGGAGCTGCTTCAAGTTCTGAATGAGGGAAACTGGGTTGTGAAGGCATCACAAATGGGTTTGGGAAGGGTGCTCTGTCACCTGGGATGGCAAAGGAGGGCAGCGGCTCCTGGGGCTTGGGACAGCATCGGGAGGGAGAACAATTTCTTGTGCTATCAACAATAACAAGTTCTGTAACAGCAGCAGCCGGGTTTGCTGCTCCCGCCTCTGCCAGAGGATGAGCTCAGGGCTCTTTGCGCTGTCTTTGCTGTAGTGGATGTTTCCCCCTCTCCTCCTTTTGCTGGCTGAGCTGGCCTGCGATGCCCAACCCACGTACCAGTGGAAGGATGCTGTGACGAGCGAGAGGATCACGTGCCAGCAGTGCCCGCCGGGGACCTTCGTGGCACAGCACTGCTCCAGGGACAGAGCCACGGTGTGCGAGCCCTGCCCGGATTTGCACTACACTCAGTACTGGAACTACCTGGAGAAGTGCCGGTACTGCAACGTCATCTGCGGGGAGAAGCAGGTGGAGGTGCAGCAGTGCAATGCCACACACAACCGTGCCTGCCAGTGCCAGCAGGGCTACTACTCGAACATGGAGTTCTGCATCAGGCACTCCGAGTGCCCGCCAGGCTCTGGTATTGTGAAGCCAGGTAAGTACCCAGACGGGCGCTGTGCATCCTCACAAGGCTCTTGTCACGCCCCAAAATCTCTGCTGGAGCTAGAAATCGAGGAGAAATACAGCAGCCAAATACAGTGCTTGCCCATAACCTGACCTACTCCCTTTTAGCTCATTGGCACAGTGCCATCCTTGCTGGCACGCTCCTGCTTCTTATCCGAGGAGGAATTTGGTTGGGTTTTTCTCCAGCTATCACTTTGAAAGCTTTTGAAAACCCCAGCACCACACTTAGATGGGATGTGTCAATCCCAGTTACCTGCCTCACCTGAACAGAGCCAGGCTGTGACTTGTCCATCCCTAGAGCAGCTGCTGACCCTCTTCCACAGGCAGGTGGAAAGGTCCAAGCTGCTCCTGATCCTCCATCAGCTCCCTTCTCCTTGCATGGGCAGCCCAGGAGCTGGGAATCTGGACTGAAAACGGCAGCTGAGGATGTAAGGGCAGGGCTGGTGAATGTGTGTAGCTCTGGGGCTGGGTTTTGTGGGTTTTCATTGAGCAATTTGGAGTGGCTGAGTTGAAAACACACAATGGCCATACAGCCAGGTTCTAAATCCACAAAACCAGCCTTGTTTTGATTCATGAGTCTGAGGCTCCATCTCTTTGTGTGATGCATGGCTCCTCTGCCCCAAATCCCAAGATATTTCAGGGAATTTTCCTGTTGTTTCCCTGCTACAGATTTCTCTGGTCCTTTAGTTGCTCCAAATGTGTGTTAACTTGTCAATTACTGAGGACCAGGCTCTGCCTGGAAACCACAGCAGGGGACAGAAAACCAGTGTGGGCAGCACCAGCAAACCCAGCAGCAACTTGCTTCATACTTGGAACAGCAGAGTCTTTTGAAATATGGAGGCTTTTGAAGCATGGAGGCTTTTGAAGTCCTTCTATGTGTAGCATGGAAGAGCTCCGGGCTCACCAGCCAGAGGGAAAAATACCTGTTGTCTTCAGATGATGTTTATGATTGAGGTTTGGGGTCTAATTTTCTATAGGACACAACAAAATGCAGTAACATGGCAAAGGGGGAAAAAGATCTCCAAGCATTACAGGGAAGGGCTCTGAAATTAAACATGAAGTTTGTCTGGAGGGTTGGCTTTAGGACAGAGGAGCCATGCAGGCAAGCTGGGTATTTGAGGAGAAGCTGGTTTTTTTGTTATTATTATTTACTTTTTGCAAATGGATTCTTGTGTGGGGAGGACTGTGCCCCAGCCCAGCCACCTGAACACCACAGCAAGGACTGAGTGTCCAGCGTGGTGGGCAGAGCCCTGGGGCTGCCGGTGCTGGTGTTTGGATGGGGAAGGTATGGCCTGGGGGCTGTGGGCAGAGCTTGCTGGTGTTTGGATTGGATGAGGGCTTTGATCTGTGTGTGTGGTCCCCCCATGCAAACTGTCTTCTTTGGAATTTCCCATTTGCAAATAGTGGCTCAGATGTTGGGGTTATGGCTGGGCCTTAGAATCCTAGAATGGTTTGGGTTGGGAAGGACCTGAAAGAGCACACTTCTGGGAAAGCCAAAGCAACAGCCTGGAGTGCAACAAGGCAGAAACTGCTTGTAATCTGGTTTGTGAAGAGGAGGTGAAAGGGGTGGACAATCTCCTGCCCCCAGAGCCCTTCCCTCTGCTCCCAGGCAAGAGACTTTGTGCAATCCTGCCTGTGTGGCATCATGCCCATGACACAACAAAAGCGGTGGCCTGGAGCCAGGGGGAGCAGTGACAGTGCAGCTGAGGACAGCTGACCTTTCACCTCCACAGAAACTTTTACTTTCACTTGCTCGGGAGCCTCTGGGAAGAAAGGCTCTAGGAAGCGAAGGGCTGGCTTGGCAGCTCAGCCACGAGCCTGGCAGGTGACTTCTACTCAGGTGGTGGCTTTTTCATAGCAGATGAGATGTCCTCTTGTTGTCCTTTCATGTCTGGGGGCTGCTGACAATTTACCAGCACAGGTTTGGGAGAAGGCTGGGGGAAGCACTGCTGTTTGCCCTACATGAGGACATCCAATTCCCAGGGGAGCTGCAGGCAGGGATCATTTCCAAAACATCACTCTCATGCTCAAATGATGTCTGGCATCATCCCCAGCTCCTGCCTCTGCTCCTGTGCCAGCTTGTCACCTGATGGTCCCATTGTCTCCCCATGAACAGGTACCCCCTTTGAGGACACCCAGTGCCACGACTGTCCCCACGGCTTCTTCTCCTCCAACTCCAGCACCAATCCATGCCAGCCACACCAGGACTGTGAGCAGCAGGGGAAGGTCACCAACGTGCAGGGCAACAAGTACCATGACACCCTCTGCATGTCCTGCAGACTGGAGAGAGGCAACACCACACAGGGACCAGGTGAGCCATGGGCACAGCATGCCAGGACCCTGATGCTGCCAGGACGAGGGCAAACTTCCTGGTGACTTTCTCCTACTTAGATGCAAAATTAGGTGAAATGGCTTGTAAAAGCATGGAGTGGTCCATAATTAATAATAATTATGGATAAAATAGTCTGTCTCCCTTCATCTTCTTCCAGTGTCAGTCCCATAGAGCAAGAACAGGGTGCTGGGCTCCAGCAACAGCCACTGCTCAGCGAGAACAAAGAGTGAAATGCTGCTGGATCTTAGCAGGGACAACTGGGAGTGCCGGGACAAGGCATAGTTTCTGCAGCTGAGGTTGCCAGCTTGGCTGCTGGCATGGCTCCTGAGCTCCCTTTTCTCGACTTCACCTGTTTTCCGGAAGCTTTTTTTGCAGCCACAGCCTGGTCTCGTGCAGGTTGAGTGGAGCAGAACCCAAGGTTCATGGGAGTTGAGTGTAGGGTGGATTTTGACCTGTCAGGTGTAAAAGTGGAGACGTGGTGTCAACCACGTCACCGTGATGGTGCAGACATAGTGCTGAGCCGTGGCACAGGCAGAAGGTTGGGCACGAACAGCCAGTGGGCACAGATCAGATCAGAGAATCTCAGAATCCCGAGTTGGAAGGGACCTCAAGGACCATCTGGTTCAACCTTTCTTGGCAAAAGAACAGGGGAAAGGTGCAGGGCAGAGCAAAGGGCTCTGTTCCAAGGGTGCTTTGTAACACACTTCCTCTCCAAGTTAGCGGGTGAGAAAGGGACTGAAAAAACATCCCAAGGGCCTGATGCCAGTTGAGGTGAGTCTGGAAGCTGTTTGGAAACACCTGCTCTACCCTGAGGATCCAGACATGGGAAACAAATTCCATGTGACTGATCTAGGTGGCAGTGAACCTGCACCCTTAACTTCCAAAAATATAATCAGTCATAAAGCCATAGAACAGCCCAGGCTGGGATGGACTTCGATAATTCATCTCGTCCAACCTTTCATGGGAAAATGAGCCTGGATGAGATTATCCAGTGTCATGTCCTGGAAATCTCCAGTGATGGGGACTTCACCACATCCAGGGGAGGTTGTTCTGGTGTGAAAAAATGTCATTTTTCCATCAGGATGAAGCTTTGTAGAAAAGTTTCAATAAAACTCCCCCACAGAGTGGTCAGTCACTGGAACAGGCTCCCCAGGGAAGTGGCATGGCACCAAGCCTGACAGAGTTGGCCAAAGCTCTCAGGCATGTTGTAGGGTTTTTGAGTGGTCTGTGCAGGGCCAGGACTTGGACTCAATGAAGCTTGTGGATCCCTTCCAATTCAGGACATCCCATGACTCTAAAAGATTCTCCTCTGTGGTGAGAGAACATGGAGACTTCCTCCCTTGCAGCTCTTGCCTTTTCATCTTCTGGCACCATCAGCCCAGACACTACTCCTTACAAAGCCTGACTCACACCGTGAGCTCCCTGCCAGGAGCATGATCCCAACACCGAGAATGGAAAGCTCCGTCACCAGTGGGGAGCGGTCCCGGGGGTGGGGGACAGTCAGGTCAGAGCAGTGTCAGCAGCACGTGCGTCAGGCACCGGCCCCCGCAGCCAGACCAGCCCCTTGCAGATATTTATAGAGAGACAAGGCCCCAGCAGTGAGAGCTGAAGGGTTTTTTTAACTCCAGTTTATCATGATTCCTCTCAGGAGACACACGGGCACCTGCTCATCATCAACCCGAGCCTGCCAGAGAGGCAGAGCCTGAGCAGTGGAGCCCAACTCACCCCACTATAACAGTGAAACCATTCCCAGTTTGCAATGGCATGAAACTGGGCTTATCTCTCCCAGGTTGAGTAATCCTTTGGCCTTGGCCTCTTTAAAATTCTTTCTGTTTTCATTCCTTCTGCTGGATGCACTCCAGCAGCTTCCACCAGCTAGGGCTCTATCTGTCCCATCCCAGCGCCTGATTGGGGCTGTGCTTAGGGCGGGTCCTGTTACAAGATTTACAAATCTGTGTGGGAAAACAGAAACTTTCAGGAAAAATAATGTGTAAATACTTACTGCAACTACTTCAGATTTGTCTGGGCTTTTCCTCTATTCCCTGATGGGGAGGAGCATGGAACAGGTATATTGACTTTCTTCAGAACTTTCACATGTTGTTTTCCAACTGCCCCGCATAGGGTGCATCACTGATGGGAAGTTTGCCCTTCCACCAGACCAGGTTATTCCAAGGCCCATCCAACCTGGCCTTGAACACTTCCAGGCCCAGGGCATTCACCACCTTCCTGGGCAGATGTCCCACAGGGAGCCATGGAAGGGCTGTGCCCTGCTCTCCTGTGTCCCTTTAACCTCCGAGCTGTTTTCCCCCACCAGCCGCAGAAGACGACGACTGCGAACAAGCCATGATAGACTTCGTGGTGTATCAGAACATCCCCATCAAGAAGCTGAAGCGTCTGCAGCAGATCCTGGAGCGCTCACCGAAGAAGCAGGTACCATGGACCAGGGCAGCCATCCAGGAGAAATTCCGGGCTTTCCTCACTCACAAGAAGGAGGAGCACTCCGAAGTCACCAAGGAGCTGCTGGTCGCGCTGCGCCTGGTCAAGCTCCACTCTATCGAGGAGAAGGTCCGCAAGCGCTTCCGGCTGCCCTGAGAGGACAAACTGGACTTTTTGGGTGCTCTTTGTTTTGGTTTTTATCTTCTGAGGCTTCATTAATTTATTCATCTTTCCAAACGTAACTTGAAAAGCAGCATGAGAAATGAGCGATGAAGTTGCACCGTGCCATGGCACCTGTGTCACTGCTGATGGGATGGGATGGGATGGGATGGGATGGGATGGGATGGGATAGAATGTGTGAGAATAGCATCCCTGTGCCAGCAGCCAGGGCAGCTCCTGGGAGTTCACCGATTTTCCAGCCCTCAGGAAGGGTCAATATTTTATCAGAAGAAAAACCTGCATCCAGGGCCATTATTTCTGGGGAAGAACCTGGTCGCATTTATAGAAAACTGTTTGGCTTTGTTTTAAACTGTGTAAGTTTGGGGGTTTTGGGGGTTTTAGTCACTTAACAGTATTTCCCACTGAGGATTTGCTTGCATTTTGTTGTCATGCTTCTGTTTGAGAAGGGAGTTTGCTGCTGAGGCACAGGGAGGGAGAGGATGCTCCAAACACACTGGTACAGCTGGCTTGAAATTTATTTCTTAACTACCTGTTTTTATACCACGCGTGAAAGATGTTTTCTAAAGAAAGAAACCAAAGAAGTTATTTTATCATACAACTCTCTGTCACCAGAGTCCTTTCCTAATCTCACTTCGAGGTGATGTTGGGAGACCCAGATCGTCGTATCTGACCCTGCTTACCCTTGCCTGTTTTTCCCAGGTGCTTTTCCACACATTGGCATCCCTGCCCATGGCAAGGCATTGGAACAAGATGATCTTTAAGATCCCTTCCAACCCAAACCATTCTGTGATTCTTTGATCACACACCCCCAGCCACCCTCCTGCCCCCCTGAGCCACAGTGAGGCTGTGTGCCAGCGAGATGCAGACTGTCTGTGCTGGGATTTATGGCAAGGGTGAAGCTCATGTCTCTTGGGTCAACCCAGCCATGTCCCCCTGAGCCCCAGAGCTGTCCCCAAACCTGACTGCATGCTCAGTCAGCCAAGAGCTGGGCTTGGAGCAGTCATGCTGACTGCAGGAGGTTTTTTTAAGCAGATGTTGCTTAGGGAAGTCAACAAGAGTGACCCCTGCGGGCATTTTCCAGCCTGTAGCAACGATGACGCAGAACTACATTTTATGTTGTGAATGAGTTTGACTTTTTATAGCTCTTTCTTAGCTGAGCAGTTGCCAGGAATAGTTTGTGGTTCAAAAGAGGAGTATTTTCCCCCAGCTTGGAGCTGTTTAAAGCTCTCTGAAGCGAGTGCTATGTGGAAGCGCCCCCGCACTGGGATCCCAGACTTGCAACATCTTACCCCAGCTTTGGGCTCTGAGGATGACGCAGCCTGGGGACCCTGGCATTATCCTGGGTTAGTTCAGCTGGGGAAGAAGGGAAGCAAATGGCTGAAAAGCAGCTGAGGGGAGCACTCACCCCTCTGTGTTGAGCCTGGGCTGATCCTGGGAATCCCCTCAATCCTGGCAATCTCCTTGAAGCTTCGTCAAGCCTGGCCTTGAAATCCTGCCAAGGAGCTTCACAGGTGACCAGAACTCCCCCTCCCAATGCTCAGTTTTTACCATGTCTGATCTCTGCCCTTCCAAGCTGCTTTATCCCAGTGGATGCAGCTCAGTTCCTTAGTGTCACTTACTCTGAGTCCCTTGGCCGGAACCAAGAGCACCTGGGGCAGGAGATGAGGAGGGTTTCCATCGGAGCACTGTGAGAACTGAAGCACAGCTGCAGCACTTTGCTCCAAGGCAGACTGCAAAGCAGGACACCCAGTGCTGATGGGTTGAAGGCTGGAGCAGCCGGAGCCTCCAGCGTTGGCTGCAGCTCCTTGAGGGATTCCTATTGTGCTGCATTGCAGTTATCCTGACTCAGCACAGAGCATTCAGCATCCTTGGTCTGAAGGGGAACAGGAATGGAGAGTTGTCAGTGCAGGAACTGCCTCCCACACCATCCTGGCTTCTTCAAATATGTATTTACCACGGGAGTTGAGAGGGAGGGAAAACAGGAATATTATTGGCAAGAAGCTGGATGCTGGTTTAGTTGTTTAGTTGGGTGACTTTTCCAGAGAAGAAGGTGCCTTTTCTGTGTAATTTTTGTGGTGATAGAAGACTTCAGTGCTGAGGTGGAAGTCCCTGTGGGGCCTGGTGGCTGAGCTCATGCTGTCATGTTGTCCTTGGAGTTTGCTGCCCTTCTCACCAGCAAGGAAAAACCTGGGGTGTGTACTGGAGGCTTCCAGCAGTTGTGCAGCCAGTCTCAAGGAGTCAGCTCTGGTCCCTGGGCTCCTGGGTGAGCTGTGGCTGCTCTGGTGGTGTCTTGTGGCCAGGGGCTCAGTCACGATCTGGGTCCAACCAGGTGCTGGCAGAGGTGGAAGCAGAGCAGTTGTGGTCCAGCCATGCCCAGCCCTGTGCCTGCTGAGCAACGCCAGAGCCCAGCAGCTGATAAACACAGCCTGGGCAGTGATCCCGCTTCTCCCAGCACCCAGCCTCCCCCTGGGCTGCCCTGGCCTAGAGGAGAGCCCAGGAAACAGGTTTTTTTTTGCTGAATGCTGGAGCAGAGGAGGGAAGTTTGGGGTCCTTTTTATTATCTGGGGGGTTTTACTTAATATCCCAAGTGCTCCACCCCACCTGGACACCAGTCAGCACAGAATCTTTGTCCCTTCAGACAGAGTGGATTCAGCAGATGCTTTGACAGGCTTGCTCTCACCCGGAGGTTTGCCAGAGTTTATGTCCCACCCCTGTGCCTCTGAGGGTCACTACCCACGTGCAGGTGTGGAAGGGCAAGGAGAGCTGCCAGCTCCTCCCCATCCTGTCCGGAACTGATGCCTTGCTGAGCCCTGTGGCATCCTAGCACTGGGTGAGGGTCCAGCATGTCTGACCCCCACCATGTCTGGCACTCTTGTGCCTTGGCAGGTTGCAATGGGGACCACAGAGCTCAGCTCGGTGAAGGAGAGGGTGATTAAATAACGGGATGGCCCAGACTGTGTCAGAGAGCTCTGCACTTACTGCCAGCAGCCACTGCAGCACTGAGGGGCTGGCAGGGGATGATGCCCTATGCTACCAGCAGCTCCCCAGCTCAGTGCCACCGGTGACTTGCTCTGCCAGGGTGTCTCCAGAGCACCCACGTGTTGTTGTTGTGCTCCACTCAGGAGGTTTGGAGCCTCTCCTCAGTCCCCCCCGCTCTGACCCAGGTCTCCTCATTGCCAATTTAGCTGGAATTTCTGCACAGGGAGTTTTCTGCTCACATGGGCTCGTGGGCAGGATGACTGAGGAGGATCTTTCTGGTAAATATTAACCTTTATAAGGGTGGCCAAACAGCCAGGCACGTGAGTCCTGCAGGGCTTCCAGGAAATGTGCTTTGCTGGAAAAGCTGGGATAAGCACCACGTGGTGTCAGCCCTAGCATTCTTGACCTCTAATTCCATTGTCTGGCACCCAGACCACAGGGAGCACTCCCAAACCACCCTGGCTTGATCATGAGATATTTTGCCTTTTCAGTTAATTGAAGTTAAGAGGATAAAAATGCCTTTTGTTTTCCACTGTAGTTTCCAAAGCCCAGAGAGAGAAGAGGAAGAGTTGGCAGCGTGAGCTTTTCCCTGATGGTTTAAAAGACCCTTTCCTCACAAGCTGTGGTAGAGGACAGCACGTGGTAACATCTAAAAGTAGATGCAGTGCTATCCCAGGATGACTCAGATACTTAGTACACAGAAGACAATTTTCCAAATGCTACAAGCACTACATAAAAAGCCAAGCCCACACGGTTCTCCACGTCAGGCTTCCCTCTGCTGTTAAACGCTTAAGAGATAAAATCCCACAAAACCACCGGTTGGTTTAAAGTGCTGAGGTGGATTAGGTTGGTGCCATGGGCTCCTTGGCCACCTGTTACCACAGCCAGGTGTGGCAATGACTCAGGCTGATGGTGATGCCTCAAACCCCGGAGCACTGGTGGCAGGAGCTGACGTGCTCCCAACCTGGTCGCTGCAGGAGCAGTTCAGACATGTCCCTTTTCATCCAAGGAGAGCACCGTGGGTGCTGGCCCAACTGCAAAGTTTGGAATGGGCTCAAGGAATGACTAACGTGAGTAGAAGGAGTCAGAGGGAGTTTTTCTAGTGAGGTCACAAATAGCTGGCTCACGCCTTGACCTCCAAGTGGGGAGAGCCAGGATTGATAGAGGAAACCAAGGGGGGGAACTTTCGAGGTGTGCAGAGAGATGCAGAGAGGATGAAACCAGTGCAAATGCATAATCCAGCTTGTTGAAACAGCCTGGAGCCCTCTTGGCCCCGGGGCTGCCACCTTGTCATATGTAAGACAGATAAATTCACTCTCCTGTCTGCAAATTTTCCCACCCTCCCATGTTGCTCAGCAGCTGACAGCAGGTTGAGCCCTCCACACACTGTGGGAGAGCACTCAGGGAGTGCTAACTCACACCAAACTTGTTTGCATTCATCCATCACCATTCCAGAGGCACCAATTTTATCTTATTTTGAAGCATGCTTCTATTTTCCTTCCAATGGTAGCGTTTTCCCTTCTGGCTGTAATCCTGTGTGCTGTGTCCAGGCTGTGCCTGCTGAGACTCATCCCTCACTGCAGTGACCCAAACTTCCTGGTGCCAGGGCTGGAGTGGGACAGTGCCAGCTGTGTTGGAGAAGCAGAGGTGAGCCTGAGGAAGTCAATCCTGTCCTAGAGCAGGAGCAGAGAGAGCTGAGATGTGCAGCCCGGGGCAGCCCAGCCTGTGGGGCAGAGAATGTGGATGTCAGGAGGTCCTCTTTTCCCAAAGGGACTCATCTCATCCCCTGCCCTCATTCCCACCCCTCCTCAATTTATATTTTCTGCTCTTTTCTGTGTTCAAGGAGCTTTCTAACAGTGGGAAGTCTCCAAAAGTGAGCAAGGAGAGGCACAGCAGGTGACCTGTCCCAGATGGGGCCAGGGGGATACAAGGGAACTGAGTGGTAAGGACCAGGGCACCCCATGATGAGTTGGTGTCACTTTGGGCAGGTGAGGAGATGGATCAGGTGCTCTTGGGTTGAGTGGGGCTCATACCACTGCTGTGCATCCAGAGCTGGGTGAAACTCTGCCTCCCAAGCAGTTCTCCTGTATTTTTTAAAGAAATGAGAGTTTTTGCCTCATGTTGACCAAAACCAGAATCTGACTGATAAATCCTTTCAATGCAACTATGAAAACCTCCACGAAAAACACTGATGAAAAGGAAACAGTTTGGTTTGTCAATATATTCCTATTAAAGCTCAAACATATTTTGTCAGCCTGGTGACCCTACAAGTGCTGCTGAAGGGTTCCCAGTTCAAAGCCATGTCTGGCCTCAAGGTGCAGCAGGGGCTGGGGGGGTCACTCCCCACCCTCACCTCACTGTCCAGCTGCCTGTGTTGGTCCTCAAAGGGCCTTTCTGTCCCCCTTGTAAAATGGCAGAGTTGGAACTAGATGGTCTTTAAGGTCCCTTCCAGCTCAAACTGCTCTATGATTCTATGAAACAGGATGATCTTTCCAGATTACACATTCCAAGTGTGTTAGGATGTCTTTGGAGTAATCATGTTCCAAAAAAGCAAATTATTGCTGCCTGCTGCTGAGTAAGCTGAGAACAGATGATGATACCTCTTATCACCATCTTCTGGAGTAAATTCAATTATTCAAGAATATTTAGTGCTCAACAGACTTGTTCAGACAATACTGTAGCACTGAGTCAACCATTTAAAAGGCAGCTAAAGAAATATTAACATGAAATTGTCTTTTTTTAACAAAAACTTGGATTTGGTTTCTCGTGGTAGTTACAGAGCACAATGCTGTAGTTCTCACTTCTTCCTAGTGTTTGCTTCCAAGCAAGTGTCGGGAGACCACTTGTCCTTCACAGGACAGGTTGGTTTTGCCCTGAGAGGTTTAAAGGGTCACTTATAGGGGCAGCACTGACCTTTGCTCTCTGGTGACCAGTGACGGGATCTGAGGGAAAGACTGGAGCTCTCAGGGGAGGTTTATGTTGGATGTTAGGAAAAGATACTTCTCCCAGAGGGTGCTTGGGCATTAGAACAGGCTCCCCAGGGCAGTGGTCACAGCCCCAAACCTGAACCAGAGCTCAAACAGCATTTGGACAATGCTCTCAGGCACATGGTGGGATACTGGTGTGGTCTGTGTGGGGCCAGGAGTTGGACTTGATGATCTTTGCAGGTCCCTTCCAACTCGGGATGTTTTATGATTCTATTTGGTCACACATTGTTTGGCTCCCCTGACCTTGCTCCCACGGGACTTGAGCTCTGATGATCAGGTCTGGGCACTGCCTCGTCTCAGCATGAATAAAATTGGAATATATTAGTAAACTTTCTGGTGCCCTTAAAAGAATTTTCTCAGTAACAAAGCCATGGCCACAACTACAATATCTATACACAACACTCTCCCTGTTTAGAACCACGAGCCCTTGACATGTTATTGTCTCAGTCAACAGGAGTCTTCCCTCAGCAACTCTTTGCCCTTGAAAAACAATTACAGTTACACAATGTTTAGGGAAAGAGGGCAGAAAACCTGCTGTGTCTAAGTGACCAAGCAGAATCGGGGATCCCAGACCTCATAGTGCCACGTGGATGTGGGGAGAATCAAGGTTCCTATTGTGGTATCCTTTGTCACTGCTCACCCAAGCATCACCCTGGGCCATGCAGTGCACCAAGATCCTGTGCTTGGCCTGGACGTGGAGGAGCTCCAGCAGTGCAGTGACTTAGCTGTAACATGGGAGTGGAGCCGGGAGACTTCATCATTTTCCTATGAAAACACAAGGAATGATGACTTCCCAGCTATGGCTGTGAGGACACGAGCTCGGCGAGGATGGGTGTTGGGTGGTCAGTGCTGCTGAGCCTCAGGCATGTGGATTTTAGGGTGTTTTCGAGTGGAAAGTGTAAGGCACCAGAAAAAGAGCCCAGACTGGCTTCAGGGACTTGATCCAATGTGCTTGCTCAGCCTCAGTCAGATCACACAGATTCCCTGCTGCTGGTTTCTATTCCTGTCTCTCTCTACTTCCTTCTGTGATACTGCAGCGTAGCAGGTGGTTTATTGGACTTCTTTCAGTCTTCCCAGAAGCTAAGATTAGAGCTCTTTAGCTGGGAAACTTGGGAGATAAGAATAGGAGTGTACATTCCCCACTCCACGACTCTGAACATGAAAGGACAAATCAACTCTGAGAATAACAACACCAAGTTCTTCTTTCACCCAGTTTCATGTGTTGTGTGCTGTCATGTCACAGAGGAACAACCTCGCCTGTGATTCAGCACCTCGTCTGCAGAGATCCCCTGCCCTTTGATACACCACATATACTCACAGGGGAGTTACTAGTCTTTCACAGCTTGTGGTATGGGCTGTCCCATGATCCTCCCTCTTCTTGCGGCATGGAAATGAGCTGTCAAAATTTCCACCACGCTGAGGATGTGGGTAGAGCTTAATCCTTGCTGCGTGGGATTGGTTGGTTTTGGTTCAGTTGTCCTTTCCCAGGAGGCCACAGTTGCCTTTGCCCCCATTGCTGTGCCTGCAGGGCAAAGCTCTGGTGGTCAGTACTGGGGGTTTAATGTATAACTGCCAATATCTCAGTTAAAAATAAGCCGTGTTTGTGTCAGAGGAGCAAAATCTTTTAACAGGGCTGGATATGCCTCAGTATCCCCCAGGTCCTCTTGTTCCCCTGGCAGAAGAGCCCATCTGAAAGCCTTTGGTCACAAAAACCAGCAAAAGCTCAGCATGGAGTTGAACTCCATGATCCTTGTTGGTCCCTCCCAACTGAGAACATTTAATGAATCTCTGAAATACTGAGTTGCCCATACACTCCTTTGCCTGTTACTGTTACAGGCAGTGAGGTGGTGCTGTGCGTAACACCAGCTTCTGGGAACAGCAAATTCCTTATTCCTCCTTATGATTGCTTATAGAATGTTTTTCTTCTTTGTGGGAGTCTGACTCAAAAAAGAAAAAATCCTAATGAAAATCTCCAATGAAATGATATCAGGTTCTTTGACTTCTGAGAACTGGCAGAGGAGTTCCTGGCTGTGAACCGAACTGTGATGCAACAGGAACAACTCCAGAGGCTCCTGTTTAAGGAAAGCACTTAAGGATACACTTAATTTTACAGCAAATTTAGTTTGCCCTCAGAAAAGTGCTTCTGGTATATGCTGAATAAAGATGGCTTAAGGCTACATGGGGTCAGAGTGGATTAGTTCCTCCAAATGCTTAGCATAAAATGCATTCAGCTGAAGGATATATATTGAAATGATGGAGAATCATAGAACCCCAGAATTCCAGGTTGGAAGGGACCTCAAGGATCATCTAGTCCAACCTTTCTTGGCAAAAGCACAGCCTAGACAAGATGGCCCAAGCACAAAAAAGTTACTACTCCTGAGTTAGCAGTGTTAGTGAGAATACTACATATTGGTCCAGCAAGGGTTTTGTCTCAAGGAAAGGATCCTGTGTGTTCCTAAGCAAATGTATCCAGTGCCTCACCTTCACAGCTACCTTGGATAACTCATGGGAAAAGTGAGACTGCACAGACATCCTCAAGAAATGATGTGAGGAATGTGGTATTCAAGAGGACACTCATAACACGGAAATTTTGAAACTCATTAAGCATCAGCAGCTTCAAGGAAAAAGTGAAACCAAGAAGGAACAAGGAGATTCCTTCCTCCGGATTTTGTGTTTATAAAGAATGTCAGGCAGAATTCCAGCCCTGTGTAGTTAACTGCTGATGTTCCTCCTCTCCTTGTTTCCAGCTGATGAGCACCTCGTTTATGGGAAACCTTTGGGTAATTTTTTCTCCAGTGCTGTTGCATATTGTGCTGTCCATGTTTTCTGCACCAGATCTCTGTCATTTTCCATGAGGTCTGATTCTTTTTAGTACCATTTTGTTGCTTTACCAGCTCCCTTCTGACGTAATAGGTGAAGGCTTGTGATCAGACGTTGTGCAGATGAAGTTATACGAGAGCAGACACTGCTGAGAGCTGGGACTAGATCCTCATGAAGTCTGGGAATAAAAAAAGCTTGAGTGTGTGTAAAGAAATGAATGGAAAGCCCCCAGGAGTTGTCATGGAAGCTGGTTTTACAAGAGGAGCAGAGAAACAACTCCCTTAGGGATTGCAGAAGCACAAAAAACAAACCCCAAGGGTAAAGCTGCAAGAAATGCCCGAGGTCAAATAAACAATAACTGTGTTATCCACCAGGAATGTTTCACATGGGATTTCCAAGTGGTATAAAATCCCAGTGTAAAAAGTACCTGCTCCAGTTTCTCTGGCATCCATTGTAAGAGCTCAGCAGAGGAGCAAGGCTCTTGGCACCTCACCACTGCCCCTTATCTCTCAGGAGAGAAATTCATGGCAAATTTTAGTAGGAAACTGTGCCAGGAGGGAATTTTGAGAGGCCACCCAGCCTAGAACCTGTCTGCATGGCAGAGGAATTCAGCCTGTCTTCATTAGTTGTCCAAACTGCTTTGGGGAAATCTATGACAAATACTTAGGAGCCTGAAAACAGCCCCAAAGCTGAAGGCAAACTCAGCCAGTGGTGCTGCTTTGGGTAAAAGGAGGAGCAGCAGCAGAGCTGGACATGGAGAGAGAATCCACTGTCCTTCACATATGGACACTGCTGGCTGTGGCTGCCAGGAATTATTGTCCACATTAATGAGATTTTTTGATTTAAAGGGGTATTTGTCAAGTGCAGTAACAGTACCACTCTTTGCCTTTCTCTAGAAGTTCTCTCCTTGAACTAACACCATTTGCCAGGAGAGACATCCCAGAATACTGTTAAAAATCCAGTGAAATGCCTAGATCAATTCAACACCCTCCAAAAGTATTTTACAGCAGGTTTTTAGCTGAGCCTTACATTTTCAAACCTGCACTAATAGGTCAGTCAGTTAATCAAGAACAGTCTTGGAAATCATGACTAACCCAACAATCTCATACACAGCTAAAACATCATTGCTGAGGAGACTCATTCAAGATTGTGATCTGTATTATGACAGCAGATTCTTTGCCTAAACAAACTGTTGGATATGCTGGATGTGTCAGCAGTACACAAGTAGGATGATAAGGAAGAAGAGACTAAAAATAGCCCCGTTAACCACTAAAACTACCCTACAGCACTGGATGTTAAGTCCACTTCTTTATGATGGCTTGATTTCAGTTTAGCAGAGTAGAGATGGCCAGGAGCACAGATCCCAAAGAGCATCTGTTTGCTCCACTTTCTGAGACAGATGTTAGCAGCCAGAGACTGGACTCTGGACTTTAAGATGCTGGACTTTGAAGCTGGGTCTGATTTGTCTTGGCATTTTCTGTGGTTCTGTGGGATGGGAGGTCCTGGGAAGTGGGGTGAGCTCTGACGTCAGCACCACTGCAACGCAGACCCTCAGTGCAGCCGTCACTGCTGCCTTGCACAAGGACAGGACAGGATCAGGTTGGACCAGCCAGAACTGCTGTACTTCAGTTACTCTGTGTCCTTACAGAGTTCCAAATGAAGATGGAATTGGCAGCACACAGACAGCACTAAGACTCAAAGATTCACTAGGATTCTAAATGCTTTAGAGGTGTTTTCTTAGCTCGTCTCCTACTGCTACCAGCTAATGAATGCTTGCATAGGAAATTCCAGATAGGTGAGAGAAATGTGATCATCTGCCAATGCTCAAATAAGGCAAGTGGGATCCCTGCTGAGGTTATTAGACACTTATCTTTATCTCATGGACAGCATGCCAAAGGAAACAGGGATTGCAAAGTGCAGGTGACCAAACTTTTTCTCCTTGGGAAGATAAAGCAGCTCTTCAGGCAGTCACACTGCTGTGAACAGGCATGGGCAAAACAGGTGCAATGCAAGTATATCAAAAATCTGGAAAACTGACTACATTGAAACTATTCAGAAACATTCTTGCTTTGTTTGAGATCTGGCAGGAGGGTCACTTAAAACAAAAAAAGCATTTTAAGTAAGTCTGCGTTTCCTGTAAGTATAAAATGTGGTAAACTATTAAATTTCTGATCAAAATATAAAAAATTGTCCCATCTGCTGGGATACTGCTCTGGTAGCTCCCTTTGAATTAGCGTGAACTTCATGCTGCTGGTTTCAGAGAAATCCTCCCTGATTTGTTGTGGCCAGAGCATGCTCATACATACCTATCTCAGCTTGGGCATGTCTCTGGGGAAAGGACTCTGCACGCCTGAGAACTTGGAATGCTGAAGTCAAAATATTTGCTTTAAGACCCCCTGCTGATATGGGCCACAAAACAGTCTAGAAGCTTTTCTTTGTGTCTAGAAGCTGTTTTTTCCTTTCTGGTCTCCCACGGCAAAGAAAGAGCAAGAGATCTGAGAATAGTATGTGAAAATCTTGGAAAACCCCTTGTGTCCCAAAGAACAGACATTTCAAGCTACTTGACTGAAGTGTTTTGACTCTCAGCAAGGTACTTTTTTCATTAGTTGCTGTTTCCCATCTTCAGTTTAACTGTCAACACCAACTCTGCCAACCAAAACAGCCAGAGTCACAAAGTCACCTTGAAAACACTCAGGCTTTCCAAGTGTTTTCCAAGAGCCCAATGAGAGAGATGCTCCCAATAATTAATGGCCAATGGCCATTGGTTCTCCAAAACTTTAGTACTCTTGAAAATCTCAGCCCAACATCACATGCAGCACGCAGAAAAAGTGCCATTTCCTGCAGTGGGTGAGTGATTTCCAAGGGATCCTCCACATTCACAGAGCACACAAGAAAAATGACTGGGTCACTGAGTCTGAAGGAGCCTTACTTCTCTTATTGAGAAGCAAGATTCTGCTCTTCAGTTTGCAATTATTTCCACTAACTTCATGAGCTTAGTGACACAGCCCAGCTGCTCTTGTGCTTTGACCCAAATGTGAGTGAATGAATGATGCTCTCTCTCAAAAAACACCTGCAATGAGTTGCACGCAGAAAATCTGGCAGAAAGTTCTTTGATCCCAACAGCCTTTAAACAAATATTGCTAACTGGCTCAAGTACAGTGCAATTAATGGCCCTTTAATTATGTCAGCAAACAGCACAAGAACCTTCGCCAGTGCCAGAAGTAAATAAAACAGAGGAGGAGCCACACCCATTGCCAAACCACCATGAAATTCACGTAAAAACTCATATTCAGGGAAATGATACTGATATATCAGCATCACTCAGCTAGCTGAGTAGGCGATGTAAGAACTGAGCACTGTCTTTTGAGTGCTGCCTTTCTGTTTTTTCTTACATTTCAAAGAAAACCTACGGGCTAAGTACTGCTATTCCCAAACACCACTTGTTTCAGCCAGGGAAGTTCAAATAAGTAGGAAGCTTTATTGCATACTGATTTCTCCCTGCCTAGAGGTTTTTTTCAGTTTAGAAAGATCACAAAGAGGGCCTTGATTCAGTCCAGTTACAGAAGATCCCAATCACTCTTAGGATTAAAGAGAATGCACAGAGACTGGCAGTCAGAGCAAGGCAGTGCTTCTGGAATCCGTATCCTGGTAGAAATATCCATTTCAACCAGCACAGTTGGATTTGATCAGGTCTTTTCCAACCTTAACGATTCCATGACCCTATAACCACTGTGCAGTTGCTGGTTTCCACATCTGCTTTTACCACAGGTCAAAGTTATGAATCAACACCCCAACTGAAAATCAAGTTCTAATCAATGCTGTCTCTCCCCACTACACAAACAGCAGCATAACAGGGCCAGTAACACCCTGCAGGAACACGGGGCTGGAGCAGCAAGGGATCTTCTCAGTTAGGAGGGACAGCCGTTCCCCAGGCTGCTCCTCCCCTTCCACATTCACCTACACATTTCCTTCAGGTGCTCCTTCATGTCACCGGCCTCCAGCCTGTTAGACTAACAAATCAGGAATCACAAAGTAAGATAGTAGAAAATTAAGTCCTTTGCATCGGCAACAATGTGTAGGTTGCTACATAGGATGCTCTCAGGCCAAAGACAATACTTAATGTAAGAGATTCCCACCCCCCACCCAGTTGGAATCCTTGGCTCAAGGTTTTTTTTAGACACAGAAAGAGAATATTTGTCTCCAAACTTAGGAAAGAATCGGGTGTAATAGGAATCCAGTGGATCACCTTCTTTAAAGGGAACACAAAAGTGTGTGGAAAGAGGCTGTCCATTCCTTGACTGGCTCGGAATTCCTACGTGATGTCCTTCTTTCTTGGGGGCCGGTGGATGTTCCTCACCACGCACTTCACCATCCACTCAATTCCTTCGTTCACCCCTTTGCTAAGGAAGTAAGACAAGCAGAAAAGGTTTTAAAATAAA
Organism: Corvus moneduloides; assembly: GCF_009650955.1. Classification (NCBI taxonomy): domain Eukaryota; kingdom Metazoa; phylum Chordata; class Aves; order Passeriformes; family Corvidae; genus Corvus; species Corvus moneduloides. Next base: position 8,183,601 of record NC_045492.1, read on the forward strand.
CCAACAACAAGAAGCAAACAAGAACAGAAACATGGATCATACAGGCCTTAACTGAGCCCTTACATGAGGAAGGTAAGGGCTCTACCTACCCCAGTTATTTGTTGGCATTTCTGTGACATTTCTCGTGCAGGCAAACAACAGGAATCTGATTTCTTTTAGCTCAGCAATATATACCTCCATCCTTTATTTTTCTGGTGTCTATAAAAGTCTACACCCAACTTAGTCACCAACTCTGTGGAAATCTTGGGATGAACAAGCATCAAACACACCTGACAGCTGGCTTGAGGTTATTTTGCCACAAACCTCACACTAGTTGTATAAGATCTTGCAATCCTGGTTCCAGCCTTCTGTAACCATCTGTGCTGGGGCTGCCAACCAAGTCACCACCAGCTCCCTAGCCATGACTTCCAGGAGTTATTTATTCTTTTAGTGCAAGCTCAAACCAGAATTTTCAAAGGAAATTCCACACAGATAAAAACTAGACATGTTTGTACAAAAAAACACAGCTGAAAAGGTTGTTTTTCGTAAGGTTATTATCTAATACTTCTCTTCCAGTCAGTGCTTGAACATTGTTGTGGTCATTCATCTGCTTAATGGTATGTGATTTGTAGCAATGCAGACAACAGATATTTTTCCACAGTTCAAGTAGTTTTTGTTATCCTTTGCAGTAGCTTGTATGATAACACAGATTTCTTGCTAAATTTATAAAAGAAAAAAATTCAAAGCTCTGGATTCAGCCCAGGCAGTAATTCAGCCAGGAGTGTTTCTCTATCTGGAACAAAACTTTTGACTTATACCAAGTATCACTTTTCACTTAAAGAACTGAAAGTACAAAGAAGCAAAGTACTGCAAGACTCGATACGCAGTAATGATGCCAAGATATCAAGAATCCAGTGGGTTGGTCAAGTTCGTGGCATGCAGCTGCATAAGCCCCAATTAGGGTCTGTTTTAGTCATCAAATTTTAAACCACAGGCATTCCCATGTAAGAGGGCTCTTGGGGACTGTTATATCATCCCCATCACACAGCTCATCTGCACGCCAAAGAATATGGAAGTAGAAGCATAGTTACAGCAGCAACAGTGAAGCACCACCCATTTCTCTGGCAGAGGCATCAACAGCTGCATTTTCAACTGCATTCTAACCTAAAAGCCAGGAGCTGCAGCAAACCAGCACCTTCAAGGATTATTGTGCAAGGAGAAGGGATGATACAGGACAATAAATACGCCTCCAAGTCCAGCTGCTCTCAGCCAGAAGTACACTTGCACTGTGTTTCACAGGCAGGATTTACAGAGGAAGTTATTGAGCTGGGGCAAGTCCAAGGTTCTTGAACGAGTGTCTGTCAGTGCTGGAAGGAAGCACAGCTCCCTTTCAAGGCTTAATAAATCCTGTAGTGCTGCTCTGTGTGTGACACCCCACAGCTGCTCAGTCAATCAATTCTGAGTCTACCCCTTCTCATACTCACCCAGTAAGGGCCGAGCAGGCTTGTGTCAGGCAGTCTCTCTTCCCAATTTTGTTAATGCAGTCACTAAATGCTGTCTTGATGTCAGGAATTGACAGACAAGTCTGCAAAGGGAACCAAAGAAGAGCTTGTTTGTGCTACAAGACATGGTGACCTTCTTCCACAATGAATCCTACCATGTCTGCAGTCGTGCTTCAGTCAGGATGGCAATGCTGTGAGGTTAAATCCCCTCACCCACCAACACAGCAAATTCACCTCTTTGCATTCTAAAGAAATGAACATATTCTTTTTTCACCAAAGAGAGTGCTGTCTGCTGACAGTACACACACACTGCCTCACCTAGCTGAGCCTTAATTTGTACACTTCTAAGCAAACAGACCTGAAAATGAGCACAACCTGCCCCCTCGAAGGATATCCCTTCCAAGCTGCTCAACTGTCACACACAGCTTGTATTTACCAGGACACTACAAGAGCTTTTCTATTGACAAAGCCTATTGAAACAGGGTCCCTGCCACAAGCCCAGCTGACGCTTTGCCAGCACCCTGGGCACTCTCACAAAACAGCCTGTGATTCTTCCTGTTCTCAGCACATTCCTTGGCATTACAGCCATGCCCCACCAGCACTCATCTGTCTGCATTCAGAGAAAACACTGGCAGCACTGATTGCAGCACGTTTTCTGATGCCTGATGTCACTGTGCTCTTGACCCCCAGCAGGTCTTAAACTTCTGTGAAGCTGCCAGGAGGCTGCTGGGAACACCACCACAAATCAAGAACCCTCAATAAACCAGTGGATTACTTTCCTGACACATAACATGGTGTCACCATAAAAATCTTACTTTTAAAGCTACAACAAAAGCAAACTTGCCCAACTAAAGTCTGGACTTGCACCTCCCTGACCACTCAGTGCTCACTTTTTCCTAAGAAGCCTTGGACAAGCCATTTAAGCACTTCAGCTGGCCAAAAGGCCACCCTTCCTCCTCTCTGCAAAGACATTTTGGACCTTCAACAATGCTCAGTTATGTGTTTTGAACCTTCAGTGAGGCCCACATAAGTGTTTTGGACAAATGTTTACACAAATGCCAAACTGGACCCTTATGAGTCCTGAGGATTGGACAAGTGGACGTAAACTCTGAGAGACAGAAATATGAAAATTAATGTTACCAGCCATCCATTCGCAAAACACTGATTCTGGAGAAATTAAATACAGAAAATTTTTGTGGACAGTAGAAGTAAGCAGGTTTCATTGTTTAAAAATAGGAAGGGATCTTAAGAAATGGCTTGTAAGGTGTTTAACAACACCCAATTCACCCAGTGCCCTTGACTCCATTAGCTGTACAACTTTTGATGACTGTACTTTCTTATGACCAAAGTTGCATTTTAAACTTGCCCTTTCAATCAGTGACCTAGCAACCATATCCAAAAATGTTACTGACATCATTCCACCAAAGTCTCAACAATTTAGTTAAGGATTTTTGACAAACATGCAGTTCATACAGATGAGCTGTCAGCCACAGGATAAATAGTTAATTAAAAAAACCAACAACAATTACTAACTTTAGAGGGAGTCAGACTGGACTTGAGAGCTGGAATTCATACCGGTAGGTCTGGAAGATGGGCCAGAGATTACAGCCAACCAACCATTCTCTACTGGTTTGTAAAAGCTGCTCCCTTAGCCTTGTACAGTGTCAAAGGCAGGTCCAAATGCTTCCTGGTTTAACCCAAAGCTCTGGACAAGTCAATTACCCAACAACTGGGAAGGAGAAAGAGCTGCATGTCAGTAATTTGAGCTATTTTTCATGTCTTTGTTTTTTTCAGTCAATGAGACCTTGCAGCAGGATGGTTAAATCTCAAGGCAGCTGAAAATGAGCAAATGCTTCTTGAAATATACTTTAAGCCCCTTACAGTTTAATATCATTGTCTAATGATATACTTCTGAGTATATCCATTTATTCTTCTTGAGTCTACCCTTTCCTTCTCCTTTCCTGAATGATGATGCATTTTAAAATAAATCAGATAAAGCGTTCAAGGTACAAAGTAACAACAGAGAGCACAGTCATGCTGTCCGTGATTCCTTAACATCTACTTGCACAGGTAGCAAAGCAATCAGGCAATGAACTTCCCAACACCACCAGCAGACCAGGACACCTGCACATACCCAGCAGCACAGAGAACCCACATCCTTCACCTTGCCCATCCCTGAACCCTTAAGAGTCCACTTTTCCCAGTGCAGCTTACAATTACAGCCATTTTTATCTCCCAGCATAAACCATTGTCATAACTTCCCTTTCCCACCTTCTGGTAGAGCCATGGTCTGCTCCACCTTCCACAGAGCTGCCCAGCCACAGCTCTCCATGGAAATCTGCATCAGAAAGAGTTTTGCTTCTGAGGAGATTTTGCACCATTCAAATTGTCACAGCAGGATGTCACTGCACCACCAATCCTGTTTTGAGGAAAATCATTTTCCCCTTGGGATGAAGTAGAGCAGCACAGCAGAGGGGGTAACACCAAACTATCAATGCCTTGATTTAGTGCTCCAGGGAAAGTCCCCAGTGGGAATCTCATGTGACAGCAGAGGATGAGGCAGATTATCCATCACTTCAGCAAGGGGCACCTGAGCTTCGCATGCTCAGGGAAAATGTCAGCTGTGGCTTCCAAGTTCCCCTTCGCCCCAGCACATTACAAAGTATTTGTTTACAGATGTGTTTTGTTTCTCAGCTGCAAACACATAACCTAAGGGCAAGGAAGGGAAGCTGGATCTGTGATCACATCAACAGTGCACCATTGCAACAACACAATCCACAGTGACCTTTCAGGAATGATGGTATCTCTCAGCCAGTTCACAGGAACCTCACACACAACACATGACGAACCAGATTTCCATCTCAGCTTCCCTAAAATAACACACTGCAAAACATCTTTTGATGAAGGCTCCTCCAGGCATAATCCATCCAAGACTGAACCAAATTCCTCCTAGGAAGGGTTCAGAATAGCATTACCCAAATTAAGACTCAGCAATGGCACACCTAAAAATCTATCAAGCAGCAAGACAAGTTTTAGCCAAAAAAAGGTTGAATTGTAGAGTTTTTATCCATTCACCAAATCCAGTGCAGCAGACAATGCTGCTGCCTGGTCTCCAGTCAGGATAAAACTGGAAACATGGATAAAACCTCAAGCAGAGGCTCTTCAGCCATCTCAAGAGTAATCAACCATCAGAATGGAACTAAAAGAGAAACAACAGCAAGGTGGATTGCCTAAATAAAATTATTTCACAAAAAGTCTGACTCACCTGACCTACGCTGCGGGCTACCCTTTTTACGAGTTTGTTTTAAATGAAAACTTAAGCTTGTTTAAATTTAAACAAGGAATAGTATAGCCTCAATTTAAACCAGATAATTTAAATTAAAACTAATTTTACAGGGAAGCTGTGGGTAGGTCTTCAGCTGGAAAGTGGAATGGCTTTCATGAAGAAGGTCTGTTTTCTAACAGCTGTGTGGAAATGAGTATCTGCTACTCACCATGACTCCTCGCATTTTCCAAAGGCATAAGGAGGCTTTTCAACATTCTGGAGATTTCAAATTAAATTTCCAAAATTTGTCTTTAGATGAGGATGGCAAAACTTCCTCCCAGACATGGGACATCATTCAACACCCAGTAATTTTCAGATTGTTAAATTTCAAATGCTGTTTTTGACAGGTCATGTTTTTCCAGTATTTTGAATAGTGTTCCACAATGAACCATTCTATCCTCAAACTGTGACAGTTCATTGTAAAGCTTAGAAATGTATACCTTGTGCAAACCTTTCAACGGCTGCATTCACATCGAAACAGCAAATATCAATTCTTATTTTGCAGTTTTTTCTGCAATAAGCCATGTTTTCAAAAGTGGCATTCTGAGTTGAAAGGGAGTTCACAGGAATTAGTAGATATTAGCTATTTTATTTCACCTTCAAAGCAATAGTTCCTTTAAAAACCCAAACAAACTCCTTCCTCCAACACACGTTTGACTCGGATTTTTAATTAATTATAAAATAATCCAGTTTTGAAGGCCCTGCTGAACACAGAGCATTCTCCTGATACCATAAAATATCACATTCAGTACTGTGAGAATATTAGAATTGGTGTTTTGCGGTCAGTGACGTACTTCATCCCCTGGAACGACCAAATACTGCTCGTGCTTGGCAGTGCTGAGAGGACACAGTGTACCTTGGGGTTCACAGCAGAATTCTTAACACTTTATGCAATTTCAGGTTGCATCAGCACTTTTGTTATCTTAATAACAGAATGTAAACTTAAAAACGAAACAAACAAACTCTGCCAGACGTACTATTTCTGATGTATTTAATCACGAGCCTTCTGCTGGCCTCTATAGACATCATCATCAAGAATTATCCTTCATCTCCAAATACCAGCAAGGTTAAGATACCACTTATCCTCCCTTACTGTGGTTCAGGATAGAGGGATGCTGGTGAGAATTCCCTACTACAGTTTTATTTCTGGAGATCCAGAGCAGAAAAATGTCTGTCAGTGCTAATTATCAGTTATTCCAGAGGTCTTCCATTCTGCTAAATCAGAGGAAGAGAAACAGGCTACTGAGTTTTCTCAACCTTAAGTGAACCTCAGTGATTACTGAAAATAAGCTATAATCCCCTTAGTGATTTGTTAACAGCAGTGATGTCTCTTTGCTGGGTTCATAACCAAGATCATTCTGCAGGAGTGGACCTCTAAATATCCAATTTAGGTATTTCTTACAAATAGAAAGTGGGTTTGGCTTTGCTAATCTCTTTGTTGCAGCTCTGCAACTGCATGAAGGCACTAAGTCTGTGGGCTGGTCTCAGAGCCTCCAGAGGGGGCAAGAAGTCAGATTTTCTTTTGAAAGCCTGTTCCAAATACCTCTTTCTGGTCATTTAAAGATGTCCACTTGTTCAATTATTTGTCTTTAGTCTGGCTAGAGTGTCAGAAGAGCCAGTGTCTGCAGCCTGTAACAAAGTATGTATATACAGTCACAAGGGAAACTGGAACAGCTTTCCAGGTCACTGCTTGGAACATTCTCAACAGGTCAAGGCTAGAGTGCAGGCTGCTCCCTACAGAAGAGCTGTGGTGTTGCATGGAATATGAGAGTCAGTATTCTGGTTTCCACAGGAAAAAGACAGACCATTTCCCCACATTCCAGAGACCACAGCGAAGTCAGGACCATAAATCATGAGTTCTGTCTTGATCTCTTGCTTTTACATGGAACTACATTTCTCTTATTTCTAAGACTAGATAATCTAGATCATCCAACAACCAATCTGTGTTGTACTTATGAGATGTAACCAATCCTCCTTGAGAGCCAAGTGATTTCAATGGAAGTCTCAAGTACTTCCCACAAGTGCAATCACTCGGACAAGCGTAAAGTCCAGAGGAAGAACCTGAGAAGTTTTGGCATACTTTGGAACAGACACTGATCCCAGCTGCCAGGGCTGGTGCTCTAAATCCTACTGGAAGCCTCTGGCTCCATCTAGAGACGATCACTGGAGCTGCAGTCCTGGAATTCCAGGTCCATTGCAGGGGAAAGGAGGAAAACATGAAAAACACCACGATCACCTTAGGCACTCTCTTCTCTTTTTTCCATGCTGGGGCAGATAAGGATGGTCCAGGATGTGTCACCTAAACACTGCACCACCCACGAACTGTCAACCCAAACCAAGAGCTTTACAGTTCTGAATATGCTGGAAAAAATTCATATTATATTACCAGAAAAGAGAGTTCCTTGCCATTCACTGCTGTCACTGATGGAATGCTCTACAACAAACAAAGAGTTTTATTGAACAGATCTTATCCAGTTATGGGGAAAGGATGACTTGCTTCACATACATCTGTTGTGCTATTCCTGGGTTTTAAACAGCATCATAAACAAAGCACACTAAACATTTTTTTTCTGAATAAACAGGAAGAAAACAGTATCAATACACCCAGTCACGGTACAAGAAAGACCCACCATAGCTATGCAGTTTGCTCTGTTTACATAAAGAGTTCAAAACTATGTGCCTGTAAGAAGCTCATTCGTGGCACTGGAAAAGGGTTGGAACAGAAAGGAAAAAAACCACAACTAAATTCAAAGCAATTACTCCAAGTGATGAGACAGTGCCATAGGATCAGCTCAGGAATGTGGAACAAATTTAACATGAATGCAGAGTTCACCTTTCCAAGGCTTATTTGCTCATGTATGTAAATCTGCCATATTTTACCTCTACATCCTGCTTGTTGGCCAACACCAGAATGGGAACCCCTTCCAGAGCTTCGCTGGTAATCATCTTCTCTACAAAGGACAGAAACAAAACCAGGTTTAGCCAGTTCTGGAAGTTGCACAAATGCCTGGCACAGATTATCTGGACACAGGGATGAAGCCAGAGGCTCTTTCTTGCATTACAGTCTCATTTGATACAACCTTTCAGGTCTATTTTGTTCACACTGTACTTACCAAAAGCTCTTTTGGACTCAGAGAGCCTCTCCTCATCAGTGGAGTCAATAACATAGATCACCCCATGAGATTCAGCATAGTACTGGAAGGAGAACACAGATATTGGTGTCAATCCACTAGGATCACTTGTTCCTCTTCATGATTTTATCTTAATTTGGTACATTTTTGGTACATGTGGAGGAGATCAACCAGTTAGAGCCAGCTGTATTCACAGTGTGCCTGGAGAGAATGCAAGCACACAGCATGGTGTGTTCTGTTTGCAGGCCTGATCAACACACCAGATTGAAAAACCTCACCTGTGTCTCCCCAAAGCTTATCTCTATGGCACAACCCCAGATCTGGGTTGGTAATTGCTGTCTGTAACCAATAATGCAAATATTAAGCACAGAAATAGTGGAATCTCTGGCAAATTGTTAGTGCTAACTACTGGGGTTATCAATAAGCCTGTGTGATTACCAAATGATTGTAGTGGTTCAGTTCTAAGAGACAAAACCACTTCTAACAGAAATCATGGAATCACAGAATGGTTTGTGTTGGAAACAGCCAATCAAGTCATTCCAACCCCCTGCCATGAGCAGGGACACCTTCCACTACATCAGGCTGATCAGAGCTCCATCCACCCTGGCTTTGAACACTTCCATGAATGGGGCAGCCACAGCTTCTCTGGGCAAATTGTACACATCAAATTAAACAAAACCACATCTCTAACCTTGTCCCAAAGTGACTGCAGTTCCTCCTGCCCGCCAAGATCCCAGAACATCAGCCGAGTTTTGCCAACATCAATAGTTCCAACTGGAGGGAAGAAGGAAAGAAGAATCCAGTTAAAACTAGAGGTGCTGTAAAGCACAGACACATGCACACCCCACTCAGAAATCTGGGCTGGGACAAGCTTGTAGGGGAACAAATCACAGGCAGTGACTACTTGCAACAACAGAGCAAAACCTGCACAGAGTGATCACAAATCTAGAGCAGTATCAGTGCAAATAATTCCAGAATTGGGCCAAGGAATGAACTGCAGGGAAATACAGTTTGAGGACAGCACTGAAATAGGATACCTGGGGGTCTAATACTTCAAGAGGTTTTCCTCCTAAGATAAGAAAGCCTATTTTATTATCTACAAAAAGACCTGGGCAGTTGGGAGACACAATCTCTGCTTCCAGGAACTATTCTGCCCTTCTGAATTCTTAAATATTTCAAACAAAAGACAGCTGTTGTCTAACTGCACAGGAAGCTGAAAAAATTCCACGTGGATTTACTTACTGTTTAAGCCTACAGTAGTTGTGATTTTGGACAAACTCATCCCTTTGTAGTTCTTGTTAAATCGGGTTTTAGTTTGCTCAAGGAAGGTCTGAAAAGGAATAAGACAAAGTATTTACTGTCAAACATTTTACTGGCTGGGGTAATCCTACCCCAAGCCTGCCTTTTCATTTCTGCACAATCCTGCTAGAGCAGATACTGCCCTACCTAATTTTGGACAAACTCCTCTTCCTGCTCCCCATTTCAGCAAGGAAATAAGGGATCACAAGCGATTATGGGATTACCAAAGCCTCAGCCACATCCCTGAAAACTTGTGGTAATTTAAGTAACAGGGAAAAGTTGATTGTTTGGTGTGACATCACTAAAATAACTCAGGACAGAGCTGAAGAAGATCGACCCTTGTTGGAAGATTTATCCCTGGAGAATGTTTAGGATTGCGTGTGCCCTCCATGGGGTGATAAACAGCACTTACAGTTTTACCAGCATTGTCCAAACCCAGGATCAGGACACAGTACTCATCCCTCTGGAATATGTATTTATAGAGCCCTGACAGCAGCGTATACATCCTGCTCCTGCAACAAATGCAAATAATTAACATCATTAACAAACAGGTCATTCCCAAAAGCCTCTCATGCCACAGCGCAAGTTTTTCCCAACGCCAGATAAATAAATGATGTTACTCTTTTATCAGGAACTCTCATAATTAGGCAATCCCAGGGAAAATCACAGAGCCAAGAGAGATCACGAAAACAGCTCAAGATCAAATCTGGAGTTTAAAGGGGAGCTGAGGAAGGGCTTGAACGCCTCTTGCAGTACATGTAACACCCCCAGAAAATGAAGCGAACTTCATACAAATACAAAGAACAGGTATTTTGAGCAAGAATCTACACAAGCTCACACCTGGGTTTTTTGGTGCTGAATTTGCACACACAAAGCAGATCAGCTTTGCTGGGATGCAGGAAGCACTGGCACCAAGTGCTGCAGCTGACTCACACGCCATTGCAACAACTCTTCTGTTCAAACACAGATAAAGGGAACCTCAAGGCAGAGCCTTTGAGAGGCAGCTGCCTTAAGCGTGCTTAAACAACCACTTTGAAGTCAAACACCATTACCTAAAGGGAAATAAAAGTGTTCCAAAGCAGGAATCGGGGGGTTCACGGTAAGGGAGGACAGGGCACCTAAGGGTAGGGGCTTCAATCCCACAGGTACCGGGGCGACCCTTTGCCTCCAGCTGTGCGAGAGCGGGGGGCTCCTGCCGTCCCCGCGGGAGCAGCCGGGCCACCGGCTGGGGGGAACCCCGGCCCGCTCCTCTTTCGGGACAGCGACTGATGCCGGGCGCGCCCGACCGCCGGCCTGCTCCTCCTCGACCCGGGAGATCCTCCCGGACACGGGAAATCCTTCCACATCCAAAAGATCCGGCCCTTTCCTTCCCTTTCACAGCCAGTGACGGGTGAAGGGGAACACCGGCCCTACCGCCATTTCCCCCTGACGGCCCAGCGTCACGTCCCGGCCCAGCGCCACGTCCCGGCCCAGAAGGCCGCCCCAAGCTCCCGAGAGCAGCGGGCGAGGAAAAGAGCCCCGAGCCTGAGGCCCGCGGCCCCTCACCTGGTCCTGGTGCCGGTGTCAGTGCCGGAGCCCGAGCCGCCTCTTACGACTCCCCAGAGCCACCGGCCGCCGCCATTATGCGCTTGGGGCTCTGGGAAATGTAGTCCTATTGCCGCTGCGGTAGCCGCACATGGGTAGCGTGTGGACTACAACTCCCAGAATGTCCAGCGCCGCCGGCCTGCCGGGGACCCCGAGCGCTGAGCGGGTGACGCACTGGCGAGCGCAGCCGGAAGCGGCGGCTCTGCGGCAGGAAGGGGGGGTGTCATGGCGGGTGTCGCGGAGGCCGCTCGCAGGGGCCGAGGCGGCTGAGGGTGCACTGGGGCCGCCGAGGTGGTGGTGGCGGCTCAGGGAGGTGCTGCAGCCCTGGGGCTGAGGGAGCGCCCAGGCTGCGGGAGGAGCGGTGCCGTGCGCGGGCCCGGTGGGCTTGAGTGGACTCCGTGGCGGGGGAGCGCAGGGCCAGGCCCGGCCTCTCCTCGGACTCTCCCGTCGCCTCTTGCCGCCTGTTTCCAGCAGGAGCATCACCCCGGTGATTTCCGAGGGAAAGAGCGGGACGGCGGGTATATGTCGCTTCTGCGGGCGAGGACTTCTTATCCAAAAGTGCTTGAGTAAACTCTGAATGTGTTTTGAGTTCGTGGAGAGGACGCGGGCAAAAGCGCCTTCCTTGTGCTGACAATGGATGAAGAGAGTCTGGAAGCAGCGATCCAGACCTACAACGCCCAGCTGGAGCAGGTGGAGCTGGCGCTGGGGGCGGGCCAGGATCCATCGCAGCTGTCGGACCTGATCCAGCTGCAGGAGGATTTGAAGCAGCTGATAGAACTGACCGAGTCCAGCCTGGTGGCTGTGAAAAAGAGCAAACTTCTGGCCACTTTGGACACAGATACCTCCTCCTCCTCCCCAGCAGGTCTGCCGGGGCAGGATTCCCATCTGGAGAGTTCTGCCCAAGATGAGGAATACGCTGCTTTTAAGGAAGCCATTGCTGGGCTTGGAACAGATGAGGCTCCAGCTGATAATGAGATCTCCTCGGAGAGAGAGGGAGAAACTGGGGATAAAACCAAATCAAAGTGCAGTGAAGAGGAGGAGGAGTCTGAGAGAGAGGAGGAGGAGGAGGAGGAATTGAGTGGGATGAAAGTTAAAGCCCCCTACTACAGCTCCTGGGGGACCCTGGAGTACCACAATGCCATGATTGTGGGGACAGAGGAGCTGGAGGATGGCAGTGCCGGGGTCAGGGTGCTCTATCTGTACCCCACCCACAAGTCCCTGAAGCCATGCCCGTTCTTCCTGGATGACAAGTGCAGATTTAAGGAGAACTGTCGGTAAAGAGAGAGGGGTGGGAGGGGCCTTGTTCCAGAGGGATAAACCTCCTCCTAAAGTGCTCTATGTGGCTTTCTCACCCAGAGAGATTGTGCCTTAATGTTTTTAAAGTGCACTGTGGTGAGCAGTGGCATCAGTTTGGCTGTTTCTTTAGCTAGTGCACAGATGAAGTGGGACATCCCATGGGGAAGCTGCAGAGGTGTTACATAACTGAGTGGATAAATTAACTAATTAAGTGTTTTAAAATAAAACACCCGAGTCTGTGGATAGTGCTCACATTCCAGTTGCACAGGGAGTTTTTATAGGCTCCTTTTTTGGGGATCTTCAGCAGGATCAGCCTGAGTGGTCTGTGAAGGTGCTGGGCTGGAGCCCTGCCTGTCTCTGATCCTGTTTATCCCCAAAGCCATGAACTTTTTAACTGGATGTGTCACTAGCAAGGCAGTTAAAGTCTCTGGGGTGGGATGCATTCCTTATTCCATGACATAAATAACATGTTTAAGGTGAAACATGAACAGCTTTATAATTGCAGCAGCACGTGGTCAAACATCCCCAGTTATGGTGAAGGTTCATCACTGCTCACACTCGTGTGCATTTCCTTTGAGGAGGGAAGGGATTTTCATTTGAAAACTCCTGTTCCTCCTTCCCTGCAGGTTTTCCCATGGTCAGGTGGTGTCCGTGGAGGAGCTGCAGCCGTTCCAAGAGCCCGACCTGAGCAGTCTGGGGGTGGGCTCAGCCTGCCTGGCCAAGCACAGTGACGGGATCTGGTACACGGCCAAAATCACCGGTGAGGGGGGACAGGGGCTTTCCCGGGGTCCAGGGGGAAGGTGGAGGCTGAGGGTTACGTGGATCTAAAACTTTGCTCTTGTGGTTAGTGACAGAAAAATGTAAACTATGTGGTTGTGGCCCTGAACTCAAAATCTTGACATAGCTGAGGAAACAGTCTGAGTTTTGTCAGGCTAGAGGAGGGAATTGGCTGGGAAACAGGAGGTATAAAGAGCAGGAATGTGGAAAGGAAATGACTACGAGGTCATTAACTGCTCCAGGGAAGAGGGAGGTACTGCAGGAATTTACATGTAAATTAGGTGAGAATTGCAATAATCTGCTCTGTTTAAACAAAAACCAGGGGAGCTGGCCCTGCCCAGCAGCTGCTGATACAGGCTTCCTTATGTCCTGGGAAGAGGGAGGGTTTATTTCCTCTTTCCATCTTTCTTTTAACTGTTATTAAGTCAGAAGGGAGCGAGTCTAACTTCTTTTTAATTCCATTTCTTAACAGCCCATCTTTCTTGATTTGTAGAGATAAACCTTTGGGTATCAACACAGGCATTGTGGAAATAGCATTTCATTGCAGTGGGTGCTTCTCCCTCCCAGACAGAAATAAAAATCACAAATTAAACCCAGAACCTTTCAGAACCTGTTCCTTGTGCCTCCCCCCTGTCCCGTGTTGTTCTGCTGGAGCTCACTCTGGTTTAGCTCCCTGTGTGCTGGGCACTGACTGGAGCTCCCGTCCTTGCTGTTCCCTCTGTAGATGTGGACAGTGGTTACTACACGGTGAAATTTGACTCCCTGCTCCTCAAGGAGGCCGTGGTGGAAGGGGACAGCGTCATTCCCCCCCTGAGAAGTGAAGATGCTGCTGAATCTGATGAGTCTGATAGGGACAGTGTGGATGATTCTGGTTATGCCAAAGGTAAGGGAGTGGGGAGGGTGTGAGCAAGAGCGACTTGGGATTTTGTTCTGCCTTTCTCTGGGACTGGCTGGCTGTCCTAGAGCTCTCACTGTGAGTGTCTCACCTCTGATGAAGAGTAGTTGATCTCTTTATGTGTTCCTGAAAGATTGAGAACAGTAATTAATTGGCTGTCATGCTGCAACTGCAAACTAAAATCTTTGTTTTATGCAAATCCCTGGGCTAATGAAGGCTGGAGGTTTCCATGGGAACTTCCCACACGTGGAAGAAGAGAGTGTCATATTTTAGAGTTCCAAGCTCTGAGCCTGTTTCTTACATGTCTGGCTGAGCTGAGTTCGTCAGTGAATCATTTCCTCATCCCTGGGAACTCCATGACTCAGGAATATGAGACCCAAAGAAATGGGAGTGTTGGGTCCTTCCAGTGCTCGATGAGGCTGCAGGAACAGCCATGCCTTGTTTTACTGCTGAAAGGTGACACAGAGTGCCCAAGTGACATCTTGGAAGCTGCACAGGCAGCACTGTCACTCTGCTGGTGCCACAGCTGCATCATAGGGACAAAGTCATGTCCTAGAGCTCTTTCCATTTAACCTGACAGAGATTATTGGATCCTAGTAACACAAAACTAACGCTGTGGCCTGGAGGAGCCTCATGCCAGAGACAGGAGCTGGAGGCACGGGATAAGTATTAGGTGCCACTGTGCCAAATTCTACTCAGATGTGTACATTAGTCCTTATCACCATCCTGGAAGGAAGGAAAAGGGTCATAAAACTCCTGGGTGATTCTGCCTGGAACTGGGAGGTAGTGTGTCCATTAAATCAAGTGAAATCTCTCATTTCAGTCACTCCCTGTGCAGTGTTCATGGAAGGTGACAATTCAGTAGGAACTAAGTAAGGCTGGAGGAGTGACCAAATGTTTTTAAGGTTGGAGAAGTGAATTGTACTGCCCTGTGAGGGCTTTTTCTACGGTGTGGGTGGCCCACACAGCAGCTTTATTTGTGATTCCTGTTTCACTGATTCTCCCCTTCTGTGCCACAGTGATAGATTCAGGAGTTCCAGAGAACGGGGAATGGACCCCTGCGTGCAGCTCCTCTTTCGGTGGCTGGGAGGCCCATACTCGTGGCATTGGCTCCAAACTGCTTGTTCAGATGGGATATGAGTTTGGAAAAGGTAAGGGGAGAGGGTGGTCCTGGAGCTGTTAAGAAAAACCCAATATTTTGGATGAAGCCAGAACTGTGCTGTGCTGAAGGGCCTGTTGGCTGAGGCTCGAGCAGGGTGATAGATCACAGCAGTGTTGGAGGGAAGAGGGAGGACATTTCATGGAAGTACAGGCTTGTGGGGCACCAGCCCCTGTATGGTAATGGCAAACTTTGGAGGCACTTGGAAGCACAGTCAAGTTCATGATCAAAGCCATGAGAACGTTGTGGAGTGTTCAAAGGCTGGAGGTGGAAGTGAGCTGATCCGCAAAGCTTCTGATGTCTGTGTTAATGCATCTCCTGGCCTGGACACAGACTTCAAAGCCTGCTGAACTCGCTGCTCCCACCCAAATTGCATCGAGCCTTGGGGGCTCTGGGAGGGCCTCTGTGTCTCCGGTTCTCCCAGAGGAACCAAACCAGTTTTAGGTAGAACCTGGCTTGAGAAGCTGAGGATGTGAGGCTGAACCCAGTTTCACAGAAACCGGCCTGATGGATGGCCTCAGGCTTGGAATCATAAATCTCCTGCTGTGGAAGGCTCCTGGCCTGGCCTTTGCTGCTGCCCTTGGCTTGGGCAGTAATTCTAACTTCTGGTACCTCAAAAGCCTCTTTGCTTGTTCTAAGCTTGTGACTGTCAGCGTGAGCTTGTGGTGGGAGGTGGCTTGGAGAGGGGATGCTGTAATCACTTGGTGTCTCTCCTCAGGCTTAGGGAAGAATTGCGAGGGCAGAGTGGAGCCAGTGCAGGCTGTGGTGCTTCCTCGAGGGAAGTCCCTGGACCAGTGTGCTGAGGTGCTTCAGAAGAAGAAGCAGGGGAAGCTGGAGCCAGGTAAATCAAGGAAATGCCGAGCAAAGGGAGGCAGCTCTGGACAGCCGGGCGGCCGTAAGGCCCCGCGCAATGTGTTTGACTTTCTGAATGAGAAACTGCGCGGGAAGAGTGCCGGGGACAAGGCTGGGGGGGTGGCACTGCCCCAGAGGACCAGCAAAGAGATCTACCACGCCAGCAAGAGCACCAAGAAAGCCCTGAGTGTCAGCCTCTTCCAGACCACAGAGAAGATTGAACAGACACAGAGGGACATCAGGGGAATCCAGCAGGCCCTGGCGCGCAACATCGGGCGGTAGGAAAACGTTCTCTTTGGGACCGAGTTCCTGGTGCTTCTGGGGAGGGGTGGGCTTGAAATGAGGTGTGGGAGGAACAAGTGAAATGTATCTGGATGAAACCTAAGGGGAAGTGGAGGAGAGAGTTTAGTGTGTGCTTCAGACCTGCGTGGACACTGGCAGATGTGTCTGGGGTCCTTTGACTGGAATTCGGGCTGTGGCAAAAAGAGGAGCTCTCTGAGGAAAGGTGCTGGAATCCTTCTTGTGCCCACCTCTGCAGCACTGCTGTTGAGCATCCCAGGAGGACATTCTCTAGCCCAGATAGTGCTGAGCATGAGGTTATTCCTGGCTTTCAGCAGGTCCCTTGGGCTAATCCTACAAGAAAGGGCAAAGCCTCCTGGGATGGAGCAAGCCTTTGATCTTACCATGTGGGATGACATTGCCACTGTGCTTTTTGCTTTCAGGCACAGCATTGCTGCAGCTCAGCTGGAGGAGAAGCTGGCTGATGCTCACAAGCAGCTGGGACAGCTGCAGGCCCAGGAAGCCAGGCTGCAGCGGGAGCAGAAGAAAGCAGACACCCACAAGAAGATGACTGAGTTCTAGGTGCTGAGGAAGGTGTTGGATTGCAGGGATTGTCCTTCTGGTGCTCCTGGCCTCAGAGCCTGGGTGAGCTGTCCTGCTCTGCTGGGCCTCAGGCTGCCCTGACTAAAACTGGGCAAAAAAGCAGCAGTTTCTGGATGCTTCTGAGCTCTTCTGGGAGGGGGAGGAGTGCACATCCATCCAGCCCCGAAAGCATTCAGTGAGCTGGGCCTTGGATGAGGCCTAGCTACAAGGAATACAATTCTCTGCTCTCTTGCACACTTCTTTCCTTCATTTTCCCTGCAGTAGCAGCTCCATCCAGAGTCTGTGGGTGCTCAGGTGATAACACTGCTGGCTACAAACCAGCCGAGGGGGCTTGGACAGCCCCACATCCTGCCATCAACTGTGGCTTCTGTCTGTGGCCACTTGCCAAGCACAGGTGCAGGCAGGGTCCCAAGCACGGTTGGGTGAAAACATCAAAGGTGAAGTGCTTTAGCTGCTCTCTGCCTTCTGGTTTTTACTATGGGATTTATCTGAGAATTCCCATTTTTTGGGGGAGCAGTTCTTTGTAGCCCTAGTGTAAGGAAAAGAAGGAAAACTGACAGCTCAGAGGTGGGAACCAGCAGCCTGGAGCATCAGATTCCAGCAGTTTGACTGTAAGAGTATCCCAGGACATGCTGTAGCCAAACTCACTGGCTTGGCATGGAAAGCTGCCTGGTTCCACAAGTAGAGTGCCACAGCTGGGGGAATAAGCCAGCAGCATAACAGGATTCCCAACCTTGTGATTTTTGCCACCATTAGTTGGGTTTTTCTGTCTGAGGTGGCTCACTGAACACAGGTCCTTTTACTAAAAAACCTCAGGACCCAGATCCAGGTTGGACAGGGCCCTGGATCAGCACAAAGAGCAAGATCTGTGTGTGCCCAGTGTGCAGCCCTGCAGTGGGAGAGCTTGGGGTGGGGCTGGGCTGACAGCAGGCCAGGCAAGCCAAATACCCTTCCCTGCAATGTGGAAAGTGTTTGGACAAGAAGGATGTCCTCTCCCCTTGGTTACATTCTGCGTTGGTGGTGGCCAGTCCTTGCCTCAGAGGAGATGCTGGTTTCATTATCTGGTGGTATTTTTGCATTGTAAAGGCTTTTTTTTAAAAAAAAAGTTTGCAATTCATGCCAGTATCTTAAGGGCACCATTTTTTTTTAATTTAATGAACCGTTTTCCTTTTATTCTGTGAGTCATTTTTCTAAAGAAGAGGTTCGTTTAGTACCTCCTTTTTTATCTATCCCTAAGAACAGATTAAAAAACAGGCTGTCAGCCTGGACAGGGCTGTGCCTGCTTGTAGAGTCAGGCTGCCAAAGGAACCAGAAAATCTGAGACTGAAGAAGACACGATCAGAGCTGTTCAGGTCATGTGGGATTTCACATTGCTGCAGACACACTCAGAAACGCAGTGAGACAGCAAAACCTAACAAGATGAGCATCTTAAGGAAACCTGTGGGAGTGAGCCTCTGCTCCTGAAGAGCACCTGGATCATGCTGTGATCTTCGTGGATGTGGGAAGTGGCATGGGCTGCCTTGGGCACTTCAACATCCATTGGTTCCTCTTGGGATTGGCTGTACTGTCCTCATTGTTCTGAATTTGTGTTCTCCACACTCGGGGCTCAACTCAAGGGTTTAACAATGGCCCTTCCCTCACAAATGACTCTTTGTTTCTCACACTTGAGTGCTGAGTGGTGACAAGGATTAATTCGCCCAGCTTAGCATGGATGCTTACTGAAGTGGCCCATGGCTGGAGAGCTGAGCTGGGCAGAGAAAATGGGGGGGATTTATTTTGTGCTCTGAGACTGTTTATCATCATCTCTTTAGGAACTGGGTGTATTAGCCCTGTGTCTTGGCTCATATTTTGACCCTTCCTTGGGATCTCCACAGCCTGACTTGCCAGGCTCCTATTCCAGCGGCTGCCACCTCTCACCCAGCGCAGTTCACATCCCTGATGAATAAAGTTGGTGTTTATTTTTCCCCTCTCTCCTTGTAAGGCGTTGCTCATTTGCAAGGTAATGATGATCTGGGGCGCCCCATTCTTTCCTTATATTGCCCTGAGCTGCCGGAGGAGCCGGGAGGAGCCGGGCGGGGAGCGGGCGCGGCAGAGGGTGCTCGTGTGTGCCGGGAGCCTGCGGAGCCCGGGAGCCGCGGCGCCTCCCGCGCCGGCTGCGAGCACAGACCCAGCCTACCCCTGGGTGAAGCCACCACCTCCGAGGCCAGGAAGCTGTGCCGTGTGTGCCCCGCGTCTGCTCACAGCCGGCTGCTCCTCAGAGAGTGGGAGAGCTCACATCGGGATGTTGGAAATGTGCAGGAGCCCCTGATTGGGACTTGCTGTGGGATAAAAGAAATGAAGTTCTACGGGCTGGCTGGCAAGGAGGAGAGCGTGATCAGATTCGTGTGCTCCACACTCACTGGATTTTGAATTCCTGCAAGTAAGTGGTGGTGGCTTTCCTGTGCCTGGGAAACGGGGAATCTGCAGCTAAACCAGAGGCGGAAATACTTTAAACCCCGCCATGTATATAGAAGTTGCAGCGTTGTTGGAGATGCTGTTGGGGCTGGATAGACTGGACAGGCAGGATTCCTGCTCTGCTCTGGGAAGCCTCAGCTGGGTTCAACTTTATGAGTTGGGCTCCAAGTTGTGTCACTCCATGCTTTGTGCTCTGCAGCTGGGCTTGAAAGGGAAGAAAAGGTGGTGAGCTTGGCAGCACTGCTGGGATCCCATGGCTGGAGTCTGGAGGCTGAGTGGGAGCTGATTGCTTTTGGGATAAATTAACTCAGTTCAGAGGTGTGTGGCATTGTGGAAATTTCCAGTTGTATTGTGGGTAGGGGGACAGGAGTATTGCTGGTGTGTGCAACGGGGAAATGCTGAGCTCCTGGTTATGGGTGAGGAGGCTTGAGAATGTGGTCACTGAAATGCTGTCTTCTGTAAACCTAAGATGATGTACAAATACTTCATTTGTGGCAAAAAAAGCCACTGTGGTAGGCAGATGATTCTCAAGAGGACACATCTCCTTAATACACCCATCCCGTAGTGTGGAATGTGGCTTCCCGTAACAGCAGCTCCAAGCTCTCCACTGGTCTCCTGCTGTGGCTCAGCTCTGCAGAAAACCTCTTGAGCAGGTTCTTGCCTTGGAGGAGCATTTTTCTTCCCAAGTGAATGTTCAGCAACTAGGGAAGGGTGGGAAGAAAGAAAAGTGTTGAAATGGTGTCAGCCTTGAGCAAAGCCCTGTGGTGTGGGCAGACAGTCATTCTTCCAAAGGTTTTAAAGTCATGTTTTCTCAAAAGCCACTCCAGCACATGAGCAGCAATTAGAACTGCAGCTAGAAGTGTGCATCCAAGTTTTCAGACATTTGGGTCTGGCATTTAGAAGTATGGTTGGCACCTTCTAAATCAAAAGCCTCAGGAGGTGTTTGACCATGAAATCTCATTACAGAGATGAGCGAAGTGGGTGAGATCTTGTGCCTGCTTTTTTGAAATAGTCTTACATTTCACAAATTGCACCCCAGGGTCTAGGGCAGATTCAGTGTTGTGACTAACTGTAAACAGCGCTTTCACTTTTTGTAATTGAAAAGAAAAAAATCCATCTACTTCTGCTTCTTGTGCCTTTTTTGAAGCACAGCTCCCTGGGGTACCCAAGCAGAGTTTGCTGCAGCCGTGTGCACAGTTGCTGATGGAAATCAGTTCAAAATGTTCCTCCTGGTTTCGTGCAAATAGGCTTTGAGTAGCTTCGCAGACTTTTTTCTTGCAACCCTGCACTGAACACTGTGTGGTTTTATCAGAAGAGATGAATCAGAGACCAGGCAGAATCAGCAGCAGCAGCCCTTGGCTTTGCAGTGAATTTAATCTTGCTTTCATGAAGCCGAGATGAGGAAATTGCACCTTTTCTAGGACTCACAAAAAACTCCCACACCATGGAGTAGCAAACCATCTGCCTTTAGGGTGCCTGTGCTCGGGTGTCACACATAGGGGAGTGATCCCTCCTCGGAGGGCTGTGGGTGTTGTCGCATGTACGCAACGGCTGTGACCGCCCTCGTCTTCAAAGCCACCTCGGCTGGCAGAGCCGGCGCCTTACGAAACGCTGTCTGCTGAGTCTCCTGCCCCGGGAGCAGCCCCAGGACTGGGAGATCGATCGATAACTTTATTGGCAGGAAATTCGGGTGTAGGTTTCAGAAGGTCTGGCTGAGACTTTGCCTTGCAAAGCTGCTCAGTCCTACCTGAGTGCCTTCAGTCAGGCACTGGGTTCTGCTGGCAAATCTGTGATTTTGGGAGACCCAATGTGTTGTCCCAAGAAGTGGCTTCTCCCAGTGGCTGCTGAGCCTGAGCACTGAGGAGCTTGCACTGGGCAGTTTCACTGGTCAGAAATCCTGGAGTGACCACCGACCTGCCCTACAGAAAGTAGGCCAGAAGAATTCCTCCGCATTCATTTCTACTCAAGAAAGTCTCTCCCTTCAATCTTCAAAATTCAGGGATGGAAAATCCCCCTGCTGTGGGATAAGCTGCCCCATCTGTGCCTGCCTCAGCATGCTGAAAGCTTCCACCTCGACTCCAACATCACACCAGCTCCGGCCGTCGAACCTCGTTAGAACTTTGTCTGCTCAACTCCAGAGCCTGCTCAGCTCTGCCCTGCTCCTGCAGCCCACGATTCCATCACTCTAATGAGCTGAACGAGTCCAGCGAGGAGCTTCAGGCTCTGTCTAACGCACCGGCCCTTTTGCAGGTAACCCGTATAATTAGTGTATGCTCAGACAGAAAAGCTGTGTTGTCTAATTAAAACGTTGTTGGAAAGGGAACAGCCTCCCCTTCCCAGCTCTGATCTAAGCCAGTCTGTCCAGCCTGGTTAGTCCTTAAAACCTCTCTGTCTCACTTTCTACCTTGAAATAATTGCTCTCCAGGGTTCATGCTTCAGTCAGGGCAGTTTCCAAAGGCATGGGAAGTTCTTAGATAAAAGGGTGCTTTCAGATAAAAGGGTGCTGCAAATGGGCAGAGACCTGCTGGTTATTGGGGTAAAAATGTGCCAAAGATGCTGCTGTGTGACTGGGGGTGCAGGGGAGAGGGGAGATCCTGTGGGTCTGCAGTAGCTTCTGAGATTTACACAAGGCAGGGTGGCTTCTCACCAGAGCTCATCTGGGCTTTGTCATCCGGATGAAGATACGCAAGAGGGTGAGTAAGGGATGCTCAGCATGTCCCGCTGGATCTCTGGGTCCCCATCTGTGCTGGTGGAAGCTGTCCTGCCCAGCTGTGCCCAGGGACCCTGCTGCTGGGCCCATTTGGATCAGCTACCGCAGCTTCTTGGAGCTGTGCTTCACTCCAGGAACTGCCTCCATCTCCTTTCGGATCAGGCATTTCCTGGGTGTCGGTGTCAGGCCAGCCTTTTTTTGTAGAGCAGGGTGCACAGAGCTGAGCTGTGCAGAGCTGGGAGCCGCAGCCGCTGCCGACGCTGGTGCAGCTGAAGGGATGCCAGCTTTTGCTCTGGGTTTGCAGTGCACTGGCAGCCGGGCAGGGACAGGGATGGTGGCATGGGGATGGTGACACAGGGGTCGGCAAAAGCCTCCTGGGGAAGGTGGTGATCCTGACAGGCTGGGGAGCATCCGTGCTTTGTGTCGGGCTCCCCAGCACCCTCCTGCCTCTGCACCTCTTGCTCTGGCTCTGCTGCTGCCGCAGTTTGCAGGGGATGGCTTTTGCCTTGAGGAAGGCACAGGGACAAGGGCTGGATTTGGGCAAGGCACAGATTTAAGCAGACGAAAGGGATGGGAAGATTGGGTGTTTTCTGCTCTGGCGTCACAGCAGAGAGCAGCTGCAGACCTGGGGTTGTGGTGGCACAGGGAACGTGGGGTCTGTGTGAATCTGCTGCAGGAGGAGCATGTCCTGATGCATTCTGCTGAGCCCGGGGCATGAGGAGGGAGAGGAAGGAGAGGCTGAAGCTCACCCTATTTCCAGGAAGTTGAGTCATCCTGCCTGTCCTTTCTGGCCTCCCCTATGCTCAGGAGCAGTGTCACCCCCATCCCGCAACCTGGGGTACTGTCCCCGTGTCCCCAGAAGGCATTCTGGCATTTTTAGGGTGTCTCCAGAGGATTTTCAGGGCCCCTGGGGCATGTCCTTTTCACCATTTCGTAGCAACTTGTGAGCTTGAATCCTGCTGGTTTTGTTGGATTGTTTTTTTCAAAAGGAACCAGAATCTGAAGTTTTCTCCTGTGGTGGCAGAGTACCCACTGCCGAGTGTCCACACTGGGCTGGGCACTGGAGGTGTTATGGTGACCCTGGGGAGGGCAATCGCTGGCCAGAAAATGGGACACCCAGTGAAATGTCCCCGT